>NC_135577.1:125355000-126605000 GCF_965152235.1 Eretmochelys imbricata | reverse complement strand
TGCTACTGGCCTGGCGTGCTGAAGTGTCCTACCATGGTGGACGGAATAAGGCTGCCCTCCCCAGAAACCTTTTGATAAGGCTCTGGGAGTACATCCAGGAGAGCTTTATGGAGATGTCCCTGGAGGATTTCCACTCCATCCCCAGACACGCTAACAGACTTTTCCAGTAGCTGTACTGGCCATGAATGCCAGGGCAAATTAATCAATCATTAAACACACTTGCTTTTAAACCATGTATACTATTTAAGAAGATACACTCACCAGAGGTCCCTTCTCTGCCTGGTGGGTCCGGGAGGCAGCCTTAGGTGGGTTCGGGGGGTACTGGCTCCAGGTCCAGGGTGAGACAGTTTCTGGCTGTCGGGAAAATCGGTTTCTCCGCTTGCTTGCTGTAAGCTATCTACAACCTTATCATCTTCCTTGTCCCCAAAACCTGCTTCCATGTTGCCTCCCTCTCCACTGAAGGAGTCAAACAACACGGTTGGGGTAGTGGTGGCTGAACCCCCTAAAATGGCATGCAGCTCATCATAGGAGTGGCATGTTTGGGGCTCTGACCCGGAGCTGCCGTTCGCCTCTCTGGTTTTCTGGTAGCCTTGCCTCAGCTCCTTAAGTTTCACGTGGCACTGCTTCGGGTCCTTGTTATAGCTTATGTCCTTCATGCCCTGGGAGATTTTGACAAATGTTTTGGCATTTCGAAAACTGGAACGGAGTTCTGATAGCACAGATTCCTCTCCCCATACAGCGATCAGATCCTGTACCTCCCATTCGGTCCATGCTGGAGCTCTTTTGCGATTCTGGGACTCCATCATGGTCACCTCTGCTGATGAGCTCTGCACTCACCTGCAGCTTGCCACACTGGCCAAACAGGAAATGAGATTCAAAAATTCACGGGCCTTTTCCTGTCTACCTGGCCAGTGCATCTGAGTTGAGAGTGCTGTCCAGACCGGTCACAATGGAGCACTCTGGGATAGCTGCCGGAGGCCAATACTGTCGAATTGCATCCCTACTACCCTAAATTCGACCTGGAAAGGCCGATTTCAGTGCTAATCCCCTTGTTGGGGGTGGAGTAAAGAAATTGATTTTAATTTTAAGTCGAAAAAAAGGGCTTTGTCGTGTGGACAGGTGCAGGGTTAAAGCAATTTAATGCTGCTAAATTCAACCTCAACTCCTAGTGTGGACCAGGGCTTATATGTAAGAGCTTGTCTACATGGAGTAATCCAGACAATGGAGGTGTGATTTCTAAAGCACACTTATGTGTTGTGCAGTAACCGGTCTGTGTAGATCCAGCTGGTGAGCCCTAAAGGTTCCCTGTTGCGCTTTAACATAGTGGCGTTTGAAACAGTACTTCGTTGAAGTGCACTAGAGAACATTGCAAAGAGATTACTCAGTGTGTACCACTGTAATGTGTACAATTGTATACAGAATATACATTACTTATTACAGTATAAACAACCCCCAATTTTTGGATCTCTACATAAAATGACTAAAAATTAACCCTGAAAAATTAAATTAATAAATCTGAAAAACAAAAGCCCTACTGATGATTTAGACTCTCTAATAAAAACAATTTGGGTCCTATTCCCTAAGCCTGCTACTTTTTCCCTGTAATTTGGTCGTTCTCCTGAAAAGCTGACCTGGCGACCCTTCCATATCTATAGATCCGCCTGTAGGAAGTAAGTTCCCTATGGTGTATTTCTGTGTAAAGACTGTAAAAGCTATAAAGCATTTTCTGATATTTCACTATGAAGGCTGTTGTCTGAAGATACATATACATCTCCCTTCACCACAGAATCAGAACACCTAAGTAGGTGGAATATGAATGCATATGGACCACTCTATACTGGGAGATTTATAACATAGTTGAGTCAAGGTGCTGAGGAAAATGATGAAAGCGACTTTACCTGCAGTCTTGCAGAGCTTCTGCTTGCATCTTCTATGATAACCTGTGTGATTGGCTAGAGAAAGCAATCGTGATGATTACAATGAAAGCTTCCTCATGACCACCCCAAAATAATTGAAGTGGTCTGCTAATAAATGTAGAGCAGAGTTATACTCAGTGGGCCAGATTTTGCTCTAACTTATACCTTTCTCTACGGGAGTAACTCTGACTTTAGGGGAGTTACTCTGGGTACACACTGGCATAAAGAAAAGCAGAATCTGGCCCATTACATTTGGGGGTGGTCTCTTACGACAGGAGTTTGCCTAATACGGGTGGTTTCTTGAACAGGTTTCTCAGTGACATTTTTAAAGGCAGAGGCAGGAAAGCAAAAGTGGGTGAAAGAACATTTTGCATCAGCCCACACAGCAGCAACAGCACCCATGGTTCAGTGAAGTGTGGGCGAGCCTCACAAAGCTTTTCACAACAAAATTTCAGATATGTATGCCAGAGAGAACACCCTCTGAATAACTGAGAGCAAATCTATTCTTACAAGATCTGACTCAATTAGTCCTTTAAAAACTAAAATTTTAATATGCTTCTTGAGAAAAGGAGTTGAACAAATCCATTTACTTCAATTAAAAGTAGTTTTCATTGTAATTTACTAGTACATAATGCAAGACCGGCCTGGAGTAATAGCACACTTTGCGAGTCGTCCCACTGAAATCAGCAGGGCTGTTTGTGGAGAAAGGTACTGTTCGAGGTAAGCAGAGGAGGTAAAATAAGGTCCTTCAGTGAAAACTGTTCATAGATTGTTTCACAATGGCAAACATCACAACTCTTTGGAGTTTTGATTTGTTGTGTGTCCTTTATTCACAATTTAAAATTCCCCAAACCAAAAACTGAGTTACAACAGAACTAAGGTCATACATAAATATCCATTTGTTCAAAACACAGTTAGAATGCTGTAGAGTAATTACAAGAATTAAATGTCAGAAAGTAAGGAAATCCATAGGTAAGGTTCCACAAAGAACCTTAAATCTGCCCCCATATCTTTACCCACCATCTACAATACTTAAAAGAGCCATTAATAATTGTTGTTACTGGACAATTATAGCTTTTGACCCCAATCCTGCAATGAGCTCTGTGGAGATGGATCCCTGAGCGTGTGCAGAATTCATTAAAGGTTTGGGGACAGACTTTTTTTTTTTTTATACAAAGTATACTGCCATATCTACTCCCTTCTCTCTTCCATAGCACCTGGTTTGATGTGGTGAATGGGGTACTTGGAGGTCTGTGATGTCAATATGGATCTAGAGGTTGAGATCTCTGGCTTACATCACTAGGATGAATATGAAAGGTCTAGTGGGATTTCCGGTTCTAGAGGCAAGAAGGAAGAGCTAGACTAGGTCTTTGTTTTGTAGCGGAATGGTGAACGGGGTGCTGTTTCTGGAATGTTGGTAGGGTCATATGCTGTGCTCTGAACGTAGCTACAAGATGGGACACGTGATGGTCGAGTCTCCACTTTGTATGCTAAACCTGGGATTTTTGTCAAAGTTAATAGGAACTTTCCATTATGCCTCAAGGTGAAATTTCACCCTTTTGCCAATAGGAGTTGTGGGTTTTTTTTAATTTAATTTAATTTTTATTTTATTTTATTTTTTTTTTAGCAAAAATGCTTTAACGGAGGTGGTCTTGTTATACAAGTGAAACCATCTGATACTCTGTCATAAATATAAAGGGAAGGGTAAACCCCTTTGAAATCCCTCCTGGCCAGGGGAAAGCTCCTCTCACCTGTAAAGGGTTAAGAAGCTAAAGGTAACCTCGCTGGCACCTGACCAAAATGACCAATGAGGAGACAAGATACTTTCAAAAGCTGGGAGGAGGGAGAGAAACAAAGGGTCTGTGTGTCTGTCTATATTCTGTCTTGGCCGGGGATATACCAGGAATGGAGTCTTAGAACTTTTAGTAAGTAATCTAGCTAGGTACGTGTTAGATTATGATTTCTTTAAATGGCTGAGAAAAGAACTGTGCTGAATAGAATAACTATTTCTGTCTGTGTATCTTTTTTGTAACTTAAGGTTTTGCCTAGAGGGGTTCTCTATGTTTTTGAATCTAATTACCCTGTAAGATATCTACCATCCTGATTTTACAGGGGGGATTTCTTTATTTCTATTTACTTCTATTTTTATTAAAAGTCTTCTTGTAAGAAAACTGAATGCTTTTTCATTGTTCTCAGATCCAAGGGTTTGGGTCTGTGGTCACCTATGCAAATTGGTGAGGCTTTCTATCCAACATTTCCCAGGAAAGGGGGGGTGCAAGTGTTGGGAGGATTGTTCATTGTTCTTAAGATCCAAGGGTCTGGGTCTGTAGTCACCTAGGCAAATTGGTGAGGCTTTTTACCAAACCTTGTCCAGGAAGTGGGGTGCAAGGTTTTGGGAAGTATTTTGGGGGGAAAGACGCGTCCAAACAGCTCTTCCCCAGTAACCAGTATTAGTTTGGTGGTGGTAGCGGCCAATCCAAGGACAAAGGGTGGAATATTTTGTACCTTGGGGAAGTTTTGACCTAAGCTGGTAAAAATAAGCTTAGGAGGTTTTTCATGCAGGTCCCCACATCTGTACCCTAGAGTTCAGAGTGGGGGAGGAACCTTGACATACTCATTTGGAAAGATTCTGGTCTCAGTAACCCATGTTTAAGTAGAGTTACTCTGGAGTTACACTGATGTCATTGGGCAGTGTAACATTACCATGCGGTGGAGTTACACTGGTATAACATGTCTTTCTATGCTGCCCTGGACAATTTCTCAGCTTAAAATGTTCTTTTATTTCCACAAAAAAAAGTGGAAAACGTGGATTGGCTAAGAACTGTGCACACTCCAGTCTAGGCTAACATAACCTATGCTATCCCATCCTCCTTTCCCTGTTAGGATCATGCCTTTCAAACTATAAATTCTCAGGGCCAGGTCCTGTCACTATATGTTTATACAGTGCCTATCAGTGGTTTAAGTTTGTACCTGCTATTGTAATACTGCCATTGTTCAATAATAACATGGTCAACAATTTGCGAATAGTGGAAATGCTTTTTTCTGTGGTTTTAACGGCAATGTGTATTTTCCACACAGCTCTATCAGTCTTTTTCAGACAAATTGCCACGTGTTTTATTACCATTTCTCCTCTTGAGACCAGACAGTTATTACATTTTCCCTCAGCCTTTAGCTGTGATGAAGACAGAATGAAAACCTCCAAGACTTTATCTAGAAATGTGTGATGGGTGCCATCTTGGCTGATGCTGGAGGTTGAAGGGGGCATCTCCAGAGCTAAAAGCATGAGCAGCTACAGCTTGAACTAAAAGACTGGGGACTACGGGTGAAGGCTGTAACAGACTCCCATTCTCTGTGGATTAGGCACAGAGGGGCATGTGTAACACACACACACACACACACACACACACACACACACACAGCCTGGTTTGATTGTGCATTTGTCTGTTTTGGTTTTTCTGGGTTTCAGTGTTTATCAGCTCTTTCCCCGAATGCATTTCTCTTCCTCAAGAGCACCTTTTCTATGGTGTTTACCATGATCCCAGCTCTCTCGTAGTTCCACACGGGTCCAGCTCAAAGCCCTGGATCTAATCAACACATTCTAACTTTGAGGACTGTGTTGGTTGAAATCTAAGCTTGGATCACAGCTGTACCCAAACATCTATGCACTTCTGGTGTTTGTAAGATAAGCTGGATCTGAGTTTTGCTGACTGTAGGGGACTCAATCTACTTATTGTAATTCTCTTGCGTCCCATGGTGTTTTTCCCCCACTATAAATGCTTCAGAGTGGTTGAGCTCAGTTGCCACAAGCACTTCCAAAAGCTACAGAACCAAATTCTGCACTGTGGTCACTGGCACAGGTCCCACCGATTTTGGACCCATTTTGCAAATGTTTATGGTTTCACAGTCTTCTGAAAATGTTCTTAAAAGACATCAGCTTTTGCTAGATCTTAATTTTGAGTTGGAGCCAGATGATTCTTTTCTAAAGAACTATCCCACTTTCAACTGAATCCTTTTCTCTGCTTTTCCTTTCTATTTCCCTGGAGTCGACACTGTCATCGTTGCTACAGTCTATATTGTCAAGGTAAATATTGTTCCTCTTGGCTCTGAGGCCAGGCACGCAGCAGTTTAGATCTATATTGATTAGAGATGAGCCCAAATTAGGAAGTGAAGATCCAGAACTGGATTCAAACTTCCCCAACATTCAGAGGGTTTGGATCTAAAATTTTGCTTTGGGCTCCTCTAACATGGACTCATAATCATGACTCCAGAAATCAAATTAAGAACCAGCTCCAGACAGCAGGCAGGTCACTCATGAAGATAGCTTTTTTTAGCTTGGATATTTTAATGTAACATGTTAATGTGACATTCATACCACACTATAGGCCTGATCCAGAGCTCACTGAAGGCAATGGAAGAGACTCCCATCAACTTTGACGGGCCATGGATCAGGTCCTATGGAATGACATTGTTCTGTTGATATTTACTACCATTTTGTATCTTCCACCTTAGATGGTAGAAGAGTACAAGGTGGAAGGCATACACTTAACAAACAGAAATGTTGCCCTGTATTCAAACAAGAATGCTTCGGAAGAGGCAGTCTTCTAGCTTGCTTAAGAAGGATCAGCAGACATAGCTCTGCTCTCAACCAGCTGCTCCCATGGCAAGCTTTCTTTGCTGTTCTCCTTGATAGTTCAAGTTTGCATATTCCCCTCTAGGTAGTAAGTTTGAAGAAAATTCTCCAGTTTGATTAAAAATAATTCTCCAATTAACTGGCTGTGGAGTTTCTGCCACTATCCAGCCAGTTCTGGCTAACTTCAGGCACTGAACCAGAAGCAAAATGGTTTCCTCCTGGCTGCAAGCTGCTGTAATATTATAGTGGCAAGGCATGGCAAAGCACGGAGCTTGATCTGGATGGCAGAGACCTGATGAGAGAAAGTTCGGAGTCAAAGACTGACACAGTTCAGTCCAAACGGGAATAAACTTTCTCAGGAAAGGGGAGCCTTCTCCAACCTAGAGAATAAGTGGGATGATATGATTCTATTGATCTTTCTGCACTTAGCAAACTGTTTCCAAGCAGTATTACGACACCAGTAAAATGTCGGGGCTGTGTGGTAGAGCGTTGCTCCCATTATGACAATATTGGTGAGATTCTTTGACTCCGAAGATAGGATTGTTACCTTAGCTACAGCACAGGAGAACCCATTAAACTTCAGAAACTATGCAGGATGGACACTGTTCGATCATCACAGCCTACGTAACAATACAAAGGTCTTATGCCCTCATGCAGGGGCTAACGCAGGGGTCGGCGACCTATGGCATGCATACTAAAGATGGCAGGCGAGCCAATTTTTTTTTTTTTTTTTTTTAATGGCACACTGCTGCCGGCTGGGTCCCAGCTGCCGGCCCCGCTCAGCCCGCTGCTGAACCTAGGCCGGGACCCCAACAGACAGCAGCGTGCCATTAAAAATCCTGCCCACCCCGGCCCGCTCTTCTCTGCCCCCTTCCCGCCCCCATGGGGGCAGGGTGAAGAAGCTTGGTCCTGCCGGCTGCTGTTGCAGGGCAGGCGAGCTCCCCCCTTCCCCACCTCTTCCCCCAGCGTGCTGGGTGCCTGCCCCGCCCTGCCACTCATCAGCTGATGGCCCTTGCGAGGGAGGGGGAGAAGCGGAGCTGTGCTCATTGCTCCGGGGAGGAGGTGGAGAAGAGGTGGGGATGAGGCCTTAGGGAAGGCGGGTGGAATCAGGGCATATCCCCTCCAGCCCCCTGCCATGAGCTGCTCTGGGCAGGGGGCTGGGAGCACCCTCATGACCCTACCCTGTGCCCCCTGCCCTGAACCCACTGCACCCCCTCACACACTCCCAGCCCTCTGCCTTGACCCCTGCATCCCCACAACCCAAACCCTGACTCCAGCCCCCCCATGCCTTGACTCTTGCACCCCCCATATTCCCACCCCCACCCTGGGCACCAAACAGGAGCTCCTACACCCCCCCCCACACACACACACATTCCCATCTGCACCCCTTGCACCAAATGGGAGCTGCCCTGGTTGGCACATCACACCCAAACCTCCTGCCCCAACCCTGAGCCCCCTCCCTCATTTTAGTTCCTGGCCAGACCCTACACCCCAACCCCCAGCCTGCTCCTTCACCCCCAGCCCTGTGCTCAGTGCACCCCTACCCTCAGCTCAGTGCAGAGAGAGGAAGAGAATGGGCTAGAACCAGGGAGAAGGTAGGTACCCACTCTATGTGGGCAGGGCTGGGATCCCAGACCGGCAGCAGGCTGAGCGGGGCCAGCAGCCGGGACCCTGGCTGGCAGGAGCTGGCGGCCAGAACCCCGGACTGGCAGTGGGCTGAGCCGCTTACCCCACTGCCAGTCTGGGGTCCCGGCCGCTGCCCTGCTCAGCCCGCTGCCGGTCTGGGGTTCTGGCTGCCGGCCCCTTGCCACCCGGGGTCCTGGCCGCAGGCCCCGCTCAGCCCGCTGCCAGCCTAGGTGAACGGAACCCCAGGCTGGCAGCGGGCTGGTGGCATAAATCAGCATTTTCATTTAATTTTAAATGAAGCTTCTTAAACATTTTGAAAACTTTGTTTGCTTTACATACGACAATAGTTTAGTTATATAATCTATAGATTTATAGAGAGAGACCTTCTAAAAAACGTTAAAATGTATTACTGGCATGCAAAACCTTAAATTAAAGTGAATCAATGAAGACTCGGCACACCACTTCTGAAAGGTTGCCGACCCCTGGGCTAGCGAACGGGAATATTACCACATGCTACAATGGGCATAATAAATAAATTACTGTTCTGTCTGCCTGGTTTCAGCTTCAAATGTCCCATCGGTGCCACTTCCTATGAATAAAGTGATGATGTATTTAATGCGACACATGAATCTGCCCAAATCCTGAATGTCAGACAGCTGCACCCAGCGGGCTGCCAGAAACTAGCCGAGGGCTTACAGTACATTCACAACTTTTACACCTGTTCTGCAGTGCGGATGCCTACCCCAACACTTCTCCCCCAACCTCGGGGCCTCTTTAAGGGAGACACTGGGCCAAAACCAGTGCCACGCTATTGATTTAAATGGGGTTACATAAATATAACTGGGAGGAAAATTTGGTTTCTTGTATTTAAAACTGGCCTCCTATTTTCCATTATTTCTGGAAGATGAAATACAAAGCTCTGTGCAAAAGGAATCTGTTCATAGATTCCAAGGCCAGACAGGACCATTGTGATCATCCAGTGGGTCGGGGTCATGTGGGTCATGACCCTGTTTTAATGGAGTTGCCAGGGCTGGTGTTAGACTTGTTGGGACCCAGGGCTGAAGCCAAAGTCCAAGTCCTACCTGAAGGCTTCAGCCCTGGGTGGCAGGACTCAGGTTTCAGCCCCCCTCAAGCTTTGGCTTTGCCCCTCCCACCCCAAGAGCGGAGCGGCTCAGGCATTGGTCCCCCTTCCCGGGGTCACGTAGTAATTTTTGTTATCAGAAGAGGGTTACGGTGCAGTGAAGTTTGAGAAACACTGTAGTGACCCCCTGTATAACACAGACCATAGAACTTTGACAAAGTAATTCCTGGAGCAGATCTTTTAGAAAAACAATCTTGATTTAAAAATTGCTAGTGATGGAGAATCCACCACGATCCTTGGTAATTTGTTCCAGTGGGGAAAGATCCCAAATCAGTAACGGAACATCGGTGCAGACTCTCAAATTACAAACAATTGCTTTTTAAAACAAAATATTTTAATAGCATTTTCCTCTCTCCTTCGATCCAGGAACTAAGGACCATCACAAAGCTCCCCACTTTCAGCTACAAGTGCAAGGCACATTTCTTTGACTGGCCTTTTCTAACATAAATACAGAGCAACATGGACATTACATTGAACCTGCCCCACCCCACCAGCGCAAACCCTACCAGAACAAGACACACCACTGCGCACACCTCACCCCCTGAGTGAGGATGAGGGAACAAACAAGTAACAGATCTTTGTCTGATGGCTGAATGCACTATTGGAAGGCACTCAGATAGTGCAGTGATGAGCCAATACAGAACAGAACAGACCCAAGTTGCTGAGTTTGCCCTAGGGCTGCTAGTCCTATTGTTAATAACAGGAGGCCCAGATTCTCCATTGCCTCATAGTTCGTGCATCATTTACAGCAGTGCAAAGTGGGTTTAAAACCCCACTCAGCGAGAATGGTAAGAATTTATGCCCATGTTACGCTGATGTACATGATTACACAAGAGGTAGGACAGTGGAGATTCTGGCCCTTAATTTCCCGTTGCCTGCGCAATGCAGTGCCTCTGACTGTCTTGGTCATTCCCTCTCCCCATTCCTTGCCTTTGATTTTTTTTTTTTTTCTCTCCTTAATTCATAGTAGGTACATGTGACCAGTTTTGTGGCAAACTCTTATTGGCTGTGCAGGTAAGGACACCTAGAGTTAGGGTTGCCTGACGTTTTACCTTTATAAGACCCTGTTTTCAGTTCCTTTCAATTTTGTCAAACTTAAGCCATTCAGGCTGAAATTTCCCATGCCAGGTGTCTACTAAGGCTGAATTTTTGTGGAAAGTTTCAGCTAAAAATGGTTCTGCTTTTTCTGTGATCGAGGTTAGGAAAAAATGTTTTATCCAGGTTAAAAAAAATTCTTATAGCTATATCATTGAATAGCTCTAGCAACTCCACGCTTTTCAACAGGGACTTGAAATTTGCCATTGGGTCACCCTGGAGTCAGGGATGTGCCTTTTGCCATCCCTGTGAAAATCTGCCCAAATTTGGCCAAGTTATAAAGCTCTGAAAATAGGAACGAGGATGGGAGAAGAGAGGCAGGAGCCAGGGATGGGAGAGAACAGAAGTCCACATTATGGTAGTCGTCAGTTACCAAGGCTGGATGGTGCTCTGAGAATTGAGTTGCGTAGCAAATGAAACTGTTTGTAGGACTCCTACCTCATAGGGGCAGGGGTGAAAGTAGGTCTAGGGACTTACCAGTACGGGGCTGGGCTGGGGCTGGCTCTGGCTCCTGGAAGGGGCGGGGCCTCGGGCAGAAGGGGCGGGGCTGGGGGAGGTCAGAGCCAGCCCCTGCCCACCCTGTACCAGCAAGTACCTCCTTCCCCCTCCCCGGGGTAACAGCAGCAGCCGGGGGCTCTGGCAGCGGTTTAAAGGGCCCAGGGCAGTAGCGGTGGCCGAACCCTGGGCCCTTTAAATCGTCCCCGGAACCCCACCGCTTCCCCAGGGCTCCGGCAGCAGGGCTCCTGGGATGGGGCTCCGGCCGCCACTACTGCCCCGGGCCCTTTAAATCGTCTCCGGAGCCTGCCGGAGCTCTGGGGAAGCGGGGCTCCGGGGATGATTTAAAGGGCCCAGGGCTCAGCCGCCGCTACCGCCCCGGCCCCTTTAAATCGCCGCCCCAGCCCCACCGCCGCTACCCCAGGGCTCCAGCAGCGGGGCTCTGGCAGCAATTTAAAGGGCCGGGGGCTCCAGCCACTGCTGGGAGCCGCAGGCCCTTCCACCCCGGTACGGCACACGGGCTCTTGCCAGTGTGCCGTACCTGGGCGTACCGGCTTATTTTCACCTCTTCATAGGGGTATTGTGAATAAATTCATTAATAGTTGTGAAGAACTAAGATTCCACGATAAGTGTACCACAGAAAAGCTCAGTAGGAAATGAATAATTGTGCATTCAGTGCAAGGCGTGGATGGTGTGTGGTAAATAATGCATGGAGGCATGCATTGAACGATGAGAATAAAAAGAAATATTGAATTCCTCTCCATTCGGTAAGCACCATCCATCCAGTGTGCTGTGTGATGCCGTAGTCTTGTGGGGAAAAATAGTACGTGATCATGTACTTGTTTTGCAGTAACACCTATGAGCCAGTCATGGACCAGAACGCATGGGGTTAGATGTTGTACAGACACAGAACAAAAAGCCCCTGCTCCAGAGACCTTCCAATCGACATATAAGACAAAAGACAGATTGGTACAGACAGATGGAGAGATGCAATAAAGCAATGAGCCAGCGTTGGTCGGCATGATTGGCAGTGGTCTCAGCATGCCAGCAGCCCAGCTGTTGTCAAGCGTTTTGTGGGCAGCGCAGCAAAGGAGAGGTCTGAGGAGGGATTTGAAGCAGGATCATGAGGTAGCTTTGCAGATGGTCACGGGGAGCTTCTAACCGTGAGGGGCAGCACAGGAGGAAGCGCCCTGGACTGATTGAAGGCCAGTCGACAGGGGATAGAAATGATAGGTTGGCGGGGATGGGCTGTGAAGGGCCTTGAAAGTGAAGACAAGTAGCTTGTGTTTGAGGCAACAGAGGAGGGATGCAAAGAGAGGGGAGACATGGTCAAAGCAATAGGGCAGGGGAATGATCTGTGCAGCAGCCTTCTGAAGGGATAGAAGTAGGGCAAGATTGCATGTGTGAAGGCCAGAGAGAAGGATGTTGCAGTAATTGAGACATCCAGGCTCTTATCTTATGAGCTTGGATAAGAAAGGCTGGATCTTAGAGATCTTATACAGAGAGAATCTGCAAAGTTTAGACGTAGCCCAGATGTGAGGAACTAGAGAGAGGTCGGAGTCCAGGGTGAAGCTCCAGTTATGGGCTTAAGTGACAGGAAGGATGATGGTGTTGTCCCCAGTGACTAGGGATAGAGCCAGTGGGGTGGGTTTGGAGGGAGAGATTAGGAGTTCGCCTTTAGCCATGTTGAGCTTGAGCTGACAGCTTTGACATCCACGAGGAGATGTCAGGAGAGAGGCTGAGATTTTAGTTTGGACAGAAGGAGACAGGTCTGGAGTAGAGAGGTAGGTCCGTGAGTCATCAGCATAGAGATGGCAGCTGAATTTGTGTTTGTGGATGAGATTACCCAGATATAAGGTGTAGAGGGAGAACAGAAGGGGGCCAACGACAGAGCTCTGTGGAGACCCCATGGAAAGATGGAGGGGGGGTGGTGAGGATCCTCTAAAGGACACACTAAAAGAACAATGAGAGAGGTAGGAAAAGAACCAGGAAGGGACAGAGCCATGGAAGCTAGTGGAGAACAAAATATCAAGAAGAACATGGTCAAGAATGTCAGAGGTGACTGATGGGCCAAGGAGGCTGAGCACAGAGGACTGGTTCTGAATTTTGGCCGAAAACAGGTCATTAGAGACGTTGGCAACAGCCATTTCAATGGAGCTTGAGGGATTGAAGTTGGACTGGAGAGAGTCTAGGGTGGAACTGGAGGAAAGAAACTCCAGACTGCTATTCTAGGCGGTGCATTCAATGAGTTTACCTCCCCATATCCCTTCTCCCTTTCGTCTGTAACTGGAGAAGCAAGTGGGGTCAAGGGTGGGGTTTTTCAAGATGAGAGACTCATTTATTGCGAGGGGTTGAAAGCACCTGTGGACATCTCTGAACCAGTTTCAAACAGGACAGGACAACTGTGCGGTCAATCTCTTTAAATGGGTTTTTTCTAATGATCCACTATGCAGCTGTGGTCAACGTCAGACTATGTCGCATATCCTTGTCGAGTGCCCACTGACTTATTGTGACGGCAAGCTACCAGCTCTCCACCTGGCTGAGAACGCCATTAAATGGCTGGGCACATTGCACATATACCAATGATGATTGGGAGGGGAAGAGCCAGAGGTGAGTGAGAGGTTAAGGAGAAGGGTTGGGGAAAGAATAGGAAGCGGGTGTGAGGGAGATGGGATGGAGTTACTGGGGCAATTTGAGGGATTAGAGGAGGAGAGCAGATGAGAAATCTCCAACTGCAGAGAAGGAGAAGAGCGTTGTAGGAGGGGAAGGGAGGGCAAACAAAGGGGAAGGTCATGTCATATTTTGTTAAATTTCTCTTTGACAAAATCAAGTGAGATCCGGTGTCGAGAGACTAGTGGAGGCAGGAGTTTGAGGAGTGAATCAAAGGTGGTAAAAAGCTGACTGGGGTTGTGAACTTGGGATTCAGTTAAATTGGAGCAGTAGGGTCATTCAGCTGGGAAGATGGCAGAACTGAAGGATGAGAGCATGGGGTGGGGGAAGTGGATGTTTGGGGTGAGCCAGGGCTGGGGGTTGGCAGGGAGGACCTTGCGGTGGGGGAGAGGGACAGATCAGGTGGCTAAGGTGCAAATTTTAAAAAATGCCTCTACTTTTTAAGTCGATTTTCAGAGCAATACCTGCAGGCTATGAAAGAGTTAAACCAAATGAATCAATAAATAAGACAATACCTGTTGTCGGAAACACAATCTGTTTGACTTTTTGGTTTTCAAAAATCTTTCTACTCTGGTTCCCATGGTGACTACTGTGGAACACGTGAACGGAACACTGCCTTCTAATCGTCTCTACACAGTTGAAAGTGATTTGGTAGTTCTTTCAAATGTAAACCACCGAATTAGCTTTTGCACTAAGAAAACAAGTGAGATAACTGAAGAGCAAACAGTCTCTGGGATAAGAAAGATTTACTGTTCCTAAGTGAGACAGTAATCAGATTATTGAATAATTAGCATTTGGTGCAATCTCTCTGGCATGCAAAGGAAAATGCCGACGGGCAGTGGTTATGAGAAGGATGCTGTGATGCTTATACATCCCAAGAAGATGACAAAATTGTTATATAACACACAATAGTGCCAGGTTTCAGAGTAACAGCCGTGTTAGTCTGTATTCGCAAAAAGAAAAGGAGTACTTGTGGCACCTTAGAGACTAACCAATTTATTTGAGCATGAGCTTTCGTGAGTTACAGCTCACTTCATCAGATGCATACCGTGGAAACTGCAGCAGACTTTATATATACACAGAGAATATGAAACAATACCTCCTCCCACCCCACTGTCCTGCTGGTAATAGCTTATCTAAAGTAATCGTCAGGTTAGGCCATTTCCAGCACAAATCCAGGTTTTCTCACCCTCCACCCCCCCACACAAATTCACTCTCCTGCTGGTGATAGCCCATCCAAAGTGACAACTCTTTACACAATGTGCATGATAATGAAGTTAGGCCATTTCCTGCACAAAGCCAGGTTCTCTCACTCCCTCACCCCCCTCCAAAAACCACCCCCATACACACACAGACTCACTCTCCTGCTGGTAATAGCTCGTCCAAACTGACCACTCTCCAAGTTTAAATCCAAGTTAAACCAGAACATCTGGGGGGAGAGGGGGGGGTAGGAAAAAACAAGAGGAAATAGGCTACCTTGCATAATGACTTAGCCACTCCCAGTCTCTATTAAAATAAATAGATAAATAGATAAATAAATAGATAAATTGGTTAGTCTCTAAGGTGCCACAAGTACTCCTTTTCTTTTTACACAATAGTGCAACTTTAGTATGTGTTGCATTTTACACCCTGTCTCAAAATGCATTAAGGAATGTGATACAAGACTGAACAAGAACCTGCGTAGAGTATAGTACACGTCAATACAGCAACACTCCATAAAGCAGAATGAAAAGTCCCTAATCCTCTCAAATGGCATTGCAAGGCGAAAACTGCATTTGCAATCACAGGGCCTGATCTAACTTCCAATGAAGCCAATGGGTCTATACGTGTGCTCACAGTTAAGCATGCAGGGATTAATTCCCTCCCACTAGCACATAGACAGCTGCTTCACAGCAAGATTCTTCCCTGTGGAAGGGCAGATGATGTTTGCCTTGTCCTCCCGCCTTCCAATTATGGAAACAAGCACCTGGGTTGCAGAAAAACATCACCTCCTTGCACTAGCTCCACTAAAGGCCAAACGCACTCGGTCCCGGAGTAGGTTTCCGAAAGCCACCTTTTCCTAAAGGCCTATACTAGAAAACAGTTCTATCAAATTAGATGCTCTGGATGCTTATACGTAATATTTCATCTGCCTGCATAATACTAGATACTATGGAATGTAATCTCGGAGCAATTTTTCAGCCTTAGGATTTTGGGGTCGGTTTTACTTGGGATCCTGAACTGTATTGTTGTCCACTACTTCAAATGATTAGGTGCAGATGACAGCTGCACGGTGTCTCGTAATCTGCAGGGGATTCTGCCAAATGTGTGCCCTGAACCAGCTGATCAAGGTCAGGTCGCTGACCATGTGACTCATCCAGCGGTTGCCTGGCTTGTTTGTATAACAGTGGGGCTTCTGAGCTGGCTGTATGGTCAGGCGAGTCACCATGGCAAAACGCTGTTCAATAAGGTCAGCTCTCAATAGCCAGGTGATATGAGCATGTTTTGTTCTCACATTATATACTCAGGTTTACTCACTGGACGCTATTTTTGTTTAGCTCTGTGTCACCAGAGCATGCAAGTGTTTTTAAAAAATGAACATGTAAATAGAGCTGTTTGAAACTTTTCAAATTTCCAAATGCGGACAATTTCAAATTATGAATTTTTTACAAAAAGGAATAAAAAACTGAAATTTTAGGAACAAGTCATTTATTTTTTTGACCATCTATATGTGTGGTTGGATTTCCAATTTCTTCATTTTTGAATATGGAAGGAAAAAAGCTAAGTGTTTGGGTTTTTTTCAAAATTTGTTCCTTTTTTTTTTTTTTTTGGTCAACCAGTCCAACCAAATAAACCCTGGAAATTTTTCGAGGCTAGGCATGACCTAACGAAAAGGACAATTCCTTTATTACGTAGATAAAATACTGGGCTTTTATCTTCTCCCTTTAAGAATATCTAATCAATTCCAGAACTGATACAGCCAGCCATTACAGCAGTACAACTGGCCATATATTAAAAGAAACAGGACTGGAGTTGTTAATGGAAATATAGATGGAAGTGATCTAGGAATAGTTATACTGCCTCATCTTTAATATATTGATAACTGTGTTATAATGCCATTAGCAAGCAAATATAAATTCTCCAACACTCATTCCGCATTCTGCTCAGAAGAAGCGTCAACTCTGCCACCTTGTGCCCAGATTGAAAAGGAACACGAAAAGCCGTTCTCCAGCAACACAGTACAGCTAACGGTCACATACAGAAAACGAACTACCCAACATTGTGGTTGAGATTTTAAATGCACAGATGTCAGAAAATTCACATTTACGATTCCCATCACAGCCATAACCTAACCCCATGCGGTGTATTTAGTAGTTTGTAGCACTGTTTTGTGCTTTCTGTAATGGTATGGCGAAGGGTTTTGTGTAGTCTGGACTGCCCCTTCAGTCATTCCTGTAATGGTCCTGGGAGACCAGTTACTGCAAAAACAGTTTTCAGATGGGATCCAATTTCCTATTGTAGACTGGTGGTAAGATGGAGTGCCATTGGGTGCTAAAAGCCCAGACCCCACCAGCTGAGTCTTTCCCTTAGTGAAAGCAAACAACCACCACTGAGTCTCAGACCTCGTCTACACTACAAACTTAGGTCAACATAAGCCGCATTAAGTTGATCTAATAAGAACATAAGAACGGCCATACTGGGTTAGACCAAAGGTCCATCCAGCCCAGTATCCTGTCTCCCTTCTGCCAACCTAAGTGGCCTGTAAAGTCGACTTCTGTACTCCATCTCCTCAAGAGGCGTAGCGCTTGATTCGACATCCACGGGTCGACATGGGGATAGTGTAGACGCTGCGTTGTATCATTTGAATGAATTGGCCTCCAGGAGGTGTCCCACAGAGCTTGACTGTGACCACTTACAACTCCACTGCACGTCAGCCAGGTACAGAGGAAATAGCTGCTCCCCTGTTAAAGCCCCAGGAACTTTTGAATGTTTGTTTCCTGTTTGATCAGCGTGAAGAGCTCACCAGCACAACGGATCATGGAGACTCAAGTCTGCAAACGCACTCCAGCATGGAGTGTGCAGCGAAGCTCCGATCCAGCAGAAGAAATGCTGACATCTATGCCAAGATTGCGTGGGGCATGGGGGAGAAGGGCTACACCAGGGACATGCAGCAGAGCCGTGTGGAAAATAAAGGAGCTTCAGCAAGCGTACGAGAAGATGAGGGAGGTGAACGGTCGTTCTGGTTCTGCCCCGCAGACAGGCCGCTTCTATGAGGAGCTGCATGCGATCCTCAGTGGTGACCCCACCGCTATCCCGAAGCGCTCCGTGGAGACCTCCC
The DNA here is from genome assembly GCF_965152235.1 of Eretmochelys imbricata. Classification (NCBI taxonomy): domain Eukaryota; kingdom Metazoa; phylum Chordata; order Testudines; family Cheloniidae; genus Eretmochelys; species Eretmochelys imbricata. Next base: position 126,587,109 of record NC_135577.1, on the reverse strand, counting down.
AGGAGCCTAGGGCAACCTCGAGCAACAATGAGGAGGACATTGTTGACGTTGAAGAGGAGGAGGATGTGAGGCAGGCACGTGGAGGATCCATTCTCCCCGACAGCCAAGAACTGTTTTTAACCCTGGAGCCCATCCCTTCAGAGGACCAGTTGGTGGGAGAGCATTACGCCGGGGAAGGCACCTCTGGTGAGCCCACATTTCCAATCAAAATTGCAGGGGTTACGTGTTATTATTTTTTATGAACAAAAAAGTAGGTGTAGTGGGTATCGGTGGCCACTCCAGCTACGCAGAGGGTGCTCTCCAAAAAAGACTGTTTATGGCCTGAGAATCCTCCATGGAGAGCTCCAGGAAGCTTTCATGGAGGTACTCTGCAATCCTTGGCAGAAGGTTTCTGGAAAGGACTGCCTTATTTTGTCCACCACAGATAGGACACGTTTCCCTGTGCCACTCCAGTATTAACTCTGCTGGCATCATTGCAGCGCACAACATTGCAGCATAAGGACCAGGTCTGTACCCAGACGCTTGCAGCATCTGCTCCCTTGCTGCCTCTGTTCCCCTCAGGAGAGTGATATCGCACAGGGTCACCTAGGGGAAATGGGGGAAGTTTTCAATGCTAGCCCTTAAACTGCAAACAATTCAACAAGTAATCCGCCCCCTGTTTGGTGAAATCTGGGTCACACAACCATGCTTTCCCAAATGTGCTGTGGTTGGAAGGGATCAAACAGCATTGGAAAAAAAGGGGGTGACAGCTTCCTATTGGTCTCTTACCCCCCCAACCCGGTGCACTGTGTGTGTGTGTTAAAAGGGGGGGGGGGCTCTTTACTCTGGTGCCTGTCCTCAAGCACCATCCAGGTTGCTGGGGGAAAGAGGACTTTTCCAACCTGTGATCCCAAGGATGTCTTCACAAAAGCAGCAGCACAAGACCTCTTGCCTATGCCTCATGGCCCTACTCACCATGGCTGGAGCAGCAAACCAACTCTTGCACTAGCCAGCGGTTGTGAGTACCTTGTGGCTTGCAGTGAAGTGTATTGATGGGTGTTTGTTTCTGGTGCAAGGTTAATTTTTTTTTTTAAATGTATGTACTGTCAATGCTACCCTTGTGCTTTGCATTCCTTGCAGTTGAAACCTTGTCGGCCAGTGCATCCTCCACCCTGGGACAGAGACTTTCCCAGATTAGAAAAAGAAGACTCGGGAGGATATGTTCAATGAGTTTATGCACGCCTCTGACAGTGACAAGACAGAGCTCAGAAAATGGAGGATTACGCTGTCTGAGAACCTGGACATGGACTGGGAAGACAGGAGACCATGCAGGAAGAGATGCTGTGGATTATGAAGGAGCAATCAGACATGTTGAGGCATCTGGCTGAGGGTCAAGAAAGGCAGCTGGCTGCTAAATTCCCTCTGCAGCCTATGCTGCCATCATTGCCCAGTTCTCAAGCCTCCTCCCCCAAACATCCTATGAGGTGTGGGGAGGGGAAGTTCGGTATCCCTTGCACTCGGAACCAGCGGCGGGTACAAGGACCAGAAGGTGCCCATTCCCACATTTTTTATTGTTGCAGTGCATCTGTAAGCAAGCTTTCCTTGTTTCTTCCCCGCACCGTGTTATCAGCCCTTTTGCCCCAGGTTATCTTACTTTTCTTTGCTGTCTCTGTGTGTCTGTGAGTATAATAAAACTTAACGGATTGAGGAGGAAAAGCTCTTTATTAATTCAAACACATGGTGGTTGGTGGGGGTGGAGTCTACAGGGAATAAAACGCAAAAAAGGGGACAGTTTGGTAAGGAACAATACAGATAACTGTCACATTACTCTGGCTCATTGCTGGAACTGGTTTTCAAAGCCTCACGGAGATGCAGAGCCCCTCAATGTGCTCTTCTTAGTCCCCTGATGTCTGGCTGCTCAAAATTGGCTGCCAGGTGATCTGCGTCAACTCCCCACCCCGGCGGAAACTTTTCTCCCTTTGTTTCACGGATATTATGGAGCACACAGCAGGCAGCAATAACAAAGGGGATATTGCTTTCACTGAGGTCTAACCTACTAAGCAAACAATGCCAGTGACCTTTTAAATGTCCAGAGGCACATTCCACACCATTCTGCACTTGCTCAGCCTATGGCTGAACTGGTCCTTACTGCTGTCCAGGTTGCCTGTGTATGGCTTCATGAGCCATGGGAGAAAGGTGTAGATTGCGTCTCCCAGGATCATTATTGGCATTTTAACATCACCAATGGTTATTTTGCAGTCTGGAAAGAAAGCCCCTGCTCGCAGCTTTCTGAACAGACCTGTGTTCCTAAAGATGCGCATGTCATGAACCTTTCCTGACCATCCCAAGTTGATGTCGGTGAAACAGCCCCTGTGATCCACCAGAGCTTGCAACACCATTGAGAAGTACCTCTTTTGGTTTATGTACTCTTTGGCAAGGTGCTCTGGTGCCAAGATCGGGATATGCATGCCATCTATTGCCCCACTGCAATTAGGGAACCCCATCATGGCAAAACCATTTACTATGTCCTGCACGTTGCCCAGAGTCACTATCCTTCTTAGCAGAAGTCTACTAATGGCCCTGCAAACTTGGATCACAAGAGATCCCATGGTAGATTTACCCACCTCAAATTGATGCTCTACTGACCGTTAGCCGTCTGGCATTGCACGCTTCCACAGAGCTAACACCACTTGCTTCTCAACTGTTAGAACAGCTCATTTTAGTATTGCTATGCTTCAGGGCTGTGGAAAGTTCTTCACACAGTTCCTGGAAAGTGGCCTTATGCATTCGAAAATTCTGCAGCCACTGCTCATTATCCCATAGCTGTATAATGATGTGGACCCACCAGTCAGTGCTTGTTTCCTGGGCCCAGAAACGGCACTCAACCGTGTCAAGGTCATGCATGACTGTCACCAGCAACTGCAAATTGCTCTGCTCTATGTCTTCCAGCAGGGCTGCTTGTGTGACATCATATTGTTCCATGCAGCGGCTCCTGTATGGGCTGTGTAAATACTGCAGGATAAGGCGCGAGGTGTTTGTAATGCTCACAACAACAGGGTACAGCTGAGCAGGGTCCATGCTTATCGTCCTATGGCGTCCAGGCGGGTAACCCAGGCTTACAAAAAAAGGCGCAAAAAAGGATTGGTTTGTTTGCCATTGATTTCTGGGAGGGAGGGAAGTGCATCATGGGAGGCTAATGCCATGTTCCCATAACCACCAATGCCAATGTTTTGGTCCCATAAGGCATTGCAAGCCCAACCCAAAATTGTACTTGGGTACATGCACTGTGGGATAGCTACCCATAATGCAGTGCTCTGTCCACTGATGCAAGCTCTGCTAGTGAGGATGCACTGCATCGACACAATGAGCATAGTGTGGACACGCAAGATCAACTTGCTTACATCGGAGGCTCGATGTCGACCTGCATGAAGTCGACTTAACTTTGTAGTGTAGACATGGCCTTAGAAGTGGAACACTATATCTGACAGTCAGGATCATGGGCTCCTGACATCTTATTAAGCAGAAGGGTTTGGATGAATGGACAACTGAGAAATGATGTTATGGACCAGTTGCAGAAAAATATTCAGCTCTCCGTGGCTAACAGCTCATGTCCTAGGAGCCAAAGAGAGAAAGAAAAAGACCACCATTCCCTCCAATCACCATTTTTTTAGGGAGGAGAAAACCCCCAGGATGCTCCAATGATAAGGCGAGTAAGTTCCCCAATGTCAAAGGTGGGGAGCCCTCCAAATGATAGAGAGATAGGATCTGATCCTGCTCCCATGGGGCAGAGTCAAGCCTACAGGGAGGTATGTATATGGAAGAGGGGCCTGCCCAGTCCTGAGGTCAATGGGAAGTTTGCCTGTATAAGGACTATGGGGTCAGGCTGTGACTGGGGTGCCTAGATGGGCCACACGGGGAATGCTACATTCATGGCAGCCTGCAAGAAATAGGGCAGACGATCCCCAAAACTGGTGGTTTATTCTATACTTTGATTCACCAATCCAGTAACAAAACAGCTTCTGTAACACCACACTGGTTAATAAGAAGCCAGACACAGTCCCCTTTAGGTATTCCAGCCCTTGGCTCCCACCTAGACAGCCAAGTCTAATACAGTGAGGGGTCACTGAAAACCTGATTCACCATATGTGAGGTTCACCAATCCCAAAGGACTAGACGCTTATTCAGGTCAATCTGCATCTCAGATCTTAACTAATAATACGTGGATACATAAGTGCTGATTCCGTGGGTGCTCTGCGGCTGGGCAGCCACAGAAAAAAACAGTGGGTGCTCAGCATCCACCAGGCACAGCTGATTGGAAGCACACCTGATCAGCTGATCGGCAGCTCAGCGATGGAATTGAGGAGAGCGGAGGGCAGCGAGCGACGGGCAGGTGGGGACCTTAGGGAGGGGACATAGCAGGGGCAGGAAGAGGCAGAGGGAGGGTGGGGCTTTGTGGGAGGGGGTGGAACGAGAGCAGGGCCTTGGGGGTGGAGCACCCCTGTGGAAAACTAAAAGTCAGCGCCTATGTGCTGATACTGACCTTTTAGTAACTAAAAATTAAAGATTTAATAATAAAAGGAAAAAGAAACGAGAGTTACAAATGGTTAAAATATCAATATACATACATGTGACTTCCAGTGTTCATAGTTCAAAATCACAGCAGTGATGAAATAAATTGCTGGCTTGTAAAAGTCTCCCTGGAATCATCCCAACAGGTCAGAATCCGAAGGCATCTTATATGTCAAGTCTGTCAAAGTCTTTCCAGGCATTTCCCAGGTTATTCCAAATAATTATTTGGAAGATCTCCATTCTATAGCTTACACCAGGGGTCGGCAACCTGTGGCATGCGTGCCAAAGGCGGCATGCGAACTGATTTTTAGTGGCACTCTGCTGCCAGCCGGGGTCTCAGCCACCGGCCCCGCTCAGCCCGCTGCCGGCCTGGATGAACGGAACCCCGGGCCGGTGGCCAGGACCCTGGCTGTCAGGGGCCGGCGGACGGAACCCCAGACCCAGCCCGCTGCCCGTCTGTTGTTCCGTCTGCCGCCCGCGCTGCTGGTCTGGGGTTCTGTCTGCCGGCCCCTGACAGCCGGGGTTCCGGCTGCTGGCCCTGCTCAGCCCGCTGGCGTCCCGGGGTTCCGTCCATCCAGGCAGGCAGCGGGATGAGCGGGGCCGCCCGCTGGAACCCCAGACTGAGCCGCTCAGCCCGCTGCCGGTCTGGGGTTCCGTCCGCTGGCCCCTGCCAGCTGGGGTCCCAGCTGCCGGCCCCGCTCGGCCCGCTGCCAGTCTGGGGTTCCATCGGGGGGGGGGGGGGAAGCCCTGTAAAATTTATTACTGGCACACAAAACCTTAAAGTAATAAAGACTTAGCACGCCACTTCTCAACGGTTGCCGATCCCTGGCTTTCACTTTCCCTGTTCAAAGTTTAAGCAGACTAGAGATGGCATGATTAGGCCCAAGGCTTCTTTTTTATAGCTCTTCTAGAAGGCTAACGTGCCTCCTCAGATTTTGTCACATCAGGGCCTTTCCCTCAGAGGAATAGGCAATACAGATCGCCTTTGGACCTTGCTTTGAAGCTAATGTTCTATTTCCTATGTATACACAGGTAAACTAGTTACACACATTCACATAAGGCAATTAGCCCATCCTCCATTATAACATAGTTAAACTGAAGACAATGTAGATAATATTATTAGTTTCTTGCAATATCTTACATCTTTGATTTTAAGGATACTGGACACAGTCGCATACATAATTAAAGCAATTAAGACATGAAAGGAAATTAGCATCTATAAACTAATCTGGCTGCAGTGTTAAACTTCTAACAGGATATAGGTAAACATAGACAAATACACAGCATCTACCCTTGAATTCTATTACTACAAATGAATGGGTTGATGACTGCTAGAACATCTATTTGAAATTCACATACAAGTAGATTGTCTTGATTACAATTGTAATGCCTCCTGTTAAGTTGTTATGGGTCATACACAGGTTGGCTGGTCTGTCAGTGTCACACAGGCCCCTAACATTTCCCCAAAACATTTCTGCAAGCAGGCTGTAGACTAGAGCAACATTTCCAAGAATGGTTTCAGAGTAGCAGCCGTGTTAGTCTGTATTCGCAAAAAGAAAAGGAGGACTTGTGGCACCTTAGAGACTATGCTCTAATAACGCGCAAATAAATTGGTTAGTCTCTAAGGTGCCAAAAGTACTCCTTTTCCATTTCCAAGAATCAGTCCTGCTTCAGACCAAAAGTTCTTCAGACTTTAGTTTCACAAGAACAGAGCAGACCAATGCAATGGAGTATGAGGCTGCAATCAGAGAAGGTGTTTCTTTAGTTATAGTGTGGGCCACTCACAACTACTGCCATTTAATTTTCTTAAGTCTACAGGAGACTTTACAGCAAAATCAACCAAGAACTAAAACTCCTGGAAAAGATTACAGTAATTTTTAAGGCCAAGCAAACTTCTTGTCCCTGGCAGTGTCTCTTGAATATTCTGGAGTGTGTAAGACTTGTTCAAGGTTTCCTTGTCCTCAGGTTCCAAAAAAAATTATCTGTTTTCTTGTATATTTAGAAGTAAACTCTATGTGATAATGGAGAGAAAAACTAATGTACAGTAGTTTCTATTTGTTCAATAATCATTAATAAAAAGTAAAAGAGATTTACATGATAGTACAAGATTCATTACTAGGATAAGAGACATGCTGACTACTTATCCACTTTCTTATGCTTGACTGCATCTCAGATTATGAAGAGGAGCACTGTTACTCTGAAGAACAGAAGAAAAGTCTTAACATATCATTACTGATGTGGGACAGGGATATGTTCTTGGATTTTTTAATAATTAGGTTGCAAAAATCCAGTTAAAATAAAAATAAAAAGGAATAACGTGTGCAGTGCTGAAAGCACTGACCACTGAAGTAGTAAATAAGCTGAGTCAGCAAGTTCTTAGTAACGTGTACCTATTTTAAAAACACACACACTGTATAATACAGTCGGTGCCAATAAGGCAACAAAAACGGATCTATTATTTTTCCTGCATAGCTCTAGTAATTCATTCTGCACCCAGGCCAGACCACTCCACCTGCCAAGGCCCCGCATGAGGGAAATAAAGCAATGACAAAAGATCCCAAAATGAGGGAAATAAAGAAAATGATTCACGCAGAAAATGAAAAAATATTATTTGTATTGTGGTAGCACTTACTATCAGGGACCTGGGCTTCCTTGTGCTAGGGGCTGTACATACATGTAAGGAAGAGATGGTCCCCCCAAAGAACTTACAATATAAACAGATTTCAGAGTAGCAGCCATGTTAGTCTGTATCCGCAAAAAGAAAACGAGGACTTGTGGCACCTTAGAAACGAACAAATTTATTTGAGCATAAGCTTTCGTGAGCTACAGGCATCCGATGAAGTGAGCTGTAGCTCATGAAAGCTTATGCTCAAATAAGTTTGTTCGTCTATAAGGTGACACAAGTCCTCCTGTTCTTTTTGTGAATATAAACAGAGTGTAGGAAAATGCTGTGGGATTCATCCCTGTAGTGGCAACAACCCTTTCTCTAGCTTCAGCTTCATGATTTTTTCTCTATTTCTGATTAATTTTCAACCATAGGTGTGAGGGGCTTCCAAATCTGTGTAGAACACTATAGGGCTGAAAAGACATCCCTTCACTCTATTCTATTCAGGTTCTTATACTGCTGTCATTACTGTGAGCCTTCCACTTCTGACTAACATCCATCGTCTGCGGGGGATTCTCTCTCTTCCTCTCCCCAGGGGGAGAACTCGGTGTGTAGTGTTTTTGTTTTGGTAGCAGTTTGTTTTTGGTTTGAATGTCCACGCTGTTCTGTGTTATGTTAGAGAAGACATAGGGAAGAAGTCCTCCTTGCACGGGAGTGGAAAGGGGGGAAGTTTGTGATGATCCTTGGTTCCTGTGGGAGTCATTCCAGTCTCAGACTTGCCCTGAGAAAACTCTGTTTTTTGCAAGCAGCTGTTGACGGTGGTGGAAGATCTAGTCTGCTCCATATCCCAGTTGTGCAATATGTCTTTTGGATTTTTACTTCTCCAGGTCTGCTGAAAGGTCTTGGACTCATAAGAGGTGTACTGATAAATGGCATAAGCAGGCACTTGTGCAGTGGGGTATGAGTGATTTGGTGGGTCAGGAATGGATAGGTTTGGAAGGATTACCTCTTTATTGGCAAATGTCAATAAATGTTAATTTCACCATACGCACACAAACTGATGAAAATATTTCTATTGGTAATAATCAAAATTTACAGATAGACAAAGTGAGAAAATGCTGCTTGAGAACTTATTAGAGGTTGACTTAAAGATATTTACTCTGTATATTTTGATGTGATGTTGACAATTTGTGTTTAAGAGTTTATAAGACTTTTTGAATCTCATCTGTCATTAAATAATTATTGTCTGACCTTCCCATAGTTTCCCACAGCTGTGAAAATGTAAATTGATAAACATCTAAAAAAGTTTAAACCCCATAATTTTGCACAACTGTGAACATTTAAAAGGATAACAATTTTTAAAAAGCTTAAACATCAACATTGATACTATCAGTCAAAATTATTTAAAAAATGGAAATCGGATTCTGCCAAGTCTAGGAGCAGGCAAGAGAACCAGCTCAGCCTAGGCTCCTGGTTCTAACACCAGCCTACATCTTCGGTTCTAGTGCAGCCTAGGACCCTGGTTCTAGGATAGCCTGGGACCCTGGTTCTTGTACCAGCTTAGGTTAGTGGTTCTAGCACCCCCTGGGGATGCGGTTCTAGCACAGTCTGAGACTCTGGTTCTAGCGCCCTTGGGGCCGCGGTTCTAGCACCCCCTGGGGATGCGGTTCTAGCACAGTCTGAGACCAGCCGGTTCTAGCACCCTTGGGCCGCGGTTCTAGCACAGTCTGAGACCCGCCGGTTCCAGCACCGCCTGGGGCCGCGGTTCTAGCACCGCCTGGGACTCTAGTACGGCGTGGGGCAGCGGCCGTGGGGGTCCCCAGCTGAGCAGTGGCCTCCCTCCCCCTGGCAGGCCCGCACAGGGCCCGAGGGCCACTTGCTCCGCGCGGGGCCAGCCCGGCTCCCCACTGGCCTTCGAGTCAGGCCTTCTGAGCTTGCCGCTCCCACACGCACCCTCCCAGAACACGGTACCCTATTGGCTCCCTAGCGTTCTAAGCCCGCCTTGAGCGGCTTTTCACTCAGCCTGGACCCGCCCCTCTCGGTCCCCGACCGCGCCTCACTTCTATCATGCCCAATGGATGACATCACCGCTCCAAGCTCTGACATGCGCGCCTCGCCGCTCAGAGCCCGAACATGCGCATTGTGGACTGATCGGGCTACTACGAAATGCGCATGCGCTCTGAGTGGCGGCTGTCAGCTCTGCCACCCGCGCAGTGTACGGGGCTCGGTTCGGGCATGCGCAGTCTGGGCGCTGTCCCGGAATGCGCAGGCGCCGGCGCTAGCCCTTTCGCCAGCGACGCAGGCCGGGTTCAGCGCCTCCTTGACATGCGCAGTAAGCGCGCTGGGCGGGAGAGAACGCGGAAGTCCTCAGCGGCTTAGCGCCGGCCGCGTAACTAAGATGGCGGCCTCCGTGCGGCGCTGCGCCGTGGCCTGGCTCGTCCCCGCGGCGGGGCTGCTGGCGCTGCTGGCCGGCCCGGGGGCGCTGGGGAAGCGGAGCGAAGTGAAGGCGCTGACGGACGGGACGTGGCGGGAGCTGCTGCAGGGCGAGTGGATGATTGAATTGTGAGTGCGCGGGAGCGACCGCCCCTCCCCCGGCCCGCCGCGCCCCGGGGTGTCTCCCCTCCCCCACCAGCCCTGCAGAGCCACCAGGCGGGGTCGTGCTGTCCGGGCCTCGGCCCGCGCTTTCCGCCAGTCCCTCCCGGGGAGCGGGGGGAAGGGTGCTCGGCACCACTCGGGCGTCGCCCCATGCTCCCGGCATGCCCTGGTGTGTGTGTGGGGGGGGCGGCCCTCCTCCCTCAGGCCGCCGCCGCGGTGGGGGTGGGGCTCCGTGGACCCAGCCTCCCCCCCCCCCCCCCCGCTCCGGCCCGGCGCTGGGATCCTGGCCCCTCTCGCTATGTTGAGATTCCCAGGGCGAACCGCAGTCTCATAGACCCGTGGGGCTAGAAGGGACCTCCCGAGGTCATCCCGTCCAGCCCCCGCATTGAGCCAGGGCCCCGTGTTCTCTGGACCTGACCCTAAGTGTTTGCCTGACCTGTGCTTAAAAACTTCCAGTGGTGGTTATCCCCCAACCTCCCTAGATAAGCTATTCCAGTGCTTACCTGCCCTGACTCCTAGACGCTTTCCTGAGTTAATATTAAGCCGCAAAAAGAAAAGGAGGACTTGTGGCACCTTAGAGACTAACCAATTTATTTGAGCATAAGCTTTCGTGAGCTACAGCTCACTTCATCAAATCCCTCTTGCTGCAAGGTCTGTTAATTGGGATTATTTTTTTTTTCATCTATGATTCCGCACCAGTGCCTCAGGCAGGATCGGGCAGCTTTTAAAATTGAGCCTAGTTTCTCTTTTGTGCAGACTTCTTTCAATAACCGCAGCATTCACAGTCTGCCATACTCAGTTTTGCTAACAATTGTTCTCTTGGAAGCTGTTACTTGAGAGGTAGTAAAGGTGGCAAATTTATGAGGCCTGAAGACATGGCTTAAAAATAGGTGATAGCTGACTCTGTGGTAATCATATCTTTAATTTGCTTAATCTGTTACAATGGGGTGTGGCTGCCCATTTCTTAATATCTCTGTAGCACTTGCGTGTTAGCTTGTATTAAGTCACTAGGCATGTTACTTGCAATGGCAGTGTCTATATTCTGGGTTATTACTGTATGGTTGGATAAATTAGCATTGTGTTTTCTCCCACTTCGTTTCTTGAGACAAACTTTATTTTTCAGTTATGCTCCCTGGTGTCCTGCGTGTCAAAACCTTCAGCCTGAATGGGAAAAGTTTGCTGAATGGGGGGAAGATCTTGAAGTTAACATTGCAAAAGTGGATGTCACAGAACAGCCAGGTAATCCCTATTATAGATCTGAAAAAAGAAACAATATTTTATACAGATGTGTACACTTTGTGCAATACCCAGAGGCTGTGTTGCTTCATATGCTTTCTTTGATTGGGGTTTTTTTTGTTGTACTAAAGTGAAATGTTGAGTGTGCTTGTTTTACATAAAATGATTAGAGGCAATAGGAACAATACAGATACAGTATCCTTAATTGTAGTGAGAGCCCATTAACTATATTTATGGCTGAGAAGCAAAAGTCCTACTGAAAGTCAATGGTACTTGTGCTCCTAAATCATTTAGGAGCTCCTTGAAAATTCCACCCTGTTTGCATTACTGTGGGAACCCAAGATTGGGTTCCCTTTGCACAAGCTGCTATACAACACACAGAAAGAGACAGTCCTTGCTCTGAAGACCTTACAGTCTAAATAGATAGACAAAAGATGAAACCGGCACAGACAGGTGAAGTAACTTGCCCAAAGTCACATAGCTGATCAGTGCAGAGCTGGGAATAGAACCCAGGACTTCTGTCTCCCTGTTGAGTGTCATATCCCTTAGACTGTGCTCTCTTTCCAGTGTGTGTCAATTTGTGCTTTATCAGAATTACAGGTGAACAACTGATAGACATTTTTGTCAAGATGCCTATGATAAACACATTTATTGTCCGACACTGTTTATTCTCTCTTCCCAACCCCCCTCCCCCCCCCGACCAGTTCAAAATGCTCTTAACATTTTAAAAACAATTGTGTCCTTCAGGTCTGAGTGGCCGATTTGTCATAACAGCACTTCCCACTATCTATCAGTAAGTACTCAAAATTCACAGTAATAGAGGAAATGTGGTGATCTCCTTATTAAATGTTGTATTTCTTGGAAAAATGATTCTAGATTATTTGTTTGCTTTATTGAGAGAGGCTTTTTAGGATGGAGAGGGAGAAGTCTCGGAGCTCTTTGTATCATTAATCATAAATTTATGATCACCTAGCCTGGCCTCCTGCATAGCATGGGCCATAGAATGTCATCCAGTTATTTCTTTGCAGTTAGTCCATACCTTGACCTATCTCTGTAGTGGGTGCTTCCATTTTTTAAACTTGTGTCTATTAGGTGGTTTTAATGCTGCTGTTGGGTGAGGCACTGGCAAGATTGTCGTCTTTCCGTAGTAACACAATATGAGTCCAGCAAAGATCCTGTATTCTGCCAGATAAATGACGTTGATTGCGTTCCATTTTTTCTAAGAATCTTGACTTTAAAGTAGGATAAAAAGAATGATTATAGAGAATACAGGAGAAAAATGCCATTGAACAGAAATGAATGCTACATGGATAGATTGTACTACACAGCTACACAATAGTTGTACTGTATCTGGCATCCTAAGGTACTCGTCTAATTTGTTCCTCTTTGAACAGTTGTAAAGATGGAGAGTTTAGAAGGTACCAGGGCCAGAGAACTAAAAACGACTTCATAAATTTCATCAGTGACCAAGAATGGAAGTCTGTTGAACCAGTTTCTTCTTGGTTTGGTCCTTGCTCTGTCCTGTAAGTATCAGTGTGATTTTTATCAGTATCTGTATTATTTTCACTACCAGACACGTGCACATTCAAGGATTCTGTGGGACAAATTATCTGGTGCACCATAGCACTGCTTGGTTCACCTTAGATCAGTGGTTCCCAAACTTGGTTTGCGGCTTGTACCTGTGGATGCTTAGGTAAACAAAGTGTCTCATGGCCCGCCAGGGGCTTACCCTGAACAAGTCACGAACCAGGTTTGGGAACCAGCTGCCTTAGAGGGGTAAAAGTAACTTTTTGTCCCCTGTTCGAATGAGGCTGTTTCAGGGGCCATTATGCTGGTGAGGATAATCTTTGCAGAGTTGAGAATCTGACACTGTATTTGTAGATTTTTCATAGGCTAATGTACTTGTTCTGCACGCTAGAGTGGAGCAGCTAAAAATTTGGAAAGAGTATATCATTGTTTTAGAGTGCTAGCAGTGTAAGGAACATGTGGAGACAAATCAGATGCAACCTGTGATGAGTGCAGGCAGGAAACAGTGGGAAAGTGATGTCACCCAGTCTCAAAAGAATAGTGCTGTTTGAAATGCTATATAGTCTTCCAGTGGTTTTGAGGGACAACTCAGAAGATTGCTTGCTTTTAACTACTGCAGTGCTCCTATGTTGTAAATGCTGGGGGTATATAGTTATTTTGGGGGAGGGAATGGGATAGTAGATAGGGAATTGCTTAGCAAAATGGCATTCCAGAATCAAGGTTCTGTAATCTGACTTGGGTGATCCCAAATTCTTATGCGCTGGACTAGTTTGACAGCTGTTGGAGCACAGTCTAAACAATAATTTTTGGAGCTCTTCTGTACAAAAATACAAATACGGGAACTCCTCACTTAACATTATAGTTATGTTCCTGAAAAATGTGACTTAAAGCGAAACGATGTTAAGAGAATCCAGTTTCCCCATAAGACTTAATGTAAATGAAGTGATTAGGTTCCAGGGTAATTCATAGAATCATAGAATATCAGGGTTGGAAGGGACCCCTGAAGGTCATCTAGTCCAACCCCCTGCTCGAAGCAGGACCAATTCCCAGTTAAATCATTTTTTTTCACCAGACAAAAGTCTAATATACTTACTATATATACATACACACAGAGTATAAGTTTTAAACAAACAATGTAATACTGGTACACAGTGGTGATGATTGTGAAACTTGGTTGAGGTGGAGGAGTCCGAGGGTGGGATATTTCCCAGGGAATGCCTTACTGCTAAATAATGAACTAGCAATTGGCTGAGCCCTCAAAGGTTAACTCTCACACTCTACGAGGCAGCAGGAAAGGAGGGAGGGCAGACAGACACACACACCCTGTGTGTGTTTGAGAGATAGATGCACATTTCCCTTTTAAGTATGAAGAGTGGGGTCAGAAGTACACTGCCTTGTTAATTAGATCAGCAAGCTGAGACCAGACTGCAGTTGCTGCCTAAGGCAGCAACTCCTTCTGTCCCTGTGTCCCCCCTGCTCTATGGAAGATGGTGTAAGCGGGGTGCAGGAGCAGGGGGGAGATGGACACCCTGACATTAGCCCCCCCTCTTCCCCTCCGCCACACACAGCAAGCAGGAGTCTCGGGGAGCAGCTCCAAGGCAGAGGGCAGGAGCAGCACATGGCAGTGCAGGGAGGGACAGCTGAACTCCAGCAACTGATACCCTGCTGAGCAGCTGCTGCACAGGGAACTTAGGGGAGCAGGAGCTGATGGGGGGGGGGGGCTGCCAGTCCACCCTGGTTCCAACCACCCACCAGCTAGCTCCAAAGGGCTGCTCTTCCTGCAAGCAGTGGACAAAGCAGGCGGTTGCCAAACGACAGAAGAGAGCATTGCACAGCTTTAAACGAGCATGTTCCCTAAATGATCAGCAATATAACAACGAAATAACATTAACCGGGATGACTTTAAGTGAGGAGTTCCTGTACTGTGTTCATAGTGTAGCCTTTCTGCAGTTAGAATAACGTCAGGCTCAGTTGCAGTCCTGCTCAGCATTTCTGGGCAGTCACCTTTAGGCCTGAAATCTTTGGCCTCCAGGGCGTGTGTGTGTGTGTTTTGAAAGGTCAAGGAAAATTGTGACGTCTTTTTTACAAAGGTATAAAAATACTTCTCCCATTTAAAAGCTATCCCTTTGTTCAGAAGTCAAGATACCTGAGCTTTGAAACTTGGTCTGCAAGTAATCTTAATGAAAGAGTTGGTCCACAACCAAGTATGACACAAATAGGCTTCTAATTAAATTAGGATGAACAGAAAAATGACTACTGCAAGTGTACAATTGAGATCTTTAATGTTTGTGCCTTAGTCACTGTGCATGCCTCCTTTCATAAGTGCACGCTTAAGTACTGAAAGTGAGTTAACTTTTCAGTGGGTCAACTTTTAGCTTTTCTTTTCCTAAAAAACAAAACAACACAAACAAAACAACAGCACTGCAAAGATAGCCCGGTAACAATGAAAGATCAGGAAATGGAAAAACCTAGAATTCCTACACCAATATCTGTTACTTAGATGCAATATTTTATAATTCTGTGTGTGCATTGTGGCCAAGCTAACGTTGCTATAGGGACCATAGCTTTTATATACCCTGACTTTTATTGTAACTCTGCAGTCTCAATGTCACATTAAGATACTTTTTGTATCATATTAGTTACTTGAATACAAACATAATTGGTATTGTATAGGCTGTTTTCCCTGAGGAACAAAGTCTAGTGCATTCACAAATGAAGAGTTAAAATGCATAGGCCAGCAGGTGCAAGTTCTAGGTGGTGTGGGGATCTGTAGATGTCCTTCAGAAACTTGCAGAAGAAATATACTCAGGTACCAAATAATGCCCATCTCCTGTGAGGGAGACTGTTTCTAGAACCCTGCAAATCCGCAGATACCCGGTTGATATCTGCATTTGCAGATGTGGATTTTTGCGGCTTGAGGATGGAAGTGGATCCAAATTTTATATCTAAAACCCTGCGGATATCCGCATCATCTCCACGGATGTGGATATACGCAGGACATATTTGCGAATCACGGATAGGATGCGGATACACACTTTGTATCTGCACAGAGCTCTATTTCAGAGTAAAGGGCAAAGTAGAAGGATAAAGGAGAAGTGGTTAGGAAAGGAGCCAGATATTTTGGGATGGTGGCAAAACCAATGTTGCTCAATGTAGGTCTGATGAATGGGAGGTTCATAGATCTGTATGCTTCTGATTTGCCTAAAAAAAAAAAGATTGCAGTCTCCAGTTTCACTCTTTTCTGATTTATTTCAGGATGAGCAGTATGTCTGCTTTGTTTCAGTTGTCCATGTGGATCAGGGTATGTGTTGCAAGTCTGATTTTTGTTTAACTTGAATAAAGAGAAACTTGGTATTCTGCCATTCTTGAGATGACTAATGTCTGTCTTTCTTTTTAGCATTGCCACAATTATTTTACAGAAAATGTTGGTATACCAGTTTGGGGATCATATGCTATTTTTGCATTGGCAACTCTGTTTTCAGGACTGATACTTGGACTTGTAAGTAAAAAAATTCTCAGTTGTGAGAAACAGAAACTGCTTTTTATATAGCATGATGGATTAATGCAATGTAGAAGTTCAGAATTATTGAATGAAAACTTTCTTTTCAGATCATGGTATTTTTGGCAGACTGTCTCTGTCCATCCAAAAGGCATAGACCACAGCAGCACCACTATCAAAGTAAGCATGCTATATGTTTCTAAGGGTTTCATTTTGTTCGAGGAAGCCAGTGAGTAAATCCTCGTGTAATAATATGAGGCTTATGATTGCTGGCCATGAAACATTCACTAAAATTTTGACTTTTTGCTGATCAGTGATATTGCATTTTAACTGTGATTATCTAGTGTCTAGGCTTCATAATAGGATCATGACTGAGGTTAGGAGAGCAGAATATTGTTTAATATAGACTTCAGATGGTGAAAATAGCTTTTTTTCAACATTTAGATGTTTGGAGGATATTTCCTCCCTCACCATCTCAAATTTAATAAGATAAGCTAAAAGTTTGTGCATCAACACGTTTCGGTTAAATTCCAGTGAATGAACTCCGTTTGGAACTTGTAGTCAGATTGAGGGCAAAAGAAGACATGCCGCATTTTAAAAGGAGGAGGGGTTTACATCTGTTAACATAATCCAACAATTCAGTTTAAAATGCTTCTCTGAGAGCTATTAAAATGAGGGGTGGTACTAAAGGGGATTGCTTATTCACTGTTACAAAGACATATGAAGAGAAAGCTCAGCCCTGTGTACCTCAAACTGGTGCTTTTAGGTTCCCTGTCCCAAACTTGAGGGAGTCTTATGCCAAGTAATTTTGACTAAGTAATCGAAGAACATGAGTGACCTAATTCCTTTGGTGGCAATGCATCTGTTTAGGCATTTTACATTTCATATTGGAATTCCCAACTTCTGCTGGTTTGTGGTTAAGATAATTGCTATGACTAAACCACTGCAGTTAATGTTCATGTATATCAGAATTCCTAGACAGACCTGTTAGGTGTTGCGCAAGCAAAATAGGTCTTGAGATGAAAGTACTTCTGTTTTCTCTTTAAGAAAAATTAGCACCAGAATCAGCCCGGCTCTTGAAAAAACTGGATGAAGAACAAGAAGCAGATGAGGAGGATCTTTCAGATGATGAAGCAGAGGATAAAGAGGTGGCAGACAGAAACTCTTCAACAAATGCTGTAAGACAGCGTCCTGTGAACCTTGCTGCTGCCACAGATAAATCATAGTTCCATATACTTGAGGGTTTCTTGAGAAACAAAAGAGGTGCAATATACCAGATCCTTCTGCTTGAAGAGAGGTGGAACTCGTATCGCTGTAGTGTTCGCTCATCACTTTCAGAGAAAGCTACCTTTAAAAAAGTCTCTGTTGCATCAGGTATTCAAAGCTGAAACTTGATATGGCAAATGGCGAAACCCAATACCATGTCTGTGGATTGGTGCTAAGAAATAGTTTGTATGGCTTTCTGAATGACTCATTCTGTGGTTGAGTTGTACAAAATGCAAAACCAGTGTATTTGCAGTATTAGAGAATATTAGCAAGGAAAATGCTTTGCCTGCTAGAGCAGCTGAAAAGATTCCTCATTGTAAATCTTTCCAGTTTCATTCTGAAGAAATGCTGGAAAAAATTCCTCAAGTTATGGGATCTTTGCCCAGTTTTCGTGGTAAAAATGTACTATAAGCTGTTTCCAGGTCACTGTTCTGTTAGATAGGTATGACCTTGAGTGCAGCAAACAAATTTCTTTACACCAAATAATGCAAACTAAGGATATCCTCTAATAAAAAGCAAGGAGATGAGACTAATATGGGACATACTGGAGTCTTAAAAACTGAACAGTGGCTTGTTAATGCCAGTCATGCATTGGCCTGATGTTCAGGATTGCCCTGTTATGAAACTTGAGTCTTCCCTTCTATTGTGGACCATTTTTATTCTGTTCCATATTACTCTTTCCCCTCTCTTTTTAACCAACTTTCATCCTCTGTGCAGTAGGTAAATCTTTTATATATCCCAGGCTGGAGGAAAAACTACAAATATGACTTAAAAAATTTGAATTGATGAAATTTAATTTCCTGGTTGCTTTTCTCCTTCTGAACTCTTGAGTGGAAAGGTATTTTTCTACTCTTACATTCAAATTAAAAAATGCTTTCTTTTTTTAATTTGAATGTATCCTAGATAACTAAAGTACATGAGCATGTGTTATAGATGAAGAAAGCAGGATGCCTGATCTTCCACACTCAAACAGAAATAGCACACTCTCTCCTGTTAAACATTTAGTGTGAAAACCCTCTGTTACTCTTGCCAAGTTCTGAGTTGAGATGTTTCCAGAGTTTTGTGTTCAGAGCATCTCATTTTCTGCATTTACTGTGCAGAGGACATTCAGCACTGTGTCTCCTGGCCTAGAGGCACACGTGTTCTTTTCAAATACCACAGGCCTTGTGGTTGCTTGCCTTCCAGGACCGCTCTTATGAAGCTAATATATTTATTTTCACTTCTGCTACATTATAGCGCAGATAATTCTAACCGCCTTATTAAAACAAATGGAAAGCTGGTGCTGAGGAGCTAAAGAAATGATTCCTGTAGGAATGGTCAGCAATGATCTCTTTGCCATGGTAGTATGCGCACTCCATTCCCTGTGCTTTGATGCAGTAAAGTGTTTGCCTGCTTCATATTAGTTTAAGGAGCTGTTCGTGTCTTTAGTGATGTCTCATGGAAACAGAGCCTTTAATAAACCTAAAAGGTAATAACATGCTATAAAAAAAGTCTTTGAAATAGTCCTAAGCATTTTTTGTGACTATTTAAAGCTTTTGTGGCTTTCAGTTAAGACAGTGATGCTCCATATCCATCTGTTCAAACGAGTAATCTTGACTACAGTGTCTTCTGACTGCATAGTCACCCCACTGTAGTCAAAGCTGAGAACAGCAAAAGGCCAGTACCTATAATTATTCAACCACAAAATGAAGGTCCCTTATGTGCATTGTGAAGCTAGTATGAAATCTCTCTCTTGCATTACCCAGAAATCTCGTTGGTTACATTGTACTCTTTTTAGCAGGAGTACAAGGCTCTTAAGTGCCCCAAAGGAGATACACAAGTTCTGAGCTTCTCAATTAACCATGTAATTCTTCTACTCTTAAAACTTATTTCAAATGGCATCTGGCAATTCCCGGTCTGTCTCAATGACTCCAGCTCAAACTGGCTTAGTTTACAAATAGTTTTCTGCCTAAGTGCCAGTTCCATCAGTCCATCCTGCTGTATGGAACTAAAGCTGTCATGGTTCAACCGCATCTGCTTATGAGCATGGTTGTGTGCCTAGTGTATATTTAAAGGGACACGTCTCACACTGAATTTTTTTTTTAAATTGACTAATTTACAAAAAGTCCAGTTTCTTAGAGTGCCATTTTAAATGCTATGCCCTGAAATTAATATACATGTCTCCTTAGCATTCTAAGGGTTTTTCTGTTATATATATATATGAAATATAGAGTATATGTTAATACTGGAATTGTGCATTAGCGAGCCAAAGAAAATGAAGATTTCTGTTGCTAACTTCTGAAGTGGTGTTTGCAAGTGAGATTGCTGTATATAATAGGTGCAACATTTTCAAACAAATGTAACTCAGTTCTTGCTGGTCCTCATCTTAGTGAATTTGCAGTGCTGGCAGATTAAACATCTGTCATTACAAACAGTAAATTTGGTCTGGAGTCACTTGAGAGGCTAATGGAAATACTGATGCCGTTCTTAATTTTTCACTGCAAAATGGCATGTTGAAGCCAGAAATGTTTTAACAATATTACTAATTACTTTTAGCAGAGACCAGCCGGGAACAAGTAGCTATTAATGAATGTCCAAGGGATATGGAGTAGTTACTTAAAAACAAACTTGCTCAGCATTCACAAATATTGCTGTTGATTTAATACATTGAAAGTCATAAGGGAGGGACACATTAAGTGTCTGTCATGTCTTGAACATTTCTTGGCAATAAATAACACAAAATATGCATTTGTATGTCAGTTAGTCACATCTTTAATCAACCTGCATACTGTGATTGGAAAAACATGAGTCAACTCACCAGATATATTCTGCTGTCAAACAAATCCCTCCAGGGAAATTCTCAGATGTACAAGAAAATGATCAGCTATAAAACGTGTCCTAGTACTTCCTATTAGTCTTTTTTGTTTCTTTGGTGCTGTTGGTTTGATTTATCCTAAGCAAAAATATTTTCCATTCTGTGTTATCACTTATGCTGTTACCTCAGTGAAAGTGTAACTACAACAATGTAAATCAATCTGTTTTGGTTAGCTTTTTAGTTGAATCGTGTTCCTATGTTTTAAAATATCAAAATTAACGTAGTATGTGAAATGAAATGTGTATCCCGTATAATACACTTAAGATGTTTTTGTGGGAATTGCCTTAAATGCTATAGAGTCTAGATCACTGTCTGTTACCAGTAAAATAAAGCAATAATGTATGATGTACTAGAGAAAAGCAGCACTTTATTTGATAAGTGGTACATTTCATTCAGCATGAAACTTGCACTTAATTCTGGAGAGGATTTGAGAGAAGGCCAAGGATTCAGATAGAGCTGCATGTTCTCAGTGTGGAAAAGTGCTTACTCTAGATTTGAAATAATACAGTTTAACAAAGCCTTCCGTATGTCTAAATGTAGCTGCTGCTTACAGATGCAGATGTTAGTTTTAAACAACTACACTTGTATAATATATAAAACATATTCTTGATTTTTTTTGCCATGTTACAGCTTTTAAGTGAAGAAAATCAATGTGTTTTCTTGTTAAAGTGGTAGCACTCTCGTGTTTCTCTTGCCAGGGTAACACTTGCATAACTTGTCTTTGATTTTCCTACCTTTCCGAATACATTCCTGCCCTACAGGCAAATGATTGAACTAGTTCAAAAATTGCCTCTCGAACTTAAGGGTCATTTATTCTGAGTTGCGTGAATCCTGACTTAGTGTTGCAGAGCTTGCATTTGTGCTTATTGTTTGTGCAATAAATGCTGTGTTTAGTGATCATAGGCCAGCCTCGTGCTTTTGCCCACCTTTGTAAATCTTACTGTCATGCTTTCACACTGCGATGGTTTGTCCTGTGATCATTTCTTCCTTTCATCTGTACTGAATTACTGTATTCCTAAAATTGTTTATTGAGGCTTACTAGCCTCAGATTGCAATGTAACAAAGGTATGTTAATAAGAACCTGCCCTTTATATCTGTTTGTGTTCATAATGTTTGAATATCAATTTTATAAAAGCCAGACTACCCTTTTCATTCTAGTTGGGATTGAAATATAACCTCGTAGACCAGGGTGATGTAACATACCGTTTTTAAAGTTTTGTCAAAGGTTCTCCGAAAGAATACTTATTGAAACTATGACTACCAGCCTTAGATTCCTGTTTTCTCGGTGAATTTTGAATACACATTTTGGGTTAGCTCCATTTTCCAGTGTCAAAGCAAGGCTAAGCAGCCATTGTCAATGCAAAATAACACTCACATTGTAACAATACAATTAATAAAATAGTTCTGACTGTTTGTCTTTTTAAAGGAAAAATGTTGAATGACATTTTAAACTAAAGTGGCAGCGAACAGCTTGTGCCTCTTTAAAATCCACAATAGCATCTCTTATTGTTAAGGCTACGATCTGGTCAAGGGTATTTTTAGTACAAGACAGTCAAGGACAGGTCATGGGCAATAAACAAACATTCACAGCCTGTGACCTATCCATGACTTACATTAACAATACCCGTGACTAAATCTTAACGGGGGGCACTGTGCTGAGGGGGAGCACCCGTGGCCAGGGGCTGCTGACCCTGCTCAGGACAGTCCTGGTCTGGTGCCGAGGTGCGGCTGGCCCTGGGGCCCCTCCAGCTGCACTAGTATGGCTGGCTGCGGAGCTATTCCACCAGCAGCCGCTGAGGCTGTCTCCATGGGCAGCCCTGGGGTCAGCCACGCTGGCCACTGCAGAAGTGTCAGAAGTCATGGAATCCATGACTTCGGTGACCTCCATGACAGACACAGAGCCCTACTTCTTGTAACATGACCTGGTTATTTAGCAGTAGCTAGATACCTCCCAGGGTGCAGGGGAATCTACTCCCCAAAAGGGCTTAGATAATGAGTGTATAGGACAGTATAGATCTCAGTGTAGAAAAACACAGGTTGGAGTCAACAGTTAGAAAGCTTGAAGTTTGGCCTCCTGGTTTGACTCATTGACTTTTCTCCTGGGGTCTAAAACAATCTGCTGTGAAACTTCCCCAACCCAAGGAATTTTTAGGAATCGTCTTTGTGATTGTCTACACGCCAGCTACTAACAACTAAATGTTTACTATATGTCCTGGTGCAGCGAGCTGCCTTACAAATGGGATTCTTCTAGAATACTTTTAAGCAGTGTCATGTGCACCCTAGTGAGTGGGTGTGGCTGCAGATACTGAATCTAGAAAGAAAGTAGGAAATACAGGCTGGGAGTCAGGCACTTTTCACTAGCACCTGTTGCGTGCCTCAATTGCATGTGCATAAGCCTTGCCTTGTTTGGTGAAATAGGTGAGGCTGGATGTAAGCTGCTGTCCTGACTTTCGCCTGCTGGCAAACTAGTTTGCACAAAGTTTTAAAACGGGGAAGCTAACTGAAAAGTGTGACAGGTTTCAGAGTAGCAGCCATGTTAATCTCTATTCGCAAAAAGAAAAGGAGTACTTGTGGCACCTTAGAGACGAACAACGATGAAGTGAGCTGTAGCTCACGAAAGCTTATGCTCAGATAAATTGGTTAGTCTCTAAGGTGCCCCAAGTACTCTTTTCAAAAAGAAAAAGTGTGAGTGTATTCTAGCTTAGCCTGCTCCTTTCCTCGGTGGGAGGTGGGGTTGCTTAGTTCTATTGGTCAAACACAAATGACAGGTTCGTACAGCTCTTAAAAAGAAAGAAGAAATGACCTGTTGCTAAAAAGTGGACAGGTAACTACTGTTCATTTTGATTTTAACATCCCCACCCAGAAGCTGCAGTTAGCATCTGCCTTCAGTAACCGGAAGTTTTCTGAATGCAATTACAGTTTCACCATATATCACATTGAAGTACAGCTCTTTGTACAGCCATTTAGCAAACGGTGCTGTTCTGCAGTTAAATGGAGAGTAACTGATGCTGAAAGTATGAAACAGACCAATACTTTTCTTCAGTCTGCCTAAATTGAGTAAATATTCCAAAAATGAAGATTTGACTTCTGCCTCTACTGTACCTTTCCCTAAAATTCAGACTTGTTCAGAGCTGGCACGTAGACAAGGTGCCAATGCTAAGAATCACCTAAATCTCTGAAAAGCAGCTTCTAGTTGCTAAACCCTTGTCTCTACCGGGGCTCTAGCTAGTTTTAAAACTGATTTGAATCTTTGGGACTATTTCCCCAGTTTAGACACCACCTTCAGGTATTTTTGTTGAGAAGAAAAAAGTCAAATGCATAAATTATTCACCTTTGAGGATTAGTACCAGGAAAAGAGCATCTGAAATACATCTTTTAATAATCTCTGTAGATGGGATGATAAATACAGCAATAAGCCCCAAAAGTATATCCCCTAGCAGGTGGCCTTTATGTACTCAAGAAAGAGAGCCTCATGCACACCTTCTGGTGTGGTTTATTCCTTGTTAGACTGAACAGCTCCTTCATTTTACATCTCAGTGTTTTTAATTTTTTTTTAAAAGTGCAGTATTTCGGGGGTCAAGGATAGGTCATCCTCCCCTATTAAAAATAGTCCTTTAAGGACAGCAGACAAAAGTAGAGAACAAAATTATAGCACCCTTTTTCTGGCCTCTTTTGTATACAATTATTTTTTCCCTCACTTTTTTTTGTCTTAGGTCTTTCTCTCTCCTTGAAATAAATTCATGGTCTTGTCTTTCCTTTCAGTGGCAGTTTCTGGCATAATGCTAACTTTTTATTCCTAAAGCAGGGCGTATCTGTTGTTATGAGAATTCAATATGGCCAGAGGACCACTAACTGCTGTTTAATAGGCATCTGGGCATATAGTGGGGGAGGGAAAGGCGTTTATTCCCTGATTCAGCAAAGGATTTAAATATATGCTTAATTTCAAGCATGTGCTTGACTTGAGTGGGATTAGTTGCCTGCTTAAGTGCTTTGCTGGAATGGAGACATAGAAAGGGCCCTAGTGGGCTTGAGGATGAGGCTGGGCTGGACTGCCTGGGGAAGCTGTAGTATCCCTTTGATGGGAAACCAGAGGTAGGTCAGTGGTTGTTGCAGACATGGGGCAGGTTTAATTACACCTTGAATTTGGAGACAGAGGTTCAGGGCGCTCAGTTTGTTAGTAAGGGTGACTATTTGAAGGACAGCAGCTGCCTGCTAGAAAGAGGCAGCTGGCCCCTGGGGTGGGGGGTGGGGGGGGGGTTGCGGAAAAGGGGTTTACAGGTTTAACAGCTGATCCTATGACAACTATTGAAATGGTCCAGTACAGAGATGGAAGATTAAGAGAGAAGGTGTCTCAGTTGACTTCAGTGGGCTTTGGATCAGGCTCCTGTTGAGGCAATGAGAGCCTCGCTGTGAGTCTGTGACCAAGTGTGACATCAGGAAGGCCCAACCAGAATGTGGCCGTGGACAATCACTTTCATTTGCCAGCCTCTCCTATATCTGAGCATCATGACGCTTGGTCATTTGTCAAGTTAGACTGAGCCAAAGGCCTTTAGCCACACAAGCTCCCCTGGGTTATCCCTTTTGTTGGGCTAACCCAGCCCAAGCAGCCATCGATTGAATATGTCTAAAGACTGATGGATCTTTTTGCTTCTATGCCTGGTCCTTCCAAGTCGGGGCTGAGAGGAAACCTGCACGGTGACTGCCTGCTCTATGAATAAGTAAGTCTTCAGTTGCCAGAGGCGTCAAGCCTGTGCATGTGAACCAACACAACCATGTCCATTGCAGGGGATCCACGCCAAGTGGGGGGGGGGTGCCTTGCTGAGCCCCTGCTGCAAAATCCCTGTCTTCCTGCGCAGGTGATGGGGGTGTCCTTGGTGTGTTGGAGGCTGGCCCTGGCTGATATCACTAGGATAAGAGACCTCTGGACTATGGCTGGTAATACTGGGTCAACCATGGGGTGCACACTCTTCGTGTCCCCTGCTGTGTGCTCTAGGAGATGAAGGCTGCCCAGCCTCTCTTCTGTGTCTTGAGCAGGTCCTGTGAAAAGGGTGTTCTCCACCTTCCTGTAGCCACTGGCCCATCAGAACTCAACTTCAGGCTCCTACCCCACAAACCACCCTGCTGGCTGCCCCCAGCATATCACCTAGGCAGGCTGAATGCCGTCCAGCGGGCCTGCTTCAGAGCCACACCCGGGGACCATCTCTACGTGTCTGCTCTCCACGACATGTGCTTCCTTGCTCTCGTGTCCTGCCCTAATACTAAATGGCAGGATGCCCTTCCACCTAGCAAGGATGAGCCTTCATGCAGCTCTGGTCTTGTGGCCTGCTGTGGTTATCAGCTGGTGGCTCTTACACAGGGGCTGTTAGCCTGGGTGCGTGGCAGGCACAGTTCACAGAAATCCCTGACGCCTTCCCCTGTTGTGGTGAGAGGGAGACCCTGGCCTACCTGCAGAGTGCCATGTTGCCGCTCCTCTTTCAGCTCCTTCAGGCCGAGTGAGGTTCTGGCCATGCTTTTCTCCACAACTGTTCCTGTCTACGTGGCCCATCTGTGGCTCCACAAAGGCACGAGACCTCCTTGTCAGTCTTCCTAGCTCTGGCCATCCATAAGTCCAGGAGGAGGAAGCTGGATGGGGAGGTTCTCTGTGACTGTGGGGCCTTTTTCCATTCCCTGGCCATTTCATGCATCCAGGCCAAGATCCTCTGGCATGGGTCGCTGACTCCTTCACGGAGCATTAGGGGTCTGCAGTTCTCTACTCTGACTCCCCATCCGGTGCCTTGTTTTACACTGCTCATGGCCTCTTAGAATTCTGTGCATGTGAATCATACATGATGGTAAGGTACACCCTTAAAACAATGTCAGCTTCTAAAATATTTGTGAGCATCTGGGGAAAATAAACTTATTACATCTTTTAGTGGTTTTTTTTGTTTTGTTTTTGTTTTTTGGAAGATTCATTTTGAGAGGTAGAATGTGACTTCTAAATCAGGAAGCTTTAAAAAATGCAGAATGAATCATTTTCATCAGTAAATCATTATTCCACAATTATATTTGTGTTGGTAATTAGTGGCAATACTTGGCTTCTGCTTCTTCAAGAACTAATAGTGTGATATTTTGGGGGCTCTTATGAATGTCAGACTCAGCAGAGGCCTCAAAGCCCCTTGATCCTCCCATGTATTATAATTTCTGAGAGAGGTGATCTCTCTATACTCCTCTATAATTTGCATCTTGTTTTGGGGGGGATTGCAAGTAAATGGGTGCTTGGATACTATAGTGACTGATGCCATATAAATACTTGACATATAGGCAAATGAAGGGAGGAGATACACCAGTACTCCATCCCTTCTGCAAGTGGCATCCTGTATCCCTGTAATTTTAGCCACAGGCAAATTTAAATGCTGTGTCCGCAAATGTAGACGTTGTCTTCTGTGCTAGGCATGGAGTTATTTACCCTTCACGTGCAGTGGGATTGCTGTGGTCGCCACAGCTACATGCGGGAGAGAGCTTTTACTCGATTATCGTCATCGCGTTGGGTTTGCTCTGGTGCAGCTGCACTGAAGACCTGCTATTAACACTGATGCCATAAATCATTTCCAGCTGACTTCTCTGAAGAGCCAAGAGCTTGTTCACTGGCTGACCACACGGTCTGTCTCTGAACAGCGTTTTCATCAATCCTCCAAAAACAAGAAACTAAGACGGGAATTATGTCCGGGAAGTGAATTAGACAGGGGAGCAGAATAGATGTGATTGCAGTTATGTGAGCTCCTTGTTTGAGAGCTACCTTATCTGTTTGTCTTCCTAGTAGGGGTGGTGCTACTATTAGGGACAGCAAATGGTTCTTCAGTGAACCATTTCCTGACTAGTGACGTATTCAGCTGTGATTCTGTATAAACCATTAGCATTTGGGCTCTTGCCTATGGAATCTGCTTCAGTCCTTTGATTCCTACATGGAGATACAAAACTTTTCCATTTGGCCCTCATCCTAAATTTTCCAGTTGTTTTCTACACTGCAGAGCTTTCTACACTGTCAGACAAACGAGTAAAAGGTTTCCCTTTTCTCTTCCCAGTCCATGTAGCTGTATTCTTTTCCACTTGGAAATGTGTTGGAATAGAAATGCAATGGGTTTTTATGCTGGACCATTTGCTTAACAGCTTGAGTTGTGTACCTTCAGATATGCATCGGGTATCCACAAAAGAGCTTTTGTGTGAGCACACCAATGTCTGTTCCATACCCTGCTGATCCAGGTGTGGAAACATAAATAATACAGATGATGTGGTCCCCTGGTGTTAGGTTAGGGAAGTTTGAATAAACAGTGGTAGGGGAAATGATTGTGAGTTTGCTGGAAGCCCCAGTGCGGGTGAACATGCTACGGCAATGTACGAGCAGCAGAAGGAAAATCTTTGGAAGAAACATTAATCAGGCAGATAGCAAATATCTCTTGTTCCGAGTGAGCAATTTAGTTACAACATATATTATAGTTACATTTGATTGATGTCTTTAAAAAAAAAAAAAAGGGTTGGCTTATAAAGGTAAAACAGATTACGGCCAAAGGAACTTGTGATTGTTGGGTGCCTCAGTTTCAGGTGCCTCCACTTCTTGTATACTTAAAAAACCCAACAACAACAGCAAAACACAACACCTTGGCTCAAATCTCACAATATGCTGCTGTAACATTTAGAAACTAATGGAGAAATGTGACATCGCCACAAGGCCCTGGTCTACACGAGGAGTTGAGGTCGAATTTAGCAGCGTTAAATCAATTTAACCCTGCACCCGTCCACACGACGAAGCCCTTTTTTACGATTTAAAGGGCTCTTAAAATCGATTTCCTTACTCCATCCGTGACAAGGGGATTAGCGCTGAAATCGGCCTTGCCGGGTCGAATTTGAGGTACTGTGGACACAATTAAATGGTATTGGCCTCCGGGAGCTATCCCAGAGTGCTCCATTGTGACCGCTCTGGACAGCACTCTCAACTCAGATGCACTGGCCAGGTAGACAGGAAAAGGCCTGCAAAACTTTTGAATTTCAATTTCCTGTTTGGCCAGCATGGCAAGCTGCAGGTGACCATGCAGAGCTCATCAGCAGAGGTGACCATGATGGAGTCCCAGAATCGCAAAAGAGCTCCAGCATGGACCGAACGGGAGGTACGGGATCTGATCGCGTATGGGGAGAGGAATCCGTGCTATCAGAACTCCGTTCCAGTTTTCTAAATGCCAAAACATTTGTCAAAATCTCCCAGGGCATGAAGGACAGAAGCCATAACAGGGACCCGAAGCAGTGCTGCGTGAAACTTAAGGAGCTGAGGCAAGCCTACCAGAGAGGCGAACGGCCGCTCCAGGTCAGAGCCCCAAACATGCTACTTCTATGATGAGCTGCATGCCATTTTAGGGGGTTCAGCCACCATTACCCCAACTGTGTGCTTTGACTCAGTCAATGGAGAGGGACGCAACACGGAAGCAGGTTTTGGGGACAAGGAAGATGATGATGAGGTTGTAGATAGCTCACAGCAAGCAAGCGGAGAAAGCGGTTTTCCCAACAGCCAGGAACTGTTTCTCACCCTGGACCTGGAGACAGTACCATCCGAACCCAACCAAGGCTGGCTCCTGGGCCCACTAGGTGGAGAAGGGATCTCTGGTGAGTGTCCCTTTTAAAATACTATACATGGTTTAAAAGCAAGCATGTTTAATGATTAATTTGCCCTGGCATTCGCGGCTCTCCTGGATGTACTCCCAAAGCCTTTGCCAAAGGTTTCTGGGGAGGGCAGCCTTATTGCGTCCTTCATGGTAGGACACTTTACCACTCCAGGCCAGTAACACGTACTCGGGAATCATTGTACAACAAAGCATTGCAGTGTATGTTTGCTGGCGTTCAAACTACATCTGTTCTTTATCTCTCTGTGTTCTCCTCAGGAGAGTGATATCATTCATGGTCACCTGGTTGAAATAGGGTGCTTTTCTTCAGGGGACACTCAGAGGAGCCCATTCCTACTGGGCTGTTTGCCTGTGGCTAAACAGAAATGTTCACCGCTGTTAGCCATGGCGAGGGGGGAGCGGTGACGGTCTAGCCACCTGCTGGGGGGAGGCAAAATTCGACCTTGGAACGAAAGCACATGTGCTATGTATGTAATGTTAACAGCAAGGTTTACCCTGAAAGAGTGTACCCATTGTTCTATAAAATGTGTCTTTTTAAATACCGCTGTCCCTCTTTTTTTCTCCACCAGCTGCATGTGTTTCAAAGATCACAGGATCTTCTCCTTCCCTGAGGCTAGTGAAGATTAGAAGGTGAAAAAACCGCACTCGTGATGAAATGTTCTCTGAGCTCATGCTGTCCTCCCACACTGACAGAGCACAGACAAATGTGTGGAGGCAGACAATGTCAGAGTACAGGAAAGCACAAAATGAGCGGGAGGAGAGGCGGCAGGCTGAAGAGAGTAAGTGGCTGGCTGAAGAGAGGGCTGAAGCTGAAAGGTGGCAGCGTGATGAGAGGAGGCAGGATTCAATGCTGAGGCTGCTGGAGTATCAAACTAATATGCTCCAGCGTATGGTTGAGTTGCAGGAAAGTCAGCAGGAGCACAGACCGCCGCTACAGCCCCTGTGGAACCAACCGCCCTCCTCCCCAAGTTCCATAAACTCCTCACCCAGATGCCCAAGAACGCTTTGGGGGGGCCTCTGGCCACCCAGCCACTCCACTCCAGAGGATTGCCCAAGCAACAGAAGGCTGGCGTTCAATGAGTTTAAAAGTTTTAAACTTTTAAAGTGCTGTGTGGCCTTGTCCTTCCCTCCTCCACCACCCCACTCGGTGCTTCTCTCCTCCACCACCCCTCCTGGGCTACCTTGGTAGTTATCCCCCTATTTGTGTGATGAATTAATAAAGAATGCATGAATGTGAAGCAACAATGACTTTATTGCCTCTGCAAGCGGTGATCGAAGGGAGGAGGGGAGGGTGATTAGCTTACAGGGAAGTAGAGTGAACCAAGGGGCAGAGGGTTTCATCAAGGAGACACAAATAACTTTCATACCGTAGCCTGGCCAGTCATGAAACTGGTTTTCAAAGCTTCTCTGATGTGCACTGCGCCCTCCTGTGCTTTTCTAACCCCCCTGGTGTCTGGCTGTGCATAACCCACCCCACCATAAACGTCTCCCCCTTACTCTCACAGATATTGCGGAGCACACAGCAAGCAGTAATAACAGTGGGAATATTGGTTTCGTTGAGGTCTAACCGAGTCAGTAAACTGCACCATAGAATCATAGAATCATAGAATATCAGGGTTGGAAGAGACCTCAGGAGGTCATCTAGTCCAACCCCCTGCTCAAAGCAGGACCAATCCCCAATTAAATCATCCCAGCCAGGGCTTTGTCAAGCCTGACCTTAAAAACTTCTAAGGAAGGAGATTCTACCACCTCCCTAGGTAACGCATTCCAGTGTTTCACCACCCTCCTAGTGAAAAAGTTTTTCCTAATATCCAACCTAAACCTCCCCCACTGCAACTTGAGACCATTACTCCTTGTCTTGTCCTCTACTACCACTGAGAATAGTCTAGAACCATCCTCTCTGGAACCACCTCTCAGGTAGTTGAAAGCAGCTATCAAATCCCCTCTCATTCTTCTCTTCTGCAGACTAAACAATCCCAGTTCCCTCAGCCTCTCCTCATAAGTCATGTGTTCCAGACCCCTAATCATTTTTGTTGCCCTTCGCTGGACTCTCTCCAATTTATCCACATCCTTCTTGTAGTGTGGGGCCCAAAACTGGACACAGTACTCCAGATGAGGCCTCACCAATGTCGAATAGAGGGGGATGATCACGTCCCTCGATCTGCTCGCTATGCCCCTACTTATACATCCCAAAATGCCATTAGCCTTCTTGGCAACAAGGGCACACTGCTGACTCCTATCCAGCTTCTCGTCCACTGTCACCCCTAGGTCCTTTTCCGCAGAACTGCTGCCTAGCCATTCGGTCCCTAGTCTGTAGCGGTGCATTGGGTTCTTCCGTTCTAAGTGCAGGACCCTGCACTTATCCTTATTGAACCTCATCAGATTTCTTTTGGCCCAATCCTCCAATTTGTCTAGGTCCCTCTGTAACCTATCGCTGCCCTCCAGCATATCTACCACTCCTCCCAATTTAGTATCATCCACAAATTTGCTGAGAGTGCAATCCACACCATCCTCCAGATCATTTATGAAGATATTGAACAAAACCGGCCTCAGGACCGACCCCTGGGGCACTCCACTTGACACCGGCTGCCAACTAGACATGGAGCCATTGATCACTACCCGTTGAGCCCAACAATCTAGCCAACTTTCTACCCACCTTATAGTGCATTCATCCAGCCCATACTTCTTTAACTTGCTGACAAGAATACTGTGGGAGACCGTGTCAAAAGCTTTGCTAAAGTCAAGAAACAATACATCCACTGCTTTCCCTTCATCCACAGAACCAGTAATCTCATCATAGAAGGCGATTAGATTAGTCAGGCATGACCTTCCCTTGGTGAATCCATGCTGACTGTTCCTGATCACTTTCCTCTCATGTAAGTGCTTCAGGATTGATTCTTTGAGGACCTGCTCCATGATTTTTCCGGGGACTGAGGTGAGGCTGACTGGCCTGTAGTTCCCAGGATCTTCCTTCTTCCCTTTTTTAAAGATTGGCACTACATTAGCCTTTTTCCAGTCATCCGGGACTTCCCCCGTTCGCCACGAGTTTTCAAAGATAATGGCCAATGGCTCTGCAATCACAGCCGCCAATTCCTTCAGCACTCTCGGATGCAACTTGTCCGGCCCCATGGACTTGTGCACGTCCAGCTTTTCTAAATAGTCCCTAACCACCTCTTTCTCCACAGAGGGCTGGCCATCTATTCCCCATGTTGTGATGCCCAGCGCAGCAGTCTGGGAGCTGACCTTGTTAGTGAAGACAGAGGCAAAAAAAGCATTGAGTACATTAGCTTTTTCCACATCCTCTGTCAGTAGGTTGCCTCCCTCATTCATTAAGGGGCCCACACTTTCCTTGGCTTTCTTCTTGTTGCCAACATACCTGAAGAAACCCTTCTTGTTACTCTTGACATCTCTTGCTAGCTGCAGCTCCAGGTGCGATTTGGCCCTCCTGATATCATTCCTACATGCCCGAGCAATATTTTTATACTCTTCCCTGGTCATATGTCCAACCTTCCACTTCTTGTAAGCTTCTTTTTTATGTTTAAGATCCGCTTGGATTTCACCGTTAAGCCAAGCTGGTCACCTGCCATATTTACTATTCTTTCGACACATCGGGATGGTTTGTCCCTGTAACCTCAACAGGGATTCCTTGAAATACAGCCAGCTCTCCTTTCCCCTTCATGTTAGTCCCCCAGGGGATCCTACCCATCCGTTCCCTGAGGGAGTCGAAGTCTGCTTTCCTGAAGTCCAGGGTCCGTATCCTGCTGCTTACCTTTCTTCCCTGTGTCAGGATCCTGAACTCAACCAACTCATGGTCACTGCCTCCCAGATTCCCATCCACTTTTGCTTCTCCCACTAATTCTTCCCGGTTTGTGAGCAGCAGGTCAAGAAAAGCTCCCCCCATAGTTGGCTCCTCTAGCACTTGCACCAGGAAATTGTCCCCTACGCTTTCCAAAAACTTCCTGGATTGTCTATGCACCGCTGTATTGCTCTCCCAGCAGATATCAGGAAAATTAAAGTCACCCATGAGAACCAGGGCGTGCGATCTAGTAGCTTCTGCGAGCTGCCGGAAGAAAGCCTCATCCACCTCATTCCCCTGGTCTGGTGGTCTATAGCAGACTCCCACCACTACATCACTCTTATTGCTCACACTTCTAAACTTAATCCAGAGACACTCAGGTTTTTCTGCAGTTTCGTACTGGATCTCTGAGCAGTCATACTGCTCCCTTACATACAGCATACATACACCAGCGCGCTTTTAAACGTCCAAATGCACATTCTCCACCATTCTGCACTTGCTCAGCCTGTAGTTGAACAGCTCCTGACTACTGTCCAGGCTGCCTGTGTATAGCTTCATGAGCCATGACATTAAGGGGTAGGCTGGGTCCCCAGGGATAACTATAGGCATTTCAACATCCCCAACGGTTATTTTCTGGTCTGGGAATAAAGTCCCTTCCTGCAGCTTTTGAAACAGACCAGAGTTCCTGAAGATGCGAGTGTCATGTACCTTTCCCAGCCATCCCACGTTGATGTTGGTGAAACATCCCTTGTGATCCACCAGTGCTTGCAGCACTATTGAAAAGTACCCCTTGCAGTTTATGTACTTGCCGGCTTGGTGCTCCAGTGCCAAGATAGGGATATGGGGTCCGTCTATGGCCCCACCACAGTTAGGGAATCCCATTGCAGCAAAGCCATCCACTATGACCTGCACATTTCCCATGGTCACTACCCTTGATATCAGCAGATCTTTGATTGCGTGGGCTACTTGCATCACAGCAGCCCCCCAGTAGATTTGCCCACTCCAAATTGATTCCCGACTGACCGGTGGCTGTCTGGCATTGCAAGCTTCCACAGGGCTATTGCCACTCGCTTCTCAACTGTGAGGGCTGCTCTTATCTTGGTATTCTTGCGCCTCAGGGCAGGGGAGACAAGTCACAAAGTTGCATGAAAGTGCCCTTATGCATGTGAAAGTTTCGCAGCCACTGGGAATCATCCCAGATCCGCAACACTATGCGGTCCCACCAGTCTGTGCTTGTTTCCCGAGCCCAGGATCAGTGTTCCACCGCATGAACCTGCCCCATTAGCACCATGATGCCCACATTTCCAGGGCCCGTGCGCTGAGAGAAGTCTGTGTCCATGTCCTCATCACACTCGTCACTGCACTGACGTTGCCTACTCGCCCGGTTTCGCTTTGGCAGGTTCTGGTGCTGCATATACTACTGGATAATGCGTGTGGTGTTTAATGTGCTCCTAATTGCCAAAGTGATCTGAGCGGGCTCCATGCTTGCCATGATATGGCGTCTGCACAGAAAAAAGGTGTGGAACAATTGTCTGCCGTTGCCCTGACGGGGGGAGGGGCAACTGACGACACAGCTTACAGGGTTGGTTTACAGGGAATTAAAATCAACAAAGGGGGTGGCTTTGCGAGAAACAGAATGGCCCCCTCAAGAATAGAACTCAAAACCTCAAGGATAGAACTCAAAACTGGGTTTAGCAGGCCGTTGATTTCACACAGAGAGGGAGGAGAAACTGAATACAAAACAAATCTGGTCTATTTCTTGTTTTGATCCACTTCATCTATCTTTATACATCTTGCTGGCAGCAGACTGTGCAGTACAGCCGCTAGCCATCGTCATCTCCTGGGTGCTCGGCAGAAGACGGTGCAGTATGACTGCTGGCCATCATCTTCTGAGACGAAACTTAAAAGGGAAATGACCTGGCTGAGTCACTCCCATGCTTGCCCAGGTGCCCCTGACCTCACTGAGGTCGGTTAAAAGGGTACCCAGGACTATGTCGACGACGGCTACCAGTCATACTGCACCGTCTGCTGCCAAAAGGCAATGAGCTGCTGATGTGTAGCAATGCAGTACCACGTCTGTCAGCACCCAGGAGACATACGGTGACGGTGAGCTGAGCGGGCTCCATGCTTGCCGTGGTATGGCGTCTGCACAGGTAACTCAAGAAAAAAGGCGCAAAACGATTGTCTGCCCTTGCTTTCACAGAAGGAGGGAGGGAAGGGGGGCCTGACGATATGTACCCAGAACCACCTGCGACAATGTTTTAGCCCCATCAGGCACTGGGATTTCTACCCAGAATTCAAATGGGCGGTGGAGACTGCGGGAACTATGGGATAGCTACCCACAGTGCAATGCTCTGGAAGTCGATGGTTGCCTCGGTACTGTGGACACACTCCGCCGACTACATGCACTAAGAGCATTTGTGTGGGGACACACACAATCGACTGTATAAAAACACTTTCTACAAAACCGACTTCTATAAATTCAACCTAATTTCGTAGTGTAGACATACCCAAGGAAAACAAGCAAGAGAAGCAAGCAAAAGAAGTAACTGATCATGAATAGCAAGCGTTAATACTACCTGAAGACTGTGTTCCGTTCTGGGTTACTTTGGTGGGAAGGAAGCTCTGAGAAAATAACCTTCATAATTTAGAAACTGGAAGGATTGACTTAAAGGTTTGAAAGAACTCAATAGTGATATCTTGGTTGTTTTAAGGGACGATATAATAATTTACAAAGACGTGAAGGCCATGAACCCCAAGGAAGAGGAGGAGTTATACCAAGTGGATACTAGGAGTGTAACCAGATCTGATGAAATTAAGAAAAGGAAAATTTGTGTTAACTATCAGGAAGAACTTCCTGAACATGAGAACTATAACATTGTGGGATAATCTCTCAAGGGAAGTGGTGGACTGTCCGTCCCAGGAAATATTCAAAATTGGACTGGAGAAAGTAAGGTTACTCCACAGGAAACGATTTTGTCCTGGCAGGGGACAGGTTAGATAGCAGAGCAGGTATTTTCCTTCTCTAAATTCTATGATTCGCACTTCAGATAGCTTCAGAGCTTTCCACAATGACAGTGACGTCTGTTCATTGGGAAGAGCATTGAAAAATAGTGCAGAAACTATACTTCTATGTATATATGTGTATTTATGGATATATGTTTATAGAACACAGTATGAAAATACTTCAGCCATCAAGCTTATCCTCTTTTTTTTTCTTCCATATGTTCCTCCAAATTCAGACTTTTTTCCTTGTGAAAAAGGAAATCAGGTGTTTGGAAACAACAAAACAAAAGCATGAATTGAAGAGTGGAATCTGTGTTAAGGTTTTATGTACGTATAGTCCTTGGGCCAGAACCTCAGCTGGCATAAATCAATGTAGCTTCATTGAAGTTAGTGGAGCTGTGCTGGTTTACACCGGCTAAGCAACCGGTTCCTTGGGTCTAATGCTTCTGTAATTCAGCTGTCACTTCTACCTAACTTAGCTTCATAACATGTAATAGCCACTTGTAGCGCGAATATTAGCTGCCCAAAGCAGAGAGTAATATTTTAGTAATGTTTCATACACTCACTGCTACATTTTCAACAGCAGCTTCTAAACGGCTGCCCACAATTTTGCATACTACAGGATTTTGCATACCACATATCTTATAACTAATATTTTGCTTGGCCAAAACCTCATTTATATGCCTACAAGCTGTTCACATGCACCACTGAGCAAATGGAGGATTTGCGTGCGAAAATGTAGTTTTAGAACAAAATTTTAGTGTGGGGAAAAATGATCTCCCAGTGCTGGCTGTACTAACTAGTGAGGGTAAAGGCTGTGGTGGTGGCCGCTTTGACACTGTGACCCTTAGCGTTCAAAATACAAGACAAATGGCTAACTTCATATATAAATACCAGGTAAATGGACAGGGACAGGGGGATCTCAGTATCTTTGTGACATATACTGCAGGGAATAATCCCAGCCTTGAAGGGAGGTGGACCATTTGAGCTAATGGCACTCTTCCATCTCTAATTTCTGTGATTTTGAGACTCAGGTCTGGTCTTTCTGTATTGGTTAAGCAAAGTAAAGACACCATTAGTAACTGACACATGGAATATTGCTATAAACACTAGTCTATTCATGTCACCGGTTCATCGCCTCTCACAAAACAGGTAGTAAAGAAGCTGACTTCAGAAGTTCTGACTCTTTCTCTGCCTGCGTAGTTTTATCAGTAAGACGCTCTCGGAGAGAAATGCTTTCTGATGAGGGCAAGCTTCCCTTTTCCTCAGCTTGCCTTCTACATCTTCATTTGCTTGCCATGGAAAACAAAACAAAGTGCTGCCTTGAATGTACTATCTCTTTTCCTTGTCTGTGTCTGGTAGCCTAATTCACACACACTTAGGTAATGCAAGTCAGTGAGCTGTGGGGGGCGCTAGAGTGTTATCAGTGTGACTACAGATTCTATACCTCAGGGATAAAGCTCCAAGATTCTGACCATTTAATCTAAATGGCAACAAACCCATTTTCTTTTCCCTAGTGACTGTCAATTTGTAGATCCATAATTCTATTTGGAAAGATTTCGGCTCCCAGAATCATTAACTCTACATTGGCCACCCACACGAAACACGCCTCCTCCAACAGTTTTGCTCACCGCAGCAAACATCATTTCCCATGCGCCAGCCAAGCTCCTTCCCATCTTTAGTTAATCGGATCAGCACGGAGCTGTATTTCTGTTCATCAAGGCCATCGTGGATGGGTTTTCTGGCTGATCTGCCGCAGTTGTTTATTGGCAGCCCTATCCAAAATTGGCTTCCTGTGATTAAAAAACAATGAGGAGTGGAGTGTGTTTGAGGGAGATCTAATTTTGATCAACGCAGCCTGGGAATGGGAACAGATGGGGATTTTAATGAATTAGATTCACTGCTAAATGTTGTCCTCATACAAATCAGCTCAGTTTTCTCTAACAGAATAATAATAAGAAGAGAAAATATTTAATTTCACTAAACTTCTCCCCCCGCCTCCCCCGCCACCAGCCCCAGACCTATCCCTCAAGCATAGGCTTTTATCCTGCTGCCCATCACTGTAGTATCCACCTAAAATCACCAGCAATAGTGAAGGGTCCCTAGTGAATTTCTTGGAGTCTCTGGCACTTTTCAGGGTAAAACCGCTGCTTAGGTTAGGGTTTGCTTTGGTGGTTAGATCATATTGATTGACTTTTCTTGGTTATGTTGATTTCAAAATAATATCTAATAGACACAGAAGCTACGTTTCTTAGGCAGTTTGCAAAAGTTTGAGGAAGGATCAGCTCTAAAAGCCAACCTCGTCCCACAGCCCTTTTGCTGAAAAGTTGCTAGGGCTGCAATGAGTGAATGCAGTGTGTTAGCTTAAGGCAGCATTGGTGAAATTCACCCACATGAGCCCTGAAAGCCCCCTCTGCTGAGGGTGGGAATGATGGGCCTCTGCCATGCTGTGTCCTATGGGGCTGGGCCCCAGACTGGTTCTGGAGCATGAGGAAGCAAGGCTTAGAGGTTGAGGAAGAACAGCTGGGCTGGAGCAAGGGCTGCTGTTACAGGGCCTCCCCAGAGAATGTAGGAGACCCAAGCTCTAGATATCGTTCCCAACGCAAAGCTGATTGACTCAGGGGTGTATTTCAAACTGCATGAGTAATAGCTGCTCCTGACTTCACTAGGAGGGTGGTGAAGCACTGGAATGGGTTATGTAGGGAGGTGGAGGAATCTCTTTCCTTAGAAAGAAAAGGAGTACTTGTGGCACCTTAGAGACTAACCAATTTATTTGAGCGTAAGCTTTCGTGAGCTACATGAAAGCTTATGCTCAAATAAATTGGTTAGTCTCTAAGGTGCCACAAGTACTCCTTTTCTTTTTGCGAATACAGACTAACACGGCTGTTACTCTGAAATCTTTCCTTAGAGGTTTCTAAGGTCAGGCTTGAAAGAGTCCTGGCTGGGATGATTTAGTTGGGAATTGGTCCTGCTTTGAGCAGGGGATTGGACTAGATGACCTCCTGAGGTCACTTCCAACCCTGATATTCTATGATTCTAAGATTGATCCAAAGCCCAGACAAGTCCATAAGGTCTCAGCTGGGCTTTGGTACAGCCAGGGTTGCCAGATGTCCAGTTTTCCACCGGAATGCCTGATCAAAAAGGGACCCTGGTTGCTCCAGTCAGCACCTCTGACTGGGCTGTTAAAAGTCTGGTCGGCAGTGCAGTGAGGCTAAGGCAGGCTCCCTGTCTGCTGTGGCTCCGCGCGGCTCCCGGAAGCAGCAGCATGTCTCCCCTCTGGCTTCTACATGTAGGGGCAACCAAGGGGCTCCACACACTGTCCCTGCCCCAAGCACCAGCTCCGCAGCTCCCATTGGCCTGGAACCCTCCTACACCCCAAACCCCTCATCCTCAGCCCCACTCCAGAGTCTGCACCCCCAGCTGGAGCCCTCTCACTCCCCTCACACCTCAACCCACTGTCTCAGCTCAGAGCCCCTTCCCACACCCTGAACTCCTCATTTCTGGCCCCACCCTGGATCCCATGCCCCCAGGTGAAGCCCTCACCCCCTCCAGCATCCCAGCCACCTGCTCCAACCCAGTGAAAATGAGTGAGTGAGTGAGGGTGGGGAGAGCGAGCAACAAACGTAGAGGGGAATGGAGTGAGCAGGGGGTGGGACCTCGGAGAAGGGGCGAGGTAGGGGCAGGGCCTCAGAGGAGAAGCGAGGCAGGGAGCAGGGCAAATGTGTTTGGTTTAGTGTGAGTAGAAAGTTGACAACCCTAGGTACAGACCCTGAATGCCTGGGATTACTTAATCCTGCGTTGCTCCTGTTGAAATGTTCATTCTAGGCAGGAATCCAGTACTCAGTGGTTTGATACACTATCCCTGAGAACTTGGAACCACTTTTACTCTTTTTAATCTTCTCACCAAGTCTGTTCTTCTGTTCCCCCCACTCCTGTGCCCAATTTACAAGTCCAGCCACATTGATAACATTCAGCTGGCAGGCACTGTTTTCAATTGAAACTCTTTTGGAAAGCATCTGTCATGAGATGTTCGCCTCTCCTCCTGCGATGCTTTTGATTAAAATAATCCAAACTCTGCAGGACTTGTGGAATTTATATGGCCAACCTAATGGAAAGCAGTGAGCAGCCGGTAAAGGGGTGGCACACAAAGTTGGAACAGGATAACTAGGGTTACCAACTTTGCTTGGACAAATTCCTGGAGGTTTCATCACATGACATAATCTTTACTTAAAGATTAATTTTCATTCCTGGAGACTGCAGGACAATCCTGGAGGGTTGGCAACCCAAGGGGTAACCAGAACAGGCTGGAGAAAGGAGTATGTGGAGGGCCTAGAGGAGGAGGAGAGGGAGAGCTCAGCTGGCTTTTCTTAATTCCTTTTTAGCCTGGAATAAGTTAATAAGGTGGATGACTGTAAAGAGGAAAAGACAGACACAGGAAACAGGACTGAAAAGGGTGGGGGGACACCGCCAAAAGAGACGAGTTTATAAAATGCATCCAAATATCCTTTTTTGGCTAGTCAAGTTTTATAGAGCATTGCATGCCCTTCCTGATGTGTGCGTCTGGCTGAGGTTAGCGGTGAAGGTTCAGATGACAGTAGCAGAAATGAACCTCTATTTGAAATCAAACAGGGATTGCAATGCCATGTGGACTGTCTTTCCAGCCGATCCTGCTTTTGCTTTGCCAATATGCCCCAGGTGAGAGGCGTCTG
The DNA here is from genome assembly GCF_965152235.1 of Eretmochelys imbricata. Lineage (NCBI taxonomy): Eukaryota > Metazoa > Chordata > Testudines > Cheloniidae > Eretmochelys > Eretmochelys imbricata. Next base: position 126,546,820 of record NC_135577.1, on the reverse strand, counting down.
GGGCTCTGGGAGCCGATGCTATTAGCTGGGCACAGCAGCACTGGTTTGGCCACGTTCTGACAGTGAATAACACTGGGGTTGGTATCTTGGTGTGCTGCTGTGGTTGAGGCAGGTAGCTGCTGGACAGACAGAACTGATGCAGTGATCAGTACTTTACCAGGTCTAAATACATTTGTGAAACTTGTTAGTTCTCCCAGGTGGAGTAGGATGGAGCTGGTACATTCTAGGGCACACAGACTTTGCACATGGGCTTAATTTATACTACATCAGAAGATGAATTTTATTGTCTCCACACTGTAGCCCAAAGCCTCACAAACCCTCCTCCTCTTTCACGCTCCCAGTCATCTGTGTCCTTTTCTCAAGGCATGTGACTTCTACCGACACATCCTCCACTCCATCCTATTCTTAAAGGATAAAGATCCAAGTATAATATACATGCCAGATGATACCTGTCCTCAATATTGATGCAAGGCTTATTCAATATGTTCTGTGGTTGATGGAAACAGCCCAATTCAACTGCTTTGCAAACGGAGCCTCAAGAGTCATAGAATCTCAGGGTTGGAAGGGACCTCAGGAAGTCATCTAGCCCAACCACCTGCTCAAAGCAGGACCAGTCCCCAATTTTTGCCCCAGATCCCCAAATGACCCCCTCAAGGATTGAACTCACAACCCTGGGTTTAGCAGGCCAAATGCTCAAACAACTGACCTATCACCCTCAATTAAAGATGAGTTGCCATTGCATGGGAGTAAAGTACCCGTAGTTTGAAAGTTACCTCCATCTCCACCAAATGCTGGTTATCACAGAGTAACAGGTTTGGAGGGGACCTCAGGCAGTCATCTAGTCCAACCCCCTACTTAAAGCAGGACCAATCCCCAATTTTTGCCCCAGATCCCTAAATGGCCCCCTCAAGGATTGAACTCACAACCCTGGGTTTAGTAGGCCAATGCTCAAAACACTGAGCTATCCCTCCCCTTCGCCTCGCGTGTTGTGTCCCTTCTATATTCAGTTGTTTCACGGTCCTCTTCTGTGTTTTGGAGACAGTAGTGGAAGCATTTAGCATTTGGATTTTAAAACTTTTAAACTGTTGGTTTTATATCTTTAGGTCACTGGTGACTTTTTTGGTAGGCAATAACAACATATGCCATTGACTGGTGTAATCTGAGCCAAAATGTGACCTTTTGCAGGTAAAGACAAAATAGCCATTCGGATATTCATAAACTCTAATATATATGGAGAGAGAAAGAGAGGGGATATATCTTCAGGCTTTTCCACAGTTTCCTGACAATTTTCAAAGTTCTTATTCAGCAGTAATGCAGATTCCAACTTGAGAAGTAGTATGGGAATCCAGATCAAAGTGATTTAAAGTGAAAAATGAACATGAAAACATGAAAGAATAGCACAGTATTCCCTCAATACTGAAGCACAACTACTGACAAACAAATGGATCCCCCACTGTTGATGTCTTTTTGTGGGAGATGACGCCTTTGTATAAAAAGGGGCTATAAAGCTAGATCTGTGCTAGTCAATCCCTTTTATTCACTTACTACTGGAGCCGAGGGAAATTCAGAATTTCTGGTCCACAGGAAATTACAAAATTTCAATCTTTCTTTTCATCCCAGATTGGGGCAAAATGTTGTAATTCCAATTCCAATGATTTGGAAATATTGAAACAAAACATTTAGGTGTTTTCAAACTCAAAATGTTTCATTTTGGGTTGATGACGTGCCCCAAAATGCTTCACTCCGAGTCATTTCAATGCTAAACTCCATTTTCACATTATGACACGTTGGTTGCTGTAGGGAGTTGTTTTGGTGGCATCGAGCTCCCAGACTTCTGCCCCAGGAGTCCTGCCAGACTACATCTTCCATAATGCAACAGAGTCATGTGACTTCCATGCTGCACCAAGAGGGAAATCCGTGCATTGTCTTATAGGAAATGTAGTACTCCAAGGAGACCCGCTTGTAGCGGAGAATGAGGGCCCTAAAGCGATGTGCTGATAGAGAAAGGCAATGTACTGTTTTGTTGAACTGATTCAAAATGAAACACTTTGGGTCAGTTTTTAAACAGGAAATATTCATATTTGGGTCGAACTGACCTGATGACCTGAAATCAAATATTAAATCTCATTTTTCCTGGTGGAAGATCAACATTTTTTGCAGATAATGCATTTTTATCGGAAACCCATTCTGATGGAAAATCCCTGGCCAGCTCTACCTTACTAAATTGAAAAAAAGAAAAGATTTGGTTCAACTCAGTTATTGGGCCCGGATTTCTAAAATTGGGAGTCTGACTCTCTAAAGTGCTGACAAGCTTCCGTTAGGAACTTTAACAGAATCACTGAAATCTGGGGCTATTAAGGACCTTGAGAACTCATCAAGTCCAGATCCCTGCGCTGAGACTGGACCAAGTAAACCTAAACCATCCCTGACAGGTGTTTGTCTAACCTGCTTTCAAAAACCTCCAGTGATGGGGATTCCACAACCTCCCTTGGAAGCTATTCCAGAGCTTAACCACCCTGACAGTTAGAAAGCTGTTCCTAATGTCTAACCTAAATCTCCCTGGCTGCAGATTAAGCCTGTTACTTCTTGTCCTACTTCCAGTAGATACGGAGAACAATTGATCACCGTTCGCTTTATAACAGCCCTTCACATATTTAAAAATTGGTATGCTGTCCCCCCTCAGTTGCCTTTTTCTCAAGACCAAACATTTCCCTTTTTTTAACCTTTCCTCATAGGTCAGGTTTTCTAAACCTTTGATCATTTTTGTTGCTGTCCTCTGGGCTCTTTCCATTTGTCCACATCTTTCCTCGAGTGTGGCACCCAGAACTGGACACAGTCCTCCAGCTGAGGCCTCACTAGAGCAAAGCAGAGTGGGACAATTACCTCCTGTGTCTTCCATATAACACTCCGGCTAATACACCCCAGAATCATATTACCCTTTTCTTTCTTTTTGCAACTGCATCACATTGTGGATTCATATTGAACTTGTGATTCTCTGTAACCCACAGCTCCTTTTCAGCAGTCCAGCCACCTGGCCAGTTATTCCTCACTTTGTAGTTGTGCATTTGATTTTTCCTTCCTAAGCGAAGCACTTTGCACCTGTCTTTATTCAATATTAGCTTCATCAGTTGAGAAGTGAGGCCCACACTTATCCACTCATTTTGAGCCTTTAAACTGGGAATGGCTAGGTGCTGAAAAGGAGGCTGAGGCGGGGTGTATACGTCCCATCCTGCCACAGACTTTAAGGGGTTAAGAGACAGAGTTGCTACCTTCTCAGCTGAGTCTAATTAGCTAAACTGGGCTAAGAGCCTGCAGACCAGGGAGAAGGAGGCTGCCTGGGAACCTGAGGGGACTCTGTGTCAGCCCCAAACTAGCAGGAAGTGGTGTAAGGAGCTGGAGCCTCCAGGGAGAAAGCACTGGAAGGAGCTTCTCTGAAGGCAGATGAAGGTAAGAAGTGGCCCAGGGAACAGCAGTGAGTCTGAAGAAGCAGCCCTTAGCTGTTCGCTACAGGGTCCCTGGGCTGGAAGCCAGAGTAAAGGGAGAGCCTGGGTTCCCCTACCTGCCCTCAGGAAATGGGCGTAAAAGGCCTTCTGATGCCAGGGGCAAGGCCTGTTGAGATGGGCCAAAGCACTGCAGGCCTGGAGGGGCTGTTGACGAGGGGTGCAAGCAGGGGTGCAGGAGCAATTTGTATAGTGGGGGTGCTCAGAGCCCTTGAACTAAAGTTTAAACCCTGGATATAATGGAACCCACTTCAAGCCAGGGGATGCTGCAGCACCTCCTGTTCCAGCATCTCTGGGTGCCAGAGCTGAACAGGCTTCTGCCTCATGCCTGGCCATGAGGGTCCACTGGCTGGTTGGTGACCCTTCCCCAGGGGCCTCCTGTTTAGGTGCCTGAAAAGGCATTTGAAATGGTTAGCTTTGATTATTCTCCTGTCTAAGCATAGAAAGAGCCCTGGCTTCTGACTGTTCAAACTGGTCAAACTTTCTTCAGCCTCATCCTTGTTCACGGCTAGTCTGAAAGTAGCTGGCTTCTACGGTTGTAATATTTTGTCCTTAATAAAGCTGAAACGTACAATATTGTGGTTTTTCCCCCTCCCATGGGATCAAGTCTTTAGGCTGTGACCCTTCACAGCAAGGAGAAGAGTTGTCCCTTTCAGGGTACTTAGCTGCTTTGACTGTTTTAGTCCCTCTAGGTTGAGGTATGATGGAGGGGGTTGAAGCTTCTCCAGTGAAGGGGCGAGAGGGGTCAATCCCTCTTGCCTCTTTGGACTGGGTCATTTCTGCATGCCCTCTCTCAAAGGGTGCGCTGGCTGTAGTTTAAGGATAAAATTGTTTTAATCTGTATGATACGTTACGTTTTCCTTCATATTTCTAAAAGTTTTTGGTCTCTCTTTTGGCATCAGTGCCTTTCTGTCGGTGCAGCATTGTTGTTTATTGTATTTTGAGTGTGTGTGGTGCTACCCTTTCAGTACAGAGGGGGCAGTAACTTATTTTATCATTAATAAAGTGGTAGATTTTTACCCCAATGTATTAGCTGCTGCAAGGTCCCGCTGTATCAGTCTGCGCTGTTGTCTGCCACAGCTCCCTGGATAGATGGAAACAGACAGGAGGTGTCTGTACCGTCCACAGCCAGTGGCCTCTGCTAATTCCCTTCAGTATGTCTGAGATGCAGGACTTGGTGGAGCTAAATGTCCTGTCCTTGTTGTAAGATTTCACTTGTGCCTCCTTCAGACATCTGCCTTTCTTCCACATGCCCAATAACTTCCCCGGGGTAGGTCTGACTTGCCTTGATGACAGCATGTGAGTTCGCACCAAACGTCTTGTGTATTTAACCCTAGTAAGGTAGGGATTAAGTCCTCAGAAGAAATAAAGATTTAGGCACCAGCATCAGCCCAGGGGTTGAATTTCTGTCTCCATTCTGATTTCAGGACCACCACCACCTCCTGGAAGTGTCAATAGTGTGCCCTGCCTGCGTTACAGGACACCACCAAGAGTCGCCAACCTCGATGAGTCCTAGTATGGAGTCATTTTGCACCATGGACAGGGTAAGACCTTGCGTTTCTACACTATTCCTTGGGATCTTTGCTCAGTCAGCTCCTCCCAGCCCTCTGCTGTCTCCTGACGTGGATAACAAGAACAGCCAGAGTTACGATAATCCACTTTAAATAATAAAGGAGAGCTTTGGAAGGGACACAAACCCTCCTGCTCCAGGGCATGAGCCAGCCTCTAACTACTGGAGTTTGGCAGGAGGAGTCTTTTGCTGGAGGCAGATTATCCTATGACCACCTGCTTCAGGGTTCTTGCACCTTCTAGCCTCTGTTGAATACTGGACTAGATGCTCCACTGGTCTGATCCTGTCTGGCAACTCCCTTCTGCCTCCAGCTCTGTGCCTTTGCCCAAATTACCCTCTGTGTTTGGAGTACGGTCCCTACTGTGTGCCATGCATCCTTCTCCTTCCCATCTCCCTGAACCTCTCACTCCTCTTGGCTTGTCGTAACTAGCCGCTCAGACTTTAAACTGCATGTTGTGAGATGGCTTGGGATTTCTCCTGGCACGGATGACTAAAGAGAATCCTTGCGCAGGAGAGCGTATCGTGGCCATGCACCTGCGACGCAGTAGAAGTACCCAGTGATCCTGACTCCAAGGGCAGTGTGGCATCTGGCTCCTCATCAGGATTAAGGGAGAGGGCTGGGAGAAGAAGTGGGATAAACCCTCTACCTGCTCCACAGGGTGTGTTGACGCTGCAGGCACGGGGAGTGATTGCCGCTCGTGTAGACACACCGGAGCTCGCGTCAGTCTGGCTAGCTTAGCAATTGGAGCAGTGACACTCCTGCACAACAGGTATCCGATGAGACTGCTGGGTAATTACTTGGGTGGTTGGCTCATGCTGCCTCAGGTACTGGAGCTAGCGAGATTAAAGCCATCTTGGGAATATTTGCACAACCTTCAGCCGCCCCCCATGATGGACGTACTCTTAAAGTTGGGTGTTGCTGCTTCTCTCCTTGCTCCTGGCGCCTATTTGAAATCAGTCGGTGGCACAAATGCTCCTGCCCTCCCACAATCGCCATGGCCCCCAAGGAGCAGGAAAACCTGCACGTGTTTTACTTCCTGAGCTGCCCCAAGCCAGAAAGAGTGAGCAAGGCCCCAGATGGCCATGCTGGGCTGTGTAGCACGCCTCTCTTTATCTCCCTTCCCACCCCTTGCACCTTCTGGGGTCGGCACCCACACGGCCCATGGGAGCACAGCTCAGCACTCGCTGGCTTGGTACCTTCCTTTGGGGGGTTCTGGTGTAAAGCAGGCCAGGAGGGCACCCCTGAGAGCAGGCGTGTTGGCGGTGAGGGCTGGTGGGGAGGGAGGGGAGCACCGAGGGACAGCTTGGATGGAGAAGGAGCGAGCAGTTTTCACAGCCCTGGTGTGGTGCCGCTGGTGAATCCAGCCAAGGGAGCCCACCCAAGCTGCCCTCCCCCACACATCCTGGGCAGAGGGCTGGCGTCTAGCTGCCCCCTGCACTCTGAGCTCTGCTGGGAGTGACAAAGCCCAGGCCTGGATCCTTCTGCTTCCCCGTCACGTCGACACCCTGGCTGTGATAACAGCAAGCTCGCTGGGAGAGGCCACAGCTCCCGGCTCCCCCCAGCGGCCTTTCTCTCTCTCAGGCGACCACTCGGCCCTTTCCCTGCAGAATGCTAGATTCTCCAAGCATCCTCTTCATAGTCGCTGGGTCTGGGGTCATAGTAAGGGGGAGAGGGTGTGTGGCTTCCCTGCTCCAGCGGGGTAAGCAGCATTCGCCCCCTGCCCGCCAGCTCTCCCTGGCTGGTGCGGTGAGAGCGCCCCCTCCTGTCTCAATCTCCTTTAACCCCTGCCAAGTCTCGGGAAGCGGCTCCCTCTTGCCCACAGGGCCCTGCTGCCTGAGCGTAGCCCTCCTGCTCCATGTCTGCATTCGAGCCCCCGGGGCCTGAGGGGAGAGTAGGGCCAGAAAAAGCCAGGGCTCCGAGCAACGCGGACTCATCCTGTCAGAGCCCCACACTCCTCCCCGCTCCTCATTCTGACACTGGCCTCGTCCAGGTGCTTCAGGGGAAGGGGAAGGGGAAGGGGAAGGGGAAGGGGAAGGGGAACCCTCCCACCCAGTGCACCTGGCAGCGCTGTGGCTAATGCTCAGCTAAGGCGTTGAGGAGGTCCCTGCTGCAGGGCACTGAGCGACGGCTTCGGAAAGAGCCAGCCCATGCCAGAGCAGAGCAGAGAATCGGCTGATGGCCTGGGGCTGCGGTCGAAGGAGGAGGTGAAATTCCAGGTGGGTGGGGAGCCGAGAAGACGAGGCGGGTGCCTGCTACTTAGCACCTGCGGGGAGGTCTCCATGTGGGTGGCGTGTAGGGTACAGACGCGGCACGGCCGGCTAGTGCGGGTATCGACAGCAGTGCAGACGGTGAGGCCGGGCTGAGGCGAGCAGAGCGCCCCGCACGCCGGCCCCCTCAGGCATGGACCCCACACGGCTCTCTATGGGCCCCGCTGTGCCTCCCATGCCCACACTGTTGTTTTTAGCAGTAATGGAGCCTACACGTACCCGACACGCTGCCGCACGGGTAGACCAGGTCTGTGAGTGCCGCCTACCCGTGAGAGCAGCAGAGCCAGGTCGCAGCAGCAGCCTTTACGCTGACGGGCAGAGAAGAGGCGCAAAGGTGGCTGCTGTAAGCCGGGTACGAGGTGGAGTTGGTCCAAGGCACAAATGGGATTTAGGGGCCCAACTGCCGTTGGCTTCCACATGGGCACATAACTGTGCATCTGGCAATGTCCCCCCGGGGGCGTGAAGTTGGGCACCTAAACCCCTGTTTAGGGGCTTAAAGAAGTGGGTTGGGTTTCAGAGATGCTGAGCACTCAGTGGGAGTTGCTGGGTGCTTGGCAGCTCTGAAATACAGGCCGCTTATTTAACTCCCTAACAATGGGCTTAGGGCTCTGACCCACAAAGGTATTTAGTCAATGGGAGTCGGCACCTAGGCCCACAGCTGCAAGGATATTTAACTTCCAACACCCGGGGTGAACAGGTGGCCACGGTGTCTGAAATCTAACGTGAGATGCATGTTGTGTTCCCTGCCAGGGCAGTTGGTGCGTCTGCGTCAGCCTCATCCAGGCTCTGGAAGCCGGCCGCACGCGCAGCGGCTCTATGTCTGTGGAGTTGCTGGGGTCCATTCGCGAAATTGAAGAGGTGTGTGCAGTGTACCGCACAACACTCTACAAATGGCCTCTTCCCTAGAATGCTCTCAGCTGGGGGGGGAAAGACGTGGAGGGGCCAATCCTCAGTTGGTGGAGCTTGGAAGTTCATGGAGCTACACTGAGTCACACAAGCTGAGGAGCTGGCCACGGTCCCTCATTCCCCACGGCCCGTATCCCCTCTGTTCATGGGGCCACGTCAATAGCCATTGCGGCCTTGCTGCATCCTGTCTCTGGAGGAGGACCAGGAAAATTGCTGGCACTTGGCTGAGGCCCCAGTAGTGCAATTCCCGGACCACGGTTAAACTGCACTTTGATGTCACATCAGGGGCTTTTGAGTCTTGATCACCAATGTACAGGCTGATGGACAGTCTGTCCCTTGCCTAGAAAGTCACGGCACATCTTTTAAAGGAGTTTGCGTGTCTGTGCCTTGCAAATTCCTCCCCCTCCCCTTTCTATTCTCAGCCTGCATCTTTGGATGAAGGGGCAAGTTCTTTCCAGCTGCCCAGTCCGCAGAAGCTGAATGAACAGGTAATGAAGTGGTCCGTGTTAGCAGCCAATCGGCAGGTTTGCCACCAGCTGCATCATCTCTGCGTCCCTTCTGAGGTGCTTTTTGCTTTAAAGCAAGCTAAGGGATGGATTGTCAGAAAGGGTGCAAACAATAGCGGGTGCAAAATGTGTGGGCAAGTGCAGGTCTAATTTGCAAGTGTATGTTCCATGTTATTTTAGTTATTGCATGTGCAAGTTGCCTGTGCAAATGCCCAGTTAGATGTTTGATGTGTACTTGTAAGTGACCTCACTGCAGTCAGGGATTGCTACTGTTGGTTTTGTGAGTGCAGTTTTGTATACATATTACTGAAAATCTGGCTCTAATTTTGTTTTAAAACACTGGCATCCTCAAACACAGACGATGTTTTCCAACTTCACTAAGCTCATAGCAATGGTACCCAGTCTTACCGAACGGCTCTGTCTGTTTGGCTTAAATGCAATGGCTTTCACAGGGTTTAATGAACAAATGCCCTAAGGACAATGTCGCACTTGGACACATGTATATTTAACACAATCCACTAAAAATACTATGGACGCTAAATAGTTCAAACTGACCTGTTTTTCTTCCTGCATGGAGCCGGCGTGTCGCATTGAAATTAAATACTGCCCATCCTCAGTGTTGAGGGAGGCACAAGTGACTTGAGTGTGTAAATTGCAGGACTTTAGCTCTGTACCTACACTCTCTGTAAGGAAACCTGTTCATTGGTGCATGAGCTGCATTGGAAATTTGTTGGTTGAGTTTTTTTACAATCCCTGCAGGCCAGATGCTGAGCTGGTGTAAACTGATAGCGCTATGCTGACTTACACCAGCTGAAGATCTGGCCCTACACTTTTAAGTGTATTGTTTATACAGCTGTGGGTTACTCCAGCATCTCTGTCCTGCTCTGAATCACGGAGACTGACTCACATTCCGGTGCTGGCAGTCGGTTGATAGGCAGATAGCCAGATCAGAGCATGCTGGCGTGCTAGGGAAAGACATACTTTGGACTCTGGGGTGGTCATGGCAAGACTAGCAAGTCAGTAACTGAGCTCAGCAGTAATCCTCCAAAAGTCTGTTGCTGCCAGCAGTTTGTTAACTAAATACCCGTGAGGAAGCGAGGGCTTCCCATCAAATCTGTTCATGGCCACAGCAAGTGGCTTTGAAAGATCCCTTGTTACTAGGCAAGACCATTTTAATTGCAACTTTGATTCCGCTTAGCTCAGCTAGAAGTCATAGGAAAGTGTCCAGGCAAAGAAAAACAGCACGTTTTCTCCATGCTCATCAAGCATCTAGAGGAGAAAACATACCCCTAAATGTGCACCGAGTGGAATGCACCACTGCTTTACAAGAAAATAGGTGAACAGGATGTCCGCCAAACTCAGGCTTAGCTTAAATATCTGTATTTGTTGGGCCCAGATCCTCCAAGTATTTAGGCACCTAACTCCCATTGATTTCTGTGGCAGTAGGAGCCTAAATACCTTTGATCTGGGCCATAGTCCCTAAGGGCAGGTCTGCACCAGAGCCAGGAGCGAGTCTCTGGGCCTGGATAGGTAGATTTGTGCATGCCAAAAATAGCAGAGTAGATGTTGCAGCAAGGGCAGTGGCTTGGGATAGCCACCTGAGTCCAAGCCTGCCCAGCTTCCTGGGCCACAGCTTGGGCAGCTAGCCGGAGCCACCCCCCAGCAGCAATGGCCACACCGCTATGTTTGCTCAAGAGGAGCTAGCATGAGTCTGTCTAGTTGGGCTGGGAGGCTCGCTCCCAGCTGCAGTGTAGACATACCCTAGCGGGCCCAAACTAGAATCAGGGCCCCACTGTACGGCACCAAGTACACCCTTATAACAAAGACAGTCCCTGCTCCAGGGAGCTTGCAATCTAATTGAGACAACAGATAGACTCAGCAAACCAACCTGGGGAGAACAAGGTAGTGGGGAGATGATTCTGATTAGCACAAGAAGCAGGGGTCACAACACATCAGCTTCCTAGGTGTTGCCAAGTAACAACACACTTAACGTTTGGAATCAAAGGTTTGCCCTAAGATGTAGTTCCAGGTGTAAACTAGAACAGCCATCTCCCATATTATGCAGGCAGACATATCCCAGGCTGGTCTTTCATGCCCCTCTGACATGAAATCTGGATATGCCTGAGTGTAGGCAATGGGCAAAACAGGAAAGGAAATGAAATGAAGCCAGTGCTCAGAAGATTAGAAGGACTGAGGAGTCCCTCACAAATCCCCCTTCCTGCTTACTGCTGACTCTGAAAGCTAACGTTTTCCTTTGGAGGGTTCAAAGAAAAAACAAGACGGGGTTTAAAGCTTTAATAAACACCTGCTCTTACATTCAGACTTCTGAAGCAGTTTATCAAGCTACCTGTATAGCATTGCCCAGCGACAACTGGGAACGGGTCACTTGTCATTAGTTTCTCATCCCATGCCTAATGTAGCCATGAACAACTATGATGTGTCTTCGGAGCAGTAAATCACTGGAATGTTTAGGATCTAATCAGTGCTGGAAGATTTAGGTCCTGAGTTTGTATCACATACTCAAGTGAGCATTTTTCCAATACGTGAAGACACCGTTATTTTTTTGTATATATAAATATGACAATGGCTTAGCCTCAAGGCATTATACCGTGTTAATCCCTGCGCTTTGCGCATCACTTGTTGTTCTGCTAAAAGATAAATAGGAACGGCAACAGCCTGTAGCAGAGGAGCTGGGTGATGAATTTTAGTGAGCAATCTGTATTCATTTCAGTTTGCCTCACCATTCCTCTGTGGATGTAGGTCTGTTTGTCTGGTGCAATCATTTCATTGCATTTTTTCTGGAGAGAAAAACATCCCTCTATTTGGAATCACCCTCTAAGCTTGAAATATTGAGTTTTTTTATATGATGATGATTTTATTTTTTTATATTTTTAAGGTTATTTGGGCTTGCAGGTCTAATCAGGTGCTTTGGGGAAGAAGCTTTCCTCACAATGGTTCCAAAATGTGAACCTTCCAGGGAGTATGACTCATCTGCAGTAGGAGTAGCTTGTTCTGTTTCACTGGAAGCATAAGCAATATTAGCTGAGACATGATTACTTACTGCTGCTCTTTCTGTTGGTAGTGAGCTTATAAACTATACAGACAGTGCAGAGGGAGAGGCACGATCTATCCAGTAAACATATCTGGAGCTTGGCTGTATGGTAAATTATTGATAGGAGAATAACTGTATGAATGGAATATCTCTCATGCTGGATTGGGACTAAATCTTCCCCTTTGGAAGAAAAGGGTAGAGGAAAAAGTATCTTGTAGGGGCCTGAGGTCAGCAGGGAGTGCTGCCTGAATAAGGAGTGAAGGATCTAGGCCCTAGGGTTTCAATGCAGGATGAAGGGAGAGAAAATAAGATGTCAGTGGGAATACCCAGCTCTCATACAGTGTGCTTCATCCATATGTAATACCCACAGACCCAGCTCGGCAGCAGCTGGGATCAAACCTGGGACCTCTTGAGCTTAATGCATGAGCTTGTACTGCTCTGAGCTAAAAGATTCATCTCTCTTAGCTAAGGCTGTAGCAGGCTCATTTGTCTTTAGCTGGCCTAACCACCACTAGAGGGGGACAGAGTGCCACCCCAAGCCAGCAGGGGTTACACATAGATCTCAGAACACGTAGCAAAGGAAGCAAGCGTCACTATGCCTATTTTACAGAGTGGGAAACTGAGGCACAGAAGCAAAATGATTTCCATTCAGCAAGCCAGTGGAAGAGAGGGGAACAGAAACAAGGTCACTTGTGTCCCAACCCACTGCTCTCTCCTGCAGGAGTTGTTAACTCGGGCTAACACAGGTGCTGCAGAGAGGGGCTCTAGGACCAGGAATGGAGAAGGGCTGGGCTGAGTTAAGACACTCTGAGCTGGTGGCCTTGTTTTGTAATGATGAGTTTTTTAATCTGTTTCCCTATGACCGAGAGAGAAAGTTCTCCCTGATTGGCCGAGCCTGTGTCGTGTTGCCTTCATGCTTGGAGCAAACGCTGGAAAGAGAGGTATTTGCTGTGACGCAAAGCTTTGCCCGTTGGGCCGTTTGGCATCCCCCGGCATCTAGTCTGGGTTGTACGGAATCATTGTTAATAAAGATTGCTTGGTGAGCCTGCTCTGCGAACACCAATCATCTTCCCTGTCGTACTTGGAGCAACTACTGGTTACCTAAGGAATTGTGAGTGGAGGTTTTTAAGGACAGGTTAGACAAACACCTGTCTGGGATGGTCTAGGACCGGTGTACACTTAATCCTTTCTCAGCACAGGGGGATGGATTAGATGACCTCTCACGGTCCCTTCCAGCCATCCAGTTCTGCGGTCTGCATTGTCAGTGTATTTTGCTGCTGCTCCTGAATGTCCCTTCCATTTGTAATGTGCACGGGGGATGTGAGTCTCACCCAGGGATTTAATTAGCAGATAATATCAGCTCTTATTGGAGGGGTCAGGTGGCGGGTGGGGGAAAGGTCAGCGGCCCAAAGGCAGTGTCTAAGGAAAACAGTACTTCCCTCCCCCCGCCAAAGCTGCTTATTTTGCAGTATCTTAACAGCATGTAGTTACAGCTGAAATCATCCAGACAAGCTTATTTCTGTTATTTGCACATGGCAAGGGCCTGCGAAGTCCATTGCAAAATTTCCACCACCTTCAGTGGATGGAGTTCTAAATGTGCGCCCCTCAAACAATGCATGCGAAGGGCAAACTTATGTGCCAAGAGCACCTCTTTACATGTGACCAGAGTTAACCAACCTCCTGAAAGGAAGGGGGAGTTTTTCCATCTTGAGCTGAGGTGTGGGATTTGGCTGTTACACACATCTTGATGTATTCGCTCATTGATGAGCCTGTTTATTATTTGTGTTGCAGAAGCACAGAAATGTAGGGGCCCCATTGTGCTATGCAGCGGATAAGCCCACAGGCAACAAGTGGATACAACTAACAGCCAGGTTCGTTAGATTACCAATTGATTAGGCCATTTGTTGTCGGTAGAAAGAAAACTTCCCATGAGACAGGCCGCTGCCATGCTAGCAGCTGTGCATTGGCAAGGCATTGAGATGCAATGCTAATTTCACAAACGCCGTGCTCTCGGTGAGCGTTCACGTCTAACTGGGAAGAAGGGAGAGCCATGATGGCAGCTTTGCGGGGTGGTAGCAGAATCTCTGCGGTGAGTAGCATCTGTGCTTCAGATGCAAATGATCCCGATGCTTCTACTGTTTTTTTTAAAATAGCTTTTTCTCACCATGCCAGTGGTTTCTTGTGTGTTGCCGGGCGCCTGGAGCACCCCATTAAACTCTCTAATGGATAAGACCATCCCCACTGGGCTACTCAGCTCCAGTCAGAATTGCAACTCTTCAGTTATGTTGTGTTCAGGCATGGGGTTTGTGGGAGCCCGGAGAATTATTCATCCCAGAGCAGCGTATGCAATTTAGCAGCTACAGTACAGGATGGAGACAGAGGGGATCTGGGCTGAGTTCACCGTCTTTCTGTGGAATTTCTGTGGGACCTTGGGCAAGTCCACTGGACTCAATGCAATGCCCGGCAGGTCTGCTCAACATTTAGAGGGATCTGAGAATCCCCTATAGGGGGCTCAGTTTATCTAAATTCTCCCCTAGGAGGCTTCCACAGTCCCCAGCCCTTTCATGGGCTGGTTCAGAAAAGAAAATGTGACTTTGATGTTGCTGCTACTCTCAGGCCCAATGCTTCGAGGGGGTCACCATGCTGGTGGTGACGGGGGGTTGGGGAGGAAGTGTGTGACTCTATGGTCGCTATGTCCCTAAGAACAACTCTGATGCAATGTTCGTAGCCTTCTGTGTGGCATAGCATTCTCGTTCGGGCATGGAGAGTATGCAGCTGTGAAAGTTACCTGTGCAACTTCTCCTTTGGAGGCCACAGCTGAGATCGGGATCCCATTGCAGTGCCTGCAGGAAGGGAAAATCCTGCCCCGAATTGCTCACAGTCTACATTGACAAGACAGACACATTGGGGGAGAAGAAGGGCAGATGGGGAAACTGAGGCACAGACCCATGACGTGTGTATCAGAGCTAGGGACTGAGCCCTGATCTGCTGAGTTCCATGCCAGCCTAAGCCACATGACCCTCCATCCTCACAGTTTTGCCTATTCTATTTGTGAGATCCCTTTGTAGCTCTTTTTTTTTTAAGGTCAGGCTTGACAAAGCCCTGGCTGGGATGATTTAATTGGGGATCCGTCCTGCTTTGAGCAGGTGGTTGGACTAGATGACCTCCTGAGGTCCCTTCCAACCCTGATATTCTATGATTCTTTGTAGTCTGCACTGGACTTAACTATCTTGAGTAAATTTGTATCGTCTGCAAATTTTGCCACCTCACTGTCCATTCCCTTTACCAGATCATTTATGAATATGTTGAACAGCACAGGTCCCAGTACAGATTCTTGGGGGACCCCACTGTTTACCTCTCTCCACTCTGAGAACTGACCATTTATTCCTACCCTTTGTTTCCTATCTTTAACCAGTTACTGATCCATGAGAGGACCTTCTTATCGCATGACAGCTTACTTTGCTTAAGAGCCTTCGGTGTGGGACTTTATCAAAAGTTTTCTGAAAGTCCAAGAAAACTGTATTGACTTTATCAGCCGTACCCACATGCTTGTTCACACCCTCAAACAGTAGCACTAGTAGACCAGCTAATGGTTACCTGGCTTGCACGTACAAATGAGTTCATGTCGAGTATGAAGTGTCATGTTTTACACACATTTACACTCCAACATTTTGGAAATCTGACCTTTGTATGTGCAGATAAAGGTAATTCGTTTCAAACCTCTCTGCTTCACAGACTCATCTGTGTCTGCCCTTTCACAGTAGGTCTGAGTAACTTCTCTGTCTGTGCTTTGCTTTCCCACGTTTTCTAGAGCACTGAACGCTGTCTCATTTTGAGCATCGTGTACACTTGCTTTTGTGCTGCTCCAAGAGGCTGTGGGGAAGTTTTCCAGGCCTAGTTACAGTCATTACGAGGGCTGTGGTTTGGCTCTCCCAGCTGTGGACAGCTACATCTGGACTGTGTTTCTGAGAAGCCATGCAGCTAAGCTTTGTGTTTTCACCAAATTATAGTGGCCCTTGTCAGCAGTCCCCCTCTTCACCCCCCCCCACCCCGCAACTATTTTCCAGGGCTTTTAGAACTTGGGAGGCTTAAAAAATAAAATAAAAATAAGTTTGCTCTGATCTAAAGTTTGGCAAGTCAATTCAGTTTGGGACCAAAATTATTGTGTTTTTGGGAATTTTTTGTTCATAGATTTTAAATAATCTGCTTTTTTTTATCTCCTTGAACTGAATTGAATTCTTTTTTGCTCCAGCAAAGAAAAGCAGTTTGGCTCAGGCCTTTCCTGGTGCCTTACAGAGCTGCCTCTGGCTCCATGGAGAAGCATCTCTCACTCTTCAGTTCATCCATAAGAGCCTTAGTCAGATCCCTAGTTAAATCTTTCTAAAAGACCTTTTTCTGCTGTGTTGCTAATGTAACACTAACAGATCCTAGTCGTTGGTGGTCAGGACTGAACCTGGGACCTCTGTAGCTTAGTGCATGAGCTAAGAGCCAACTGACTCTTAGCTAAGGCTATAGAGCTGACTTATTTGATCTCTTAAGTGGTCTCAGTGTCACTAGATGGGACAGAACACCACGCCTGGAAGATGTGTGGGTTACACTTACAGTGAATCGAATTGACTTGTATAACCTATTGTTGGTCCTTCTCCCTTGTCCGTCTATTCTTAACTTGGCAGCTCCTTACTCCTTCTAGAGTGTTTGGAAAGCATCTAGTGTCATGGGCTCATCCAATAAATAAAATCTATATATTTTTTTCTAACAGCAATGCTTCCTGCTATCTGCAGCCCAGTCTAGGGCTCCTTTCGGGTCACCTGTACAGATGGGTCTGAGCTGTGATGTTTGGATCTGGCATCAGAGCCAAATTCAAAGTTTGTGTGCTCAGCTTTGACATTCCAGTGTGAGTGTTTATAGATGAGATTTTTAAATGAGCCAATGGGTATTAAGTGCCTGGCCCTCATTGAATTTCAATGGGAGCTGAGCATTTAACTCCCTTTTGGTGCCATTTGAAAATCCCAGTCCACAGAGAGATGCATAACACGGCTTTCCAAGGGAAGGTCACTGTGAAGGTCTCCCCTGGTCTGGTTCTTGGTTTATATGCCCCACCTGTACGAAGTGGAGGGTGTGTTTTTGTTTTCGGGTGTAATGCTCAAAAGGAGAAAAGGCGTGTCTACACTACAAATGGAAGTCGACTTATGTTAGGTCAACTCACAGCCACCATGGTAATTACTGCGGAGGTTCATGTCCACACTGCCCTCCTTCTGTTGAGAGTGCGCGTCCTCACCTCAGGAGCACTTCCACCGACTTAAGAGGGGCAGTGTGTGTGTGGGGGGGACTGAGAGCCTGGGCTCTGAGCTCTGTACACAGCTCCCCCCAACCCCCCGAAGCTGAGCTTCCCCATGGCTCCTCACTCCCTGCCCCTTAGGAGTTCACTGATAGCCCTGCTCCCTGTTTGGAGCTGACTGCACCCCCCGAGCTTCCCGCTTCCAGCCAGGCTGCCCCGGGCTCCAAGATCCCTGTTCCCCCAGCTCGCCATTCCCCACTGGGGGCAGGGCAGCCTCCGGGGCTCTCGGCTCGCTGCTGGGAGCATGGGTGGCCCCCTCAGCTCCCCGCTGGGTGTCAGCTGTGCTCCAAGCAGGGAATGGGGAGCCAGGAGCCCGGACAACATCCAGGCAGAGAGCAGGGAGTGAGGGAGCCGGGCAGTCGCCTGGCTGGGAAGGGGGAGTCAGGACAGCGACTACTTCAGCAGCAGCAGCCCGAAGGGGAGCCTGGGGGCAGCTGGGCTCTAGCTGGAACCCCCCACGCACCCGGGCACTGCGTCGCCCTAACTACACCACCATAAGCCCTTCATCTTCTGTGGAGGTGGAGTTACAATGTCAGTGTAGCAGGGCACTTACATTGGCAGAGCAAGGCTGTACTGTGTCGACTGACAGAATTTGGTCAACATAAGCTGTGTTATGTCCACCTAACGCTGTAGTGTAGACCAAGCCTTAGGCTCCTCACGTCTGTGTGGACTTTGAAGTCAATGGAAATTAGAAACCTTTCTCTTTTTGAGTCTTGCACCCTTAGTTTTTAATCAGGTTTGTGACTGTTTTTTAGAAGAAGAGGTGTAGCAACTCATACATTTTTGCTGATGTATTTGGGCCCTTACTGGCCTGTGCGGACTTGGTCCTGAGATCTGTAGGCACAGCTGTTCTAACCGATAGTCCCTGGCTCCTTCAGCGTGCTTGGATTTTAATTCTAGAAGAGACCCATATGAGCATCTAGTCTGATCTCCTGTGTATCCCTGTCCAAAGAACTTCCATGGTAAACTCTGCCTCAATCCCATAACTTCTCTTTTGAGCTATAGCGTATAGCGTATTTTAGAAAGGCATCCAGTCTTGATTTTAAAGACTTCAACCACATTCCCAGGTAAGTTGTTTAAATGGTTATTTACCTTCACTGTTAAAAATGTACACGTTATTTCTAGTCTGAATTGGTCTAACTTCATATTCCAATCACTGAATTTTGTTATCCCTTTTTGCTAAGAGATTAAAGAGCCATCTACTCTCAGAAGTCTCCTCCCGTGCGGGTGTTTGTAGACTGTGATCAAGTGACATCTTAACTGTCTCTTGAATAAATTCAGTAGTGAGCTGCTTTTCTGTCCCTATATGGCATGTTTTCCAGACCCTGAATAATTTTTGTCACTCTTTTCTGAACCTTTTCTTTTCCAATTTTCCAATATCCTTTCTAAAGTATGGACCCCAGAACTGGTCATGGTAACAGTAATGGTCCAACTAATCTCTTATGGAGAGGTAATCTATAGGATATTTCTCTGCGTATACATCCAAGGATTGTGTTTGCCCTCTTAGCTAAAGCTTGACACTGGCAGCTAATGGCCTGTTGGTTATCTCCCCTGACCCCTGAATTCTCGTCAGTGTCACTGCATTCCAGGATACAGTCCATCTTGTAAGGGTGCCCTGCAATCTTTGTTCCTAGATGTATGACCCTGCTTTTGGCTACATTAGTACACTGTGCCTCTTAATGAGCTCCACTCTCCCCCTCCCTCCCAATGTTATGTGATCCAAGTCATCTGGGAAGCTGTGCTTGCTTTGATATGCTACAGAAATATCCGTTTTCCCTTTGTGGCTCGGACTGGCTGTGTCTCTGAGGGTTTGTCCTCTAAAACTTACCACTGTCTTAGAGGATCTTCCATCTCTCTGGGCGTCTCTTTCTCACAGTTGCAGCCTGGAAGAAGCGCTTCATGCTCTAAATGGCAGATTTTCCTGATCTTGGGTTGTGCAGTTCACAGACCTGCTCTCAGTCTCTGGGAAGGGGGTCTGGTGGTCTCAAACGTGGCACTGTCAAACGTGGTCTCAAACGTGGCACTAGTTGCTTCATGGCAGAGAATGAATGAAGCCAGTAGTGGGCGTGTGTGAAAGAGAGAATTGTGCCAATGACGTGTGATGAAATCCCCAAATATAAAGGGCTCCAAACGAGTCCTCCTCCTCCAATAAAAGTGATTGATGTACATGTACCACAGTGGGAACTGAAGGCTCCACTGAATTCAAGTGGCGATGTCGTCTGGTGTGAGTGTGTCCCTTTAAAATTAAAGACCTGATGAGATCTTCACAAGCTTGATTATGGCTGGATACATCACACTGGCATTGATTCCACCTCAGGCTTCTGGCCTACCAACTAGGCTTTGCGGGGGCATTTCTCAAGCCTCTTGGACAGCCTTCCCAATCTCAAGAGATTGGCTGTGGGGGCTGCCAGCATGCTGGAACCAAGCGCAGAGTTCATGAAAGTGATCGGTAAAGAGAGAGACGAGAGGGGTCCTTTCCAGGCAGGCTGCAAAGAAAGTAGCACTTGTGCCCCCACTTCTGTCTGGATTCACTGCCCCTGGCGCCTTTCACCAAAGCAAAGCAATGTAATGGATTTGACATTATTTCAAATGGCGAGAGTGGCTCCCTGAGAGTGGGGGTAGCGTAGGACAGCCTCTGGCTTTTCCAGTCCCCAGTGCGAGTGGGCATGGCTTGCACGTAGGCTAGCAGGGCCTCCAAGCATCCAGGAGGTGGCGCTCTCACTCTTCCTGGGGTGAGGGCACCCTCTGGTGGCTGTGGTTTCCGTGGAATCTGAGGCCTGCTCAAACCCAGGGCTTTGGAAGCAAAACATGTCAGCAACGCTTGACCATTGTCTTTGCAGTTTTGGGGGGTTTTTTATGAAAAACCCCCAAACACCCAAAAATGTCTTGTTTTTTTATTATTCCATTTTTCTATCAGCAAAAAATGTGTCAACAGAAATTTTTTGACCAGGTCTGGCCGATCTCTACAAAACTCTCAGCGAGGGCTAGTCTGCTGGGACTGCTGCTTATCAGGCCCTGTTAGCTGGTGCCTCCCCCATCTCTGGGTTGTGTCCACCTGTTGTCGTCTCTTGCCATATATTTCATGGAGAGTAAGCTCTTTGGGATAGGGACTGTGTGTGTGTGGTCCCTTGGGCCATGAGGCATTACTGCAATACAAAGTATAATTTTGAAGCTGCCATTGCTTCTTGGGATGAACTTAATCTTTAGAAAGGTTGAGAGTGAGGGCTTGTCTGCCTGGCTGTAGTGCTTCAGTGAAGACGCTACCAATGCAGAGAGGCGAGGTTCTCCCATTGGTGTAGGTACTCCACCTCCCTGAGAAGCGGAAGCCAGGTCAACAGGAGAATTCTCCCATCGACATAGTGCTGTCTACACTGGGGGTTAGGTCAGTTTAACTGTGTTGCTCAGAGGTGTGGATTTTTCATACCCCTGAGTGACATAGTTATACTGACCTAATTTCCTAGTGTAGACCAGGCCAGAGTGACCTGGTCCTTGCCTTGCTCTAATCTCCTCTGGGCTTGGCAGGCAATTGCATCAGGGTGTGTGTGTAGAGGGGGGGAAGGGTGTCACCAGATTGCTATGCAAACACTGTCCACTGTGCTGTGTCACTCTGCAGAAGTCCATCCATGTTCTAGGGGTGGCCCCGCAAAGGTGTGGCTGGCATTGTGACACCCCCTGTATTAGATTGGCACACAAGCCAGGTATGGGATTTGTTCATCTTGACATCTGTCACCTGGGCTGCTCTGAGTCTGCTCACCCCCATGGAGCCACTTGGCTGGAAGAATATTTTTTGTGCAGGTGGATGCAATTGAATCTTGCTCTGGAGGATTGATAGACAACTGTGCCACTAGTGACATGAGCCAAAATCCATTCCCATCTGGCTGAAGGCTGAACAATATCAGCAGAATGCTTTTAAAGCCTTCTCAAAGAGTTGGTGATCTATAGCCATGCACAGCTTCCCTGGGGGCGGCATCCTGGGAGATTTCGTGATGGAGCACCAGCAGCTGAGCCGGTTAGAGTGAACACCCTAATGACATCCTTGGCTTTGTTTGTCTTTGCCAGTCTTGCTGTTCCTATTTCATGTTTACTCCATGGGTCGTGCAAACAGGTGCAGTAACTATCCCAACCTGGCTGATGGCTGTGATAGCATCATTATTCTCAAAGTAACCAAGAACTGATGGCAACTCTTCGACAAGAATTTCTCACAGCTGTTTTAGTGTCAAGGAGACCTCACCAATGCCCAAAGCCAAGATCAATGGGAGTTGAATTCACTGTGCTCTCGATAATAAATGGTTGGTGGACCCAGTGCCTGATCACGACTGTAGATAAACATTCAGGGAAGATGCAGTCATCAGAGCACATGTAAACAGACTAGGGAAACTGTTCTGAATTCATTGTTAATTCACTGCATCTTAGAAACTGTTTCCAGCCAGTAGCTGTGACCTATTGGTGCTCCCCAAGATGAGGACGTGTACACAAGAACAGTTGACAGTGATGTAGCAAGTCCACGTCCAAGCTCAGCCATCCAGTAGGGAAGGTGGGCACTGAAGGGAAAGGAAGTTCTGGCACCATCGACCTTCCTCCCCCTTCCAGTGCACTGTGGGGGTGGTAAGTGGATAGCATCAGCTGGAGAAATGTGCTGTAAACCACAGGCAGGTCTGACTGGTAGTGTCAGACTGTCCTTCCGTATTGGGACATATGGAGAGAGAGGTGTAATCCAGGCCAGCTGCTTGTTCATTTACAGATTACATGAGCTTCCCGCTCACTGTGATTGGTTTTCCTTGACCCTTCAAAGAACACAGTACGTGGGCAGTAAAATAATCCTAGGGACACAAGCTTCTGCCTCCTTCTGTGAGTTTGCGGACGAGGGGCTTTGGTTACTTGTTGAAAACATGCATGTGCTTCCAGAATTTACAAACACACAGGTCAAGCGAGAGGTCACAGGTCAAGTGAAAGGCTAAACACCGCAGAAACTGACTAGTCCATTAACTGGAAAGGCCACACTCTAGTGTATTCAACCACTAAAATGCTCCCACACCAAGACACCCTCTGTCAAAGGAAATAGTTCTAGGCAATGTGAGGACAGAGAGGACACTGGGATCGGTGCAGTAGGGGGATCAGAGAGCCTCTTGGGTCTCTTCGTCTCTATGCAACATCTCCTGTATGTAACAGAAGGCTGGGCTTTGAGAGGAAGGATGGTTTGGCAGTTAGGGCGTTTAACCCAAGACTTAGGTCAAATCGCTGCTCCACCACAGACTCCCTAGGGCACCTTGGGAAGTCCCTCAGGGTATGTCTACTCTGCAACTGGCTCAGGTGTCATCATTCAGGCCAGGGCTCTGGGACCCTTCTGCCTCCTGGGGTCCCAGATCCTGGGCTCCAGCCTGAGCCTGGACATCTACACTGCAGTTTAATAGCCCCAGGGGCCTGAGTCAGCTGACCCAGGACAGCCATGGGTGTTAAATTGTGGTGTAGACATACCCAGAGTATCTGATCTGTAAAACTGTAATAAAATAGAGGATAAATACATTAAAGACCGAGGTGCTCAGATACATGGTGATGTGGCCAGATATCTACCTTAGCTAGACTTGTATGCATTCAGAGCTCACCCCAGTCAATGGGATGGGAGTCTTTCCATTGACTTTGGATCAGGCTCCTAAACATGGCTTCAGGATAATGCCCTCCGGAGGATCTGGTGCTTTGCAAAGAGCAGGTTGAGTCACATATAGCAGACTTGTCTGGGAAGCACAGCCCCACCAAACCAGAATGAGAAAATAATGTCACATATAGCAGATTGGTTTTGGAGTTTTTTTAAGCAAAGAGAAACAACCTGACTCATGGCTAAACCAGTTTCCAAATTAACTTTCCATTCCCATCTATGTGATGTGAATTTCTGTTAAAAATAAATCGACTTGCTATGATACACCCAGAATTAATTCAGGCAGGATGCCAGAAATCCTGTGGGGGAGAGAAAAAGAAATCCATCTCACGCTCTCCTTAAGGAAGTTTCTCAATTCCTCCCTTTGCAAGTGCCAGGATGTATGCTTCTCGCTTTTCCAGGATCCCAGACTGAAGACTCCAGCTTATGTGCAGTGAGGTCTGTGCCCCCTTTTAAGCCTTGGTTTGTAATGGTCAGACTTGGATACATGGCTAAGGCTTGAGAGGGAAAGCTGAGCTGGACAAATCTAGGAACAAGATGTGGCAAGCCTTGTACAAGTGATTAATGACAAAATCCTGCTTCCCATCAGGAAGCAAAACAGAGTAGTAATCTGTTAAAGCTTTTATTTACCAACCATGGATGGAACTCTACAGGTCAGGAGTTGGGTGAGAGGGTGGAAAGCAGCTGAGCTAAACTATCTTCCCTTCATGGGATGCTGATCTCGTTGGCCCCAGTTCTACTCAGGGGTAAGGCCATAGACTTCAATGGAACTGCTCCAGACTAACCTTGAGAGCAACTGACTTGCCCCTTGACTTGGAAAACCTGAGCTGGAAATCTCAGGAAAACAGGCTCTCCTGGGAGATTTCTGGTACTACTTGCTGCTGGGCAGGCCATGAGACTTGAGTTTTGACACTTCTCTTCTAGGATGTATGGAAGCAAACTCTAAAATGGGGAAGTTGGTCACACTTTCTTTAAATCTCAGCGGCCCAATTTAGCATTGCACCGTGATCCCTTTGCAGCGGGACAGACGTAACTCTCCTCCCTCGGGAATGTCCCACAGTGATAGGAGCCACTGTTACCTCCATAGGAGCCCTGGGAGCAGGGGCCATGCTGCATAGAGCAGAGGTGAAGTGGGGGCAGGAGAAAGCAGTGCTACACCCCTGCACTGGCTCATAGTGGCCATTGCCACAGGGGTGCACAGAAACTTCTCCCCATCAGCCTCTGCCTAGCAGAGATGGGAACAGCCTTGCCCTCGACCCATCATCAGTTCTGGGATGAATTGGCCCCAGGTTTGAGCTTTGGGGAAAGGCTCAGGGTGGTTCTTGTTTTACTCCCCTCCTGTGAATGGAGTTTCTTGATTCATGATATGCCAGACTCCAGGTCTCCGTGACAATCTGCAGCAACCACTGCTCCATCACCATGTTCCATCTGCATTTACACGGCCAAGTGGCCTGGGGACTCTAGGGCTTGCAAAGTGGCAACGTAACTTGTTGGAGAACTTGTAAGGTGGGGGGGATCTTGTGGAAAGGTGTGCAGCAGGGAGCTATAATCCTTTCCCTAGAAGCCTGGT
The DNA here is from genome assembly GCF_965152235.1 of Eretmochelys imbricata. Classification (NCBI taxonomy): domain Eukaryota; kingdom Metazoa; phylum Chordata; order Testudines; family Cheloniidae; genus Eretmochelys; species Eretmochelys imbricata. Next base: position 126,522,457 of record NC_135577.1, on the reverse strand, counting down.
GTGCTGGGGTGGGGAAGTTCAGCCTGTTTCCTCTGGCATGATCAGAGAGCGGGGGCGGCTATGGGGGCTGGTCCATACAGGCCTTGTGCCCTCCTTGACCTCTTGCCCATCCAAAGAAGGGCTGAAATAGGGACATGCAGCATAGAAGAGGGGAAGCTCCTCTCATGGACTAGTAAGTGGTTAAAAGATAGGAAACAAAGGGTAGGAATAACTGGAGTTTTTAGAATGAAGGGAGGTAAATAGTTGAGTCCCGCAAGGATCTGTACAGGACCTGTGCTGTTCAACATATTCACAAGAGATCTGGAAAAAGGGGTAAACAGGAATGTGGCAAAATTTGCAGATGATACAAAATTACTGGAGATTGTCTAAAGCTGACTGTGAAGAGTTACAAAGGGATCTCACCAAGTTGGGTGACTGGGCAACAAAATGGCAGATGAAATTTAATGTTGATAAATGCAAAGTAATGCACATTGGGAAATGTAATCCCAACTATACATACACAATGATGGGGTCTAAATTAGCTGTTACCACTCAAGAAAGAGATCTTGGAGTCCTTGTGAACAGTTCTCTGCAAACATCCACTCAATGTGTAGCTGCAGTCAAAAAAGCAAACAATGTCAGGAACCATTAAGAAAGGGATAGCTAATAAGATAGCAAATAATAATAATGCTATTATATAGAGCCATGGTACGCACACACCTTGAATACTCTGTGCAGTTCTGATATATTAGAATTGGGAAAAGTACAGAGAAAGGCAACACAAATGATGAGGGGTATGGAACAGCTTCCATATGAGGAGAGATGAAAAAGACTGGCACTGGTCAGCTTAGAAAAGAGAGAACTTGTCGGGGTGGGATATGACGGAGGTCTATAAAATCATGACTGGTGGGGAGAAAGTGAATAGGTAAATGTTATTTACCCCTTCACATAATTCAAGAACCATGGGTTACTTGGGGAAATTAACAGGCATTAGGTTTAAAACACCCATAAGGCAGTATTTCTTCACACAACACACAGTTAACCTATGGAACTCATTGCCAGGGGATGTAAAGGCCAAAAGTATAATTGGAATCGAAAAAGAATTTGATAAGCTCATGGAGGATCGGTCTGTCAATTAGCCAAGATGGTCAGGGGCACAACCCTATGATGTGGGTGTCCCCAAACCTCTGACTGCCAGAAGCTGGGAGTGGATGACAGGGGATGGATCACTTGATGATTCGCCCATTCTGTTCATTCCCTCTGAAGTTTCTGTCACTGGCCACTGTCAGAAGACAGGATATTGGGCTAGATGGACCATTGGTCTGACCCTTTATGGGGCCACTCTTGTAAGCCATTTCAAATGTAGCTCTCTTACTTCTCAAGCTCCCTGAAGCCACCGATCACTGGGAGCTGACACTCTGCTGGGGATGTCCCAGTCACCACAAATCCACCCTGGAGCCCCTGAATGGGATTGGCTCATCAGGTGGTTGTGCTTAGGGGTCTGACTCAGAGCTATAGGCCCCGTTGGCCAGGCGCTGTACAAATCCAGATAGAGGGGAGGTGGGGTTCTTCTATGGGATGGTCTGTTAAATCTGGTGGGTTTTAAATACATTATAAAGTCTATTTAACTTTGTAGAACTGCCCCATGCAGTGAGGACACGCCCCCCTCTCCCCCTCCAATGATTTTACCCTTGTGGAGCAGCTCCATGCCCCAGTGTGGCTCTGTCGGGGTTAAGGCACTTGCACAGCATGGTGACTGAGTGTGGTGGAAAGGCCTCCATAGAGAATTGCTCCTGGCTGTGAGTTTTCTATAACATCTCCCAGGGTGGTGACCACTGAGCTCCTGCTGTAAGTGATAGCCAGGGACCGGGAGATTTGGATTAAATTCTCTGCTCTGCCACTCACTCCCTGTGTGACCTTGGGTGAGTCTCTTAATCTCTCTGTGCCTCAGTTCCCCTTCTGCAGAATGCGAATAATAGCCCTGCCCTACTTCATGAGGGGCTGTGAGGATAAATACACTAAATATTGGGAGGTGCCCAGATACTATGGTGATGGGGGGCATGTAAGTACTCCAGATAGGTGCCTTGAAACTGCAAAGAGGAGGCTTATTGGTAGGTTTGCCCAATGCCCCTCTTTCCTTGATAGTGCGTTTGTTGGCAGGTAACCCTAAAACAGGTTCCATTTTTTTCAAGTTCTCACCTTTAAGGAACCAACTAAACTCCATAGTGTTTGAGAAATGAAGAACAAATGCTGAATTCCCACGGCGCAAGGGGTGAAGGTTTCAGACAAAGGGGCGCTCTGTGGAAAATCACAGCCCCCCTCCCCCCAGTCTGTTACACTGGAAATGGTTTATTTAACCCGAAACGTGTAGTTGGGTGGTGGTCACCCGATCACCTGTTCCTCTTTAGGGTGAAAGCTAATGTCAGTTATCATTGCTCTGTCGAACAGGGGATGAACCTAAGTGAATTGTCAAAAGGTCTGTTGTCCCCTGACATTACAAAACTCCTCACCCGCCTGGAAGATCTGCAGGGCAATGATTAGGGTTCTCTGATTCTGACCTCAGCATGTCCTCTGGAGCACGGTTGAATTTGCTAGGTTGAGGCCAGTCAGCACCGCTATCCTCTCATGTTGAGGAGCGCTGTGCTTCAGAGCTCCTAATTCTCCTCTTCCCTGGGTACCCCCCTTCAGGATCATTGTAGACAACACCACCAGCCTTGCTTGTCACTCAGGGCCATCAGCTGAGCATCCTCTTCTCCTCAGACCTCTGTACATCCTCATCTCCAGGCTACATCTCATCCTGACAATTCCTTTAGCGTAACCTCTCTAAGGGCTTGTCTGCGGGCACTAGGGAACTTTTAGTGCACACCAGCAGGGGCCACGCAGGTCACTTAGTGCACACCCGCTGGTGCACCCTCTAGCATGGACTAACACCCCCCGTAGGCAAGCCCTAAGATACAGCATTTCCCATCCATCCGCCCAGCTAAAATCCTTGTCCAAGCGCTCATCCTCTCATGTCTCCATTATTACAACACCCTTCTCTCTGGCCTGGGTGTATCCAATCCTGCCCCACTCTTATCCATTCAGAAGGCTGCTGCAAAGATTGTTCTCCTCGCTTGGCACTCGGACTGCATCACCCCTCTCTCTGCATCCTTTCGCTGGCTCTCCCTTTTCTCTCTCACCAAACATGAGCTGGTCTAAGGGGGGCAGGGATCCCACTTCTGGTGCCACGTGTCACCGAGATGGCCACTGCTGCATGTAGATCGACTGAGCCCAGTGCCCCTGGACTGGAGCAGGTGAGCCTAACCCAGCTAATTAAAGAGGGCGGGGCTACACCTGGACCGATAAAGGGTGGCAAGTAGGCAGCTGGGGGAGGACTGTGGCAGGTGGAGTCAATATGAGGCATTGCAGAACGGCTTCTGAAAGGCGAGGCATTGCAGGACGGCTTCTGAAAGGCAGCAACGGTCAATGCAGACACTGAGTGGCGTACGTTGACCTAACTACGTCGACCTAAGTGCTACGCCTCTCACGGAGATGGAGTTATTAAGGCCATGTCTACACTAGCACTTATGTCGGCAAAACTTTTGTCGCTCAGGGTTTGACAAACACACACTCCTGAGTGACATGAGTTTTGCCTGCATAAGCACTTGTGTGCCCAGAGCTGTGTCAGTGGGAGACGCTCTCCTGCCGACAAAGCTGCCCCTGCTCATGGAGCTGGTTTTATTCTGTCAATGGGAGAGCAATCTCCTGTCAGCATAAGGCAGCTACACGAGGGATCTCACAGCTGTCCGGGTATAGCTGTGCCACTGTAAGCCTGTAAGTATAGACATGGCCTAAGTCAGTGTGGTGGGCGACTTACATCAGTGGGCGCTACATTTTAGTGTAGACGCTTCCAGAACGAGGCTGCCTGGAGTCGACCTAGGTCTGTAGCGTAGACTAGAGCGCACGCCATGTCTGCACTTAAAATGCAACAGTGGGCACAACTGCAGCATTTCAGTGTTGACGCTCACTACAGCCAGAGGAGGGGTTCTCCCGTCGGTGGAGTTAATCCACCTCCCTCAGAGGCGGTAGCTTGGTCTACGGAAGAATTCTTCCATTGACCTAGTGCTGACCACAGCGGGGGTTAGTCTGGGATACCCACGTCCCTTGGTGGGGGGGTGGATTTTTTCACCCCCCGGAGAGACATAGTTCTGTTGATGTACGTTTTCAGGGTAGGCCAGCCCTTAGAGAATGCAGAGGGTGTGAACAGCTCCTAGCATGTGTGATAGAGATAATGAATCATCGCTGTGTCTGGTAGCGCTCAAGTGCTGTCATGCTGATCTTTTAAAGGGCCTTTGGCTTGACCCACATGTGCTGAACTGTGTTGGACACGTCTGGAGACAATCCTGTTGCTGTACGGAAAACATGTCCCTTAAGTGGCTACTTTATCAGTGACCAGCTGCCAGAATAGCTCCAGCTGGATCCCATGACCGCTGTGAGTGCCCTAGGGGTCTGAATGTACACCACTGAAATCAGTGGTATATTTACCCGTGAATTCAATGGGACAGGCCCAATTGGCAAGGATAATCCCTCACTTGGGGGAGGGGAATGTGTGTTGAGGAAAGGTCTTTTACAAGATCAAGACTTTCACACACTGGAGAAGGTCAACCCAGCCATATAAACAGATATGTTCCCCATTGCGCCGTAAGCTTTTCTATGGCTGCTCCATTCTCAGCTCAGATCCACAGATGACTTTTAGAGGCTACGGTTTGATGCACACCATTCTGATCACATTGTGTGTAGACCATCCAGTGCACATGGTGAGTAACGGATGTCACAAGATATGATGGGGCACAAAATCAAAATCAAGCCATTTGAGTGTCCCGTGATATAAATACACATGGGGAGCTTTCGTCTGGCTTCATCTGTGAAACCCAGGAGGCTTTCTCTCCTAATGGGGTTAGTGGTTTAAAATGCCCCCTGCCACCAGAATGTGGAATTGGCACCTACACCCATTTCTGCCTTGGGATCTGCACCTGCTTATCAGTCACTTTCCTCCTGCAATGTATTTGTTGGGGGAATCCCTCACTGAAGCTACTGCAGGGTGGTAGATTGCTCAGTGGAGAGTTAGCACCTGTGGGGTTAACAGATGACGGCTGCTCAGAGCTCTCTCTGTTTCAGTTAGACCCATCCACTCGGCAGAGAAGTGATGGGCCCGTCTCTGTGCTCTCCCGAAAGTTATTAATATAATCCCCAGAGGTAATGAGCTCAGGCCCAGCGCCAGCTCATCTCATCAATACTTTATCGCTCTCTCTCTCTCTCTCTCTCCAGTTGGTTTGAATGGATTATTTTAATATGCACAGTGCTCCTCAGCCATTCCCTTAAATAAACCTGTGTAATTAAGGGTCATGGGGGAGCCTACCTGCTTCGGATCTGTAAATACCCTGTCTTGCAGAGAGACCCATTCTTGCTCATTCTAATTTCTTCCAGCTGTGCAAAAATTCCCCGCAGTCTCCCTCCTTGATCAGTGCCGCAGGCCGTGTGCTCCTCTCCCTACCAATCCTCCGACTGCTCTTGCAGCCTGGAGATGCTTTGCAGCGGTGCTGGTGCCTTGGGACACAGGGAAAGGTTTGTGCGTGCACTGATTTCTATGCCACCACCTGCTCTGCCACTCTCGAGACCAGGCCCTTCGCCAGGCGCCCGCAGCTCCCATTGACATCCGTGGGAGCGGCTGCTCAGCACCTCTTAGGATCAGGCCCCTAATGTGAACTGTGGAAAGTTTGTCCCACCTTTACCTTCTACGTCTTTGATTATTTATTTATTCTGTTGGCCACACAGAGCCCCTACAACGCCTGTTCTGCACAGTGCCGATGGGGCAGCGGGGTGAGATGCTTGCAGCATCCCTCTGTGCCCATAGCTCTGCAGCCTGCTCTATCTCTTGACTGGCTTGGTCCAAAGGCCATTAAAGTTGGTGGAAGGCTCCCATTAACTTCGCTGGGCTTTGGTTCAGGTTCTGTGTGTCCTGTTGACTCCATTTCCCATGTATTGGGCTTTGCGAGGAAAAGCCGGCTTTGATTCAGTGGCTAGATTTGCAGTGCGTGGAGGGCAGAGCAACCCCCGCAACTTTTGGTGAACATTCTTCTTGGCCCTGTTTTTCTCTTGTGCTGACCAACCCATGCATCCGTGGCAGAACCCCCTGGAGCAGCATCCCCATGTCTTGGAGTTCCCCAGGCAGGGAATTTGTTCCAAGCAATGAAGTTCCCAGGTGTCTGTGTTTCTGAGGTTATTCTGCACAGAGTCAGAATAAGCCACTATTTTGCCATTAAGAACTTGGTGATGAAATTCCTCTGCCTTGTTATGAGCATGGCATTTTATGGCCACCTTGTGTAAGGATGAGCAGGACTTGGACACAGGCCTACAGAGTTCCTAGGCAGCCCCACACTGGAACCAGCTGCAACCTGGCTACTCCCTGTGACCCACAATCTGCAGTGATTGCAGACCCCAGGAAGTTCTGCCTTGAGTGATCCGACTGACAGTGGTTTTAGCAATCACTGATTGGCGCCTTGACCCTGGAGAAGACCATGGGGAGTACCAGAAGGTGTCCAGGCAACAGTGTAGATCCTTAGCTAGCGGCCACACCTGTCCTGCTTCTTTGTTCCTGAACTCTTGGCTCTGGCTTGGATTCTGACTCCTGATTGACCTCCTGGACCTCCAACGTGAACCCTGATGCCTGGTATTGACCCTCGGCCTGATTCCTGACTCTGTCTCTGACCCTTGGCCTAGCTCCTGACTCTGGCTTGACTCTGATACTGGCTCTGACCCCTGGCTTCAGTTCCTGGATCCTAAGCTCCTGCCACTAATCCTGCCTGCCTTTGCCCAGGGACCTGACACCTCTGGCCTCTGACACTCAGGTTGTCATCTTAGCTGTAAATACCCATCTTGAATGCCAATCATATCCTGCCCCAACCCAGCTTGAGTCAAACTAGCACAAACTACTAGTGTCGCCAATGCAACAATTCTGTAATTCCTGGTCAAAAAGGATATTAAGGAGGTTACTGGAATGTGCGTGGACCCTGGTGACCTGAATGTTAACTCATGGCATCCAATGCAAACAACACTTGGTAAGTAGCCATTCATTCCTTGGGTTTGCAGGCTTTGCTGTCATTAAAATGTTTGCATGTTGATTTACTCATGAAAGGGCAATAATCTTGAAAGACATTGATCACTGGGCGTGGGAGGACGGGTCTAGACAGAGCCCAGAGCATGAGCAAAAAGATGTGCAAATGAAATCGAGCTAAATCCTCTGCCTCCTCTCCCAGGGTATTTTTTACTTGCAATTTTTAGGGCTGGAGGTTGTTTTTTCCTTCTTCTTCTTCTTCTTCTTTGTTTAAAAGTTCATATTCTGTAATAACAGTTCTGCCAGTGTTTGGAAGACAGGTTTCCACTTTACAGAGACCAGTGGATTGTTTATTGCAAGAAGCAGATTGAATGGTTCGGAGGGATAATGAGAAAACACTATATGATTTCTTGCTTCAGATGTGCTCCTAGGTTATACCTGCTCATTGTAGAAGGGACTGATGAGGTAAGATTAGGAGGTTTGCAGAAATCCTTCTAAATTGGAAGGGAGACTTAATTATGGTTTATTGGCATTATAAGTTCTTAGGAAAACATCCTGTAGGGAAACTATTTTAAATCACAGGGCTATAATAGAACCACTCCGGGAAGTCACTGGAACACAGTCGTTTTGTGGAAACCACAATGTCATGATCTTACAATGATTTAGAAGAAGACAGTAGTTCATTCAGACTCTGATTATAGATATTCTGTACCAATTATGGGCAATCATGACTCATCTGTGGTGTTTACGGTACACTCAGCATTAGAGAGTCATTCAGGCTACAATTTCTGGAGGAAGAAAGATCAAAGCTATTGCCACTCCAAGATTTCACTGCAGCACTGGCTTTTCAGTAGGTCAAACTGGACTGTCACTTCTCTATAGTTTCATCTATTGCAAAGTCTTCTGAATCACTTCCTTTCAGACAGCTGTGAACCTAACAGAAATGAGCCCAACTGGGGGGAATCAATAGGTTTTGGACACAGAAGCTTCAGCACAGACCTCTACCACTTGAGCTAAAGGGGTAGCTGGCAGCAGCTGTTATCTAGGACAAGGATGCAATGCACAGTTTACAACAATGCAGTCTGTAGCTGGGAAAGTTCTCTATTGCTTTGCACCGTGGGTCATTATTTGCACCTGTGTAAAATGCTACCAAACTCTACTCACTTGCTCAAGTGTCTGCCCTTTGCACTTATGTCAGTGTGTGCACAGGGAAAATGCAAACCGGTGGGGAATCAGGGGATCTAGACAGATTTTTTTTTGACTGATGCTAAAAATATATTGACCTTACGCACCTTTTAAGGCCCAGACAACAGCTCGTGTCACAGCTGTCTCAACCCAAGACAGTGACTGGAACCCCAGAGAGTTCTTGGCCTCTAAACCTATAGCAAAGTCAAACATTTAAGCTGCATCCTTTTCTTGGACTGGAGTTTTGACCATGCTCTGTGGGGGTGGAGTCAGAGCCTTTGCTATGTTTTCAGCTAGTTACCAGCCAGTGTCACTGAGCCCTCATGAGCTGCAACTTGTGCAGGAGCAGGCTGTGTTTGTTCCAATAGGTTATTAAAAATGTGGTCACTGGGGTTGGATTGTGCCTTTTGGCACCGACCTGAACAAGCGATCATGCATCAACCCTCATATAGCCCTGGGAGACCTTGTGACTCCAAGCCACCCCTTGTCCCCACCATTCCGTTCGTGCTAACCTCCTGCAGCGGGGCAGTAATCTGCTACAGTTCTTTGCAGGGTGTACTGTACGTTCCCCAGCTCCCATCCAGCCACTTCCACCTGACTTTGTTGCACGTCTCGTGACATCTGGTGTTCTTCTGAAGGCCCCAGCTGCTGGAATCACGTGATTAGGCAACAATCTCAGCTGTCATCTAAGGATGTTTCTAGCTCTCCTGGTTTCTAAGAGAAGCTTGAAAATGTGACAGATCCAGCCCAGTGCACCTTCACTTCCTCCTGCCCGCAGGAAAGCCAGAGCACTCGCTGGATGTTCTTTGCTCCATGGGTGAGGTGGAAACAGCTTGGCAAAAACTTGACTAACCCAGCTTCTGTAAGGACTGGGTGAGGGGGTCAAGACAGATAGGTCTGACCAGGTTTGGACTGAGTAATGATGAGTCACATTGGGTATGTCTATGCTGCAATGAAAGATGTGCAGCAGCGTGGCCGCAGCTGGCCCGGGTCAGCGGGTTTGGGCTGCGGGGCTCTAAAACGGCCGTGTAGATGCTCAGGCCTGAGCTTGGGCTCTAAGACCCCACAAAGGAGGAGGGTCTCCGAGCCTGGATGTGTACACTCCTGTTTTAGAGCCCCACCAGCCTGAGTCAGCTGACACGGGCTCCGAGACAGGGTCCTGCAGGCTTTTGATTGCGTCTTCTTCCAGCCACCTGCGTTGCTGGCTCTTTGGAGGCACGCCGAGGCAGGAGAGCACGAGCTCCTCCGTAATCAAACTCCAGGACCGCCCAGGGGTAGTGTTCTGGGCCAAGCTATAGCGGCATCCTTTGGAAAGCTCACCCATGGTAATTGACTCCCGCAATAATCTTGGGCAGCCTGTGCAGGGAACAACAAGTGCCACCCTTGTCAGTGGGCACACTGGATCGTTTCAGGAGGGACCTAGGTAGGGGAGTGGTGGGGAGAGGCTCGAGGTTCAGGAGTGCAAGCCCGGAGCTGGGAGACAAACCGCTGAGTGGCGCCGTGCAGCGCCGGTCTCTCTGCATGGTTGGTGAAGCTCTGCCTGCTGGTGGCACCGCTGATTGCTAATGAAATGGCGGGCGTGCAAGGCGGCTGCTGCAGCTGGGGAGAGGGCATACCGGGCGCTGGTCACTGAGTGCAGTGAGCGGGCTTGGGCGGCTGGGGGAGGTCTGCATGGAGCTGGAAGAAAGCTGAGTGCAAGGCCCCACAACCTAAGGCTGGCTCTGGCAGGACGGGCCGCTTGGCTCTCTGTTCTGTAGCACAGGCTTTCCTAGGCTGCACCCTCCCACGGAGCGAGGCTGGGTCTAAGCATGGCAGGGCCTTGTGTACCATATGACGTGTGCAGCCCCATTCCATGGCTGCTCCCACCTCTCACCCCTGCGGAGGCTCCTGACCTGCTTCCTTCCTGCCTGATCACCCCTACCTCCCGCTGGTGGTAACCCCATTCAGCCGCTCGGCTCCATGCCCTCTGCTGGCCGCTAGCCTGCTCGCCCCTGGCCGACGGCAGCCGGAGGCAGCAGCAGGGGAATACATTCAGGAGCTTGGCCCCGAAGGGGAGGGAGCGGGGCAAGAGGAGGCATTCGCCTCCCCTAGATATGCTGGAGGCTGCTAGTGCCGTGGCTGGCAAAGGACCCACAGGGCAGCAGTTGGCAAACATGATGCTCCCATAAAGGAAATGAGCTAGCCTGCATGTTAACTGTGTATCCGCTGTATCACAGTCATGGCCCTGCTGCGCTAGGTGCTGTACGAGCACAACAAGAATCACTCCCTGCTCCAACAAGCTTACCAGCTGAGCACCGGCTGAGAGGTGACAGGTGCATTCCAACAGGGGGGCACCGGCGGACAGTGAGACGACCCAGTGTAACGAGAAGTGATCTAGTGTGTGGCCAAAACAGGCAGCCCCAGCTCCTTCCCTGGTTTCCATCCGGCACAAGGAGCCTGCGGGATGGAATCCTATTGAGAGAAAGAGCTCGGAGTGAAATAAATGTGTCTGTATCCCCCATCACTATCGAGCGGGCCAGCCACCGTGGTTAACGTCAGCAGGATGGTTCTCGCCGAAGGAGGCGTTGCCAGGGCAGGGGCTTGAGTGCCCCAGAGGACAGGTGGGAGGGTGGGTGCACGTTGTACTGTGGCAAGGGTGGTCAAACTTACTGACCCTCCGAGCCACGTACAATAATCTTCAGAAGTGTGAGAGCCGGGCACGCTGCCATAGGTCCTGGAACTAGGGGCGTGGGGGGTGCTGCCGAACCCCCAGCTTGAAGTGGTTTCCCTCATATCTGGGGTTTACAATTTGGTTCAATGGCTCTCAGCATCCCCACTATACAAATTGTTCTGGCACCCCTGGAGCCCCGAGCCCTGGCAGGCGCCTCCACGGGGCTGGAGGCCCGATACCGCCCTCCCCACAGGGCAGAAGCCCCGAGCCCCACCACCCTGCTGTAGGGCAGAAGCCCTGAGCTCCCCCGGCCCCAGTCTGGTAAGGTGGAGAACGGGGTGGGGAACATGGGGGGAGCTCCTTGAGCTGCATTTTAACTGTAAAAGAGCTGCATGTGGCTCACACTTTGGGTAGGGCTACCCAGCAATCTGGAGCTGATGGGCATGGAGGTCTGGGGTTTGTGCTAGAGGGGGTGTGCTGAGCTGCAACTTCAGAGTGCCGTGTTACGGCTCTTTTTATAGCACTGGTGCCGACCCCATTAGCCCGAGTCTGGCACCCCCAGGCTGGGCTGCTCGCTCCGTAACGATGGGCAGACGTCCCCTACGGGACTCCAAAGCAGCAGTGGGACGTCACTGAATAACGTGACAGCCAGAGGGCAGGATTAAATGGCCCTTCGCAAAAACTCAATGAGCGTACGTGTTAGGGCCCCACGCTTTCACCTTGAGCCACCATTGTGGCGGGGTTGGCCCCACCAGTCCACGCTGTGCTGGGAGAAGCCTTTGAGCTCCCACCCATCAGTCATTCCTTAGCACGCAGGGCTCTGGACTGCATGGGAGGTCCCTTAGGTGTTCCACCTCTGGTACTTGGGTGACAGACTGCAGAGGAGAAGGGAGGAGCTGCTGGGAAGATAGAGAAAGCAGGTGCCCAGCGCTGCTGTTGGTAACGTTGTTGCTGGTGGTAAGATGTATATAGCCCTTGGCTGTGTGGTCCCTACATGGCTGCAATGACAACTGCCCCAGAGCAGGTCGCAGTGGGGGAGGGAACACTGGCCACCAAGTCAGGAGTTCCAGAAGCTTTTGGTTTTAGGATCTGGAGATGCAGATAAGGTAGCTGAAGGTGAGTGCTACAGGTCAGGGCAACGGCAGATATTTTCCTCCTCTGCCACCCAGCAAGTGCACTCGCTCCTGCTCCCAGCTCTCACCTTTCTTGGGGGACACTTGTGTCTCTCTCCCTCCTGACTTGGGTGTTTCTGGGCTGCACAGTTCCCTGCCTACGCTGTGAGTTGCCCAGCATGTCAGACTGCCTGAGCAGGGCTCCTCTGCTTTCTCCCCAGAGGGCTGTAAACAGCATAATTGCCCACAATTAAGTTAATGCCCAGCTCTTTCTAAGCAAGCACATTTACACTTTAGGTAAAAGCAGAACAGAGGAAACACAATAAATACAATGAAAGAACCTACAGGAATGCTAATGATCTTACCAGAGATCACCCCAACTCCACTAAGGGCTCTGGTAGGAGTCAGTTCTACGCCCCCCACACAGGGGTTTTCCTGTGGTCACAAGTTCATAACAGCCGCAGAATCTCTGAGTTACTCTTTGATGACGTGTGGGCATTCTGACCCTGGGGATGGGGAATTTTTAGACAAAGGGCAAAGCTTCCAAAGGCCAAGTTCTTGCATAACTGGAGGGGGGACAGTTACACCCCCCTGCCCACAGAGACTTCCTTGGGAAACCTTTAAAAGTTCCCACTGTTCAAATAGTCCCGAGAAGCTCATCCCACCTCCCGAGGATGGCACTAGTTACGTCACCCAGAGAAGTTCCATACAGTCCCATAATAACACACACACACGCATTTGCATTTTTAATACAATGAGCTCTAAGATACTGAAACTTAATTCAGCCAGGTCTGGCCAGGATATTGCAGGAAATTGCCACCCCTGGCACAGCGAGACTCTCTGAAAAGGTAGCTGATTCTTTCCTCTCGGTTCGTTCAGCGGCATGTGATGTGGCACTGGGTAATTAAGGTGAGCATTTTTTCCCTGTTGCCTCTTTAAGGGCGAGATCATGACCTAACCTTCCAGTGTCACATGCGGCAGAAGGAGTGAGACGCTTCCACCCTCTACCCTCCTGCAAGGCAGCCTCTCTGCTGCAAGCCTCAGGGGAGAAAGTCGGGGCTGCATGCTTGGCACTTCCCACCCCACCCCGGGAGGCAGGTGGGGTGGGGAATAGACACACAGGGGAGGGCAGCTGGCAGAGCCTTGGCTCCGCCCCACGGCAGGCATATAAGTGCAACTGATGGGGCAGCGTGAGCATGTGTGACTGAGGTGTTCTTTATTCTGGGGGCTTCTCCTGGGTGGGTGTGGCCCCGGGCCTCCCCTTTCCCAGAGCTGGGCCTAAGGGATCAGCAAAGCCATAAGGGAGCAGCAACGGGCTTTCATGCTAACTTTCCTGGGATTTGGGTCCCCCCGCTTGAAGCCATCAGTAGACCCCGAGGGATGCAAGACAAGGCGTTCGGTGACTGCAATGAGCCTAGATAGGCACCGCAGTGTAGTAGCCTTGTCCAGGAGTCCAAGTGCGCGCAGGGTGAGAGTGAAACAGAGGCCATTGGAATTCCACACCGCTCCCCTCCCACGGCACGTGTCTCACTGCAGGGGAAGCTGCGTGCGCGAATCTCATTCCCAACCAGCCCTCCCCGAGCAGAGGGGCATCCATCTCCTTTGTCGTCGCCAAGCACGCACGGCAGAAAAGAAAATAGCTGATCCCAAGATGCTTTTTACAATTAGAGTGAATCGAAGCACAGAGTTTTCTACCATTCGGTCGTGCTGGGAGCCCGTCTGTAAGGGCCCTGCAGAAGTACAAAGCACTGGTGGGGATTTGCATGCCTGGGGGATTTCTCTCCATCCGCAGAATGGCAACCATGGGTTCCTGATTCGTAGCAGCTTTTTGTCTATTGGTGTACCTCTGGGGTTCTCAAACATTTTTTTCTGGAACCCCCTTTGAAAATATTTCAAGCTGTGACAACCCTCCCGCCCCCCCAAAAGTGATGACCCCCCGCCCCATACCTTGCCACCCTTATTTCTGCACTGCTGCTGGGGGTGGTGCTGCTTTCAGAGCTGATCGCCTGGGTAGCAGCCTCTGTTCTCCAGCCAGCCGGCTCTCAAGGGCTTGGGTTGACAGCCAGAGCCCCAGCACGCACGGGGGCTGACAGCCAGAGCCCCAGCACGCACAGGGGCTGACAGCCAGAGCCCCAGCACGCATGGGGGCTGACAGCTTGTGACCCTCCCCCCGTAATAACCTCACCACCCCCTGAGCGATCATGACCCCGTTTGAGAACCCCTGGTGTAGCTGCATTTGCCTTCCTTGCCTGGTTTATTTTGGACCAGCAGCGTTCCTCTAACGACTGCTCCCCTGTGTGTTCCCTTCCCCATTTTAGGTCTTGGCTAGACTGACTTTGAAGGTACTGGCCAACCCCTTGTTGCCCCTTTGGCCCAAGCAGCTAGCCAATATCTGGGGCCTTTCTGGGTTGATATAAGGGACCATCTGCCAACTTGGGATAAGTGGCTACTTCCCCCCCACACACACTCCTGCCGTGCTCCTGTGACAGGGCTGCAAGGGGGTGGCAACTCTGCCCCAGGGACGTGTAATTGGGCAGAGCAAAGGACCTTCTGCTGCACTGAGCAAATTAGAGTGTCAATCAGGAAAATGTCTTAAACTCTTCTCTCTCCCCATTTACACGGCTCCTGAAATGGAAGTCTTCCTGTGACAGTAAATTCCAGGGGCATATTTCTAGTGTCTGTGTACTTATGGTAGACACTTATCATCACTTGTTGATGACCTGTTCTGTTCATTCCCTCTGAAGCACCTGGCATTGGCCACTGTCGGAAGACAGGACACTGGGCTAGATGGGCCTTTGGTCTGACCCAGTGTGGCCGTTGTTATGTTCTTATACTGTGGAAACACTGTGTTTTGTTCTGACAGGAAAGAAATGCACAATCACTAACACCCAGCACTATTATCGAGCAGCCTTTTGTAAATAGCACGCAACTTGGGGTAGCTGGGCCCCTCACAACAGCTAAAACAAAGGTCTACTTTTCAAATACCAATCTCTTCTTAAAGAAAAGATTCTGATCAATCCTATGTCCGATTGCAACCACAGCTGGTGAGTTTGTCAGGGGTTTGTTTGGCCACTTAGGTTCTTGCTGCATCCTTGGGATTGTGACTTGTGTAAGGAAATCACTTTGCTGCACTGGCTGCGGTAGAACAGAGGCATAAGTGGGTTACAATGCTCACAAGGTGTGTGCATATTAAAAAGAATCAATGCATGCCAGGTACCTTTCACCTATGTGATTCCTTCTGCTTCAGAGTAAAGCCGTGCTTGGCAGCTCCACATTCTGTAGGGGTTAGCTACAGGGTGCATCCTCCAGAATCAAGTAATGACAACTCATAGCAGAATGAACGACTATCCAAAGGTTAGTGAGCCTATCCATGGTCCAGAATACTTACCTATTGGAGAAACCAGCACAGCTAAGGGAGAAGTCAGGATTCCTTCCTAGCTTCTACACCCGTGAGAGAACTGAGCTCCAACTTCAGAATCTCTCCCAGCTGATGCATCAATGAAAAATGACAGGCTTGGCCTTTGGTGCTACAGGCGAGTTTGCAGGGGTGGCTGGCAGAAGAAAACGCTCTTGGCTTGTAGCAGAAAGTTTGATCTGGAAGCTGAAGAGAGACGACAACTCTGGAACCCCCGCAATGCCATGTTTATTGAACAATTGCTCTTTAATGCCTTGCCATGTCTCCTTATGCAGCAGAATCCTCCACAGATATATTGCTAAGACCACCCAACTTGTTGTTACTATAGTTATTAAACACCAACAAAATTCTGCACACAATGCAGGGGTAGACACAGCGCCTCCTGTTGGAGCTCACAAGGAATCCTGGGCTCACACAGATCTCTGGATGAGGAGCGAATGGTTCCCTCTTGGAATGAAAGAGTGTTTTTAATAGTCACATGTGTAGCAGAGGGTGCTGGCCCTTTAAAGGAGGTGCTGGGTCCAGCACTGGACACTGATGTCGTCAGATTGCTTTTTGAGAGGCAGTGTGGCCGAGTGGTTAGAGCAGTGGACATCAGACTCAGGAGTTCTGTTCCTGTCTTGGCCGCCAGTCTCCCGGATGACTTCCCCTCTGTGCCTCTGTTTCCCCATCTGTGAAATGGGGATAATGGCACTGACCTCCTTGGCAAAGCACGGGCCGATGGAAGCTGCTAGCTAAGAAGAAACTTTTTTTTGTTCTGCGGTTTTCACTTGGCCCTCCTCTGCCTGGTGCTGGTGGGCTGTTTGCGCCAATCCCTTCTTGCCCCCTTCCTCACAGTGCCTTCAGCTCAGGAGCAGGGTTGCAGACACCCTAACGGGCACAGCTGGCGCGGGGCAGACTGCCTGATTGGTGGGAAGAGTCAGCAGGCCGGCTTTTAAGCCCAGCCACAGCCACTCGACGCATTTGTCCACGGTGGTGTGTTCGTTCTTGCTTGTTCCGAACCCTGCCTCACTCCAGGTAGCTCAGCTCTGACTCTCTGCTTCAGCTCTGGCCTCTGACCCTGGGCGCCTTTTCCTGGCAACAGGGTCTTGCTCCAACCACGAGGCCCAACTGCACATGTCCCAGTCTCTGACACGCTGCACCTGCCCTGCGTGTCCCTTTGCTCTCTTCCATGCCCCCTCTCGTCTCCTCCTCTGTCTTCTGTCTAGCTAGGCCCCTTCTAACAGGGCCCCATGCAAAGGAGAACCCCCCTCTTCCCAAAAAATGGTGGCATAGCCTAAGGTTTGCCAACCATCCCTCCACTGTCTCCCTCTCTCCTGTCCTGGTCTTGTCTCTTTAGTCTGAACATTTTGACCTGGGGACTGTCATTCTGTTTGTACAGCCCCTGGCACGAGGGGGCTCGGATGGCAGTCGGGGGTGTTGCTCTGTGGGGAGAGCCAAGTCCTGAGAGGGTATTAAGAGCTCCTGGCTGAGGAAACGGCCCCCGGGGACGAGCTGGTAGCCAGGCCTGCTACCAGCTTCATTGCTGAGGGCCCTGGGGCTGGGGCCTGCAGGAGAGGGAGGGTGTGAGCTCTCTTCTGAGGGAAGGCCCCAGTTGGGGGTGTCGCTGCTAAAACCCTAGGGAGGGCTAAAGATTGACAGACCCTCAAGGCAGGGCTGTGACCCACAAAAAAGCCTGGGTGGCGGCTTGGAACCTTTGTTTACTCCAGCGAGGGGTGGAGGGTTTGGTTTAGCCAGAGGGCTAAACTCCCCAGCTAGCAGGGGGAAACTGAGGCACCGCCAAAGCTGCGTGACGGAAAGGCAAGGCACGGTGACAGTGTGCAGTGACGTTCCTCGCTCTGGTGGGCTAATGCTGGCGGGCTCTGAGGAAGGAGTGAGGTTTGCCAGTGCCTGTAGCCATCCCGGAGCAGTAAGAGTGGTGCTGTAGATCGAGCACTGGTTGTCAGGCTGCTGATCTTAGGCTTCTCAAATGAGAACCTAGTGAGGTACAAGTTCCCGTAGGCATGCGCCAGCCGCATGAATGGCTCAGGCTGCAGGGAGAGGTAGTTAAACCCACAGCACCTGCTGAGCAGGGCAGCAATTGACACCCCATGCATCTAATTATCTTTAGTTCTGTACAGATCCCTTTACTATAATTAACAGCAGTTTTTACATTCCAGAGGGGTGTGGTGGGATTTCTCCAGGCGGACGAGCCTCCTATTCATTTGCTAGATACTCCAAGCTATTCCCAGTCTAAGAAAAGAGACTTGCTGTTAATTTTGATCACAGTCAATGTGCATGTGTGGGTCTCAGGTAATTAAGGAGAATCTAATCCTCCTCTCTCCAGAGGAGCATTAAGTTTGTGTTTATAAATCCTTTCCTAAAATCTAGAAATATGAAACGTCCGACAATGGCTGCTTCATGCATGTCAATGAAAATAACACGGGTATGCGCCAGGCATCGTACGATCTGAGCATGCTACAAATCATTTCTCTCAAGCCTTCAGCGCCGTAACCCAGCAACCTGGATTTATTGGCAGTTCTAAGCTAACCTGGGAGGTACCAAGGGGACTGTGATGTGTAAAACACCAACAGGCAGGTTGGCCTTGCTATGGAGCACAGGTGTTGTGCTGTGCTCTGGGGTCGTGGTGCTAACGTGGATCCACACGGACCCTGTTAATGGGACGTCAAATCCACCTTGACCCTTTGACGGCCGTCTAGGAGAAAGATTGAGGAACCCAAGCAAGATGCGTCTTAAACACGCTGGCTACAGTGTTACTCTGGTTATTCCTCTGTGCTGTAGAAGTGCCCTGTTTTCCAGTGTTGCCTCGCGAGGTTGGTTGTGTGATCGGAGTGGCACTCGTGTTTTGCTCCGTCGCTTCTGGAGAGGGCCTTGCTTGGGACAAGCCCCGGCTTCGCTGTGCATGCATGGAAGTGCCGCCGTCGAAGCAGGTCGCAGCACGAGAGGGGAAGGGCTCGGCTCTGTGCGTTTTGTTTTTTGATCCTCCGAACATGCCAGATGGCGATGGGGTAACTTGGGATGCTGAAGCAAACATTCTTGTCTCTCTGCCAGCCCTGCCTGAGCCAGAGGCTTCCTGCACTGTAGCAAAGGAAAGTCACTTCCTGTCTGTTCCGCCAGTGCCTTGAATGCACATCAGTCTCCTCTGCTTTCTCTTCAGAGGCAGGTCAGCTGGGCTTTAGGGGCCTTGCAAGGAGAAAGCTCTGCCTGCTCTACCGTTGCTGCTTGTTAGCAAAGCATGGCAAGAATATTCACTTCACTGTAGTCACAAAACCTATTGATCCTAATGTACACCCACTTTACAGCCCTCTGGCAGTGCAAAGGGGCTCAGTATACAGTGGTGCTGGAACGAGGGGTGCTGCCACGCCCCTTGGCTTGAAGTAGTAACAACACCACCACCCCTGCTATAAAAATTGTTCCAGCACCCCTGTTAGTATAAGGGTTTCTCCAGAATAAGTGTCCCCATATGAGGAGCTACACCTTTATAACTCGTGATGCTGGTAAACGTCCCCACGTAGACTCAGGCTCGCTGTATTTCGCGTCGAGAATTATCTTTGTGGTTGTCTTTTCAACGAGTGCAGAAATGCAACAGCTTTATCTTCTCGGTTGGAGACCAAAATGACAGCATTTCACCATTGCACTTCATACCCCTTAGCTCAGCTCTTTTCAGGCTTGTTTGTTTTAACTGGGGAATCCAATTATTTCATCATTTTTAAATCGCAAAACATCTGCGATCGCTTCTTGTGCATTAATGGCAAAGGCTTTCGGTCTCAAATGGATTATGTTGCTGCCTTTGGGAAATGACCAGGAGTGCTGTAAACAACACAAGAGCTATTTACCCATGTGGGGGGCTTTTGTACATGTTTCACCGGTTATTCAGCCACAGATGAGCTGCTTTGAAGCTTCTGTGTCTCCTAAATCTTGAGTCTATCCTTCTTTATATATCAAAGGGCCAGTTCCCTGCCCCAAAGGAGTTTCAGTCTAGTATGTTGCTAATTATTTGTGTAACAGCAGGGCTCTGAGGCCTCACCCAGTAGGTTAGGCTTGTGCTAGGGACAATACAGACCAACTGAATGATGATTGCTGCCTCAAAGAGCTGACAGCCTTAGAGGTAAGACACAAGAAATGGGTGACACCCACACAGGTGGGGAAGGGAAGCCGGAGTAAAAGCAATGGTTAGCTGTGTGCAAGAATTCATAGTTGTAATAAAGTCACCAGTAGCAGAAATACCAGCCCAGCCCCTGCCTAACTTCCAGGCAATATGAGTAAAGCCCCCAAACCATACTGGGGTAGGGGAGGTAGTGATACAGAGCCTGAATCAGCATGTGCTTAAATGCTTTCCTTAACTTGAAGCACGTGTTTAAGTCCCATTGACATTACCAGCAATACTCACCTGCTTAAAGTTAGGTACCTGCTTGAGCACTTTGCTGAGTCAGACCCTTTGCTCTCCTGCTCTGGGGAAGAGAGATAAAGATATGTGGCGGAGTAGTAAACTAAGTGTATTTTGATTCGGGATCTGGAGGAGAAAGAGAGACTAGAGAAGCTATACCAGACATTGGAGGTGGCACAAAATGGCTTCAGTGGGAATTTGATTTAAAAATCTGGGTGAAAAACATTGAACCCATAGACTCGTAGCAGGGCAGGACTGGAAGGGACTCGTCATCCGTTCCAGCTCCCTGCACTGAGGCAGGACTCTGTAAACCCAGACCATCCCTGACAGGTGTTTGTCCAACCTGTTCTTAAAACCCTTCAATGACGAGGATTCCACAACTTCCTTTGAAAGCCTGTTCCAGAGTTAACTACCCTTACAGTTAGAAAGTTTTCCTAATATCAAACCTAAATCTCCCTTGCTGCAGATTAAGCCCATGGCTACTTGTCCTACCACCAGTGGACATGGAGAACAACTGATCAGTCCTCTTTGTAACAGCCCTTAACATATCTTAAGACTTTTATCAGGTCCCTCCTCAGTCTTCGTTTCTCAAGAGTAAACATATCCAGGTTTTTTAATCTTTCCTCACAGGTCAGGTTTTGTACACCTTTTTATCATTATAGCTGCAGTGTTCTGGACTCTCTCTCCAATTTCTCCACATTGCCCCCTAAAGAGCAGCACCCAGAATTGGACGCAGGACTCGAGCTGAGGCCCATATCTTACCTACAATGCTCCTGTTAATACACCCCAGAATGGCATTAACCTTTTTCTCAGCTGCATCACATTGTTGACTCATACTCAGTTTGTGATTAGCTATAACCCCCAGATCCTTTTCAGCAGTCCAGCCACCTAGACAGTTATTCACCATGTTGTGGTTGTGCATTTGATGTTTTTCCTTCCTAAGTGAAGTACTTTTCACTTGTCTTTATTGCATTTCATCTCGTTAATTTCAGACCAGTTCTCTCATTTGTTAAGATCCCGCTAGATACACCCTCCCAGTCGAACAACAAACCACTGATAACTACTCTCTGAGTACGATCTTTCAATCAGTTGTGTACTCACGTTATGGTAACTTCATCTAGCCCACGTGTCCTTAGTGCGCTTATGAGAATATCATGTGGAACTACATCAAAGCGTTACTAAAACTGATACATCCTGTCTAATGCTTCCCCCTATGTGCTAGGCCGTGTCGGAGAAAGCTGCATGATGCTCCGTGAACTGTCACTTGTTAACTGTACCAGATTCCTAGGTCTGATTTATTTGCAGTCTCAGCCCTTTTTGATCAACTGCCCACAGTTTCTCCATGTGAGGTAGGTCCATGGTGCTGGGCTCATTTCTGGCTTCATCTCTTCATGTCTCCTGCTTTCCGAAATAGCAGCTGGACTAGTGGCTGCCAACGCTGGAGGTTGGCATGCCATAGACAGCCACAACCTTTCCTCTGCTGCTTGTGGACCAACACTTTTGCAAATAACTTTTCTGAGATGGGGTGAAGAGTCTAAACTGGAGATGGATCTAAAGAGAGAGGACATATCGGCGCTAGAAGGGTTATAGTTTGGCAGTAAAACCTGCCCCTGATCACAAGGGTTAAAACGTGACAAGCTGTTACGTGGGCTCCTTATCCAGATCCATCTTTTCCCGGTGAGTCTGGCGAGAGTCTACTTCATTTTAGCTGAAGCTCAATTCTGTGAACTGTTACAGGTTAAAGGAAGGATTGAGTAAGGAGGCTGAGAATACCAAACCCATCCCTTGGTTAGAACCACCTCCTCTTTTAGTTCTCGAGTCCTCACTGGCCTTTGTACAAAAGATGCAGATTTCACACTGTGTCACAACAGAGTGATATATGGCTATCAATGGATTACCGTCAGAAGAGCAAACTAATCCCGTCTCCCCAAGTCAGTATTGTTAGGGGCATGAAAGCTGATCTCGGGGAAGATTTTATGGTATGTGCGGAGCAGCCATATGCCTTAACTAGCATCAAAGCCACTGGTTAATCAGCAGGGGGAATGACTTGGAAAACTACTGTTGCTCCAAAAGTGTCTTGAATGTTCACAGAAATAGTCTCTGCCCTATTCCCTTCTTTGCTTAAAAATGACTGAAGTGGGAACTTCTTCTAGCAACGGAGCAGATTTACTCTGCCAAGCATCCATATTTGTCCATCATTCCATGATATTCCTTTCTACTGGGGGAGAAGTTATTGTGGAGAGTTGAATTATAGGCAGTATGGGCTCTGGCTCTTTAAAGTGAGGCTCAATGGAGAGGTTGAACTGGCTTCTGATTTACACTTTAAGGTGGGGGACAGCAAGTATTTAATTAGCATCGCTACAGATTTTAGATAGGAGAGGGGAACCCTTCTGGGTCTAGGAGGCGCAAGCTAGTGCTGACAGTCACTGAGCATGTGGGTGCTGCTCTGAAAGTTCTGTTGTGGAAATAAAATGTGTGAAAGGATGGGAAATAAAATACCCCAACACACCCGGATAACCTGATCACAGAGGGGAACTGTCCTCAGAAACACTGACTAACATGGGGAGAAGGGGTGGAGAGACACGCTTGTGTGATGTTAGGATTTAAAGGGGTAGCTTATTTTAGGGGGGGTTCCTGGTGCTACATGCAGACTAGGGGGCTCTGGAGGGACATGTGTGACCTGGATCTTTCAGCAGTCAGTCAGCAAAGAGTCAGCCTAGAACAAGAAGGGATGAGTTGTACCTCACTGCCTTAGGGAGCCGCCTGCTGTGTGTGTCTCTCTGTTTTTGGTTCTTGTGTGCTAACATTCTGGATTGTAAGAAAGTGAGTCATGTTACACTGCAACCTTCCAGCAAAAGCATTTTGTTTGTTTTTATTAAACATCTCTGTATGCCGTGTATGTAACCTGGGACAAACTTTAATTGCCAAAATGCGAATGCGGACTAGGGCTCCTGTGGTTAGCAAGGTCCCACGTGGCCAGATCAGTGTAGCCTGGATAATTAAAGGTGGATGCGCTTCATTTCAGAGGGGTTGGGTTTCTAACAGTCAGGAGGGGCTAGTCTCGCGTGAGCAGATGTGCGATGGAAATACTGATCCAAGTGACCAGACTTTCTTTCTCCATCACACCACACAGACTGGTCCAGATCCCCGGCTGGGGTAAATCAGCATATCGGTATCTAAGACTGGATTTGCTATCGTGCTGTTTGCTCTGGTTGGGGATCTTAAACTGTCTCTGAAGAGCGCTGTGATCTTGGGGTGGTGTTTGGAGAACTTCCCAGTCTCTTATTCAAAGTGAACCACAACCTTTGGCCTCTAGGGAGATGACTACAGGGGTTTGGTGCCAGGGCAGCCTCTGGCATGATGCCCAGGGAACAAGAGATGGTCATGGAGGAGAACAGAGTTTAGGGGGATTAAGGTAACTGGGGTGGTTGCAATTAATTCAGTGAGAACCAAACTCTCACAATGTTGAAACATAAGTGAGAAAATGGGATATTTTTCTTCTAGTCTAAGGGAAACAAGCATACAGATGAGGAGACAGGAGGCTTTAAAGAAGCAGCCCCTACTGGAACTCTGGAAAGAGAACCATCACTTAGAAGCAACTTAGCAAACTGTAGCAGAGCTTGGGTGAGTGTGGAGTCTCCATAGCACTAGAGAAAGGAGAGCACCTTGAAAAGGGTTAACCAGATGCAGCCGATGCACCTTCAAGGGAACAGGAGAGAGCAACAAAGAGGCAGGCCCAGAGGCTGGGTCAGGTGGATGCATGGAAAATACACAGAGACCTGATCACCTGGAGAGGCGTGAGATGGAGATCAGCTCCTGGGACAGCCATTCATCACCGCAAGCCTGGGGAAAACCAGGGGAGCATCTGGATGCCACCTAGGCAGAGCTGCTATTCAGGCTGGGATCTGGAGTGGAGAAATTCCAGCTGGAGGAAGAGAGACTGCAGCTGGAGGGACAGAGAGACCTGCACCGAGAATGAGCAGGAGAGCTCAGCCCATGAGAAATGCTGAACTGTAGCAGTGGCTAGTGCCCCAGCTATAATATCTGCATGCGTGTCTATACGTGTGCTTTGGAGCTGTTAGGTAGACGTTACTTCAGTTACAGCCCATCTCTACATCTAGTTTGGAGCTGCTGGTTTTAAGACCGTCTGAAATGATGCCAGTGCTTGTGACAGCTGTGGGTTATTTCAGGTGATCAAAGCTGGCTTGGTGTCCTGCACAACCTGGCCTCTCTTCCTCCACTCTGACACCACTCGCTCACTTCTTCCAGAGGAGAGACAGAAAACACCTCTTCCTTTGTTCTTTGAGATGATAGTTACAATCCACACAGATGGATTTTATTTTGTGTTCAGTAATTCGATCCATTTGGTCGCAGGATGTGGCTAAGAAGGGTGAGCCAAAGAATGCAAGTTTAAAGCAACTCAGTGTTATGCTGTGTATCTAGCTGAGTTTGGGGGTTTGGCTGAGACATGCGGTTTCCATGGCAATTGAGATTTTTGTTGTAGCAACAGGGTCCTTATGCAATGGCCTCTCAGACACAAGGTCCTCTGGTGAGTTATGGCTGGAGACATGAGTAGGACTGGCTAAGAGGGCGTAATGAGCCCTGGAGGGACTAGGTTCACAGCTGACTTAGGTCATAAGTGAAGGCTACATTGTGCAATCCTCACATGGCTGAGGCGTGCCATGGCCGCTCTCCTATTGGAAAGCACCGGGTCTGTTCTTGTACGCAAGGCAAGGTATTGAGGTGTGTCACTCTCATTCAGCTCAGCGGGAGCTAGGCACCTAAATACCTTGGAGGATCTTGGCCTAAATGCTCATTGGGATAAATAAAGGCCGCCCAATCTGACCCTAAGTGAGTTTGGTCCCTGTAAAGTCCATTGCAACAAAGCCTCCACACTCCTCAGCACCCAACTCGGTCTCTGCTTGGAAAAGTTACTGCTACACTACAGCCAGGGTGCCAGGGGCAGATGGAGGGGTGTTGGCAGAGCTGTGGTGACACTGGATTTAGCTCTGGCTGTCGGCCATAGAGTGTCTGTCTCGTTTTCATCAGCATTCATACTCCTCAAAATCACTTCCATTTTAAATATCAGGGGGTAGCTGTGTTAGTCTGTATCCACAAAAACAAGGAGTCTGAAGAAGTGGGTTTTTTACCCACGAAAGCTTATGCCCAGATAAATCTGTTGGTCTTTTAAGGTGCCACCGGACTCCTTGTTGTTTCCATTTTAGAGGGAAAACGGCAATGGGAATGTTGAGCTGCAGAAGAACAGCTGAATGGCAGATGTGCTAGGAATGTCGCTCAGCCATTCTGAACATGGTTGCTCTTCTCTTATCTGCCTGCCTTGTTTGCTTGACTCTGCTTATCACTACGTTCTTAGATGGTGAGGAATTTGAGGCGGGAACTGTCTCTTATTATGTGTATACAGCACCTAGCGCAACGGAGCCCCGATTTGGGCCTCTGCGTGAAGTGCTGAGTCTTCTCTGAACTAGAGCTTGGTTAAGCCACGTGCAGTGACAAGTCATTCCTGGGCTGGGCACCAGCCAATCCTGGTCCTGGTCTCAGGCAGGTGTAAAAGCTTCACAGGAGAAACAGCAGCTCAGCCTGCTCAACATCACTTCCTGGCTTGAAACCCTCCCCTGCCTGTGAACGGTGACAGGTTCCACAAGCCTCAGCCTCCTCCGGCCCTGGCCTTGCTCCAGCCTCCTTCCCAGCCCTTCTGTTGCCTTGTTCCGATCCTGCTCTGACCTCTGGCTCCAGTTCTGAGCCTGGCTGTCATTGCACTGACTACTAGGCCTGGCTGCCACAGCTCCAACCGCTTGGCTTGACCCTCCCCGTCTTGGTTTCTGAGCCTGGTTGCCACTGCAACACACACTAATAACCTCAGCAACAAAAGGCATGAGCCTTAGAAATACCGTACATGTCATTTCTAGTGTCTGACTTGCTGTGGATGGTTCTGGTATCCCAATGACAGGTAAAATCCTACTTCTGCTTCCCAGCAGGATACGTAGGGCTATTCTCAGCTGATGCTACTGTACTTCACCACCACCCCAAGTCCTGTTGACAGCCATGAGAGGTTTGGGATCTGGGTAGAGATGAAATAGGGTCCATTCACTCGGCCCAGCCTATGAATGCTTGAGAGGGGCTAAGGAATTAAATGGTTACTTTAAGGTAAGGTGTCTCCTTAAATAGAAAAATGTCTGTCTGTGCAACTTAAAAACTGTTCATGCGGAACTACTGCTAATTCAACAAACTAATCCTAACCAATAGCTGAAAGTAGCTCCGCTGTGATTTACTTTGTTACTAAATGAAGCCATTTTGAAATCTGCTCTACATGTTGCAGTTTTCCTTGTCCTGTATTCTTCCTCTGAAGTGGGCTGTTTTCTACTTTGTGCAAGTGACTTGGCTTTTGCCTAAGGCAGCAGATATTACATAGGATCTTCCCTGGAATAAATGTAGGGGGGAAAACCCTCCCGACAAAGAAGTGACTGAAAAGCAGGCTCTTGCTTAGCTTTGCGGAGCGCTGGTAATGTTTCCCCTCTGATCATTCATGCTTTAATATCAAAATAGATGACATAGGACTGGAGACAGAGGGGTGAGGCTATTGCATTTGAGGTTATCGTTTCCATGACTTATTTCCAATGCAACGTCAGGTCTGACGGGGTCGCACTGGAGGAAGCCCAGTGTCTTCATTATTATTGTAACTGGGGCCAGGCAATTCCTGGAACATGTCTGGGAACAATCCACAGAGTTTCCAAAAAACCCCTACCTCTTCTGGTGGGCTTTGGAGTTGGTGGCATGCAATATTTACAGTGTCCTGCAAGGAAAAAGTTAACCCCCTCTTCCTAGTTTCACTGCAGCCGAGTGAAATGTTCCCTCAGAGCCTTTTCAGCAATATACACCCTGTAAATGTCAAATTTCTGCTTTATTACATGTGATGTCAGCCTGTCTATTCAGATAAGGGCCAGTCCTGCCCCCCCTGAAGTCAATAGGAACTTTGCTATTGACAACAGTGTGCATAAAATCAGGCCTCTAACAGATCAAAGGGGGATTCCTCCAGGATGCCAAAGGGGAGTGTCTGGTGCACATGTTAAACTTAGAGAATAAGAAGATAGAAATGTTAAAGGGCCAGTCCTCATACCTGTCTCTCTATCACATAGCTCCTGCTCTTGCTGAGTCTTCTCCCCCCGCCCCCACTGCATTCATGGGTAAAATGAAATTCAGGGTACACATTGCAGCCAGAGATCCCATAGGTCTCCTGGGAAACCATCGCACAGTAAAACAACGTTGTAGTGTGTTTTAACGCTGTGCCAGCCGGCATTGTGAGATTGAAGGTCTCTTTAGTCACACTGAGGACCTACAGCACAGACAGGAGTGCAAAATTCCTCATGCTGCCTAGCCATGTTCCTCAGCTTGGAGACACCACTTCTGGGTTCAACGGAGAAGGTTCTGTCTGTGTGTTTCATTCAGTCCATGGCGCGTCCATTGAGCCTGCCATCAGCAGTGCCCGTTCCTACAATGGGTCTAATTCCCATTTACACAGAGGCCCCTTCACACAGCCAGAGTGGTGTAAAGGGGCCCTGGTGTACATGAGAACTAGACTCGGTGCTTTTTGTTACCATAGGTGGCTATTTGTCCAATCAGAACCAGACTGAAGCACTTTACTTCTCAATTAATCCCATGGAAATGAGTAGAAGTACTTGCGGATTGAAATACGACTTCCCTAGATTGCAAGCGTCTTGGGGCGGGGCCCAGCTCAGCTGAGGGTTTGCGCACAGTGTCTAGCACATTGGGCCCCGATATCTGAGTGGGGCTTCTAAGCGCTCTGCAGTACAAACAATTAATACCAACTGCCCAGCCTAACTATTAAATTATGAAAGCATCAGTTAAGCTTGCCATCTGTTTTACTTAATCCACTAAAGTTTGCAGAAAGCTTTGTATGGAATCACTCAAAGAACAGTTGGTGAAATAGGTGGTGCTAAGAAGATCTAAAAGAAGGAAGGCAACTGTAGCTTCCATTCTACTACCTGTCAGTATCTTCCTAACTCGAAATAGAACCATAAAGGAGCACCTCTTTTGGGTTTACTATTCTACGGTAAGTCCCTCTCTTCACACAATGCATAGTCAACTTGTGGAACTCCTTGCCAGAGGATGTTGTGAAGGCCAAGACTATAACAGGGTTCAAAAAAGAACTGGATAAGTTCATGGAGGATAGGTCCATCAATTCCTATTAGCCAGAATGGGCAGAGATGATGTCCCTAGGCTCTGTTTGCCTGAAGGTGGGAATGGGTGACAGGGGATGGATC
The DNA here is from genome assembly GCF_965152235.1 of Eretmochelys imbricata. NCBI lineage: Eukaryota > Metazoa > Chordata > Testudines > Cheloniidae > Eretmochelys > Eretmochelys imbricata. The sequence goes on along the minus strand of NC_135577.1, from coordinate 126,494,336 downwards.
ACTTGATGATTACCTGTTCTATTCATTCCCTCTGAAGCACCTGGCATTGGCCACTATCGGAAGACAGGACACTGGGCTAGATGGACCTTTGGTCTGACCCAGTATGGTAGTTTTTATGTTCTTATGTCAATGTCATAATCCTCCATCTACCACCAGGAATACTTTATGGTTACAATGAGAACATACAGTGCTTTGCTAACCATTGAGGGAGGTGGGTAATGCTAAGGAAAACCACTAAATTCCTAAGTCCAATTCAGAAAAGCTAAATTCAGTGGCTGTCTTCATTGTTCTCAGGGGATGCAACTCAATCTCAGACCCTCAGCTGGTGTAAATTGAAGTAACCCTATGGATTTGGGCCAGAGTGTACATTATAAAAACAGATCGGGATTAGCCGTGTCATTCAATTCATTAATTTTTAAGCAAAATCAGAACAGAAGTAGCCCTGAGCACTCTAACACAAACTTTCCTGGTATGTTGAAAGTGAAATTCTTTATACCCCAAAGGAATTAGTAAAATCAACTGCTTTTTCCCCTAAATCAGACTACAAACCGTTGTCCTCAGTGTGAGAGGACAAACTGAAGCAGCACCCTTGCCATTTAATGCCACAAGTATCAGAGTTGCTGTGAAGCGACCTCACCATTTCAGCTGAGGACCCTTTAATCCCTTGTCTAGGCATGTAAAACCACAGGACTCACAGGAATGCATGTGATGTTTCCGGTAGCCTTTGAGACGAAAAGAACATGTGGTAGATCGCTAGAGCAGGAACTCCTTGAAGAGAAATGGAGTTAGTTAAGGAAACAGTGCACGGCTTTGTGCATGAAGAATCTATAAACGCTTATAATGTGCCTTTCTGAAGACAGTTGAGGTGATTGTTTTCAGCGTGAGACCATACCTCTTGGAGGGAACAGGCCTGTGGGCCCAATGCCATCGTACTGGCAGCTTTCTGAAAAGCTCAAAGGGGGGATGGGAACTGTTGGGAAAAGCAACCTCTGTTTTTCTTATTAATGTTTAAGCCTTTGCTGCTGATAAGGAGCTTTCAAATTCTGCAAACACAGATGGCTTTGGGGGTGGGGAGAGGTGGGTTGGTTTTTTTGCTTCTTTTCAGAATGCACCCACTGTCTTTGTGGAGTGAACCATTTTAGTACTGTAAATCCCTCAAAGTAGATTGCATTTTACCTTTTACTCTGACCCGACTTTGCCTCTCCGTGGGCTGCCGGGAGTAGGTCAAGCAGAGGTCGTATTCAAGTTCATTGGACCAAAGCCTGGTCAAAATAATTGGAATCAGAATTACTGGATCTTGCAGCATTTTTAATTTTTTTTTTCAAGCAAGTCCTCCTAAACCCTTCCAAACCAAAGGGTAACGTTAATGCTAGTGGCCCTCTTCATAGTCTGAATGTCATGGTGTGGAGCAGCCTGCTTTGGTCACTGGCTGCTGTGCCACAGGCTGATGGTTCAAGGCTGCATGACGATATCTAAAGTTGGTGCTCAGCTATCCTGATGATGGCCAGCGTACAAACCCTGAAGAGAAACACTTTCCATGGGATTTAGGTGCCTAAACAGCTTCTGAGGATCTAGGCCTTAGGGCCAGATTCTTAAAAGTATTTGGGTGCCTGAAGATGGAGATAGGCACCCAGTGGGATTTTTCAAGAGCACCTAGGCTCCTTAACTCCCATTGGCTTCAATGAGAATTAAGTGCCTCTCTCTGAATGTTTCCCTTAGTTAGGGCCTGTTCCAACTCCTGTTTGATGTGGAGGTGAGGGCCAGAGATTGCATGCAGGGAGAATACAGATAACCTCTCCCAGGGCACATGGATTTTTATGGAAGGAATTGGCTATGAAGAAGGTGCACTGATAGAAATGTGCTCTTTCAGCTCCTGTGTAATTAAACTGTCACACGTCTATCCACTTGCCTGCCTGCAGCCTCGTTCAGGAGAATACAGCCAAACTGTACTTCCATCGGTACGTCATCCGGGTAAGGGCCCGACTGAAGACCCATGGGAGCCATTCCGCTGACCTCAACGAGCTTTGGATCAGGCCACAGGTGTGAATTCAGCCTGTGGCCTCCTGGTGGTTGCCATTAGAGGAAGTGATGCTTGTGGTCAAGCAGTTATGAAATGATAAAGCACCTGTGATGTTTTGGAGAGCACCCAGACCAGCGAGGCGGTCTGTCTCCACCTGCCCTGAACTTTGGAGTGTCTAGGTGCTATGCGGCTATGCTTCAGAACCCTGTCACCAGTAGCTATCCCACAAGCATACGGTCTCATCCTGGCTCTCACAACCCTAGTTACTTCTTGCACGGTAACACCAGCTGCCCTTCCCATCTCGAGTCTCCCCAGAGTTGGAAAGTACCAGACGCTCGAGCCGTTCCCTCTGATTCGTCATCTCCGAAAGCGTGAAACCAGCCCCTGCCCCACCAGTTATCATTCCTGTTGACACCCACATTCCCTGCAGCTTGCACACCAGAGACCTGCTTGGGGTAAAAATAAACATGGTTTATTTAATAGAAAACCCCCAGATTCAAAGATGAAATTGTAAAGGAAAGCAAACAAGTCCAAGTGACCCAGAAAATACACATCAAGGTGCAACCTGAGGCTTCATGCTTCCATATGAGATCAAATCCCTTTTCTTCTACAAGTTACCTATTGCCTTTTGAACGGGTTCCCAGCATACCCGCTAGCTCTAGTGGGAAATTCAGTGTTTCACAGACAGCTTCCTGCCTAGAGGCTGTCCCTCAGGTTCTGGAGGAAAACCTCAGATTCAAGCCTCCTTTTCAAAAGATTGTTTTTTTTTCCTTTTGCTCCTTTTATGTTCTTCAGAGGTGGGGAAATCCCCTCTTAACTTGAGAACCAGGATGTCTTGGTGTCTTTCCGTTAACTCTAATTATTGTCTTTTCCTGGGGGTGGACAATGGATGGTTACTTGGAGCCTTTTCTTGTGTAAACACATGGTTTTGTGAGGTGCCCCTCCTTGCTAGGAGGTGTAGCTAAAATTGTACCACAGACTGGGCAGTTTGCTATATACATAGATTCTTAACCACAGTCTGTATACATATTTCAGAGTGACCATCAAGCTCAGAACATTACGAGCTGTCATAAAATACCATACTCAATATACTCTATAGTACAGTAATATACAGTATGCAATCAGTTTAACTGCTCATTTGGGGGGTTTAAACCTTCTATTCTCCCCTTGGGGTGTCTGGATCCTGATTGTCACAACTTGGTTTTGAGAATATTTCGTCAGAACTGCTAAAGTGTAGAGGCCCAGATTTAGTTTGGCGGCTTCAGAGATGTCTTGAAAGTTTGAGAAACCGGTCACATACTGGGAGAGCGGAAAAGGCACGGCTTCGGCCTGTTTTCCAAAAAAGGAGAGCGATGAGCTCGCTCAAAGTATAGCGGAATAACACTGCTGCCAGCCCCAGGGAATAGGTTTATGATCGTGCTACTGAAATACTGTCTCAGCCCAAAAGTGAGAGACCACCTATGTAGTTTCTGCACAGATCGATCTTCCATCCCTGCCATGTATGCTCTGCGGAACCGTGTTGAAAAATGACTAGAGTGAGTAAAGTTACCATGTTTGTAGACTTTGCTGTTTCACACAGCCGCTTTTGACGCAGTGCACTGGGGATACTGCCTCACCAGTACTGGGTGCCTGAGGATTTAGTGTGCCTGGCGGAGGAACTGTGCTGTGGAACATTTCGTTGGGTGAGGGTCAAGCGACGTATTGCAGCCTGGTTTCTGGTAGAATCGGGTGTACTGCAGGGATATGTTCTCTCTCCTACATTATGGTCTGATGACCAAGCTGATCTCAAGTATGTAGATGATAGAGCCTTACTTCGGGAGACTACTGACCAGCTACAGCTAATGCTGGACGAGCTGCGGAAGACTGCAGAATCCATGGGACGTAGATCAATGGTGATAAACCCAAAGCAATGCATGCCTCCTATGAAATGGAAATAAATGATCTACCATGCTGCATATAGATGGCAAAGATGCTGACTGGGTGAATAGTTCTATCTGAGTAGTAAGTTGACAGCAGGAGGTTCTATATCTGAAAAAAAAATCACACACCTCTCATGGGTCTTGTTACAGTGGCACTTCACGTCTTCAGAGGCCTCTGTTGTGCAGTCTCTGTGTGACAATTAAGATACAGGTGTTCAGTGCACTAGTGATGACAGCTCTGCTATATGGAGCAGAAACACATCCTGCAAAGAACAGCTGGGCGAGGCAACTACACAGGGTTTTCAGTCTCAAAAGTTATGGCATAGTCTTAACATCCGTTGGCTTGCTTTTGTCTCAAAGGAGGAGATGCTTAGACCATCCCAGCCCATGGCAGTCTTTCCATTCTGTAAGTAGCTGATCCTGCGATGGCGGGGTCATGTCCAGCATGCAGAAGAAGCTACACTTTGACAGAAGGTTTCTAGAGCTGAAGTCAAAGGAAGCAGAGCACGAAGCAGACATTGAATGAAGTTGGAAGATGCAATTATGAGGGATTTGCGAAAGCTGAATCTTTCCATACTGACTCTCTTGCTAAAGGAAGAAAACTTGCAAAGGGCTGTTCAAGATGGACGTCCATTCTGCACACCACCACGGCCACATCATAGCTATGTGAATCTGATGACAATGACCACTGGTTTAGGCCAGAGCTGGGAAACCAGATGAGAGAAAAGGGATGGACTGAACAAAGAACCTTGGCCTTCTTCAGCATTAGCCCAAACCCAGACTTGCTGTCACTCTGATCTAGACAGAGATGGAACCCGCTAAGTCAGGGGTGGGCAAACTTTTTGGCCTGAGGGCCATATCGTGTTTCAGAAATTGTATGAAGGGCCAGTTAGGAGAGGCTGTCCCGCCCCAAACAGCCAGGTGTGGCCCGGCCCCCGACCCCTATCTGACCCCCCATTGCTTCTTTCCCCCTGACGGCCCCCCTGGGACTCCTGCCCAATCCACCCTCCTCCCCCCGCTCTCTGTCCCCTGACCGCCCCTGGACTCTCCCGCCCCTAACTGCCCCATCCAGTCCCCCTCTCCTTCCTGACTGCCCCCCCAGGACCCCTGGCCCATCCAACCACCTCTTCTCCCTGTCCACTGACTGCCCCCTGCTGCCGCATTCAACCCCCCCTCTCCTTCCTGACTGCCCGGGACCCCTGCCCCATCCAACCACCCCTTCTCCCTGACCACCCCTGGAACTGCTGCCCCCATTCAAACTCCCTGTTCCCCGGCCCTTGACCACTCCCCCCAACTCCTCTGCCTTCTATCCCACCCCGCTCCTTGCCTCCTTACCGTGCTGCCTGGAGCACCGGTGGCTGGCGGCGTGGCTGTGCCAGGACAGACCTGGCTCCGCCCCTGCACTGCTCCAGGAGCTCGCCGCCGAGAGCATTGCACCGCCTGCAGTGCAGTGAGCTGAGGCTGCGGGGGCGGGGACGAGCCTCCCGGGCCAGGAGCTCAGGGGCCGGGCAGGAGGGTCCCGCGGGCGGGCCATAGTTTGCCCACCTCTGCGCTAAGTGTGCTTTTTCACTTCACTTGAATCTCTTTTTGTGCCTCGTGGTGTGTAAAGGTCTAACCTGTGAATTGGATTGGTGGGTGGTATGTTTGCTCTTCTGACATCTGAAAAGCATGTGGGTGGAAAGGAGTGTCAAATTGGCCTAGCCAGTATTTAGCTGGATAAAGTGAAGTCAGTTCTGCAAAATGGATGTCCGGCTGGGTGCTATCGGTGAGTGGGTCTTGTCTGGCTCACTTGAAAGAACCGCTGTCTGTGGAGCATGGGATGCTGGTTTCGCTCTCAGCTGTGGTAAGGTGCAGGATGTAGACACAGTGGGCCAAATTCAGAGGGGAGCCCAGTTGTTGCAACTTGCATCTTCTTCCATTCCACTTTCTATGCATGTTTCACTAACTTTTATAGCAATTAATACTTACATTCTGATAACACCCAGAAACCCCAATCAGGATCACAGTTGGATTGTTGCTGGGTGCTGTGCGCACACATAGAAAGAGGTAGTCTGTGCCCAGAATACTTAAATAGATCAAATGTAAGAAGGGGAAACAGAGGCTCAGCAAGGGGAAGTGACTTGCACAAGGGGATGCAGCAGGTCAGTGGCAGAGATGAGCCTAGAACCCACCCAAGTTTCCTGGGTCTGGTCCTAATCTAGCGTCCTATCCCGTAGACCCCATTGCCTCTGCAAAGGGCAATTCCAAACCCCAACTTTAACACTGAGTGGATTAAATTCAGAAGCAATCTATGGTAGTGTAAATTGTGTTAATTTCCATTCTAAGGGACCAGGAGAAAAGAGTTCAGCATGAAAAGTAACTTGCAGGGGAATTTAAACATGTGCAAGTTAAAGTAAACTGCCCTCTGTTTTTAATGTACACCTTTTACCCCCAGCTTGTGGCGCATAAATTACGGCATCTTGTACTCCTCTGTCTTACGCCATTTTATCACCCCATACAACTGTACTGGTACAATACTATACAGTAGTTAGGGGTCCGTCCTGTTCCCATTGAAATCTGTAGGTCTTTTGACACTGAATATACCAGGAGCGGAATAAGTCCTTAGTGCATAAGGACATTAGATGTTTGAAAAATGTGACTCATTGCAGTCATTATGAACGCACACAAACTCCCAGATCGCTATTCGGAAATAGGTAGCATAGAGGTTGCCATGGCTGGGTGGGTTGCTCTCTGTTCAGGACAAAAGATAAATGGCTAGAAGAGACCAGGTGTATGGAGAGAGAGAACCATCCAGTTGAACACTTTCACTCTATGCTGCCTGATTCTGCAGAATACATGGCCCCACCTTCAGCACGTCCTCCTCAGGAACCAGATGTTCTAATGTTAAAAATATATATAATGTCCTAATGGGGGAACTGATCATGTTTGAGATTTAATGAAATTAGAAGCAAAGGTCCAATCATCTGGTAAGAGAGGGTGTTTGTATTATAAATCAAGAGCCTGTAAAGAATGTTCATGTAGATGAACATGATTTGTTGGGGCAGAGTCAACATGGCTTTTATGAAGGGAAAACATGCCTCACCAATCTATGGAATTCTCTGAGGGAGTCAACAAATATGGACAAGGGTGATCAAAGGGATATAACATACTTGAACTTTCAGAAAGCCTTTGATAAGGTCCCCCGCCAAAGCTCTTAAGCAAGGTAAGCTCTCATGGAATAAGAGGGAAGGTCCTCTCATAGATCAGTAATCCTTTAAAAGACAAGAAACAAGGGGTAGGAATAAATGGTCAGTTTTCAGAATGGAGAGAGATAAATAGTGGGGTCTCCCAGGGATCTCTACTGGGACCTGTGCTGTTCACCATTCATAAATGAACTGGAAAAGGGGGCAAACAGTGAGGTGGCAAAGTCTGCTGATGATACAAGATAGTTAAGTCCAATACAGACTGCGAAGAGTTACAAAGGGATTTTACAAAACTTGGTGACTGGGCAACAAAATGGCAAATTAAATTCAATGTGGATAAATGCAAAGTAATGCACATTGGAAAACATAATCCCAATTATACATACAAAATAATGGGGTCTAAATTCACTGTTCTCACTCAAGAAAGAGTTCATGGAGTCATTGTGGATTGTTCTCTGAGAACATCTGCTCAATCTGCAGTGGCAGTCAAAAAAATGAGCAGACTGTTAGGAACCATTTGGAAAAGGATAGATAATAAGACAGAAAACATCGTAATGCCTGTATATAAATCCATGATATGCCCACACTGAATACTGCATGCAGTTCTGGTTGCCCCATCTCAACAAATATATTAGAAATGGAAAAGGTACAGAGAAGGGCCACAAAAATTAAGGGTACGGAACAGCTTCCATATGAGGAGAGATTAAAAAGACCGTGATTGTGCTGCTTGGAAAAGAGACGCCTAAGGGGTCTCTGTGTGTGTGTGTGACAGTCTATAAAATCATGACTGGGATGGAGAAAGTGACTAGGGAAATGCAATTTACCCCTTCAAATAACTCCAGAACAAGGGGTCTCTACTGAAATTAATAGGCAGCAGGTTTAAAACAAACATAAGGAAGTACTACGTCACACAATGCACAGTCAATCTGTGGAACTCTTGCCAGGGGATGTTGTGAAGGCCAAAACTATAACTGGGTTTAAAAAAAGAATTAGATACGTTCATGGAGAACCGGTTCATCCATGGCTATTAGCCAAGATGGTCAGGGACGCAACCCCAAGCTCTGGGTGTCCCTAAGCCTCTGAGTGCTAGAAGTTGGGATTGGACAACAATAGCCCTGCTCTGTTCGCTCCCTCTGAAGTGCCTGGCATTGGCCACTGTCGGAAGACAGGATACTGGATGGACCATTGGCCTGACCCAGTATGGCTGGTCTTATGTTCTAACAGTTAGCTGCACGAGTTGCCAGCATTCGTTGTGGGAGCAAGTCATTCTGTGCTTGGCTTTAATAGTTATGAAAAACTGAATTTTAAAAATATGCCTTGCATGAAAAATCAGAGGGGACACCTGGGAAAAAGAGGTCCCATCTCACACCTGTTGCCTGACCAAATTGTTTGTTTAATCAGCTCTCTTAATAAAGCGGCTTCCTCTCTTCAAGGCTGTGAACAAGCGTTAGCTGCTGCCTTCACTGGCCAATTCTCTGCGCTCCCAGCATATAGTGAGCTCACTGCTTTGGAAAGCCTTGGGCCTGAAAGGGACCGTATCAAAGCAGACTGAATGCTAAAGCACGTCAGCTTCCAGAATTTACCACCGCAATAAACTCAACAGCCAATAAATGGTGGTAAGAAAGTTAAAAGGGGCAGGCAATGGCTGCGTGTTTAGAAGGCGCGACTCCAAGTCTGCTCTGGGTAGCCCCGCAAACACTGTCCCATGTCAGACTGGCAGCTTGGCTTCTGCTGCTGAGGAGGAGAAGGAGGCCTTTTTACGGTAATTACATCATAAAACCTAGACAGTGGCGCATCCCCTAGCAGGCTAGCGAGAAGGACGAGGTGAGTCACATACAATCTCAATTACCTTCCCCTCTAAAGTGATCCTAAAGCTCCTGTCTGGGGCTCCCAGGAGTTTGAAGCGGTGAAATTGTTAACTCAGTGGGGGAGGTATTGTGCCCAAAGCAATTAGAGGATGAAGCATCTAGACCGGCACACCAGATCAGAGCATCTGGAGAGGCCTGCAGCTGGCCATTAGCCAAGATGGGCAGGGATGGTGTCCCTAGCCTCTGTTTGCCAGAAGCTGGGAATGGGTGACAAGGGAGGAATCACTTGATGGTTCCCTGTTCTGTTCATTCCCTCTGGGGCACCTGGCACTGGCCACTTTCGGAAGACAGGATACTGGGCTAGAGGGATGTTTGGTCTGACCCAGTCTGGCCGTTCTTATGTTCAGCTGGCAGACAGCTCCTTGGCAAATAAAACCAGCTCCAGGGCCAGAGAGCTAATCCTGGCTCTTTGCTGGCTGGAGACCAACAGACAGGGATCAGCAGATGATCAGGGCTCTGCTGCCAAATCCACTTCTCACTCCCCCGGCCCCAAAATGTCAGAGAGATCAAGAATATTGCATCTGTACAAAGATGTGGCTTGAGATGTACTGGGGCTTTAGACATACAGCTCCTACTGATTTTAACAGGATCTGTGTGGCTAAATCCCCTAGCTGGCTTTGACAGTCTCAGCTGTGAGATCTCTAAACCCTGTCCCTGTTTTACAGGTAGCATTTCAGTGACCCAGTGAAACAGGAGACAGCTAAGATTCACTTGGCCCCTCTGTCCCATTCAGAGATCCATGCTGGGGTTTTATGAACGCTATGGGGGTCCGGGCTAAACTAATTCATGTCCTCTTCAATTTGACCATTTGTTAGGATGGTTGTTTGATAAGACACCAGGGACCAAATTCAAGCCTGTTTAAACTCCATTGACTTCACTGAAGTTGCATCAGGAATTTGGCCCAAAGTCAATACGAGATTGAGCTGTTCTTTTACTAACTTCTTTACAAGTAAAAAGCTTTTGTCTTTCTCTTTTGCTGGTGGGTCAGAATATTAGTAAGAACCAATTGAGCCATACAAGCACTGACTGGGAATAAACCATTCAACTGTAGAACCACAGGGTTAGAAGGGACCGCAAGGGTCATCTAGTCTAACCCCCTGCCATGATGCAGGATTTGTTGTGTCTAAACCATCCCACACAGATGGCTCCAGCCTCCTTTTGAAAACCTCCAGTGAAGGAGCTTCCACAACCTCCCAAGGCGTCTGTCCCATTGTCCTACTGTTCTTACAGTTAGGAAGCTTTTCCTGAGATTTAATCTCAATCTGCTCTGCTGCAGTTGGAACCAACTGCCTCTTGTCCTGTCCTCTGTGGCAAGAGAGAACAATTTTTCTCCATCTTTTTTATGGCAGCATTTCAAGTATCTGAAGACTGCTGTCCTATCCCAGTCTTATCTCATTTCCAAACTAAACATACCCAGATCCTTCAGCCTTTGCTCATATGTCTTGCATTCCATTCCTTTGATCATCTTTGTCACTTGCTTCTGGCTCCTTTCCAGTTTCTTCACATCTGTTCTATACAGCAGTGACCAAAATTGGACACAGTCCTACAGCTGAGGCCTAACCAGTGCCCAGTAGAGAGGTACTATCGCCTCCTGTGACTTGCAGGCTATGCCTCTGTTAATAAAACCCAAAATAGCATTTAAACATTTTTTTTGCAACATCGCATTTGAAAGTAAAAAAACTAAGCAGGATTTGCACTTACTGGGCAAGCAGTTTAGATGGTGTAAATTGGGCTGGCTTCGTTGAAGTCAATGGAGCTATACTGCCTTACACCACTTCTGACTAGGGTGACCAGATGTCCTGATTTTATAGGGACAGTCCCGATTTTTGGGACTTTTTCTTATAGCGGCTCCTATTACCCCCCATCCCCAGTCCTGATTTTTCACATTTGCTGTCTGGTCACCCTACTTCTGACTCTTTTCCTCCAGTCCATCATTAGACTTCTGCAGACTCCCAAAGAATAAAGAGCTTGCTACAGTCAGAGTGATGGCCCAGGTTCCTGGTGTAAGTCTAGCCTGATGCAGATAACAATGGTAGTGTGTTGTTGTTTTTTTCCCTCGCTTGTCTCAAAATGTAACCAGGAGTCCTAATAAAAGCCTACTTGGGCTATTCTTAAGCAGCCAGGGACCTGAGGCTTAACGTGCTGCTCACTTATGCTTACTCAAGCATAATGATAATGTCACTCAGTGGTATATTGTTCAGAATACAAGCACAGCCATTCATTCTTTGCTGCTAACTTTGTCTGTCATTCATCAGTGATAAGCCTTTTATTTGGGCTCCTGCTGGTTTTCATGAATTCTGAATTGGTTACAGAAAATAAACAGATTCTTCTGCTGCAAAACGTGTAGATTCCTGGCACTGTACGTGGTTAAAGGCAAAGGGCCAAATTCTGTCTCGGTGTAAACCTGAGTAAACCCATTGGGGCTGGAGAAACTGCACTGGGTGGAAATGAGGACAGAATTTGGCCATAACAGTAAAATTTCATGCTATATTTAGCTTTGATTTGTGTGTTAAATTAGCATGGTACTCCTGGCATACACGCTACCTGAATCAATTCCCTTATGGTGTAGACTGTAGAGGTCAGGTGCTTTCACCATTGTGTCCTAGGTTCAATTCCCAGTCAGGGAATCTTTACCTTTCTGCAGATGTGCTTTTGGTGGACAAATAGTACAATGACTGGTACAATATGGAGAGATGACCTGTCTCCATGGAACTTGGAATTATCCTTTACATTGCTGTAGTGCCCGGGGAACCATTCAAGGATCAGGCAAGGGTGTTGCCCTACAGAGGTTACAGTCTAAGTTTATTGCAAGACACAACAGGGGGAGGACAAGGTAACCGTGAAAGGAGCAAGTTATCAGCTGTGCCAAAGCAGGAACTATAGAGAAAACTCCGAATCCTGGCAAGAGAACTTTGGCTGAATATGCGAAAATCACAGTTCAGCACCACTGGGATGCTGCATTGTAGGGTCATTTCAGAACTTTCCTTTATCTTTAAAGGGAAGTCATTAATACTGCAGACGTGTAACATAACAGTGGCTTCAGAGAGACAGTGCAGCCACTTGATACTGGGTCTCGCTCTGTAGAAACATAAGTAATCTTTGTAAATATCTGCAATCTTCCTGAAACATTCTCCAGACTCTGTCTGTTTTGAGTCTGCCCCCATTGGTCTAGCCTAGCTTGAAGCACTTCACTGCAGCTCATTGCATGTTAGGAGTAGGGTAGCAGTTGAAGGGTAGCAGTTGAAGAACACAGTAGACAGCATGTGGGAGCTGTGCCTGGGGATAAGGTCCAAGGCAAAGGTTGTTTGCAGGCTCCCTGATGTACTGGAATTGCTTGCCCACCCTGGGATTTACTCAGTGCATACATGCCACTAACTGCTTATTGGCAACAGACCCTGAAAAGCCAGCAATGCACAATGCCAGAATTCTTGTCCCAGTAGCTCTGAGGCAATCAGTAAAATCTTTGCCCTGATACTTCTCCCTGGCTGATCATTTTCATTGGGGAAATTCCCACTAGCTGGTTGGCAGTCACTAAAACTGTGTGAAGTTCTGTTAATTGACAGGTGAGTTCATACCTATCAATCTCAATGGGTTGTACCTCAACCCATAACAAGGTTTCACTTGGATGATAACAAATGATAGTGCTCTGCACCTGTGCAAAAGGGGTGGAAGAACCTTCTATGGAATTGTTGCATAGCAAATAGCAGCCGAAGGGGTTGCTAAAGAAAGGAAGATTGGAAGAGGTAGAGTTCTTGGTTTTGTTTTTTCAGCTCCCCATCCCCAACCTGCAGCGGCATAATAAGCATACTGACAGTTTACAGAAAATCAGATTCATCTGCCAGGGGATCTGCTAGGAAGTTTAACTGGTGGAGCCAACTAGGGGAGACAAGTGCAATGGAGCAGTCGATGGGAAGCTATGGCATTAAATTCTTTTCACAACCCAGCCTAGGCCAGTGCTTGAAGCTGCCAAATAGAGGGGTAGGCTTTTGCAAAATGCATAGCAAACAACCCAAAAACCCCAAAATGTCTAGTTTAATATTTAGTCCTGCCATGAGTGCAGGGGCAGAACTAGATGACCTCTCGAGGTCCCTTCCAGTCCTACGAGTCTATGATTCTACATCTTGTAGCCAGCGTAAGACGTGTGCCTGTCATCACCCTGATTATCCAACGTGGGTGTTGTATCTGGAGCTCATCAGCATTTTGGCCCAAAAATGGGGAGTGGGTGGGAAATAACAAACTCATGAATTTTTTTTAACCCTCTCTAGTTGTATCGTATCTCGTGTTCCTGTCTGTCATACGTCCTTGTCTCTCCAGGCTTTCTGCTCTTTGAGGGATGGGCCATGACTTCCTATGTGCTGTGGAAAGCGCCTAGTGCATTTGGGGCACAACTAACATTTCCAAAATCTATTTAAATGACTCACCCCCAAAAGGGGCTAACATCCTAACAAGTACTAGTCAGAATAGCTTGCCCCGTTCTGTTTCTCAGCCACCCACTAGTACAGGATTTATAGCAATGTCTTTAAATTAAAAGCTTTATACACACACACGCTTTCCCTCAGGGGTATAATTTAGTATAAGTTTTGCATAATGTTGGAAGCATAAAATATTCCATATCCATTTTTTGTCTATATTGAAGGACATGAGATGTCTTTTAAAGGGGGGAGGCAGTGGACCAGAATCTCAGTTGGTGTAAGCCAGTATAGTTCTGTTGACTTCACTGGGTCTCTGCTAATTTACATCAGCGGAGGATCTGGCCAATGTGTGGTGAATTTTTGCAAAGAAGACTTTTTAATCCCTTGCATTCGGACTGTCTGCTGTGATCGGTGGGCTGAAATCCAGTGGGGGGGCAGCACGGCCAAATCAAAGAGCTGGCCCGATCCTACAACTCTCATGAATACAAAGCAATCATCTTTTCTAAAACGCTGAAGAGACATTCAATCAGCTTAACCTGCTACCACGCAATGCTAGAAAGTTAATGGTCTCAGGGAAGATTTATACAGGTGCATCGTGGGAAGCATTATGGTGTTATGGAGCAGGTTTCATTTGACTCTCCTTACTCCTCTCCTACCCCTGCCCTGGGTTCATTCTGCATAATGTTTCTGTCATTAGTAATATGCATGATCAACACTCAATGGTCACTAAGGGCTAGGGGGAATAAAGGAGATTCAAACGTTTTGTCTTTCCCTGGCATTTTGCACAGCAGCTTGTAAATGTCACCATCTAGCGAAGGTCCTTGGTGTGGTGGTAATGGCAGATGGAAATGACTTTGACCCTTTGCTGGGAGAACAGCTTGGTCAAAGGCCAGCACTTCTCCTGTCCCTGCATCCATCTGCAAAGAACCACAAGAGGCTCTGTGCACACAAGGGTTCCTAGGCCAATGGACAGCTTTCCTTTGGTGACTCCCTGCACATTTTTCAATACGTTCAGCATGTACAAAATGTTTGCTCAGCCAAGACCCCCTTTTCAAGGGTCCCTCGTAAGTCATTGCACTTGATAAACTAAAGATAAATGTGCCACTTATTGAAATGCTCTGGATCCTGCTGGACTTTGATCATGCAGTCTGCCTGAAGAGCTTTTTATTCTCCTGTTTGTTTAATGCGTCAGTGGGGAGGGTCCTGCTGCCTCCCGTCACCACAATCAAAGCCTCAGTCTAATCTCCCTGGAGGTCTGTTTCTAACTTGCAAGAAAAATGGCTGTCGTGCAAGCCAAGGGGAGGAATGAAACTCCTCCTTCTCCTGCAGGAACATGCATTCAGGACATCATGCCTGACCTGGCTGAGTCAGATGATGATGTGTGAGGTCAAAATTGTGGCTTGACAGCTTTCCATCAGGGTGGAAAGACTACAGTATGGAGGCCCCTATAATATCATGTCAAGGGGGCTTATTTTTCTGAGGGAAGGAAGATTATTTTTGCATATCTTGGTGCCTCCATTCTATTCCTTTTGAAATCCATTAGAATATGGACGCGTCGCACAAAGTCCTCTTCATTGGTCAGCTCATCTTTTTGTCATTAAGGCCTCCAAATTGGGAAAGTACATGCTAAGTGAGATAGCATGAATCTTTCAATCCAGAAGAAGCTGCAGTTACTTACAGAGACCTTCCTTTCTCAGACCTTACTCTGGAAGGTAATGTTCTAGGTGGAACAGGTGCTCTGAAGATACTGGATGACACAGCTCAGTAACTACTTAGAGGACAGGGCCCTTGAAGAAGCTGTCTGAGTGTTTCAAGCATGTGCACCTCCTCAAAAAGGGCCCATCAGGCGAAGAAGCTGCAGGAGAGAGAATCACTTAAGGAAAAATAATTATGAAAGATGTGGACAAAGCAAAAGGGAATACTCTCAAATGTTTGACTTGCCAATCAGCCCGGTTTCCCATAGGTGAATGGGGCGGGGAGGGACGGGGGTGGCTCACCCACTGGTCAGTGTGTGTCACAGATCCCCCTCAGTGCCCGATCCACAGAGGATATGAATCTGTTACAGCTGCCAGCTATAGCACGTTAGCAGTCCGAGCTGCTCCTAGCTTGGGAGGTTCCTGGCTCAGTCCCGAGTGTGTCTGCCAAGATGGTGTCCATCACATATGCATGCATGCCTGGGGGAGAGAGGGAGAAAGTGTAGATTGGAACCTATGGAAGAGTTGAGGCTTATGGGGATAAGAAAGGAGGGCCAAATCAAAATTCCAGCACTTGATCTGCAGTTTGCCACTGGTCTCTGTATTTTAATGGGCTGAACCAAATACTCTGAATGTGAACTACCCTGAGTTTTGGAGTGTTTGAACCCTGGATCATGGTTGTTTCAGTCTGAGCCCCTTCTAATTGGAATCATTCATGTATCGCAGGTGAGGACTATGTTTCTATGGTTTAGGTTTGTTGTGATGGGGTGTTGGCATTTTCCTTTCCAAAGTGGGCTGGATTGGCAAATAAATGGGACCTACTTGAAAAGCAATATAAGCTTTTGCTTTGCCTATGTCTTTCAAAATTGTATTTCTCTTTGGTAATTCATTCTCAACTGAAACCAAGTATTAATGCCATGGGAGACTTACTTCCCCCTGAAAATGACTCAAAATATCAAATACAGGGGTGGCCAACCTGCAGCTCCGTAGCCACGTGCTGCTCTTCAGAGGTTAATATGTGGCTCCTTGTCTAGGCACCGACTCCGGGGCTGGAGCTACAAGTGCCAACTTTCCAATGTGCCGGGGGGTGCTCACTGCTCCACCCCTGGCTCTGCTGCCACTCCACCCCTTCCCCTGAGCCTGCCACGCCCTCGCTCTCCCCGTCCTCCCCCCTGAGTCTCCAGCACGCCACGAAACAGCTGATCAGGAGGTGCGGAGAGGGAGAGGGAGGCGCTGATTGGCGGGGCTGCCGGTGGGCGGGAGGTGCTGGGGGGGAGCTGATGGGGAGCTGCTGACGTAATACTGTGGCTCTTTGGCAATGTACATTGGGAAATTCTGGCTCCTTCTCAGGCTCAGGTTGGCTACCCCTGAGCAGATAAATTCAGATGGAGTCTTCAGTTTTCAACCTCTCCATTCTCTCTGTGTATGTATTAACCCACGTTTCCGCACTATCTTTTCTTAGCTGTGCGCCCACAACCCACTTCTGCAGCTCCTGGGCAGTATCTCCTGCATTTCAGTGCAGAGTGGAGTCTCGTGGTCTGATGTTCAGAGCAACAGGCATGAAGTCAGTGAGAGCTGTGGGTACTCATCAGCTTTGAAAATCTTGCCACCAGTTCTTTGAACAGAAACCGAATGGGATTTAAATTCTTTAGCTAAGGATTTTCCTAGAGCTGGCTGAAATCTTTCACACAATGTGTTTTTATCCAAAAATGGGTCTTTTTTTTTTTTTTTATCTAAAACAAATCTTTTCATGGAAAAAATGTGGACATTATTGAGATTATATTTCCATTACATTATTATTATTTATTTGTATTATCTCATGTAGGAGCCACCATCATGGACCAGGACCCATTGTGCTAGGCACTGTAGAGACACACAAAAAGGCAGCACATTTGAATCAATAATTTTACTGAAATAGCTTTCCAACTCATCCTTGAACTGAGAAAGCTGTCTTTCTGTTTAACACGTTCTGTGCCGTTGAAATTTTGAATAATGTATTGTGAAAAGCAGAAGTGGGAGCCATTTTGACCCCTAGAAAGTAGAAACAACCTCAGAAACTCTTGCAAAGTTAAACCAGCTCTAGCTATTCGTGGCACAGATTTCTGCCAGGAAGGAGTTCCGCAGCTGAAGGTGCACAGCAGCCCAACACGTATCTCCAACAGACTCCAAGTTTTAGATTAAATGGTAAAGAGCAAGATGGTAAGGGACATAATTACACAATAAGATGTACGAGGCCAAAACCTCACAGCATTTTAAAATACAACCCAGGATTTTAATCATATACTCCGACTCCAAAAAACCTCACATCCAGATTATGATTCGGATAATCTGCTAAAATGCCGTGGAGTAAGTGAGGGCTCTAGAGACTTGATGCTCTCCTCAGGTTTAACTCCATCTACTCTAATGGAATTACTCCTTCAGCACAACAATGCGAGGGGGCATTGGGTCCTTCACTGGAAGTGCATCTCATGAACTTTCTGTTGCTCTGGTAAACAATAGAGGTAGTCGGAGACTTTCTGATGTAATATTTCCTGTCAGAAAATAATAATTTGTGGTAAATTGCTGGGGTTTTTTTAGTGGAATTTTGTTTAGGAGAAAAAAAATGGAACAGAGCATTCTGATAACGTGGTCATCTTTGGGAATGGAGAGGAGTTGTTTTGTTTTCTCCATTTTAGACTGCTAGAAGCTGAGACTGGACAATGGAACGGATCGCTCAATAATTGCCCTGTTCTGTTCAATACCTCTAAAGCATCTGGCACCAGCCACTGTTGGAAGACAGGATACTGGGCTAGATGGACCCAGTATGGCCCTTCTTATGAAATGACGGTTAACATTTTCAAAAATTATATAGTGTTTTTTCATGTTGAAATCAGAATAAAACACTTTGATTAACCTGAATCCATTAAAAAAAACCAAAAAACTCCATTGTGTGGTTTCAGAGTAGCAGCCGTGTTAGTCTGTATTCGCAAAAAGAAAAGGAGTACTTGTGGCACCTTAGAGCCGATGAAGTGAGCTGTAGCTCACGAAAGCTTATGCTCAGATAAATTGGTTAGTCTCTAAGGTGCCACAAGTACTCCTTTTCCATTGTGTGGAAAATTTTGGAACTTTTTTTGCTTTCCGTGTCAGGATGGGAAATTCTAAACCATGGAATTTCCTGCAAAACAGAAAATCTGCCCAAGTCTAATGAGTAATGCCTTGCAGTCTTCCAGAGGGGATTGCATAAGCCATGGACAGCAGTCCTCCTCATGAGACCAGATCTCCCACACAGAGTCCCTAGTAATGGCTAACCCCATTACATCTCCCCTCTTGTGAGTGATGCTTTCTCAGTGTTTTTCATTTTGTGCTGAGTTTGGTTCCAGTTGAATAGCCTTTATAGCTGTGGGTTGGCAAGATGATGCAAATAACAGCAGGAGAAATGTGTGGAAATTTGTAATGACAAGGGTGTGGTGTAACAAATTGAAAGGACGCCCCCAGTACTGAGCACTGAGCCAGAGGGCCAGATTCGGATCTCTTGTTATGCTGGATCAAATCTGGAATAACTTAATCAATGTGGATGGAGTTACTACTGATTTTGTTCCAGTGTCAGGGCGATCAGCAACTGGCCCAGAATATTGTACTGGGCTGGCTGTTTGGCCAAACTTACAGGAAGATTAAGTATTAAAGAAAAAAAAAAAGCAAGCACAGTTACTTCAGGTTCTCAGTTTTCCAAAAACAACAACAGAACCAAACCCACTCTCGTTTTGTCCATAGCAGCTTGTCTATCACTGGGGCAGGCCGGGAGTGAGTCCTGGAATGGAAAACCCTGCCCAGTGCACAGAGGGAATCCAGACAGAGCTGTGTGGTCAACGCACTCCCCACCCCAGCACACAACATTCTGGTCCCACGGACGCAGACAGGAAAACTCACCATGCCCAGACGATGAAGCTCCCTGCAGGAAACTGCTGCAGGGTTTAAAGCTGTTGGAAGCCTCTTGGATTTGGTTCCTTCCTACACACACTTTTTCTTTTCTTTTTTGTCATCCTAGTTTTGGGCACTCTTAAAGTAACCAACAAGCTGGAGCCTGGGGTGGAGGGACAGGGCTTCCTTCCAACCCAGCTTCTTAGGCACACAGGACCACGAAACAAAGCATCTGAGGGGAGTTATGCTAGCATAAAACTGGGGTAAACGTGTTGGGGAAACCAAGCCCAAAGCCTTCCACAGCCCTAGATTTCTCACCCCCAAAGTGCTAGTAGATGACTTAGATCAGAGGTCCCCAAACTGTGGCGTGCACCTCCCTAGGGGGGCATGGGGGAATGGTTGTGGGGTGCACAGCGGGACCCGGGCCAGCTCCTACAGGAGGCGGGAAGGAGCGCTACCCGGCCCCGCTCCGCCCCCAGCCCAGCTCGGCCACCCAAGCCGCAGCTCCACGCCACCCCCAGCCCAGCTCTGGCTGCAGCTCTGCTCCACTCCATCCCCTGCTCCACCCCCAGCCCAACTCTGCCCTCATTCCCTCTCTGCCCCCAGGCCAGCTCCATCTCTAGCCCCAGTTCTGCCCCCATCTCTGCCTTCAGCCCAAATGTCTCTGCTGAGCCAACTGTGCAATAACAGAGGGGGAGCATGGACAGACTCTGTCACTGGAGGGGGGGGCGAAACAGGAAAAGTTTGGGCGCCACTAACTTAGATCCTATTTTTCCATCCAGGACTGCAGATTTGATGCTTATAATTGGAAACAAAGTAAGCAAGAGCACTATAGCCTAGACCCGCGTTTCTCAAACTGGGTCTTGGGGGTCCATGAAGGTACTCCAGGGGGTCAGCTAGCCCCGTTGATCAACTTCTTCCCCTCCCTCCCAGTGCCTCCTGCCCGCCGGGGAACAGCTGTTCAAAGGCATGCAGGAGATGCTGGGAGGGAGGGGAAGAAGCGGGGACAGGGCGTGCTCAGGGGAGGGGGCGGAATCATGTCCGGGGCCACTGGCCCCATTGATCAACTCCTCTCACTCCCTCCAAGTGCCTCCTGCACGCTGGGGAACAGCTGTTCAGCAGCATGCAGGGGGTACTGGGAGGGAGGAGGAGGAGGAGGCAGAAAGGGGCAGGGGTCGAGTGGGGGCTGGAAGAGATGGGGTGGGGCCTGGGGCAGAGTGGGAGGGCTTGGGGGTCCACGGAAATTTTTAAAATCAAAATGGGGGTCCTATGGTTGCTAAAGTTTGAGAACCGCTGGTCTAGATCAACTAACTGCCAAAGTGGTTTTAGCCAGGATATGGTCCTGTAAGGAAAAAAACTCAGCCAATACTACAAGGAGATGTTCGTTGGAACAGAAAGGTGGCAAATTCCAAACCAATAGAAGGAAATAGTTTTTTCACTCCGTGCATAATTAGATTGTATATAATTGCCACAGGACACTGCTGAAGTCAAGAGTTTAGTAAAATCCAAAGAGGGATTAGACTTTTAAATGGATAACAAGACTAGAGTTGTTCTAATTAACATCAAAGAGCAAAATATGTTGGAAGGGAAATAGTCACTCCTGCCTCAAGGTTTAAACCAATCTCTAACTATTAGGGATTAGGATGAGACCTTCACAGGGGCAGACATTCCCACATCTGCTATTGTGGAGTTTCTTGCACCTTTCTCTGAAGCACCAGCTGCTGACTGCTATTGGGGACTGGATACTAGATTAGACTGACCACAGGTTTGATGCAGTCTAGCAATTCCTGTCTTCCTATGTGGGCCTGCTTGCATTAGCAGTTCAGTTCAATGAGACTTGTTTGGCGTGATGGGTTATATGAGATCTGCCAGCATATGGAAAATGGAACTGGTATTGTGCCTTCTTTTACAATCAGTCTGTTACCTTCCTAGACTTCATGGATTCGCCTGTTTTCCTCCACTGGCTCTGAAATGCTGACTCTGTTATAGTTTTTCCCTGTAAAAGGGTCATGGCTTTCAGCAGGGCTGTTAAAGAACTACACCCTGAAGTCCTGTTCTCGTGATGTAAAGTATTTCTTTTGATTAGATTCAAGTTTGCTGCCTTTGGATAAAATCAGTTGCCCCCTTGCAACTCACCTTCTCTAAGCTATTCCTTATTTTGTATTCCCTAGAGTATGATCTCTCGTAACTTCTTTGTCCCTGAACAGTCTTTAACCCAGCGCGGTGTGTGTTTCATCATATAGTGCAATGGTGAAATAAAATGGTTTTCCCAACCAGACTATAGCGCTAAAATATTTGCTCTTTCCTATGGTTGAAATATTGACAATCGTGGCCCTATTCAATGAGCAAATTGAAGCACTTCATCCCCTGTGCCAACTTCTTTATGTTGTTCAAGTAAAGTTGTTACATCTCCGAGCCTCTCAACCCAACCTGAGGAGACCTTATTCCAATTCTCTCTGATCAGTAGCTGAAATAATACTGTTCCTCTTGCCAACCCATTTATTTTTAAACTAATTAAGGGCCTTAATTATTCACCATTCCTGCATTCACTCATGAAGGACAGCCACATCGGCAGCATACTTAATATTCAGAGCTACTTACTTCCAACAAATGTGGGCATTCTCAAACAGGTTTGTAAATGCAAAAGGAGAGCTAGAGGGGTAATTTGTAATAAATAACTCTTTAGAATCCAGTGAGATGGTTCTTGGCTTTTTCCCCACTTCTTTTCTTCAGTTGGCTGCAAACAGATGCTGCTTTTCTCAGCTGTATCAATTATCTGATATGATCTGCCAGACAATTTCTGTGACTATCTCTTGGTCTACAGATTGTTCAGGAACGGTTAGTGACTATTCAATATTTGAGAGTCAAGCTGCTTTGAACGGACATGTAAGCCTCACTTTTCAAAAGTGGCTAGTCACTTTTAGCTGCTCATAAAGGGGCCTTGCTTTCAGAAATTGCCAAGCCACCCACTGTAAGGGATTGGGGCATAGGTGGCCTGGCCTAGAAGTCATGGCTGGGCTGGTGTCACCAAGTGAAGGACAGGCATGAGGTGGTAAGTCAGTGAGCAAAGATCAGAGTAATCACTAAAGCCAGAATCAATAGGCGAGAGCCAGCGTCAGAGTCAGGCTAGGCTCAGAGACTGGAGATCAAGGGATGTGAAGTCTGGAGTCACAGCAAGCCAGAAGTGTATGAGACTGCCCAGACAACTTCCTGGGGTACCATCCAGGCTAAGTAGTGAGCATGGACCAAACAGAAGACCACAGGGTGCTCTCACACTGGACCCTTGGGCGGCACTTCCTGCAGCACCTAATAATTCCTAGTGCTCTTAGGATGTGGCTCTGCATGTCCCCCTAGAGGTGACGTGGGTTCTAGTCCCGTGGAGCCTTACATCACCACCCCCGGCAGGGGTACCCTTCCTCTGGGCTGCTGCCAGGCCTGGTTGTTCAGATGGGCTTGGTGAAATCTTCTTACCAGGTCAGGGGCAAGGACATGGGTAATATGGGTAGCAGGAACACTCTTCAGGACCGCAGCCCTGCCAATCCATGAG
Organism: Eretmochelys imbricata; assembly: GCF_965152235.1. Taxonomy (NCBI): domain Eukaryota; kingdom Metazoa; phylum Chordata; order Testudines; family Cheloniidae; genus Eretmochelys; species Eretmochelys imbricata. The sequence goes on along the minus strand of NC_135577.1, from coordinate 126,471,797 downwards.
GTAGTACAGTCTCCCCCTCTGCAATTTAGAGCCGAGGACAGCGTGCAATATATATTCCTCATGCACTTGAACCTGGACTGATGGGCATGGCGGTTGGAGACTGCTCGGGAAAGGGGTCTTCCATGTAAGGCTTCAAGAGGGATACATGGAAAACAGGGTATGTCTTAAGGGACTGAGGGAGCTGCAATTTGAAGGTGATGGGGTTGATTTGCTGACAAATCCAGATGAACATCCAAGGAACTGGAGGTCTTCCTTGTGGGATAGCCTGTTCATACAGAAGTGTTTCGCTGCAAACCAGGCCTCTTGGCCCACTGTGACAGCTGGGCCTTCCTGGCATTGATGGTCCATGTACCACTTGTAGTCTTTGTTTGCATCTTTGAGGTGGTCCTTAAGCTCCGGGGTATGATGAATCCATTGGATCCAGTCTCTGGCTGCTGGCTTTGGGGAGGCTGCTGGCAAGGCTCGGTGGACCTCGTAATTTGCAAAAAAGTGACTCTGTCCAGTGGAGGCATGGTTGATGGTGTTGTATGAGAACTCTGCATAAAGCAGGAGGGAGAACCAGTTCAGATAGCTGACAAAATATTGTTCTAAGTATGTGGTTCTCTCTCTCTGTCTGCTCATCTGTCTGGAGGTGGTATGCAGAGGAGATAAAAGACCAAACATTCAGTAACTGGAGTGTTTCAAAGCATTAGACAGGCCTCGGTCCAAAGTGCTATGGTTCAGAAGCCTATGAAGACCGACAACATGCACCACCAGGAGTTGAGCCACTGTTTCAGCAGAAGGTAGGTAGTCATAGGGGATGAAGTGTGCCATTTTGGCCAGTTGGTCTACAACAGTTAAGATCACAGAGTGGCTGTCAGAGTTGGGGAGTTCTACTGTGAAATCCAAGCTGATCAAGGTCCAGGGTCTAGGTGGGGCCTCCAGGGGTACTAGATTGCCAAGGAGCGTCCTGGTGCACATACACAGGTCACAAGTCAACTCAGTCCAGGACTTCAGCTTGCATATAGGGCTACCAAAAAAACAGGAGACCACACAGAAAGTCTTAAGGCGGCCAAAATGGCCCTCCAATGGAATGTCACAACAGAGGTGAAGCATTTCTATCTGCGGGCTCCCCAGTGGAATTTGTATGTGCCCATTGAGGTTTGTGACTCTGTCCTGACTGGAGCATTGCATTGGGTTTTGGTTCTCATTTGCTCGGCTGTTTCATCACCTCCTGGACTACTGGGCCACACTGTGGGGTGGATTGGATTCGATCAGGCAGGGCTTGGTGCATTGTGGCACCAAGGAAGTTGCAACGTTTTAGGAGACTGCGTGGTTCTTCATTAGATTCTTCGCCCTCTTGGTAGTATTCCTCTTTTCAATAAGGCATCAGCTTTCCTTTCCTGATTCCCAGTCGATAGGTGATGAGGAAGTTGTACTGCGAGAAGAATTATGCCCACCTGTGCTGTGTTTTCAAGGCTTGAGGCTCATGCAGATATTCCAGGTTCTTATGGTCAGAAAAGACATGCACCGGGTGTCTAGCTCTCCCGAGGTGATGGTGCCACTCTTTGAAGGCTGGTTTAATCACAAGCAGCTCTTTATCTAATATCTCACAATTCCATTCTCCAGGGGCGAGTTTTTGGCAGTAGTATGCTCAGGAGTGATTTGTAGGGCTTGGGCAGCTTCAGCATCTATGACATTATCCGCAGCCCCTGAATCCATTAGGGCCCTCTCGGGGGGAATTGGCTTACATGACTATATATGTACTTGTAAGTGTGGGGAGGGCCCAAGTGTCCTGGATCATGTTTCCCTCAAAGGCTATGGGGTTGTTCCGAGCCCTGGAGGTACCCAGGCTGGTCCCCCACATGTCCTGGGCTCATTCATTTCCTGATTCTTTGCTGGTTGAGGTCTGTGATGGGCAAGAGGCGAGGCATATCATGGTGCTTCTCAATAAAAGCATAAGTTATTGAACAGTCACCGTTCCTTCTCTTCCAGGGTCAAGCATCGGTGGGCCAGATCAACCTGCATTGGTCTGTGGTTGGGCCCTAGGATTTTCAGCACGGAGTGTGGGCAAGATACTGGTATGGTTACCGTCTTCTCCTCCTTTTGCTCATGTATCTGGTTGTCAATATGGAGAGAGAAGTCCATAAAAGCATCCAAGCTGTCTAGGGTCTCAACGAAGGCTAGCTCATCCTTTACCTCCTTGTTAAATCCACACCAAAATTGGTGCAATTGGGCCACCTCATTCCACTAAATGTCAACCATGAGTTGCCGGAACTGGGCGGAGTACGAGTCAGCTGGTCCTCACCCTTCCTTTGTGGTGCGGCTTTCACTGAGCATCCTCAAAAATTGCAGAAAATGCTCACAGGAAAGTATTCTAGTCGGTTAACACAGGGCTGTCCTGCTCTAGCAGGGGCGAGGCCTGCTTCTCCAGCTAGCAAACTGATCCCACTCTGCCCTGGTTGGTGGGAGACATTCGAGGGCGGAGCACGAAAAGGAGACCACACTGGTTCAGGAACCCCCTGAACTTCTGTCAGTTCCCATCAAAACTTTCAGGCAGCAGTAACTTGGAACCCTGTTTGGAAGGCAGTGGCCCAGCCGGTGCCTGGAGCACGGCCCCCTCTTCCAGGGCGTGTGCTAGCTGCTCACAGAGTGTCTCACTTTCTGCTAGGAGCTGCACCACTTGGGCCTGCAGCAAATAGTTCTCTGTTTGGAGCTGAGTGACCTTCTCCTGCAGAGCCGGTACCCAACGGGGTCCGGTGGGTGGTGATAGACCCGCCCCTTCCAGATCCCTGTTCAGGGGCTTCCACGTAGGGGTTGAAAATGGTCTGGGCAAACTGTAAGGGATGGGGGCATCGGTCATCTGGCCTAGTGGTCACAGCTGGCCTGCTGTCTCCAAGTCAAGGATGGTCACAAGGTGGTAGTCCAGAACGAGGGTCAGAGGCAGGCTGGGGTCAGAGGTAGTACCAGGCTGGAATCAGGAGGTCAGAGGCAGGCTGGGATCAGAGACTGGAGATAAGGTGTGGAGTCGCAGAAGGCCAGAAGTCTGTGTGGTTGCCCTGACAACTTCCTGGGGCACACACAGGGTTAAACAGTGAGCCTAGGCCAATCAGAAGGCTGCAGGGTGCTGTTGCACTAGAGCCTTTCGGTGGCATTTCCTGCAGTGCCACGGTGCTGCTTGGACGTGGCTCTGCGTGGCGGTGATGAGGGAAGGTCAGGTCCCCAGGCTCCACAGAGCTGCGTCCTAGTTCTGTGGGTCCTTACACCGGCCTTCTGAAAAACAGGGTCCTTTAAGCTGCTTCAGGTCGGGCCCTGAAAATTGAGACACCCAAAATCCCCAGCCACTTTGAAAATGTAGGCCACGTCGTATGTTTCAATTCCTTGATTGGATGAGTGACTCTTGACCACTGTCTATTGCCAACGGTGTCTCATTGTTTCCTCGTTCTCCCTTGTCAATCTGTATCCATCGGTTTTCTCTTGTTTTATACTGAGATTGTAAGATCCTTGGGGCAGGGCCTTTGGTTTGGTTCTGTTTGCATAGCACCCAGCACAATGGGGTCCTGGTGCATGACTGGGGCTCCTATGCACTGCGCTAATACACATTAATAATAGTAATAAGGCCCTGCTTCAAGCAGGCGGTTCAGCATGTGTCTCTCTTTGACTTCAATAGGCCTCTTCAGGGGCTTCATCGCGGTAAGGACGTTTCGGTCGTCGCTATCCATGGCTGTAGTTTGGCAAACGTGCCTACTGCATGCTGCTTGGTTAGACTCCCAGCACTTCCGGGAAGTGACCATCAAAGGACCACACGCAATCGAAGCAAATTTTGGTTTAAAATGAAAACGAGACTCACGGAGGTGGGCGGTTTTGGGGTGGGAAGGAGGAAATCAGTATTTGCCATGGTTCTAAGCATAATAAGCAAATACAATCGTACTTAATCTAAAGAAAACTGCAAATCACCCAAATCTTTGTATCAATATTAAGGGGGAGAGGAATTTGTGGTGGGTTATCTTAGCCCTGGTCTACACTGGGGCAGGGGGATCAATGTAAGTTACGCAACTTCAGCTACGTGAATAGCGTAGCTGAAGTCGACGTACTTAGATCGACTTACTGTGGTGTCTTCATCGCGGTGAGTCGACAGCTGCCGCTCGCCCATCGACTCCGCCTGCGCCTCTTGCGGCGGTGGATTGACGGGAGAGTACTCGGAGGTCGATTTATCGCATCTAGACTAGACGCCATCAATCGATCCCCGCTGGATTGATCGCTGCCCACCGATCCAGCAGGTAGTGTAGACATACCCTTTAAAAGACAAGTGGAGCAACGTAAGGCATGTCAAGGGTACTTAGAGTATGGGGATGAGTGCATTTCTTAGCACCTCTAAATCAGTGCTTCAAATAGACTAGAATAAAAATGTCTTTTTAAAAGTGTGAGTGTGCTGTGTGCTGTTAACCAGAAGGGACTAATCTAGCTTTCTCAGGCACCTCTCAGTGCCTATCAAAGCAGACCTGCTGTTTATCCTGAGAGGTCCATCTGTGTAAGACTGCACTGGGGTCTAGCAAAGACTTGGCTGGCAGCCCTGAAGTCGCTTTTACTTGTGACCAGCGTCTGGTTTAACTCCGGTTTCAGAGTAACAGCCGTGTTAGTCTGTATTTGCAAAAAGAAAAGGAGTTGTGGCACCTTAGAGACGAACCAATTTATAAATTGGTTCGTCTGTAAGGTGCCACAAGTCCTCCTTTTCTTTTTGGTTTAACTCCAGGATCCTGATTTCTTATTTACCCTAAAGCTGCCCCATTACACCACTCCAAAGCTGAAAGTCTACTATATTCATACGTTAACCTAATGTCCTACCTTTGTGTAAGTGGGGGAATAGTCCCGCTATTGTGGAGAACTTTCCTAGCTTCTGCACTACCCCAGTGAAGTGGGCTAGCGAAAGGATCTGAGTCTTTGCTCCCACTTCCTTTAGCCAGTGGCCTCCCTGCCCTTGAGGACTCCCTTTCCACTCTCCTGTCTGGCAGAGTCCTCGTAACCCCAACAAGGCTGGGCCCAGGAATCCTGAGGGGCTCGACCCCCAACCCTGCTGTGCCAATCTCTGTGGCAGAATTCACAGCCAGGTTCAGATTTTGAAGACCCCCAAGTTTGGGGTTGGTCCAGCCTGGGGCTCAGATCTGGTTCCAAATACTGGTTTCAAAGAGACCCGGAATTAATTGGAGATCTAGGCTTTAGCTCCATCTCTAATGATCGCTGTCATTACTGCAGTAACTTCCCCAGAGGAACACCACAAACTGTGGCAGGGTGGTCCAGCGGCTAGGACCACTGAGACTGTGACTCAAGATTCTATTCCTGGCTCTGCCACTGACCTGCTGTGTGACCTTGGCTGAGTCACTTCACTTCTCTCTTTGACCTTCTGGCCCTTGCCCATTTAGACTGTAAGCTCCTCAGGGCGGGGACTGTCTCTTCTTATGGGTATGTACAGTGCTTAGGACAAATCTAGAGGACCTGGAGACTTCAAATGCTACCGTAATATTACTAAGAAGGGGCACAATCTGGCGCTGTTGCTGATGCCCAAAGTGTGAGCTTCAGGGATATTTTACGTAGAGATTTCTACCTCTAGAACAAGTGGGAACCGCAGAGGTTCCCAGCCAAAGCATGCGTGTCTGGCTAGCCTGAGCAGGGCCCAAAATGAGAATGTTAAATGACTACACTTAACCGTTGGCGTCTTTGCCATCAACTGGGTCTAGCCGCCGCATTTCCAAATGGCATCTATTATTATCAATACATTCCTGGCAGCGCGGGGCCCTACTTACTGGAGTGATTGTGTAATAGCCGGGGGCGGGGAGGGAAACACAACCATCAAGACGCTTTTCGTGGACATGGCAGCTTTTCTTCCAAAAACCGGCTCCAATGTACGCACAAAGCGCAGCCTTTTACTTGTTGGGCATTCGACAAACCACACAGAGGTTTGGATTTAGCAAAGAAAAGTCAGAAATGTGACTGTGGTGATTGTCGGGTGCAGCAGCAGCATCTCCGTTGCGGACGCTGATTCGCCACCTGACACTGTTGTCGACTTTTGGCAACTCTGGCAATTGACTCCATTTGAACAGGCCGGGGAGCTCTGTGAGCTTGCGAGGCAGAACGACCCGTGGCCTGAGGCTGTGGCTGTGATTACTGCGTTGGAGCTGTTACAGGGCAGGACTGGGGCAGGGGAGGACAGTGGAGGCTCTGGAGCAAGCAGCTATTGTTGGGAAAGCTTCTGAGGGCCAACCACCTGAACCCCTCTTGCTCTCGCTCTGCTTCAGCTGGGAGGGATCCGCCGACACTCTGGTGAGCAAGCAGCTCGACAATTAAACCCAGTCTGCCCACCTCCCTGAGTGCCATTGCTAAGCTAGCTGCAGTACACATCTGGATACTAAGGGTGGGCTAGGGGCGAGTGATCCATTACAGCAAGAGTTGATAGGGCAACGAGGAAACGTTCCCCGTTCCTCCCATTGCTTTCATTTTATCTCTGCCCCCTCCCTGTTCTGAATTGCTCGTGCTCTGCACCCAGAGTAGAACAAATTTTATGGGCCTTCCCTCAGCCAAGGACTGAAACACATTCTGAGTTCCCAGTGGAAGTCCAGGGGACTTGAAGATGGACTTTGCTGAGAGAAGGCTGACAGCTGGAGAGGTGAAGGATTTTTCTCTCTAAGTATATCATCATAGACTTTGGGATCTTCTCACCTTCTGCAGGCCTCTACTCCAGGATCTTTTGGTGAGGTCAGGTAGTCACATTCATCAGTTTCCTGTGATGTCATGGGAGAATGGGTGGGGCAGAGCTCAGGCCTGCCTGCCCTCAAATTCCATATTATTGTAGATACCACTCCAAAGTGGAAACCCTGCAAGTCCACATTTTCTCATAAGATTTCCAGTATGCTCTGGTTTGGACCAGGCTGAAAATTGGATTAGAACAGCTTGTTTGTTTTGTCTTTCCTACAAGACAGATTAGAGAGAGCGCAGGTTAAAAAATAGTTAGATGTATTCAAGTTGGCAGGGCCTGTTGAAATTCATCCTAGGGTACGAAAGGAACTAGCTGAATTGATCTCAGAACCATTAGCCGTTATCTTCAAGAACTCATGGAAGATCGGTGAGAAAGGCAAACATTGTTCCCCTTTTTAAAGATAGGTTTCAGAGTAACAGCCGTGTTAGTCTGTATTCGCAAAAAGAAAAGGAGGACTTGTGGCACCTTAGAGACTAACCAATTTATTGGAGCATAAGCTTTCGTGAGCTACAGATGCATTTGATGAAGTGAGCTGTAGCTCACGAAAGCTCATGCTCAAATAAATTGGTTAGTCTCTAAGGTGCCACAAGTCCTCCTTTTCTTTTTAAAGATAGGTACTAACAGGACCCGCGGGATTATAAACCAGTCAGCCGAACTTCAATACCTGGAAAGATACTGAAATAAATGATTAAACAATCAGTTTGTAAGCACCTAGAGGATAACAGGGGGATAAGCAGTGGTGCAAGTAGGGTGGTTCGGTATGGTACACCATAGCAGTAAGATATTTATAGCCGTTATGCCGTACCAGTAAGATATTTATAGCTGGTACACCGTACCAGTAAGATATTTATACCCGGTATGCCATATTGGAAAAACACAGGAGGAGAAGAACATGGGGCAGCTCCTCCAGTGTGGCTGTATCACCCCCCAGCCGCGCCCCCAGCCCTTCCATGCAGCTGCGTCTACCCTGTCTGGGGTCTGTAGAGAAGCCCCACCGGAGGGCGGAGCTGGGGGCAGTACAGCCATGCCGGAGGAGCTTCTGGCATGGGACTGCCTGGCAGCCCCATATTCTGCTCCTTTTGCCACTGTGAGTCCTGGAAGAGCCCTGAACCGCAGGGCTCTCCTGGGAACCGCAGCGGCGAAAGGAGCAGAATGTGCAGCTCAGACTGGCTGGGTTTATCTAGTGGGATCCTGCAAAGGTCAGTCTTGGGTCAGTCAATATTTTTATTAGTGACTTGGATAATTGGGTGGAGAGTATCTTTATAAAATTTGCAGATGACACCAAACTGGGAGGGGTTGCAAGCACTTTGAAGGGCAGGATTAGAATTCAAAATGACTTTGACAAATTGGAGAATTGGTCTGGATTCAACAAGATGAAATTCAATAAAGACAAGTGCGAAGTACTGCATTCAAATGCACAGCTACAATACAGGGAATAACTGTCCATGTGGTAGCACGGCTGAAAAGGATGTGGGGAGTTATAGTGGACCACAGATTGAAAATGAGTTGATAACGTGATACAGTTGCAAAAAAAGGCCAATATCATTCTTGGCTGTATTAACAGGAGTGTTGTATGTAAGACACTGGAAGGAATTGTTCTGCTGTACTCAGTACTGGTGAGGCCTCAGCTGGAGTACTGTGTCTAATTCTGGGCTCTACACTTTTGGAGAAATGTGGACAAATTATAGAGAGTCCAGAGGAGAGCAACAAAAATAATAAAGGTTTAGAAAACCTGACCTGTGAGGAAAAGTTAAAACAATCTGGGCATGTTTAGTCTTGAGAAAAGCAGCCTGAGGTGGCATGTGATAAGTCTTCAAATATCCTAAGGGCTGCTATAAAGAGGATGGTGATCAACTGTTCTGTGTATCCACTGAAGGTAGGACAAGTAGTCATGAGCTTAATCTGCAGCAAGAGAGATCTAAGTTAGATATTAGGGGAAAATTTCTAATTCTGAGGGTAGTTAAGCTCTGGAACAGGCTTCCAAGGGAGGGTGTGGCACCCCCATCATTAGAGGTTTTTAAGGACAGGTTGGACAAACACCTGTCAGGGCTGGTCTCTGTTTACTTGGTCCTGCCTCAGTTCAGGGGGCTGGACTAGATGACTTCTTGAGGTCCTTTCCAGCCCGATATTTCTGTGATTCTATGACCATTTTCCAGTACCAGCTGCAACTATGGAGCAGAAAGAGACAGACCAACTTGTTAAAAAACCATTACATTAACTAAACTTTTGTGATGCCTAAAAAGAGTTTGTTCTGAGTTCAGTGGGCATTTTGGAACAAAGTGAGGGGCTGTTCTTGGTCTTAACTGGTTCATTGATTCATCCACTTAATGAATACCTGGCACCAATGCGGCACACTGCCAGTCCTGCCTGGGAGATGACTAGATGAGTAAAGTTTTAGGCTGTTTGATTTTCTCCAGGCTGGGGGAAAAGAAGAAAGCCTTATTGTTCTCTTGGCCAGAGAAGAACAATGTGTAGAAATGGGGTGGAGGGGAGGTGGCAGGAAGGTGGCTGAGTGCCATCGATCAGAGGTGGGCGGAGGGGCAATACTTGTGGAACTGCTGTCCGTAAGATTGTTTAATAATAAACAGAAATGGCCCAGTCATTAATTTTTGCAGCACTTTATATGCATTGATAAAACACGTTCCCGAACCTGAAGAGGTTAATGTCTAACTAAGACAATGCAAATAAATGCAAGACAATACAAAGGCCCACCGTTGTGGAAAGGAAAAGTTTGGGGATTAGGAATGAGAGCTGGGTGAATAATGGATTTTTTGGATTCGCTGGAAATTCTGAAAGATTTGAAAAATAGTTTGAGACCAAACCAAAATTAATTATTATTTTTTTTTGGACATTTTTAGTGAATGAGGGATTTGAAGGAGGGCTTTGAAGGAGGCACCACCTGGCAGAGGAGGAGAGAAAGGCAGTTGAGAGTTATTTTGCAGGCAATGGACCTGAAGCCTTGGAGAGAGCAGGGTATTATGGGTAAAGAACAAAGGAATCTGGAAGTTACTGTATGTGTGAGCGAGGTAACCATGCCACAGTGGTGAGTAAACAGCATATTGTTAAAGCTCTTGTCTCCATGCGTATCTCTAACAACATGTCAAACATACCTTACCTCTAATTATTATGCTCTGCCACTAGAAAGGGTGCGGATAGGCCTTGGTTTATACAGGATTTCATACAGTATACTGCATCGTATATCTCGCCTATGCCTGCCTCTACAGGCTAGATCCTCAGCTGGTGTGAATGGCTCCCCTGAAATATGCTTGAGCTTCCCAAAATACGTTGCAAAAGCTCAAAACTCATAGCAGTTGGTTCTGTTTGGCACCTATACAGTTGGATGGGTGTCCCTCCAGCTTGCTGTGACAAGTGTCTGATCGCAAAAGAGCTGGTTTTATACCAATTAAACGTGTATTACATCCAAATAGCTGTGCTAAAAGAACATTATTAAGGTTGCAAAGTCAAGCACTCAAAAGTTAGGAAATGCCAAAATTAAGATTGTCCATTCAACCTGAATTCAGCCCCCTGGTGTGTATGCATTATAATACAGGTTTTAATTACATAATTACACAATTTTTTCTGCAGGAGCCCTCCACACTGCCTGGGTGCCACTGAGTGCTCAGTGCTGGTGCCCAGTGCCCTAGAAGCAGAGAGAAATAATTGCAGGGAAAGTCTGACTCTGCCCATGCAGTCCTGAACTGGAGCGTGCTCAGGGCAGATGGAATCTTTGGCAATTTTAGCTGTTAAATTCTAACAAGTCTCTACTGAGCATGTGCAAACTGAGATTGTTTTTCCAGAGGTTTATAATTTGCCCAGATTTGGACTGATTTTCACTGAGCTGGCAAAAGGCACATGCCTGACAACCAGGACAACCTCTCTGCCAAATTTCAAATCCCTGCTTGAAAGCATGAAGGCACTGAAGTGTGTCAACAAAATAGGAGTAAGAATTTTTTTTAACATGGGGAATATATGTACCCTGATTCTGAGAAACCATTGAACTGTTTGAGCTGAAACTTTCCAGAAAAATACATATTTGGCAGAAACCTGGCCTGAAAAATTTCAGCCCAAACAGTTAGTTTAGCAAAATTCTAAGCAACTGACAACAGCCTCTTATTATGAAAAGCTTTGGGCAGCTGTAACCTTAGGCATTGCTGCTTGCTCAGCTTATAATAGAATCATAGGGCTGTAAGGGGACTTCAAGAGATCAGCTAGTCTAGCCCCCTTCGCTGAGGCAGGGTAAAGTAAACCTTGACCATCCCTGACAGATGTTTGTCTTGCTTGTTTTTATAAACCTCCAATGATGGAGATTCAACAGCTTCCCTTGGTCACTTAGTCCAGAGCTTACCTACCCTTTGACTGGAAAGTTTTTCCTAATATCCAAACTAAATTGACCTTGCTGCAGATTAAGCTGATTACTTCTTGTCTTACCTTCAGTGGATATGGAGAGCAACTGATCACTGTCCTCTTTATAACAATCTTTTACATATTGGAAGACTGTTATCATGCCCTCCCCCAGCCTTCTCGTCTCAAGACTAAACATGCCCAATTCTTTCAACCTTTCCTCATAGGTCACGTTTTCTAGGCCTCTCATTTTTGTAGCTCTCTTCTGGACTCTCTCTCCAATTTGTTCTCATCTTTCCTAAAGTGCAGTCCCCAAAACGGGTCCCCATACTCCAGCTGAGGCCTCACCAGCGCTGAGGAGAACCCAGTAATTACTGTCTGTGTCCTACGTTCACGACTACTACTGAATGCATGCATGTTTGTCACTTAGTCCACAGTAGCCAGCACGCTCCAAGCTGGAATCGTGACTGCGTTCCCTTCCTCCAAGGCTTTCACAGACTCCCCCTGCCAGGCACCTTCCTCCGGTCTCTCCTCGGGTGCATTCTGTTATTTTCCCCATTATGTCCCAGGCCAGAGGAGCCCTCAGAAATTGCAGCCACTCATGAGGTGCAGCCTTCAGCTAGCCCCTAGCCTGGATCTGTGCTATAACTGCACATGTCTGAGTGTGAGCCTGGGCAGGTGGGAGTGGAGCAGCTCTTTCTATTTTTTTGCCCATGGGTCCAATCCAAAGTGCACTGAAGTCACTGGGAGAGTTTCCATTGATTTCACTGGGCTTTGGAGCAGGCATTACATAAGAAGGATCGGAGAGCCCCGTGCTGCAGACACATGATGAAGAATGAGCTCTCACTGGGGCCACCTGCGAGACCCTGAGGTCCAAACCTCATGGCTGCTCCCTTTTTAGTACATAGTGAGAGGTTCCACTTGCTCAGTGAGCAGAGCGGAGGGAGTTGCTATGCCCCACAGGTCCATGTTCCAGTAAGTGCTGTGTTACGCACTCACAAAGGCCTATGCCCATCCTTCACCTGTGTGCAGAAAATCTGAGGTTCATCGGAGTTCAGGCAGCAGGCCGTGTGAGCTGGATCAATGTACATACCCCTAGATGTCATCACAAATGTCCATGCAAACCAGCTGTTCAACCCTGACCCATCTGTCTTCAGAATGACGGCAAGTAGCCCGGATGCTGGAGATACGTCTATCTTGTGCCACTGGCTAATTTCTAAGGCCGTGTCAGGAAGATAAATGATGCTGGTTTAATCAGGGATCTCTCTGTGTCATGGCTATTGTAAGGGGTTAATAAAGATTTACTGATTAATACCACAGTGCTGTCTGAAAAATGGTGACAAAATTAGGTCAAAGGAGATAAATAAAAAGTTCTTTGAGGCACTCTCAGTCACTTTAAAAACTGAGAGGATGGATGGGCCCATGGTTAGGGTGCTAGCTAGAGACCTGTGTTCAGTTCCCTGCTCTGCTATAGACTTCATGTGCGACCTTGGGCAAGTCACCTAGTCCTTCGGGGCCTCAGTTCCCTGTCTATAAAACAGGGTAAATAGCCCTGCCTACCTCACAGGCACATTGCAGGGATATCTAAAGAGTGTGATGCGCCTGGTTACCACAGTGCTGAGGAGTCACAGAAGTACCATAGGTATGTTCAGAAGCATGCTTAGTACGATGCAGTCACTAGGAGGCAAATCTGGGCTCTTGTCACCTGCTTCAGAAACAAACCAGGGCTGTTTTCTAGAGCAGAGCAGCAGCTTCACTAGTAGCAGAGGGACTGGATTCTATCCACGGAAGTTACTAGATCGCAGGCCCTGGTTCTCCTGGGAGACTTCACTCACCCTGATATCTGCTGGGAGAGCAATACAGTGGTGCACAGGCAATCCAGGAAGTTTTTGGAAAGTGTAGGGGACAATTTCCTGGTGCAAGTGCTGGAGGAACCAACTAGGGGCAGAGCTCTTCTTGACCTAACTGTTCACAAACCGGGAAGAATTAGTGGGGGAAGCAAAAGTGGATGGGAACCTGGGAGGCAGTGACCATGAGATGGTCGAGTTCAGGATCCTGACACAGGGAAGAAAGGAGAGCAGCAGAATACGGACCCTGGACTTCAGAAAAGCAGACTTTGACTCCCTCAGGGAACTGATGGGCAGGATTCCCTGGGAGAATAACATGAGGGGGAAAGGAGTCCAGGAGAGCTGTCTGTATTTTAAAGAATCCTTATTGAGGTTACAGGGACAAACCATCCCAATGTGTAGAAAGAATAGTAAATATGGCAGGCGACCAGCTTGGCTTAACAGTGAAATCCTTGCTGATCTTAAACACAAAAAAGAAGCTTACAAGAAGTGGAAGATTGGACAAATGACCAGGGAAGAGTATAAAAATATTGCTTGGGCACGCAGGAGTGAAATCAGGAAGGCCAAATCACACCTGGAGTTGCAGCTAGCAAGAGATGTTAAGAGTAACAAGAAGGGTTTCTTCAAATATGTTAGCAACAAGAAGAAAGTCAAGGAAAGTGTGGGCTCCTCACTGAATGAGGGAGGCAACCTCGTGACAGAGGATGTGGAAAAAGCTAATGTACTCAATGCTTTTTTTGCCTCTGTCTTCACGAACAAGGTCAGCTCCCAGACTACTGCGCTGGGCATCACAGCATGGGGAGGAGGTGACCAGCCCTCTGTGGAGAAAGAAGTGGTTCGGGACTATTTAGAAAAGCTGGACGAGCACAAGTCCATGGGGCCGGATGCGCTGCATCTGAGAGCTAAGGAGTTGGCGGATGTGATTGCAGAGCCATGGGCCATTAGCTTTGAAAACTCATGGCAATCCAGGGAAGTCCGAGACTACTGGAAAAAGGCTAATGTAGTGCCCATCTTTAAAAAAGGGAAGAAGGAGGATCCTGGGAACTACAGGCCAGTCAGCTTCACCTCAGTCCCTGGAAAAATCATGGAGCAGGTCCTCAAAGAATCAATTCTGAAGCACTTAGAGGAGAGGAAAGTGATCAGGAACAGTCAGCATGGATTCACCAAGGGCAAGTCATGCCTGGCTAACCTAATTGCCTTCTATGACGAGATAACTGGCTCTGTGGATGAGGGGAAAGCAGTGGATGTGTTATTCCTTGACTTCAGCAAAGCTTTTGATACGGTCTCCCGCAGTATCCTTGTCAGCAAGTTAAAGAAGGACTGGGTGAATGGACTATAAGGTGGATAGAAAGCTGGCTAGATCATCGGGCTCGACGGGTGATCAGTGATCAATGGCTCCATGTCTAGTTGGCAGCCGGTATCAAGTGGAGTGCCCCAAGGGTCGGTCCTGGGGCTGGTTTTGTTCAATATCTTCATTAATGGTCTGGAGGATGGTGTGGATTGCACCCTCAGCAAGTTTGCAGATGACACTAAACTGGAAGGAGAGGTAGATACACTGGAGGGTAGGGATAGGATACAGAGGGCCCTAGACAAATTAGAGGATTGGGCCAAAAGAAATATGATGAGGTTCAACAAGGACAAGTGCAGAGTCCTGCACTTAGGACGGAAGAACCCCATGCACCGCTACAGACTAGGGACTGAATGGTTCGGCAGCAGTTCTGCAGAAAAGGACCTAGGGGTTACAGTGGATGAGAAACTGGATATGAGTCAACAGTGTGCCCTTGTTGCCAAGAAGGCTTATGGCATTTTGGGACGTATATGTAGGGGCATTGCCAGCAGATCAAGGGATGTGATCGTTCCCCTCTATTTGACATTGGTGAGGCCTCATCTGGAGTACTGTGTCCAGTTTTGGGCCCCACACTACAAGAAGCATGTGGAAAAATTGGAAAGAATCCAGCGGAGGGCAACAAAAATGATTAGGGGACTGGAACACATGACATGAGGAGAGGCTGCGGGAACTGGGCTTGTTTAGTCTGCGGAAGAGAAGAATGAGGGGGGGATTTGATAGCTGCTTTCAACTACCTGAAAGGGGGTTCCAAAGAGGATGGAGCTAGACTGTTCTCAGTGGTAGCTAATGTCAGAACAAGGAGCAATGATCCCAAGTTGCAGTGGGGGAGGTTTAGGTTGGATATTAGGAAAAACTTTTTCACTAGGAGGGTGGTGAAACTCTGGAATGCGTTACCTAGGGAGGTGGTGGAATCTCCTTCCTTAGAAGTTTTTAAGGTCAGGCTTAACAAAACCCTAGCTGGGATGATTTAGTTGGGGACTGGTCCTGCTTTGAGCAGGGGGTTGGACTAGATGACCTCCTGAGGTCCCTTCCAACCCTGATATTCTATGATTCTATCAAGCAGCATCACCACCTAGGACACTGGCTTTCTGTTGCCTCCAGTGTTATTTTATGTGCCATCCCCTGTCTGTGACATGGTTGATCATTTGAATCCATGGATGGCATTGGGCTCCTTTGGTTGATGGACTTGATTTGAGTTCCAACGTTCTTTAAAGATGATTTCTCACTGGCTTGATTTCTGCTCTACATTTAATTGAGCTCTCTCCAGCCTTACAAGCTGTTTTTCTTCCCCCTCCTGAGTTCAATTTCCCCAGCTGGCTTCTCTCTCGAAACATCACTTAATCAGGAAGATCTGATAGAAAGTGTATCCGACTTCTGTTAGCAGCAAGGGTTAAATGTAATAGGCTGACACATAAAAGAATCATCAAAATACATGAGTAACAGACCAGAAAAAAAAATTCCTTTTTTATCTTGGATGAACAGAGACTGAATTTCAAAGCCATCCCAATAGCAAAGCAGGGTCTGAACTGTGACGATGAATAAGAGATTGCAGACAGTGCAGTGATGTCCGGATGATGGCTATTGTTCTTGCACTGTGAAAACAATCTCCCTGATATATTATTAAAGCACAATACTGCACTTTCCCCCATCATTTCTTTGCAAACAAGGGGGACGCTAACTTTGTCTGCACTGAGATTAATAACAGCACAAACAGCCACTGCAGGAATTTGGAATTGTACTCGGAAATGACCAGGATTTTTTGTTTGCTTTACACCTTTAGGAAGATTAAATATTATGGACGTAGGTGATAGCGTGGTCTGGTGGGTAGTGCACAGCCCAGGAGCCAGGACTCCTGTATTCTCTCCTGGCTTTAGCACTGACTGGCATGACTGGGCAAGTCCACACTGCGGCTGAGGTAGTGACACCAGGTAAAGCCCCTTGTGCAGGTGCAATATACCAGTATAAACTGGGACTTGTGCTGCTTTCCCCAGTGGGAAGCCAGTGCAAGTCCCAGTTTACACTGGCATTGTTCATCTGCACTAGGGCAGCTGCATCAGTGACTTATGAGGAGAGGCTGAGGGAGCTGGGATTGTTTAGTCTGCAGAAGAGAAGAATGAGGGGGGATTTGATAGCTGCTTTCAACTACCTGAAAGGGGGTTCCAAAGAGGATGGCTCTAGACTGTTCTCAATGGTAGCAGATGACAGAACGAGGAGTAATGGTCTCAAGTTGCAGTGGGGGAGGTTTAGATTGGATATTAGGAAAAACTTTTTCACTAGGAGGGTGGTGAAACACTGGAATGCGTTACCTAGGGAGGTGGTAGAATCTCCTTCCTTAGAGGTTTTTAAGGTCAGGCTTGACAAAGCCCTGGCTGGGATGATTTAACTGGGAATTGGTCCTGCTTCGAGCAGGGGGTTGGACTAGATGACCTTCGGGGGTCCCTTCCAACCCTGATATTCTATGATTCTATGATTCTATGACTACAAATCTTATTATAGGCAAGGCCCAATCTTTCTATTTCCCAGTGCAGCCATCTGCAAAATGAGAGCAGTGATCCTGAGTCATAGGGGAGTTGGGATCATGAATTAATGTCCACCCATTGCCTCCCCTTAATTTAACCAAAACCCAAATATTTTTACTGAAAAAGGTTTTTGAAAAGTGACCTTTTTTTCAGTGTGCAGTTTCAGGGATTTTTATTAATTGACATTATTATTTATTTAAAATATTTTTGCCAGACATTAAAAAAAAAACCCACACACATAAAATTAAAAATTCCCATGAAAAATAGCTGGGGTTTGTCAAACCCCTCTGCTGCTCAGACCAACATAGAATGGATGTTCTCATGAGTCAAATTTCATTACAGAAAACGTTTTATGGCCAAGTTATATAAGCACTTGGACTGCATTCTGTTCAACCAGCTCACTAGATCACAGCATCTGGGCACCTAGGTATTTTATGGTTTAAAAGAGATTGGTCCCATTCATCAGAAGCCTTCACTTTCAGAGTGCAAATCCATGCAGACACCACTTGCAGTGTTACAATAAGCAACAGTGCTTCTCTCCAGCTGTCTAGGAGCAGTCTGCCCTCTAGTACAGCATCTTCATCACCTCAGAAACGAGCTGCCTCTGTGCTGAGTCGGCTATTGTCATGCACGTTTCTAATTAATCCTCTGCTGTGCCCAGGGAGTCGTGCTTTGGAAGGGATTCCACCCCACTGCAGAGCCTTTGGAGGGTATCCTAAACCTGGAAACACACCAGGGCAAACACTGAGCATTCACACCGGAAGGAAACTTTCCAAGCTCAGCAGTTCCCATCACAACCTGCTACCCTAATTCTCTCAACTGACACAATCTGGGAGCCAAATCAATGGCTATTAAAAAACATCAACACTGTCAACCTTTTAAGGAGGTTTTGTGTTTTGTTGCTGCTCTCTACAGTCTGGAACATAAGAACGGCCACAGTGGGTCAGATCAAAGGTCCATCTAGCCCAGTATCCTGTCTTCCAACAGTGGCCAATACCAGGTGCCCCAGTGGGAATGAACAGAACAGGTAACCATCAAGTGATCCCCTGTTTCCCATTCCCAGCTTCTGGCAAACAGAGGCTAGGGACACCATCCCTGCCCATCCTGGATAATAGCCATTGATGAACCTATCCTCCATGAACTTATCTAGTTCTTTTTTGAACCCTGTTATAGTCTTGGCCTTCACAACATCCTCTGGCAAGGAGTTCCACAGATTGATTGTGAGCTGTATGAAAAAATACTTCCTTTTGTTTGTTTTAAACCTGCTGCCTATTAATTTCATTTGGTGACCCCTAGTTCTTGTATTATGAGAAGGAGTAAATTACACGTCCTTATTTACTTTCTCCACACCAGTCATGATTTTATAGACCTCTATCATATCCCACCTTAATTGTCTCTTTTCCAAGCTGAAAAGTCCCAGTCTTATCAATCTCTCCTAATATGGCAGCCGTTCCATACCCCTAATCATTTTTGTTGCTCTGTTCTGTATCTTTTCCAATTCCAATATATATTTTTTGAGATGGGGCAACCACATCTGCATGCAGTATTCAAGGTGTGGGTGTCATGGATTTATATAGAGGCAAGATGATATTTTCTGTCTGATTATCGATCTCTTTCTTAATGATTCCCAACATTCTGTTCACTTTTTTGACAGCTGCTGCACATTGAGTGGATGTTTTCAGAGAACTATCCACAATGAGTCCCAAATCTCTTTCTTGAGTGGTAACAGCCCGTTTAGACCACATCGTTTTATACGTATAGTTGGGATTATGTTTTCCCTAAAATACTTAATTAGCTTTAGGAAAACCAAATAAATATGCACAGACACATCCAAATGATTGTAATTTATTTATTGCTTACTAGTAAGTCTGCTGTGAAAAGTGCTATTTACAAACATACAAGTATCACTTTTCACAGCAGACTTACTCAGCCCTGGCAAGGCTGCGGACAAATTAAGCCCTGGAGTGAGGGTCGGGGTAAGTGGTGTGGGGCTGAGGGAGACAATGCAGGGGCTGGAGCCTGAAGTCCTGCTGTCAGAGCCCAAAGCCTCTCAGCTGGAGGACAGGACCCAGGGACAAAGCCCGAAGCCCCATGTCCAGAGCCTGCCACCCACCACCCCAGGGCTGAAGCCCAAATCCTTAGCCCTACCACCCCAGGGAAAGTGGGGAACTTGCTGGCTGCCTGCTTCTACAGCGTTGTGCCCCAGGTGACTCCAGAGGGGTGCAGGGCCTAATCCCGGCAAGAAAAGCACCTGGTGGCCGCATGGGGCCATGGTGGCCGCATTTGAGAAATGCTGGCTTCAATCATACTGATCATTACAGTGCGGCTTCACTTAGAGAGTCATAGAAGATTAGGGCTGGAAGAGACCTCAGGAGGTCATCTAGTCCAACCCCCTGCTCAAAGCAGGACCAACCCCAACTAAGTCATCCCAGCCAGGGCTTTGTCAAACCGGGCCTTAGAGGTTTTTAAGGATGGATCCATTTGTTCTCTTTAAAGTTTAAACCAAGCTCTGCAGGGTTATGCTATATTCAATTTATCGGAATTGCCACAGGGTTGCATTTGCATTTGGAAGGCAGGCAGGCACGATTTCCAGGATCTCAATTTCCCTGTAGGAGCAGGGACAACTTTTATCAGCCAGCTGCAAGGTGTCTGTTTAATTAGGTTTAAGTGCAGGGAGCTCTAGTTTGTGCAACCTTCGTGGTTACTTGCAGCTTGTTGGGAATCCAGAGATGCAAAAATGGGCTAGTTTGACTCATTCCTTGTTTTGCTGGGAGGGGATGGGGTGGACCCAGAGGTGGATTTACAGCCCTGCCAGCCAACTGGAAGCAAAACTAGATGCAGGTTGATTGCTCCGGCAGCCAATGAGATTGCTCATTTATTTTGACAAAACAAACAAAAGGAGATAGTTCTTCACACAACACACAGTCAACCTGTGGAACTCATTGCCAGGGGATGTTGTGAAGGCCCAAAGTATAAGTGGGTTCCAAAAGGAATTAGATACATTCATGGAGGATCAGTACATCAGCAGCTATTAACCAAGATGATCAGGGACGCAACCCCATGTTTTGGGTGTCCCTAAACCTCTGACTGCCAGAAGCAGGGACTGGGCAATGGGGGATGGATCACTCGATAATTACTTAGTTCTGTTCATTCCCTCTGAAGCACATTTTGAGCGAAACAATGGTTTAATTGGAGTCGCTGCCAGACGCTCAGACTAATGAAAGCCCCTTTGGGGATGGAGCCAGCGGTTGTAGTGGCGGAGACAGTAGTAAGGCACAGTTGTGAAAGCAGTGAGCAGCATAGCTGTGTGCGTTTAACATGCTCACAAGTGCCACAATGCCCATATGCCGCCATTTCTTCAGTGGAGAATAATGGCTTGCTCAGCTGGCTAGAACCAAATGGGTACTTCCCTGTTTGCAATCGGGAATTCGCATTAGCAGGTGAAATCTTGACTCTTCGACTAGTCCTCAGTGAATCTGGCTGTACTGTTAAAACTGGTTCCTTTGCAGTCAGAGAGGATCCTATTGCTACGGTGATGATAGACAGCATGGCCTGCTACAGCCGCTATTTCGCTCTGCTCCCAAGCATGCTAGAACTGCACTTGCATCACCAACCCCAAAGCTGCCGTAACACCCGCACTGAGATCCTCCTGACGACTCTGAGAGCCATGCTAATAATACTAGTTCTTGTATAGCACCCATCAGCCATAGATCTCAGCATGCTTTACAAGGGAGGTCAATATCATTATCCCCATTTTACAGATTGGGGAAACCGAGGCACGGGGAGGGGCAGCAACTTGCTCAAGGTCACCCAGTGGGGCCATGGCAGCACCAGGAATAGAACCGTGGTCTTCAGAGTCCCAGTCTAGTGCTCTATCCACTCTCTTTGTCCCCCTCTAATGGCTGGTCCACAAAAAGGTTTGATTGTCATACTGTTCATACTAATGTACTTAGTCTTTTGGTGCAGGTGGTATAGGCTCGTGCTTTTGGTGTGGAAGGTCCTGTGATCAAGCCCTGCTGTCAGCCATGACAGGGTTGGTTACATCTGTACCACAGCATCATCCTTGCCTCTAGTCCCTGCTCAGTGGAACCACTGAAGACCCTGGATAAAAGACTGTAGACCAATAATGACGGAATGGATAAATATCCACCCCATTAGCTGCTTTCGAACCCCCACCCATCGTAAACAGGATCGTCCTCAACCCACCTGCACCCTGATCAACCCACTAATTCAAGGAAAGCCTGGGAGAATAGAGGGCCCTTGTAATGTAGAGAAACTGGAAAGGATCCAGAGGCGAGCAATGGAATGCAAGCCCTATGAGCAAAGGCTGAAGGAACTGGGTATGTTTAGTTTGGAAACGAGGAGATTAAGGGGGGATAGGACAGCAGTCTTCAGATACTTGAAAGGCAGCCATAAAAAAGATGGAGAAAAATTGTTCTCTCTTGCCACAGAGGGCAGGACGAAAGGCGATGGGTTCAAACTGCAGGAGAACAGATTTAGATTAAATCTCAGGAAAAACTTCCTAAGACTGTAAGAACAGTACAACAATGGAACAGACGCCTCGGGAAATCCTGGAAGCTCCTTCACTTGGTCTGTTGCATTTGTGAAACATGCCTGAGTAATGCAGTTCGCAGCGATTGTAAACACTCCTGAGAGTCTATGGCAAGGGACAGTAGCCATCCCGCAGTGGGGTTCTTTAACCAGGGCACTGATCCTACAACTACGCCAGCAAGGGAGTAAATTTAGTCACATGAGCAATCCCATTGACTCAGGTGAGTCAAGTTATGTGTGGGTGTAATGCTTGGCAGGATCAGAAGCCCTAGGGTTTAATTTGACCTCAAAACTGGATCCCCTGAGCAGCAGGGGCAGTGGAGAGCAATAGTATGTTTCCTAAATTTGCAAAAGGCAAAATATTTAGCAGCTTTGTCTCTGAATTTTCCACTTCTCCCAGAAATGAGAAAGTCTTTGTTCTCCTAAAGTCAAAAGTGCCTGTCTTATTTCTGCCAGAGGAAAAAGCCAGTTCCACTGGCAAAACTGACCTGGGGCTCTGGGGCAAGGAGTGATTAGCCAAAATCACCTATAGAAATGTCTGGGGCCCTGGTCTTGCGGGGAGCCCCATGCAGGCAGCCCTGTGAGGCCCAGATGGAGGCCTGCTTAAGTTAATAGAGCTCTGTGTGGGCACTGTAGTGTATAGGACCCAGAGAGTATCCCTTTAAATACTTTGTGAGCCCTCTCGGGGCGCTCACTGTGTTCTCTGTGTTAGAAGCAGTCAGCAGCACCCAACCTGTGGAGCTATCCCTTGCATGTTTTGTACGTTCAGTCAGTACAGTTTTGTGCCCCCCCACACTGCCCCTGTTGCACCTTCATGTTATGTTTGTTGAGTAAGGAGCAAAAGACACAACATGTGCAGGGCTCCTCGTGCATGGAACTCACTGCAGGATCAGACCCTAACTTTGAAAAATCACCCTTTGGTGAAAATAGTGAGTGTTATCAGGGGTTTTTGGAGAGGGGAATGAATGCAAATTGAATAACTCTCTCGCCCAGCCCCTTCCCCAGGGTGGCATGATTTGCCAATGACTCTAGTTTTTCCGGGTGAAAGGGGCTGTCTCAGGGAGCACTGGCTCAGGATCTGATGAAATGCAGTCCAAGCCTACAAGCAGTACAGGACATTTTTTTGTGGGGTTTGTACAACCTGCAGGAATGAAATGCCTCAAGCCCCAGCCTTGCTCTCGCCAATTCCCAGACCCTCCCTCTGATGGCTATCTCACATACCAGTAAGTCATGCTCAGCCGGAGATGGGGATTTACTAACCTCATTATAAATGGCAAGAATAACCCTATGAATTTAGGGTGCTCTGCTTTCCGAGGGCCCCTCAAGTGCTTCCCAGACTGTAGGGATAAGGAGCGGGAAAGCAGAAGCTATTCTGTTCCAGTAGCACAACGCGGGAGGAGGTTCGGAAGTGAAGGTTTAAAACAAACAAAGGGAAGTATTTTTTCACACAACTCACAGTCAACCTGTGGAACTCCGTGCCAGAGGATGTTGTGAAGGCCAAGACTATAACAGGGTTCAAAAAAGAACTAGATAATTTCATGGAGGATAGGTCCATCAATGGCTATTAGCCAGGATGAGCAGGGATGGTGTCCCTAGCCTCTGTTTGCCAGAAGCTGGGAATGGACGTCGGGATGGATCACTTGATGATTACCTGTTCTATTCATTTCCTCTGGTGCACCTGGCATTGGCCACAGTCAGAAGACAGGTTACTGGGCTAGATGGACCTTTGGTCTGACCCAGTCTGGCCATTCTTACGTTCTCTTATGTTCTTATGAGTTAATAAGAACTCCTCTAGCTGGAGGTCCGGGAGGGGGATTAGGCAGGAAGAACGCAATTACCCCCTTTGGCATGTGCCCAGCACTGACTGGCAAAGGCTTGTATCAAAACCAAAACAGTTTGACCACCAAGAACAACGACCTGCCATAGGTAGCGCAGTTGTTGGGAGGGTTCCCAAACCTTCTCCTATCATTGCTCCAACACCCCCCATTTGTGTGGCTGTAGAAGCTCTGTGACCGCCTGAAAAGGAGTTTGGGGCAGGGCCAGTCGTCTTGTTCTGCATTTGTACAACACCTAGCACCACAGGGTTCCAGGCTGGGACTGGGACTCCTAGGTACTACAGTAATAGTAATTCTCATTTTAGTCATGGCTGGGTATTGAACCCAGAACTCTTGGTGCAAACACGAGCTTGAGCTAACCTTCCGAGCTGCCCACCCATTGCAGTCAATGGGACTCCTTGCCCTCATTTCAACAGGCCCTCTGCTGGGTGGTGTAGCAGAATCAGAAGCTCTGTGGATACATCACACACACTGGCAGCTGGGGTTCATTTGCTTTTCTTCCCTACTCACTCTGTTGTGGTGGATGGTGTGAAATTGCTCTACCTTTGCCTTAGAGTGACCAAATGTCCCGATTTTATAGGGACAGTCCTGATTTTGGGGTCTTTTTCTTATATAGGCTCCTATTACCCCCCACCCCGGTCCCGATTTTTCACACTTGTTGTCTGGTCACCCTACTTTGCCTAGCCAGCCCTGGAAATGGTGGCTTTAACCAAGACCTTAACTTCTGGCACCACTGCTCCCTTGATAAAAAGCCATCTGAGCCTTACTTTAATTGTGATCTTCAAATAAAATGAATTTACCTGAAATCCCCAATCCTGCTTAGCTGGGCCAGTTAGCTTAGCCTGAAGTTGTTTTTCAAAAACATCTTCCTCCTACACTTTAAAGCACCAGGAGAAATCCACTCTTCAGAACATGTCAGCAACTTACATTAAGAGACTCTGAATTTTGATTGTTTAATGCGGTGGAAATTGGTTGCCAAATGAGTTCTTAGCAGGCCTGCTCTGCTGCTTGGTCTTGGGAAAAGTTATGTTAAATACTATATCTCCTGGTATTCGACTTAAAGGAAATGTGATTACACATCTGTCATCATTTTACTCTTCTATGTTGACTGCTCGTATTAAGCAAACCACATTCCTTCTCTGCTTAATAAGCTGGGCTGTTCCTTTCCTCTTCGGGGAAGCAAGTCCCAGCTTGCCATCAACGTATCTTTTGATCTGCTTGGAAGAAGCTAAGCTATTAACCAACTGACAGCCCTGGTGGGAGAGTTCACACCATGTTGGTCCTTCCTAAATTGGTTTTACTTTTTGTTTCCTTTCCATACATGTCATTTGGCTAAACAGCAAAATAAGCCCAACGAGGTTGTCCGTTGGGGTTGGCTTGGTTCTCTGAAAGGTTTTCGTGGCAGAACTCTCTTCTTGTGAGCAGGTAAGAACATGCCGTGAGAAGTTGGAAGCTAGTCAAAAAAAAAGGGGGGCAGGTCCAGTTCTAGCAGAGCAATAATTCCCAGTGACTAATTCAGTAGCTGAGGCTTCACCAGAAGCAGCAATGGAAATGAATGTTTTACTCGGCTCCGAGAGAAAGGCACTTTGAGGACTATTTGTCCCCGCCACCCTGTCCCAGTGCTGGCCCAAACTTCCTGAAGGATGAGGTTCCAGATTTGGCCTAAGAGGAATCTGTCCTGAGTTATTTAGCCCTTTGAAAGACACTTCCGTTTTTCTCTTGCGGGTTTAATCTTCCAGTTCAATTAAGTTACCCTGGAGATTCCCATGGACCAGACGCAAGAACCCAACTCATAAATGTCTCCAGCAGCAGGTAGGAAAATGATCGTAAACCTTTAGAAGAATGTCTCTGGAAGGGAAATAAAAACCATCAGACAAATCTTTAAGTTCTCAAAGGCACCAGTGATGCGAACCTGTTTAAACGTGTTGTTTTATATCGTTCCATAAGTCTTCAAAGAGGGTTCAGCAGGCAGTGGGAGAATGGCTTGAACATATAAGGAGACGTGTACTCTTCTAGTTTGTTGTTAGCAAATAGTGTTAAAGGGTTTAAATGCCCATCGGGGGCCTACTCCGGCGTTCCAGCTGGGGATTTTAAGTGGGGAGCAACTGCAGACTCATTGGTCTTTTTCTGCATTTCGGCCGAATGAGTCTTTGGGACTTTGCACTGCAGCTGGGTCGTATGAGGCCCAGCCCAGGTAGACAGACTTGTGCTAGCATGCTAAGAAAAGGAGTTTGGCTGTCGCAGCTCGGGCTAGCCAGCCGAGCTCGGACCCAGGGCGTGGGGTGGGTTTGGACTCAAGTGCCAGAGCCAGGGTGTCCAGGCTGCTATTTTTAGCACGCTAGCTCAAGCTGAGCTAGTGCGAGTGTGTCTGCTCACGCTGGGAATCGCACCTCGCAGACGCAGTGCGGCCGTGCGCCCTGTGGGCCTGACAAACCATGCAAGTGTAGCCGGCGTTTGCAAGAGAGAGATCGCTGGGTATCTGTCACCAGTGGTGATTTGGACCCGGACAGAGCTTTGTGCTGAGTTTGGGGTTTGATCGCCAGTTATCACTGGGATATTTTAGCTCGAGATGCGTGATCCGTGTATTGCATCATGGGTCAGCCTTAAGAGCGGTCACTTAAACTCAGGAGTTGCACTCCCTCAGCAACACCTTGCGCAACATTGTTTGTCTAAAAGCTTTTTTTAAAAGAGTCTGACAGCTGGTGAGAGGCAGCTGCAAATCTTTCCAACCTGAAGTTACCGGAGATCTCAGAAACTCAGTGGAGGCCCCGAAGGGCTATCAGTTATGCCGCTGTGAAGCGCTGTTCTGCTGGCTTATCGACAGCGATGTGTGCATATGTTGCATGTCAAATAACGCTTTGCTAGGACAATACTATATGGGAATAGGAGACAAAATAACATGAACACGAATGCTATGAACTGCCCCCCAAAATTACCAGGGTGCCTGAGGATTACAAAACCAAAAAGAAAATTAAGTGCATGTTGGAAGGAAGGAAAAATAATTTGGAAAATGAGAAGGGTTTTGTGTAAGTTGGACGTGTACCGCTTGACTCAGCTCCGTGGCTGCTGTGTCCATGTAGAATAAAGGTCAGATGCTGCGGATCACCAGCGTTGGGAGATTTTTAAAAGCAAACCTGGATTGATAAAGTAGGGTCAGACATCAGGGGGAATGTAAATTGATCGAGCATTAGGCAAATGAGGGCAATAATTCCTGCAATTCCTG
This sequence comes from Eretmochelys imbricata, assembly GCF_965152235.1. Classification (NCBI taxonomy): domain Eukaryota; kingdom Metazoa; phylum Chordata; order Testudines; family Cheloniidae; genus Eretmochelys; species Eretmochelys imbricata. The sequence goes on along the minus strand of NC_135577.1, from coordinate 126,445,403 downwards.
CAATGTGTGTGTGAAAAGGACCCAGTATTGAATGCACTTAGAGCCTTCTCAGTTAATTGGGAGTCGCTAAAGTTGACAGAGGCGCATTCAGATAAAACTAGCTGGAGATGAGAATCGGGCACATTGAATTGTTTTGCTGCCTCCAGTGTCAGATCCTGATGCCCTCCTCAGGCTGAGTAGTACCTTACTCCAGGGGTAGTTTAACTGAAGCGAATGGGTCTGCTCCCGAAGTAGGGCTCTGTTCAGTGTGAGTACGGAGATCAGAATTTGTCCCGGAGGGAGGGCTCCAGTGATTCCTGGAAACTGCGTTTCCCTTTGAATTTCTCAGGGGAAGGCTCACACTGCTGTGATTCTCAGGGAAGCAGCTGGAAACATGGCCTTGGACATATTGTGGTGCTGGGGAACGTGACACATTCATTGATATCAGGTCCCAGGGCCAGACAGCCCTGGCACATCACTGCTGTTCCACCCTGGGACCTCCCCTGCTACATTCTGGGATGGGCACAAATCTCCACTAGGAGCCAGGCCAGGAGCTCATGCTTTGCCTGAGCCAGATATAAGCCGCAGAGCCCCATTCATCCCTGGTGCGAATGGGCACTGCTCCACTGAAGCTAAACACAGCCCACGGTCTATTGTGAAGCCAGTGTTGCTTTCCTTAGCATTCACCCCCATGCGTCACCTTGTTGTCTGTGATCTGCACCACTTGTCTCACTCCCACAGCATCTCTCTGCAGCCTCACGTGTCTACACTGCGATTGGACATCCGTGGCTGGCCTAGGCCAGCTAACTCAGGCTCGCAGGGCTCGGGCTAAGGCGCTGTTTAATTGAGGTATAGACATTTTGGCCCGATCTCTGGGACCCTCCCACTGCGCAGGGTCCTAGAGCCCGGGTTCCAGCTTGAGGCTGAATGTTTACACTGCAATTAAACAGCCCCTTAGCCCGAGTCAGCCAGCCCTTTTAATTCCAGTGTAGACACACCCGCAGGCTGGGCTGCTCCCCGCTGTACGCACTGCAGAACTGACAGGGCGATGTAGCTACACAACCTCCATTAGCTCCGTTGAGTCGCCAAGGAGTTTTGCAAATCTTTGCCTTTACTTGTTTACAGCAGGCCTTGCAACTCCTCCTTAGTGCAGGTGGCATCTGTGCATCCGTTGCTGACAACGAACGCCAGCAAAAGCCCGCTCTGAGGACAAACGGCCGAATGAAACGCACATTCGCTTTTCTTCTCTCGCTGTCTGGACTTGCTGTGAACAGGAAGCTGGAGAACTGGTATTCCCGGACCTGCCCTGGGAATAAAGGAGTTGTGGTGTATTGAACACTGTGTTTAAATTGTAGGCTGTTGCTTTATATTTCCGGTCCTGCTTGCCGGCTAGTGGGATCTACATGGTAGCGAGCCAACTGGGCCTAGCAATAGTCAATCTGCAGCCAGCCAGCCTATGGTAACATGGAGGAGCTATGCCTTTGTTGTAGGAAGCAGCCTGCTTTGTCTCTCTCTGATTTGGGGTTCTTGTGTGTTCTGAGTTCTGAAATGAAGTAGGGTTATGCTGCAATCTTCCAGCAAGGGCTTCTTACGTTTTTTATCTAATTTCTCTGTTTGTATGCCGTGAAACAGAACAAGAGTCGCACCTCAAGGGAGCAGCCTCTGTTTCGCCATCTCTCATGCAACGTCTTGTTGGAAAGGAGCTGACATTTCAGGTCAGGGGGAATTGAAATGTACATGGCCTGAACCTGACACTGCAGGATGCTAGTCTTTGGTCCTTTCCACCTCCACGCTCCATCTGCTGGAGCATGTCCATTTTTTTGGTAAGCTGTAGAATCATTTGAAGGAAGACCACGAAGGTGCATGATAAATGCTCTGGCCTTTGCGGGACATGAAAAATAGGCATTGCTGAGGGCATGCGGTCAGCCCCTCTTCACGCAGCTTCAGAATGCCTGCTGCATGCACCGCCCGCTCTTTCGAACGACAGAGTCCGCCCGGACAAGCACTCTCCAGCGAGACGTCTGAGGGTAAATGTTAGCCTTGCCGCTCCTTTCCTGTAGGCCTTTTAAATGGTCTTCAAGCAACCCACAGCAAGTGCAACAAAACCTAGCCACCAAGGCTGTGACATTTGCAAAACCATGTCCTGAAACCCAAACCTTTTGTGCTGACGTCTCTCGTTTGTTTTACCTTTTGAGGAAGAATTTTCCAGGCACACCATTTAAAGAGAGATTTGTCATATTCAGGGGTCACTGCCAGTTTGGCTGAGCCAGTCTGAGCTACAGTTTATTGGTGTGAATCAGGCCAAAGGGGTATAAGTGGTGAAAGGAGATACAGACATTGATATCTACGCATAGTCCAGGGACTCTACACCAGCATAAAACCCACCATCTTGGGAAAAAGGATCTAGAGACAACTTGTGTCAGGTTAGATAGCCTGTGGTCTTTTAACCAAAAAAATGCACTGTCTGGTCTGATCCAATAGCAGCAGCAAAAATGACCGCATTTCAAGGAGTCAAGCCTGATAACCAGGAAGTTGAGACTAGCTGACAAATCCAGTTAATCGTTTGATTCTGCTGCTGTTTGTGGCACTGCAGTGACAATTCGGTGTTGCTGGCAGCAAAAGCACTAATAGATGAGCCAAGGTGGAGTGGTACAAAGGATGTTCAGGCCTGATTAGGCCGCAACTGCTGTCCAGTTCTGGGCACCACATTTCAAGAAAGAGGTGGATAAATTGGAAAAAGTCCAGAGAAGACCAACAAAAATGATTAAAGGTCTAGAAAACATGACCCCTGAGGGAAGATTGAAAAAATTGGGTTTGTTTAGTCTGGAGAAGAGAAGACTGAGAGGGGACATGATAAAAGTTTTCAAGAAAAAGGTTGTTACAAGGAGGAGGGAGAAAAATTGTTCTTCTTAACCTCTGGTGATAGGACAAGAAGCAATGGGCTTAAATTGCAGCAAGGGAGGTTTAGGTTGGACATTAGGAAAAACTTCCTAACTGTCAGGGTGATTAAGCACTGGAATAAATTGCCTAGGGAGATTGTGGAATCTCCATCATTGGGGATTTTAAAAATACTACAGGTTGGACAAACACCAGTTCGGGATGGTCTAGATAATACTTAGTTCTGCCAGGAGTGCAGGGGACTGGACTAGATGACCTCTCGAGGTCCCTTCCAGTCCTATGAGTCCATGATTCTCTGTTAATGTGTATAATGCCATTGAACTGCCTTCCTAAGACACCTACATGGTAACATGTGAGCATTGCATGGGACCCGATGTAGCTTTCACTGAAGTAAGTGGGATTTGTGTCAGTGACTTCAAGGGAAGGGCCTGCCCAATGTGAGATGTGGGTCCAAGCAGCAGTCTTCCTACAAAACCTCTGTAAATACAGCAGAGGGGTAAACCCCAGGGGGGGAGAAGAGCTATTTGAGCTAAAGGACAATGTTGGCACAGGAACAAATTGGGATAAACTGGCCATGAACAACTTCAGGCTGGAAATTAAAGAAGGTTTCTAAGCGGCAGAAGAGTGAGGTTCTGGAACGGCCTCCCAATAGGAGGAGCGGGGGCAAGAAACCCTAACTGGTTTTAAGATGGAGCTTCATAAATGTATGAATGGGGTGATATGCCAGGATCGCCGATGATAGCTGGGACTGGACTCAAAAGCCCAGGAGGTCCCTTCTAGTCCTATATTTGGAAAATTGTTTTGGGGTTCTGGAACCAACATGTATGTGTTCCATCTTTCATGTTGCAGACATTTCTATTACATCCAGCTATGTATGGGAGATTTGGGTTGGATCAGGGTGCTCTGTACTAGAAATGTGTTTGTGTACTCCTCTTTTCTGCCTACTGGTGATACTTAGTTTTGTTTACCTGGTGACGGATCTGAGTTACGCCTAGGAGCGTGGTGTGTGAATGTGCAATTCTTGGAGTCTGCATCTTTACCGAGCCCTTCCACTCTGTATTTTACTCCCCAGCCTTCTCATTTCGTTACATTTCTATCATGGTCTGGAGCAGAGTGAATTTTTTTGGACAAAATGTTTTTTCTCTTGAAAAAATGCAGATTTGGGTCAACTGAAATATTTCCCCCCAAAAAGCCCAAAAAATTTAAATGTTTTGTTTCGACCTTTTCTAAACAAAATGCCTTCATTTTTATATTTGAAATGACTTTTTGTTTCAAATTATACTTCCATTTTATTGAAAAACGTTAAAAAACTTAAACAAAATAAAGTGTTTCATTCTGGGTTGAACTACATGTTTCATTTGACCCAAAACGATTTTTTTTTTAACTTTCTTGGGTTGCCGAAAAAAATTTAAAACAATTGTTTTGGGTTGACCCCAAACAAACTTTTTTTTCAGTGATTCGGTTTGGCCAGCAAATGGAAACATGAAATACATGCACAGTTCTTATCTAGAGCTACATTGCAGGACAGAGCCTCAAACGGCGTGGCTCAGTGCAACTTCGTCAGTGTTCAGACACTACCTCAACTGAAGATCTGGCCCGTGTATATTGCGTTATAAGCGTTGCCTACAGAAAATTGCCATTGTAGTTCTAAATAGTTTATTCCACACTAGCTACAGAGAAAAAAACATTTTCCATTTTTTTATAAGAACATAAGAACAGCCCTACCAGGTCAAACCAAAGGTCCGTCTAGCCCCCATCCCTGCCCATCCTGGCTAATTACTATTGATGGACCTATCCTCCATGAACTTACTCAGTTCTTTTTTGAACCCTGTTATCGTCTTGGCCTTCACAATGTCCCCTGGCAAAGCGTTCCACAGGTTGACTGTATGTTGCATGTATATATATTATATATACACCAAAATCTTGAGTCATGTTGTATCTGTTTTTGAATGAGTGCTTGACCTAGAAGAATTGTATCTGGCAGAGATCTGAGTACTAAAGTGGTGCCTTAAGTTAAGAGAAGCTTTCTAGATGTTGATGTATTCACAATGGCATGTTTTCTTATTGCTTCAAGTTAATTTGTGAGGCTCTCTGTGGTGCCATCTTTAAATATTTATCACAGAGGCAGGAGTGCAAGTAGGGCGGTACCCTCTAGTATGCAGTACCGGCAAGAAATTTTTAGCGGGTGCGGGGTACCGGAAAGACTTGGGGCTAGCCCCCTCCCACCCCCAGAGGGGGCGTGGGGCTGTGCTCTGCTCCTTAAAGGAGCAGAACATGGCTAGGGAGGGTGCTCATTCTTTATATGGCTTCAACAGCACAATACATACGCTAACAAACTCAAACAAAAGCTTTGTTTAAGTTTGTTAGCATATGTATTGTGCTGTTAGGTTGGTCAGGAGTCCTCAAGAGGGGAGGGTGGGGGAATGAAAGGTGTTTAAACAGTGTTTTTGATTCTGTTTCTCCCCATTGGTCTGAATTATCCATGACATCCACACTGCATCACATCAAGTCCAAATCATTAGAGGAATGCCTCTGCTTGCACTGACCAGATGGATTCTCATGTCAGCTCAGTTCTGCAGCCTGATGGGAATCAGGTGTTGTCCCCAGTGTACATAGAATTCTTCTTTGCAGCCAAACTAGTCTAACACCCATTTTGTTAACTGAAACTGGAGCAGTAAAACAAAGAAAACAAATGCCTCATTTTCCAGCTTTGTGGGTGAGAGAACTATAAGTGAAGATTATAATGCCGGACACTGACATCCTTAAACCAGCTGCCTCAGGAATCTGCCAAGAACTTTGCTGAAAATATGTTCCTCATCTTAGCAACGGAGCTAAGACTCATCACACATCTGCCCACCTTTATTCGAATGAAGCTCCTTCTGATCTGACAGCTCAGGCATTGCCAATTTCATCCAGAACAATTTACAAACTTGGAACCTAATTCTGTAAACCCTTAATCATTTGATCAATCCCATTGAAGACAATGGGACTATTTGCATGACTATGGACCACTTTTGTGGACTGGTAAGAGTTTCAGGAGTCTGTTCCTTTAAAGGAAGTTGAATCCCCCATTGAAATGCAATGTTTGGGTACAATACCATAAAGCAGTTTAGGACACTGTTCTACCTAAAATTTGTTTTTTAATAAGTCAGACATATTCTGAAATGGCTCCTCACCCAACTCCCATATTCCATATAAACAGACTGAATACTACATATATGGGGGGAAAGTGCATAGTTAAGCATGCTGATGTTGGCTGTCCGAGGGGATAGGGAGAGTGTGGGGGCCCCAGGCTGGGGGCAGGGCAGGGAGGAGTCACATGGGGAGGTCACATGCCCCCCTTGTGTCCCTCCCATGAGTGCAGCACCATCAAGACATGATTTCTACTTTCACCACTTCACAGAGGAGATTGAAAGTTACTAAATGTTTCCAGCCAATGTGTGGCCCAGATTCTCCTTTCAGTTACATGGCTGCAACTGCTTTGAAGCCAATGGGATTGCACTGGGATAAATGAAGGCAGGATTTGGCCCACAGACTGTATGAGTGAGAGTTTTCTGGCCATAGTCATTGAGAGTTTTGTTATCAGATTGGGAAGAGCTTTCCGCCAGTGTCAGGAATAATACAGAAACGCAGGAAGATTAAAGAAGGCTACAGAGCTGAAAATGGAAACTGCTGGCTGTTGATCCTATCCAGGATAAATTATCCAGGGCTGGGAAATATGGAAATGATCTGGACGCTGCCTCCACTGTTAGCTTCTTTTTGTGCTCTTGCATTGACAGGTACTGGTTCTGTAGGCACAAATTCAGAATTACTCTGAGTGCCCCGAGTACGATGACCCTACAGTCCTTGTACAAGCGTAACTCCCCCAGGAGTTAATGGGAGTATTGTCTGTGTGAGGACTGGGCCCCAGGTTGTTTTAAAGACATTTTCAACATGACCAAGTGATGAAAAAATACGTATTTATATTATGGCACGAGCGGAGAATGACTCTGCAGTGATGAGCTTAGCAGAGAAGTCACCTGAGAAATAAATCTAGCAGCCATACCTATTTCCTCAGCTCCCAGGGGTAAGTGGTTTAAAACTCATCTCTGATGAGAGAACGGCTCCCTTTCATTCAAATTCCTTGGATCTGCCTGAAGGCAGCTAAGAAGCATGAGACCTGATTCTCCTCCTGCTTACACCAGTTCACGCTGGTGTAAAGCTCCATTGACTCCAGTCGTCAGTTACTCCTGATTTACACCGCCATGAGTGCAAATCAGGCCCCTGGGCTCTTTTGCAAGATGGCAGGAACTGGTGACGGATTTCTGGATAGCTATTCTGGGAAAACAAGACAGCTAATTGCCCTGGTGGACTGCTGGCCTCGGAGGACAAGCCTGCTTTGTGGAACAGAGGAAAGAGCTGCTTCCACCCACAAGCCTTGCTCTTCTCTCCCTCATGTTATGAAGACAAACAGGTTTGTTGACTGTTCCTTTTCAAGTTCCTGCATGTCTATGAACAGCAGGGAAGAGGGAACAGGTGGTGAAGTGGATCTGCAAAGGGAAGGCAGAGGGACTCTGCCAGGTGTTCTAGGCTGTGAGGTGCTCTAGAACCTTAGACAGGGCCCAAGGGCTGACGAAACAAGTTCCCACCTTGCGCAACGACCCGCCTGCTTCACTAGGAGTAAGGAAGGGTGAGATCCTGGCCTGACTGATGTCGACGACAAAGCTTCCATGGACTTCAGTGGAGCCAAAATTTCATCCACGGTTTACGAAAAAGTGTTTTCCGAATTCAACCGGATCCCGTTCTTCCAACCCTGACTCACGTGAGTAGGCCTCCTTCACAGGAGTTCTCCACTGAAGTCAATGGGGCTTCTCACTGGTACAAGGGTCACTCAGTCACATAAGGCTTGGCATGTTAAGCCCTAAGTCACATCTTGTGGCGCTTGAAAAAGTGTGCGGATGAAAACATAGGGCCAGATTCTGCCGCCTTTATCCAGGCCGAATCGTGCCTTACGGTGCACTGATATGAATGGGCCTACTTGCGGCGTAGGGTATGTCTCGGTGTGAGTGTAGCTGGTGGGATCTGGCTCACAATAGAGGTTCACGGCACTTGTAGCTGGACAGCACTTTCCAGTCCCAATTTGCTGCCTGCAGAACACTTGGCTAAAACTAGAGCTGGTTGAACAAGTCTGCATGGAACAGATTTCTATTGGAAAAGGCTATTTTATCACAACTCAGTGTTTCACAGGAACATGTGGATTTTGATGAAATTTTGGATGGAAAAGTTTCAGACTGATTCAAAATCAACAGGGAATATTTTGTTTTGACTTTCTCAATTTTTGTTCTGACTTGTATGGGCTGTTATATTTCTTAATGCTTTGGGATTAAGTGATAGAACTGCAGAAAAGGGTCTGGGGATTCATGTGGATCCCAGACTGAATATGTGCCAACAATTTGACGCAGCCATGAAAAAAGCCAATATTCTGGGACGTGTTAACAGAAGTGCTGTGTGTAAGATATTGGAGGTAATTGTCCCGCTCTACTCGGCACTGGCGAGGCCTCAGCTGGAGTACTGTGTCCAGTTTGGGTGCCACGCTTTAACAAAGGTCTGGACAAGCTGGAGAAAGCTAGAGGGGATTAACAAAAAGGATCAAAGGTTTAGAAAACTTGACCTAGGAGAAAAGATTTTTAAAAACTGGGCAAGTTTAGTCTTAAGAAGAGAAGACTGAGGGGGAACCGGACAAGTCTTCAAATTGGTTAAGGGCTGTTAAAGAGGAGAGTGATGAGTTGTTCTCCATGTCCCTAGAAGACAGAATAAGCAGTAATCTGCAGCAAGGGAGTTAAGGTTGGATATTAGGAAAATCTTTCTAACTATAAGGGCAGTTAAATACTGGAGTAGCTTCCAAGGGACGTTGTGGAATCCCTTCATTGGAGGTTTTTAAGAACAGGTTGGACAAACACCTGTCGGGGACGGTCTAGGTTTACTTGACCCGACCAGCCCCACATTACTTTGATTTTATAATGATCAAATTGAAACATTCTGATAAGTTCATTTCAGTGTTTCTGAATCAAATTTTTCCAGAAATTCTGTTCTGTGAAATATTTCAAAATTTCAACTTTTCGTCTCGACAAATTTCAGAATGTCAGAATTTCCCAGGGGATGGAAATTCAGTTTTCTGACCAGCTCTATCCAAAACTAAGGAAGCTACACCCAGTCTTCAAAAGCACACAAATTACACCCCAAACGATGCTCCTGAGTGCTCACAACCTGAGCCAATGGTGCCCCAACATGGTGCAAAATGCTCGCTTACATTTCAAGCAGGTGTAGAAAATGTGGATGTGGCCTTTCAAGAAGGAGGCTTGGCCAATAGTCTCCCAGCTGAAAGCATTGTGATGAAGGAACCATGTTGAAGCTTCCCAGTGCAGCCGTCATGTGCAGCTTTTCTGCTCCATGCAAGCAGGGCCACATCGCATATTGGTGCCAGTGGTAGGCTACTGACCCTTGGAAGGTTCTGGATACCAGTTAAATGAGCCATGACAAATGTAAGGGAATGGACATGGGGGCTAAATGTTGAAAAGTTATATATACCTGCGATAGTACGAACAATGATATTGTTGTTATACTATCGGTTAGACCATGGGACACTTTAGGCCAAATTCTCAGCTGCTCTGAACTGAAACAGTTTCATTGAAGCCACGGAGCACTTGGGATATACAACCTGGTCGAAAGCCTACTGAAGTAAATGGAGAATCCCATTGACTTTAACAAAGCTGGGCCAGTTTATACCAGCAGAGAATTTAGGGTCGATAGGGTAGGCAGGTAGTTATAGCATAGATATTCCCCCTCAGTCTCCAGGAGAGGCTAGAGATTTAGGGAGAGATGGCCCAGGTTCTCTCAGCTTGCTGCACAGGCCCTGATCCCAAACCAGATGCTGCTAGGTGAGTGTGGGGGGGAATCCCATGGAGCCACGAATGCACCTGAAGGCTGCCGGAGAGTGGGCTGGGGGGCAATCACCCCCTCTGTTCCTCTGTTAGCTCCATCACTGCTTTAGGATTGTTCTTGGTAAACAATTAAGAGCTGTCTCCAGCTCACTTCCTTCCATGTCCTAGCAAAGAAAATTAACGAAATCAATAATCTTATTGATTTTTGTGAGTTTGTTTAAAGCAGGATTAGGGCTTCAATCCAAGTTTAAAGAAGGTATCTAGCTCATTTCTTCATGTCTGTGCACAAAGTTTCAAAACCAACGTAGCTTGGTAAAGGCATTTCTCAAGCTTTGTTGTGGTACAAACTTTCTGTTACTTCAAGCGTAGTGCCAAAGTAGTGGGAGCTGGATGAATAGAAACTTGGTCTGACTGAATTTTAATGTTTGGACCATCCAATACTACAGACATAAGAGCCAATAGTGACACAGGCATAGATTGTGCCTGGCATCCAGGGTCAAATGATCCAGTAAACTGTCTTCATTTGAAACATGTCCCTTGGAGTAATTTTGGCTGTTTAGGACAGATGAAGTTCTTCTTCATCAGAGTCTTCCTCACATGCTGTTCGGAGGGCATGTCCAATAGCCTAGTTGAAGGCACGGAGCACATCACATCCTTCTTCGTGTGCTTGGGGATCTGGAATGTATGAAAAGATACAGGATTTTAGTTCAGTGCTGTGAATGTGCCCAGCCAGTGTCACCCCCAGCTGTTCTAGTCTAGCTGTGTGGAGCCTTGTGAGGTCCAGTAGTTTAAAGACTGGAGCCATATCTTCATTCAGTCTTGTCTCTGCGGTGTATGTTATCAGTTCATCAAAGGCAATCTTCCCATGTGACATCTTCTCTGTGTTGCTTTGCTCAGTTTTGTTCTCCATGACTTTGTTGTAGAGAGACACCAAACATCTTTGCATGATGGGCCACTAGCTCGCATGCGCTTGGTTTTGCAAGCAAGTGCTGGTCTTGCAGCTGAAGTGCACATTTGTGGACTTCAGTATCGATACTGAGGGTGGAAGCTTCATGGAGGTCTTCTAATGGTGCATTAATTTCATGCTTCTTTTTCTGGAGGTCCTTTGTGCTGGTCACTTAAACATGTGTGTTTCCTCTGCAGATCATCAAGGCAGGGCCAGCCCACAACATTTTGGCACCTGAGGCAGGGAGCTCAAATGATGCCCCCATTCCCCCTCTCTTGGGTCAAAACTTTGAAACTCTGGGTCCTAGTCGTGCTCCCCCACAGTCTGGCACCTGATTTGGCCGCCTCAGTTCGCCTCATGGTAAGGCCAGCCCTGCATCAGGGTGATCCACAGTTTAATCCGTTTTACTCTTTTAAAGTTTGGTCCTGTCAAACTTGATGTAGCAGGATTTGTGCCAATGCCCATTGTTCTCATTCAAAGTCTTTTCAATACCATCACCATCCTCTAACCTACATACGTCTGTGGATATTGGAAGTGCATTCAGCTTATGGAAACATCTGACATTTTATAGTAGAGTTTGATAGCCAGATCCAACATGCTCTCGTTTATATTCTGATGGATTAATCAACTCTGCACTTGTGTCTTCCTCGTAAAGTGCACACTTGTCCCAATCAATATAGGAATGGGATGTGCCTGTTGATGGACCTGGCTGTCAGACAAGCTAGTATCTTTTTGACATATTTGAAGCATTAGTATTAGCCAATAGTAATCTAATATATTTCGCCACTGTGCACAGGTAATATTACCCAATCACCAAGCAGCTTTCAGGCAACCAAAGTAGCATCTGAAAGAAAAGAGAACTGGGATTAAATTCTCCCAAGACCATGCTCACTATCAAAATTAGTACAAAATGTGTCCTTACACCAATGTTAAGGTCATGTTGAAGGAAAACCAAGACTACATTCCTTGTATGTCCACCTGTAAAACAACAAAAATGTTTCCAATTATGACAGTGTTATTAAAATGACTGCCACAGACAACATGGCATGAATTGGTGATGACCCCATATCTGAACATCTTTATTGGGTCATGCCCTAAGACTGTAGCACATTTCATGCTTTTATGAGAACACCCATAATTCCATCTTCCCCCCCCCCCCCCCCCACAAATCTGATCGGCTGATGGTATCTGGCTTTCATGGTGGAGGCAATGTTTTGATTAAGTTATGAAACCTGGGGTGTGCACATCAAAGAACTGAATACCCTCTTGATCCCTGGAAAGTCTTCCTTATTGTAATGAGCATTTTTCCAGTGTACTAGTCTTCTGTCTCCATTAGAGATGGCCAGAACATGGAAATTCTTTCTGAAATTTCACTTTTTTGCAAAAAAAATTCATCCTGAAGTGGGATGGAATTTTTTGCTTTCCAGCTGTCCTCCTGGAAATCTCTTGTCAATTTCATGTTATCTCTCAGCAGGCTCATCATCAAATTGTTCCATGGAGAGAAGTTCCAGAGAGGCAACTGGGGAGCTAAAATTTTGATTTTCCAGATGGGAAAAATCAACATTTCTTGGCCAAGGGCATTTTTCATTGGAATGACTTTCCAACAAAAAGCCCCTGACCAGCTCTGGTCTCGAGGACTATATAGTGCCTATGAGAGCCAAGCTGAGCACCCGGCAGGACTTTCTTTCCATCAATTCCATTCAGCCAACATATGCCACTTCTTGGGCCGTTAAAACCACTTGATCTTTGGCCTTGTCCCTTTCTCGCTCTGCTCTGGTTGTTCCCAGAAATGCACTGTCTGGAGGGCCTTATTGCATTAATAATGGTCAGTCCCCCTGACACTTGTAAGGAAGAATAGTCAACGGGCTGACTAGCACCCGTTTCACTCCGTGGAATAGTTGCCATGAGGCTATATGCACAAGGGAGCTTGAACTCAGGCCACATAAGAGCATAGGGAGGAATTACAATGGGCTGACTTTATTTAGAGAGAAGTTAATAAATAGAATGAACTGCTCAGAACAGCAATCAGAGCAGCTAATAGAAACCGTCTTTAACTGAAGGTAGTAAAGTGCAGTATCTGGGGGAAACAGCTGCTATTAAAATAACACCGTGTGACCTCACTGACCAAGTGGTTCCTGACCTCTCTCCTTTCCTTAGTTTCCTATCCTGGATCCTGTCCACATACACTCCAGTGCTGGTTGAGATGGGTTTAGCCAGAACATTTGGCTCTGGATTTCAAACACTCCAAAGTCTGGCAGTGTTTAGACCTGGAGTTTTGGTGTGTGTTTAAAGAGAGATGCCTCACCCATTTTCAAAATGCTGGTTTAGGCTGGGTTTTGGATTTCAAACACACCTCCCCCTTCGCCACCCCCCTTCAATAGTCAATGCTTGGATGTGTAGGGGCTGGGCACCAGCCATCATTTTATGGTGTAAGAGAGTCTCCTGCTTTTCCCCTTCTGGACAGAGAAGGAAGGGAAAAGCGGCTGCACCAGCTCCTACTTCGGTCGAACGATAGTTACGTTAATCCTGGAGCAAATACATGGCTTCGTAGGAAGCTTGGAGAAAGGCAGGTGTCCAATTTAACAGCCCTGAGAGAAATAAACACAAAATGTGTACAATAAAAGCTCTCCTTGTGCCAAGGAATGTTGCAAGATGAGATTCCAGGTGAGATCAGAGACCCAAAACAAGATAAGGTTAAACTGATTTCCAAATCCTTATGCGGCGCACTGCCATAAATTCAACCCATCGATTCCCTTGACAGCGAGCTTTAGTTGCATTGTTCAGCTTCTCGGAAGCCTGAGTAGTAACTTCATAAAGACGGGGCCTTGCCATTTTCTAACCATGAAGATCAGGTCTGTTTCCTATTCTGCCTTTTTATCACAGCAGTGCTGAGCTTTAATGGAGCTTTAATATTTCTTTCTATTATAAAAAAAATGTGTAAATATGGAGCCAGGCAATAACAGGGGTTATTAAAGCAAATAGAGTATAATTGATGCACTCCTCCCTCTCCATCATATTTTCCTCTCATCTGTTTGTACAAAGCCGGCCAATCCAGTTGGGCTTTCTCCATCCATGTGATGCAGTATCTCTCCCTGGAGAAACCCACTGGCAGAGAAAATAATGGATTTTCCAGTCCAAATCAACCAGAGTTAGCTTTTATTGTTCCATTCTGTAGCGAGGAATGCATCATTTGTCACCAGTGATAACCATAAAAAGTCTTAATGAGGCTTTAATAAAGAGGAATATCTTGTTTTCCATGCTGTTCATCCATCATGTGCCCATTAGCAAATCCAGTAAAAACAGACATGCTAAATGACCTATAGAGTATAAATCTATCTGCATTTTTGGGTTGTTTTCTCTCTCTTTCCCTTTGTTGGTAGTGAGAGAAGACAAATATTATTAGCCATGTATATGATGCAGAACAAAGTCAGACTCTTCTGTACTGGAAACTTGCATTAAATATCTTTGCCATAACTACAGTAGGTGGGACAGAGTCAAACACAATTATCTTCTGCAACTAATTTATGAAATAGAGTACGAAAGGGAGATTAAAATGCTCAGATTAGGCTTCATTTCAAACCAGCATGTTGGAGGATGGCGTGGTATTGGATTCTGTCCTTATAATACTGAATAAGGTCTCCTACTGCACAATAAAACAGATGTATATGTAATTAAGGAAATGCTACATGCAGAGTGACCAGATAGCAGATGTGAAAAATCGGGACAGGGGGTGCTGGGTAATAGGTGTCTATATAAGAAAAAGCCCCAAATATCGGGACTGTCCTTATAAAATCGGGACATCTGGTCCCTTTTGTACCCTCCAGCTTCAACATATAATTTGAGGAGCTGGTCAAGATGTTTTGAATGAAAAGGGTATTTTTTTCTGATTGGAAAAAATGGCCTTTTTGTACAAATGAAAATGTTCACGAAAAACAGTCAGTTTTTATTTTTTTGTGGAAAATGTCATCTTTTTAAAAAAATATTGAAAACATTTTCAAAGTGGCTACTGAAATGTTTTGTTTGCAAAAAACCAGGTTTTTAGTCAATGCAATATTGCAAGAATGTTTTGATTTAAAGAATTGAAATATCAAAGATGTTGGGAGAAAATGGTTCAATTTCTAATGTTTTGGAGAGAAAAAAATCCAACTTTGAAACCTGGGGCAAAACTTGGTTTTCGCCTTTTAAACAGCTCTCGGTGTTTTTCATGCTCCATACCTGCATTTCCCACTGGCTTCCCTGGGAGTCGCAGTGGCTCATAGAGAGATATCATTACAGATGCTGCATTAAGGGGTTTGATGAAACTAAGAGCTTTGTTGTCTTATACCAGGGAGTTTTCTGAACAGGAGCTGTCCTGAAGGCAGAGCAAAGAGACCCATTTACAGTCATTCCACCTGGCAAATATCTGCTCTCAAAACCTTGCCAGCTGCATGTCTCTTTAACAGCAGTGTATGGGTGTCCTAGGCATTCCCCACCGGTGAGGTGGGAAGGGCGCATGATGGGATTGTGATGGTTCTGTTCAGACATATACATTTTCATCCTCCCCTTCCCTTGACTTGAAGAAAGTCCCGGGGGAGCAGCATTAGCTGGAAGTTATTTTATTTAGAACAGCCCTAAAGATGGAGTTACAGCTTGGGGGGCGAGGGGGCGACGGACGTCCTAAAATGTGCGGGTTTAACAGAGACCTGGGGAGAAGGAATCTTCATTGCGTGCCGCTCTGTGTTAGGTTCTCTAGCTGGTGTTGCTCCAGCTGGGCAAGGAAATAATAAAAGGTGGCAGGTCTGAAGCAGCCCCACCTCTCAGCGGTGCCTAATGGATAGTTGCTTGTGCATTACTGCTGGACGTGCTTGAGGATGTAGCAACTGTACATGACGCGTAGCCCGAGATTATAAGGCTGGCTTCAGAAGGGAAACCACAGAGCTCCTCCACTGCAGGAACTCCCTCTTGCCTTTTCCATCCTCTGAAGTCCAGGTTGCAGCTGAAATCTATTTGGCCGGGCACCCATCCGGCTGGCAGATAATTCTGATTAGCAAGGTAGGGTTGGGGGGGAGAGTGACACCTTTACCAAAGTGGCAGTGTCTGCCTATCCTTTTCATCTGCAGTGTGATTAGTGCCTATCGATGTCATTCATATAATAATAACCATCCTTTGCACTTACATAGTTGAGTTATGCCTCGCAAAGGGCAGTTCAGTAGTTTTGTGGATGTGGTATTCTTTGCTTCGGTGCCGTTGCAGTGCACAGCTGCTGTACTCCACCTCAGAGGTGTCTGTATTGCAGTAGTGGGCAAGCAATATCTAAAGTTCTGTCTAAACTCTGGGTTTGAATCTGCTGTCACTTCCGCTGATTTTACACCTATGTAACTTGACTGATTTCAGGGGAATTGCTCTGGGTTTACGTCTGGGTGCACATCTGAGAGCAGAATGCAGCTTGATGGGCCAGATTCTTAGCTGGTGTAAAATGGGCTTCACTGGAACTATTAATAGGAGTGAGGGGCTCACAATTTGGGCCACCCTTGCGCTTGGTGCACAGAGTTTTCTCCTGTCTGAGCCGCAGGGCATTATCTCTGTCACTAGGAGGGACGTCTAACGCGTTGCCCCTTGCACAGCACCATGTTCCCGAGAGGGCACGATGGAATATTTAGGTCCAGCCGCTCAGCCAGCTGGTGCTCTTGGTGGCAAGTACTAGGGCCTGGTGAGAGAAGCACCTGCCTGCCGTGGTTGGCAGGGAGCCCAGAGCTGAGATGGCGCTGAGATCACTCACTGAGGGTTTGAGCTGCTGACCCATGCCCAGCCCAAACCCTCTGGGACGAGGTCACACCACAGGTAAGAATCCCTTGTGACACGTCCCATGTCAGAGAGATCCGATCCATCTTGGAGAAGTGCTGTGCTCCAGGCTGACCCAGAGCAGCACAGACCGACTGCTTGCTATGGGACGTCCCAGAGGGTTTGGAATCGCTTTTAAAAGAGGAAGGATGGTCTTAGGGTTATGGCTCTGGCTGGGACTCGGGTCATTTCGCTGCTCTGCTGCAGTCTCCATCTTGGACCTCAGGCAGTTCAGTCAATTGCTGTGTGCCTCAGTTTCCCCTTTATAAAGCTGAGATAATAATACTTCCTTTGTCTGTCTTGTCTATTCAGACTGTAATTTCTTTTAGGGTAGGGACTGTCTCTTACTATGTGTATGTACAATGCCTAGCTCATGGGCCCCGATCTCAGCCAGGGACTGCGTGCTGCTGTGATATAAGTATTACTATCCCAGAAAACGGGTAACTGCTTCCCTAAATAACAAATATTGGGCCAAATCATGGTCTGTTTTACCGTGTAAATCCAGGGTGGCTCCACTGACACCAGCTGGGTCACTCCAGATTTACACAGGTGTCGCCAACAGGAGAATTTGGCCCAGCTTTTCTGACAATGTTTGCAATGCTTTAACGTGCATCCTGATGCTTGGAACGGAATCCCCCATTCAAGGGCCGGTAGGGGGTTCCTCCGTCTTTGTGCTCAAAACCGAGAAGGGGTTTGCTGAGGATGGCTAAGGGGCCTAGTCGTGATTAAAAGGCTACTGGCCAACATAATTTCATGTATTTAAATTAAATGATCTATTGCCTAGATAATAGCTCTAGGCAAGCCTGAAAATTCAAAGGCCAGAGCTGAGCCAAGCCTCCCAGCTTGAGTCTAGCTGCCAAAACACAAGCTGAGTCAGTGCAGTTGAGTGCAAACATCTGCAAAAGGAAATACACCATGATGGATTGGGTTGAGGAGAGTTCCAGTGTTCCGTGCCACAATGTTCAATTAAAACGATTGATGCTTCTGCATTTGTGAGCATGAACTTAGGTTGAAATTAGGCACTTTTCTGCACGAAATCTCAGCCCTTTGTTGATTTCTCAGATCTCCTGGGACAGGGCTCCTCTTCCTGCTAGCGTGAGTGGAGGTCCTGATACCCAGAGCCCACCAGTCATTGCTAGGGATGGTAGCACTGTGTTCAGAACATGGTTCTCCTGGTGGCTTCATTAAAGAGAAATACATTAAGCTCGGAGAGTCATGATGGTGACTCACGGTACCTCTGAGCAAACGCATACGTGTCTGTTGATTCGGGGCTGCTGCGGATGGGAAAATGGGCTGAGCATTCAAGGCAAGGTAGATATTCTAAGTGCCGTCCATTGAGCGCTGGATTTTGCGGGAGCCAGGAAGTCTTGCCAGTAGCAATTCCAAAATATGCGTCGTGACATCTTAGATGGAAGGGACTTAGAAAGGTGATTCTCCCTTTTTCCACTAGATCATAGGCCCCCTGGCTTCTTGGAGTGTGTGTGTGTGTGTGTGAGGGATGCTGTATGGTGTTCACATTGCTGCATTAGAGAATAACATGGTAATAAGCCATGCTATGGCTCTCAAGGCTCATCTGCTTAGGTTCCATACTGTAAGGGTGAGGAACAGCTTCCGTATGGGGAGAGACTAAAAAGAGGAGGGTTGTTTGGCTTAGAAGAGAGAGAACGATGGGGGGAGGGGGATATGATAGAAGTCTATAAAATCACGACTGGAAAGGAAAAAAGGAATCGAGAAGTGTTATATTTATCCTGTCCTACAATACAAACACTAGGAGTCACCTGATTAAATTAATAGGCAGCAGGTTTAAAACAAACAAGAGGAAGTACTTCCTCACACGACGCCCAATTAACCTGTGGAACTCATTGCCGTGGGATGTTGTGAAGGCCAAAAGTATAATTGGATTCAAAAAAGAATTAGAGAAGTTCATGGAGGAGAGGTCCATCAATGGCAATTAGCCAAGATGGTCAGGGATGTAAGCCTATGATCTGGGTGACCTTAAACCTCTGACTTCCAGAAGCTGAGAGGGGAAGACGGGGTGGATCGCTCCAAAATTGGCTTGTTCTGTATGCTCCCCCAAAGCTCTGGTACTAGCCGTATTGGAGACAGGGTACTGGCTAGATGGACTGTTGGTCTGACCCAGTATGACAGTTCCCCAGGCTGGGAGAAGACAGAGAGAGGCAGCCCAGGAATGGCCCTAGGAGGGATAGAGAAGCAGATCATAAAGAAACTGAGTTAGGAGAAAGAGGGGAAAAATACCACTTAAACTCACTGGGCCGCAGGCCTGCAAGGGCATCTTTGAGTCTGAAAAGGAAGGACTATGCTTGCAACAATAGTTCAGTCCGTGCAATAGCTGAGCCCTTTCACAGTTGAGCCCGGGGTGCTGGTAAATCAGGCTGTGACTGTCTGCAGGACCCGTCCCTCACCCCAAACCCAGGTTCGGAGGACAGTATTCTTTGTGTGCCGTTTCCACGAAGCACAATGACGCGGGCCCGTGGCAACAATGGTAAATATCTCTGCACTTCCCAGCCGCTTACAGCAGGAAAAGTGCTCCATGTAATGAGGCTGTCGCACCTTTCACTGGGGAGCGGCGTCCGACCACAGTGCTTATGCTCACTCTGGAAGGGCTTCCCTTACGGTAATATAAGACCACGTAGGCTGGCTTTACCGCTGCACCTGCACTGCGGGAACAAAGGGAAATCTTATCCTCTAAGAGCGAATGGCAGACGTTCCAGGTGAGCGCTCAGCACCCAGGTAATTGGTCAGCAATTATCGGTGCCCAAAGGTTAACAGTGCTGGCTAGGGCTGCCCTGTGATGCTGGGCCACAAGAGCAAATAGGGGAGACGCACTGTTCCAGGGGGAGTGCAAGCCCAAGCCTCTCCAGAGATCCAGCAAGCACACAGGAGGGGGCATGTGCTGCACCCTCCCCTTGGACGATGTAGCTGGCTCCCTTCTGCACAGCTGGTGAGTTCCACAGAGCCGGAGCCTGTCCATGACCCTGGGGCACGGTGCACATTGCAGGGGGGGCTCCCTGCAGCCTCCTGTCACACGATTGCAGGCCTGCACTAGGGCCAGCCTTACCCGTAGTGTGATGCATCCTGTTCTACTGTGTCCTGGCATCACGTGATGGCAAGGCAAAGCCAAGGGCCTCAATGAGGGGGAAGCCTGTTTGAGCCATGACAGTTCATAAAACGTCATCCCTAGTGCACATCCCTCCACGCCGGTGGTGTTATGCTGAGGGGGCACTGGGGTCCCGCCGTATAAAGCATCAGTCTTTTTACTCCTCTGCGTCAATGTACGCCCCCAGGTCCCCCGTCTGCAGGCTCCCACCCGATCCTTGGTTTGAGCTCAAGAAGACTGATTTTCCCAGATGGAGATGTCAGCCGCCCGTGTCACAGCAGGGACCTGCTAGCTGGTGACTGGGGGCAGAGCTGTTCCTTTCTGAGCTCTTTGCCAGTGGATCTTGCTTCGGGGATTCTGTTCTCCCCATGTGCCCAGCGCTGGGAGAGGATTTGGGAGGAGACGTTTGCCCGATGGCCACAATCTTGCTGTCACTCTTGGGTGAAGCAATCCTCTATGCTCATCGCCCAGGAACGAGATGAACCCTGAATTGGCAGGAGCGGAGGGGGCGGCTCTCCACTTAGTTCAGATGAGCTTGCAGTGACTTGTTCGGCAGTTCCAATTCCTGTTGAGCGGCTTATTACAAGAACCCGAAATAAGGATCCTGCATTCCTGAGTTGCGCTTTGGGAAGTGGCTTCATAACAAGCATCACAGTGGGTGCGTTACCCAGTTAGGATTTCCCAGCTGGGTGGGATGAAGGCCTTTCCTGGCCTGCTCCTACGACAGCAGTGTGCAGTTCCGCTTCAAATCCAGCAGCAGGAAGATTTCCTGCAAGCTGCGCGGGGTGGTGTTGAAAGTGAGGTGCTAACTCCGCCGGTCAGGGATTCCTGGGGACAGATTAGCCCCATGCTCCGCTCCTGCCGCAGTAGCTTCTCTTGCCCAACGCTGTGAAAACTCCACAATTGGGAGGGCTCCTTCTAACTCACCTATTACACCTTTCACCTAACGAACCTGCCAGCCCCACTCCAACCTCCCTCTCCCATTTGGTGACCGGCCCTTTGTAATCTCCTTGTTCCAAGCAGTTTAGAAGGGCTTCGTGTAACCATCCACCAAACCAGTAGGTTTAAGATTTCAAGGCTGGGCAAACCACTGAATCGTTGCTTTGTCAGGAAACCAGTTAATAAGCAGCAGCCCCTGCAGTGAAGGGCGCGGGAATCTGATTTACTGCAACAAAAGGGCCATGTGGCAACGATCATACTATGGGCGAGATAAACGCACAGGTGTATGCCGCCTCCCAGATGTCTCCTGAATGGAAAAAAACAGGGGAACGAGCTAGCTGCTTCCCTGAGCGCCCGATCCAAAGGCCCCTGGGGAGACCATAATGGGCTTTGGATCAGGCCCTTAATCATTATGAATTTTATTATATGGTGCATGTCTAGGCTGCCCGTCCCCGTAGTTTGTAGGTGCTGCATCATTTGAGAAGTACGTCCTCCTTCCTTCCAGAGGAGAAACGAAGTCTCTTCCCCTCCCCGACTCTTTGTCTACTTGCGGACTCAAAGGAAGGGGCCTGCTTGCACAGATCACGCAGAGCCCTCGTTATCCATCAGGCTGTGATGGCAAATATTCCCCTAGCAGCTAAGCTGTGAAATGGGCCTGATCCTGGAGCACTGTGACTTTTATTGCCTTTGTTGAAATCCAGCCTTGGTAGGTTGCTCTGACATAGGAGCCACTCTCCAGTGTGGGAGTGAAATCCGGTAGGATTCCAGCTTTCAATCCCCCCCAGTATCCTTCCTCTAATGCCAGTATGTCAGCTCCGCTGTTGGGCTCCCTTTGCACTGAATCCTGATGATCTGAACTCAGCGATATCCAGACAAAACTGGCGTCTCGCAAGCTGTGCAGATGATCAGTGTAAACCAAACAGAAGTCATTGCAGCTATTTCACAGATGCTTATTTGGACTCCCCCTCCCCCTGCTAGCGAGAGGGGCTGATTCGAGTTCAGTTCAGGCTCTCGCTCACTGAAGGGCAACGTACAACGCTTTTGATTCCAGGGCTTGCTCTGGAGCCCCCCTTCAGTGAGGCCGTTAGTTCATGCCGAGTGCATTTCCTGTTTCAGCCTGTGTTCCTATTCTCCTCCCTTTCCATTAGAGTGGCTAAGAAACTTGGCCTCTCCTAGAGGGGAATTTCCCAGCATCGGGTGCTATTGGCCAACTTTAAGGTAAAAAAAAGTGCATTTTTTCTCCTTGAGTCACCAGCAGCCCGGCAGGTGAGAGAGTCCCTGAACTGAAAGCAAACGAGAGACATTAATCATTTTATTAAGCCACAAAACAATCCTGGCACCTGACCCAGCTTTGTCTGTCTTCGTCCAGGCTATGAGCACTGGGGAAAAGTGCCTGTGTATTTACAACTTCCTTCCTGGCACGAGGGCTCCAGGTGCCTCCTTCCCTGGGGAGAAGCTGGGATTATTTCTTCACGTGGTGCCAATCACACCTGCAGGCTGATTTTTTCCTTTCATTCCTCCAAACCATGTCACCCTTTTTTAAAACAATGGGCCGTACAAACACAGAACCTGCTCCTTCGAACTCAGCCCAGATCACCGCCGCTTAAATCGAACACAGCTCACAACACTGGTGCCTTGGACCAGGCACATCGCCGCTCTCGTTACCGGGATTTTTCTTTGACACACCGAGGGATACATTCAACCTGTGCTAATGCTGGCGTAACCCTGGACTCACATTATGATAATGCCGAGGTCTTATGTAGCACTTTTCATCTGCAGATCTCAAAGTGCTTACAAAGGGAAGTCCGTTTCAGGATCACCCTTCTTCAGATGGGGAAACTGAGGCAAGGAGAGGCAAAGGCATAGGGTGGGAGGGATAGCTCAGTGGTTTGAGCATTGGCCTGCTAAACCCAGGGTTGTGAGTTCAATCCTTGAGGGGGCCATTTAGGGATCTGGGGCAAAAATTGGGGATTGGTCCTGCTTTGAGCAGGGGGTTGGACTAGATGACCTCCTGAGGTCACTTCCAACCCTGATATTCTATGATTCTATGAAAGTGACTTGTGCAAGGTCACCCAGCAGGCCAGTGACTGGGACGAGAACCCAGGACTCCTGAGTCCAAGTGCAGTGCAGTGCCCAGTCCCCTTGGCTCCAGTATCCCCCAGTCAACACGGACGGGAATAGCAGTGGTGCTCATGACACCTACTCCACTGGCAGGCTGGGAGATGAGTGGCTTAGCCCCAGGCTGGGTGATGCTAGCCAAGGTGTGATGGCTGGGAGATGTGATGAATCAGTGGCCAACATTAGTGAGTCTCCTGTGGAGAGCTGGGTGCAATTTAAAGCTTCTCTCTTCTGGCCACACTCTTGGGAAGGACTGCAGTGCAAATGCTGCCTGCCGTCCTCCGAGGCAGTAGCTCTTGAGGTGCAGCAGCTCTGCCTGTTCAATGTGGGGGACAAGGTCCGTTCAAACCTCCTGCCCCACCGGGGGTGAATGGCGCTTGCCAGTGTCACCAGCAGCATTTCCAGCCCTTGGGATCTAATGTCTCTGTCTGCATCCCAGGATGCAAGCCTGTCTTGGGCAGGTGTTGTGGGATATTGTGCCCAGCTTGGAGGAACTCGAGCCATGGGTGGCCTCTGGCCCTATTGGAAACTTTTAGGCAGTGGTTACAGCGCCAACGTGGCAAGGGATCGGAGAAGGGGAGACAAGGATTCGAGCCCACTCTTGTGGCGGAGGCTCTAGGTCGGAATGAGTTGTTTTCCTGGATCTGGCCCAGATGAGGTCCAAGATGATGTGAAGTTGCTCACCTGAGCTCACCACTGTACAAGAAGGAAGAAATCTCCCAGGAGCAGCTGCGCTCATGAGCCTTCTGCCATTTGGGGCCAAAATTCTCCCGAGAGCAGTGTGACGATTCAGCTGTGGGATTCAGCCCAGCTTAGGGAGAGGGTGGGGAGGTGTCACCATCTGCCCTGTGACCCTGGTTCCTCTACACTGTGCAGCTGAGACTCAGTGCCCTGCCACCTGCAGCCTGCTCATCACATAACGGCCTCACCCTCACGTCCCCCAGCCTGGGTGCTCCTCGCAGGGTGACCCCAACAGTCCCGAGTTTGCCCCAAACCGTTGCCCCTGGAGTGCCCAGCCCCTCTCCCTGTAGCACTCACAAAACCGTCTCAAGTTTGCTGCTCTTTTAAAGAGACTGCGCAGAGCACCAGCCAGCTAGTGTGGCTGAGGATTTCACCCCTCAGTTTGGAGCACACAAGAGTAAGTTTATTAACGAAGACCAGAGATTTAAGGGGGGAGCAAGGAGAAGGAATCAGGATAAAAATGTTTCAAACAAAAAAGAAAAAAGATGCTTCTGAGGCTAAAACCTAACTTAACAAACCAGAGTCTTTTGTTCAAAGGCATTTTCTTACCCCAGTCCTTCTTCCAGCATCGCTGGCCAATCCTGAGCCGGGATCCAACAGACATCGCCCAGAGCACTGGGTTTCTTTGTCTCCTTGAGCAAAGGATAACTAGGGGTTCTCTCCCCGCCTTTTCCTATCGATAGGACTCCGTGTCTGTCATGGAGGTCACGGATTCCGTGACCTCCGTGACTTCTCCAGCGGCTGGTGGGGCTGACCCCAGAGCCACCCAAGCCCCTGGTCTAACTGCTCAGGCAGCCCCAGGGACAGCCCCATCAGTCGCTGCTGTCAGCGAGCAGCAGTCCTGGGGGCGGCCAGAGCAGCGGCGGGTGGGAGGCCCTGGGGACAGCTGCAGCAGCCGCTGCACGGTGGCCCCTGGCAGCTGGTGCCACTGGCCTCTGCCCCCTCACCCCCCGAGCAGTTAGGGGTATGTAATAAAAGTCACAGACAGGTCACGAGCTGTGAATTTTTGTTTATACGACACCTTACATTGCACCTTTTAAATACAGAGTATGACAAGCATGTTAGGTGCGGTGAGTGTAGCAGGCCTGACAAAAGTTGTTGACACAGAGTCGCGAACCACCAGTGGGCGTCTGGGTCAAATGCATCTTGCATGAGTTAGATGCAAATCCCAAACCTAACCCTAGCTTAGGCTCAGCCTTTTGAACCCACGTCCAAAACCTTAGCTTGCACTTAATCTAGCTCTGGATCTAACATTGGCCCATCTCTCGCTTCAGGCCAAAGGTGCCATTCTGAAATACAGCTCTCTTTCACAAAGAAACAGCTTTGCTGGGTGTACCTTTTTTTTCACTAGCAGGAGTTAGGAGAGCATTCCTGGAGGGAAGGAGTTGGGGTGGAAATGACCATTTAGTAAATCAAATAATCCATTTGTCTGCCTGATGCCAGGATTTATTTCATTCTCAGCTATCCCTGAAAGATGACCGTTGAGTGTGGCCATGAAAATCTTGAGTGCTGGTGGATTCCCAGACTATGTGGTATCCCTCTACCTGACCACGGATGGATAATGTTGCTCGTCACAGTGGTAGCTGGGTGCCTTTCATAGAATTAAGAGCAAATATACAAAAGGTGTGATGCCAAATTTTCCAACGCAGCTGGGTAAATGCATTAGTTAATTTTTATTTCCTTTTTCCTTGCCTCCCTCCATCCCACTCCTCCGCCTTTATTTCTTTTCCTTCTTGTCTGCACCTCTTTTTCTTCCTCGGTTCTCTTTCTCTCTGCTGATCTCAGTTGCAGATAGGGAGTTAAGTCACAGATGTGTGTTTTGCCCTTGGATCTGCAGGGCATGAAATTTCTGGTTATTCTTACCTTCCCTATGCGTTCCAGAGCCTTGGCCCTCTCTCCAGCTCCCACGAGCTTCAGCATTGAGGTTGGCAGCATCATAGCACCTGACCATTGTCACAGAGCGAGGGGTTCTGGTGGCTGGTGCCATGAAGACGGCCTCGAAGATAAGGCTTTGGGCTTGACCCAGTATTCTCAGGGGAGCCAGTGGGATGAGAGGAGGCCATGTGCTCTCAGGGCTGGTGTTGCTGAGGAGATGGGCTACTGGGGCTGGCCTGAGGGGTGGGTGATCAGGGGTAACAAATCAGCACATCTTTGGGGGAGGCAGGACGGGCACCACATCACTAGGTTCATCTGCCTTTTTTGATCTGCTGGTTCAGGAGTTGGGGGGAGGGGTGCCAAAAACGTTTTCCACCCTCGGTAGAAAAACAGCCAGGGCCAGCTCTGTTGGTTGTTACATTCTTGACTCACTGAGGCTTTTCTGGTATTCAGGTGCTCAGACCTAGGTCTAATGAACTGCAGGAATCCTGCAGCCTGGAGGTCCCAAGGGTGCTCCAAACTCCATGCACAGAGCAAAACTGGATTGAGGAGAGCTTGTTTGGAGCTTTCCCCTCTGTCTTCAGCAGCTGTGCTGGCTGCGGTGCCTGGAGCAGTGTGAAGTGCACCTCTGCTCTTTTATTCCACTGGCTCTTCCACGGGAGTCCACTGGGCAAACGACAATGAACTCACAGGCTTGCAGGGGCTTGCATTTTGCTTGTGGTCTGGGGGAAGGCACCAAAGGTCACTGGCTCTTTGTCAGCTTTTCTCCCACCAGAAACTGCCATTGGAACTCAAAAGATTTTTGCTGGTTGGCATTGTCCAGTTTAAGGCTCTTCTGCTTTCTAGAGCAGGAGAATCTGCCTGCCAGACAGTGTCTTATGGATAAGCACCAAGGAATCAGGACAGTGGTACTTGTCTGGCTTAAGATGGCACCAGAAACCTCACATGATCACTAGTGAGCAATATTGTGCAAGGACATTCCAGTGATTTCTCATTAGAACCAGGTTTCATTTGGACTTGCCCACCTCCTGATTTGATTTTCACCAATGTTTGTGCGACCGGGGTTTATTCACAGGAATATCTAGGGAAAGTAATTTTCGTGGTTGTAATCCAGATTGCTGTCAGCATGGAATCCAGTTTGTTTGGGGCAGAAGTGAATGGACTGTTTATAAAGGTTAAGTCATCCAATCAGGGAAGAGTCACGGTACCATGTGGCAGTCACACAGCTCAGAGAGCGAGCCAGCCATTCCTGAGATTTGTTCACCCAAACCACTGGTGGAAATATTTCAAACATGCCCCGGCTTTGCTCACATTGAGTGAAATCACTGGCAAAATGCCCATTATCTTCAGTGGATCAGGTTTATAAAAATTGTAGTCTGTTTGCAGAAAATTAGTGGCTAGGAAAATGGGCTAAATTCCCCCACATGATTCTCCCAGCTCTGTTCATGACCCTGGAGGGGTGTACACATTCAGGATTAACAATGGGAACTGCAACACACCTGTCAAAACTAGGTTCTCTAGACAAAATCTGGGTGGGTGGCAACCTTCCCACCCAATATGTGTGGGCTGTATGAACATTCATGACTGTTCAGTCATCGTGCTCATCTAATAAGTAGGTTAGCCGTAGTCTGGGCTTACCCAGATGGGTGGAGAATATTTTTACAGCAGAAAGATCTTAATAACTGTGAATGAGGCATAGCTAAGTATACAGGGTTGATCAGGTGATTTACTGAAGCTAGCTAGGCGGGGCCATTTTCCTTACATATTTATACCCTTTATTTTCTGGGATTGTTTCTAATGAATCAAATGAAGAATTATGGAACCCATCTGAATTTTCTTTCCTAGGGTGGGTGGTAACTGAAACACTCACTGAACATTTGCTGTCCCTGATCCTTCATTTTCTTAAAGAGAAGGCGTGCCCCTTCTTGCTCTGTTTGTGCAGTAGCTCTTCCGGCGTAAAACACACCAGGTGGAAATTGCACTCTTCCTTGGCTCAGGTCCGGGGCCAGAGGGTAAAGGAATATAAAGGATGGGAAGCATTCAGAAAGGCTTCACTAAGATCCAGTCCTATTGTACTTCCTCGTCAGCTAGTGAACCTCTTGATCTACAGTGACAGGGCTAGATTCTCCATCCCAGCTGTGCCCAGCCTGGGAACGTCAGTGGGCTGGTGTGCATCTAAGAGTGGACAGTGTTTCACGGAGCACCGTGTTCCCACACTAAGGTATCAGTTTGTTTATACAGCTGCTGTGAAAGCAGCCACGATGCAGGACAGGAACTGTCTTGGCAAACCCTGAATGCTACAGATCAATGGGCAACAGGGATTCAAACAAGTGCCAGGTAGGGTCAAGCCACAGATCACACCATAATAATCTATCTGGGCTATGTGAGGCCAACAGCAGGAATTCTTGTTTAAGGCTAAACCAGTTTTCCAAAAATTTTCATGAATGAACGGGGGGTGGGAGGATAGGTTCAGGTCACTGAAACATTTCCTTTGAATACATTTGACATGTTTCACTTTTGACCTCTTTTTCTTTCACTTTAAATTTTTTTATTCAGAAATTTAACTTATTTTATACTAAAGTCATTTCAAAACAGAAATCTGAAACTTTTCATTTCAAAGGCGTCAAAATGGAATTTTGAAAAGGATTTTTTCAAGTCAGGAAATTCATCAAAACCAACCTTTTCCCATGAACAATTTCAATAAATCTGCATTTAATGGCAACCAAATTTATAATCTCATCGAAAACAGATATCAAATTAGATTGACAGGCTCTATTTTCCATAAATCCAGGGTGATTTGCATTAATTACATTACCCTCCTTTAATTCTTTATTAATCTTCCCATTCACCTCTGGCCACACTAACCTGTGCTTTCCCAAAGCCATGTCTGAATGTATGCTGTGGGCATGGAAGGATACCGTCTCCACTGGCCATGTCTCCTTTGCTTTTTGACCATGACCACTCTCTTGGAGCTGGGTGTGTGTTGAGCGATGGTGCTGGGCACTGTGTGTGTGAAGTAGGACTAGCCTGACAGCTCTTGTATTTCCATGTCAATTGTGCATTTCTCTGCTACATTGTACAATGTGCTAGTGAGGCCATAAGAATGATTCATTCTGCTCATAACCCAGTATCCACCACACCTGGCAGGTATTTTGAATGAATTTCTGTAGGAAAAGAGAGACGAAATTATTGTATGATCTCTACATGTATTACACTGGATTTGAGGGTGAGGTTGTGCTACATTCATAACTATAGAGTCCTGACTTTGACTCTTACAAGTTAGAGATATGAATTACCAATCTTAAAGCTGGCTACAAAATACACCGAAACAGAATAGTATCTGATAAGAGCCTAGGCTATTCAGTAGCAATTGAAAGAAAAACTGTCAGATTAAACTGATACCCAGTTTCATTTACAATCAGTTGCACTTTCAGGGTCTTAGCACTGCTATTTTTGGGTTGCAGTCACTGCCGGTAAACTCTTTTCACTGGAATTGTTTTACAAGTAGCAAACATTTCGAGTGTTCTTAAATTCTCTAAGAGCTTATTCTTGTAAAACCTACATTTAGGACCAAATATGAGTTGGTAGTGTTCCTTTAACAGGATATATAATATCTAATTCAGAATTCTCCAGCTCGTCTCAAGAGAAAAGTCCAAATTCCATTGGCATTTGCTGGATAAATTCTAGTTCCTTAAAGGGGCATTGTTAACTTAAACAGACAAAAGTGTGATTTAAAAAATCTACTATTGTTACAAGTGACACCCACTCACTGTAACTGAGAGATCAAGGGGAAGTGTTTCTGTTTTTCTGAATAAAGGGGTTTCTTATCCTTCGCAAATGATCTTTTTGTGCATGTGGCCACAATCCCTGTTGGTTCTGGTTCACAGTTTACCCATGTATCATCCATTAGGCCCCAATCCTGCAAATTGTTCTGTGGCCACACCATGAAGTTCGTCACTCCCCCCAGGAAACAGATTGTAAAAAGATCACAGAGATGCATTCAGGGGAACTAGAACAGGTGTTATAGCTCAGACTATGAACTCATGTTTATTAAAATTGACTAGCTCTCAAGTTTATTTATCTGGATTTATACAGCTGATGGTGTCCTTTTTAATGCTAAAATAGCCTTGTCATTAAGGCCCTACTTGAATTGTGGGATGATTGTCAAATAATGGTGGCTAAACTGCAAACACAAAATGGAAAATTTTGGAAAAGTAATAATGGACATTGATTAATTGTGGTAATTTGGAAAAGCCAGAAAAGACCTATTTGTTTAAGAAAAATTTGATGGAACAATGTAAACACTCAAATATTACGTTGTACCTGCTGATATTTTTTTTTGATAACCAGACATTTTGATGTAATTATATTACAGTCATTAATGTGTGGGGCTGACAGCAGGCCCCTGGCCGCCAGCTGCCCCGGGCTGACAGAGGAACCCCCGCCATGTGCAGGGCTGACAGTGGGAACCCCCGCCACCCCAGGATCACAGCAGGAGCCACACGGCTGACAAAATTGCAGCAGAAGCCTAATATTGTGGGAGCCACAATATTGCCAATGAAGTAGGGCCTTACTTATCATGCAGTCATCAGAATCAGCAACATTGGTGAGCAAAATTGGCTCCTATAAACTAAATATAAAGGGTGAGTGAAAGAGGGCAGCAGTAAGGATTGGCTCTTTGGTGTAAATGGGTGTAGCTCTCTTGAAAAGCGTCTCGGATTTACACCACTGAAGATCTGAGCCTAAGAATTAAAATAAGTAACACAAAGGGCAGCATGCAGGTTTCAGACAATCTCCTCCTTTGGAGTTTTCACCACATGTTTGCAGTAGCAGCTGCATGGTTAATGAGGTCACAACCGGGGCACATCAGACATAAATATCAGCAATAACAGCCCTCCAGCTTGCAATCAGGGTGAGGAGACCAAAGTCAGGATGGGCTTTGAAGCTGAAGTGCAGGGGCCATTTCACAATGCCTCTCATGAACGTGACTTTAAATAGAAAATAAAATAATTGGCTGTTTTCTGCTGTTCACCTCGGAGCCAGTAGCAAGAGGCCACGCTAGAGCGATCACAGACTCCGAGGGAGACTTGAGGAGAGACCAAACACAGCACGTTGTCTGGGGCTGAACAAACTTGTGGAATGCAGCCGGTGGGAGCTGGCTGTCACTTGGCTTTATTTCCTTACTCCAGCAAATAAGGTCTGCCTTCAGAGTGATGAAAATGTCTCACTATTTACACCTTAGCAACTGGCCTATCCGTGACTGTGTTAGAGAAACATCTCAGATATAACACAGGGACTCTGCTCTCTCTTTCAGTCCCCGCTGTCTCTCCTGTGCTTTCCCCCTCTGTTTCCTTTGAACAGTCAGTTTGCCTGGTACTGGCTAACTTCCCGCTGCTGCTGCCCGGGTGTGCTAGGGCGGAGTGAAGGATGCAGGGAAGACTTATCCAGACCTTGTTGAGCTTGGATAATAGACGATATTTTACTAACAGAAAAATACTGCCTGAGTTACTCAACCTCAGAGAAGAATAAGTGTGTGAAGGGGGTCCTAAAAGCAGCTCTATGATGCTCTGAGGGTGAGGAAGGATGGAAGCAGCTGGCTTTCTTTACCTTGGCGCAGTGAACTGGAAAGTAGGACATGAGTCAACAGAAGATCTCTCTGAGGAGCAGGCCCAAAATGCAGGAAGGAGACACAGGTTGGGGTTTTCAAAGCTGCCTATGACAGTCAGGTGTCCAACTCCAAGGAACATCAGTGGGAGATGCGTTCCTCTCTCCCTCAGGCCTCTTAACGAATCTCAGCCTTCATGGAATGAGGGCACAGCCCTGCAACTTACCTGAAAATCCAAGGGGTGGGGAGAGCATGCATGGCTTGCAGTGGCCTAGAAGTTTGTGGAATACTTTGGATGAGACCTTTACCTCAGACCAGAGTAGCAGCCGTGTTATTCTGTATTCGCAAAAAGAAAAGGAGGACTTGTGGCACCTTAGAGACTAACAAATTTATTTGAGCATAAGCTTTCGTGAGCTACAGCATGCATCCGATGAAGTGAGCTGTAGCTCACGAAAGCTTATGCTGAAATAAATTTGTTAGTCTCTAAGGTGCCACAAGTCCTCCTTTTCTTTTTACCTCAGACCAGTGCCCAAAGGCAGTTCTCTAGGAGACACAGCGTAGGTGATTTGGACCAATAGCAGGAGGAGAAGGTTCTAATCCATTTCGCTTCACACAAGTTTAAATCTAATGGTGACTCGGGAAAAGTGAGGCACGGAGGAGATACTGGCATAGCATCTGACTGACTCTGCTTATCATGGCAGACAAGGTGGGGGTGAGGTAATATCTTGGATTGGACTGAGAAGGACAAGCTTTTGAGCCACACAAGAGCTCAGTGTGGCTCAAAAGCTTTTCCCTCTCACCAGCAGGAGTTGGTCCAATACAAGATATTACCTCACCCCCCTGGTCTCTCTAATATCCAGGGACTGTTACAGCTACAACCACTCTGCTCATCATGGCAGATACATTCTGATTTGGGGTTTCTCACAGTTACTTAACTGTAGAATTCCTCCTCCTGAGCCGTGGAGAGAACATGCTGACTCAGGGTATGGCCACAGTGTGTCCATTTTAGATAGACACCACAAATTCCAGTACCAAGCTATTATAGTTGCTTAAGGCTTCATACCTCTGTCTGCCTTTAGGGCTGTGATGTTGTCTTTGTAACAGAGAAGATTGTGCAAGAATCCTGGGATTTGCAGATCTTCAAAAGGAATATACACTGCTCACCTGTGCTTTCCCTGAGCAACCTACACTACCATTGCAAAATTCCAAATCTCACTTTGAAAAGCTGCTATTTTTCCGACTGCGGCTAGGCCTAAAGCAGCAACACTGTTTAATGTGTAATGGTGTCCAGGTATGTATTCTCCCTGTGCACGTGTAGGGAAGCCTTGATCTCTAGCATGAGATTTTGATATGTTCATCTGCGTCAAGCTTTGGCTAACGACTAAAAGATGTGCTGGATTGCCTGTGTTCATGCCACGTATGGTATATCGATCAGTGTGCAAAAAATAGGGGGAAAGTCATGTCGCTTGATCATTTTAGGACTATACAAAGTCTCTAGTACCCATATATGACAAGGTACCCAAGTCTTCGAAACATCCGCACATGAGAAATAGGAAGGCATATTTTATCATCTCGTGTATTCCAGTGTTCCAGGGTATGCTTAGTTTCGGTATCCTGTGATCTAAGTAATACGGATGAATTGCAAAGTTTTCAAAAACAACAAAGGGTCCAATCCTCCACTGACCTCAATGGTGTAGGATCAGGCCCTATGTGACTTCGGAGTGTAAGTCTTATTGAAAGTCAGTGGGACGTAGGAGACTGTGGCCCAGATTTTTAAAAGTATGTGGGTACTGCTCCTCTCAGCATTGTAAGGCCTAAGGACCAGATCCTCAAAAGTACTTAGGCGCCTAACTCCAGTTGGAAGCCATGGGAGTTAGGCACCTACATAATTTTGAGGATCTGCGTCTTTGGCACTTTTAAAAATAGTACCCAAAAGAATTCATGACTTTCTCAAACTCAGTCATTCCATGTTACACCTACTACTCAGGCTCTTAGAAAGGAATTTTACAAAGCAGAATTATATATATTTAACCCTCCCCCACCCCAAGCAGAGACTAGCCACCCTAATCAATGTAAATAATCAAACAGAATTTTTCAGTCATGTCTTAGTTCTAGAATATGGCTGATTGCACGTCACTGGCCCATGTACTGAAATAAAAACCACTCCAAAGTTACTGTAAATGGCCCAATTCATGCTGAGAAATACAGATAACTTGTTATTAAAAGGGCAGCCTCCCTGCACCCCTGCTGTGCCTTGGTAATTCAGTACATTTTGCATGGCGTTTTTTTCCAGTGTGCCTCAGCCGAGAAATGGGTCAGCCACATTTAGGGGTGAAAGGGTCTGATGGAATGAAGGTCACCCTGGTGCACCCCCTTTCCATCAGGTCTGGTGCTGCAGGTGAGCCCGTGCCTCACTTCCCTTCACCCAAGTTATGAACAAGTCCAGACTGACCTTCCATAAACCCACGCTCAGTCAGGTACATCTAGGGCCATTCATCATTTCAGGCTTAGTCCTGCTGGCTCCTTCAGGAGATCTTCTTGTCCTGCACCTGAAAACAGTCTCTAGTCTGGGCAGCCTTCCCCATTCCTTTTAGGGGTTATCCCTTTTCAACCCCTCCTTAAGCCAGAATCCCCAGCCCTCCTCTGCGAACTGGGGCTGTATTCATTAGTGACAGTGTCTCTTTACCCAGGAGCTGAGTTCTGGGTTAGCCAGCTCTGGGCCCTTTAGCCAGCTCTTGGGGCTTCTCCCCTAGCTGGCTCCTTTTCCTTAATTACCCTTTAGGCTGCTCAGCAGCCCACCCTTTCCCTCCTAGTGTCTGTCCTGCTATAACAGAGGAGGCAGCCTTTATGCTGGTCCCCAATTGATTGGGGGAGTGGGGAGCCTTGCCCCACCCTCTCTTCAAGGCTCCTGGCCCTTAAAGATATAGCAACTTGGTTATTCTCCCACACACCACTCATTCCTGGGACAACTTCCTCTCTGTCCATATCTCCCTTTGGTCCTTCTATATAGAGATATTGGACCGTTCAAACTCTTAAAGGGCCATCCACATTTCGGGATGGGCTGACCGCTAGGTCCCATTACCCTTAAGGGGCAGATGAGCCTGTAGACATTTCGTTCTCCTGACCCAGTCAGCCTCAGAACCCCGTCAGTTGCTGCACGGTTCCAATCAGCGCAGACTTTGGCGGTGGTTTCTCGGTGGTGTGGACCGCTGTGGCCTGATCCCAAGAACTCATTTCCTGTGGACTCCCATATGGGAATCAAATTTAGATTAATTCCCAGCCATACTTAGCATCATTGTATACTGGGGCTTTGCTAGGGAAGAGTTTGGATAAAGACCTCCAATAGAATGATTAATGATTCATTAATGATCTGGAGGATGGCGTGGATTACACCCTCAGCAAGTTTGCAGATGACACTAAACTGGAGGAAAGGTAGATACGCTGGAGGGTAGGGATAGGATAGAGAGGGACCTAGACAAATTAGAGGACTGGGCCAAAAGAAATCTGATGAGGTTCAACAAGGACAAGTGCAGAGTCCTGCACTTAGGACAGAAGAATCCCATGCACCGCTACAGCCTAGGGACCGAATGGCTCGGCAGCAGTTCTGCAGAAAAGGACCTAGGGGTTACAGTGGATGAGAAGCTGGATATGAGTCAACAGTGTGCCCTTGTTGCCAAGAAGGCTAACAGCATTTTGGGATGTATATGTTGGGGCATTGCCATCAGATCAAGGGGCGTGATCATTCCCTTCTATTCGACATTGGTGAGGCCTCATCTGGAGTACTGTGTCCAGTTTTGGGTCCCACACTACAAGAAGGATGTGGAAAAATTGGAAAGGGTTCAGCGGAGGGCAACGAAAATGATTAGGGGCCTGGAGCACATGACTTATGAGGAAAGGCTGAGGGAACTGGGATTGTTTAGTCTGCAGAAGAGAAGAATGAGGTTGATAGCTGCTTTCAACTACCTGAAAGGGGGTTCCAAAGGGCATGGAGCTCGGCTGTTCTCAGTGGTAGCAGAACAAGGAGTAATGGTCTCAAGTTGCAGTGGGGGAGGTCTAGGTTGGATGTTAGGAAAAAAAAATTCACTAGGAGGGTGGCGAAGCACTGGATTGGGTTACCTAGGGAGGTGGTGGAATCTCCTTCCTTAGAGATTTTCAAGGTCAGGCTTGACAAAGCCTTGGCTGGGATGATATAGTTGGGGATTGGTCCTGCTCTGAGCAGGGGGTTGGACTAGATGACCTCCTGAGGTCCCTTCCAACCCTGAGATTCTATGATTCTATGATTCTAGAAGAACAGTACTTTGATGCTCGTGCTCTCCAGCAGTGAACTGGCTTATTACACAATGGAGAAAAGCCAGCCAAAAGACCGGGGACAGTTTCATTTACCCACTTTGTTATTTTAGTGAGTTGCTGTCGAGATTTATGGAACGAGGCCTCAAACCAGTCTCCATGTATTTGGTTCCAGTCACATGACCTGGGTCAGCATTCTCAAGGCTCATGCCAGGAGTCAATAGCCACTGACTCCATGTGCTGCTGTTACGTGCACCATTAACAGTGGGTGCAAACGCTACTATATAGACATCAAAGTACCTGAGTGCTGGACGTGGAAATGTGCAATGGGTGGTGGCTGTGTCCACAATTAACTGCAGGGTGCGCCATTTTGTGCATGGACAAAGGGGAACCACTAGGGATGGTATGAAAAGGCCACAATGTTTGCAGAGGTGGGTGCTGAAGTTCATGGATCTGCTTCAACTTATGCCAGGTACAGCAGGCCTTAGTGATCACTCCGCTGGCCAGGGAGCAGCAGAGTGCATCTTGCTCTGACTCCGCTCCTTCCGGCCCCATCACGCTCTCTCGCCCCACCTGAGCTGGACTTGACATGCCCTCTGCACTGGGAAAGGGGCCAGGCCAGAATTCTCACAAACTAGGGGAATCCCCCATTGTCGCTTTAGAACCGATTCAAGGTGGCTTTGTGCTGCTCCACCAGAGCAGAGCAACCTTGGCAGGGCCCAGTGTTTGGTCAGTGCCATACAATGTACAAATTCTGTAAGGCTAATGAAAACCAGTCCCTAGTACGTTCATACTGCTCCCAGCCCAGTTGGACCTATGGCTTGGCATTTCAGGGCACCATTCTGATGGAAATCAATAGGCAGCAGGTTTAAAACAAACATAAGGCAGTACTTCTTCACATAATGCACCATCCACCTGTGGAACTCGTTGACGGGGGATGCTGTGAAGGCCAAAACTGAAAGCGGGTTCAAAAAAGAATTATTAGATACATTCATGGAAAATAGAACCCTTAACGGCTATTAGCAAGATGGTCAGGGATGCCACCCTCTGTTCTGGGTGTCCCAAAACCTCCAACTGCCGGAAGCTGGGACTGGACGACAGGGGATGGATCACGCAATAATTGCCCTGTTCTGTTCATTCCCTTTGAAGTGGCTGGTACCTGCCACTGTTGGAAGACAGGATACTGGGTTAGATGGATCATTGGTCTGACCGGTATGGCCGCTGTTATGTTTTTAACAAGTGCTTTTTGCTGGTAGGACAGGAACTTCTCACTGGGGCTTGGTCATGTATGATGGCTGGACACTAGGGAGGTCACCCTGCCATAGCTCAGGGGTAGAAGGTAATGACATTATCGACTTGGCTCCCCCTCTGCCTCATTTTCTCCAGGGGATGGGTCTAAAGCTCTCAGAGCTGGGGCAGAAACTACTGAGCCCTGTGTTTCTAAAAATACCCCCTGGACTGTTCTGTGGTGCAGATCACTGAGAAACAAGATTATACAGGCCGCGCAGGTTAAAATGAGCTGCTGGCTGTATGCCCTGTCCCCCACGCCCTGCTTTAACGCCCAGCAGGGCTGGTTACGCCAGAGTAGTTAATGTTGTATCAATGTCTCCACGTTAATCCCCGACAATGAAGAGTTTATAACTTGGCCATAAAAAATTCACTCTGGGCTATGCTTTTTATACATCTCTAATTCAAAAAAATGGCTTTTTTTAATACCCAAAGCTCTCAAACTACAGTGTATGAACCCAGAATGGGGATCTAGTGCCTTTGGAGAACTCATTTAGAAAAGCAGCTTCTGTAGATCCATAATAGTAACTTCTTCTGCATAAAATTCATAAGGACTTTCAGTCCGGGGATGAGAGCACGTGAGTTATCGTCATCGACCCAGCAGTGGCTCTTCATCTGCACTGCGCCAATAATCTTCTTACTCTATTCAAATACTAATTGATATGCTAAGCTGCTAAACGCTCCTTGAAATTATTGTGAGCCGTGGTATCAAGAAGACCCCAGCCATCCCTATGGCCCCACACTGCACTCACTATGTGAAATTCAGGACCCACTCTTTAGTCATAGAAACACATAGTTTCACTAGACTAACACTCATCAGTCCTTTGGAGACTAAATTGTTGTGTGCCTCAGGCAGAGAACCGGAGGGACCGAGGCACCCCAGTGCCCGAGGTCTCTCCAATGGCAGGGAATGAGACTGCTTTGTTGCGCTAGTGGGAAACTGGGGAACCAAATGCTTAGACACAATAGCAAAAACTAAGAACATTTGCCAAGCAGGGGCATCTAAAGGCTATGGATGCTGATACAAAGGGTGGGTGACAGAAGTGGGGGTGAGGTGGTAGGAGCCCAGGAAGCTGGTGTTTTGTCTCTGCATGGCTCCTGGAAAAGGTTTCCTGAAGAGGAGAATATTCTACTGCTGGGGCTCCAGTAAGTACAGATGGTCTTGTAGTGGAATGAACATGTAGGTGGCATCAAGCCATGTAGGTTCTGTCACTGATGTGCTGTGTGACTTTGTCAAATCACAGAACCTTCCCGTCCTTCGCTTATATTCTGTATGGAAAACAAGGATAATAGGTCAGATTTTGGCCCTGTTCTAATACGTTGGGTATTCCTCTGGTCTGGGGGAACCCCTGGGTGGCATAGAGCTAGTTAGTGCTGGCTCCAGTTCTCTCTTCCAGGCAGCTCCTGGGTTGAGGGGCATGTCCAAAATCCGGCTGTGCGCCAACAATCCCTGTCTGGTGTCGCAGACTTTTGCGGGCCATTTCTAGCTGAACAAGTTAGAGCAACCATCAGATGTCTCTACTTTGTGCCAAGGGATGAACTGGCTTCAGAGTCAGGGTGGTGGAAAGAAAGCCACGCTCGTCTCCCACTGCACGCCCCAGTAACTGCACCAGACCTAGAGATTTGGAGATAATGCTACTTTGTAAAGCAAAAGTCTATAGATGAAAACTTCTGTGTAAGCACAAAGTACTATTATTAATTACCCTGGGGGGTAATGCAACCTCCCTGTAATCACTAGGGACCTAAAGAAGAAAGCCAGTGATCCAGAAATGTATGTTTAGCAATCTGCATGTAAGGTATAAATCAGGGGAACAGTGGTTTATGGAAATGAATCCAATCTCCTGCCAAATGTGGTAACAGCAGAGAACAAAACAAGGTCATTAGAACCACTGAATACAGCCCCTGGTGTCTTTGTCATCCATTATAGCTCCTAGCATTTGCTAGGCTTTGTTTATGCTACTGTCCCGTCTCATATCAAGGGGTGAAATTAATCAAAAGTCCCTCCGAGCAGCCTAAGCTCAAATGATTTAAGGTGAGTTCTGTTTAATAGATCTTGATTTGGCCCAACATCCTAGAACTGTAGTGAACAAACAGCGCATGGAAGAAAACATGTACTATAGACAAAGCCCCCCGGCTGTGAATCACACCTGCCAGGAGCAAGGTGTCAGACAAATTACAAAGGGCCCGAAAAGCAGAGCTGGTGCCTAAGCCGGCAAAGAGACTGCATCAGTGTATTGAAATGATTTCGGCCTAAGGCTCAGCCTAGTAGATGAGCTACAGACAAAGGGCGTGGGGCTGGAAAGCCGGGCTGCTCCCAAACTGGGTGCGTGTGAACATGCCAAAGTCTCCTGGGTGGGACTGAGGGGATTAAACAGACACAATGAAACACTGAGGCTGGGACTTTCAAAGGAGCCAAGGGAAGTTAGGCACCAAACCCCACTGCATTTCAATGGGAGCTGGGCACCTAACTTCCTTTGATAATCCTGGATTAACGGTCTAATCCTGGATCCTTTGAAATCAAGGAGAGACCTCTCATTAACTTCAGTGGGCACAGGACCTAGCCCTAAAACATGACAATTCTGAATTAGCATCATCATAACCTCTTATAAGGCAACATTCCTAAGTCTGGACTGGTGGTGGAGAAACTCCTAGAGACATTTCTAACTTCATCAGGTTCAGTTCTTGGATCCCAATAAGAAAGGACCCACACATGTCGCTGGTTTTTAAGCAGAACTCTCTGTGGATTTCAGTAAGAGGTTCTTCTTGAAAATGAATGGCCCAGAAATTGCCAGGTTGTTCTCTCTGCATTCCTTTTAGTTTTCAGAGTAGCAGCCGTGTTAGTCTGTATCCGCAAAAAAGAACGGGAGAACTTGTGGCACCTTAGAGACTAACCAATTTATTTGAGCATAAGCTTTCGTGAGCTACAGCCCACTTCATGGGATGCATGTAGTGTATCCAAAAAGCAAAGGGTTTCTGGTGACCTGCTCACTGGCTTTTTCCATGAGTCCCCGTTTGCCCTTCACCATCTGCAGTCAGCACAGACAGGCATCAACAACATTTCCCATTATAGATGAGCAAGAAATGAAAGATTAAAGGATGCCTGACTCAGGAGGTGTTTGTCTTCCCTTCAAAGGCTGCTGGGTCTAAACACAAGGACATACCTGTGGAAAACATGATGTGTGGAAAACATCACATTAAATAACCCGCTTTATGAAGGGTTGTGTCTGTGACATGAGGAAATGAAAGCACCGCGTCCAACAGGAGGATTGTGGCCCTCCCTAGTGTTTAATCACAAAGTGCTTCTCAGAGTTGGCTTAGAATGGTTATCCATGTTTTAGAGAAGGGAAAACCGAGGCACAAAGCCATTAAGAGCGTTGGCCAAGCCAGGAGCAGGGGTCACAAGTAGAACCTAGGTCTTCTGATGCCCAGTCCCCTGCTCTAAGAGCACTTCATTAAAGGGCAGCTGAGGTTTTTCCCCCATGACCCCTTGCTAGTGTGTTATATGCCCCTTCCCCTGGTCCTGTGCCCAGTCTGCTGAGGATGTGAGTCTGTTACAGCCCTTGCTGCAGATGCTGGGTCTTTAGCTCAGGCCCTAGAGCCATGCTTTCAGCTCTGAAGGTCCCCAGGGGGCTGGCCAAGATGGCAGTCATCATGCTAACAGGACCCAGATGACAGTGGCTGATTACGGTGGTAGTGTAAATAGGGAGGGACTCCGCTGCAGGGAACGGGGCAGCCCAGGAAGCGAGAGGAGCAGAAAAGCCACGTGGTCTGGATGCGCTCCCCCTTGCTGCGTGTTGGCATTCGCAGGCCTTTCAGGGAGGCGTGAAGGATGTTCATGGAACCGGCTCTCAACGGCCCTTCCATCGCTCAGCCCAGCAGCTTGTCGAAATTGGCCCTGACCATCCCAGTGCAGTGAAATGTGCCCTCAGCCCCAGGTAGGAGCAAAGTGCCCTGTGGTGGGTAGCCAGCGGCGGCAGCTGGGAAGGGATGTCCACTGCTATCAAGCTGCGTTAGGAAGGCTGGTCGAAAGAGGGCTGGTTTTCACTCTACTTTAAAACAAATCCCCCCCCTCCCCCCGCGGCATGTTTCCACTCCCAGCTGTTTGGTGCAGCTCCCTGGATCTCTGCCAAGCTCTCCTTGCTCGCCCTCAGCCTCTCTTTTATCCTGTTTTCTGTCTGGATGAAGCTGCTCTCACCACCTCCTCCCCAAGAAGCAGGACACACGCTCGGTGTTGCTGAGCTGAACTTCAAGCTGCCCTGAAGCTGCTTCTCCGTCCCGACCCGACGGGGGAAATTCTTTCCTGGCTGCTGACGTCTGAAGCCTTGGAGAGAGCCAGAGAGCTCGCATTTCAGATCGTTTGGAAGAGCTTCTTATCTGCGTGCAGTGAAGTCCGCAGGGCGGGAAGAGTCCGTACATCCATGAAGCTCAGTGCCCTGTCACTGACACACTCTGGGGTCCTGGGAAAGTCAGTTAAGCCCAATGTCTTCAGCAGTGCCCCCTCATTGAGTGTGCCCCCAGCGATCAGGATGACAGACCTCACTGCTTCCCTTTCCGAGTGCGAGGTGCACTTCTTCCATTAACTTCGCAGATTAACGAGCGGAGGACAGCGTGGCTAGACGCAGCCACTGAGGAGATAACCGCTGGGCCAGGACAAGGGGAATGTGCAGAGCACTCCCGCCCTATGCGGCGTAGCAAACATTACCACAAAGCCCCTCCCCTCCTCCCCCCCACTACACACACCCCATGTGCAAATGGCTCGTACCATCCTGACGTGGTAACACTTCCCAGCCCCTCTGAGTTCCCTTTGCGCTCCAGGGAGTGCGCCGGGCCCAGGCCATGGAGAATCAAGCTGCTGGTGTTTATCCCACAGTGACAAGGCACGTTTTAATCTGTTGTTTCAACCACACGGTTCAAATCCTTCTCTTACTGCACCAGTGCAACACCGCGGAGGTGAGCTCGGCCCTGTCTGACCACACAGTGGACAGTTAATTCATTCAGAGGGGAACACTGTGATCGTCTGGTCTGATCCGCTC
Organism: Eretmochelys imbricata; assembly: GCF_965152235.1. NCBI lineage: Eukaryota > Metazoa > Chordata > Testudines > Cheloniidae > Eretmochelys > Eretmochelys imbricata. The sequence continues at coordinate 126,403,837 of NC_135577.1, read as the reverse complement.
TGTTGCAGCTGGACTTGCTAGCCCTTGTGCCCCAAATGCAGTTCACCAACAGGGAGCTGGAGCACAGGCTCACGCCTCTTTTTCGGCAAATGGCTTTGTTCTGCGATCGGATTGTAAAAACGGAAGAAGGCCTGTGTCGCTATTTCTCGCCTTCCTGAAATCAGAGGGGATGGATTCAGAGGAGGAAAAAAGCCTGGAGACCTGTCTGCATGGGACTGACCTGACAACACATCTCAGCCCTAATGAGAATGCAAAAATGCAGCCTGAATTCTCTTCCCGCCCCCCCACCCCCCCCAGCCTGCATGAAGGGCTGCAGTAAGGCACCTCTCCTAGTGACTTTAGGAATGTGAGACTCCTGCAGATGTTTGGAGCAAGGAGCCAGCTGCCTCCCACATTCCATAGATTGGCTCCTCGCTGGGAACATCTGGGCTACCTTTGACTCTTCACACCTCTCCTGCCCCCTCCCCACAAATCATCTTCGCTCTTTGATTTCAGTATCTTTCCAAACACATTCGAAGCCGATGCGTCACTATCACAGGGTGTGCGTTAATTCATCACCCTGGCTTTAGTTCCCCACATTGCCCTTGGATGACCTGCAGTCACCTGCGCCATTCATGTAAAGAGACCTGGGTTTGAGAGCTTGGGGACTGTCTCCCTCTGGTTTACAGTTAGTGCATTCTCAACCTCCCTGAAGAAAACCTTTCAGTGGATGTCGGGTTGTTCTCTTTCTCAGCCTCTGGGCCAGATCCAGCCCTGCTGTGATAAATGCAACTCCTTTTAAATCAACGGTCTCACCACCTGCATTCACCAGGGCAGAACTTGATCCAACACTTGTATCTCTGAAGGGTGGGATTTTCCAAAGTGCTTAAGGAATTGAAGAGCACAAGTCCCATTGGATGTGCTCCTAAATCCCCTAGGTGCTTGAAAAAGTACCACCCAAAATGAATAGCCTTCTTTAGATCAATGGGAGGATTTTTTTCAGATACTGTTTCAAGGTCTCGGTACTTTGGAGGATCAGTCCTTGATCTGCCTTGTTTAGTTGTGGGTACCATGCATTCAGGTTATCTGGGGTCCCTAGCTGTGCTCGCATGGCTCTAGGGAAGCTAAAAATGTGTGTGCTGATGCATGCATAGAGTTAAGGCTTGGAGTTCACCAGATAATAACCCGCTGGCCCCATTCTCCCATAGGCAGGCTGGGGAAAGTCTGTGCAGTTCAGTCTAGGGGGGCCCTGTGCCTCTCTCCTGCAGAAGTGACAGGGGTCTATTCCCTCGGGCAAGGGATCTTGTCAGAGACAAGGGGGCTTCACTCGAACACTTGGCCTGCTGGCTCCACGCAGCCCCTGGAAAGCCTGTCTCCTGCAGGAGCAATGCGGCCAGTGCCCCCTCAGACCAGGCTTCCCCAGGAACCTCCTAAGGGTAGGCAAGAAAGCCCCATCAGTCACTACAGCCTGCCCTGTCTGCAATAATTCACAAGCTTTACTCCTTGGGTTTAGCAGAGGAACAATTAAGCAGAGACCAGCTGTCTCCATGCCTTGCCCCTGGCTATATCCCCTCCTCCCTGGCCATGCCTCTGGCACACCTCCCGTGCAGGGGATGCCTCTGGATGAGGTGGCTCTCTGCCACCCGAGGAAGCCCCTGAACCCAGAAATGTCCCCTTCCCCCATAGCCAGGTCTGCTGGTTTAACCACTCCTTCGCGCTGCTGGGTATTGCCCACGCGCGAGAGGGTGATGCACAATCAGCCGCTGTCGTTGTCCACATGCACAGTTAGTTTGTTAAGTGTAGGTAGAATTTATACAGGCTCGACGCAAGCAGCCACTTCAGGCTGGCCCCCATCCAGCCTGCCAAACTCACCCGATCTCTCCCAGTGAAAACCTACCCTGAGGGACCTACCTATCTTTAAAAAAAGAAAAGGAGTACTTGTGGCACCTTAGAGACTAACCAATTTATTTGAGTATGAGCTTTCGTGAGCTACAGCTCACTTCATTGGATGCATCTGATGAAGTGAGCTGTAGCTCACGAAAGCTCATACTCAAATAAATTGGTTAGTCTCTAAGGTGCCACAAGTACTCCTTTTCTTTTTGCTAATACAGACTAACACGGCTGCTACTCTGAAACCTACCTATCTTTGTTAGAGACTTGAACCGTGTATCAAGTCAAGATGGATGAAGATAAATGGGATAGGGTTCAGAGAAGAGCCATGAGAATGAGTGAAGGATTAGAAAGCCTGCCTTATGGTGATAGACTCGGAGTTTGATCTATTAGCTTAACAAAGAGAAGTTCAGGGGTGACTTGATCACAGCCTGTATCTACCTACAGGGGGAACAAATATTTGATAATGGGCTCTTCAAACTAGCAGAGGAAGGTCTAACACCATCCGGTGGCTGGAAGCTGAAGCTAGAAAAATTCAGACTGTAAATAAGGCATACATTTTTAACGGTGGGAGTAATTAACTGTTAACACAATTTACCAAGGATCCTGGTGGAGTCTGCATCAATGACAATTTTAAAATCAAGATTGGGTGTTTTTCTAAGAGCTCTGATCAAGGAGTTATTTGGCAGGTCTCTGGCCTGTGTCATACAGGAGGTCAGACCAGCTGATCACAATGGGCCTGTCTGGCCTTAGGATCAGTGAATCAACCACTCAGCAGCTCTACTAGACTCTAGGGCCCAGAACCTCAAACCTATTTAGGTCCTAACATCCACTGATTTCAATGGACGTTAGGAGCTTAAATACCTTTAGGATCTAGGCCATATAAGGTCCCAGGTTCCATTAGTTAGCCTGAGAGCAGTATCTGCTCCATCCGTTGTTCAGGGCGCTTTCACTAGAAGCAGGGACCCTTACAATGGTTTGTCTGTAAACATGGATGACGATGCTTTGGCAGCAAAAGGAGGATTATCGTTCTCTGCTTTACGAGATCTTAGTTCCCTAGAAATACCCAGCGCAGTGGCAATGTCCTTTAAGGAAGGGTTGTACCTAGGGAGTGCAAGAACAATGAGACCCCTCTAGGAGAAAGGAGGGAAGCTTTGTTTAATGATGAATTTAAGAAATAAGGCAAACTGGTTCCAGAAAACATGTACAACATCCTCCTTATTCAGCTGCTGGGTCTCCCGGCTGACTTTTAATCTAACCTGGATGATCGTTACTGCAAGATTTTTCTGAGTGTAACAGAAGATATGTTTCTTTGGATGCAGATTAAAGCTGCGTATTTTGTGGAGGGAGTCAATTTCAGTGCCTCCCAGTTATGCAAACAGATCAGTATCGTAAAGATCCACTCATGATGCGGCATGGTAAAAATCAAAGGCAGAAGGCAGGGTTTCAATATGCAGCATTAAATGGCCTCTGTAAATTCAGCCACCACACCTTGGGCTCTGATTTTGGTAGAGTGAGATTGAGACTGGCTCACACTTGGATATAGGGTTGCCAAATGTCTAATCGCACAAACCCAGACACCCTTGCCCTGTCCCCTGCCCTGCTCCTTCCCTGAGGCCCCTCCCCTTCCCCAAGACCCCGCCCTGCTCACTCCATCCCCCCTCCCTCTGTTGCTTGCTCTCCCCCACCCTCACTCACTTTTACTGGGCTGGGGCAGGGGGTTGGGGTGCGGGCACTGGGCTGGGACCGAGGGGTATAGAGTGTGGGAGGGGGCTCCGGGCTGGGGCAGGGGCAGGGGGTTGGGATGCGGGAGGGGGGTATGGGGAGCAGGCTTCAGCCAGGAGGTGCTTACCTTGGGCAGCGTCCGGTCAGCGGCGCAGCAGGGCTAAGGCAGACTCCCTGCCTGCCCTGGCCCAGCGCTGCTCCCAGAAGCTGCCGGCACATCCCTGCGGACCCTGTGGGGGGCAGGGGGCAGACCACACTCTGCCAGCCCCTTGCCCCCTCCCCCCAGGGCCTCAGGGACGTGTCAGCCGCAGCGCATCCCTGCCTTAGCCCCATGGGGCTTTTAGAGCCTAAAATCTCCCAGTTTGGCTTCAGTAGCCTCCAGGAGATATGGCCTGATTCCGGGAGACTCCCGGAGAAACCGGGAGGGTTGGCAACCCTACTTGGATGGGAGATCTCCAAAGAAAGTCGCAAGCTCCGCATGGTAGTGATTCACTTGGTGTCATTCTGAGTAAGAACTGAAGCAATGCCTAGCATTAGGGCCCTTAGGAGATATCTGTCCAGGTACCTAAATTGTCCCCCTTGCAAACGTCAATTGATGTATCCTCACCAGACCCTCCATGAGTCCAGGAAGGTGCTGAGGCACAGAGATCTTAAGTAACTTGCCTAAGGTCAGACAGGAAACATGTAGCAGAGCTGGGAATTGAACCAGGGTCTCTTGAGTCCTGGTCCAGTGCATTTAATCACATGGATTTCTAGGAGAAACTCTCTGAGAGGGACAGGATGCTCCAATGGTTAGGCCAGTAGTTCAGAGACCGGGGTTCAATGCCTTGTGCTGGCACAGACTTCCTGTGGGACCTTGGGCAAGTCACTTTGGACCAGCTTTTTAATGGTGTTTAGGTGCCCAACTCCCACTGAAATCACTGACTAAAGTATCTTTAAAAATCTGGCCCTTAACCTCTCTGCGCAACAGCTCCCTTGCTGTCCTGGGGGGATAATAGCACGGCCCTGCCTCACAAGGATGTTGTGGGGATAGATACAGTGCTGATGCGGCCCTGAAAGTATCTAAGATAAGTCATAGAGTTTTCTTCGGCTTGGCCTGCTCCTCTGTGTTTCCCCGTGGACAGGTTGATTTGGTCCAAGACTATTAAAAATCCTGTAACGCTTCTCAACAGAGGTGTGGTAAGTGCATTCTGCTGCCCTAAATACTCCCTGTGTTTTCAGTGAGACATGTTCTTCTAGATCGCCTGTGCTAAGCTGCAGTTCTGTCAGTTGCCGTATTTCACTCCAGAGGTGGCTGCATTACACTGGCAGTTGAAGTCATGCTTGTACATCTTACATGCAGTATGTGAAACTTTAGAGATACTGTGGGAGGAAAGGTGCAATCTCACTATAAGATATGATTATTAGTTATGATATTACTACTAATAAATCACACCAGCCTGGGTTAGACCTGAGGGCTCTTTCAGCCAGCACAAGTACAGTGCAGGCATTTCTTCACAAGAAGGTACAAATTGTATTCTCCTGGATTTTTAGTTTGCCTTTTTTTTTTTTTAAAGTAAGGCCTCTGAAGAAGTCTGGCTCTAGGGAAGTGCTGTGTAAACAAGAGCCAATGCAGAGCTGGAGCCACTGATGTGGAAAACAAGAAACACCTGGAATTTCTCCCTGCATCTCTGGCCACATTCACAGACTTGAGGCTCTTTGTTCTCTCGATGATTATTTTTTTGCAGACTCATTGGAAATGAATGCCCAGAGCTGCTAGCGAGGGATTGTGGTTGGAATTAGACCCAGGGGACCGGGTGGGAGGAGGCTCGAAAGCAGGCTGGTTCTAAAGGTTTTCACTTCTAATCAGTCAGGCTTCGGTTTAGCCACCACAATCAGTCCCTACGTCCATTTTGGATCTGACAAGGGATGAAAGTTGTGCTTTACTAAACTATTTAAAATTTAGTAAATGGACATATCGATAAGCTATTCCTCCCTCCAGTTTTGTCTGGTTTGATGGAGATGTTTGATTTTCATCACCTTCTACTAAACACACATCATGTTCCACTTTGCACTGTCCACAAAAGTCACTAAAGCAGAAATAGGCATGGTGAGATATAGAGATTTCCACTCTTGCTGGCCTCTGGTAGGACACTCAGTTGAGGGCTTGGATTGTGGTTCCTTGCCTCTCTTAACTGTGAGGACATCAAGCCTGATTGTGGCGTTGTTATTTTTCCAGCCATGATGTCATGGAGTGAGGAAGGACCTGGCTATAAATCTCATTCTCTCTTGCTGTATCTGATGTCTAGCCACAAGCTGTCACTTAGAGCAGGGCAGATGTCGCTCTGCATGGAGAATATTACAATCACACTAGGGGAAAGGCAGGCCTGAAACGAATGCCTTTCTAACCCGCAGAAGGCAAAAAGAAAGGGAATCTAAAATGCCCCTTATGGATAAGCCTGACAGAAGGATGAAAGCCATGAGGTGCTCTAGAAATTACTCTTAAATGCCACGGAATTTCACAGAAAATGAGATTCTTTACAATAGAGATTCTGTTGAATTTTTAAAGCAACAGTGCAGGTTAGAGACTCCACCTTACTCTTAACAAAGCAAATGTACGTGCATACACACGCGTGTGCTTAGTGTTCAAACTCCCTCTCCCACTGCCCCGCAGTTTGCCTTTTTCATTAACTTGGATCACACTCAAACATAAAATATAGTATCCATTTTTTCTGGAGCTTTGCTTGTTCCTAGACTTCCTGTAGAACCTCCTTTCCCCTGCTCCTAGTTTTCTCAGCCTTAGAGAGAGGCTCGCCCAACTCCCAACCCCACTCTGCCCCTGATTTATAGATGTAGGTTGGACCTAGTAGGGCTCACCTGGTCTGATGAGTCAGCAGAAGTAGCTCTGCATCTCTCTGCAGAAGACTGGAATGCTGTCACACCAGCTGAATAGCAAAAGTCAGCTCTATTGTGGAATTCTAAAGGTTGGTTTTAATATGCCATCATTCTGTATTGATTTCCATAGGACTTTTCCATATGGAGCTCACTTAATGACCTACAAATCAAACTAGCCCAACTAACGGATCCAGATTCGAGGTTGCAGGTATTTTTTTTTATTGATTTTATTCTTCTCCACGTTTCCTTACCTAGAATTTGTCTACCGAATGATGGCAAGAATTGCTTTTGTGTATCTGGGGTTTTAGATAACATCTGGCCCTCTGGAAGAAATCGTTTTCACTGTGGAAATCCTAAAGGCCTTTTGCTTTAAACTTTTTTCTAAGCATGATGGCAATAGACCAGACTTTGCCTAGTGACTCTGTAAGAAGGCTCAGCTGCCCAAGCCACGTAGCAGGAATACGAGGCCCAGACAGTAAAATTCTGAGGATGATGCCGTTCTGTGTGGTCTACTCACTTTGCACCCCAATTTGGCATGTGACAATGTGGCTGGAATCACTTGCTCCAGCCTTTTCAAGACATAATTAACTCAATCCCTCATGGAGTGCATTTCTGTGAACATCAGATTAACTCCCGATCTAGACAGATGCCTTCCCGTGATTTCCTGGTATGCTCATCTGTCCTTTCAGATAGCAAATACCTGATGCATTGATTAGTAATGCAGGATTGAGCTCTGCAAAAGCAATAGGAATGCTAATTGTATGTAATATATTAAATGTGCATACGCTGTCAGAGCTGGGCTCCCTAAATTACTACCCAGGTTTCACGTACAGAATGAAGAAGAAAATGAATATTGCTTAGTTAGCTCAGCTCACACTGTATAACCCCATTATAATCCCAATATATCACCAGCATGGTTGGTTTGTAAAGCAAAATCCGAGACACCGCAGCAGAACTGTTCAGAAATATACCTTTATAAAGGTGGGCACCGAAAACAATCAAGACCTGAAAGGCTTAAGGGGCTGCATTCAATTCGTTGTACGAGAAGGATGACATGCTTCCCCAGAAAGGAAGTAGCGTGAGCTTAGTGTAGAACTTTTGACTTCTTTTTGATCAATAAAAGAATTAACCATTCTTATTTTAAGCTGGCCACTTTCAAGTCAATGGGCGTTTTGGCGTTGACTTCAGTGGGTCCAGGATTTCCCCCCAGGTGCCAAGCTACCAATGGCAAGACTTACTTGGGGATCGGACATTACTCCAAGGCCTGAACTTGCTTCCACTAAAGTCCATGGTAAAACTCCCCTTGACTTCAGTTGTTCTCAGATCACAGTTGTGGGCCACACTCCCACACCCTTACTCATGTCTGAGTGGCATGGTCACCTGCCAATGGTCCCGTTGACTTTAGTGGGACCACATGTGGAGTAAAGGGTCTATCCCAAGTGAGCAAGGGTATCGAAATATAGCCTCATGTGAGGTTGTCAGCTCCTTGGGTTAGCTTCATCCAGTTGTTGAGATAGTTGTCTTCTCATCAGAAAGTATATGTGTGGTATGTGAGTGGAGGGATGGGGGTGAAGATAGATGTGATGTCTATAGCAGATCTTCAGTGTAATCTTGACGAACCTGCTCAGATGTGCCATATTCACTCGATCTGTGCTATGCTGCTTTCATGGAAGTGAAAGTTTAGAAGAAACAACTCACCCCAAATAACAGGGGTAAGTTGGGGCCCTGGTCTCCCTCATTTTGTGGTGGAATGATCAGCTTTGCCAACCACACACAGGTCTTTGACACCAGCTGAGAATCTGGCTCACAATCAGCCTAGCTCGATTAGAACCAATGCCAACTTATCCCAGTTGAGAAACCAACCTGGAATTTTTATTCTATTTCTTACCTGCGTGAATTGACCTGCATAACAAACCATGCTATCTATGTCACAAATAAGACAAAAGTGTATGTACAATAGGCTGTTGTCTGAATAGCCTGGAAAATGATTGATTGTTTCTAAGCTACCTCTTCAACCTCTGTGAGAGGCAGGCTTGCTCTTTCACTCCCTGTACCAGTGGAGAAGACAGCATATTCCATCCATGGGGGATGGAGGGAATAGAGGTTTTTAAGGCCTGGCTTGACAAAACCCTGGCTGGGATGATTTAGCTGGTGTTGGTCCTGCTTTGAGCAGGGGGTTGGACTAGATGACATCTTGAGGTGTCTTCCAACCCTAATCTTCTATGATTCTATAATCAGAGTGCCTTACATTGATCTTGACTGAGTCCCATCTCGCTGAATGCTTGGGTGAGCTCTGAGGGGACCGTGTCCAGCCCTTGCTGGCTGGAGGTAGCTCTTAGCAGGATGAAGTCTGAGGACAGTGTGGGAAAGCGGCTGAAATGGTGGGAGTCGCATCCCAGTGGCAGATCAGCTAGGTGCTGTACAGCACAAGAAGCCAGTTGAATTGAGATTAGTTTGTAAAATGTAATTGAGAAACTTGGAACATGCCTCACAAATGATCAATCAAAAGGGCTTCCTGGCCTCACTCAGTGCCAGGCTCACGTGAGAGCAGAGTGAAGGAAAACAGGGTTCTCCGTTGTTTGACCTCTAGCCATGTGGCAGCATTCTTCGGACTGAAATGGGTAGTGCCGTGTGAACAGAGAGTAACGTAACGTCCTGTAGGGTGTCTTTAACACATTCCCAACTGTCCACTCTGGGTGGACTCTTTTTTTGTTTCTTTTACTGCTAAAGTGCTGATTACTCTTTGGTGGTGAAAATTGTACAGGTTTACCTGCATGGGGGTGGGGAATCTCACCTTTCATTGCTTAAATTGGTATTTAACAAACTCAGCACGTACTTCGGAGTGACGAACTTTCAGTGTTTATTACCTGGAGGCCTTGTCAGTGTTAATTAGATGCTTGTTTGTCTGAAAACTCAGTGTTTTCATTAGGTCCTACCAACTCCACGTATTTCTCTTGCAAAGGCTGGTGCAAGCCATAGGGACTGCACAGCCTGTGTGGCTGCACTAAATGCACAAGGGGAGGTTTACAGAAGAGCCTAAGGGAGTTGGGAGACCAATCCCACTCAAAGGCAGCACCTCCCCACTAATGGTTTGCTCGTAATGGGACTGCTGCATTAGACACTTTTGGAAGGCCAGCCCCCAGGTGCGGTCCATATGACATTTAAAAGTCCTGCTTTCCCCAGACAACGTAGGGCCTGAAAGTCAGTGGGTCTCTTTCTACTGACTTGCTTGGGGATGGGGGTAGCTTTGTCGAGTTTGCATCAACCAGAACTTCCTCTTGAAACAAGTCTCCCCTTTACAACTCTGCTTCTTTTCCCCCTTCAGAAGCTACCCACTTAGCGTCCTGCCTCTTCCACATGGCTGGAATTTGTGACACATTTAGACCAGTGCTGAGAAATGTAGTCAAGTTGGGAAAGAATCTTGCACGCTGTTGTATCTCTGGGAACAGAGAGTCACTTAAGTGCAGAATCAACAGAGACTTCTTTCTCCTGACTACATTCTGATCCATGCAAACATTCCTTCTCACAATGAAATCCCTCTCTGTCATTAGGAGATGAAGGGGGGGCTATTTCATATACTCACCCATCTGCGGTCTTTTTTACACTCCCCTCCTTTCAGTACCGATGTCTGTCTCTTTTTCTCTCTCCCTTTCTGCATGTGTGATTACATGTATTACGGACAAGAAAACCTAAGTTAAAAGAACGTTAAGGCTGCAAAGTCAAGCACACAGAAGTTAGAAAAGGCCAGAATTCACGTTGCTGGGCAGGGATATTTGCTGACAGCAGAGGGGTGAGGAGACTCAGGAATCTTGGGTTCCATTCCAGGTTTGTGCAGGGGGTGTGCTCTAGTGGTCACAGACTCTTCTGCACCTATTCCCCCCCAAGCCCGACCCCTTTTGCCCTGTCCCCATCAGCCTATCCCTGTGCCAGTCCAGTCTTCTCCAGTTCTTGGCTCCTTGCCCATCCAATTGCAACATCCCCCACCCCACCCCTTCCCACCCAGGTGCCCGTCCCAGTCTTCCCTTCCACCCGCAGACTCCTTGTACCAATCCACCCCCTCTATTCCACCCCTTTCCAGTTCTTGTCCCTTGTTATTTCTGTCAGCCAGCTTCCTCCTCCCCCGCGCTGCCTGGACCCCAGCAGGGGAGCACCGACGGCACCAGGGAGACAATCTACCGGCTCACAATTCCTGTGTCCAGCACAACAGCGCCCTGCAGCCATTTGGAGGAGCAATTGCGGAGAAAGTCCCTGCTCAGCCCTGGGGTGGAGCATGCTCAGTACAGACAAAATCTTCAAGAATTTAGCTGCCAAACTCCAACAAATCTCTACTAAGTGTGGGCAAGCTGAATTTTTCAAAGGCTTACGAGTTGGCCACATTTGGGCAGTTTTTCACTGGACGGCATAAGGCACATCCCTGATACCAAGGTGACCTTCCTGCCATGTTTCAAGGCCTTATTTCAAGGCACTAGAGCCTTGCCAAAAAAGGTTGTAAGAATTTTTTCAAGATGGGCAAAAGCAACATATCTTTTCCTAATCTTTCTCTTGAAAATGACTGACAATTTTTGCTGGAACTTTTCAAAAACGTCAGCCTGAGGCACACACCTGGCATGGAAAATTTCAGTCTCAACAGCTAAAATTTGGCTAACTTATAAGCAACTGAAAACAGGGTCTTATAATGGGAAGTGTCAGGCAACCTTAACTGTAGACGTTGTACCAGCTCCACCTGTAATCTGTCTGCACACATAGATAAAGGATACTGCTGTAATTCTATACTGATATCGCTAGCTCATATTAGAGATATAAAATTAGAATCAGAGCTGTCTATTTTATGCCACTATGTAAGCTGGGGTCAGTGCTTCTATTCTAAACCTTTGTTTTCCAGAGCTTTATGTCTGGATCATAAAAATTGAGGAGAGAAACAAAGCACATAAAAGAAGTTAGCAGCTGCAGCTGCTTTTGCTTTGTTGTGCTTGTATAGCTCATAAACAACTTTGTTTTCCAAAGTGAAAATATTCAGGCCAGCAGCACATAACACAGACTCTTCCCTTTTGCCTTCGGGTGTTTGCTTTAGAACACAGTAGCTGGTGTCTTTCCAATAATAACAGCTCATCAAGATTTTTAGGATGCAAACTCAGTGTGACTGTGCAACAGCGATATTGACCCACAGCAACTCTGTGCCTTCTGCAAACCTGGGCTCTGATCCTGCAAGCTCAGCCATGCAGGCAGCCCCCTGCAACCATGAAGAGCCAGCGGCAGGGCAAGACATCATGCCATGATAGACTGTAGTGGATCCCAAGCTGCCGTTCTGCTCTGGTTAGTGTATTGCACCCATCACCGTGAAGTCCCAATGACTTCCAGAAGGACACTGAGTGACATGAGTAGCAACTACCCTGAACTTCTTTCTGTCCCTCCCTTCCTCGCTCCCTCCCTCCTTTCTTCCTGGAAAAATGGCATGTGGATTTTTAAAAAATACATCTTTAAATGTGTATTTTGGTGTGCTGTGCCCTGGGCTTACATTAGTGAAGGCAGGTGGGAAAAAATTCACGTGGCACTTGGAGTGGAAGGGGGTGAGGTTTGTGGCAGTCCCTGTGGGAATTTGTTCTACAGTCTGGAAGAAGCCCCCCCAAAACACTCCTCTCCCCCACAGACAAGTTTTGCCCTTGCAGCAGAAAGCTCCATTATGCCTGAGGAGTGGAGTTATTGACCACGACCTTCATCCTGATGCTTTAGGTGATCTTTACCCCAGGCCCAGATCATTAAATGCCTTGGTGGGAAGGACCAAGGAGGAAACCCTGCTCTCATTGAAATCAGTGGCAAACCTCCCCCGGACTGCAGCAGGGCCCAGATTTCACACCCGACTTCTTGTGTCTGATGTGATATTCGCTGGGAAGCCAGGGTAGAGAGCAGGTCGCATGTGCTCGCAGCAGCCCGTGTTGCTCAGGAGACGTGCTGCAATGTTCTGTGCTGATTGCAGTTGCCTCAGGGCTGACGGTTTCATGTCCAGGCAAATTGCATTGCTGGGGTGGAGAGTACCCCATGCAAATAGGAGCAGTTTAAAAACAAAATAGTATTTCCTTCTCTCTCTCTCTCTCTGCCCCTCCTATGAGGTGAGTAACCTTGCCATTCCACACCCCTTCTCTTCCTGAGTTTCCTACAGACTCTGCAGTGAGGCATCCCACAGCCTAACCAGAGAACCGATGGTCAGCTTTCCAAACTGCCCCCAGGAACTGAGCTCCTGGCTGAATGATCTCTGCAGGCCCAAACATTTGAGGGGAACGTACATTTTACATGGGGCCGAGTGTGCCAAGCGCGGGAGCAAACCCTGCAAGCCGTGAGCGCTCTCCCTGCAGTACATACGTCATCTGTAAGAAAACAGAACGGAGCTTCACAGCTGAACCTTTTCTCTCAGCTCCTCCCCAGACTCAGCCATGCTTAAACCCTAATGAAGAAACGGTGTGGGGGATCCAGTTCTGCTGGGCTCTGGGAGTCTCTTGCGTCGGGGAGATCTTGGTACGGGCCTTTTTTATTCCTTTGTTAAGGGGCTGGGTTTATTTCCCCAGCAGCACAGCCCTCTGCTAGAAAAGGGTCACACATGGTGCTGCGGGGTTGTTCTTGCAGTTCATAGAGCTTGGATGTAATCAGCGGTCGTGGGTCACCGGTGTGGTTAGATGTTCGGCTGTGTGTGTGTGTTCTCCCTGTGTGCTGCCCCAGCTCTGTGCAGACAGCCAGCACAGCAGACCTGGAGCGAACCGCCCAATGGCCACAAGATCCGTTAAGGTACGAAGGCGCCAGGCCAGGTTTATTGTCGACAAAGCACGGTAATAGCATCTGTCAGACTCTATGAGGATACTAAGACATGTATGCCCACGACAATGGATGCAGCTCAGTGAATGGCGGGACTTTCCATTCCCCTCTCAGCTGGACAAAGACACTCCCTTTGAGATACCTCTTTATACCCCATTACAAACAAGTTAGTACTGCCTCTGATATAGTCATTGCCCCCTGACCTGGCTAGTTATCACCTTGTCCATGTTGGTTCAATCAAAACATTTCTATTATATACTATCATCCTTATATTTTAGGAGGGGTCAGTGTGTTCCTGCTATCCTTGGGGAATGTTTTTGTACCATCCTTTATATCGGGGTGTTCTGGTACCATTTGATACTGGGATGTGTTTGCGTGAGCACTCTGTGCCTAGCACTTCTTAGGCACAAGCATGTCTGCAATATCAGTCCTGTTCTTGCCAAATTCCATAAGCAGGTCCTGCCTCATACCAGGTCTCTGATACAAGGGCTTATGTCTCAGGCTCTCTTCCTGCTACAGCTGTCTCTGACACTGGTCATTTCCTTTGGATTCAGCTGGGTCATGCCCCTGTGAATCACAACAAGCCATTGGTCCTGGACAGTATTCACCCCCTGTGGCTTGCTGATCCACAGCAGGATCCTCCTCCCATTTCTCTGTCCTTAAATACTGCACAAGACAGACACCCCTGCTCTGGCTGGTGACGTGCTTCCAACAGCAATTGCTCCGGTCTGCCTGGAGTTACACTGGGGTAGCTGCTACACCCCTGTGACTGGGCCAGCACTGAGCCCCTGTGGTTTAAACAGACCCATTTGGGATCATGCCTGTATGTACTGGAGATCCCATTCTTGTTGCACTCCCTGGGTGTGACCCAACTCCATTGATTTCTACTTAGATGATTAGCAGTTTGGGGCAGGGACTGTGTGTAGACACATACGTACGGCGCCCAGCACAATGGAGCGTCTAGGTGGGACCAATACATCCTGCTGACAATGGTGATTTCACTGGGGTGCTTTGGGCCTCTCACACGTAGCCCTAAGTAGAAGTAGCCTGTTTCTTGACTTTAGCAAAGCTTTTGACACGGTCTCCCACAGTATTCTTGTCAGCAAGTTAAGGAAGTATGGGCTGGATGAATGCACTATAGGGTGGGTAGAAAGCTGGCTAGATTGTCGGGCTCAACGGGTAGTGATCAATGGCTCCATGTCTAGTTGGCAGCCGGTGTCAAGTGGAGTGCCCCAGGGGTCGGTCCTGGGGCCGGTTTTGTTCAATATCTTCATAAATGATCTGGAGGATGGTGTGGATTGCACTCTCAGCAAATTTGCGGACGATACTAAACTGGGAGGAGTGGTAGATACGCTGGAGGGGAGGGATAGGATACAGAAGGACCTAGACAAATTGGAGGATTGGGCCAAAAGAAATCTGATGAGGTTCAATAAGGATAAGTGCAGGGTCCTGCACTTAGGACGGAAGAATCCAATGCACCGCTACAGACTAGGGGCCGAATGGCTAGGCAGCAGTTCTGCGGAAAAGGACCTAGGGGTGACAGTGGATGAGAAGCTGGATAGGAGTCAGCAGTGTGCCCTTGTTGCCAAGAAGGCCAATGGCATTTTGGGATGTATAAGTAGGGGCATAGCGAGCAGATCGAGGGACGTGATCGTCCCCCTCTATTCGACATTGGTGAGGCCTCATCTGGAGTACTGTGTCCAGTTTTGGGCCCCACACTACAAGAAGGATGTGGATAAATTGGAGAGAGTCCAGCGAAGGGCAACAAAAATGATTAGGGGTCTAGAACACATGACTTATGAGGAGAGGCTGAGGGAGCTGGGATTGTTTAGCCTGCAGAAGAGAAGAATGAGGGGGGATTTGATAGCTGCTTTCAACTACCTGAAAGGGGGTTCCAAAGAGGATGGCTCTAGACTGTTCTCAATGGTAGCAGATGACAGAACGAGGAGTAATGGCCTCAAGTTGCAGTGGGGGAGGTTTAGATTGGATATTAGGAAAAACTTTTTCACTAAGAGGGTGGTGAAACACTGGAATGCGTTGCCTAGGGAGGTGGTGGAATCTCCTTCCTTGGAAGTTTTTAAGGTCAGGCTTGACAAAGCCCTGGCTGGGATGATTTAACTGGGAATTGGTCCTGCTTCGAGCAGGGGGTTGGACTAGATGACCTTCAGGGGTCCCTTCCAACCCTGATATTCTATGATTCTATGATTCTATGATCCCTCTGCTTCTGATTGCTCTTTGCCCCCTGCCCCACGTCTCTGCTCCAGCAACGCCCCCGTTAGATGACAAACTCTCTGCTGATGACGTTGTAAACTCAACTTTAGTTTGCAGGCTCCTTGTGGCCGGGACCTCGTGTAACTAGCACAAAAACCTCCTTCCTTAGAGGTTTTTAAGGCCCAGCTTGACAAAGCCCTGGCTGGGATGATTTAGTTGGGGTTGGTCCTGCTTTGAGCAGGGGGTTGGACTAGTTGACCTCCTGAGGTCCCTTCCAACCCTGAGATTCTGTGAAAGTCCTGTGCACTCCTGACAGCGTGGTGTACGGTAAAGCAGTAGTAATGCCCTAGATCCTGCTTTCTTCCTGCCTCCCAGTTTTGCCTGCCTGACTTCAGGGGCCCTCTGAAGTGAATTTTCCCATTGATTTAAGTGGGAGCATGACTCAGGCGTCTGCTTCCCCCTCCAACCCTGCAACTCACCCACACACGCCAGTCTAACTAGCTAGCCTTGGGGAAGGTGAGTCAACCTGTCGCTCCAACTCCCTCCTGCTTCACTTTAATTAGACAAGCGTGTGATGAACAGCCCTCCAGCTCCCAGAGTGGTTCCAACCCGCAGGCCTTGGGAAGAGTCATAAAGCTCCCTTTGCATTTGGATCCTCACTGGGCTTCCTGATTCTTCCGTGCTGCTGTCACTTCTTGTGGGAACGATTCACAGCTGGTCCCTCCTGCTTTTCCCCAGCGGGGTGACCCAGCCCCATTCGTGGGAGTGTTGCCGTCAGTGGGAGCACGCCTGGAGCTTAAGCTAGCTGTTGGGAAGGTGATCCTGGAAGCTTTTCCACGTGGCCGTGATGCTCTTAGCATTAAACCTTGACCAGAGCCCTTTAAAAACGCCAGCTGGGGGAGACCCAGTGATAGCAGGAGGGGAGCTCACTCTCTCTCTCTTGCAGTCCTCCTTCCCGTGTCTGGCCTTTGCCCTCTCCCGTCTGGCAGCAGGCCAGAGGCGTCTCACAGAGGCTGATGAGGTAGCTGCAGACACAGAGCGTCCGGGACGCATGCTGACAGATGCAGGGGGAAGTCGGCATGGCAGGGACAGAGTGGCAGGGGGTCTCTTTGTTACATTTTTCCACAGGGCTTACTTGTAACATCCCTGCGTCAGCCGTCAGCGCCTGGCCTGATTTACCATCACTTCTCTGCAAGCCTTCGGATCTGTGCCCTTGCCGGGCCGTGCACAAGTCACACAAACGACATGTTGGCTGAAGCCCTTTCAGGGTGAGAGCCGACCGGCTGGCTGGGGCCTTTTGGTTACGCCCCAAATTCTGGCCCCAGCCCACAGCCCAAGCAGCCAGGTGGCATTACTCTGGGGACTGAGGGCTAGAAACCACTGCTCCCAGGCTGCTGCTGCTGCAGCCTCTGGGCTGGAAGAGCCTCCACATGGCTTCCCCTTTTCCCCTCTCAGAGCAATGACCAGGGGATCAGCCAGATCCCCATTGCACGGGTCTGCGGGGAGCTCTCGCTGGGTACAAACCCCAAAGCCTGTTTTCCCCTGCTTTTTGCACAGTGGAACTGCCCTGGCACCGTGTGTGTGGATGGATACAGATAGTAGAGTATGCATCTGTGTGTGTGTAGATAGGGTGGGGTGTGGTCATGCAGGGAATACAAAATCCTCCTCTACATGTTTTATTTATAGTGTGCATTTCTTGTGCCATATTCGGTTACATTTCTTTCTACCACCCGGCTCTACTCTGACATTGTGCCATGTGACACTTGCATTTAAAAGAAGACAGGCTGATTTCACCTTGGATATACCCATCTGCTACGCTGCTGCATTCTGCCTGCCAGGAACCTGGTGGGTCAAAGGAAACTGAACGCAAGG
Organism: Eretmochelys imbricata; assembly: GCF_965152235.1. Classification (NCBI taxonomy): domain Eukaryota; kingdom Metazoa; phylum Chordata; order Testudines; family Cheloniidae; genus Eretmochelys; species Eretmochelys imbricata. The sequence goes on along the minus strand of NC_135577.1, from coordinate 126,386,482 downwards.
AACATGGATAGTACAAGCTGAGATCGCTGGGGTTTGCTGACTATCCCAGCAAAGTCTTTTTGAATAGTTTAGTAGAGATGAAGTATTAAGAGGAGGACCATTGTTTCCTAAAGCCACACGTGCAGATTCAGTTATAGCTTTGGGGCCAAATGCAGTATGGTCCTTGGGACAGAGACTGGGTTTCTCACTGCAAGTTTGTACAGCTCCTGGTACAAAAGGGGTGTGATCCCTGATTGAGCCCCTACATGCTCCTGGAACGCAGTTCTTCTTATTATTTTCAAGGGGTATGTGCCTGACAAAGATGTGCATCTGATGGTTTCTCAATTCCTTTTATGCCTGAATGTGTGAAGAGTAGCAGGAAACTCAAGCTCGTCCTAGGATTTTCAAACGGCGTCTCTCCTGGCCAAGTCTGCTCAGGATAATTGGTTCCATCACATGACCCACAGTCACAGCTGCACAGTGTAGGGGCCGGAGAATGGCCCTGCACCCTGGAGCAGACCCCATTTGCCAGGACAGGCCGTGCGGTCTAGTGGAGCAGGCCTGAGAGTGGGAGCGAGGAGACCTGGGTTCTAGTCCTAGCACTGCCCGGCTGGGTGATCGTGGGCACGGCCCTTCCAAGTCTCAGGTACTCATGTGGCTTCCATAGCTGTGGTAGCTGAGCCCCCGTGGGGCTATGTGGGAATCTGGTACCTACCCTGCACCTCACGTGGCGGGGAGTGGGCCTGGAACCCACAGCAGCCCCTCTCCCAGCTGGGGGTGGAAGAAGCCTTGAGCCAGCAGGGAATGGGGGTAAGGAGCTGCGGGAGGGGCTCTGGCACAGTGCGTACCCGAGGCCTGTTCTGGCTCCTTCGCCTTCCTGCTGCTGGGGCACAGGACTCACGAGGAGAGGCTGAGGGAACTGGGGATGTTTAGTCTGCAGAAGAGAAGAGCGAGGGGGAATTTGATAGCTGCTTTCAACTACCTGAAAGGGGGTTCCAAAGAGGATGGCTCTAGACTATTCTCAGTGGTAGCTGATGACAGAACAAGGAGTAATGGTCTCGAGTTGCAGTGGGGGAGGTCTAGGTTGGATATTAGGAAAAACTTTTTCACGGGGAGGGTGGTGAAGCACTGGAATGGGTTCCCTAGGGAGGTGGTGGAATCTCCTTCCTTGGAGGTTTTTAAGGCTGAGCTTGACAAAGCCCTGGCTGGGATGATTTAGTTGGGGTTGGTCCTGCTTTGAGCAGGGGGGTTGGACCTCCTGAGGTCCCTTCCAACCCTAATCTTCTATGATTCTATGATTGTAAACCCAGATCTGTGGGACCTGTGCTTGTCAACTCAGTGGTTCGAAACCTGCTCTTGAGCACCCACACTGCATTGTAAACCTAGGCTTACAATTGCTGTACCTGGTCTAACAGCCATGCTAACACGTCCACACTGCACTACACAGACTGTCTGACTCAGATGTGCAGCTTGAGCTGCGTCCACACTGCAAAATGACAGGGCTTGGGCCCGAGCCTCATGCTCTGACCTACCTCCCAGCAGGGTCCCAGGGCCCAGATCCTGAGTGCTTGCAGACCCGAATCAGGCAGATCTGTGTGTGGACAGACAGGGTCTTGGGTTCAAACCTGAGTCAGATCCTGGGCTTAGTGTGCAGCATAGACATACCCACAATGACAATTACACACGAGGCAAAGCTAGTCAAAGGCAGGTTGTCTTAATGTGTCAACTGTGGCAAGTTTTGACAAGATCAGATCCATAAATTGGTCATTGCAATAAACAGTCATAACATAACTCTCCTTAGTTCATCAGGCACTAGATTTCATTGCGTTAAGGATTTGTGCCCCACTCAGTTAACAGCACTCGGAGCTGTCCATGCTTCCTTTCCATTGCAGTGACAGTTCTATGTAAGACCGCTTGTCTTTTCAAAATGCTTCCCACAGTGGCTTGCTCAGGATCTAGATTTGGATGTGAAATCTAAGTTAGCGTCAATCTGTCGTTCACTCTCCCCTGAGTACTGGAGCCCTGTCTCACAGCAGGCATGCGTTTAAAAGCCTACTGCATTAGCAAGGAATTCTACTTGCTTCTCTAACCCGGTGACAGAGTGCTCACAGCACCACCCTGATCGGGGACATGGCTGCAGGCTCAGCTAGAAGCCGTTCACCACTTCCCAGTGAGGGAGTCAGGCACCTGGTTAAGAATTGCCAGGCTAAGGTTATAACTGGGAGGAACGGGAAGGCTTCCCTGCTTTGCAGCGCCTCCTTGAGACGGAACCACTCCACGTGTGAGGAAAGGGCTGTGTCTAAATGCCGATACGCTGCTCCTGGCGTAACGTAATCAGCAAACCAAGAATGAAAACAGGGACTGGGAAAGAGGATTTGCCCCCACCCAGTGTTTTCTTCCTTGCCGCAGAGGAGTGTTTGCACCATTGTTTTGGTCCCATGCAGGGTACATGGTAAAACTGGGGGAAGGAGGGTACAGCCAGAGGAAAAACCCAAAATAAGGTAGGAATTGAATGAGGGAATATATTTTTTCTGCCAGATTAAAAATCCTGGAGCCTTGCACTAGCTCTGCTGGCACTGGAAAGCCTGAGCGTATTGCTCTCATGAGCCCTGTACCGTGTGTGTAGCTCTAGGTTAGAAGCAGCTCTGAATTATTTAACGACTTGACGCAAAGCCCATTGACAGCTGGATGCTTAGAGCCACCTTTTCAACCTGCTTCAAACCAGCCTCTAAATTCGCATGTACAGAATAATTGGCATGGCCAACCGTCTGCATGTGCAATTACCCAATTTGCATGCACAAACAGATCTTTGCATGTGCAAATCAAGTAGTTGGCAATCAGGCTCCTTGATTAGTGCAAACAAATGTTTGGTTTTTCAGTGTAAATGCAGATTTTCCAATCAGAGGCTGAGGTTATTCCAGGTGATATGTGGCTTTTACTCATTTTGTGCATAAAATAGCGCTAGTAGATTTGTTTAATCTGCGGGGGTTGGCGGGGGGGAGGATTTGAGTCAGAATAAAGTTGCCACTGTCCAGGTTTTCCCTGGTTCGTCCCTCTTTTGAGTGGCTGTCGTGGGAAGTCTGTAAGGATGCTCTGTACACCCCAGTTTTATGGGCTCAGGATCATGCTTGACGTCCTGGCTTTTTGTATCTGAGATGTGGCAACCCTAAATTACAAACAGCTTTCTAACAAAAGATACAGATGGAGGAGACACTTAACTTGCTGGCGACTAAAAGTTTTGAATTAAAATTAAATCTCCCCCCAGATTAGAAATGGAGCCGGCAAACAGAGAAACTCAGATTCCAGCTATATTATTAAGCAAACCAATCTCTAACAGACCACAGTTGAGCAATACTTCAAATGCATTGAATTACTCACATAATTTAGATTTATTAGAATAGTTCCTGTGTGTCTAATATTAAACATCAGAAAATAGGTTCTTAGTAATTAGTTAACCACACATAGAACAGTGAAACCAGTATTTGCCTAGGCACTGACTCCGTGGGTGTTCCTGGGCTCATGCACCCGCCGAAAAAGCTAGGGAAAGGTCAGCACCCAGGAGCCACAGTCATAGGCAGCATGTGACTCTTGCATTTCGGGAGGCTGGACAGGCGTGCTGGAAGCTCCCTAGAAGCTCCCTAGAAGCCCTGTGACCCCCACCCCTGCTCCGGCCCAAGGCCCCGCCTCTGCTCTGTCTCTTCCCGCCACTGCTCCGCCTCTTCCCCCAAGGTCCCCCATGCCCACTAAGATACCAATTATAGACCCACAGTCAATCACTGGAATATAAAAGATGTGTATAAATATGCTGAAAATAGCCTCCCCCCAAAACTGGCAGAGCCCCCCTCCCCAAACACACCTCTTCAAAAGCACCCACCAGCAAAAACAAAAGTCAGCACCTGTGGGTAACGTAAACCTAAGATAGATGGGAAGGTACAATGGGAAGATACAGACACATGCAATACAAATCATCTTATGCGACTGAATCTAACAAGTAAAAATTAGCTCCCCGGACTTTAGTGGAGTTTTGCCGCTAGCTCTAGTGGGCCCAGGACTTGATCCTTAGTGTTTAACTTCAATACATCAATCAGCTAACGTTTAATTAAAATTGTCTAATTAGGGTGGAAATTCAGCGAGGGCTTCTACATGGGCTAGGCACCACTCAAGCCTCACGTGCAGGGCCCAGGAGGTGCATGGGAGCTCTGCCCGGGAGTGATTCTTTTTTCACTCCCAGGCCCGATCCTACAACTGGATCCATGCAGGCAGCCCTCTGGGCAGGCGTGGTGTCCCAGTGCCTTCAGTGCGTGAGCCAGGCCGATGGGCCTGATCCAAAGCCCACTGTAGCCAGTAGAAAGACTGAAAGGGCTTTGGGACTAGGCCGTGATGCTTCTCATGCAGCGCTCTGGGTATGCACCGGTGCTTTGCAGAGCTGAATATTACTGTATGACGACCGTGTATGCAAACATGGCCAGTGTGTTTCACAGCGCAAGGGCTCGGTCTGCTGGATTGCCTCTAATTGCACTTCTTGGCTGTTAATTAAGTAGAACTGGATTCTTAAAATCTATTTACTAAGGTCTAATATTTATTGACTAGTCTAGAGATGGATCCTTGTACATAGCCATTCATATCCCAGCTAGTATATTCTAATAAGCAATTTGCATCTGATTTAACATTCAAACAGCTGCTCCGTTAAATCTAAATGCGATCCTTAGCAGAGCCCCTTCCTGTAAAGCCAGGGTGAAGTGCCGCACAGGCATGCTCACTGCCAACAGTGGCAGTAGATGCCATGGGGAAAACTGCAGCTCTGGCAGCTTGCTCCCACGCAGAGCCTAGGACACAGCACTCACAAGCTTAATCTGCTCCAAGGCTACCTACTAGCTGTGGGATTCCTTGTGCTTCGGGCAAAGCTTCCTTCAGTCTGGGCTCTGACCTAGCATCTGAAGTCAATAGGATGCTTTCTGCTGACCCCAATGAGCTTTGGATTAGGCCTTTGGGGCATGCTGAGAGCAGTTTGCATGAGGCTTTTATGCTGGGGGATACGTCATAAATAGCATGCACATCAGTGCCCAAAGCAGGCCTGCTCAGTGCAGTCATTCCACCCCTCTTTCAGCCAGCGTGAGGGGCACTGCAGGTTTCTAAGCCCATCGCGGGACCCTGCTTCAGAAAGCTGGAAGAAAAGAAAAAACAACGTGCCTGGAAAGGGAAGAATCCCCCTTGCACTCCTGTGAAAGCTACTTAGGTCTCAGCACGTTGAATTGTATGACTGGAAGGGACCTTGAGAGGTCACCTAGTCCAGTCCCCTGCACTCACGGCAGGACTAAGTATTAACTAGACCATTCCTGACAGGTGTTTGTCTAACCTGCTCTTAAAAATCCCCAGCGATAGAGATTCCACAACCTCCCTAGGCAATTTATCCCAGTGTTTAACCACCCTGACAGTTAAGAAATTTTTACTAATGTCCAACCTAAACCGCCCATGCTGCAATTTAAGCCCATTGCTTCTTGTCCTATCCTAAGAGGTTAAAGAGAACAATTTTTCTCCCTCCTCCTTGTAACAACCTTTTGGGGAAGTAAAAGGATGTTGCACACCCAGTATTGCTCTCTGGAGAAGATGGGTGCCCCCCCACACCCCCCCCTTCTTTTCCTACTTGCTAGCCAGAGCAAGGGGGGCGCCAGTGTTGTGTTCAACTCCTAGTATAGACCGTTAGCAACTCACTACCCCTCCCTCCCCCCGCCCCCCCCCCCCAGCAGGGAAGGAGTGGGTGAAGGATTGTGCCAGAGAGGGGTTTCTCAGGGTCACAGCACCTCCTAGTGTCACATCCGGGACATGGGTGGTCTGGCCTAGTGGGTTCTAGTCTTCCAGATCCTTACACAGGGCCTGAGGGTACAGCTGATCCACTGCCCCTTGCTGTGAATTGCCTTGGCCGTCCATCCCTTTCCTCTCGTTCCTGTTGAGTAACATTCTAATTCTGTGATGTATTTATATTGTTTTATGGGAACTCAAATGGGGGACATAAATTCTCACGTGCTGCTTCCAACTGGCGGAGATTTACTGCCTGTGCCTGACCCCGTAAGATTGATGTTCTGCACAACGAGGATCCAGAGAAATGTCTCTCTTGTTGGGAGTGTGTAAGAATGTAATTGGGCCTCATTAAACCCGCCTTCACTTGGGCATCTGTTTGTGTATGTGCAGCAGTGGCAGGTTTGAAACCAGCGTTAGCACCACCAGGAGACAGAGAACAGAGCAATTCGCCCTTTTTAGATGGAGAATAGGAATTGAAACCTTGCTTTTCCCAGCTTTACACTAGCTTGAAAGTAGCGCCAAAAACAGTTTACACAATCGCTTCCTTGAGTCGTGCTTCTATGCACTGGGAGAAATTCAGATCTTGGTGACATTAATGTAATGCCACTGACTTCAGTGGTGTGACTCTGGATTTCCAGCCAGTGTCAATGAGGTTAAAGTCTGCATTCTCCACCTGTCTGCTGGGGGAGACAGGCAGGAAGCTGCTGCAGATTTTTCGTGTGTCTGGAAGTTCTGCGCAATCCATTGACCATAACTCTAGTACAGTGGATGCACATTCCGATGATGGCATTTACTGTTGCTCATGGACACTTGCTTGAGGGTAGAAAGAGGATTACGGTTCAGACTGATCAAGTGTTCAGTGAGGATCCTTGTCCATAAGTGATGAGTGGGTGACACTAGTGAAATGCTCTATGCTATTTCTTTCATCATCTTTTCTCAGGAAAGAAATACCACAAACGCTACAGTAAAGGCAATATAGTAAACATCCAGGGCCAAGTCCTCGACGGATGGAAGTGGATGTAGCTCCATCAATAGAGCTATACCAGCAGATGATCTGGTCCCAATTTCTGATGGCATCTGCCATGAGCTGGATTTTTCATGATCATTGATCAGCTAAATGTAGAAAACTCAAAAGAGCCAGGCTTCACCGACTTCCTTTAGTGATAGTGTTCAAATCAGGCACTATCCTGCCTTCACTTCTTCTTATTATTGGTATTGCCCTAAAGCCCCAGTCATGGCTCATGGCCCATTGTGCAAGGTGCCGTACAAATACAAAGCAGAGAGACAGTTCCTGCCCAGAAGGTCTAAGCATTGTGTAATGATTGTTTCAAAGAAAGCTTAAGTCTCTTACAAATAGTCTCATAATCTGCACATTGACTGAAACAGCCTGGTTTTAGCAGTGATTGGGGATTGGTCAGCTCCCAAAGGTTCCCTTGTTCATTTATCCAGAGAGATAGATGACAAAAGGTTGTCCTACCCACCTGTGACAAAGTAGAGACTTTGTTGGCTAAGAGTTAAGAGCCTTGGAACGTCTTACCTTCTTTCTTCTTATGAGAGTATGTAATGTACCTAGCGGCATCCCCTCTATCAGATGGTAACCTCATTGTGGCAGGGGCCCTTCTCTCCAGCAGCACTATATAAATATTATTTCTTCTGGAGTATTCCTCCCAAATGAACACAGAGTCTTAAATATTGGGGCTTCCTTGATCTTCAGGCTTCACTGTACCATGAAGTATGCCTAATATAGACAAGGGCATCTATATATATGTACCATATATCAGCTGAGCTACATAGAAAATAACGCTTAAGGAGCTGATCCAAAGCCCACTGAAGACAACGGGAGTGTTTCCATTGACTTCAGTGACTCACAGACTCTAAGGTCAGAAGGGACCATCCCTGACCTCCTGTACATTGCAGGCTACAGATCCTCACACACCCACTCCTGTAATAGACCTCTAACCTCTGGCTGAGGTACTGAAGTCCTCAAATCATGATTTAAAGGCCTCAAGTTACAGAGAATCCACCATTTGTACTAGATTAAACCTGCAAATGACCCATGCCCCATGGGCTTTGATCTCACTGTACAGCACTTTTTGGCCAAAATCTGCTCCTGATGAGTGACTTTTCTATCATGCACTGCCTCATTCCTGTCAGTTCAGAAGGGGAATGTGTGGGGCCAGGTAGTGTGAAGAAAAGGTCCTTGCTAATCACTAACACCCACTTCTGCAGGAGCACACTTGTCAGTTGTTGAGCCTGATGGAACATCCAGAGAAGTAGCCTGTGTCGGGCATAGGGGGATCTATGTTGTTTCTCCCAGGACATGGAGAAAATTGTGCCTATTGTTAGGCAGTAAAGGCTTGATCCTGCCACATTGGAGACAATGGGAATTTGATCAGGATTCCCTAAATACCAGCACTGAAGAGGTTAAAATCTGGTGTACATGTGCTGGTGTAAATCAATGGCACCCCAGTGAGTGAGGGTCTGGCTGTGAATAGAGCCCCACTGGAACATCATATAAAAAAGTAGAGCGGGGAGCCAGCTGTGCTGTAGTTCAGGTTAGTGATCTCAAAGGGCTGCCCAGAATCCTGGCAAACCCATGTGACATCAGCCGCTTGCCTGGCCTTGTTTAGATTGACAATGTTCGTATTGCTGTATCAATGACCCACTAGTGAACTGGTTGATACTTACACAATGAGTCATTGTTCTGGCGCAATTCCCTGCTCTCCAAACACATTTTTTCACCTACCTTTGGAATGTGGGACGACTGACCTTGCGAATCAAAACTCAAGCAGGAAAAGCGGGGCCATCAGTGGCTTTACTGCGGAGAGGGCAAACAGTGGGGGAGCATTTTTCCAGGCATTAGGTGACCAAATGACGATTTTAAAGTGGAAGGCCAGGGGCAGTTTAAGACAGATATCGTAGTTGCTCCTGGGCCTGCTGAAAAAGTTGCACACACACACACATACACAGCTTGTTTTTATATACAGTGGGCTAAATTCTGTCCTCATTTACACCCATGTAACTGACAGCAGCGTGTGTACACATTTAATTGCAGACACAAATTCCTAGCTCACTGAAAACTATGAAGATGAAAGGATGCTGTGTGTCCACAATTTGCTACAACACTAAATCAACAAAGGATGTTGACATTGCTGCTATTCCTTACAGTCTTCAGCTGTGTACATAACGGCATTGAGCTGCTCACAAAAGGCATGACATACTTACGGGTGCTTAGGCTGATCAGCGAAACCAGCCTCATCTGAAAGATGCTGTCTTGCCCTGGATTTCTGTTTGCGGAGTACAGTGACAGAGAATTATTAGAGGTGTTAACAAAACAAACTAGCTCTTACTCTTCATTATTGTGAAGCTGGTACAATAAGGACAGCCACTACTCTGCAGAAATAAATAACACTGCAGGATGCAACAAACAGTTTCCCAAGCCCCAGATCATATTAATCATCCTTGCTCCCACTGAGCTATAGAAAACTGGCCTGGACTCATCCAGAAATCACAGATTGGACAGGTAAATAGAGAGATACAATGTGCAACTTTTTGGTTCCACTTTATAATTGAATCTGGCCATGGAATTAAAAACGCTGTGCACCCCAGAGGATTGTACTCAGTGCCTCAGGATAAAGAGACAGGGGAGAAGGGATACAAAGCAGGATGTAGCGTTCTAGGAGGACTTTTATGCAAATTGTAATTCTACAAAATCAATCTAGTTTTGGGCTTTTTTGGAGTCAGTGGATATTAGCTACTAGCTTGAAAAGTGTGAAGCTGGCACAGCCCTGGTGATGGATACAAGAGGGAATAAATTCACTTATAAGGAGCAAACACTTTGGGACTGAAGAGAAAGAAACAGAGGATGGACGGTCTCCTGATTAATGCATGGAACAGAAGTTAGGGGTCTATTATAGGAGTGTTAGGTGAGGTTCTGTAGTCTGTGATGTGCAGGAGGACAGACTAGATCAGAGGTTCTCAAACTGTGGGTTGGGACCCCAAAATGGGCTGCGACCTCGTTTTAATGAGGTCGCCAGGGCTGGCTTAGTCTTGCTGGGGCCCAGGGCTGAAGCCAAAGCCCTGGGCAGCGAGGCTCAGGTTGGGCTTCGTCTTTGGTCCCCCCACCTGAGGCAGCAGGGCTCAGGTGGGCTCAGGCTTTGGTCCCCCCTCCTGGGGCCATGTAGTAATTTTTATTGTCAGAAGGGGGTCACGGTGCAATGAAGTTTGAGAACTCCTGGACTAGATGATCATGATGGTCCTTAATGACCTTAAAGTCTCTAAGTTCACACCCTAGTTCTGCCACTCTCTTCCTGTGTGACCTTGGGCAAATCATTTAACCTCTCTGTGCTTAGTTCCCCATCTGTAAAATGGGGATAATACTTTCTTGCAGCCTTTAGCTGTCTTGTCTATTTAGATTGTAAGATCTCTAGGGCAGGGTCTGCCTCTCACTAAGTGTATGAACAGCAGCTGGCACAGTGGGGCCCTGATCAAGGTGGAGTCCTCTAGATTCCACTGTAATACAGATGATGATGATGATGATGATGATAGTGAATAAATAGATCAAGTGTAGGTATTGTCTTTGTGTGGTACAAACTGCTCTGATCACATGGAATAAGATCATAGAAATATAGGGCTGGAAGGAAACTCGAGAGATTATCTAGTCTAGCCCTCTGTGCTGAGGCAGGAATGGAAAGGTGTGAAAGAATCCCATGTACCCATGAACTCGAAGCATCATGCTCATGAATAAAATGTGGCCCACTACCTGTCACAGCTGGTCATGGGCAGCCAGATGCCACAGTCATGAGACAGGAGTCCAGAGTTAGCTAGATCGGAATACCAGGAGGTCAGAACCACAAGTCAAGACCCAGATTGAGGCCAGATCAGGATACCATGGGGTCAGAGGCAAGAGACAAAATGGAGGTAGGGAACCACAAGTCAGATGCTTGGAGTCCCGCCAGGTCAGAATGCTGGGAAATCCAGCCGGGGTAGCAGGAAGCACAAGGCACGCAGGGCAGAGCCTACTTGGTCAGACAGCTTCCTGTTCCTGCTGCTGGCTTAAGTAGGGCCAGCGGGCCAATCAGCCGCTCTGGGACTCTGCCAATCAGACCTAAGGGGCGGAGCCTCACACTGGGGGCTGGGCTTTGTGGGTCCCAGGTCAGCTGTTGCCAGTAGGCTGCCAGGTGTAGGGTTGGAGCATGTCTGCTCCCATGAACCTCGCAGGGTCGTGACAGAGTTGCTCGTTAATGTGAATTTCGATTGATGAGGCAGCACCATTGCCAAGACAGACCAGGTCACCGCAAGGACAGTATTTGCACAAGCTTCAAAGTAAATACAGACTGAGGAGCATTCGATGGAGCTGGCATGATGGAACGGAGAATGCTGGGTCACAAACAACCAATGTCAGTTTCCCAAAGTCGACCAGATTCCAGGTAGGTGGAACTTACGTGGCCCAATACCTCAGAGCAACTGACAACGCTTAGGGACGTTCTGCCTCAGTAAATGCATCTTCTAGGATTAGCACTGGTTTAATTCCTCTTGGTGTGGGACAGCTCTAAGCATAGTCTCTGACTTATTGCCATGGTGACACCAACCAGAGAGGAAGTAGAGGCCTCATCTTCTAGGGCAGCAGAAGCTTTGGAATCAAGACTAGCAGAATCAGCAGACTGTTCTCTAAAGTGACTCTCTGGCCATGTGTTGTTAAACCACCGAGCCCATGGTAGTGGAGTGTGACTTTGTCCTAACTAACCTGTACCATGGCAAAGGGTGTTATTTCTGCATTCATGGATAGTAGGTAAAAGACGATGGTACAGTCTCATGTCACTTGTGAATAGGGTGATCTGACAGCAAATGTGAAAAATCGGGACGGGGGTGGGGGGTAATAGGAGCCTATATAAGAAAAAGACCCCAAAATTGGGACTGTCCATATAAAATCAGGACATCTGGTCACCCTACTTGCTTTTCATGGTCAAAAACTATTTTTTTCTGATGCATTTCTTTGAAAAACACTCTGAAACAATGCCTCTGAACATTGGGGCCATGTATGAGCACTCCACCTGCCCAGCTGAATCTAATACATGCTGTTGACCCTTGGGCCAAGCAGTTAGCCAATATCTGAGGCCTTAATGTATTTCTGTTAGGAGGAGAAACTGACTATACAAATCAAGTATTTCTTTAGTATAACCCTGTTTTCTTTACAAAGAACCTACGCAAAGTCCTGCTTCCCTGAACGCTGGAGGAACCCATGAAAATTCTAAGCCTGCCTTTCCAGCCAGCTCTCTGCCCAAAAGAAGCACTCTCTTCACTCCCTCCCAAGGTCACATTTACCCGGCTTCTCTCATTGGCTGCTCGCTTTCTGGTTCCTTTCACACACCGTCCAACAGAGAACTGCGACCAAATCAGTGCTCTAAGCCTGAATGTGCAATCCGACTCCAGGGAAACCTCGGAGATCTCATGGCTCACCTACTACTCAGGCTTTGCCTTAGTGGTTGGGGCCTTGGGCAGTGGCTTTGGTTGTTTTGGCTATTATTAAACCATAGGGCATTTAATTTGCTCACTCATTTAGCCTAAATGAAAAGATGGTTAGCACACCTATCAGCTTCAGTGAGGTCTGTGACGGCCCATAAATTAGTTGAAATGAGAGGCGGCATTGCCTAATGGAGGGAGCACTGAACTAGAACTCAGGAGGTCTGGCCTGCTCGGTGACCTTGGGCAAGTCACCTCTTTGCCTCAGTTTCCCCATCTGTACACATAAGGTTGATACTGACCTTTTGTGAGTGGGCTTTGAGACCTGCTGATGAAAAATGCCATGTAAGATCTCGGAATAATTATTTTATTTATTTTAAGTCACTTAAAAATGGCACTTAGAGTCCTAAATCATTTAGACCCAGATCCTCAAAGATAGTTAGATACCTAACCCTGGGCCTTAGGCACTTCTGAAAATTGTATCCCTCCTATAGCTATTGATGGATAGATTAGAAAACATAGTAAGATTGCCCAAGCATTTTATCTATTTATTCTTGAAAAATCTATATTATAGGTAAGAAGGCAAGTTTTGCAGCCAATTAAAGTGTCACTATAAGAAATATTTCCCCCCTACCCCTGCCCCCAAGTAAATATTACTGCATAGAGTAATGGGATTATTAGTACTCGAAGGCAGCAGTTTAGAAACCCCCTTAAACAGTAAAAACACAGTAGTAAGATCCTGGACTGGATGACAAAAGGCCCATTCAGCATAAATTTCAGCTTCTCCATGTTGCTAACATTTTCAAGATCTCATAATTGGTGAGTTTTCAGAGTAACAGCCGTGTTAGTCTGTATTCACAAAAAGTACACAAGTACTCCTTTTCTTTTTGCATAATTGGTGAGTTAGTCATGCTTGTGGTTTGAACCAAGGGCTCAGATGAGATGAAGTGAGATGGCAGCCAAGTTTAAAACATGCTGGAGACATCATAAAACAGAAATTGGTGGCATTTCTGCATGGATCTGAAGTAAAACAACAAGACAGTGTGAAAAAGGACTAGGTTTCCGGGTAGAATCTGTTAGTAACATTTTGGGGTATGTCCCATTTTAGCACGGGCGTTTTGGTTATTTTAAAACTATATGGCAAGATTCTAATCTGGGTTACACGACTGTAAAACTGAATCACTCCAACTGGAGAAAGTCTATACTGACTTCAATAGTTACACCCATGTAAATCTGAGACCAAAATCTGATCTCAAGTGCCAGATTCCTTCCACCTGTACCTCCAATGAAGTCAATGCATTTACACCAGGGATGAACCAAACTTTGTGTTCATTTAATTCTGACTGTAGTTACAGCAGTGGAACTGATGTGGTTGAGGGCAGACATTTATCCCATAGTGACATTTGGGCAAACAAGGAGTCATTTGTTAATTTACGGTGAAGATTTGTCTTTAAATAGAATATTGTGTACCCGGATCAGAGTAGCAATCAGACACACTGCTTTTTAACTCTTTGATTCCTTGACGTTAACTTGATACTTCATGTGCCCTCTGTGGGGTGGGGGAGAGAGAGAGAGACCCCCACCCCCGATGAAGAGTTTCTTTTGGAACTATGCAATTGCCAATGACAGAGGTAGAACAATGTAATTGATCCAGTGCTGTGAACCAAAGTGAAGGCTCTGATCCTGCAGTCAGATCTGCTCATGCAGACAGACAGACCCTTCTGCTTATGCAAAATCTCACTGAAGTCACTGGAGCTCCAGGCGATTGAAAGTCCTGCCCCCACATCCAATTACAGGATTGGGGCCTACATGTGTTAGGTGTATCCAGATCTCGCCTCCCCCTGGACCCTCTGTTGTCAATGATGATGTCACTACAGTCATGCATATCAAGGAATGTCTAACGACTGAGACAGACAAACCACTCAGTACTAGGTCCGGTTGCCAACAATGCATTGCTCTCTCTGAAAGAGCATCCAAATGGCTCATGACCACTGGTTTTATGTCCTGCCGCTTAGTTACTCCCTGTTGAAAATAGGTGTCTTTACAAAGCCCCGCACAAAGGAATAAACAGTTGTTGCTACGAATAAAAATATTGACTCTCGTACTTTATATGATTGTCTTAAAACGCTGTGCTTACAGCAAAATCCTTGTGTATAAAGATCTGACAAAAGAGGATACCCTAGATCAATTTTATAAAGTAAGTGGTGCAATGGATCAGTAATTCCTGGTGGATAAATGCCTCCCCTGGCCCAGTTACTCGACTATATTGGTTCTACTCCCCGTTAACACAGCTCCTCTACCACTTCAGCACCAGAGAACGGAGTAAATCTGGTTGCATAAGCAAAGTCAAGCACTTTCTGTGCAAGACTCCTGATCGGTCCGAAGATGACCCGAATAAAATAGAATCTTTAGCCATCCCCAAAATCAAGCCCTCCACTGAACTGCATCAGGTAAAGCACTGGAAATGGCCTTCTGCCATAGCTTTAGACCTGAGATGGTGGTATTAGTATTTGGATTGCATTAGCTTTGAGAAGCTCCAGCCCTGGTGAACACCCCTCCCCCCCCCAAAAGAAGTCTTCAGATCCCATGAGCTGCTACAGCAAACGCCATGCCCCCCCCACCTCCTCCCTGCTTTTGGCCAAAAGGCTTCCAAGAATGGAACTAGACGACAAGAGCCATAAAGAGGGGTGGTTCTGAACGTTGTAATCAGACTCAAAATGCCTACTTTTTATTTCTCTTCTTCTCCCAACGGCAGTGTGTAATGTAGCATGTTATAGGAGGCCAACAGCCAAAGGGAAACAGCTAGCTCAGGCAAGTGTCATCATGACATTGCAAAAATATATACCCAGAATGTCCTCACGGCAGCCATCTTTCCTTGCCCTCTGTTCTAAACCTCCTGGCTGTCATGGCCAATAAAGACTTCCTTTACTATCTCATACTTGGGCAGGCAGAAATGGAATGGACACATAGGAGCCTGCAGGGTCGTCACATGGCAAACACCTTGACTTTCTGGCCTCCTAAATGACTGCCGGATAATTGATGCGTTTTCAAACACAGTCATTTGGTTTCCAGAAGGCTAACTTTTCTAAATACCTTCTGTAGCCCTAAGACTCCTAATGCACTTGCATGAGAGGAAAGTGATCAGGAACAGCCAGCATGGATTCACCAAGGGAAGGTCATGCCTGACTAATCTAATCGCCTTTTATGATGAGATTACTGGTTCTGTGGATGAAGGGAAAGCAGTGGATGTATTGTTTCTTGACTTTAGCAAAGCTTTTGACACGGTCTCCCACAGTATTCTTGTCAGCAAGTTAAGGAAGTATGGGCTGGATGAATGCACTATAAGGTGGGTAGAAAGCTGGCTAGATTGTCGGGCTCAACGGGTAGTGATCAATGGCTCCATGTCTAGTTGGCAGCCGGTATCAAGTGGAGTGCCCCAGGGGTCGGTCCTGGGGCCGGTTTTGTTCAATATCTTCATAAATGATCTGGAGGATGGTGTGGATTGCACTCTCAGCAAATTTGCGGATGATACTAAACTGGGAGGAGTGGTAGATACGCTGGAGGGGAGGGATAGGATACAGAAGGACCTAGACAAATTGGAGGATTGGGCCAAAAGAAATCTGATGAGGTTCAATAAGGATAAGTGCAGGGTCCTGCACTTAGGATGGAAGAATCCAATGCACCGCTACAGACTAGGGACCGAATGGCTAGGCAGCAGTTCTGCGGAAAAGGACCTAGGGGTGACAGTGGACGAGAAGCTGGATATGAGTCAGCAGTGTGCCCTTGTTGCCAAGAAGGCCAATGGCATTTTGGAATGTATAAGTAGGGGCATAGCGAGCAGATCGAGGGACGTGATTGTTCCCCTCTATTCGACATGGTGAGGCCTCATCTGGAGTACTGTGTCCAGTTTTGGGCCCCACACTACAAGAAGGATGTGGATAAATTGGAGAGAGTCCAGCAAAGGGCAACAAAAATGATTAGGGGTCTAGAACACATGACTTATGAGGAGAGGCTGAGGGAGCTGGGATTGTTTAGTCTGCAGAAGAGAAGAATGAGGGGGGATTTGATAGCTGCTTTCAACTACCTGAAAGGGGGTTCCAAAGAGGATGGCTCTAGACTGTTCTCAATGGTAGCAGATGACAGAACGAGGAGTAATGGTCTCAAGTTGCAGTGGGGGAGGTTTAGATTGGATATTAGGAAAAACTTTTTCACTAAGAGGGTGGTGAAACACTGGAATGCGGTACCTAGGGAGGTGGTAGAATCTCCTTCCTTAGAGGTTTTTAAGGTCAGGCTTGACAAAGCCCTGGCTGGGATGATTTAACTGGGAATTGGTCCTGCTTCGAGCAGGGGGTTGGACTAGATGACCTTCAGGGGTCCCTTCCAACCCTGATATTCTATGATTCTATGATTCTATGACTCAAATTGACTGAGCCATGTCAGGCTCTGGCCTTCAGCCAGAAGAAATGTTGCCCGTCTCAACTGCAGAACTAAGACACCTTGTCCCTCCTCAGCTTGTCACACTTTTAGGCTCAGCAGGATGATAAAAATTCATTTTGAGCCCAAAGTAAAGCCATGGGAACTTGCGGGAACTTGCCCGGAAAGCAAGCTTGCTGTTTTTTTGTTGTTGTTGTTTTTTTCATCAAATAACTTGCCACCAAAGCCTGCAAGAACACGGAGAGCTTAAAGTCAACAGAGAAAAGTGTTATATTCTTAACATGTCTTATAGCCACTCCAGGAGAGGTTGTTGCTGCAGTGTTCTCATGCAATAGGATGTGGGGTCAAGGACCAAATAACTGACTGGTAGAGCTGGTTGAAAAATGCTAGTTGTAGGGGGTGGGGGTTGTTTCTTTTTTGTCAGGAAGTTTACAAAAGATCTTTTTCTTCAAAATATCCTTTCAAAAATGTTTAGCTTTTTGAGAGAAAAACTAAAGACAAAACTGGGGGCAAATCTTTTTCTTTTCAAAAACCAAAAAACAATGGGGGTGGGGTTAATTTTTTTTGGAGGGGGGGTTCAGTACAAATGTTCAGTTTTAGAAAACCAAATGCCAACACTATTTTATCAGAAACCAAACCAAAACAAAAAAAATCCATTTTCGAACCACTGAAAATGGGTCAGCCTTTGCTTTTAGAAAATCATATATTTTTTTCGGTGCTTTTTTTAAATAGAAAAATCAGAACATTGTGAAGGGAACAGAAGTCCGTGCATTGCCGTGAAATGTCATGCTTTCAAGAGCTGCATGAAAAGTCCTGGTCTTTGGGTATTCCCTCTATTACTCGAGGGGTTAACCTAAGAAGGGAAGCGAGGGCAAGCCAAGTAACCCTTTAAATCTCTGGGTTGCCTTTTTCCCCCCATTGGTTTGATGCTAATTGAATTGGTCCCTGCTGGTTGCCCCCTTCTCAGGCAATGCTAGGCCTGTTAAGCAGGTCTGAAGGATTCCGTGGGGACTCATGTTCAGATATTCTTTTTTCCACTGTATTCTAGCTTCTCCGGCTGAACTGTCATTTCTCACCATCCATCATTGTCTGTCAGGACCCACATCAGCATGGAGAGAAGCAACAGCTCCTCCTGATCCCCTGTAAGATGGGGGAACGTCCTAACACTGAGCCAGTCTTTCATGCAGATCATTTAGCTGATGATTTTTGCTTCTCTTCCTGCTCCCAGCAGATCCCAGAGAAGACTGCTATTTTGGTTACTTTCCTGAGCCCAGGTCAGAGCCAAAAAGTAAACAACCAGCATAAATATAGGGCCCAGGTCATTAGCGTGCATAAATCGGTGTAGATCCATTGATTTCATTCCTCCAGTGGAACTGTGTCGACTGAGGCCAGCTAAGGCTCTGGCCCTAGATTTTAGGTCAGAAAATGTATTATTTAAAAATCCAGGGCCAGAGTCTCGTCCGGTGTAAACGATGCAGCTCCACTGAAATCTATGCTAACTTATCCCAGCTGAGAATCTGGCCCATGATACTTAGCCCAATAATGCCCTTTTCAAGTGCTTCCATTGTGCTTTGAGTTCTCTGAGCTCACTCTCTCTTTCCTCCACACTTCTGCTCCCCCCACTAGTGTCCAATACAAGTCACCACAATAATTCTCTTCAGAGCAGGGACTGTCTCTTTTATTCTGTGATTGTACCGTGCCTGGCACAACAGGGTCTTGACCCAGGCTCTTAATGCTACAAATATATCATACTAATCTATGAAAATATTAGGTTTCAGAGTAGCAGCCGTGTTAGTCTGTATTCGCAAAAAGAAGAGGAGGACTTGTGGCACCTTAGAGACTAACAAATTCATTTGAGCATAAGCTTTCGTGAGCTACAGCTCACTTCATCGGATGCATTCCACTGAATGCATCCGATGAAGTGAGCAATGCATCCGATGAAGTGAGCTGTAGCTCAGGAAAGCTTATGCTCAAATAAATTGGTTAGTCTCTAAGGTGCCACAAGTCCTCCTCTTCTTTTTATGAAAATATTATTGTTCCTTGATCTCTCCTCCGCCACCATCCTCTGTCCCCTGGAGCCTGAGCTCATGTGCACCAAACAAAACCCTCTTTTGAATGCACTCATTTCATTGTGAATGTTCCATGTCCTTTCAGTGGCTCCACTGAATCCCACCAACAGTGCCGCAGGGAACGCTCCGCCTGTCCAGAAGTTGATTGACAGGCCGTCAGGTGTATTCTCTCTCTGTAGTGAGTTGGCATCTGTGCAGAGCTTTGAACGGGTGAATTGCTGTGTAAATGCTAAGAACGATGATTGTCTAGAGCCTAGCAGGTGGGTAGCATTGGCCTTGAAACCTGGTGCCCTGGCTAGCGGCTCCCGGAGCGTACCTCAGTTCTCACACTACAACAGGAACAGAGAGTAGCACAATGTGATGGCTCCAAGGCATTGAAAGTTTTTTGGGGGGTGTAATTATAAGATATATAAATAAAACAAAACCCCGCAATGGCTACTGGGCATCTATGTTTGTGCGCAACCAGCGTCTGGGAACCACACTGGAAACATACGGGTTGTTGTCACTCTCCATTGTCTGCTCCACATAAAGGTTTATGTGTCTGCTGCTGCTCCCATGTAAGAGACTTAGGTGCCTAAATACCTCTGGGGATCTTAGCCCTGCTCTTTAGCTGAAATGCCGGCGCCTCATGCTTTTAACTCTGGAGGTCCTGGGTTCAAACCCTGGGGTCAGTCCAAGACATTGCCATCTTTGGTCCTATGATAAACTCTGTATTGTCAACGGGAAGGCTGGGCATTGGTGGCAGAGCTATGCTCCACCTGCTGGCCTTCCTTTAACCCCTGGGTATTGGAGTGTCTTATCCTCACCCTCCCTTTTGCTCTGCCATGCTGGCTGGGGCAGGCTGGATGGCCTGGTACTGAAGGTGCAGGGAAGGGAGACAGCAGTTAAAAGATCTGTGAATTTGAACTGAACTGCATGGGGCAAGTCTCTGTCTTGGCCGTTTCTAAGGGCTGGCACGATGGATGGACTCTTACACAGCAGTGTCTGGCAAAAGGCAAGTGCTCCACTAAAAGAACCAACCACTGCCATCTGCCAAAAAACAGGACCGGCACAAAACCCTGCTCATAAAATCGCCATATGCTCTATTCGTTGGAATGAAATATTTTCATGGAGCTGTCTTCCCCCACTGCCGGGCAGGTGGGGCTGTCACCCGTCTCTTCACTCACAATACAGTCTCACTTACTTTACCATGGCAGCACCGTTATCTTGGAGAGCTGGACGGGCAGCCTCCTCTGAGCTGGGGATATCGTCACTCTGGACACTCTGAGGACATGAACATGTGCACTCAGACCTAACACAAGACATCACCTCAAGTTATTCCCAATCTGGGAAGAGATGCCTGAAGGTGGCAGTTCTCAGGTGGCACCATGCAGGGCTTCTACCATACCTTTTAACTGGTCAATTGCTTTACTTTCTCTTTTTAACCCCAGCTGACTGTGTTCCCCCTCATTCCTAGTTTGCTTCTTCTGGATCAAACAGAGTTATGCAGGAAATCACCCTGTATGCTTGATCCTGACAAGGGAACTCAACAGCCAGTTTATAATCAGAACAGGAAAGGAATGGAAACAAGTGAGCGGCGTGATCTTACTTTTCAGTTTAATAGGTTGTCTATCATAGATCTACAAGGTGATGACTTGACTTCCATTCTTGTACGGCTCCGAGTGCTGGGCACTGAGGGAGAGACAGGAACAGATATTGAATGCAGTTGAAATGAAAATGTTAAGATGAATGCTTGGCGTTATGAGGATAGCCCATGTTCGAAAGGAACACATTTAGGGAAGTTGCGAAGGTGGTACCAATTATAGAAAAGTTACGGGAGTCCAGGCTTAGATAGCTTGGCCATATGACCAGCCGACTGGAAGACTATATAGGAAATATAGAAGCAGAAGGGAAGAGAAGAGTTGGAAGACCCAAAAGTAGATGGACGTCAAACAAAAGGATTTGATTAGCTGTGGAGTTTCCAAGGAACTGCTTCAAGACAGACTAGAATGGAGAAGGACTTGAAGAGCCGACCTCGTATAGTAGATGGGACTAAGGCTAGAAGAAGAAAGGGAGATGCTGTCAGGCTGAGGCTATTGAGAGAGCAGAGTTTGAACCACCAGTAAGGCTGCTGGGTATGATCCTTTGTTACTTAGTAAACTGATGGGGAAAGCATGCTGCAGGCTTGTGGACCAGCAAGACTCCTATCCCAATCTTGAAGCATGAGGAACACGGGAGTTTCCAGACTGGATCAGAGGGTGACGAGAGGAGAGAGACTGTGTTTGGGGGGGAAGGGGATTTCTGATGAGGTATTTTTGTACTGTATTGTGTTTTTTATCCCCAACTGGGTTGGGGGTCACTGAAAAAGGAGAATGAGAGAACACAAAAAGAGAGAGAGAACAGGGATCGTCTTGGGGAAATTTCTGGGCGCCACATTTCAGGAAAGATGTGGACAAATTGGAGAAAGTCCAAAGAAGAGCAACAAATATGAATAAAGGTCTAGAAAACATGACCTAGGAGGGAAGATTGAAAAAATTGAGGTTTTTAAGCTGGAGAAGATAAGACTGAGAGGGGACATGATAACTTTTCAAGTACATAAAAGGTTTGTTACAAGGAGGAGGGAGAAAAAAATTTCTCGTTAACCTCTGAGGATAGAACAAGAAGCAATGGGCTTAAATTGCAGCAAGGTGGTTTAGATTGGACATTAGGAAAAAACGTTATAACTGTCAGGGTGGTTAAGCACTGGAATAAATTGCCCAGGGAGGTTGTGGAATTTCCATCATTGGAGAGTTTTAAGAGGAGGTTAGACAAACACCTGTTTGGGATGGTCTAGATAATACTTAGTACTGCCATGAGCATAGGGGATGGGACTAGATGACCTCTCAAGGTCCCTTCCAGTCCTACGATTCTATGAAAGGTCTGATATCCTGTCTGACAAATGCTAACGCCAGCTGCCTCAGAGGATGGTGCAAGAAACTCCCTAGTGGGCGATTATGGAATAACCTGCCCATGTGGGTAGTTCCTTTTTAACTTCTATCAGTCAATTACTAGTTTTTTCCATGAATGAAAGCACCAAGGTTTAAATTACCTATATCCCTGTTTCCTTTGAGTCTTGCCTAAGAGCTCTGTGTAACTCGAAAGCTTGTCTCTTTCAACAACAGAAGTTGGTCCAATAGAAGATATTACCTCCCCCACCTTGTTTCCCTTTGCCTATTTGTTATTCGGTATGTGTGATTGTTCACCCAAGTCATATGCAAGGTCATACATCTAGGAACAAAGAATGTAGGTCATACTTACAGGATGGGGGTTTGTATCCTGGAAAGCAGTGACTCTGAAATGAATGTAGGGGTTGTGGTGGAAACTAAATGAACATAATCTCCCAGTACGATGCTATGGCAAAAAGGGCTAATGCAATCCTTGGGTGCATGAGCAGGAAAATATCGAACAGGAGTAGGGAGGTGGTATTATCTCTCTATATAGCACTGGTGAGTCCATAACTGGGTACTGTGTCCAGTTCTGGTGTCCACGCTTCAAAATGGATGTTGAAAAAATCAGAAAGGGTTCAAAAAAAGAGCAGTGAGAATGATTTGAGGTCTGGAAAACCTTCTTTACATTAAAAATTTAAAGGAGCTCAATCTATTTAGCTTAATGAACAAAAGATTGAGAAACGCAACTGGATCATGATCTAGAAGTACCTCCATAGGCAGATTTTTGCTACTGGAGGGCTCTTTAATCTAGCAGACAAAAGCATAACAAGATCCAGTGGCTGGAAGTTGAAGTCAGCAAAGTTCAAATTGGAAATAAGGCGCACATCTTTAACTCTGCAGGCAATCAAATATTGGAACAAATTATCCAGGGACATGGTAAATTCTGCATCACATGGTGTGTTTAAATCAAGTCTGGATGTCTTTCCAAAAGAATGTTGTCATTCAACCAGAAACTATTGGGTTGGGTGCAGGAATTCTCGGGTGAAATCTCTGGCCTGTGTTGCACAGGAGATCAGACTAGATCACACTGAACCCTTCTGGCCTTGGAATCCCTGATTATCTACTAGGTGGTTTGCAAATGACCCAGAGGGGGAAATGTTTGCATAAAGGGCTCAGTAGACAATTCCAAATAATGATCAGAGATGTAAAAAATTCAAGGGCTAGCTGATGTAGGTCAGTGTAGCTCTGACTTCAATAAGCTATGCCAATTTACACCAGCTGAGGATCTGGCCCAAAATGTTTATCAATAATTAACCAGTGGAAAAAAGGCTAAAATCATTGACTGAAATACTTGCCATTAATAGTGTGTCCTGGATGAGTAGGGCTGGATGAATAGTGAGTGGCGAATGGTAGCACTGTGACTTTCAACTTATTTCAGCAGCATTCACTATCCAAATATGTTTAGTGCATTTCACCATGCAGCAGACAAAGACATCATTCTCTCCTTTATATTAGCAAGTATTCCAGGTCGCAATTACACAGCCACAGGCATAAAACTGGTCTGACCTTTCTGCAAAGTAAGATAACTCTTAAATGTACAGGCATCAGATCTACCAGCTCTTGAAGATATTCACCAAGTCCTGTTGCTATTTACACTACCGAGTCTATCTTTGGAGTGAGGTGTAAAAACAATCATACTATCTTCTTGGCTGTGTCCGCCCTCAAATATTGCACTTGTTTTCATGACGGGTATTCACTAGTTCACTCATTTAACACACAACAGGAGGGAGAGTTCATGTTTGTTCCTAGCACAAACACCATCAGATCATGTGAATTTCAAATGCAATCCTGAACCCATTCCTCGGCTAGTGTCAACTGGTGTAGCTTCAGTGAAGTCAGGAGAGCTGAGCTCTGCCAGTTGACACCAGCTAAGGATCTGGCCTTGTATATATTTCAGTGCAAATCAAGAGTTCCTACTGCTCATTCTTGTGCTCAGGCCCCTAACCAACAGTCCCTTAAATATCTGCACAGCAGAAGGCATAAAGGGCCAACATTTCCTTCGTTACACCAGTGCAACCTCACTGTCTTCACTGGGATTGGACTGGTGTGCATGACATGAGAATTTGACTCTGAGCTTTGAAATGATTCTAAGTCCTAGGCAGCTGTAAATGATGGTCAGAACACACCATATCAACAGTAGCTGTTCAGTATTTTCATCTCGATTAAGGAGCTACAGACAAGATGTAAATTCCAATATACCCAGGGAAGTTGAGAATGGATCCTTAAATCTTTCTCAGTCTTTCAGACATTTCTTGTGAACTGAGGTTGGATCTTATTTCTTATCCTCTCATTCCAGTCTAACCTCGCTCTCCTCAGGAACTGTTTGGCTCAGCCCAGATCTTGTTGATTCATTTTGCTAACCCCTGTGTGTGTTAGATATTGGCTTCCCCAGCTAAGACAGGGCATTATTATGGTTCTGCAGTGTCTGGGGAACGCATCTCAGATAGGAGTGGACTATTGGAGCCAAACCAGAACCCAAACTCTCATTCGGCAAGAAGTTTACATTTACAACAGCAATGTAGACTTGTGTGCTCGTGCTGTGTGTTACATGGAGCACACTAGGCCTCATTAAGGGGAATCCAGGCTCACTTTGCCAGCAGGCAGAGGGAAGGACAGTCCAGGATCCTGGAACTGTGTGTGATTCTGCATTTCTGACATTCCTGCCTGAGTCTCTGATGGCTGCCTGCCACTGGCCTGGCAACGACAGCTGACACATCCAGCTATCATTGATCCTCGCCAGGTGAAGTTAACAATTTAGCTTGAAGTCAACAACTCCAGCAATTTCAAACAAAGCCTAAAGGTTGAATCAGTTTAGGTGACAGTGGGTCAGTTTCCCCTGTAACCTGAACCGACTTCTCTTTCAGGGCAGAACTTTGTTTTCAGCTCCTGCGCACAGTTGGGAAGTTTTTTCAAACTCAGTGGAAGACCCAGAATTGCAGATGGAATTGCTAGGTGGTAGCTACAGTGGGTTGATTCCCATGTCTTCCATCTCAGGAGATCTGGGTCCAAATCTGATTAAGATCACAAGCCAAATGCATTTGGTGAGCTCAAACTGGTCATGCTTGGACATTTTTACTAACATCAAAAGACTACCCCATAATTTGCTGCAACTGATGGTCTGTCTGAGAGGCCTGGCTCAGCTAGAGATCACAACTTTTAATATTATTATTGTATTACCATAGCCCTGGAGTCCAGGAGCCTGATGTGCTAGGTGCTGCACAAACACACACAAAAAATGGTTGCAGCCTCAAGGACCTTACAATCTAACTCTAAGACAAGAGTCAACAGCCAGATCCAGGCAGACAGAGGGAGCACAAGGAAACAATGAGACAGCGTTAGTCAGCGTGATTGACAGTGCTCTCTGCACATCAGTAACCTAATCCCTGTTAGCTTCATTGTAGGCATCACAGCAAAGGAGAGTTTTGAAGGTGGCTAATGAGGTAGCTCTGCAAATGTTTACAGGGAACTTCTCCCAAGCGTGAGGGACAGCATGGGAGCAAGCCCGAAGTTGCTCCTTTGAAAGTGTAACAAGAGGCTGATGGAAGCTGGCATTGTGGGCCAACTGGAGACAAGCACTGACAGATTGAAAGTGAATGTGAGATGATGGGCCGGGTGGGTATAGGCCGTGAAGGGCCTTGAAAGTGAAGACAAGCTGCTTTTGTTTGATGCAAGAGAGAAGAGGGAGGCGGCAGAGGAATTCAAAGAGGGGGTGACATGGCCAAAGCAACAGGCTAGGAAAATGATCTTTGCAGCAACACTCTGAAAGGAAATGAGTGAGGCCAGGGTGCATTTGTCAAGGCCAGAAAAAAGGATGTTGCAGTAATTGAGACGCAAGATCATGAGAGCTGGGACAAGAGTTTTAGCACTGTGGATGGGTAGGAAAGGCTTAGAGATCTTAAGCAGAAGATAAGAAAAAACTAAGGCTTTATTGAATAAGAAAATTGCACTGGTTTGATGTAAATTGGGTTTTAAACGGATTTAGTTAAACCGGCGCAAACCTGCGTGTAAACAGTTTTATTTCAGTTTAGCTTAAATTGATTCCTAATTGACTTAAATTAAATCGAAATAGGCCTGGTTTAGGCCAGAATAAGTGTGTCCACACAGGGGTTTGCAACAGTATATCGAAATCAGTTTAAAAACACATCTATAATTAAAATGCAAAACTGTCACATGTGGACGAGCCTTAAGTTGCATTGGGCAGCTGTTTGAGCAAACTCACCCAGCCCCTCCCCACATTCACTAGAGTTTAACCTTTGCAATCGTCCACCTCATTTTTTAATGAACGTTACAATTCATTCCATACTCCACTTCCCTGTGGAAGACAGTTTTTATCTCCCTAGGGCCACCCCTGTTATTGATTGCAATGGAAGCTGTGGACTCTCCACACCTTGCAAGATTGGACCCTTGAGGATGGAAGTCAGATTTCCAGCATGCAGTCAGTTTCTGCTAATGGACTGAACCAGAATAGTAGGAACCAACAGCAAGAGAGATTCACTGACCCAGGCTTTTACACAGATGCAAAACTCAAAGACAGAAAACAACCTCTCTGTTGGATTTGCCAGTAACTCTTTGGATCGCCATAGGGCAAAGCTGCAGACTAAGATAACAGCAAACCAAAATGTAACATGGCTTGATAACTTTACAAGAGAAAATTCGAGTTGGTGGCATGGGGGATACAATCCTCAGGAATAAACCACTTACAGCCTAGCACAGATAGCTGATACAGCCCCTAAAATGTCAACATCATTTAAGACTGTTTTCATAAATCTAAAATGAATGTTGCAAAGGTTTATGATTTGAGTCCCCCTCATACGTGCTTGTGTCTTTCTTTCAGCTGTATGGCATATAGCCGGAGCTTACTACCAGTTATTTTCAGCTCAGCCAGGTAATGAGGGAGGCTGGTGCTGATTCCGTGGCAGAATGAAGACCAATTCCACTAATGGATGGAATTTAGAATAACACAGCACTGTAGGAATAATGTGAGAGGCTAGCAGGGAAAGTCTACCAGGGAAAGGGCACAGATAGGTATTTTATATTCAGTGTCCTGTGTGGTTTGGTAACACATTTTGTTCCTTGAATGGCAAAATGAGTCTCCTATTTAATTTGAAAACTGTTGATACTACAAAATGTTAATAAAAATAATAATACCATGCACTTATAGAAAGGTTTTCATGGGTAATCTTAAAGCACTTTACAGAAGACGGCAGTGTCATTATCCCTATTTTATAGATGGGAAATTGAGGCACCGACAAAGTGACTTGCCCAAGATCATTCATGAGGCTAGTAGCAGAGCCAGGAATAAAACCCAGGTCTCCTGAATCCCACTCTAGTGCCCTCTCCTCTAGGCAACACTGCCTCCTTTCTTTCTGCAATGAACCTGTGCAAGCCCAATGCTGAACTCCTTTCTCAGGGAAAACTCCTACTGAAGTCAATGGGAATTTTATTTGATGGAGGAAAGTGTGGTGTGTGTGTGTTCATGCATGAATATGCATTTGTGCCCATCTATCGTGCATGTTGTTAAGTAAGACAAAGACTTAATTATGTCTTTAGAATGACGGAGGCTATTTCTAGAACCAAAATATAATGAGACTGTCCTGCTGAGAGCAGCAAAAGCCCAAGCTTTATCGTTAGCAAATGGCTTCTGCTGTGACCCACTGAGAGTGCAACTTTTACTTATTCTAAACATGATCATAAAAGATTAAGGACAGAACCAGCCTCTCCCAAAATGTCAGGCTGTAACGATCTCAAGAAATACCTTCAAGATTTTAATTATTGGAGCACTAAAGTGATCTCTTCATTTGCTCTAGCGGGTTGTGAATATTGGTTGTAAAAAGGGCACTCTGTGGTGTTACTCATGACAACAATCGAGAGGCTTCAGCATTTCTCCAACACAGTCACACTTTTATTACTATATTTTCCCCCGGGACATAAAGGTTTTAACTGTATGTGATGCTGCTTTCCATTATCCATACCCTCAGTGAGATGTGTGCTCAAAGGAAGCCATGGGTGTGGCCTGCCTTCATGTGCTGGCATTGACCCTAATGGAAGCAGCTAACGGCAGTCCAATGGCCAAATTTATCCCTGTGTTCTCGGTATACTGCATTGAAATGTTGATGCCATTTCTCAGCTTGTATGGAGATGCAACAAGAACTTTCCCAGATCCTCTGGGAAAAAAATGTTCCAAGTCTTCATTAAAGTTTATGGCAAACAATATATGGTGGTGACTCTGTAGAGAGCAGCTCTTTTTAATTAAGGTCTAAGTCATGCTTTAGCAAAACCCTGGCTGGGATGATTTAGTTGGTGTTGGTCCTGCTTTGAGCAGGGGGTTGGACTAGATGACCTCCTGAGGTCCTTTCCAACCCTGATATTCTATGATGCTATGAAAACATCAATACAGAAAAAAACCAACTCCTTCCCCCCTTCAAGATTAACAGAACTCCTTTTTTATTACACGGTCCATGCAAGGATTTCTCAGTAAGGTTTAATGTAACTGGAAACAAAAGCATTTGGCCCTGCAGCCAAGCCAGATAATGCTAAAGAAACGTTAGCCTTGCTACTGATCTCACCCCCTCCTCCCCCCAGCATGAAGAGGGGGGCGTTTCTTCACAAAAGACAATGGAGTTATGCATGTGTGAGCAGAGAATCAGACCCCTCGTTATTTTGTCAGCCCTTAATCACACAAGCAGTCCCATTACTACTTTCTCATCGTGAATAAGGCTTGCGGAATAAAAAGTGGTTGATTCCTCCATAAACAAGTTCATGGAAATATTTTATAACACGTACCAGTGGTTCTGGAAGTTTATAAAGACGACACATTATTAAAATGGTTCTTACTTACCCAGAACTGCATAAACCCAGGTACATTAGACGTATATTATGTGAAACATGCACATCCTCAGTATAGGCAATGACACTGAACATGGTAGGGTTCCTTCTCGATCAAGACAATGCAGGGAGCTTTATTGCTGCCGCTCTTGCTGTCCCGGTCCTAAATTCATATTCCTGCTGGAATTGCTCTACCCGTGGGGAAGTGCTTTCCAGAGTTGGGGCCTATAGGCTCTTGTGGGAAGAGGACTTCAGCTTCGAGTGATGTCAACCTAGCACCTTTCACAAGGACAAACTTCATATCCGTGTGTACAGTGGAGATGACACTGAATTCCTTTGCAAAGGGCTTTGAGATCTACGACTGACAAGCACTAGGTATTATTACTAGGCAAAAAGTGAAGCTGAAAAAGGAGATGTAAGAAACTTAAGAACCTCCTGATGAGGGCTTTATGAATTTTAAGATATTAGATGGAAGAGCATTAAAGTTTATATTTTTATATCTGTTTGCCAGAAGCTGGGAATGGGTGACAGGGGATGGATCACTTGAAGATTACTTGTTCTGTTCATTCCCTCTGGGGCACCTGGCACTGGCCACTGTTGGAAGACAGGATATTGGGCTAGATGGACCTTTGGTCTGACCCAGTAGGGCCATTCTTATGTATATTCAGTATAGTTTTGGGTGGGTGGCAGCCTTAATTATCACTAAACAAAGCTTTTGTTTGTGTTAGAACATACTATATTGGTGAAGCCCTCAGTCCAGCATCTCTCTACACACTGTAGGCCTATATTATTGTCAGATGTGTTGATATATTGTGTGCAGTAGTTTAGACTCTATTATATTATATCATAGCAGTAAGTTATTTAAGGCTATCTTTTAATTATAGGTATGCACTTAGCACCACAGGACCTCAATCCCTGATTGAGAGTTCTAGGTGCAGATGCAAATATTAAATAATAATATAAAGAGAAAGCTCACATGTTGTTAAAAAACCAATCCTCTGGATTTAATTAGTGTGGTATAATACACATGGTTATATCATGAAAAAACATCTTAACTAATTATGTTAATTTTTTTGCAATGGCCTAGAATTATAAAGTATATTGACAAGGGATTGTGCTCTATCCCATCACAAACCTAAAATGCATAGAATTAAAGATGTTTAAAAATAATCTCTGTACTAAATGGCTCAATTAACTTTGGTTTGCCAATGTTTTCAAATGTTCTTTAATGGGCTTGGTGCTCATGGGCAGATGAATTCATTTTTTACTCTGGGTCATTGCTTACATTTTTCAACTGGTTAAACAAAACTATAGGAAAATCTGCTTGAGATAAGCCAGGTTTCTTCATTGCACAGTTGTGTAGTTATTCTTGCCATCAACAGTGCTACCACTGAAATGCTGTTGCAGAAGCAACTTGACTGGCAATGACACAGGATTGTAGAAAGCAGCTGCTAGGCCCTGCAGACTCAATTCTGTTAACGTAAATATATCCTAGTTCAAAATATTTATATGCATTTTAAGTGAATGAGATATTCAGCCACAGTAATGGCTCCCTTTCTGAAATTTGCAGAGAAAAGCCCATTGTTAAGACTCTGTTACATCTTGTCCAAATATAATTTAATTTATTGCAGTTGCATTTTCCGTTTATGCTTCCATGTCCTGTTTTTAATAGTATTAATTCCAGAATTTTTAATGGATCTATTGTTTGTCTTAAAAAAAAAAAAAAGATAGAGAGGATACCAGCTAAAGTTTATTTGTTTTTCTCTCTGCATAAAGAAACAGATTGTCAACTGGTGTAAACTGGCATGGCACAATTGGCCTCCACTGGTATACTGGTTTATACCAGTGGAGAATCTGGCTCAAAAACTTTCACTTAACCATTTAGCATATATGTAAATTAAATGTGCATGTTAACTGTATTGCTATACGTACTGTACATCCTGTTATAAGCACAGATAAGAAAACCCAGTAAATTATCCAGGCTTTCGAATTATACTTCATTTGCTTTATCTAATCATCTCAATGTCTTTGTAGCAAGGTTTCATACCCCAAGAAAATGCACTATTCATAATGCATAAAATGTGCAAGCTCAAAGGCTGTAAATGATGTGGAAAAGGCAGGCTAAGAAACTGTGCTTATGTTCCAAGATATTAAGCAGAACTAATTTATCTTTCCATATGAGATACACAATTACTGTTTGGCATCAAATGTGTCTTAAGAGATAGCAATATAGAGATGATCATGAACCAATCCTAAGAGGAACATAAAAGATATTGAATATGCCTTTTCCAGATGTCTGACCTGCAACAACTTTGTTCATTTAAGCACAGGTGCTAAAATGTTTGGTGACTTGAGCTAAAATTAATGATCATTCTCAATAGAACTCGAAGAAAGCAATGGTATTTTTACCAGATCAGTCCACTCATATGGTAGAATAAAGTAGAACGTCTTTTTCCTGGTACTGTGCTCATTCAAAAACCAGTCGAAGAACACTTCAATCTCTCTGGTCACTCGATTACAGACCTAAAAGTTGCAATTCTTCAACAAAAAAACTTCAAAAACAGACTCCAACGAGAGACTGCTGAATTGGAATTAATTTGCAAACTGGACACCATTACGTTAGGCTTAAATAAAGACTGGGAGCGGATGTGTCATTACACAAAGTAAAACTACTTCCCCACGTTTATTTCCTCCCCCTGCTATTCCTCACACGTTCTTGTCAACTGCTGGAAATGGCCCACCTTGATTATCACTACAAAAGGTTTTTGGTTTTTTTTTCTCTCCTGCTGGTAATAGCTCACCTTACCTGATCACTCTCGTTACAGTGTGTATGGTAACACCCATTGTTTCATGTTCTCTGTGTATATAAAATCTCCCCACTGTATTTTCCACTGCATGCATCCGATGAAGTGAGCTGTAGCTCACGAAATCTTACGCTCAAATAAATTTGTTAGTCTCTAAGGTGCCACAAGTACTCCTTTTCTTTGTGCTCATTTGTTTGACTAATCCAAAATCTTTCAGGGATATCTTTGCCTACACAATTAAATGTCCACTTTTTGCAATGATTCCCTTTTGAAATCCAATGCAACAAAGGCATTTCTCTTGCAGATAGCAATATAACTTAAATTCAGTTAACTAACCTTGTCTGAGTACCACTGAAAAGCAATGGGATTATTGGTATAATAAGGCTCTGATACAAGAAAATGCTTACATTCATCCCTGTTCAGCAAAGCACTTAAGTATGTGCTGAAATCCCACTGGTGCCGGTTTAAATGTTTTGCCCAATACTAACACTGAGTCATGCCCTAAGGCAGTGTTTTCCAAACTTGGGACGCTGCTTGTTCAGGGAAAGCCCCTGGCGGGCTGGGCCAGTTTGTTTACCTGCCGCGTCCGCAGGTTCAGCCGATCGCGACTCCCACTGGCCGTGGTTCGCCGCTCCAGGCCAATGGGGGCTGCGGGAAGCGGCAGCCAGTACGTCCCTTGGCCCGCGCCACTTCCCGCAGCCCCCATTGGCCGGGCACAGCGAACCACGGCCAGTGGGAGCCACGATCGGCCGAATCTGCGGACGCGGCAGGTAAACAAACCGGCCCGGCCCCGCCAGGCGCTTTCCCGGAACAAGTGGCATCCCAAGTGTGGGAAACACTGCCCTAAGGTACTACACAATATGAGCAAAGGTGGCACAATTGGGCTTATGACATGACTGTTTTAATGATGAGCTAGTGGTGTCTTTGATGTCTATTGGGGGGGAAGCTCACCTACAGGGGTCCGGGAACATAGGGCCGGGGTGCTGCGAGCCATTGAACCAAACTTTAAACCCTGTATATAATGGAATCTTCTTCAAGCCAGGGGGGTGCAGCTGCACCCCTCGTTCCAGCCCCTGTGGGCATGTACTTGCAGAATATAATCGGGCAACACAAACTGTGGCTGGGCAGAAAACGACTCCATGCTTTGAGCCGTTGTCAGTGGAACTGCTCTGCCGTTTGGTTTACAACCCACTGCCTGTTTGCTCTTCAAAACTCTTCAGTTTGGTTTACAACCCAACGACTATTGGCTCGTCAAAACTTGGCTTTGTTGGGCTGGGGCGACCCGCTCCAGAATAACAGGGCTTGAACCCCCGTCACAGCAGGACTCAGGCTCTGACCCCCTAGCAGTGTCCTGGGTCGCGGCTCCTGGGGGCTTGCTGGCCCGGCCAGCCTGAGGCTCAATCCGGAGTCACTCCCGCGGCTCAGTGTAGACATGCCCTCAGAGGCTGCGGGGAGCGGGGGGGACGGGGACGGCTCTCCGGGCTGTACCAAGGGCTGCCCCGCGGAGGGGTCCGAGCCGCAGCGCCGGGGGAGGGGCAGGAGGAAGAGGAGGGGGCGGCCCTGGGGCCGGCCTGCGCCGCGCCGGCGGGGGGCGCTGCGCCGCGCCGCGCTGCCGGAGCGCCCGGGCCCTGCCCCCCCGCCCGCCTGCCTCTCTCCTCCCCCGCAGCCCGGGGCTTGGTACGTTCCCGGCTGGCGGCGCCGGGGGCCGCGTTCCGGAGCTGGCCGCGCTCTGGGGCCGGCGGGAGGAAGCGGGGAGCCGGAGCGCGGCAGCCCGGGGGACGCTCGCCCAGGTACCGCAGCGGCTCGGGCCCGGCGAGGCGAGGGGACCGGCCTGGGAAGGGAGGCGCGTCGGGGGGCGGCCCGGAGGACCCCCGCTCCCTCGCCCCGCTGGGCCGGCGCCCCCCTTCCCTTCCCTTCCCTTCGGGGGGCGCTTGTCACGCCGCCTGGCTGGGGCGTGGGGGCTGCGGGGCGGGCCCCCGGGGGTCCCCGTGGCGGGCGGGGGCGCCGCGGGGCTCGGGTTGTCCGAGGACTGCGGCGGGACGCGGCTGTGGGAACGGGAGGCGAGCTTTGGGCACGGCGCGTCCGGGTAATGCCCGCCCTGGAGCGGCCCGGCAG
Organism: Eretmochelys imbricata; assembly: GCF_965152235.1. Lineage (NCBI taxonomy): Eukaryota > Metazoa > Chordata > Testudines > Cheloniidae > Eretmochelys > Eretmochelys imbricata. The sequence continues at coordinate 126,353,029 of NC_135577.1, read as the reverse complement.
GGCTCTGCCCAGCCCCTCTGCTGTCCAGGGGTCCCGCTTGTCCTAGCCTTGGGTTATAAAGATAAAGCCCCTGTGAGGCGTTGATGAGCTTTTTGTCTTGTGTTTACACAGTGAGGTCCTGGCCCATGCCCGGGGCTTCCAGGAGTTGCGCGAAAACTAATAATAAGAAGGTACTCGCTTTTCTTGGCACTTTGCATGACATGTGCGGGGAGTGCGAGCCTGGAGGAAACTCTTCAGGGCAGGTGTGTAGACAGTGACTTGAACCTAGAGGGCGCTGCTAAAATGCAAATAATTAGGAGCCATCGTTTCCAAAAGTGGCTAGTGATTTGGGGTGCCTCTGTGTTTGGGTGAGACCTTAAAGGGACCTGCTTTGCAGAAGGTGGGTGTTTCAGAAAATCAGACCTTTATAGGGATGTTAAGTTGCGAACCCATTGACCCTAATAAGAATTGAAGGCACAAACTGGTGGAAATGTGTCAAAACAAGGAGATTTTAAAGCCCACATGAAGGCTGGTAGTTTTAGACGGATCACCTGTTAAGTTGGTGATCATAGGAACCTTGACATTTTTGCTAAAGTCAATGTCTTGGTGAGGGATTTAATATGATACAAATGTAACAGCAGAAATAGCTTTCTTTGAAAATAAAAGTCAACCCAGTTAGTAGATTCCATTATTTCTAGCAGGGTAACATTCAAAGCACTTTTTGTGTGTTTGTCCTATACAAGTTTGAGTTTAAATGTTGGGTTTTTTATTCTTTTCAATGCGGTGATTTGAAAAGCTGAGATGATGTAATAAAATCTCCATGGATTGTCTTTCCTGTTCGTTTCCTTTGGGAAATATAGACATTTTCAGTGTTTTGGTTTCATATGCATCTATTTTAATGTTGCTGTTTATTGTATGAACTACTCTTTATTGCCACAGGGCGCAATTTTAGGGATTAGTAAGTGGTGTTGGAGAAACTGCAAGTTGCTTCATTTTCCAAGAATGTTAGTCATTTCCTTTTAGTGATTTCTGGGAGTTGAAATTTAACAGCATCGGTACTTCTAGAGGAAGACTTTTCCATACTGAACTGTCATTTCGGCTCTCTGTATTTCCTAGCCTAACTCACGGGAGCAGTTCTTACTCCTGCACTAGTATGGCTATTGACATCAATATAGCCGCTCATTAATATGAGTAGGATTTATTCAAAATCAGATTTAGCCTTCGCCTGCTCCCGTTTTAATCAGTAGTTCTGCTGTGGAGGTAGGAATGGGATCCTAAAGCGAATTATGAGGGTTAATTTGATGATTTCATAACACATTATTAGGATTTTGTAGGAAAACACCTTATAAGTAAACTGGTAAGACAGTTCTGTTAAAATGTGTGGCCGATAAAAGAAATAAAACAGATGAATCCTCTCTGGATTATGGAAGTCTGGTAGATAAAACTGCTTAACCTTTTAATGACGCACTTTGTTGGTGAGAAAGTGGAAATTTAGGTCCCAGTCCTGCAAATATACTTAGCTTTCTTCATGAGAGTAGTCCAATAGGGAGCAAGTTACCATCTAAACTGGGACATATTACCCCAAGGTTTGCTAGTGTGACTAGTGATTTTTGAGTGCCTCAGTTTGGGGGTAACGTTTGGGGCTATTCACATGAGTAAAGTTATATGTGAACCTGAGTCTTGTGGAATCAGGGCCTTAAATATTTACTCTTGTACTGAGTACTGAAAATTAAGTAATACATTTTTAGAAAGTAAAATGAAATATTTTAAAATCTGTATTTAAACTCTTTTTGTAGTAATATATCAGCAAGAAAGACGTCTACAGTAGAGCGCTATTATCTAGTTATTTTATCTGCATGCTATCTTGTCCAGGCAGCCAAATACCTAGAGTTTGAGTTAGTATTTTAATTGACGTGCAAGAGTAGATAAAAATCTGACCAGTGGGTGACTACAGCAATCAGCACATCTGTCATTTCTCATGGAAGCACTGCTGAAGCAGACAGGAAGGCCTGATCTTTGCCTAAAAATTAGACTGACCTAGCTACATTGATCAGGGTTGTGAAAAATTTTTTGCTGTGTGCGACATAGTTAGGTCGACCTAACCTCCACTGTTGATGCAGCTTGGTCGATGGAAGAATTCTTCTATAGACCTAGCTACCACTTCTTGAGGGGTGGATTTACTACAGTGACGGAGAAACCCCAGTAGCTGTGCTGCTGTAGTGTAGACATGCCCAAAGTGTGTGTTAGCAACATTGTTGCAAGGGGGAAAAGTTGAGTGTGCAAGTTTAGAGTTGCTGTAGGGCAAAGGTTATGCATGGTGGGGGGCAGTATGCAGGGTCACATGCCCCCCCCTCCCCCCAGTTTTGCTGCTTGGCTTGTACTGAGTATGTCCACATGGCTTGAGCATGCTCAGTAACACAGCTGAAGCCAGGGCTGCCCTTGCTCTGCCTCGTCCCTTCCCCACCCCCAACTGTCAGCAGGTATGGGTCATCTCTGCTGTAGGACTTAGCAGCTCTTCTAAAAAAATATATATTGTACACAAAAAAACTATATTAAAAGAACACTATTAAGGTTGCTAAGTCAAGCATTCAGAAGTTAGGAAAAAACAGAATTCAGGTTGCCTGTGCAACCTTAATATGCCTCCTTGTGCATGAGTATTATGATACAGTCTTTAATTAAATGCCTCGCCCAGAGCTGCAGTTTCAGGAAAAGTATTGCTGAGCTGTAGGCTGGAGCGCGCTCAGTGTGAACAGAAACTTTGGTGTCTTTCAGCTGCTAAAATCTAAGTTTCTACTGAGCATGTGCAAACTGAGATTTTTTTTTTCCCCCAGAGGCTTATAACTTGGCCGAATTTGGGCAGTTCTTTATGGAGACAGCAAAAGGCACATCCCTTGCGCAAAGGCCACCCCCCTGCCAAATGTAAGTTTTTGCTCCAAAGTCTGGGGCCACTAGAGCTTTTCAGAAGAAAAGTCTGCGGAATTTTGTAACATGGGCAAAACAATGCATTTTTCCCTAGTCTCATTCTCAGAAATGACAGAGCCATTTTGGCTTTAATTTACAATACCCGCCCCTCCCCCCAAAAAAACTGTCTGAAGCAAACACCCAGTATGAAAAATTTCAGTCCAAACTGTTAAAGTTTGGCAACTTTGTCAGCAACTGAAAACAGGATCTTATAATGAGAAGTGTCAGGCAACTTTAGTGAGAAGTGGTGTTACTTGCCCCACCTATTTTGTCAGTGTGAAGAACTTGGCTAGTGCAGCAAAAACATTTGAATATGTTTTTGTCTTGTTGGGACAGGAGTCAGCTTTTTTGTATGAGGCTGATGTATTTTACTTTCATAAGAATATTTTCACGCCAATCCAAACCCTTTTTCCTGATAAGAAAAATTACAAAACTGTGCGGATTGAACTGCCAGACCTTTTCTATTCCTAGGCTGATTTAACACTGCTTTATAAAATCTCTGACCCTCTTAAATGGAGGATAAGTTTGTGGATTAGTTTGGCCTTTTTGGACAAAATGCTTGAAACTGAGACTTATTTCCTTTAACTCAGCTACTTTTGATGGTGAGTTCAGATTTGGACACGTACTTTGTTTCTAATCTCACTTCGTAAGGGAGTTCTTGGTCATATTAATTTTTAACTCTTAGTTTATTCAAACTAAGAATTCTACAACAAGTCCTGCATCTTGGCAGGGGGGTTAGACTAGATGACCCTTGCGGTCCCTTCTAACCCTGTGGTTCTGAGATTCTATGAAATTTTCTTTTAAATCAAAATCTGTAAGCAATTATTCCTTTACATGAAAGTCAGTGCTCTGAACAGATTAATTCAGACCAGATGTAAAAATATATGTGAATTTCAAATTAAGATGATCTCAACTTCTTCCTCCCTGTTTTTTATATGCTGTGGACCCCAGATGGAATATACAAATTATGGCTGTTAAAATATCTGCCTGGTTGTTAATCTAGCTTTATGCGCTTTCTGGTTTATAATGTTTCTTTTAAACAATCAGCATTTTCCCTGTTTCTTCTGAGGAAGTGAAGTTTATTAACATTGTCAATTGAAACAAAGCACATTGCTGCTCTGGTTTGGTAGAGGTTATTTCCATCTGAAATGTAAGCAGCCAGTAATGTAATTTGTAGTGTGTGCTCATTGTAAGGATGCTAAATTTATACAGGATTATTTAAGAAAGGCAATACCGAGTCACTTGTAGAAAAACCCCTCAATACCTTTCTGTTTTTGGCCATTTGGTTGCTCATTTATGGAATACCATTGAAGATCATTTCAGGGATTAAAAAGTAATTCCTTATGGTTTAATCTTTCTCCCATTTGAAGTTAGGGCGAAGCTGCCATGGACTTCAGTGAGAACAAGATTGGGCCTCAATCTTGAAGGATCAGATTCTGTTCATTTCAGCATGAATGGAGTTTGTTTAGTAGAGTCTGTCAAAAACCCATTAAAGTCTTTCTGGGACCCCAAAGTGGGTTGTAACCCCATTTTAATGGGGTCGCCAGGGCTGGCTTAGACTTGCAGTAGCTCGGGGCCAAAGCCCCCGGGATTCAGCCCGGGTAGCGGGGCTCAGGTTAAAGGCCCCCTGGTTGGGGCTGAAGCCTTTGGCTTTGATTTGACCTCTTCCCGGGGCCGTGGGGCTCAAGGTTTTGCTTTGCCCCCCCTCCCACACACACAGGGCTTCGGTCCCCCCTCCTGGGGTTGGGTAGGAATTTTTTGTTGTCAGAAGGAGGTCACGGTGCAATGAAGTTTGAGAACCCCTGTTTCAGCAGATTTTGGATCAGGCCCATCATGTGCCTTCCAAGAAGCTTTTGGTTATCTTGCAGTGTTGATACTGATTGGACCATGTTGTAGGCGGATACTATCTTTCTCTATTGCAAAGTACTAAACTGTTCTGGCTCTAGTTCTGTAATGTTGGATGGGGAAAAAGGAGATGTAGCTAATAAACAGCTGAAGAAACTGCAGCTGATATTCATCCTGGGGAAGCCTAAACAAGGGATAGGGCAATGGTTGTCAATGGAGTTAAGAAGGAATATGAAGAGTAGTAGGAGCAATACACAGAAGGCTTTCAACAATGTAAACATTCTAGCAGGAAAGAGCATTGGAGGAAAAAATATAAACAAATTAAAAGTACTTTCATTGGACCAAAAAGGAAACATTGGTTCTTGGATTAAGGAGTTAAAGGCAGGATTGTTATCTATAATCCCAGTAAACAGAAGGTGAAGAAAAGAATGGTCCATTGTAAAAAGTGATGGGGAACTAGAATTCTTAGTTGGAAAGAGTTTACGAGAGACCTACTGGTATAGGGAAATATTTCCTTTGTGAAATTTTTGGAGGAGAGTAATAACCCCTGTAGAAGTTCCAGTCAACTCCATTAGTCTTTCTGTGGGTGCTCAAATACTGCAATGATGTAAATATTTAAGTAGGGGACCAGGAGCCTGGACACAAGTAGATGAATCAATCTGCTGCTCTGTTGCAAAACCAAGCAGACCAAATGGAACTAGAGGAAAATTTTCAAATAGAATTTCTAAGGAAATGTAAAATGTTATATTTTTTTTCTTGACTGACACCAATGGCAACAGTTACGTTAGCAACCAGGGACAAAATGTTTTTAATTACGGTCAGCACATTACCTTATGGTTTACTCTTGCCACCACTATGCTTGTCTGTATATCACCTATGTGGGTGTGCAGTGCTTAATGTGTGCCTAGGCTTGGCAGTTCGTGGCCCTGGCACCTCTGGGCTTGCTGCATACATTATGCTTGAGACCCGGCACCTGTTTCATTACAAATTACTCACTGGGTGTGTGTGTAAAGGAGCAGTCACGCAGTGTACGTTACTGATGAGGAAACGTATACCCAGATCCTCCAACGTATTTAGGTTTCTAACTTGTATTGATTTCAATGGAAGTTAGGAGTTAAAATATCTTTGAGGTTCTGGGCTTGAGAGTATGTTGTGGAAAAATCCTTGAATCAGTCAGCTCACTGTTTGAGTCCAGTGGAAAATAAACAAGGTACAGGAATGTGTCACAGACAGAGAGAATCATTTCTTTGGATTTATATTCTGTTGTTGTGCTAGGCACAGAGGAGATATTGTCTAGAATTCTTCGTTGCGTTTTGGACACCTTTCCATTGGAAAGATATTGCCATGGCAGGAGTGCAGCATAAACAACTAAGATGGTTGCTGATTTTAAAGACAATTCTCAGTATAATGTGGGATCATAACTGGGTTCTGAATATTTCCACTTATCATTTGTGTTGCTTATTACAGTTGTGGATAAACAAATGGATTCTGCCTCCTCCTGCAGCCAAATCATAATGCCTGAATGTATGACATCCCAGACATTCCCGTGGCTGTGATTTCATAAAACACTGGTTATTACTTAACTGTAGAAAGAGAAGCCGTGCAGGGAGAAGTCTCTTCCTCAAATGCATGCTTTCGCATATTACTTGCAGAGTTCTTTTAAAGAACCCAATTCTGCACCCTCACACTAAGTAGCTGTCACTCAAGTGGGTCGTCCCAGTATCTTCATTGGAACTGCTCCCATGAGTAAGGGATGACCAGAGGGACTCATGGGAAATATCCTTTTGTATACATATTCTCTCTTTCCTGTTAGACTTGTTGTGAAGAGCTCTATGTAAGAGGCTACGTACATAGTTACGAGAGAGGCTAAAAGCTTGAATTTATTCGTCGTCCTTATTCTGGACCAGATTGGGACAAAGGGCATCACTGCAGTGATTTGGGTGGGCTTGCTTGTGGTGTTAAGGCCAGATTTTTAAAGGTATTTAAATGCCTCACTTCCATGGAAGTCAATGAGTTAGGTGCCTAAATACATTTAAAAATCTGCCCAACAGTACTGTTAATTATGAGCCAGAGTCTCCATGTCTGGCCTCAGATGTATTAGTCCCCACTCTTCACACAGGAAGACCCAAGCTGGAATGAGGTGCCCAATTCCCCTTGATGTCTGTTGGAACCGGGCATCTCGCTGCCTGAGGCACTTTTCTAAATCCCAGCCACAGTCCCGTGCCCTGCGGAGCACCTGCTCTGAAAAAGGAAAAAAGAAAACTTAGAAGTGACTGATGAAATCTTGTGAAGGGCTTTAATAAAGCTGGTTGAGCCCAACTGGCTTCAAGACTGAGCTTGATAATTTATGGAGCAGATGGTATGATGGGACTGCCTGCAATGGCATGTAGCTGATCTGTGACTGCAAGCAGCAAATATCTCCAGTGGCTGGTGATTGGACATTAGATGAGGAGGGTTTGAGTTACTACAGAGAGTTCTTTCCCAGGTGTCTTGCTGAGGGGTCTTGCCCACAGGCTCAGGGTCTAACTGATCGCCATATTCGGGGTTGGGAAGTAATTTTCCCCTGGGTCAGATTGGCAGAGACCCTGGGGGTTTTTTGCCTTCCCTTGCAGCCTAGGGCACTGGTCACTTGCAGGTTTAAACTAGTGTAAATGGTGGAGTCTCTGTAACTCAAAGTCTTTAAACCATGATTTGATGACTTCAATAACTCAGCCAGAAGTTAGGGGTTTATAACAAGAGTGAGTGAGTGAGGCCTGTTCTGTGGCCTGAAAAGTGCAGGAGGTCAAACTAGATGATCATGATGGTCCCTTCTGACCTTAAAGTCTAGGCATCTATAAATAGGAAATCAAGAGGGAACAGGATATTTTGACTAGATAAGTTAGAGGGAGAGAATGCTGAAGGATTGTCCATGTGGCTAAAATAAACAAACGGGACAGACTTATTTAGCTGAGTGCCGCCTTCTTGTCCAGCAATTCTTTGTCTGATCCCCCTTAACAATGTCATCAGTACAGATTGGAACTTCTGGATACAAACACAGTGTAAATTGTGCCAGCTGGCCTGGTACATGATACCCCTGCCTATTAACTACAATACTAATTGATCCAGTTAGCTCTTCTGATTCTTCTGTAATACCCAGCAGCCTCTGTTTTAAACATAATTATGTCTCCCCTCCTAAGCTCCTGCCTTGTAGGATAATTGTTTCCATCCAGATACAACAAGCCATCCTTAAATTGCACTATAATTGTGCTCAACTTACCCATTCTATTGATTAATATTACATGGGTCATTTCAAAACAGGAAGAGTTACAGCCTTCAGAGTCTCCTCGCTAATTACAGTCCTGGGGTGAATGTACCACACTGCCTGTGGAAAAATATTCATTGACAATGTAGTGCCATTTTTGTGCTATGCCAGGGTGAGCTCAGCTTTGCTGGGATTTATTATACATCAGAGGGAAAGATATTGTATGTTGCAGCAGCGTTGGGTCAAAATAGTAAGATTTTGTTCCTGAAATTTTACTGTTGAAGAATATTAAAAACTGATAAACATAGCTCTGCCTTGATGTCGCTATTTAATCATTTGTATGGGATGAGGGATGCTCCATGTCTTACTACTAACCGTTTTGCTAGTTACGGCTATAAAGCAAAGCAACACATAGGAACTTCTGTAAGGATACGCTGGAGGGAAACAGGAGCCAAAAAAGAGTGGCGGACTTACTGTGGTGTAGGAAGACAATTGATCATAGGTCCTGAACTTGCTTCCCATTTGATCTTGGTGCTGGTTTGTTACTTCTGTATAAAGAGAGGGGGGTGGGATTCTGGCCCTAGGTCCTTATTCCCCACTCTGGAGGTATATTGGGGTTGTAAAGGCACTGCAACTTGCTGGGGGGTAATTCTCCTGGTACCAGAGCAGTGCAGGACTACATGGCCCTCGACCCTTGCAGAGCCTGGTGATGGGGCAGTGTCTGGGGCTGGCGAGGTGTTTCTGCAGCACTGACTGTTACGAAGATTGCTCCAGGCTGCGGGGCAGTCCATCAGCAGCGTGGGTAGCATCTGTGCCAGAAACCGCATCAGCCCCCAGCTGACCGAGAATATGGGGGATGCAGAAATGGCTGGTAGCCATCTTTGCCCCCGACCCTCCCCCAAGTCGTTCCTTGTGTGTCATGCCCCCTGGGAAGCACAGCACGGACTCTGACCCTGTTCTATGCTTGGGGCATGATCCTGCGACGTGCTGAGCGCTCTGAGCTCCCGCTGAGTTGAGGGAGTTGAGGGCAGTCAGCACCATGCACGATCGAGCCCACAGTGAAAATGTAACCACGTAGGCTGGCAGGATTGGGCCCTTCCTCACTCAGGCGTTGCCCTTGGTTCCTGTGAGAGCGCTGTCGGAGCAAGAACTGCTTACGCGAGTAAGAGTTGGTGGAACAGGCCCAGAATTAGTCTGTGTTTTGCATGGGGTTAGTGCAGCCAGGCTGCTCCCCTCTTCTGGAGATGGTGGTTGGGTTGTCGCTGTCATCAAGGCAAATCCCCCAGTCTGTCTGCGCTAACTGCCTTCCCTCCCTTTAAAGCTGTTCAGACACATCCGTGCCGTTGTGTTCAGCTGCAGCTCTTTGTACGGTTTAAAAATTGTACTTGAAGGTTTAAGCACTTGGGGAAGATTTGGGGGACAACAAATGGACAGAGCGCAGGTTTATCTCGGTGGTGTTCACCGTGGAAGATGGACACATTAATACCTCCGTATTAGTCTGTGGCTTCACCATGAGCCCTGAATGTAGGGGCTGGATTTAGGGTATGTCCGCACTGCAGTTAGACGCCAGGGCCAGCTGACTCGGCTGTCGGGGCTCAAGACATTCAGGTTTGGGCTGCAGCCAGAGCCCTGGGACCCTCTGCCTCGCAGGGTCCTGGAGCAGAGGCTCCAGCTTAAGCCCAAACATCTACACTGCGATTAAACAGCCTCTACGCTTGAGCCCACGTCAGCTGGTATGGGCCAGCCGCATGTGTTTAATTGCAGTGTAGACGTACCCTTATAGGTTCTGCCCTAGGAACAGACTGGAGAGTGAATTGTGACTCAGTCACACCCTGGTCCCCGGTTCCCCTGCCCCCCAACTCCTCTGGAACAAAGTACTTGCCTCAGCCCTCTACCTGGCACAGATTACGTCTCCTGTATGGACTCGTGTGTTGTGAGGCAGGGCAGAGACGAGGCCCCACCCACTCCTTGTTACTTGGTATGACTAAAACAAAAAAAACACAAACAACGTTTCAATTATGTGTGGCTAAAGCAGCAGGCCCCGTGTATTTCCATTGCTTTTTGCAGTGTTGCCTTTATTCAGCAGCGTATACATCTAGTGGAACGTCATGTTTTCAGATATTTTCTGGGTTGGTAGCAATCAGAAATGGTTTTGGTTCTCGTCTTTTTGTAGGAAATCACACTTTGCCTCAAAGATTCAGAAGCAAATACAGACAGGTTTCCTGATATTAGCATGACATGGTGTTGGGTTGAAACAAAGAAGATTTAGCAATTTTGGGTCCCATTAAACAAGCTATTGTTTTTCTCCTTGGGGGTAACAACTTAGTGCAGACAAAATGCCTTACTGGTGCAGTTGTCAGTGGGCATTTTATGTGCACAAAGCAACCAGAATTTGGACCTGAATAGTTGAGCCTTCAGAAATGTATTTCCTCAGGAAACTGGCGGCAGATGAAGGTGTATCTTTACAAATGAACATGAAAGGCCAGCTCCTCAGCTGGTGTAGATTTTGCGTAGTTACAATGGAGCTATGCAGATATATACTTTGCCAATTGATACCAGATGAGGCTCTGGACCTTGAAAACTGCCAAGCGTTCTGCATCCAAACCAGAACAGATATGACTGATACTGTGTTGTGCAGCAGGAACTGTTCTCCCTTTTCAAGATATCAGTTTGTTTTGTTTCTGTGTTTGAACAGAGAAAATGACACATGATTTCAGCCAAATCTCCTTTGCAAGTAGCATCGCTGACAGTCTGTCCCGTGCAGTGCAGCTCAGCTGGGGCTCTGTACATTCCAGTGAGAAGGGCTTTTAGGGGGTGGCAAGGGGTAATCCATCCACAGAGGTGTCTGAAACCCTGGGTGCTGCAGGAGTGACAGCAGAGCAGCTCCACAGTGATCAGTAGAGTGTGAAACTTAGCAGGAGTTGTGAGGAGAAGTAGACGCCAAGGTGTTCAGATATGGTGGTTATGGGGGCCAGGTCACTGGATTTACACCAGAGCTGAGAGGAGAATTTGGGCTGATACTGGGGAACTTACTCAGTTTTCAGTAAAAAGAAAAGGAGTACTTGTGGCACCTTAGAGACTAACAAATTTATTTGAGCATAAGCTTTCGTGAGCTACCGCTCACTTCATCGGATGCATCCAGTGAAGTGAGCTGTAGCTCACGAAAGCTCATGCTCAAATAAATTTGTTAGTCTCTAAGGTGCCACAAGTCCTACTTTTCTTTTTGCGAATACAGACTAACATGGCTGCTACTCTGAAACCTGCTCAGTTTTCAGTGTTTGTCTGGATGTTTGGGTTTTTTTAAATCTTTCGAAGCTCATTCCTGATTCTCGATTGCCTTGCATCTTGATCCTGATTCAGCTCCTGTTGGTGGCCATGCAGGTCCTTGATGTCAGTGGGAACGGGATCGGGGCCTTTGTACCCTCGTTTTTATTTGTGCAAATCAGGTGGAAAGCTTGGCTGTGCAGTGGAGTAAATGAGTGCCCAAAGTGCAGGGCAAAGGAGAATCGGGCCCCATGTGACTTCTGCCTTCCCCCTCCAATAGCTCCCCACCCTGGCAATAACTAGTGTCCCCAAGCGCTGTTTGCTGAACATCTAAGCTGGGGTACACCTCCCTGGAGTAACAGGATTGGCTTATTCCAAGTGTAACTCCAGTAGACTTGTCCAGTGCTTTTATTTTGTGCTGCAGCGTACGGCCTTCATATATTTACATTGGGTAACTTCTATCATGAGAGGCAGGGCTTCCCTACAGGCTTTGCCCCAAAATGTAAGGGTTCAGCAGCCCAGGATAGATCCGAAGCACCTGCAGAAACACTTATTTAAATCCTAGGAGTGCCACCCCTTTGATCCTAAATTAACAGTCCTAATTTAGCTTGTGCAGAAACCGACTTTGGCACAAGAATTCTGGCCTATAACGAGAGTGATCAGTTAAGGTGAGCTATTATCAGCAGGAGAAAAAAACCCTTTTGTAGGATGGCCCATTTCCAACAGTTGACAAGAAGGTGTGAGTAACGGTAGGGGGAAAAAATAAGCATGGGGAAATAGGTTTACTTTGTGTAATGATCCATCCACTCCCAGTCTTTATTCAAGCCTAATTTAATGGTGTCCAGTTTGCAAATTCATTTCAATTCAGCAGTTTCTCACTGGAGTCTGGATCTGAAGCTTTTTGGTTTTAAGATAGCGACCTTCATGTCTGTAATTGCGTGACCAGAGAGATTGAAGTGTTCTCCGACTGGTTTATGAATGTTATAATTCTTGACGTCTGATTTGTGTCCATTTAGTCTTTTACGTAGAGACTGTCCAGTTTGACCAATGTACATGGCAGAGGGGCATTGCTGGCACATGATAGCATATATCACATTGGTGGATGTGCAGGTGAACGAGCCTCTGATAGTGTGGCTGATGTTATTAGGCCCTGTGATGGTGTCCCCTGAATAGATATGTGGGCACAGTTGGCAACGGGCTTTGTTGCAAGGATAGGTTCCTGGGTTAGTGGTTCTGTTGTGTGGTGTGTGGTTGCTGGTGAGTATTTGCTTCAGGTTTGGGGGCTGTCTGTAAGCAAGGACTGGCCTGTCTCCCAAGGTCTGCCATGCTATCAGACTTACATTTTTGAGCATTTAACTTTCTTAAGATCTGTCCTTTTGAAGGGTCAAACAGTAGTCTGCCTTCATCCTTCCCAGAGCAGTCCACAGTTTGGTTTGACTTTTCCTTTGCAGCTCACTGTGTAAGCGCACCCACTACCTTTCCATCCTCCCTGTGCTCAGGTATGTGCTCTGGCAGCTCTCCTCTTGGCTTCAGAATGGGACACAAGCACAACAGTGCGGAAGGACGTCCTGGGATCAGATCCTGTGGCTGGGTTTCAGAAAGGGTCTGGAGAACTGTGACCGTTGCTAATGTCTGTGGATAAGGGTACCCTAGTCATATGGTCAGTTTCAGAGCGATTGGGCCAGGTTCTGATCTTGGCCTCAGTGCTGTAGATCTGGAGTAACTCTCTTGTCTTTATTAAAGCCACGAAAGTTTATACCAGTGTTAAGATGCTCAGGATCTGACAGTCATCTGCTGTGCTCAGGAACAAATTGTTCCCCCATATACAGCGGCACATAATTGGCTATTGTATGTTCATTTTTCCTTCCTCCAAAGCATCAGTTATCGGCCACTGCCAGAGGTGGGGTATGGAAACTGATGGTCCAATCATCTAATTCAATATGGCAAATCCTCTCTTTATTTCTTTCTACTTTGGTTTTCCAACATCCAATCTCTGGCTTTTTGTGCCAGATGAAATAATCTGATATTTATAATGAAGAGCTCTTGTTCCAATGAAGGTCTTTCATCTGCTTGCATACAGTACATGGAAACTTTTTAATGCATGCAGAATTGGAGACAATTTTAATTATGTGGCAACCGCAAACATGAATTGAATTAATCCAGCTTTTGGTTAGCAGAAGTTGTATTAAGTGAGGGGTTTAAAACTTGTAACAGTAGCTTGCTGCATACCTACGCTGACATGATGTATCATGAAGAAGACATTTTTAAAATTTAAAAATAAAAAATTCCTCCAGAGTGAAGTGAAGCATGGTAAATTTCATCTTTCCACTCTCCCTCAGTTGGACATTTCATCCTTGCTTTGCTTTACTTTCCTTGTACAAATCTTTACTGTATAACCCCTCAATTCATCCATTCTTTTTTATCCTGTTAGTAGCTCTTAAGAATTAAGGGCTCAGCCAGGAGTCGGTGGCTAGTGAATTCGTTTAATGCTTTAAGGTGGCTGTGTGAAAAACGTTTGGCAACATCTGTGTTGTAAAAATATGCAAGGACTTATTCAGAACTCTGTTTCTTGTATCCATCAATGATGATCCCTTTGCTATTTAAATACAGTAGGTGGAAAATCTGTTGTAACACTCTGAAGAGGAATAAATGTGTCACACAATGAGACCAATACACTGCGGGGAATCGGAGCAGTGCAGACTAGCTCCAGGGTTTATCTGCCGATTGCTCTGAACTGATGTTCTCTGTTCTCCCTTCATCGGGCGTTTTAATAGTGACCATAGAAGGTGGTCACAAATAGCATTCTCATGACAATGCCAACTTGGTGTGTTCTGGCAGGGGGTGTGATTGGGGTGAAGGAAGAAATCTGTGCTCTAATGAGGAAAAATGATGCTACGGTGTGAGAAATAACCAGCCTTCTACGGCCACAGGAAACACGTGAGCAGAGCAGAGGCCTTGGTTGGGTGCTCCAAGGTGAACCTCATGGAGTTTCCATCAAGGAGTCTGCTCAGGAAGTTGGGGACCAGAGAGGAGCTGGGGGCACGGACCTCCAACCTGCAGTGGCTAAGGATCTGCAGAAAGCTCTGCCCTCAACCCACAGATCCCAGAGCTTTTGCAGGGGGGGCACTGTTCCCCTGTGGTGAGCTGTGATCTACCTCCACTTCTGTAGCACTGCTCAAGCGACCGCGACCTTCCCCCTGTGCAGATGCGGAGCACAGCCCATTGAGGGGACCGAGTGGCAGATAACGCTGCTTGGAACACCAACAGTTCCCGCGTGGTGTCTGGAGCGGGAGGCCTGACCCTCTGGAGTGGGAGCTGAAGGATTTCCATGAGCTCGGAGACGAGGGAAAACATGGCCTGGAGCTAAACTGCCCCCACACTGCCCCCCCCCCATTCATCCACCACTGGGTGGGAGCATTAGCTCCTTACAGACGGATTTTTTTTCCAAAGAGCTCAGCAACCCCCTCCCTTCGCCCCCCCCCTTCCCCGATCCAATTAAAGTCAGCAGAAGCTGAGCGTGTTCGGCTTGTCTAGAAATCAGGCCCTGCGTTTTTAATGCCTCCTCTGATCAAATAATGGATGGAATTCGTCCAGGGCAGTTGAGTGGGTCAGGACCCTTCTTAGAGGTAACAGATGCAGATATTTTAGGGACAGTATAACCAAACTTAAATGTGCAGATTCCATTCTTAACTACCAGATAATAGGAATTTCACAGTCAAATCGCTCACTAGTAAACAGCACGGCATATGTGCCAAAGGGAGCTCTGTGGAAGGCCCATGTATGAAGGAATCAAAGATTACATTGTAGAAATAAGAAGCAGATGCTTGAAAAGAATTTTCCAGAGTCCAGCATTCTCCCACCCCCCTCCCCGCCGGATACAGGCCGCTCGAAATGCATCATGTTTGAAAGGAATTTTTGTGCCTGGTTGCTACATCTGACATGGCTTCATATCACAGGTGATTGTCAAAACAAGCAAGTGGATCTTGGAATTTAAAATTCATGAATTCTATAGGTGTGCACAGCCTGGCTGTATGGTGCCTTTCAAAGACACTTAGCCTAAAAGTTGAGCTTTACTGGACCAAACCCAAGAGCCTGCATCTCTTTCAACATGGAAACCAATTTTTCAGGTATCTGAGATTAGTCATTTTGTTGATTATTTGTATTACCGTAGCACCTCTGAGCCCCAGTCAAGGACCGAGGCCCCACCGCGCTAGGCGCGTACAAGCACAGAACAAAAAGACAGTCCCTGCCCCCAGGAGCTGATAATTCAAGTGTAAGAAAAGGTGGATGCAGACAGACGGGCAGAATACAAGGAGGCAGTGAGACAATTTGGGTCAAGAGGCTCGGCACTGGTCTCAGACTAATCACGTTTTTTGTAAGCACCACAGCAAAGGAGAGTTCCAAGGAGGGATTTGAAGGAGGACAGTTAGTTTGGGGGGTGTTTATGGGGAGCTCCTGCCAGACATGTGGGGCAGCATGGGAGAAAATACGAAAGAGATTGTTTGACGGTGTAGCAAGTAGGAGGTTGGTGTCCTGGGTGGACGGTACACGGGAGTCGACATCACAATAGTGAATGAGAGATGACCGGTTGGCTGACCGTTTGCTCCCTAAAGTTTCAAATTCACTGGGAGTTCTTGGTGTGTGGGGAACTATTGTTATTGTTTGAAAAGGAGCCCTGCCTATGGGTCCCACTCACAGATCAGGGCCCGTTTGCACTGGGCCCTGTACAAGCAAACAGCAGGAGAGTTCCTGTCCAAAGGAACTCACAGACTAGCTTTATGACAAGGCGCCAAGTGGATGTTGCAGACAAATGGAGTGAGGGAAGAAAAATGGGTACAGGATTGGTCCCTAAAATTTAACTTCTGATAAGCAAGGGATGACTTTATGGCCAGTGTCCTTAGTAAGCTCCTTCTTCGCTATTGGACCATTTAATTGATCCTTCCTGACTAATGAGCATTTTTAGTTCAGAGGAATTGTGGTTGTGCACCCAAGCTACGCTGTAGAGATCTTTCAGAAGTAAGGCCTCCCTCTCAAGTAAAAATCAAGTGATCTGGTTATTCTGACGTGCTCATCTCCTACCCTTCAGAGCACCTTCTGGCATTTTTGACAGTAGCATTTGCTGGACCAGGAACTGCTGGGTGGATGTGAGTTGATAGGTAACAGCCAGAGGTTGCATCTCTGAATGTTGAATGGTCTTCCTGCCCTGGGAACGGTGTGAACTTTCCTTTATAAAAGGATACTCTTCATGCTTTCATTTTGTTTTTCTAAGGGTCTACGTCTATACGGCAGCGGCCCAGCCGTGACCGTGTCGCTGCACTCCTGTAGCGTAGATGCTGTCTACATCAACAGAAGGGGTTTTCCTGTCTCGGGCGTTAAGCCATCTCTCCAAAAGGTGAGAGCTAGGTCGAAGGAAGAATTCTTCTGTCGATCCAGCAACGTCTAGTCTAGGGCTTAGGTGGACCTAACCACGGTACTCAGGGTGTGACGTTTTTCACAGCCCTGAGCCATGTAGCTAGATGGATCTAACTTCTAAATGTAGGCCAGGCCTTATTCTGCGAATGTTGTTATGAAATCCAAGGGAAACGGGGGAGCTGGCCCGGGAGCATTGCTACTGGCTGCTGATTTTTTGGCAAGGAGGAAGGCTTGGGTTCAGGAATGGACTGCAACTTCCATTTACAGAGATGGCAAAGACTAGTCATTAAACGTAGGAGACGTGCTTTTGCCTTCTTGGGTTGGATGGGTGGCTGCCCATTCAGCCACTGCCCAGCACCGTTTGCTGTTTGACACGTTGACTTACCGCTGGCACAATTTGCGGTGATCATAGCAAGCGGGAGGAAAAAGGAAGGACTCTGGAGGAGAGCAGGGGTCTGTACTGAGCAAACCGGCCCCTGGACAGCCCCAGGAAAGAACAGGGTCTGCTGGGTTATTAGAGGTGATTAGGAAGGGAAGGGAAATATGACACCATCAGCAAAACACCTTGCTTTGCATCTGACATTCCTTCTCTCACTGAAAGTTTGTACCCCGACACCATCAAGTGCGATGAAGTAAGAACCAGACCTGTTTAGAACGAGTTCCACTCACCCCACCATCACACTTTGCTTTCTCCACCTGCTGCCCCTTCTCTGGATTTCTCAGGGCTCCAGGAAAGGAGAGCCTCTACTCTTCACCCAAAAACTCAGTCATTGTTTGTATCTGTGTTTCCATCCAGCATTTATTCTTAGTTTATTATCTCGATTGCATTTTGTTATAGCTGTGTAGCGAATACAATGCTCCCTTTGTTCTGATACAACTAGGATCCTTCGCCATGGCTTGGCAGCCTCTCTCCTGCACGCATTCTCTCTGGCGCCATTTCTTATTCCTCTTTTTTATTGGTATTGCAGTAGCACTTAGAGGACCCCCAGGTCTCTGTGTTAGCAGTGTGTGACCAGTGCCAGCGGGCATTGCACACAGACAGGGCAGCTGGGCTTTTCTGGGGCTCTCATCAAATAACGCTTCCTATTTTGCTGCTGTTACTCATCAGTTAAGAACAGGGCTGAAGTGGGATTAAAGCAGCCAACTCCCATCCTGGAACTCGGGACGCCAGTGGAGACCCAGCTTGTGCTATGTATGGAGATGCTTAATATTGGAAAGCAACTAATTCTTCTGCATGCTTACAGTAAGCAGTAATGATGGCTAATGTTACTGGGTCCGTCTAGCTTCACAGACCAGATCCAGTGTTCTTAGAGTTACTCCGTTACTGGTAAAGTTACCAGTGGTGTTTGGATTCTATAGGTACAGGGCTAAATCCTGCTTGCCTTACTCATAGTGGGTCAGTTTATGAAGCTGTTACTCATAACTATTTATTGTTGTTTTATCATATGTGCAGGAGTCTGTCATGGTCCAGGACCCCACTGTGGTAGGTGTTGCACAAACACAGAACAGAAGGACCATCCCTGTCCCATAAGCTCACAGTCTAAGACCAGAGACAACGGATGGATGCAAACAGATGGGGAGTGTCTCCTTGTTTCCGGGTAGTGTTGGTCAGCATGACAGGTAGTGGGCTCAGCATAGCAGCAGGCTCACCCACGTGGGTAGTTCCTTACTCTAAGCAGCCTCATTGCTCTCCCGACAGAAGGTCCTTTTCCTGAAACAATCTTGACATGAAGAAGGGTTCCCCAATTCGGCTCAGCAGGACTACTTATCTGAATATGATTTGTGGACCTTAGGCTGTAATGTGATCTCTCCCTCTGGGGTTTAGAGCTATGCAATGCAAAAAAACAAATCTCCTTTTTCAATTGGTTAGTAGCATCGGCCCTAGTGAGAAGAAGAATCAACTCCAATAACTGTAGGGCAAAAAAAGTACCAGAAATTGTAGCCGACTAAAAGTCACGGTACCACAAACCCGATGACACCCAAATCAGACTAATCTTGCTGTCCGCACTTCTGTGGCCTGCAAAGAAAGCTAGCTCCCATCCAGTACAGTAATATCTCATAAATGGTAGTGGGGCGGAGGTGCCCATGTTTGGTAGGATACTGTATGTGAAAAGACGGTGGGCCAGGAGTTTCAAAGGGAACTAATGATTTTGGGTTTCTCAGTTCTGGGGGCCCGACTTGAGTCCCATGTACAGGCCAGATTTCAAAGCAAGCGCTGAGCTCCTGGCGGGTAATCAGGTTTTCTTCGGGTGTCTCAGCTTGGGCCTCTAGAAATTGAGGCACCCAGAATTGCTAGTCCCTTTTGAAAATATTAACTGGTGGTCTTGAGTATGGTGAGTGGTGTTCACACAGACCTCAGTAGTCCAGGCTCAGCTACTCCTGATAAATTGCTTCTGATCAATTCACACTGTACATAGCATGCATGAGATACCTTATTTGCTTTAAATAATGTTGTGTGATGCTCCTGAATCATTCACTGTGAAGTGTACAGGAGAGAGGGCATGGCGGGAAGGGAACTGACCTAAACTCAACTCCTTGCATAAAGACTTTTCACTTCTGCTGAGCACTGTGGGGAGTCCTGGCTGCCAAATGGAGACCAAAAGGGACTGGAATTGTGACTTGTTTTTAGGCAACAGAGAAGCTGGGTGGTGGTCGACAGCTTGTTGCTCTGCCACAGACTGGGCTGTGTTATTATTGCCAGCCCTTTCCCCAGGTTAAAAAAAGAAAAGGAGTACTTGTGGCACCTTAGAGACTAACAGATTTATTTGAGCATAAGCTTTCGTGAGCTACAGCTCACTTTGTTGGATGCATGCAAGTTAGTTTCTTCGCTCAGTATCCTAAGGCCATTGGCTTGTTTTGCAGGGAGTGCCTCAAACGGCTGTCTCTGAACCACATGGTGAGAGATGTTTGCTTCTGCATCAGGCTGCACTGACTGTCTGAACAAAGCAATGCGTGCAGGCTCTGTGGCTCTCACTGTTTTCAGCTTGTGTATCTTTTCTAGTCTTTTAATTTCTAATTTAAATGACGAGACCAGTCTCAAGTCTAAGCAGGAAATGTGATATTAACTTGATGCTCTGTGGAATTGGAGCTGTATTCTCGCCTGACTCCGAGAACAGTTTTTAGTTTAACCTTTTAAGTGCCAGCAGCTAAATTCACCAGACTCGTTGGGTGCTCCCCTCAGTATCAGCAAGTGCTTATCAGCAACGAATCCTGGTTTCTGTTCCCACAGGCTGAGGAGATTGCGACAGGTGTGTCTGACTCGTCTTTGTGTGGTTCCTTGACCTAAGGTTTAGATTTAGATTTTATTCCTGTCTGTGTCCATTGGTATTCCTTTACTTTTAGGGGTTGGTATTATTTCCTGCTGCTTTAAAGAGACCTTTTTTGTATCTGAACAAACTGGAAACAAGGAACCAGTTACAGAAAAAGCAATTTTCTAAGTCTCCCTCTTCAGTATTCCCTTTGCTGTTGTCTCTGAAGCCTGTATTTTAATAAGGACCCAAATCCCTCACCGTTCCGCTTGTCTTTGCTTGATTCTTTAGCAAAGTGACTATCAGCCCAGCCTCTTACTTATTTAAGTTAATATGATGCCACAATTTAGCACTTGTGAATTTTATTGTAGGATCACCTAGGAAGAGCAGGTGATCTGAAGAACTGAAATATTATTATCTGAGCTAAAAGCCAACCAGGTTAAAGTCTCACTATGCAAACATATTGAGTAAAATTTCCAGCCATGCCCAAGGGACTTAGTATCCTAAGACACATCATAAAATGTTACCCAAGTCTCATTTTCGACAGTGATTTAGACATTTAGAAACCCAACTCCCACTGACTTTCAATGAGAGAGTGACTTAGGCACTAAGGATTCTAAGTCACTTTTGAAACTGGACCCCTAATGAACTTAGATACTTTGAAAACTTGACAGGTTTCAGAGTAACAGCCGTGTTAGTCTGTATTCGCAAAAAGAAAAGGAGTACTTGTGGCACCTTAGAGACTAACCAATTTATTTGAGGATAAGCTTTCATGAGCTACAACTCACGAAAGCTTATGCTCAAATAAATTGGTTAGTCTCTAAGGTGCCACAAGTACTCCTTTTCTTTTTACTTTGAAAAATGTTACCCCTAGTAAATGAAAGTTCCCTTCTCCAAAGAGCTTTTGATTGAAAGTCTTCACTAAATTGCTAACATTGCAAGAAGTATTATGAAAAACAAATTGAAAGCTGAAAGTTTGTATTTTAAATCTAATATGTACAAAGATCTTTCCTCTAACAGGAAGCCTTTGTTTTAAGGGGCACGATCAGAAAGTTGTATAATAGCTCTTCAGAATGCCCTCTGGACCAGATTCTCATTTATGTTCAGGCCCTTTTACACTGCATGGCCAAGAGCATAAGTGAAAATTTGCTGTCTGCTTACAAAACCTCCTTGGAAGCCTAAATCACTTTTCTCCCTTGTGGTTGTGATTATGATGAGTATTAGTTTAAATTTATGGCTGAGATTTTGCAAGCTGAATTTCATCCTACACGCTCTACTTTGCCAAACCAAACTGATCCATCTGAAATTTCACATGCCAGATTTTAGCCCAGGATAGAATATTTTTGGAAAGTTTGGGACAAACCTGACCAGGTATTGAGAAGATTTGGGGGGCTGAAAAATGAGATGGGTTTCACTTTTGGAAACCATTCCCATGGTTTCTGTTGGCTCACTTCATCCAAATGGCTTGGCCTAGAAACTCTAGGCTCGTGTAATTCTGTTGATCCCGGTGAGGAACAGTGCCTTTGGCTCATTTTGGGTGGAACAATTTAGATATTAACTGCGTTTTTGGTATTGCCAACCCAAATGTTGAAAAATCATGATTCAGGCCCCCAAAATCATGAGGTTGTCTTAAATCATGAGATTTTAAAAATAACAACTGTTAGGGTTTTTTGTTTGCATCTGAGTTGTTAGGGTGCGTTTGGATTAGATCGTGACACTTTTCCTTTCAACATAAAGGCTAGAAACTCACTTTGATTTTAAATGAAAGCCGAGATTCTCACGGAATCACTTTACATCAGGAAATGGGGCTTTAAGAAAACATCAAATTAATAGTGAGAACTGACAACCCTGAGGTTTTCGTGTTCCTAGTAAAGTCTGCGTGGCCCAGGCATGGTGAAAAAACCTTCTGCTCACGCCAGTACACTGTTTATAAAAACCTGTACCAGTCAGATGTGCCCATATAATGCTTCTGCAGCGCTTCTAAGATAAGAAGGAAGGAATTGGGAGCGACTGAGGGTGAGATGGCTCCAGTGGAAATTTGAAACCTTGCAGAGTGTGTCTTGCAATGCGAAGCACTGCAGGGCTCAGACTAAGGGGTTCTGCAGGAGTGGAGCGCCACCATAATTAGGAACTGCACTGTCTGGACTAACAAGAGGGAGAAAAGTTGGGAACTGAAGGTTGGCTGAGATCCAGAGAGACCGAAAGGGAGCTACGCTCCCGCGGATAAGAGCTGCTGAACGGCACAAGAGCAGAGCTCCATCTTGGTCACTCGTGCACTGGAGCAGCTGGATATAATCAGAATCAGGTCGTCTGCTTGTAGTGGGAAAAATGATCGTTTGCTGCTTTGGACTCCCATTAGATGTGCAGAGACAGCCCAGCTGTGGGAGAGGGAGCTGGGTTCTCTTCCACCTTATCACATTATCAACCAAAGGATCTTCAGGTCCAGTCAGTCACACCTGTGTAACCTCCAGCCAGTGGGAGTTACAGATCTGCCACTAGTGGGTAATGGGAAGGCCAGGGGTTGCACGGGTATTGCTGAGGAGAGGCCCTCTGTTCCAGCTGGTGTGAGACCCAAGGAGCTTTGTTCGGTGCTCCGGGCCCAGGCTGTGGTGCTGGCGTATCCCGGGGCGAGGGTGTTTTCCTGGTCCCCCTCCGCGCCAATTGACAGAAGATAGGAGTCTGTTCCGGCTCCCAGCTATGGAGCCTTGGTTCTTTAGGTCAGCAGTTCTCAACCAAGGAGTTCAGGGGGGCCTCAGGACCCCGCGACTGAAACCCCGAGCACTGGTTTGCGTGTCCCCCCCCCCCCACCACTGCAGTGCCAGAGCAGGGCAGTCCCAGGGGCAGCTCCATACCCCCCCCCCCCCCCCGTTCCCCACTCCTGAGACCCCATCCCCTGGCCAGGTCTCAGAGGCGGGAAGCCAGAGGCGGGCAGCTGCTGCTCTTGCTGGTGTCATGGAGCAGGCAGCCACGGCATTCCCCCATCTGCTGCTGGTGCCGGGGTTGCGGCTGCTCCTCTGCTCATGCAGCTGGTAAGAGCCGCCCAGACAGGGGGACCCCGCTCTGTGGCCAGCAGAGCCCTTGAGGAGCAGTGACCATGGAGGAGCCCTCCTGGCACACAGCCCCTAGCTACCCCCCTGCCTGCACACAGCCCCTAGCCAACCCCTGCCTGCACCCTTACCCCCCCTTCACCCTGAGCTACGCCCCTGCCCCCACACAGTCCCTAACTGTCCCCTGCCTGCACCCTGAGTTACCCCCCCACCCACACATAGCCCCTAGGTACCCCATCCCTGCACCCTGTGCTCCCCCTTGCCTGCACACAGCCCCTAGCTAACCCCTGCCTGCACCCTGAGCTTCCTGCATCCAGCCCCTAGTTACCCCCCCGCACCCTGAGCTACCCCCCTGCCCACACACAGCCCCTAGGTACCCCATCCCTGCACCCTGTGCTCCCCCCTGCCTGCACCCTGAGTTACCCCCCCACACACCCACACATAGCCCCTAATTACTCCCTGCCTGCACCCTGAGCTACTCTCCCCCCACCTGCACATAGCCCCTAGGTGCCCCATCCCTGAACCCTGAGCTCCCCCCCACATGCCCCTCTCTGCACCCTGAGCTACCCCCTCTGCCTGCACACAGCCCCTAACTACCCCCCCGCCCGCACATAGCCCCTAGCTACCCCCTCCCTGCACCCTGAGCTACCCCCCTGCTCACACTCAGGCCCTAGCTACCCCTGAGCTACCCCTCTGCCTGCACACAGCCCCTAACTACCCCCCCGCCCACACATAGCCCCTAGTTACCCCCCCCGCACCCCGAGCTACCCCCCCGCCTGCAAACAGCCCCCAGCTACTCCTCTGCCCACACCCTGAGCTACCCCCCTGCTCGCACTCAGCCCCTAGCTACTTCCTGCCTGCATCCTGAGTGGTTTTCAAACTTTTTGACCTGAACCCCTACCCCACACAGCCCAGACAGGTGGGTGGCCTGCTGAGGTGAGTCAGGGGTGGAGGTGATGCTGCCTTCCTCCACCCTGCTGTTCAGAGCTGGCCTGAGCCCTGCCGGCCCCTGCTCCCACCCAAAATAGAAGTCAAACTACGCCTATGCCTGAGTCTCTCCCCTCCCTCCCCCACTGGGCCCTGGAGTTTTTATAGCATGTTGAGCGGGGTCTCAGAAAGAACAAGGCTGAGAACCTCTGCTATAGGTCATGCTGGAGCAACTCACGCTTTTAGGTCTGGAGGGCCCCAGTTCGATCCCTGGTGTTTCAGCTCAGAGGGTGGCCCTCATGTTAGCACTCACTAAAATCACTGGACATATTTAGACTTGTAAACTGAGCATACTTGCTGCAGAGTCATTGAGAGACTGTTTGCAAAATGCTGTCAAACGCTGTCCAGAGTAAACAAGCTGAAAAAACAAAGCTCTCTTCCTCTAATCTCGCTTCATAATAATAATTTGAGGTATTACTTCTCGAATGGACCAATCGGAATTCAGGCAGAAGTGATTTCCCTCCCTAGATTGATGGTGTCCTTTTTAATGAAGTCTTTTGCCTTTGAATAATTTGCATTGAATTAGCTCCATGTGTCCTCCAGCATCCCCAGTGCTTTCCTGACTGTGTATATAGGAATCCCAGAGTCACCATTCTGCACCAGTGACGTTTCCTGCTGGAAGGAAGCTTTTTAGGAAGGGAAAAAAAGATACCTTGGATTGAAATTACAGGGGGACAGGGAGAATAGTAGAGGGTCACCTACTTCGTTGTATGAGTAGGCCAAGCTGTACACCCAGCCAGGCCCACACCACACTATGGCCACCCTTTCCCTCCACTCTGGGCAGAATCCTGTTGATTTTGGTGAAAACTAGAAGAGCCTGATTTCCATTCTGCTCCATCCCACCAGCCTCTGTGAGGTCACTGTCCCCCCCACCCTCCTATCCTGAGTTACCAAATAATGAGTTTGGAGGAAATCGGAGTTCTCCAGTTTGAGGTGTCAGGGCTGTGGGTACGTGGCAAGTGCTATTTTGTTTTCCCCTATAATTTTTAATGAGCCTTGAAATTAATGTGGCTGGTGCAGGAAGCCCATGCAGGGTGAGGCTGTGCTCAGGAGTATGTCCCCCACTATACAATCCCTAGCTCCATTTCCGCCCAGCAGAATCAGACCAGTTCTCCAGGGGGACTCTGCGGCCATGGAGCAAGGGGGCTGACTTGCCCTTACTGAAAGATGTCTGCATAATGCCTATGTTCAACAGCTCAGAGCTGAGTTTAACAGGGGGCCCTTCACTCTGAGTTTCATGACTTTGTTACTGCAGAGGTAAGGCTAGGGTTTAGTGTAAGGCACTTTCAGAATAGGCAAATGAAACTGGCACGGAGACCAGTGCTCTCTTTCGGTCGGAGGCAAATATCGGCTGAAGGAAGGGGGCAGCCTCCTCAGTGCGAGCGTAAATCAACAGGTTATAAAAAGGAAGAAAAAGTAGTTTCTATGCGAGACATTTGCATGTTTCATTGTGTAGGTTATCTGGGCATTCATAAATCATCACGGTGACCTAAAACTACTTGTTCAGAGCTCACCCTTTAAAAGAAAATGTTTTTGATAACCGGATATCATTACCACTGTGTTGCCTAGTTATTCTTTATAAATACCATCAAAACTGCTCTTTTTCTTATCAAAGGGAAAACTGGAAAGATTAAGGGCAGCTGCTGTAAATGAGTCTCCTTCTATTCAACCGAAACCTCCGTCAGCTGGAGGACCCCTTCATTTCTGTGCCTAGTGTATGCTGAGCACGTACTCTGAAGAGTATTTCATAAGACATCTTGCTTTGAGCTGACTTTTTTTCTCTCTCTCTCCTTTTTGAGGGCCACTGAAATACTCAGTGAAGAGCTTTCTGCAAAGGAGAGAGACTGCCGCTTTCTCTGCTATCCTATTTAAAGCTTCTTTGCATATCCTATTGTAACAAGTGGCACCATTGTCTCCATCAGGATATCAAAGTCCATGACAGGAGCTGGCTCCTACAGCTTGACGAGAAAAGAGCCATTAGGAAGCAAGCAGCTCCCAGCCAAGATCCACACATTTTCAGTAACTGCCAAAGACCATGCAAATCTTGGATTGGACTATTCAGTCACATGAGACATTGCAAACCATCTGCGTCATAGGCTGCAGAAAGGAGACCAACAACAATTTTGCATATCCTCGTTCAAACTCCCACAAAGCGCAAGGGAGTGTCTGAGGAGAGGAAATGGTGATAAACATGCATTTGAGGCCAGGTTCTTTTGAACTATTCCATGACCATTACAAGAGTTTGGTTAGTTTAGGGCCTATCAGTGGTAAATCTCCCCACGTCTGTTTTTTGTATTACGGTAGCATCCAGAGACCACAAGTATGATCAGGGCCTTATTGTGCTAGGCGCTGTACAAATACCTCCTAAGTGACGACAGTCCCTACCCTGAAGAGCTCTGTCTAATTAGACAAAACAGAGGGCAGGAGTGGAGATGGAGGCACAGGGAGGTGCAGTGCCTTGTTTGAGGGTGTAAAGCAAGCCCATGGCAGAGCCAGTGCAAGATTAATCGGGTTTAAGCCCAGAAGGGACTGTTATGATCATTTAATCTGACCTCTTGCATAACACAGGCCAGGAAATTTCATGCAGTGATTAGCCCAGCACCTTATAGTGGAACTAGAATGGATCTTTTGCAAATCTTGATTGAGAGACTCCAAGTGTTGGAGAATTTACCCCATCCCTTAGCAATCTGTTCCAGGGGTTAATCACCCTCACTGTTAAAGCCATTTTAATTCCAGGTTGAACTTTGCTCTCGGTCTGAACTCAGGTATCCTGAGTCCCAGTCGAGTACCCTGTCCATTGGACTGTGCTGCCTTGGATGGCATGTGTCAGATGTACGGTCATGGCACATAGTGAGAGTGCAGTATAAGAACTTTGATACACTAGACTAGAAGAGAAGGGACCAAACTGTGTCCTTCATTCTAAATGTAGCATTCAGAACATCAAACAAACAAGTAAATAAATGAGAAGGAATAACCTATTCGATATGGGATCCATGGGGAACAACAACGGAGACATACTGGTGTCTTACTCTGCAACACAGCTTATAAGTGTCCTGATTTGAAAACAAGTGAAGTCAGAATCAAGGGACACAAGGATCTTTTCCTGGAAAAGGCCAGAAGCAATAGTAAATTCTGCCCTTCATAAAGTCTCGTCTGGGTAGCTGGAAAGATAGTGCTGCCCTTGTCAGGCAACAATCCTCCAGGCCAGTCAGCCTGGAGGATTGTTGCTATAAGACCTCCCTGCTGGGAGAGAGATGGGTTAGCGTCACTATGTGCTCTCCCTGTCACCAGATAGAAGTAGAGAAATTTGAATGTATTCCAGCATTTGAGGTGCTTGGAATCTGAGCATAGTCATATTCTGGGCAGCCTTGGGCTGACCCATCCGCTTTATTACAAGATCAAAACGGAGCTGTAGGAGATGGTCAATTTTACACTTTAGACCATTGCAAATTATATCAGTAAAGCAACTGCAGTAATATCTCCCATCTGACTGGAGCCTTTCAGCTGTTGAATTACAAAATGTTGTATGTAGTGATGGTTCATGTCTCAGAGCCTTTCCCATTTCTCCTTCTTAAATCTGCTAAGAAAATTGTGGCTTCCTCCCAGTGGTGAGACTTTAGGTGCTTCTAATTTAACACATAGAAAGTGGGTGAGCAGAAACATTCCTTCGTTCTCTAGGTGCGTTAATGACCAGTAGATAATTCCTGAAAAGAGAGACTGCAGTTTAATTCGGAATATGGAGCCAAATCCACGGCTGGTTGATGTCAATGGAGCTGTGCCGATGCATGTCAGCTGAGGATATTTGATGTATATTTTAAGAGGAAATTTTCCTGAGGTTAAGACCATTTAAGGAGTCGAATTTCAATAAGACATTAATAACTTCTAACATCCCTCCTATAGAACAGTTTTGATGGGGAGGAGGGGGATACTGAAATGGGAAGTACTTTCGCTAACTGTATAGGAATGAAAAAAATCGCCTCTCTAAAACCCGAAAGGAAAGAATTATGAGCTTCCAATTTATAGTCTTGTAAAAACAGAAGCGCGTTTTGATTTTTTTCATTTGTTAAATCCTGAAATAATCAGGGGTCAGAATATAAGTGATCATGGAAGAAACAAATGGATTAAATACAGCAGAGCTGGGGGTGTGTTGTTGAGCAGTTATAAAGGTACCACCCATTCTTTTTGCTAGCGGCAACAAATTAAATCCAAGTGCACTCCTGTTTCTTTCCAAAAAGAACTGTTTTGTTCTTGCCGTATATACATTTTCCCCTTCTTAATATGCCAGTAAAGCCCTTTAGAGGCTTGTCTGAAACCAAGCCAAAAGAATAAAACGGCCATTTCAAGGCTTTTCAGAGTCAGTTGGAATTTTTGGCCACTGTAATTAACGTCTCTGAGCTTTCGGTCCTAGGAGGTTTCGTGGTTCTGTGTAACTCTGATACGTACTAGATTGGCCTCAGACCTGGTTTTGGTCATATGGGTAAAATGGTATGTCATGTCCTCTTTGCAACACTGCCTGTATGGGTGGGAACTCAGAGTAGTATTCAGGTAACATAATGGGTGGGTTTTTTAAGTGAGTAAGTCTCTCTGATTCTGCAAGATATTTAGGCACATGAATACCCCAAGTCAGTGGGACTGGCAGCCTGTTTTAACGTTATCCATGTGCTTAAGTTCCGTGCTGAATTGGGGCCTTAATATAGTTGGGAGCAAAGACCCAGTCCAAATAGTTTCCGTGAGTGACTGTTTTAACAGAGTGCCTTGCAGAGCACTTAAGGCTTCTAGCTTTAGCATGGAAGAGATTGGGTGGTAAAAGTCTGCCCAAGGTAAATCTGGTATAATAGTACGTTTTACCTTGCATTGAAACCTCACCAACTTGTCAGGCTTTAACATACCACTCCTAGGAGTGCAGACTCTGTATGCAGACAGTGCAGGGGGTGTCTGTATATTGGGAAATATACAGAGCAGGAATTAACGCCTTGATCTTGTAACCCATTTACACGTTGAACACAATGAGATGGCTCATGTATGGCCGGCTAGTTGTGTGTGTGCGCGCAGAATCCAAGCCCACGTGGCCAAAGACCAGCCCGGCACAAAAATGCCTGTGTTCAACTTTATTGGGAGGATCACAGACACAATGTATGTTTCCAAAAAGGAAAGTTGAGACCTGGACGCCGTGGTACTTTTGTTTACCCTTTTCAAAATCACTACATTGGGTGAGATGACTATCATTTTTCAAAGGTCTGAAAGCTCCTATCTGTGCTAATGATGTCGGACTGAGAGAACTCCTCCTAGATGGTGTCATATGATGGCCATTTCAGTAGCCGTGTAATTTTTCATGAAACAGGTCTGTAGAAGTGGGGCAGTGAAATTTCAGCATCATTTGCTGCTGTCTGCGATACCTCTTATAAAACTGCTATTCCTTGGTAATTCTGTCTGCTGCTGTACCTTAAAACTGGGCAGGGATGTTTTAAATGAGAAATAACAAATCCCACGTTAATCCTCCGAGAGGCAGATGGTCAGAACGTACCTTGCGGATGCATTGGTAGCATTAGAGAGCTCGTACAGAGGCTATCACATAAGACACTGAATAACAATGAATTGCATTTCATCAAAGCAAGCGAACTAAATACAAATACTTCTGTATTGAGAGTTGCAGCTGTTAATTCCACATCACTTCATAAATGCCTAACGGTGTTAGGAAATTAATGTAAATCCAGCTGGCTTTTTGTTGCTAGGTGTAAGTGATGGGTTCCCAACCTGAGGGGTAGGTGCCCAAGAGAGAAGGGCAGGACTAGATTAACCCAGGCAAACATGCACTTCTGGCCCCTCTACAGGCCAGCTAAAGTAGATGCTCCCACAGTAGGGATGCATTTATACTAACCCTGCCCTGGCCAGCATGGCTGCACTTATGATTTCGTAACCCAAGTACATCCAGCTTGTGCTGCATGGATGTTGCTTAGTTAACCTTCCCTTTCCAGATCAGTCAGTGACTGGCTTCAGCTGCACGGATGTTGCCTGTTAACCCCCTTAGGTCTGTCCCCCAGGGTTCCCCGCTGCACAGATGCTGTCCTGTTAACCCCTTCGGTCCATCCCTCTAGGATTCCTGGCTGGCTCCCCTACGTGGGCACTCGCTGCAGCTCCCCGTATTTGTAGCAGGTCTTGAGGCTGTTGCTGAGCAAGTCCTGCGGGCAGAGTAGAGGGGATGTGGGCTGCTGGAAGTAAGGCAAAGCTAGGCAGGCTCCTGGTGCAGGGAGCCCCAGTGCAGGAGCTGGCCCCGTAGAAGCAGCAAGGAGAAGCAGCGTGGGCCACCCCACTGCCCGCTCAGGTTGGGCCTCATGACGGGGCGGCTAGGCCAGGTTTGAGTGGTGCTGTGACCCATTGCGCCAGGTCGCGATGCCACTCACTCAGATTTGGGGCATCCCCCTGCCCCATCGTGACAGAGGGGCAGCCAGTCCGAATTTGAATGAGTGGCACTGTGACCTGGGTCACAGGGTCGCAGCACTGCTTGGGTTGGGCCCCCCACGAATTGGGGCCCTAGGTACATGCCACATGTGTCTATGCGTTAATTCGGCCCTGGAGCGGGGAACCCTTTTCTGTTGTAACGTACGGTCTCAGGATGGGAGAGGCTGAGAGCCACTGAGGGAAACGATTCCACTGAAATGCGTCCCAGGGCCTAAAGCTCTGTAGCCCTTCCTTTGTTTAAAGAAGGTTGCTGAGATCCCTTCCCTGTTGATATGACACTCACGTGTTCTCTCCTTCCCAGCTATGGCACCCCCAGGGACAGAGGCCAGAATGTCCCTCCTGTGATGGCTTTGTGATGAGGAGAAGCTGTTGGCTGCTGAGTGCTCTGAACCTGAGGTTTCTGCCAGGACTCGGAGCGCCGCATTGAACCACTAGAGAGAGCCCAGAACACAATGAACAAACTGAACTTCCATAATAACAGAATCATGCAAGACCGCCGCAGCGTTTGTATTTTCCTTCCCAACGACGATTCTCTCAACATCATTATAAATGTAGGTAAACGCCTTAACCCAGGTATGTCCTGTGCATTCATCTAGCATTGGGTCTCCTAGGATGCTGTACCCACAGCCTGCATTGTCCTGATTTGCCCCTGTTTTACTGATGGAGTCGCTTTATCACACACTGACACCTATGACACAGGTCATCTCCAGGCTGCCACTTGACTGACAGATAAGCAGAGTTATCTGCCCAGGGCAACTCTCCTTGCAACACAGTGTTCAAAATTAGTTTAAAGCTTGACACGCAGTTGCCTTTCTTCTCTATGCCCGTTTACATCAAACAGCGTGGAAAAGTGGCAACTGGAGGGTATGTACAAAAGCTCACTTTTTTGGTAACCTCTCCGTTTTATATAAAATATATTTGATTTAGGACACAGAAAATATGTGTGTGTATATATCTAACAAATGTGTTTCTAAAAGAGGTCAGTCTTCTGCTGTTTTAAATGTATTACTCCTTTTACAGTTACTCACATTTGAAGGCACATCAGGATTTTATTCTCTCTGTCTCTTTGGGCTTGATGCTCTGAGAATTCATTCTTCGTGCACTGCTCTAGCTAAATCCAAGTGACGTTATTTTAGGTGTGATCCATTCCTTTATGTATCATTAGAACTGGGTCCAGTTAAGCCCCTGACATGCATGCCCAACCCCCATTGGTTTTGGAAGGGTGAACATAGCGGCAGAATGGAGCCTTTTGACAATAATACGGGTTTCTTAGCTTTTTCAAAGGGCTGGGCTGGAATTTATTCTAGAGAAAGAAACCCAAAATTGTTCCACTCTACAGGTTAATGAGATTCTGAACTAGGAGTTGTGTGTCTGATTCCCTGTCCCCTGCACTATGTGTAGTTGTTCACAGTAATGTCAGGTGGGAGTAGAAATGCTACAGAATCAGGTTGGTAGTGTTTTACATCCATATTGCACTTCCTTTGCCTGGGTGTAAATTACGGCGCGCAGTGCAGGACAATGGAGAACCGGACGCTTCAGGAGAACTCCAACGGGAAGAAAACCTTTACTGCAAATTAACAGGAGCAGCAACATGGGGGACACTTCTAGTTTGCTTTATTCTTAAACTCTTGTGAGTCCTTGATGTTGTAATATGTGGGTTTTTGAACCACAGATCTCTACTGGCTGGAATTGGAATTGTTGGTCTGTGTCATAACTAAGCCCTAATACTGATACCACTAAAGAAGATCCTCTTTTAGCACAAGTGGTAGGTTTTGGCCTTTCTCAGGGACTATGCAGAACTAAGGTCCTGGGACTTTGGTGGTTCCTAGGCCTAACACCGGCCCTCTGCACAAGGTTGATTTTCATCCTTGGAGAAGACCAGCGTTTAGTCCTTCCTGTGCAGTGCTGAGTGGCCACCACCTACAGTACAGTGACAACCTTGAGGTCCTAAGTGACTGTAGATCTGTGGCACTGTAGCCAAGGCCTGTCGGTGTGAAAGGCCTTGCCTGTAGCAAGCATTTTATTTTGTTACAGGCAAGTATTTTGTTAGGCTGATATCAAAAGTAGTGACCATCTTGGCCTACCTTTAGGTAGTTAAACGTCTATCTCATGCAGTGGGTAATGGGATCAGCTGGAATTTGGAGTATGCATGGTATAGAATACATAATTTATGTGCCTAATGTTTTACATTTCTTGGTACACACTCAAAGCTCCCATTGACCTTCAGTGGAAGCCGGGAATGTACAGCGGCTTCAGGATGGAGCTTGATTAAAGATCATAAAACACCTGAAGAACATATTGGCAGATTCTCGTTAATATTTTCAATCCTGTGTTTTTCTGCTGCAGGTTAAAATATTATGTCGTGAGTTACTTGTCCAGGTGTGCGACCTTCTGAGGTTAAGGGATTGTCATCTCTTTGGACTCAGCGTCATACAAAGTAAGTCTCAGTCTGAACTTGTATACTTCAAACAATGCTATGTCACATACAGATGTGCAACAGAAGTATGCTGGTTGCCAGAATAGGAATAAACCTGCCACGTCATGAGTGAAATGTTGATAAACAACTTGAGCATTATTATAACAAGGGATGATAAATATAAAGTATTGTCCATTGTAGCACTGTCCCTCTTCACCCGGAAATCCCCATTCATTGTGTGCCCTGATTGGTGACAGGATAAGGCTCTGGTTTGGAGCTGGCTCACATTTAAGTTCTATTTTCTTGCAGTTTTCTATATATTTTGTATGTTCAAACAAACTGTCATGTGCTCTCTGATATTGTCTAGCCTCCAGGGAACCCAATCAGCCTGCACTAAAGTCATTGAGAGTTGGATCAAGCCCCGGGTGAGCACTGCTGCTGTTAAAGAGGCACTCCCACGTACTTTTTATAGTTCCTGAAGTGGTGTTAAATCACTGCTTCAAAAAACAAATAATTCCTCCTTACATCTTGAGTCAAAATGTGTTTTGGTTTCCTTCAAAGTCCCCCGCAGATTTTATGCTTGATTGTTTACTTCCTTATCTGTTCACCAAGCAGCATTTCTTGGTGGGGTGTTTGCTAGGTAACTCCCAGAGTCCAGACTAACTGCACGAGGCCAAAATGTCAGAGGAGTTTCAGTATGTGCAGAGTGCCATGCTGCATTGAGACCCCAGTTCGGCACATACCCAAGTTGTTCAATAAAGCACCTGAGTATGTGGTTAGTTCTCATTGAGGTCAATGGGATTTTATCACATGCGTAAGTGCTTGGCTGAATCAGGGTCTGAAGGTACTTCTGCGCTGCATCGTAAACCCAGGTCAGTGGGACCCTGGCTCATGGATTCATCTTGAGGTGCATCTACACTGCAGAATGACAGGGCTTGGACCTGACCCTCAGCAGGACTCAGGCTCTGACCCACCCGCCTCGCAGTGTCCTAGGACCGGAGACCTGAGTGCTTGCTGAGCCGAGTCAGACTGATTTGTGGATGGAAGGGGGACTCGGGCTCAGAATGCAGTGTAGGTGTACATAGAGTGCCCTGCTCTCTTCTGAAGTTACTCAGGAACAGAAATGTAGGGGCTGGGGTTTATTTGAGAAGTGTTTACTATCTGTAGCAGGTTGCATACTCACCACCGCAGCACCTCCTGCTGGTCGTCCGGGAATTAGCTCAACTCCAGCTCCAGAGCGCCCCCTGCTGGCCGGTGTCTCGCCTGCCACAGGCCCCATGTCCCTCCGGGACCCTGGTGCCCCTTACCTTGGTACCACAGCAGTCCCCACACTCTGGGTCTCCCCTCCCAGGGGAACCCCCACCGCCTGTGTCCCCCTTGCCTCAGTGACTACTGCCAGTCGTCATCTAGCCCCCTTTCTCTGTAGCAGACTGCAGTCTGTAAACCACTCATCACTGGCAAGGGGGTTGGACCAGCTGCCTCTGCCTATCCCTGGGCTGCACCTTTGCAGCCCCAGTACCTCTCTAGGCCTTTAACAAGGCCCTCAGCCTGGGGAGGTGCTAGGCTGGAGCTCCCCAGCTCCTCTTGCCCTTCCCCAGCACAGTTCTGCTTCCGGTACCCTGCTCCAAGGCAGCAAGGCCCTTCCCACTCCAGGGCTGGAGTGAGACTCTTGACCTGGCTCCTCTCTCAGCCCTTTTATCCGGGCCAGCTGTGGCCTGATTGGGCTGGTCACAGCTGTGGTCAGCTACTCCCTCAGCTGCTCTCACTCTTTTTATCTCAGCTGCAGCCCTCTCCAGAGCTGCTTTTAACCCCTGTTCTGTGGGAATGGGGCAGCCACCCCACTACACTATCCAATGAAGACCTTGATAATGCAAATCAAATTGGGGGACTGGGTCTACAGGGTTGCATGAGTTCTAAAGGCTTTGATAATTCACTTGGAACTCCAGCCCAGATCCTCAGGGGTATTTAGGCTCCTAACTTCTAGTGATTTCAAAATACCCTTGAGGATCTGGGCCTTGCTGCCTTGCCCAGGAAAAATCTAGCTCCTGGTAGCGGCTCCAATCTTTGAGATCCATTTGGCAATGGCAGGAGTTGAGGAGGGCTATGAAAGCAACACTTCACCTGCATGTGATTCAGGTGAGGTCTAGTATAGAATTGCCCCATGCTGGATACAACACTTTTTTGAGTTTGGATATTGTTGTCTAATCTTCAGAAAGTCCACAGATGTTTTATTTCTGATGGTATGAGATTTCCAGCATATGCCACTCATAATTAAGTCCCCATGATTATTCAGCTTTTTTCCTATACTTTATAGATAGATACATAAGGAGAAGGTCATCCTATTCCTTGGTGTGATTTGGTGGTCTTCAGTAGATACCAATTAATATCCCATCCTGTGCTTTATCTGTTTGGACTCTGACCCATAAGCATTCAGGATCATTTTCTTCTAAGTTATCAGTGACTCAGAAATAGATAATGTCCTTTGGTTCCTTGATTAATTTTGTTCTCATCTTGATTTTGTGCTGAGTGCTCATATCTTCCCTCTTTTTACCCTCCCCTTTTATTATTAGTTTAACATACTCCTCACTACTCAAGCCAGCCGGTCCCTGAGGAGATTGGACCATCTTCTGTGGGGACAGGGGGAGCGTCGAGTTAAGATGACTTCCACTTCAGCAGAAGGGGAACCAATGTTCCGCTTAACCAAAACTCTACACTACTTACCTAGCCAATGGTTCACTTGCCAGATCTTCTGGCTTCCTTCGCTCGTGGGACAGGCAGAATCTCAGAGACGATCGCTTGGGCATGCTTCCGAGTTCTTTGAAGTGATCAACTGTCTGAGATATATCCCGCAACGTGGTGTGATTAGTGCCAATATGAACCATCACCAGTGGATCCTTGCCTGACCATTTCAGAAGCCTATCCAGTCTTAGAGTAAGACCTCATGTCTTAGCTCTGGGAAAGCAGCACGCCACCCTGTTGTCCGCCTGTCTCTTGACGAATGTTCTTTAGATTCTTCTGAGTACTGAACTCCCAACAAGGATTGTCTGTCTCCCTTGGATAGTTGGAGATCTTTGTGGGCAAGTTTAATATTCTTACAGGTTGGGCCAAGCTGCCAGCCCCAGGTGTGCCCTGTACATCCCTCCTTTCCCTTGGACCAGCTGGATCTTGAGAGGTTTCTTCCACAGATTTCACATTGAGGACCTGGTATCGATTGGAAACTTCTAGCTCTGTGTAATTCCTCCTGGTCGTCATCTCCCTGGAAGCCACAGGCTGTCCTTCCTCATCTATCTCCAGCCACTTCAGATTTTGCCATGACCTCTTGTTTCTGGTGGTTGCAAACTCCCAGGTCACCTCTCTGACGTCCTCCCTCTCCAACTCCTTGGTGGCCGGCTCCTTTCCTCTTTGAACCTGGGGTGCTGGTGTTTCCTGAACTGGGCTGTCTAGGAACTCCTCCTTGTCTCTACTTGCTCCTCCAATCCAAGAATCCTTTTCTCCAGCACAGCCACTAGCTTGTACTTCAGGCACAGATAGTCCCTTCTGGCTTCAGGCAGGAAAGAAAACATGGGACATCCATTGCAGGTCACCACCATTGTTCCATGGTGGCCATCTTGAAATAGCAAATACAGCTGAACCTGGAAAAAGAGCCTCTCACGCTCCCTCCAAAACTCTCCTGTTAGCTGCCTCTGTTTGCAGCTCTTGAGTTCGCCTAGCAAGTGACTTTCCTGTAACACATCTCCCTGCTTAGCTCAGCTCAGCTCTGCCCCTCGCTGTCAGGGAGCGATTAACCACTCTGGGTATGTCTATAGTATACTGCAGTTATACACCTGTGATTAGCTCGTGCCAGCTGGCCCCAGGCTAAGGGGCTGTTGAATTGTGGTATAGACGTTCCGGGCTCTGGGACCCTCCCACAATCCCAGAGCCTATGCTGCAATTTAAGCCCAAATGTATACACTC
The DNA here is from genome assembly GCF_965152235.1 of Eretmochelys imbricata. Lineage (NCBI taxonomy): Eukaryota > Metazoa > Chordata > Testudines > Cheloniidae > Eretmochelys > Eretmochelys imbricata. Next base: position 126,316,216 of record NC_135577.1, on the reverse strand, counting down.
CAAATAAACAGCCCCTTAGCCCAAGCCCCGCAAGCCTGAGTCAGCTAGCCCAGGTCAGCTGCAGGTTTTTACTTGCAGTGTGGACATACCCTCAGAGACCCGAAACAGTGGGTCTGAACAAAGCACCAAAGATGTTACTGTCCCTTTTAATAAGAGTAAGCACAATAAATATTTTATAGTGCTGTAGTTCAATAGAAAGCAAGAACATGCTGCCACACTGCATAGTCACTGGCTTCTACCTGTGAGGGCTGGCTCTTGCAAGGAATCCAGAAAGAAGCTTCTAGGACCTCTAGGGCAGGGGTTGGCAACCTATGGCACACGAGCCAATTTTTAATGGTGCGCTGCTGTCTACCGGGGACAGCAGCGTGCAATTAAAAATCCGGCCCCGCCCGGCCCACTCTTCTCCGCCCCTGCCCACCACTCTCTCCTTGCAGGGCAGGCAAGCTTTCCCCCCACCCCGCCTCTTCCCCCCAGCGTGCAGGGTTCCTGCCCCTCCTTCTCTCCCTCCCTGCAACCGATCCCAGCCCTCTGCCCTGACCCCGCACCCCCCTCACATACCCCCAGCCCTCTGCCCTGACATCTGCACCTCCCTCACTCCCAGCCCCGTGCCCTGACTCCCACACCCTCCTCACACACCCCCTGCCCTGGCTCTTGCACCCCCCACACATACCCAGCCCCCCCACGCCCCATGACCTGACTCTTGTACCCCCACATCCACATCCTCACCCCCACCCTGACCACCAAACGGGCGCTCCTGCACACACACACCCCCACATTCCCACTTGCACCCCTCACACCAAATGGGAGCTGCCCAGGTAAGCGCTCCACACCCAAACCTCCTACCCCAACCCTGAGCCCCCTCCCTCTTTCTAGCTCCTGGCCAGACCCTGCACCCCAATCCCCACCCTGCTCCTTCACCCCCAGCCCTGTTCTCAGTGCACTCCCACCTTCATCTCAGTGCAGAGAGAACAAGAGAATGGGCCAGAACCAGGGAGAAGGTAGGTACCTACTCTATGTGGACAGGGCTGGGTATGTGGACAGGGCTGGGACCCCAGACTGGCACCGGGCTGAGCGGGCCGGCGGTGTAAGATCAGCATTTTAATTTAATTTTAAATGAAGCTTCTTAAACATTTTGAAAACCTTGTTTACATACAACAATAGTTTAGTTATATAATATAGAGACTTATAGAGAGAGACCTTCTAAAAAACGTTAAAATGTATTACTGGCACACGAAACCTTAAATTAAAGTGAATAAATGAAGACTTGGCACACCACTTCTAAAAGGTTGCCGACCCCTGCTCTAGGGTATGAGAAAGGTGAGGATCAAGAATACTCACCAATGCCATGGATGAAGATCTGATACTTTTCCACAGGAAATAGGTGGATTTGTTGTTTACGCTGGAGAGTGTTTAAATAATGCTGCATTTTCTTCTTTTGAAATGTATTTGGGAGCTTGCATAACTGTGGGTGTGAAATTTTTATAGTACGTTTTTTAAAAGAAATCTTGGGGAACCATTTGCTTTCTCCTTTCTTATCTCCACTCTTTCTAATGCAGACAATGAACACGTGTATATGGAATTATCACAGAAACTCTACAAATACTGCCCAAAGGAATGGAAGAAAGAAGCTAGCAAGGTATGACCGTAAGAGTTGGGTTCATAGAATCATAGAATCATAGAATATCAGGGTTGGAAGGGACCCCTGAAGGTCATCTAGTCCAACCCCCTGCTCGAAGCAGGACCAATTCCCAGTTAAATCATCCCAGCCAGGGCTTTGTCAAGCCTGACCTTAAAAACTTCCAAGGAAGGAGATTCCACCACCTCCCTAGGCAACGCATTCCAGTGTTTCACCACCCTCTTAGTGAAAAAGTTTTTCCTAATATCCAATCTAAACCTCCCCCACTGCAACTTGAAGCCATTACTCCTCGTTCTGTCATCTGCTACCATTGAGAACAGTCTAGAGCCATCCTCTTTGGAACCCCCTTTCAGGTAGTTGAAAGCAGCTATCAAATCCCCCCTCATTCTTCTCTTCTGCAGGCTAAACAATCCCAGCTCCCTCAGCCTCTCCTCATAAGTCATGTGTTCTAGACCCCTAATCATTTTTGTTGCCCTTCGCTGGACTCTCTCCAATTTATCCACATCCTTCTTGTAGTGTGGGGCCCAAAACTGGACACAGTACTCCAGATGAGGCCTCACCAATGTCGAATAGAGGGGGACGATCACGTCCCTCGATCTGCTCGCTATGCCCCTACGTATACATAGGTTGAGAGGGGCCAGTTATTTTCTCTCTACAGATTCCATGTTTCACCTAGCTGGAGCTGTTATACCTTAGGGGAAGGTTTGAAGGGTGCATAATTTATAAGACGAAGAGGAAAACTTGAAGCATGCAAAATTAATTAAAAACTAATCAGCTGTTACTGATGAGAGTGGCATAGGGCTGCTCAAAAAGACTTCTTCATGCGTGGCCTGTCTACCTGCAAAACAAGAGGGGATCTGAAATTCTCAATTGTTAAGTGATTTATAAATGAAAAGCTTGAGAAAATAAAGATTACCTAGATGGCAATTGAATACTGCTGGATTGCAGGATGTCTGGGAGGCTAAATTAGGGAACATTTGGGAACTACATTAGGATCCCAGAGCATTAACCCTCATGATAACTGGCAGATCTGTCAAAGCTAGTCAACCCATATACCAAGCTCTGGGGTAGGAGACGTCAGACAAGAATGGTTAGGGGATGGTTTCTTGTAATGAGAGACAAGAGGTCACCAAAAGGAAAGCAATGGGGGTGAGTGTGAGTTGAATCTCTGCAGAAAAGTTCCAACCTAGACATATTCTACGGCATCTCTTGTAGGTTGTTGTCAGGATTCCCTCCCCACTCTGAACTCTAGGGTACAGACGTGGGGACCCGCATGAAAGACCCCCTACGCTTATTTCTACCAGCTTAGGTTAAAAACTCCCCAAGGCACAAATTCTCCCTTGTACCTTGGATTAGGTAATGCTGCCACCACCAAGTGATTTAGACAAACTCAGGGAAAGGACCACTTGGAGTTCCTACTCCCCCTTATATTGCCCCAAACCCCCACACCCCCTTTCCTGGGGAGGCTTGAGAATAAACAAGATGAGCACAGACCAACCTTGGGTTTTTTTAGGACACTTAAAAAAAAAACAAACCCCAATCAGATTCTAAAAGAAACAGAACTTTATTATAAAGAAAAAAGGTAAAAGAAGCACCTCTGTAAAATTAGAATGGAAGATAATCTTACAGGGCAATCAGATTCAAAAACACAGAGGATTTCCCTCTGGGCCAAACTTTAAAGTTACAAAAAGAAAACCAGGAATAAACCTTCCTCTCAACACAGAGAAAATCACAAGCCAAAACAAAAATAAGCTAATGCATTCCCTTGCTAGTATTTACTAATTCTAATGGAGATGGATTGCTTGCTTCCTTGATCTGTGTCTGGCAAGCACACAGAACAGACAGACCAAAACCTTTCCTCCCCCACCCCCCTTTTGAAAGTAGCTTGTCCCCTTATTGGTCCTTTTGGTCAGGTGCCAGCCAGGTTACCTGAGCTTCTTAACTCTTTACAGGTAAAAGGATTTTGTGCCTCTGGCCAGGAGGGATTTTATAGTACTGTATACAGGAAGTTTGTTACCCTTCCCTTATATTTATGACAGTTGTAGAGAACAGGAAAAAATGCATTAAAATAACAAACTCCAAACACAACAATGGCGTCTGTCCCCCCTTCCCTTATAGCTGCTGGAAATGTCTTTTTTTTAAATTTACAGAATTTTTGAAAATTTCATAACTGGAATCTTGCCTTTTTTTCAGAACAACATGAATTATTTCTCTTAAATTTTTGCAGAATTTTTCTCAGAATTCCCCCTTGCCCCATTTTTGAAATCCAGTAACTGTTGAACTCAAAACCTTTTCCGTTTTGAAACGGGATCTGAAGCTTTCTCATTTTGAGATATATCCTACCCTGTGGCTAACCTGACCATATGAAATTGGCAACTCAGCAAAAGATGCATGAAAAATAAAGGGATAAAATAGATCGAACAGCAGCCAACAGGCTAAATATTTTTTCCCTTGGAAGTTTTCCCAAAAAATGGAAACTTTTGAAAACTTCAAAACATTTTTATAAAAAATGTACAATTTAGAAAAACAGCCAGACTTTGATCTACATTGTTCCACTAGCTCCACCTTCTCTGGTTTCCTGGATGTGGTGGTCATGATAAATTTTGCACTGAGAAAACAGAATATAGAGCATCAAAGATTGCATTATCTTTCTGATTTCACAGAAAACTTTGCAAAAAATTATGTTCTCAATGGTTTCTTTATATCCTCTGTGGAAGGAACTCTGAATAATTTTCTCTCTATTGCAGGGCATTGACCAGTTTGGTCCCCCGATGATTATCCACTTTCGAGTGCAATATTATGTGGAAAATGGCAGACTGATCAGGTAAGGGGAAAATATTACAAAGAATGCGTTTTTGCACCAAAAAATGCTTTATTGTTAATGGAAAAAAATAGAAAATATCTTGGGTTATTCCTACTTGGTTAGAGTTCATTGCATGTATTGTAACTTTGTCATAGACTCTCAGTAACAGCGGATTGCTAGGGAAAAAAATTATTTGTAACTAGCCTTTACGTGATCAATTTCATATTTCTATCCTTATAAAGATTAACATTAGCGAAGTGCTCCTGTATGGCTGGTCTGAGCAGGGAGAAATTGTTTTGTTTTTTACTTTAGCAAGATACAATGAGTCTTTTGTGATATAGTTTGGGCAGGTTGGTTTACAACGTATTGTGTTTTTCCACTGTAAAGCAAAAAGCAGGCAGAATTCAGCTTTTGTTCAATTAACAATATATGCCATAGAGCCGAACTTTCCAAAAAGAAGGGTGACGTGGCTCATCCCAAAATTGCATGGAGTCGTGCACCCATGATTGGCCCTGCATTTTACTCTAGCCGCGCAAGCTAGTATCGCCGCAGCTATCCCTTTGCTTGTTGGAAGGCCTCATCTATCCTATTAGCCAACGTGTGCCTGCAATTGGGCGTGCATATTTGTGTGTGCAAGTTTTGCACAACCCCTACCTCTTGAGAATTTGGGTTTCTATCAGTGTAAGTCCTTGGTCACTGGGACTACTGAGATGTGTAAATAAGCCCATTGGGAAGGTCTGGGTCTCTGCGAGATCAGAATGTGGCCCAAGGATGTCAGGAATAGGTCAATAGATATGTGCAGTAGCTAAAACTGCAATATGTTCCTCCTATGAAGCTCGTCACTGCTTAGAAATATGGTAGAGTCTCCAGCACAGCTCAGAGCTGAGCAGTTTTCAAACATTTTATTTGCCAACCGTAAGAGGGGCTGGCTCGAGCTTCGGTCCTGGAGGTACAATAAAGGTAGAGAACGACTGTGATTGTGTTTAGGGTTTGCAGACTCCTTGGAATAACCATTTTAATTAAAGGGAGAAATTGTTCACTAAAGAAAAAAGAGGGCAATGACTAAGAGCCTGACTCAGTTATGTATTGTTTACATTAACTTTCCACTGTATTGCTACAGATGGGTAACCCCCTGTCCTTTGCCCAGGCAGCGCACACAAACACAGATGTGTGCATAACAGAGAACCCTGACCTAAGAATTCTTTTGTGGTGACTTCCTCTGCTAGGGCGGGATTGCGTGGTGGTCATGTAGTTTCTCTAGGGTAGGGTTACCATACGTCTGAGTTTGCCTCTTGTTTGCCCCTCTGTCCGGGTGGATTTTTCAAATAGGAGGCAATGTCCAGCTTTTTTTGTGGTGCAGACATTGCAGATCCAGAAAGAGCCCCGACTGGTTTGCTTCCCGATAGGTCCCTCCCATGCGTCCGCATCTGATTGATCCTTTGCAGCGACTGGATCCTGCCCATCCAGGCCCCGGCTCCCAGCCCTGGGGATGGGGAGAGCCCAACAGGGAGATATTGACTGACAGCTGTCACTGTGTACTGGGTCTGCACCAGCCGCCGTGGCAGGGAGCGACGCTGCCCCCCACCTCAGGAGTGAGGTCCCATGTCTGAGCTCCTTAATAATGTGCGGGGGAAATGTCACTGAACAATTAAGGGTAAAATGTAGAGCCATTAAAAGATGCTAGCTCGGTCAGAAGCAGCCTTCAGACCCGAAGCAGCCCCAGTCTCGGTGCATGGCAGAGCATCCTCCACACAAGCCTGTCTCGTTGCTGCTCCTTGGCCCTGCCCCTCTTCCCCTGACAGCACAACTCCCTCCTTGCAAGGAGAGGTAGAAACCAGAGACCGAGCTAACATTGCCACAAGCACCTGGCTGCACCAGACACCCCTTTCCCTCTCCTCTTGTACCTGCCCAGCACGCACAGATGTAAGGGCACCTGTGCCCTCCTGATCCCCACTGTCCTGTGCTCAGGCAAGATCTGCCTATACTCAGCCAACCCAGAGATACCATGGGGACGGGAGGAAGGCGGGTGCTGTGTGAGACCCATTGGACCAGTGGATGAGAGGGGTCTGGGGGGCAGCTAACTTTTGAGTAAGTTGGAGAGGGACATGGGAATCGGGCAGGATCCCTCTGGCTGCCCTTTAGCTATAGCTTCAGTTCCTTCCCTCCTTCCCCAAGCTGTCCCCACCATATCAGCGCCCATAAGCGGCCGTCCTGCCCCCCCCCCCATTCCTCCCTGCAATCCCCTGCCTCCTTTCTCAGCATCTTTGCTCTGCACCCCCGAATCAGCTGTGAGTTCTGCTCCCGGTCGCAGCTCCCTCCCTGCACTGGCGGGCCCCACCTCCCCGTTGCCCTCTCCTCAGATGCCCTCCCTTGAGTTTCCTTCACGCCAGCGCCTCGTGCTAGCTGCCTCGCAGGGGTCTGAGTCACAGGCAGAGCCTCTGATGTGTACTGAAGGCTGGAAACTCTGCCCCGCTCTCTTGTGGGGAGCTCTGAGATGGGGCCAGCGAAGAACGTAGCCCGGAGGCGCATTTGGCCCCCGTGTGGCTTCCCAGCGCTCCCAGGCGCCCACCGCCCCAGCGTTTGGAAATTACTTGGTTTTGCAGGGGGAACGGTGCTGCTGAGCAGTGTGGTCTGCGTCACGGGCCCACGGTCCGCGGGGCAGGTTCATTCTGTCGTGCATGCGCTCACGGTTCTGCTCTTCTCCTCTCCCCAGTGACCGAGCAGCCAGATACTATTATTACTGGCACCTGAGAAAGGAGCTGCTGCATTCCCAGTGTGTGCTGCGCGAGGAGGCCTACTTCCTGCTGGCAGCCTTCGCGCTGCAGGCCGACCTTGGGAACTTCAAAAGGAACAAGCACTATGGGAAGTACTTCGAGCCGGAGGCTTACTTCCCTGCATGGGTAGGTGCCGTCTCCTTGTCCCCCGGGCAGAGAGTTTCCATGTGCACGACCGCCCTCTTCCCCCGCTCGTGTCCAAAGGCGGAGGGAGCGCGAAGTGAATCGGAACGAGAAATATCCTGAATGGGAGCTTCATAGGCGAGAGGGAACCCAAGTGGTGGTAGCTGCCAGTAGCATTGTTCTGATCCGTTCCACGTGGCAGGATCCCGCGTCAGGGCAGGGGTGGAAGGTGGGTATGTTCGGGCATAGTGGAAAATGCGTGCCGGGCAAACAAATGGGCTCGTGATTGGGTCTGAATGCAGATGCTGTGCTTGGACATCAGGGTTGTGGTGTTTCTCCTTCACCATAATGCTCGCTGTTTGTTGTCCGAAGAGGCCTATGGGGGATTATGTGCCGGGGTGGCCTGTGGTAGCAGGGGGCTTGATGACCAAGAAGATCCCTGGCTGGCCTATGTTCCTGTTACATTCAGTGCACTCAGGTTTCCGGAGAGAGGGAAGGGCTCGCAGCAGTGAGACTGGAAAGGCCTGTGGACTAAGCCATGGGCTGGTGGGAACTCTGCAGCATGCAGCTGGCCCAGGTAGCCCAAAGCATGGGCCTGTTTCCCCCTGAGCAGCAATGGATGCACTGGAGTAGTGTGAGTGGATAGTAATAGTGAGTGCTATGGGCTGCAGGGATAGCGAAGCCAGGTTGTACATTTGGCGTGAGCACTTGGGCACGGCGCAAACTCGGTCCTCTGTGCCCGCACACTAGGGTGACCAGACAGCAAGTGTGAAAAATCGAGACGGGGGTGGGGGGTAATAGGAGCCTATATAAGAAAAAGACTCAAATATCGGGACTGTCTCTATAAAATCGGGATATCTGGTCAGCCTACCGCACACACCCCATTGCCCTGCGGGGTCAGCTGGGCCCCTGCTGAGCTGGCAAGTTCTTGCTCCACCACCCAGCCATTGCTGGGATGCCAGAGCTCCAGATCTGAGTCCCTGCTTCTCCTGCTCTCGGCACAGCTGCTCGTGTGGCCCTCCAGAGGTGGAGGGAGCAGCCCAGTGTGCTGAGTGGGGCCGTTTGGCCCCAGCTCGTTGGGGGCCCTGGCTCTCTGATGGGTGGGGGGTTTGTGTGGTTCTTGGGCTTTCCAGAGAGAGCGAGTCTTTCCCTCGTGCATTCTGCCCATCGCTGCCCCTGCGGCTCCTCGCAGCTCCTGGTCGCGCTCCTGCCTGCACGGAGCAGCCACAAGCAGCAGTGTGAGTGGGGCGAGGAGGCTGGGCCGGGAGACAAAACACAGGAGGCCTTGCAGCTGCGGGGCTGCATATGAGCAGCTTCAACTCTCCTTCCCGTTCCTAGCTGCGCAGAGAGCGGGGAGGAAGGGGTGACACATACTGACTGCGTCCCCATGTCTGCAAATGCTTGGGAAGGCTATCCTCCTCCCCTTCTCCAAAGAGAAAATTCAGGTCCCTGGGAGGTTTTGGGGTGTGTGTGTGAGAGATTGAGAGGGAGGGAGATGCTGGGGTTGCTTCATTCAGAATTATTGCTGTCCGGTGACCGCTGTGGAACTTACAGATCCAGCTCGAAGGAGGATGTCCCGCTGGTTACATGAGAGAGACATTCACACTACTTGCCCGACACAGGAATGTTGTGTGCCATGACAATTCACCAGTGAGTTGCCCACCAAAAGAAGGGCACTGAAGGTGTTAGGCAGCGCATGTACCCACCGCACCTCTGAAACACGCTGCATGGAACGCTTGCTTCGGTAAAGCTAGTTCCCTGTCTTCACATGGGCGTGGCAGGTGTTGTTAAGACCATACTCTGACAGTAGGTGCAAGTGGTCCATTTGCTGCTGTGTTGTTTGATCGCGTGGAGCCTGGGACTGTATTGTGGCTAGCTGATAGGTGGTGTCGTCGTTATTGGGCGAGAGCCATGCTGGACACACTTCAGAGGAGGCTGCAGCCCTGCCTTGGAGAAGTTTTCAGTCTCTAACTTGTGCGACCGTGGAAGCTCTATTCAGAGCAGAGAGTCCCCAGTGGTACTGCAGGACCAGCATAATCTACAGATGAGATCACACCGTCCAACTGGAAATCCACACCTGAATTTTTGTTTTTAATGGGTTTAAAATTCCACATAAAAAAGCCTACAGGAATGTATCTCACTCAAGCCTGCCCACCTCCTGGCCCAGCCATCTTCTCTGGCAGCCCCCTTCCTGCACGACCATGGAGCAGGCAGTGCAAATCTTCTTCTGCTTTCTCTACGTCGCTCCCCGCAGCTGAAGCCAGCCGGCGTGCAAGTAACCAAATGCCAAGATGGGTCCAGTCTTTCTCCTGCACCAGAAAACAGGTGTGAAGTTAAAGGGACACAGTCTACGTGCAACTCGTGTTTCAGTCCTAGAATGTTGTCATACCATCACCTGCTGCAGTTACCGGAGTGCGGTCGCTGAGAGACGCTGGTGGGGAAAAGTCATTGCTCTTCATTTCAGTAAAAGACTTAAGGGTGGTAATTCTGCGACAGAAAAGCTTCGAAAACAGACTCCAGCCAGAAACTGCTGAGCTTGAATTAATATGCAAACTAGACACCATTAACTTGAGTTTGAATAGAGACTGGGAGTGGCTGGGTCATTACACCTATTGAATCTATTTCCACATGTTAAGTATCCTCACACCTTCTTGTCAACTGTCTAAATGGGCCATCTTGATTATCACTCCAAAAGGTTTTATTCTCCTGCTGATGATAACTCATCTTAATTAATTAGCCTCTTACAGGTTTCAGAGTAGCAGCCCTGTTAGTCTGTATCCACAAAAAGAAAAGGACTTGTAGCACCTTAGCGACTAACAAATTTATTTGAGCATAAGCTTTCGTGAGCTCACAAAAGCTTATGCTCAAATAAATTTGTTAGTCTCTAAGGTGCCACAGGTCCTCCTTTTCTTTTAGCCTCTTACAGTTCATATGGTAAATTCCACCTTCTCTGTCTGTGTGTATATCTTCTTACTATATGTTCCATTCAATGCATCTGATGAAGTGAGCTGTAGCCCACGAAAGCTTATGCTCTAATAAATTTGTTAGTCTCTAAGGTGCCACAAGTCCTTTTCTTTTTATGGATACAGACTAACATGGCTGCTACTCTGAAACCTGAAATTTAGTCAATTGGGTTTTTCACGGCACCTCATGTATAGTCAGTTTCCCTGTTTTCTCCTTTAGAAGCCCTGGTCCAGAAGAGCCCTTAACTTTTAAGTATGCAAGTGGTCCACTGGGACTACTCAGGTGCTTAAGTTAAGCATGGCTTAACTACATTACTAGACTGTGCCCTTAGTCAGTTTCCCCTTTGCTGAAAAGCCTAGTAAACATCAGCAGGGGAAAAGCAATGCCTCCATAAAACCCTGCTGGGTTATTTTTAAATGCCAGATGATACTGTTTAAAGGGGGCTCTACCAGAAACAGGTTTGTGTTTTTTTTTTTAAATTAAGGCAAATTGTTATAAATATGTCAGGCTAATGTGGCCTTTTTGGCAGTTCGCTGGGACTCCTCATAGCTCTTCAGCTGCATCCAATCTGCATCTATCATGCACTCCAGTCTTGCAAACCCTTATGCACATAGGTAACTTTACCCCTGTGCGTGTTTGCAGGAACGGGGCCTTACTTTCATTAGTGCATGGATGGTTATTTCTCTTTGCCTGTGTGTTAACGTTACAACTTGCAGTCTCTGATGTGTTTTGCTGGCAGGTTGTGAGATTTCTCTGTATGTGAAGACTCCAGATGACACCCCCCACTGAAAACATGAGTGCACTCGCGAAATAGTCTGATTACACACTTACAGCAGGGTTGAGCCAGTGTTTCCATTTCAAACCTCCCTTTTCAGGAGTTTACATCTCACCTGGTATAAAAGTGCATCAGGATGGAACAGTGCATACAAGCCTTCAGCCCAGCTGGGAGTTCTTTAAACTTTAAATCCTTTACAGAACGGTCAACAACCCGCAGACAAATGAGCTCCTTTCTCACTGTCTCAGCTCGCTTGAAAGTGAACAGAAATGATATGTAACCCGTCTATAACACCTGACAAGTGTAAACGGTCACACTGCAGCCATTAACTAATCTTTCATGTGCCACAATAATAACAATCCCATTTTACACATAAGGAAACTGAGGCAGGAGAGTAGAGTGACTCACCCAAGGCCATACAGTGACTAAGGCAGAGCTCAAGGCTGCCTCTCCCTGGGCTGCTTTCTACCATCCACCTCCCACCCAAAGGCTTGAAGTCTGAGGGAAGGTAATAAAGGAAAAGCAAATAACAGCAGCTGCAGCCCCACAAGGCTGAGCAGGCAGGCTCTTCCACCCAGCGAATGGTTTCTGCAGAGCCCTCCCTCAGGAGCTCTCAGGGTGGGTCTCTGCCCTGCTCTCTCTGGCCCCTTCTGAGCTATCTGGTTCCCTTTTAAGCTCCGCCTCCAACTGGAGCCAGCCATGGAGGGGTAGAGGGGTGGAGTTGTCTGGGCCCAGAATTGTTCCTTAACTCCTTCAGTTCTGGTGTGAGGTTTATACAGCCCGTCACGGTGCCCCACACTGCACCACTGCTGTACATCTGTCCTGAACAGAGGCAAGTAGAGCTCTTCACAACGGCTTGTTCATGAAAATGGAAATTTCCATGGGAAATACCCCATGTCGATGCCTTTTGGTGAGGGCAGGGGGGAGGTTCATCGAGAAATGAAAATTTTTCAGCAACTATCTCAAATCCTTCTCAGAGCTCTTCCCTGTACCCCTTCAATACGTCAACGTCCTTTCTGAAGTGTGGCCACCGCAACTGGATGCAGTGTCGCAGCCTCGCTGGTGCCATTTGCAGCGTTAACACCTGCCTGCTTCTACTCAGTATGCCCCTGCTTATACTTCCAGGGTTTGCTTTTGCTCTTCAGCCATTGAATCACCCTGGGAAAATCCTCTTCGGTCTCTGTTCACCCTGACCCCAAAGTCCTTTTCTGAATCAGTGCTTTCCAGTAAACAGACTTTAAAAAGAATCAATTGCTCTGAACAGCTAGAACAGAGGAGAGAAGCTGTGAATACATATTGGTTTTAAAGAGGAGCAATTAAAGAGACTGAACTTTAATATAATATTGTGTATTTGGTAGATGTGAATCAACATAACAGTGACTCGTCCGTGTCAATGGTTTTGCAGTAGCCATTGGATGTTCAACATTAAAAGGTTAATAAAGATGTAGGCACTGTTGTCCCTGTTGATTGCTGCCCTTATTCTCTTTAACAGAGCTCGCTGGTGTCGGACAACTCCCGATTTAGCTGAAGAGTAATCGCCTCATTTTCTTAGCCCAGAGTCGCTGCATGTCCCACACAGAATCTAAAAAATCACTTCGGAAAGTTGTTTTAGTACAGTGGGGTGTACTTAATGGGCAGAATTGAGCCAACTGGTCTCATAACCAGCTGCTGAAATGCTCTACAATTACCTTAAAGCGTTACCAAGGAGCCTAAGGGAGTTAAGCACTCAGTTCACATTGAGTTTTAATGGGATTTGGGTGTTTGACTTTGAAATCGCTAGCTGAAAATGGAAGTAAAAATCTGCTTTTGGGGAGTCAGTCCTATTTCTTGAGCACTAGAATAATCCTGCTGCAACTTTGTGGGTTCCCAGGAGCTTTGTTAAAGGAAAGCACCCGTGCTCGTAGGTGTTTTCTGTCCTTTCTCTTAGTTAAGAACGGGGCAATAAGCTGTTTGAAAAATGGTCAAGAATAACTGTCTATAGTGGATCACTATATTTCTCTTTGTGAACACTAAGACCTTATCTGCTCAAGGAAAGGTTTGCCAGTACAGCTGTTGGGGTAAATCCTCTGCGAGGAGATGCAGCTTATAAAAGTTCTTTTGCTGGTATAACTATACCCCTTCCCCAAACTACATTGCATCATCAGAAGGACTTTGCTGCATTGACACTGGGGCTTTTTCTGGTGGTTAGGAGCATAGGGTTTTTTTCATACTTAACCAACATAGTTATGCTGGTAAAATGAGATCCACACATGCTTATCTCTGACCATGGATTTCAGACTGAGCTACATCAAAGTGAAGTGCTCAGCTGGTACTATTTCGATTCTGCTAAATACCTAAGTAGGCTTTCTGTGAGACTGGCCTGCTTCCCTGCCTCAGATGCCAGGGCTCAAGAACGGCCCTTTGCACTGTGATATTTATTCACATTTTATCGCCTGAAAATTGCTTAAATGAAGTGCTTTCCAGGAGCCACACGTTAAGCCACATCTTGCTGCCGGTGAAATAACTGGCTGCTTTCTCGGAGGTGGAGTCTATGGAGAGTGGCCGCATCTCTGCATACAAATTCTGAATGATTGTTAATGTAAAGATCTCTGTGCAAGCTTTCATATCCAGAGAACCTTGTGTACACTGTGAACAATTCATGGAAGAGTCAAACTTAATAAGAATAGAAAATAAAAACACATACCTCCCCACTCCCGTGTTTTAGCCTCTTTTTGGCAGAGGATATTGTGAAGGACAAGATTAGAACAGGGGTCAAAAAAGAACTAGATAGGTTCATGGAGGATAGGTCCATCAAAGGCTATTAGCCAGGATGGGCAGGGATGGTGTCCCTAGCCTGTACGCCAGAAGCTGGGGATGGATGACTTGGTGATTGATTACCTGTTCTGTTCATTCCCTCTGGGACACCTGGCAGGAAGACAGGATATTGGGCTAGATGGACCTTTCGTCTGACCCATATGGCCGTTCTTATGTTCTGACTGTGCTATACCCATGTCTTAGCCCAGTGTCTGAAATTTCAGAGGATAAAACCCACTACTCAGCATGAATATAGTCCATAGCCACGTATAATGGCAAATAAATATATAAATAAAAATATATAAATAAATATATATTTTATATATATAAAATGAAAACTAGCATTAATGTAATGTGATCTTCTAGAATTTCAGTCTGTAGGGGTGATACATTGTTGGAAAACGGTACCATTTGATTATGTTGGTAGGTCAAATTCTGCCTTGAACTTACCTCTGTGAAACGCCCATTGACTAGTGGGACTATATGGGTGAACTAAACGGGATTGCTTCCAAGGGCGTTGGTGCAAATTGCCACAGGCATGTCATTGGAGTGGAAGGTCTCTGTCTCTCTCGGGCTTGGTCTGTGCTATGAAGTTCTGCTCGCAGAGCTATAGCTGGTTAGGAGTGTGGAAAAATTCACACACACGCCACACAACAGAGCTGTCAGCACACCCAGGCAGGAAGAAGAGTGCTTTTGCCGGCGTAGCTAACGTCGGGTGGGGCAGTGGTGTTGGGACTGCATCGACAGAAGCGTCTGCAGTAAGGGGCTCTGCCAGCCTAGCACACGCTCTGTGGAGCACAACACACTAGCAGTGCCATGAGGCAGCATGGTGGCCTTCTGCAGCTGAAAAGCAGGTGCACTCCCGGCCTCGAAGGTCACAGTCCCTTATTGCTGGTTTTCGGGGACCTGACCTCTTGGCTACAGCAAACGTGAATGGAGAAGAGAGCCCGTGCTCGACATTTCATGCTGTTGGATCCGTTTGTGACGATTCCAGGATCATCTGTCAGATGGTTTGTTGAGGCCCAGCATCCTGCAGCAGAACGTTCTTCCAGTAACACCCCCGCTACATCTGGTAGCCAGAAGGAATGAAGCAAATGGCAATCCTGCAGGGCAGCGATGTTGTACCTGGTGGTGGGAGTGTGGGTCTGGGAGTGGGGAGTGTTGTATTCCCAGCACTGCCTCTTCACCCCTCCATTCCTGCTTCCACACCTGCAAAATGGGGGTGATCGGTAGCCGCCTGCACCATGGCTGTGATTGTTCAGGGCCGTGGAAGGGCCAAGTATTTATAATTGAGTGGAAGCCCAAGGTACATGCCTGGCTTGGTTAAACACTGCGTTCTGCGTGGTTTGGAAGGGAGCTCAGCGCCTTTCCACAGCCAGGGTCTGGGCTGTGCGAATGTGCTTTTGCGATCGGGAGGAATTTCAGCCCTGTGTAGGAACAGATCCACTGAGTAATAATAGCCCCCAGCACTTACCATATATAGACCTCTCCTCCATTGGCTAAGCACTGTGCAAGCCCTGACTAATGAATCCTTGCGACATCCCCCTGTGCTGAGCTCCTGGGAAAACCTGGCCCCAGTTGTGGGAGCTGAACTTTTTGGAAAAGCTGTGGCCTGACCCAAAGCCTGCTGGAGTTGTTGGGGGGGGGGGGGGTCTCTTTCATTTTCGGTGTGCTCTGCACTGGGCCCTGGGTGCTGTCTTGCTCTTCCCTCACCCCAGGGCTTTTAGAAACCTCCCCCGGCAGGTGGTCCCTCTACCCTTGGCAGGAGAGAGGTTTAAGGACACTTGGCACAGGAGAGGGGGAGAGCAGGTCGTCCTTTATAGTGCTAAAGGCCAGGAGAGCCCATTAGATGGGCTAGTCTGACCCCCTCGGGGCACAGGCCATGCAGGGGCCTGCAGCAGCCTCTCTCCGACTGAAGACGGGTGGAGGGCGAGGCGCAGACAGCGGTGGGGAAAGGCTGGTGGTTTCCTTCCTATGTCCCCGGGGCACTTGGTGCTGCCTCCCCCCTTTCCCTGGCTGTCCTGGAGAGCTGTCCCCCCCTTGGAACAGTCTGCTGGCGCGTTATCCCTAAGGCAGGGGCTGGGTCTGTTTGCCACCATCCAGCCCTGGGCAGCTGGAGGTGAAATAAAGCATGCTGAGCCAGGAGCTTGCTCGGCAGCACCCCGGGGTGGAGGCTGTTACACCCCAGTCTGTCTTTAAAACTCTGGACAGTGGATCTGCTTTAATACTTCGCTGTTGCCCCTGATTTTGCTTTTTCGGTGCCAAGTAACAGCTCCTTAGCTGTGCGGCGCTAGCAGGAGGAGCTCAGTGGCTTCCCAGTGTTGCCGGTTCAGCCGCAGAACATGGTGACAGCTGGTAGCCGGAAGGATGGCCCAGTAGTTAGGGCAGTAGCCTGTGGCTTAGGAGATTGGGGTTCAATTCCCTCCTCTGTCACAGACTTCCTTTGTGAGCCTGGGCAAGTCACTTGTTCTCTCTCTGCTACTCTTCCCCATGGGGATATTAGCCCTGCCCTGCCTCACAGGGGAATGGTGAGATGCTCAGATATTGTGCAAATGTCTAAGAGCAATAGACTAACAGGTGGTACAATAGATCATAACCCCACATGGAAACCTAACTTTAAAAAAAAATGGTTACTGGTTTCCTGCCTCTCAGAAGCAGCAGGCCAGTTGCAGGCTGCTGCTTTCATCCCAAGAGCAGGCACTGACCGGTGTCTCTTGATTTTCTTCTAACAGGTGCTGACAAAGAGAGGGAAAGACTACATCTTAAAGCACATTCCAAACATGCACAAAGATCAGTTTGCACTCACGGCCTCCGAAGCACATCTTAAATATATTAAGGAGGCCGTCCGGCTGGATGATGTTGCTGTTCATTACTACAGATTGTATAAGGTAAGAGAGGGTGGCAAATCTGCAGGGCAAACGATACGTTTTTCATTTGGGGTGCTTTTTATTAAAAAGGACAGCTGCTGAATAATTTCTAGCATGCTTTGGGAAGTGCTGCATTTGAGATGTCACTTGATCATTATCATGGTTCAGTCTTAGAGGCAGATCAGTGATGCATTTACCTTCAAGAGGCCGGATATTGCTGCTTTTTATAGTGCTTTTATTTTTAAAAGTTAAGAGGAGACCAGATGAAAAGCAGGTATAATATACCGATGGGATGGGTGAGCTGGATGCTGCGTAGCATACAAGATTTCTGGGGTAATTTCTCATCCTCCCATGACAAATTTACATTTCTTTCCTCCTGGGAATGAAGCAATTTGTTTGATACAGCCTGATGTTTCACAAGACGTTTTGTAATAGTCCTCACATTAAAGAGAAGAAGTTTGTCTGCTGGAGAGCCGAGTAACAGCAAACTACAAATACAGATATGATGAATTATTAAAGAGGATTCGAATGCTGAATACTATGGAGATGGCATCCGGCTGGAAACAGCTGCGAGATTTATTTTTCCATGTTATCTGTGCTTGAAATGACCTACTTTTGCTTACCCTCTTTTTCGCTCAATGGGTGAAATAGGAAAGCAGCGTGTATTTTTCCTCCGTGTCTCTCTTCCTTTTCCCCCCGGAGCATTAATAAACACTACCCAGTTGCGCTTCAACAGAGGCCGGCATTAGCTCTGACAGAACCATTCCTAATACTGCTGTGTTAACACACAAGCCATGATTCTCTTCTTGCTTATGCAGCCGTAAATCAGGAGTAACTCCGTGAAATGCAGTTACAATGATCTAAAGTCAAGTTAAATGATTGTTCACCTAGGCCCCGATTCAACAGAACACCGACGTGTGCCTAGGCACGTACTTAACCTTAAGCAAGTGCTCTGCCGAAATCAGGGGTCACTTCACTGAAGTCACTGGACCTGAACTGTTCAATTGAGTTGTTAAGTCTTTTTATTGCACTGTTCTTCCAAATCCCCACCTGGGCCTGATTCTGCTCCCGTTGAAGTCCATGGCAAAAGCCCCGTTGACTCCCTTGCAGTGTCAAGCCCCTTTTGTAAATCGGCAACATTCCACTGCCTTCAGTAGAGCCATGCCTACTTCCACCACCTGCACAGCTGGCCTGTTGCTGGGATAAAAGGATTTCTCCAATGTCTCCAATGATGGGTTCTTGGGGGCAGTTCTCCTCTCGTCAGCATTCTCCTGCCTGTAAGAGGATTCAGTACGTGTCAATCGTTGGAGCATTTGAAATAATGGCCCAGATTATGCATTGTTACATGCCTGGTTTTGGCTTTGCCATGTGAATGTTGGGGGTTGTGGGAGGGGGGGAACCCTTCCCAAATACCCATCTCTTTAATGAATCTCAAATTCTCCGTTAGAATGGTAGGGATGGCTCCGCTGTCAGAGCGCTCTGTGTTTGGGGCAAACTCACATCTGGAGCCTCTTACTTTCACACTCAGGCACATGGGTGTGATGATTACCTGATTTTTGCCTTAGGGCTGGATCATCACCACCCTGCCATTCCCATTCCTCCTCCGCTAAGATAGTGACTTCTGGCTACTCACCTGGTACCCCCTGTTGGGTACAAGTAAGCTGAGAGGGGGCCCCCCATCCCCTTCCATCCATACTCACTGACCAGAATAGCTGGCCAGGTGAATGGGGGTTGGGAGGGGTAACTTGATCCTCCCACCACAGCAAAGGGAAGCCATGGAGGATCCCAGTATCTCGGTCTGCTCCTGGGGCGCTACAGTGATGCACCAGCCCTTACACAGGGCACATTGTAGAGTCATGATCCAGCCCTGGATGCCTGTAACAGTAACTATTCTCAAGCCACGGTCTTTGTGAAACCCTTATGGATGATGCCCAATAATGACATCACACACCTTCCAACACGGGTGTTTGCCTGGATGGATAATGCCTAATGTGTCTTGAATGTCCAGGGTTAACATGCATCAGAGGCTTTTCCAGCCCTGCCTCTGCATGCTCTCCTTCCCTCTTAAGTTTTTGTCTAAACATCAGACAATGGATCGTCTTTAAAAATAAAGACAATTGAGCTTCTCTTTTAAAACGTCTTCTGCAGAAACCTAAAGGTTTTTACGGCCCCTCTTCCAGAACTGTCTTTAATTTCTGTCACTTTTCTGTGAGTCCTATTTTTGGGGGTCTGAGTTAAGAAGTTTGCTTAGATTTATTTACATAAAGTGCTTCAAATAAACCCAGCAATTGATGTGCATTTTTAATGACATAACATCTAGTATAGAATATTTGAGACACTGTTTGTTACTGCACAGCAGATGGAAGTGATTTAGAGAAGATACCTACACAGTAGGAGTAGATTTATACACTGTAGATCTTTCAAACACATCCAGTTTTTGGAACAGATGCAGTAGGCTTAAGTGATACAGGAACTTGTGCGATCTTTGTCTCCAGGTTTCAAAATCTTTCCTGGTAGCAAATGGGAATGCAAAAGTGTTGGCTCAGAAATGCAGAGGAGTTGGGCTTAATATATTGCTATAGAAATCGAAACTAGAAAATGTTTGGGTGGCTTTGACAGGGAGTGTAATAGAATTCTTGATGGGGGTTCTCATGCCTGTATCTGAGAATCGCAGCGCTGTCAAAACTGTGTGTGTGTATCACCAATTCTAGACCATGTTGTTTATATATAAAATCTCTCTCTCTTTCTCACATTTGTTTGATAGTGCTGTGCTTTTATTTATATCTGTATGAGCCTGATTGTTCAGACATGCCAAGCACCTGCAACTCCATTTGCAGTCGGGAGGAGCAGCGGGTGCCCAGTACCTCCAATAACTCTCACCCAAATCCTTTTTACGTATTGTATCCAAGAAGCATGAGCCATCCACATGCAATTATTAAACAGCATAATGCTACAGTTATTTCCCACAAAATGACAGCCTCTGCTATTGCCTTTCTTCTCTTCAGGGATCTACTGTATGATGTTTATTTTATATTGAAAATTACTTACTAAAAGCACTGTGGATTTTTTTAGGACAAAAGGGAAATCGAAGCCTCGTTAACCCTTGGGTTGACAACACGGGGCATACAGATCTTTCAGGTACGTAGCTAAATGTATCCATCAGCCAATTTTTGCTCTCATTTATGCTCTTATATCTTGAGCAATTCTCACTGAAATCAGGCTGTCTGAAATGAAAATAGTGATACATTTTCCTCACCTGATGACCTCAGGTTTCATGGTCAAGAATTAGTGGCTTTTGCTTCACCAGTGGAAGTTGGCCATTTTGACTCCTGCTTATTTTTTAATCATTTCTTTTAAAATCAGAAGTTTCTCAAATACTTTTGAAATTCAACAATCACTGTTTGGGTCAATCATCTAGTAAAAATGAACTGTTAGACACTAACTGTGCTAGAAATGTGCTAAACTGCTAGCCAGTGCCCCAAGGATTGAACTGAGGAATCTCCAGAGCCAACAGCATGAACTAAAGAGTCACAGCTCCCTAGCTGAGATCTGTAACACGGAGGGGAACCTGCAAGACACGCACACGCCAGTAGGTATCATCAACAATTTACAGTGTATTACAGCACTTGGATTTGAAGACAAACGTCTTCCTGAGCAAATTGCTAAAGGGTGCAAATATTATTAATTGCTTTGACTCTGTGAGATGTCAGCTACAGAAAAGTCATTCAGCAGAATCCTCTTCTCTGAGCTGCACTTGGGATCTGTGTTGGATATTCTGCACGCATTCCAGAGGCTGAGTTTTCATTGATGTCATTGGGATTGGCAGGCAATGAATGAATGCAGAATAACCTATGTGCATCACAGAGAATTTTATCCTTTTGGATAGCTTCATGAAACTTAAGCCATGTCTACACTAGAGACCTTACAGGACAGTGCTTCAAAATTTGAATGTGCGGGTGAAAGATGTTATCAGCTGTGTTCAGCTTGTTCATAAGTTAGTAAAAGTAATGAATCTGTCTCAGGATTCTTAAACCCCATTCTCTGTGTGGAATTTGTTTCTCAGAATTTAAATGAAGAAAGACAGTTGCTTTATGACTTCCCCTGGACAAACGTGGGAAAACTTGTATTTGTGGTGAGTACAGAACAATCAGGGGTTCGTAACATATGATCTTTCTTTTTTAACAGTGATGTTTCTTCCTATCTTTCATCAGCTTCCCTTTGACCTGCAAACTGCCTATAAGAACATTAGAATGGCCATAGTGGGTCAGATCAGTAGTCCACCTGGCCCAGTATGCATCTTCCGACAGCGGCCAATACTTGACACTTCAGAGGCAATGCAGAGAACAGGGGTATTTATCGAGTGATCCATCTTCTGTCATCCACTCCCAGCTTCTGGCAGTCAAAGGTTTAGGACACTCAGAGCATGGGGTTGTGTTCCTGATCATCTTGGCTGATAGCCATTGATGGACCTGTCCCCCATGAACTTATCTAATTCTTTTTTGAGCCCGGTTATACTTTTGGCCTTCACAACATCCCCTGGCAATGAGTTCCACAGATTGCCTGTGCGTTATGTGAAAAAATACTTCCTTTTGTTTGTTTTAAACCTGCTGCCTATAAATTTCATTGGGTGACCCCTGGTTCTTGTGGTATGTGAAGGGATAAATAGCACTCCCCTAGTCATTTTCTCCACGCCATACATGACTGTATAGACCTCTGCCATATCCACCTTTCGTTGTCTCTTTTCCAAGCCGACCAGTCCCAGTCTTTCTAATCTCTCCTCATATGGAAGCTGTTCTGTACCCCCTAATCATTTTTGCTTCCCTTTGCTGTACCGTTTCCAATTCAAATGTATCTTTTTTTGAAATGGGGCAACCAGAATTGCACACTGTATTCGAAGTGTGGGCATACTGTGGACTTATATAGTGTCATTATGACAGTTTGTCTTATTATCCATCCCTTTCCTAATGGTTCCTAGCATTCTGGTCACTTTTTTGACTGCCGCTGCAGATTGAGCAGATGTTTTCACTGAACTGTCTACAATGACTCCAAGATTTTCTGTGAGTGGCAACAGCTCGTTTAGATGCCATCGTTTTATATGTATAGTTGGAATTATGTTTTCCAATGTGCATTGCTTTGCATTTATCAACGTTGAATTTCATCTGCCATTTTGTTGCCCAGTCACCCAGTTTTATGAGATCCCTTTGTAACTCCTCGCAGTCAGCTTTGTACTTAACTGTATATCTTACAAATCTGTGACTGTCATATAGCCAGATTCTGATCTGTTACATGCATGTAACAACACTGAAGACAACCCCTTTCAAAAACCTGAAAACAGTGGAATTACTCCCTGTAATACACCAGTGTATCAGAACCTCGTACAGAAAAAGGCAAATGTTATAGTGCTCTTAGGACAGGGAAGTGAGACTACAAGCTGGGTTGTTATCTGGTGGGTTGTAACAATAGTTTCCAAGCCATGAAGGAGCTGGCTGAGCTGGGTGGGAGTCCTGAATATTTTAGACTTAAGATTTTGTGTTCACAATGGCCAAAATGTTCAGAGGCCAGGTACTCAGCATTGCTGAAAAACAGGCTCTTTAAGGTGTCACAGGTTTGGCACCTAAACACTGAGAAACTCCAAATCTCTAGCTACTTTTGACATTTTTGCCCAGATACATTTTTGAGGAATACTGCTTCATGGAAACACAATAGCCTGCAAAGTCCTTCATACCTTTTATTAAGCTCTAAGATCATAGATACACTCTGCACCTGATTGGGAAAAGTCTGTTTCCTTTAGCCTCTTCTGGGTTTTTTAGCCCACCCCCTACTCTGCACTCTAGACCTAGCAACAGCAAGAAGCTAAATCTCAAGTGTGAACTCATTTTGAATTGGAGAGCAATAACGAAATGTTGCTGTGAGGAAAATCAATATGAATAGTCCTGGTTTGATTCTTTTTCCCCATAATGGTACAGGTATGAAAGCAGTTTTAGAAACTCTGCTTTCCTGAAAATTTGCTAGAATCTTCCAATCCATCAAGTTGCCTGGTTGCTGGGTATTTAAATGTGAGCATCTTAAAGTCAATACAATGTACAGTCAACCTGTGGAACTCATTGTCAGGAGATGTTGTGAAGGCCAAAACTGTAACAGGGTTCCAAAAAGAACTAGATACATTCCTGGAGGATAGGTCCATCAATGGCTATTAGCCAAGATGGGCAGGGATAAAACCCGATGCTCTGAGTGTCCCTAGCCCCTGTTTGCCAGAAGTTGGGAGTGGGTGATGGGATGGATCACTTGACTGCCTGTTTTGTTGTTCTCTGTGAAGCACCTGGCATTGACCATTGTCGGAAGACAGGATCCTGCGCTAGATGGACCATTGGCCTGACCCAGTATGGCTGTTCTTATGGTCTTAGTAAAGGGGGAAATAATTCATCCAGAGTAACTCATCTGTTATTTCCTTTAGATCATTACAGCTAAAGCACCAAATAGAATGTACAGGTTGGGAACTTGTTAAACCAGGGCCCACTCTTATTGGAATCACTGGCAAAGCTCGCCATCACACCAAAGAGAGCAGAGCTGGTGCTAGAAAGATTCATAGATGTTAAGCCCGGAAGAGACCATTATAATCCTCTTGTCTAACCTCCTGCCTGACACAGGAGCATTAAGCATTGTTTGTGCATTAAATTGTGTAAATGCATCTGTTTGTTCTCCTGCTGAAGTGTCTCGTGCACTTACTACTTTCCCCCCTGTGAAACTGAATAATTAACTGAAGCCAAACCTCCTTGCCCGGTCTTGCCGTGGGAACCTGCCAGCCCTGACACTGGGCATGGATTTTGGCAGTATTGTGTAATGCAGAGCAAACTGTGTTTGTTTCCTATGTTTGTCTCACTGCAAGACAATGTGCCCTGGGGTAACTGATTGTTCTGCTCGTAACTTCAAGGAGTCTTCTTAAATAGAGCAAATTCCCACCATTCCCTCGAAGCTCCCTTTACCTTTCACAAGGGAACAGAGTAATCGGTCTCTGTATTCCAGGCTGGACGCCTCCCTTTACAAACCTTTGCAGTGCAGATACTGATATTTCCTCCTTGCTCCGCACAGGGTAAGAAATTTGAGATTTTGCCGGATGGTTTGCCATCGGCCCGGAAACTCATCTACTATACAGGCTGTCCCATGCGCTCCAGGCACCTCCTGCAGCTTCTCAGCAATAGCCATCGCCTCTACATGAATCTGCAGCCGATCCTGCGGCATGTCCGGAAACTTGAGGAGAATGAAGGTACTCGGCTGTTTTTTAATCGGGCTAGACTGTGTTTTACTGCTCCCCCCTTCCTCCCCCGCAGCCTACAACAGTCTGACTCCGAACAGTGGAGCTGCAACCTCTCGTCTGGCTTGAGCTGCTGTCTAGAGCTGGGTGGAGAAAGGCTATTCCAGGTCATGGAGGGAAACCAAGAATTTCAAAATTCTCCATGAAAGTGGATGGAGTCCCTCGGGGTTGGCCCAGAGCCGCCCCCTTCCCCCCAGCCCCAGGACAGTCCACCTGGTGGGCAGGCCCAGAGACCACTCAGCCCCAGGGCAGGCCCAGAGGTGACCCAGAGCCGCAGACCCTGGAATCCCTGGGGTCGCCAGCCCTGCGGCATTCCAGCTGGCAGGGTTTCAGTGGGTTCTTGGGAGAAATCGGACCACATGTGAGAAACATTCTCATTTCCCTGAACTGGCAAATTCCGATGAGAACAGTGTTTCCTCGGACCCTTTCTGACCAGCTCTCCTGCTGCCCGCGGCTGCAGTTTCCTCCCCTGTGGCCTCTAGCAAGGGTTCGTGTCAGGACTGAATTGGCGCGGTGGGGGCACTGCCATCCGTGCCAGGCCCCAGCGTCTGCTCCTGCAGCACCCATGCTTCTCGGCACACTCTAGGCATGAGCAGGCCCTACTGGCCTTGCTCCTGTGGTTTCCCGCTCCGGCTCGCGCGCCGTACGGTTTGTGTGCGCAGGTTTCTGAACGAGTTCCCACCCGCACTCGGAGGAGGGACTTGGACTGTGGACTGTTGGGACGGGCAGCTCCCCACCTCCTGGTGCTCTCGAAATCAGGGGAAGTTTCAGCCCCGGCTGTTAGTATCAAAGGGGCAAACCCCTCCCTGTGGCCGTGTGAGGGCCAAAAGCAGGCAGAAATGCCATCTCCCCATGGTGCCACAGGGCTAGGAAGTGCAGAGGGAATCCGGAGCCAAGGAGTCAAGCCCCACAACAGAGATCAGACACCATGGCGATGGGCACGGTCTAGGAGAGCATGGAGGCAGAGCCTGAGAGTAGGCTGGGAGAGTGCAGGTGGCATAGCCAGTGTGGGTCATGTGAGTCCCCAAGCCGTGGGTTATGGTGGGGGATCAGAGCTACTGCCCTTCTATACCCCATGGGGGTGACGCTGGCCGGCTTGCACAGCAGATAGACAGATTGGGGCTGGAGATTCAGCCCCACTCCCTGCACCGTTGCGTGCCCAGAGCCGTTTCCCTGGACTCCATGCTGTTTGCCAGCAGTGGGACCAAATTGCAGAGAGCTGTGTGTAGAAATGCATGAGCCTTTGCTGTTCAGCAGATAGCATTGGCAGGGCGTAGTCAAGTTCGCAGTTCCAGCATGAGAAGGGCAACTGATCTCAATGTGTCACGGCCTGAGTTCTCCAGTGCACTCAGCCTCTGGCCTGCCGCGCCGCTTTTTCCAGCGAAAGGCAGCCAGGCAAGGAACCAGGCTTTGCCCTGAAACTCAGCCTGCCTTCAGTTTCCCCAATCCTGAAGTCACGTCCGCGCGAATGGTTTGAATTTACCCTGGCACACTGTGGTGCCACTAAAAATCCCTTTTACCTCCACCCGAGGGGCTGTCTGGGGACCCGTGTTGTGCAGCGTGTTCCCAGTCAGAGCCTGGCCGGACGCAGCCTGCAGCTCACTTAGATCAAGAATGTGTTCCCTGCGGGAAATCTGCATGCCGTTGTTTGTGTGGGCTGAGCGTCAGCAGACCAGGCTGGGTGATAACCACGCTGTAGACAGATGCTGGTCTACTGATAAGGCCCCTGGCCATCGGAGGAGTCAGGAGGAGGCCCTGTGCTGCGATAAACACAACCATAATTAGATAGCTGCACTGCATCAATAAGGCCTGACTGGGCCTTAATGCGCTGCAGGGTGGGATTGTGCATCAGAGTCCCGGGATTACAGGGGAGGGTGCACCCTGCATGGTCCTGTGTAGCTGGTATTTCACAGGCTGGGGGTGGGGCTGGTTCTGGCTCCATCTCCCTCTCCTGGCCCCTCCTTGGGGATGGTCAGCTCCAGGGGTGCTGGGAGGGAGCAGTGTCAGTGATCCCTTGCACTGCGTGACCCAAGGCAGTCTATAACTACCAGGGAGGGCTCAGGCCCTCCCGGCGTTGGGGCTGTGCACCCCCTTGTGGGGGGAGGGAGAGAAAGGGGTGTCCAAATACAACCTCGGGAGGGAGTGCCCCTGCCATCATGCCTGCGGGGCAGCCAGTCCCCACTTGTGTGCTCAGCCAGTTGCTCTGAGGGCCATGGCCCTGTCTTCTGGGATGCTGGGGAGCCTGTCCCCGCACCGCTGACAGCTCAGGGGCTGCAGGGTTGCCTAGCAGCTGCCCAAAGGCAGGAGACACTGGGTGGGGAGGAGAGGGAACAAGCAGCTTCTTGTCCGCAGGCCCAATCTGGCCCAGGGTCGGTACGCATCCCGGGTGCGTTGGCACCCCTCGCAGCCCGCCAGGCTCCCATGGGGGAGTGACCATGCTGCTGGCTTGCCTTGCAGAGAAGAAGCAGTACCGGGAGTCTTACATCAGCGACACCGTGGACCTGGACATGGACCAGCTGGAGAAACGCTCCCGAGCCAGCGGGAGCAGCGCGGGCAGCGCCAAGCACAAGCGTCTCTCGCGGCACTCCACGACCAGCCATAGCAGCTCCCACACCTCCGGCATCGAGGCGGACACCAAGCCCAGGGAGATGGGGCCGGAGGACAGCTTCTTGGGCACCACTGTGCACCGCAAACTGAAAACCTGCAGCTCCATGACCAGCCACGGCAGCTCCCACACCTCCGGGGTGGAAAGCGGTGGGAAGGACCGGCTGGAGGAGGACTCTCAGGATGATGGTAAGCCGAGCGGATGGCTTCCGTTCCACGTGCGCTCTCTGCAGTCTGTCTCGCTGGCTGCTGAGTTGCAATAGATCTGGCACCAAACCTCCGCTCCGCTCCGCTCGGGGTTATTGCGTTCCACCCGGGCACGGCTGAGCCTCTGAAATAGGCTCTGCGTAGGAAAGAATAGATTTCTAGGTTAGACGGATATGTCAGTGCTGCTGGCAGTGAAAACGCTTTCAGTGTTGTACCTGCTCCAAGCAGCTCGTCCTCATCAGTCTAGTACCCTAGCCTGAAATCGCTCGGGAGGATGCTGGAGACACCAGGGGAAAGAATCAGGGCTGTGCTGTGAGAATCCTGAGCCTTGCTGTTGCATCACAGCATCCAGTCAGAAGCAGTCATGGTGCTGAATATTGCTGGTAGGATGGAGTGCTGGCCAAAGACAGCCAGGAGGCAAATGGTTTCCCCCGCGTGTCACCCCAGACATCCCTTTCCAGCATCACAATGTGGGTGATTGGGCCCCTGGGAGTCTGTCCGCACTGGAGCTTAGAGGTGGGTAGACAGACATGCTAGAGGGGAGCAAACTAGTGCACTAAAAACAGCAGTGTGGACATTGTGGCACAGGCAGTTGCCCGGGCTAGCTACCAGAGCTTGAATCCAGGCCATTGGGCAAGCTTGGACTTGTGACCGCCCATACCACAGCGGTCACGCTGCTATTTTTAGCGCGCTAGCTTGAGCTGAGCTAGTGTGGGTCTGTCTACCCGGGCTAGGAACAACACCTGCCAGTTGCTGTGTGGATGGACCCTCAGCTCATTAGTGCAGCACCTAGCAACCATGTGGCTTAGACCTGTAGGTGCGACCGTGACACACATAACAGATGATCGTTTTCTCAAGCATTTCTGCAGTCGTGACTGGCATTCAGTGCTGCTTTTTAGGACTCAAGAATTATCTTTATGCGGCAGCTGCTGGCCAGTAGGGACAAACCATTGTATAGCGCCGAGAGCCTCTGGATTTTTTTTCTGGCACTCTTTCCATGTTAGAAAATAATTCAATCTTTTCTTCCTCTTCGGCTTCAGAAATAGAAATGCTGGTGGATGACCCCCGGGAGCTGGAGCAGACAAATGAGTCGCCCCTCGAGGTTAGCCCAGACATGTGTATCTACATCACTGAGGATATGCTGACATCACGGAAGTTTAACGGACACTCAGGTAAAATGCCACGGGGAAATGCCTGACCTTGCTTTCTATGATGGTGGGTGAAATCACTAAGAGCACATAGGTGGAAGTGCTGGGGATGAGAAGCAATTCGAAAAAGGGTCATCTTGACAAATGCCACAACAGAGCTGGAGTCAGATTTTTCAGGAGGTCAGATCCCCATGAATTTACCTTCAGGTGTGAGATAAAAGCACAAAGTGGGACAGTCTACTAGATTGCTTTTGGGGGAGGAGGTCAATAGCAGGATTTCCAGCTCCCTTCGTCTCCTTTTCTTTGTGTGGCAGCATTGGGTTCGATGGTGCAAATGCCAGTTTTAATTTTGAGTCAAGTGAAACTTGCGTAAGGCAACCACTCACGGGACCTGCAACGAGGAGTTTGCACAGTAGCAGTGGGTCAAACTAAAGATCAGATGAATGTGTACTGGAAACCATGGTGATGCTTTAAGATAAGGGATTGCCAGGAGTGGGAGGATCTTAAAAGCACATTTCACTTCGGTAGCTTGTAATATACGTAATTTTTTATCAGTACATCTAGGATGAAATTCACCTCTTTGCAGGGGGCCGGCAGAAAGTCTACATACCATATCACTTCAGTCCCACCTAATCCCTCCAAATAAAGCTTTATGCACACAGGTGAATTTCATATAGAGTAAAAA
Organism: Eretmochelys imbricata; assembly: GCF_965152235.1. Lineage (NCBI taxonomy): Eukaryota > Metazoa > Chordata > Testudines > Cheloniidae > Eretmochelys > Eretmochelys imbricata. Next base: position 126,287,525 of record NC_135577.1, on the reverse strand, counting down.
TAGACATACTGAGCCAAATTCAGTCCTAGTGTAAGCATCTCTCTCTCCTTTGGAGCTATTGGAAGTTTAGCCCACTTACCCAATGCAGAATTCGGCCCAACAGAGCGTCCCAATTGTTTTTCTTGAGTCCAAGAGTTGAGGAACAAAACATGTCATATCCTCAGAACTTGAGGTGTGCGCTTGCCCAGCTCTGTTTCGTGCACAGCTCCCCGATTGCGTGTGTAATTTCAGTAATCCCGTGCAGATCCTGTCTATATGAACATGCACTTTACCATGGTGCAGACGCAAATAGTGGTGCAGATGCACATGTCTGGCGTTACGGAAAATCTGACCCGTTTACTTATGTAAAATGGGTTCTTAGGTCATGTGATCAGTTGAGCCAAAGGCTGTTCGTTTGGAGGATTTTACTTTTCTATGATCCATTCCCATTTTGAAGGACACCATCGACTTGAAATCTAGACCTTTTCAGAAATAAGTTGGAAGAAGATGCAGGCTCTGCACCTGCCCTGGAAGGCCTCTGGCAATCGCTGTCATTCTGCAATCCCATTTTCCTTTTATTAAATGGGGTTTTCACTCCTTTGTTGCTGGGTGACAGGCCCACAATTGAACGGAGATTTACTGACTATCCAGGGGGAATGGTGAAACTGACTCTATGCACAAGGCCACTAAAGGCACGTCCTGGAAAAAATAGAGAGGAATCATCTCTTTCTCTAGTCTCTTGTAGCTGTAGCAGCCGTAGGTGTTGCTTGTAACAATTGCAGGTGAAACCTTGTCAGACAAAATTGTGATTTGTGTCTAAATATCCATTTAGTCTCTTAATTTGTGAGAGATTAAAAATGAATTCCGTTACTTTCAGAATGACTAGCACCAGTTCTAATGATCTTTACACAGTGCCCTTTCTTCTTTCATCTAGATAGAAAGTAAAACCTCTCTTGTAAACGGCACTGTTAAACTGACCTGCATGGTGGTTTTGCCATTTTGGCCTTCACTCCAAATGAAGATACTTTAGCACATTTCGTCTCCATTTTCATAGTTTCTTTCCTTGATCTCACTTCCCTTTCCCATCTTCACTCAAAGGACAAGAACGCTTCAGCACTTCTCCTCTGTCAGCTTCACCATTCTTTCAGCAGCACGTTGTCAGATGAAGGCCACCCTGCCCTCTAGAGAGACTGTGTCAGTGAACTGCCGCTATGCCCTGGGGCCCTGACCCAGGCGTGTCGGGATTTGTACTTCAGATTTTTGCGGCACGCCTAGAAAAGGAGAAATTCCTATTCCTAAGTACTAATCACATTTCAGCTTCTCACTGGGTGCAGGAGGTTATGGGGAGGGTTTATAACTGCTAAAGATTAGATCGCTGTAATGGTTACAGTAACACCTGATGCATTCTTAAGGTGAGAAAACCGTGGACTGAAGTTTGTAGTTCCAGAACTGTAAAGTGAACACTGTTAGCCCATCAGCATATAGGGCCAGATCCTGAGCAGGTGTAAATCAGTGAAGCTCTGATGGAGTCTCCTGGCATTGTCATCCCAGTTTTCTCCCTCAGTCACAGGCCACCTATAAACCATAGGAGGAATCCTGGCCTCGCTGAAGTTGATGACAAAACTCCTACCAACCTCAGTGGAACCCTTCGCCTTGGGGCTCCGTTGGAGCATCAATATAGTGCCAGAATACAGAGGTTCATTCTTTTATTTTCTTACTTCAGGAATAATCAGAAATTGGCTTTGTTTACGTTTTGCATAGGAGTTTATTAAAAGATACAGACTCAGTTTCAATTATCTCAGCTCTCGACTGGCTAGAGAAGCAACTCAAGGAGCCAAATTCGGAGGCAGGGAGTATCGTGAACTCTTTATACTTAGTTTCTCCACGTGCTTCTGAAATGCTCTCTGCTCCGCTGATGGGAGTCATATCTGCTGAGGAGCTGGAGAAAGACACAAGTTAAAGTGGGGCGGGAAAACCTCAGCCTCTTGCATCTTTCTTGTGGCCTTTTAATGTGTAACTGACAATTGCTTGGACCTACATACACACTGACGTCCTGTGTGTAAGCAGAGGAGTCCAAGATTAATGTAAAGGGATCTAACATACTCAGCATCTCTGAATTTGGTCCTGTGTGCCTGAGGGAGGCTAAATTGGCGTAAACATGTTGAAGAGACACCAGTGCAGACTCCCTCTAGATTAATTTATGAATAAATTAAATTATCTACTGGGCCCCGAGTAACTAAAGAGGATCTCTTTTGATATGATAAAAATGTTGATACCAAGTACTTCATCTGTGCAATTTTAGATGTGGCTTCCGTAAGGTAACTTAACCAGGCAGCAACGTATCCTGGCAACCCAGAAGGTGATTCTAAATCACTCCAGACTTTAGATCTGTTTCTTTCCTTGTTTCCTAATTCAGGGTTAATCGTAAAGGAAGTGAGCTCATCCACATCCAGCTCTTCAGAAACAGTGGTGAGACTTCGTGGTCAAAGCAGTGACTCGTTGCCTCAGGTATGCATGCATTGAGACTTCAGACATACGGCTAGATCTAAAGCAAATGACGTGTCTTGATTAGACATGGAAAAACCAATCTGGAGGGGGGGAAAAAAGCCATCCAGTACCTTGCTCCAAACTCATATGGGATTTCGGAGAGTTTGGGTAAATTTTAGCTTTGGGGGTGAAAAAACATTATATTTCCTTTTTGCAAACCTGGGCCTTTTGAAAGCAAACAGCAGGGAGGGCCTTTTCCCATTGCATTTCTCACCATGTCAGAAACAGGGAATGCTAGAAACCTTACAAGAACATCAGATCAAATCTCCGGATCCCAGAGACTTTAATAGATTGGAATACACCAGCCCTATATCCCGGTGCTTTATCCAAACCAAACCCACAGCCCTTCTGAGGTAACTCATCACTAATCTTGATCCCGAATGTTGGTGTGTTACAATGCCCAGGAAAGTTTCCTTTGTCCAGAGACATACAGCAGTACGGGCTCCAACAATGTCACTTAACACCCCAGCATCACCCATATCCTGCTTTCAGTTTGTCTGCAGAGACAATTCCAAGGACCCCAGCAATGTAGCTACTACAGGAATGTCTGCTTGAGCTGGAAATTACACCTTCCGCTCCAGAATAGACATGCGCTAACTCACAATGCTGGATCTGACTTGTTTGCTCTCCTGAATGACTGTACCAGACTAAGTTATCGCTGTCTAGAGATGGGTCCAAACCAAGATCCCAGATCTAGGGGTTATTTGAAATCCAACCCCACATCTGGATTTGAATTGGACAGCTGGCCCCTATCTTTATAATGGGTCCAAACACCTAAAGTGAGATCTTGACCCTACTGAAGTCAGTGGGGGTTTTGCCAGTGACTTTTTAGTAGGATCAGAATTTGACCCCTGAATTTTGCTGACTTGGCACCTAACTGCTGTTTTTGCCTTTAAAAATCTCCCCCTCAGTCCCTGGTCACATTCACCATATCTCCGTATATGTAACGGGAGAGTTATATTTAGGGTGAGCGAAGACCATCAAGTGCATAATGGCGCTGTCTGGCTGCCACACAGGTGCACCAGTGATGTAATTTTTAGATTGACAACTGATGCCTGCTAACGCTCCTCCTGTAATCTTCTCTTCTGTACAGACCGCCTGCAGAAAACCAAAGACTTCCTCCGACCGGCACAGCTTAAGCCTGGATGACATCCGGCTTTACCAAAAAGACTTCTTGCAGCTAGCGGACACTGCTCAGAGCTACACGTTTGGCTGTGGCCACGAACTGGATGAAGACGGTCTCTATTGTAACAGCTGCTTGGCTCAGCAGTGTATCAATATCCAGGACAGTTTCCCAGTCAAAAGAACGAGCAAATACCTCTCTTTGGATCTGACCCATGATGAAGTTCCAGAGTTCGTTGTTTAAGCTCCACAGCTGTATTGTGGCTGGACTGGCTACCTGCACTATTAGAAAGACTTGAAATCTATTGATATTTCCTTGGAATGTGTCTGGTGCCATATGGTTTTTCCTTCTGCCTACACACCTGGCCCTTTGCTACTACGAATCAAGGCTTTAGCTACCACTGCACTTTGAGTAGTACCCAGGCAGTAGGGATAGAGATTGTGTGGCATGACCAAGCCCTCTCTAGGTTAATCAGTCAGAGGGAGAGAGGAATTCTCTTTCTTATTTGGAAGTAGTTGGTGCAAAATACTGACAATCTTATTTCAGTTTGGAGAAGCACGACATCGTTCCTTTATTTAACCTAATCAAAGATAATCCTACGTTCTTATTCCTGCCTCAGGAAGGCTCTTGAGTCTGGTCGGGTTTGTCTTTTTTTGGTTTTGGGGGTTTTTTTGTTTAGGTTTTTTTTTTCTTTTCCTAAAGATGCCATTGCCTCTTGTTGTTGTATAGCCATCGCTTTAGCTTCTGTAGATGCTAAAAAGAAAACGTCACTCCCTTCGTTGTGTTCTGTCAGGCCAAAGAAATGTAAATATCCTAAATGCCAGTATCAAGAAGATGAGATTTAAGCAATAACTAGACAAGAAACGCTATGCACGTTCCTAATACCGTGGAAACCCGTGAGTTCAGTTGCAGTTGACATATTGTGTGATCCCAGTTCTTCCAAAAATGTCCTTTGGAATCTGGTTCCAAACAGAGCTTTTGTTCAGCATTTTGTAAAGTTTACAAAAATCAGATTGATGTTACATGGGAACCTAGAAAGCTTCTAAACTTCTTCTTTATTTTAAAGAAAAATGAAAAATAACAGATCATATATAATGTAGCAATAATGTTTGCTGACCAAAGTACCTTAAATATATATAATATACATATATAAAATTCTATATATGTTTATATATGTTTGGATCTTTATAGACCCTTTTTATTTTTGTTCTAAAATACTTTTTATACCAAGAATATGCTTCCTTCCTTTAATAATACGTATAGACAATCGTTTTTTGTTGTTTTTTCTAACACGAACTGTCTGGAAGGTGAAAAAATACTTTCCTGTTGCAAATAATATGTATGCAACTGCATTGTTAGCATGATTGTTTTCAGTTAACATAGTTTTGTTGTTCTTTTAAATAAGGCTTTCCACGCATCATTGAATACTTTACCATTTAAATAGTTCTGATGAAAGGAGGAAGATGTTCTATCAGAAATGCGACAGGTGCAGCTTTCGAGATGGAGTGTCCTAATGACATTAACATGAACCGGTGTCATGATAATTTTACAATCAGTAAATATGGGGCAAAGCATTACAGCAACTAATATTTACAGCACAATGCCTCTTTTTAAAGGACCTATTTTTAATTAGGATTTAGTATTTTACAGCCATAGTTTACCATATTTTGATTATATCATATTTTTAACTGGAAACTTTTCTTAACAAAATGGTTATTTTATAAATAAGGAGTGTGATATTTTTATAAGAAATGCGGGTGTGTTTTTGGTAACAAAAAGGACTTTAGAGTTTTGGCGAAGGGCACCGTAATCAGTGTTATCGCTATACGGGAGACAGTGTTATAGAGCAAATAACGAACACTGCAAAATTTGCTACAGCATTGCTGCCTGATACATAGTTTTTTTGCTAGAAAATGTGCCAGGGTTTCCATAAACACTGGCTACTTTTCATCACTCTGCTGCCAAGTTTGTGAGGGCTTTACATTGCCCGAGTGGGGGGAGAACATTCAGGACATATCAGTGAATGTTGCCCATTATGTATAACAACATCAGTGTTTGCATTGTGTGTAAGATATATGTAGCCAATTGCTGCCATGGTACTGTCTAGCCAGTGCAGGGAGAGTGAGCAGTGAAGCATGCAGGCGCATCAATAGGGGGCAGCATTCGGTGGCACCCAGCACCTCACTGCAGGGTGCTTTGCAATACGATCACCCGCCACCTGCTGGCCAACGCTTCCTGCAGGTGATAGGAGATGCACCGATTAGCTGCGGAGCTAGACTCGCACCGCTATCCTCGAGACCATCCCTGGTGCCGGGCGTCTCTCTTGCTAGCAATGGAGAGGTTCTGCATCAGTTGAAAGCGGTTTTCCCTTCCACATCAGCACAAGCCAAAACTAGATCTAACTCGGCCATGTGCAAAGTCTCCAAGCTTTAAAAGTCCACCTCGCTGGCGCTGGAGTTTCTTCCCTCTCTGCTGAGTCACATTAAGTTCCTGCACAAAAGATGATCCCCTCTTGCAGAACAAGCAGAATTTTCAGGTTCTAGGATTGTATCTCTGGGGATGACCACAGATCTGTATACATGGATGTGTTTGATATATACACTATATATACCCGCACACAGTGTCTATACGACATATATAATATACACAGCTATATCACATTGCAGTTATCAAAGTTCAACTGTCAAAAATGGAAAAGAAAAATTATTCTGAATTCACAGGGTCAGATTTTTTTTTCTTGCCAACTGATTGGATAAGCCAAGTTTCTGTTGTCAAAAGGATTGTACAAAATACCTGCTCTGTCCGTTTATTCCCCAGTGGTGGTGTGCAATATGTAAGGTTTCCCTCCTACTCATCTTCACGCGTTCATTGTTGGCAAACCCGTTTTTCTTGAAATGGTATGTGCTGCGCGTTGGTATGACCCTGGCCAAACTGAAAATTGTAAAGCACCCATATCATTGAAGAGACCCCAACATGATATGAGCCCTATTTGTTTTTGTTATTTATTTTGTTAAAATATAGGGGGAAGAATGTAATTAAAGGATTAATTATGCAAATAGTGCTTTATGCCGTCGAGAAAGCGGGCTACTTTCAGTCCAGATCCTGCAATCCAGTCTGTACAAGACAAACCTTTTGCAATCATGCAGAGCCCTAAAATTGTTCATGGGTTTCCATGAGGGTCTGCTGATCTGGACCCAATTGTAGGATCGGGGCCTTTTGCTTTATACTCCAACCAAAAAGTCTGAAATCATTCATGTGGTTCCGCAGACATGGTGGTTTTGCTCAAGTTGTGTTCTACTTGGATTCATAAGTAGTTAACTTACATGAATAGACAGCATTGACCCATAACAAGACACGTCATTGCTTTTGTCATAATACTCATAATTTGTTGCAAATCGATCTTTGTAATGTGGGGTGCTGGCAGTTGAAAAGGCAATATCTTGTATTCTACACTTGGTACTAGAAAGCTGTATGATATAAAGTTATTTATTCTGCATCGGTTAGAAATCCCCAAATGGTCAACGTCCGGATTTGGTGTCTGTTGCCTTCTGACATTTACACTGATACGTTTGCAATAATGAGCTATATGCATGCACAAACTAAATAATCCTTTCTGTGAAAGGATCTTCCTGTCACGACCATACGAGAAAGGGAGTGTGCGTGTGGAAACATAGCGGAATTATTTTGTTACATTGAAGTTTGTGCCTTTCATGGTACAGTTAGAAATTACAATAAAGTTACAGTTGTTTGCATTACTATGAGTCTTGACAATATAAAAAATGTTTTAACTAATTGTTGAAGTTTTGTGAGTTCTTCAATGAAAATATTGCAGCGAAATTATCCTTCATGCAAGAACGGATGAGGCCAATACTGGAATCCTGCATTCAGTTCTGGGGCCCACATTTTTAAAAGGATGTTGAAAAATGGAAGAGGGTGCAGAGAAGCTCCACAAAAATAGAGTTCTCAAAAAAAAAAAAAGCCTTACAGTGAGAGAGAGAGAGAGAGAGAGAGAGAGAGGAGACCTGATTACAAGGTATCAATAAAGTTCTGTAGCTGGTGTCATACAGGACATCAGACTAGATGATCCCAATGGTCCCTTCTGACCTTGGAATCCATGAAGATATTGGGCTCTAAAGGGTTCTGTAATCTAGCAGAGAGAGGCAAAGCAAGAACCAACAGCTGAATGGTAAAGCCAGACAAATTCAAAATAGAAATAAGGTCCAGCGTTTTTAACTGTGAGGGTGATTAACCACGGGAACAAGCTACCAAGGGAAGTGGTGGATTCTCCGTCCTGTGGTGTCTTCAAAATTGGATGTCTTCCTGGAAGAGATGCTTTAATCACACACAAGTTATTGGGCTCAATAGAGGGTAACGGTGATATTCTCTAGTCTGTCATACACGGAAGGTCAAATGAGAGGAGGTCTCTTCTAATCTTAAAATCTGTGAATCGTCTACAAAATCCTTTGGTGGTTACATCTGTGTAACATTGAGCTTCTTAAGAGTAGATATTTCCTTTGGCTTGCAGATTCCTTCTTCAGTAATTCTGATAGTCTGCTCTGACACTTGCGGGAGTGGGTAGGTTCCTTCAGATTGAACATAAATGACATTTCAACCAATCAAACATCTTATGCCAGTGCTGAGAACTCCTGGTGTATGATTTATTGAAGTACTCCCATCGCATCAGACAATGTCGGGGTGGGGTGGGGGGATGGCTTATGGGGTAGCAGGTGTGTTGTCGTGTGATGTACCCCATTTGATTGAGGAACAGAGAAATGTCTCCAGAGCAAAGGTCATTTAAGTAGAGGTCACCACAGTGCCAGATGTATGCTGTGTCAGGTCAGCACTTCAGAAGGGGCAGATAGCAATGACTGGGCCTATGGCTATCTGTGGTTCTTGGCCACATTACCATAGTGTCTCAGCACCTCACCATCTGTTATCCTCACAACTCCCCCTCTCCACGTGAGGAGGGCAAAACTATTATCCCCGTTGTCTAGGGAAACAGGCACAGACCAACTAAGGCCCAGATGCTCAAAGATACATTGGTGCCGAAGTCAACAGGATGGGAGTTAGGTGCTGAGAGACCTTTGAGGAGCTGGGCCTAAATCAAATGACTTGCCAGAGGTCATGCAAGATGCCAGCAACAGAACAGGGATTTGAGCCCTCCTGAGGCCCAGGCTAGCGGTCTAACTGCGGCCTGACCACTCTGTCTGTATTGCTCTGTTTTAGTGTGTGTGCTCCTTTCTTCCACAGACTGAGAACAATGCTCCATGCCCCTTGAACAGCCGCCGGCACCCATGCTGGGTGAGGGTAGGGGTGCCCCGCAGCAGCCGGGACACCACGCTGGATTGGAGAGCAGTGCCCTGTCCAACACGTGTGTGAACGCTCCCTAGGGATACCACGGAATTCCACCAGCGGGCGTATCCTCCTCCAGGGAAACCTGCAGGAGGAGGGCTGAGGGCAGCCCCCCCTTTCAGGTCCCCCTCTTCAGGGGCCAGCATTCCTCCCTCCATGCAATGAGCCACAGCTCTGTCCCCAGACTGGCTGGCAGGCAGGCAGGCCTGTATGAACCAGGCCCCCCAGCCTCCATGCCCTACCCAGGGTTGTCACATCTCCCCCTCCACCTCTTGACGCAGCCTCAGTGGATCTGATTGCCTCCCTGGCTGTGTCTGGATCCTGCACCCTCCACACAGCGAGGCCTTTGAGCTGCCTTACTTTTCCTTAGGAAAAGGTAGGTTGCCAGTTGTCTGACCGACCCCTCCCTCTGCCCCACTGCGCCCTGATTGACCCTGGCCTGACTTCTCCGACACAACACTCAGCAAAGGTTGGAACAATGGACATCTTGTATTAAGAGTCTATGTAGGACAGAAAAATGAATATGATCCTGTTGTAGGGAATTCCTTGCACTGTTTTTTTTTTGTTTTATTTTGTTTTTTAACTTCTTCTGCCATGTAAAGAAGATAGTTTGTAAGAAATTATTATGCCGCATCTAGTGATGTCCAATAACTGAAAACTTGGCACCTACCTGTATATTCACGTGTGCGCACAAAAAAGCAACCTGATTTTCAGAGGTTTTTGTGGGTGCTTGGCACGCCTGAAAATCGACTTCGCTTTCTTAAGGTGCCCAACGGGGATGCCTGATTTTAGGTAGGGAGGTTTGAAAGGTTTTACCTCGATCCCTCTTGATAAATTACTAGGTTTCAATAGACCTTTATTGATTCTGTTGTAATGTTGTTTTTGGTTATCCCTGGAAAAAGTTTAGTTAAACATCTAGCTTGCGTTTATGCAAAGAGCATTGCACAGATCAGATCCAATCAAACCATCAAATCTCACCATCGTTTTCTGCTGTGCGATGTTACCAGGCTCTAATCCCATTACAAGTCAATGGGGAGGTAACGGGAAATCAGGAAAAGCTCAACACAGTTGTACATTGAAAGCGAGAGAGTGGGAAAGGGGAGTGTCAAAAGGCTGCAGAGTTTGCTCACTAGGCTCCTTTTCGGAGCCACAGCCCGAGCGCTGTGCCCCGATCGTGCAGGCTCCACGTCCGCTCCTCCCAGCCTGTGTCTGCAGGAAGCAGGTGAGTCCTGGGGAAGGGGGAGAGGAGTGGAGTGAGCAGGGGCGGGGCCTCGGGGAAAAGGCGGGGCAGGGCAAGGGTGTTCAGTTTTCAGCAATTAGAAAGTTGACAACCCTAAGAAAAGACCACTGGCCATCTTCTCTGTGGACTCCCTGGCCCACCCCCCATGAGGATCCTGACCCCACAGAGAGCTGTCCAAAGAGTCACACTATAGAAGCAGGTGCTAAAAAGAGGGGCAGAGTGGAGGAGGCGTAATCCATAAATCAAGGGCATGGGCTGGCCCTTTGATCCTGCCGCTGCCCAGGGGGCTGGACTTGATGATTTCTCAAGGTCCCTTCCACCCTACAGTTCTGTGATTAACCCACTTACAAATTGCAAGGTCCACAAGCCAGGTTCTCTGAGGCAACAATCCAATTCTGGCCCCTGCGCCTTCCTGAAGCAGGGGGTTTTCATGTGCAATAACCATTTGTGTTTAAAAATAAACCAAAGATCCTCAATAATTAACTCTGTGTGCATGTATGTACCTGACAAGATTTAGGCTTTTATACCCCAATAGAGCTGTGTGAGTAATTATTAATGATGATTTGTGTTCTGTCAAAATTTGGGCATTTAATGTTCGCCTCGTAGAAAAAGGCATGATCATTCCCCTCTATTCAGCATTGGTGAGGCCTCGTCTGGAGTACTGTGTCCAGTTTTGGGCCCCACACTACAAGAAGGATGTGGAAAAATTGGAGCGAGTCCAGCAGAGAACAACAAAAATGATTAGGGGGCTGGAGCACATGACTTATGAGGAGAGGCTGAGGGAACTGGGATTGTTTAGTCTGCGGAAGAGAAGAATGAGTCGGGATTTGATAGCTACTTTCAACTACCTGAAGGGGGGGGTTCCAAAGAGGATGGATCTAGACTGTTCTCAGTGGTAGAAGATGACAGAACGAGGAGTAATGGTCTCAAGTTGCAGTGGGGGAGGTTTAGGTTGGATATTAGGAAAAACTTTTTCACTAGGAGGGTGGTGAAACACTGGAATGCGTTCCCTAGGGAGGTGGTGGAATCTCCTTCCTTAGAGGTTTTTAAGGCCCAGCTTGACATAGCCCTGGCTGGGATGATTTAGTTGGGGACTGGTCCTGCTTTGAGCAGGGGGTTGGACTAGATGGCCTTCTGAGGTCCCTTCCAACTCTGAGATTCTATGATCCTATGATTTGTATTACTGCAGTGCCCAAGAGCTCTATCTACCAGGGCCCAATGGCAATTCTAGAGTGGGGGGAATTAGTTTTGGGTTGACTCAAGAACAATTTTTTTAAGCTATTTTTGGTGAATCAAAACATCAGCAAACATTGTTCAGAGTCGTACAAAACACTTTGTGCTTTTTTCCTTTTTAATTTTATTTTAAATGAAATTGGTCATTTAGAAAGGAGCGGGCATTTCAAATCAGCATCGAAATGTTGCATGTAGAAGACGTTGACTTGAAATGGGTTCACTTTTTGGAAAATTTGTTTTGAGTGGTTGGTTTTGGGGTGGAGGGAGCGGGGGCGTTGGTTTTGGTTTTTTGTTTGCCTTTTTTACTGAATCAAGTTGCTGCAATTGACATGACTTCAGGAAATGTTTGACGATCCAAAGCTGCATTTTTTTCACCGAAAATGTTTTGTGTGAAAAATATCACCAAGCTCTACACCCAAACACAAGCCTCTCCTTTTCCTCCCCCCGGCCTCCAAAAATCCTGGAGTTCTTACTCATCCCAAACTCCCCTGACTTGGAGGGGAGTTGCACGGCCACTTAGAACCTACACACACCGACTAAGAGTGGCAAAAGCAACGAGTGATTTAGGGAGCCTCCATTGTTTTGGGGCCCAGGCTGAGCCCTGACGTCAATGGGTGTTTGGTATGAACGAAGACCATGGAGCTAGAGCAAAGACAGCTACGTGGCGTGTCACTAATTTAGGGGGGCATACTTTTAAAAAGTCATTCCAGCTCCCGGATATCAGCAGTTCCACTGTATTCCCTCTTCTGTGGGAAGAGGTGTGGAGTGGAAGGAGTAAATCTTCTAATGCCTGAATAATCACACGGGTAAAATCCAGTGTGGTTATTGCTACAGAGGCCGGCACCAAAACACAGTCAACAGAGAAGCCTTGGGGATGCCGAGGCAAGCGTATGCAACAGGGACCGCTACTTTTCATGCTGATGGTAACATCCCCTTGGAAATGACAACCAGCTGCTCAGACTGTTCGGCTCAGTCCCTCCGCCTGACGCTTGGATCCCCTTGGCGGCGGCATAACCGTGTCCGCCTCCCAGCAGAGCGGTGGGGAGGCGCCAGTAGCCAAGTCCAGGCGCTGCGGAGGAGTTCCGCTGTGACTTCGAAGCAGTGCACTGGCCACGAGTGGCAAAAGTGACTAGTGATTTTTGTGGCCCGAATGGTCAGACTTCGGGTGCTCAGTATTTTCAGCAGCTCAGGCCTCTCCATGGTCAAAAACTTAGTGTCATACATATAAAGGGAAGGGTAACCACCTTCCTGTATACAGGGCTATAAAATCCCTCCTGGCCAGAGGCAAAACCCTTCCACCTGTAAAGGGTTAAGAAGCTAGGATAACCTTGCTGGCACCTGACACAAAATGACCAATGTGGGGACAAGATACTTTCAAATCTGAAGGGGGAGGAACAAAGGGTCTGTCTCTATGTGATGCTTTTGCCGGGAACAGATCAGGAATGCAGCCTTACAACTCCTGTTAAGTTAGTAAGTAATCTAGCTAGAAATGGGTTAGATTTCCTTTTGTTTAATGGCTGGTAAAATAAGATGTGCTGGATGGAATGGATATTCCTGTTTTTGTGTCTTTTTGTAACTTAAGGTTTTGCCTAGAGGGATTCTCTATGTTTTGAATCTGATTACCCTCTAAGGTAGTTACCATCCTGATTTTACAGAGATGATTCTTTTACCTTTTCTTTAAATAAAATTCTTCTTTTAAGAACCTAATTGATTTTTCATTGTTCTTAAGATCCAAGGGTTTGGGTCTATGTTCACCTGTACAAATTGGGGAGGATTCTTATCAAGCCTTCCCCAGGAAAGGGAGTGTAGGGTTTGGGGGGGATATTTTGGGGGAAGACGTCTCCAAGTGGGCTCTTTCCCTGTTCTTTGTTTAACACGCTTGGTGGTGGCAGCATAGGGTTCAAGGACAAGGCAAAGTTTGTACCTCGGGGAAGTTTTTAACCTAAACTGGTAAGAATAAGCTTAGGGAGTCTTTCATGCAGGTCCCCGCATCTGTACCCTAGAGTTCAGAGTGGGGAAGGAACCTGGACAGTTGGCCACCCTCATTTCTAAAAACCATGTAGGTCAGCTTCAGCACTGGTCACGTGAGCCCTTCCATCACACAGAAGTCAATGGACATAGCACTGGAGAAATGGGGGAAAGCCGAAATGTGAAGCACACTGTGTGCCATTGGGTTAGTCGATTGGTCTCCAAGCCCTTCAGCCCTACGTAAAGCTGCCATGCATGTGACAGTATCAGCATATTGCAGCTGGGTTAACAGTACTCCTGGCTCCTGAACAAAGCATCTGCTTGCTTAATGAGCCTCAATAACTCTGTGCTGTGAACGGCCAGGCCTTGATAGGGCATCTGTGTGAAATGGAAACAAGTGAAGGAATCGTACCATTGAATTTCCTGGCTGACGCACGTGACAGGCCAGCTCTAAAGAAGGGCTATGTGTGGACAGATATAGTGCATATGTGGAGGTGATACATTTTTAGCACCAGAAGGTAGTCCAAGCAATGATAATAAATACCACTAGCTCTTTTCATCAGGAGATCCCAAAGTATTTCACAGTCATGAATGTACTTATCCTCACAACTCCCCGGTCAGGCAGGGCTCTTACCCCCATTGTACAGATGGGGAACTGAATCACAGACGGACTAAGTGACTTGCCCAAGGTCACACCAGAAGTCTGTGGCAGAGAAGGGAATTGAACCCAGTGCTCCCTTTGACAGCTTCACCTGCGCTCTGCCCATTAATCCCTCTCCTCTGGACTTAGTCTAACACTCCAGCTCCCTGACCAGCACAGACCCCTGCCTTTGTGGGCTGTGTTGACTTTGACTTTGATCCTTACAGCTGAGTCAATAAGGTTAAGTTCCTGTTTAAACAACAGCCAGGTCTGAGAGTGTCCTGCTGTCCCTCTTCAACATGTAACTAATGTTGTGGTTTTAGAGTGAATGATCTATACATGATCGATAGGCCAAAGTCCTGTAGCAAAGACTAGCTGTATTGCACGCCAGCTGGGACAACCACCGCGTAAGCTGAGTTAAGAAAGGAGAGAATGTAGAAAAACAGAAGGAGCAGTAGAAACAAGGATGCACCTGGGGCCATGTTAGGAGAGGACGGGAAGATGCTGTCCCGTGGGGGTGTGGAGAGAGAACTGTATAGCAGCCTGGATTAAACAGCAGGTGGTTGGAGTGGTGGCAGGGGGTGGGGGGGTTATTCTTCAGGTTCTGTTTTTCCCCTGAACGGGGAGAGAAGCCCATCTGGCAAGAAGGCTGCCCGCACCCTAGGCAGCCAGCGCTCCATGGGGATTCAGCTCTCCAGTTACTTGGCCCAAAGGCAATTTTGTACCTCTTAGGCCAGATCCTCCCCGCTGAAGTCAGGAGAGATCTGCTGATTGGTATCCACTGGGGATCTGGGCCCCAAAGTTACTGTCTGGCTCTTGCAGTTTCTCCTACTGGCGGGTGGCCAGCAGGAGGCGAGACTCGGCCAGAAGCCCTAGCCCTGGTGTGGGAGTTGTGCTGATGTGTGGCCGTTAACAAAAGTGCCTCTGGGAGCCCTTTCCCTCCATGCACCACAAACCAGCAGATGGAGTCCCTGTAACTTGATCCAGCAGGGGCCACAGGTGGGAGGACAGCATCTGACCCTTTAACGGCATCACTGCGGTTCACCACATCACTGTATCCTCTGCACCCTGGAGATTCCCTTGGGCCTGTTTTCCTGGTGAGCCTGCCGGGGCTGTGCTGTCAGGGCAGCTCTCCAGGCTGGTTCCTGCGCTCCGCTTGTGAGCATTAACCCCTTGTCTCCTGCGCAAGCGGGATTAGGAAACCCCCACCCTGTGTGCTGCGAGCGCAGTTCCCCGCTCCGCAAGGGGGAGCGTTGGATTTCAGAGCCGGGCTGAAATTCCAGGCACTCCGGCTGTTGTTTGTTGCCTCTGCTGCTGGGTAGCATTCCCCTGAGGTCATTTTTGTCATTCATGCACGTCAGCACACAATGTGGTTGGGTGTGAGGGACTCTGGCTGGGTCTCACCTTGTGGCCTTGACCACAAGGGTCTAATAAAGGTGGAAGATCCAAAAGCCAAACCGGGGAGGAAGGCGTGGGAACCTGCCTTTGATAAGACAATCCATAGCACTAAATCGTCGTCCCACTGACAAGGAGGCAGGGCTGGCTGCAGGGAGCCACTTCACCATTGCGCCTTCCTGCGCTGGGGGCAGGAAAAGAGCAGGGAGAAGAAAGGAGCCACCTTTGTGCCTCCCAACCTCAGGGCCTGTGCAGCCACGACACACCTCCCAGCTTAGAGCAGCTCCCGGGCTGCTCTATATTGAGGTGTCTTGCAGAAGCCAGCTGTGGGCCATTATGCCAGCACAGAACAGCTGGAGGGTGCTTCAGCCACAGCGTCTCATCCCCAGTATGTCCTCTTCCAATCCTGGCCTGACCGCTGCACCAGGGCCTGCAAGTTGTCTATGCCGGAAGCAGGAACCTCGCTAGGACAGGGGGATTCTGTCATGTCCACCCTCTTTGACGCCCCCTTCGTTCTCCAACTTATGGCAAACCTTGCCATGGTCTGTTTCACTTGGGCATACCTGAGAGAGCCCATCTGCCTGTCCTTTTCTGTCCTTCCTTTCCGCCAGCCACACACTCTTCTCACCTTCCCTCCTCCTTTTGCTAGTCTCTTCCCCCACCCCCACCTGCTCATTGCCATTTGGAATGTGTTGGGGGCTAGACACGGCTTTGGGGCTGGGTTCTCTCCTAGGGCCCTGCTGATTATATACAGCTTATGGCCTAGAAATCAGCATTTGGCAAAAGGTTGCAGAGGGGAGTGAAGCAAAGGGAATCAATGAGTGCGAGCACCTACATACCTGCTTGCAAATCAGCTGGTGTGTAACTGAGAGCAAAATCTGGGCCAAACATTGTCTATTTATTTCCCTATTCTTCATTTACAAAGAGACCAAGGCCCTTTTCCTACCTTCCTTTGTAAGTCCTGCGGTGATTGAATACATCCCCGAGATCTCTCATTCTCATTCGTGCGGTGGGGTAGAGGAGTGCAGAGGGGCGACCCAGCACCTGGCCCTTTCCTTTGGTTATAGATTTAAAAGCATTTGATTGAGACAGGTTGGGGGTGGGCCCCTTCTGCAGGGCTTGGCTTGCCGGGCCCCAGACCAGGGTGTGTCTACACTGCGAAGACAAACCTGGGGCACCGACTCTGAGCCGGAGTCAATTGACTTGGGCTTACAGGGCTAACAATAGCAGCATAGACGTTCCTGCTCGGGCTGGAGCCTGGGCTCTGGAACTCAGCCAGGGGAGAGGCACCCTCAGGCCGCTTTGCTCTGCTCAAGGTGGACCCAGACTCGGCACAGCACGCTTCACAATGAGTGCCTGGTATGTGTGCTTTGCCAGCCCTTTACGCTGCCGTCACACAAAAGAGGGGCTTTGCAGGTTCATTGCTCTAAAGGGCTGCCCTGGGGTGAAATCAATTAGGCCAGGTTCCGATCTCACTTTCAGGCATTTGACAGCACTGTGACTCCTGATTTCACTCCCAATCGGACCCATAGAGATGAGCCGCCCTCCCTGTACCACCGATTGCTGTGAGACAGCTGATCCCACCCCGGCCACAGGGATAGAAGGGTAGCAATGGGCTTTAGCATGTTCTTCATTATTTGCATTGCCCCTGCCCCGTTATGCTAGGCGCTGTACAAACATAGCACAAAGAGATAGGCCCTGCCCCCTGGAGTTTACAATATAAGTACAAGATGAACCAACAGGTGGACATAAACATACGGTGGGGGAGGGACAAGGTAACAGGGAGATACAACTGATCTGTCTGATAAGCAATGACCCTAAAGCTTATTTATCTGGGGCAGAGAAAATCAGCTCGCAGTGGGACAGAGACTCTTACACCATTGCCCACCCCTCTCCGCCCCTGCCGGTGTAGAAAGGGGAGGTGGCCAATAGACCCTTTCGCTACACCAATTCATGGCTGTAATTTTGGCCCCTTGTGGCCTTTAGCAGCCAGTGTAAATCACTGCAGCGGCTCTCAACTTTTCCAGGCTACCGTCCCCCTTTCAGGCGTCTGATTTGTCTTGTGGACCCCCAAGTTTCACCACCCTTAAAAACGACTTGCTTACACAATCAGTGATAAGTGTCACAGCACCCTCGTGCTGAACAATGGCTGACTTTCTCGTGGCTACCATAAAATTCTTAAACAAAGCAATTGGAATAGAAATACTGCACTTACATTTATTTCAGTGGAGAGTATGTAGAGCAGTACAAACAAGTCATTGTATGACATTTTAGTTCGTACTGACTTGGCTAGCGCTTTTTATGTCGCCCGTTGTAAAACTAGGCAAACAGCTTGATGAGGTGCATAAATTGGAGAGAGTCCAGCGAAGGGCAACAAAAATGATTAGGGGTCTAGAACACATGACTTATGAGGAGAGGCTGTGGGAGCTGGGATTGTTTAGTCTGCAGAAGAGAAGAATGAGGGGGGATTTGATAGCTGCTTTCAACTACCTGAAAGGGGGTTCCAAAGAGGATGGCTCTAGACTGTTCTCAGTGGTAGCAGATGACAGAACGAGGAGTAATGGTCTCAAGTTGCAGTGGGGGAGGTTTAGGTTGGATATTAGGAAAAACTTTTTCACTATGAGGGTGGTGAAACACTGGAATGCGTTACCTAGGGAGGTGGTAGAATCTCCTTCCTTAGAGGTTTTTAAGGTCAGGCTTGACAAAGCCCTGGCTGGGATGATTTAACTGGGAATTGGTCCTGCTTCGAGCAGGGGGTTGGACTAGATGACCTTCAGGGGTCCCTTCCAACCCTGATATTCTATGATTCTATGAGGTGCTGTACCCCCGGAAGACCTCTGCAAACCCCGGGTTGAGAACCAGTGAGTTAGAGAAATTCTCAGGCTGCTGTAACTCTATGCCGAGGGATCAGCCCTACAAATGTGTGGCAGGGGGTTCCGGGGAGTGCAAAGAGGAGTACGTAGGCGACCGTCCCAGTCCCGGCTGACTTGCTGTCCTGCTGTAGCTGAGAACCTGGCCCCAGGTATTGGTAACAATTGACTAAGACTTTCCATTAGAAAGAGGATACGTGGAGAGTGTTTTGGAATATTGGAGTAGAGTTAAGGTTGTTTCCACAAATGTAGTTATGAATTTCCAGGCTTTCAAACCTTCCACCGCACCAAACCCCTGCCATAGGCCGAGAGCTTTAGGCAGCTCACGCTTTCCATCAGAAGACTCTGGTTTCAGTTGCTTATGACTTTGCCAAACCTTAGCAAACAGCATGAGAGCGGAGCAGTCCCAGCTCTGGAGCTGGAAGGGTTAACCGAGGCTCTCACACAGGGCTTGCCAAGGAACCCAGCCCCCAGTGCGACTGTCAGAGAAGTGAGCACGCAGGCCTGTGTTAGCACTAGGGGCTGAGAAGCCCTTTCTCCTGCCTGTTTTGCCTCCTCTCCCTTTACATCTGCGGCCTGGTTTTCCTTTGCCCAGCCTTCCCATCGCCTGATCTGTCATCCAGCGTTCCTTGCTGGGCCACAAGGGGCAGCTCCACTAACTTTCATGAAGTTCCTTTTTTTAGCAGCAGCTGATTTGGCCTCTTTATCCCAATCCTGCTGGGGCCTGGGAGTGGGAGCAGTGCAGCTGACCGTGCCCAGGGAGCAGCAGAACTGCCCTGCAGTGGAGAAGCTGCTCAGAGGCCATGGGGATGGGCACCGATATCGGGCGGGAGAAGCGTCTCTCCAACTCTCCAGGCCTCCCTCTGGTCTGCGGCAGCATTTCAGTTACTGAGCACTTCCCCGGGGGTGGATCTGTGTAGAACTAATGGGGCGAGGCAGATCCCAGAGCGGTACAAGGATTAGTGTTACTCTCAGTCTTGAACCCGGATACCAGGCCATCTTTAAGGTGCAGCCAGCTGCCTCCCTCCCCGTTCTGATTCCTCAAGGAGCCAGCGATCCTCTAAGAACCGGCTGTGCTCCCGCAATCAGACAGACTCCTTCTACTTCCATGGGTGTGGCTGCACTGGCCCTTTTATCTGCCTCTGTGATGTCACAATGCCCCAGGATGCACTGGGCTATACAGAAACCCCACCCCCTTCACGCCAGCTGGGGCAGGTTAGGCTCAGAGGCTGCTGAAGTGGGAGCTGGAGCTTTTCCTTCCCAGCTGATCCAGGCTTAGAGGGTCAAGGGCTCAGGGGGACGACGTTGGGCTGAGACAGATAAGAGGGAGGGGGCGCTGGCTGGGGATTCAAGAGACCTGGGTTCAGGTCCCTGCTCTGCCCAGGCTCCCTGTGTCACCCTGGCCAATCGCTGGGGTGCTCAGTGCTGCAGGTCTCCAGCTAACAGCACAGCCGGCTCCCATGGGTGCCATCAGGATAAAATCCACTGTGGAGTGGGTGGCCCTCGGCCGACATGGCCGTGAGGACCAGGGATGCCCCTAGAGAAACCAAGGATTCCTACGCTGACCCAAGTGCAGCTTGAGCAGTGGGTCTGGTTTTCATTACACTGTGGTGCAAGCACTTCTCTCTCAAGGCCTAAAGTTTTCTTCAGCCTCCTCTCTGGGCTGGGAAAGGACACGCACGAGGCTTTTCAAATAGAAAACCCCACCGTCACACCTCAGGGCCCCTCAGCCTGCAAGCCTCCAAGGTTTAGCCCCAGCACAAGAAGCTGGGCTGTCCCAATGTTTCAATGACACAAGAACAGCCACCCTGGGTCAGTCCATCTAGCCCACTGCCCTGTCTCCTGACAACGGCCAATGCCGGGTGCTTCTGAGGGAAGGAACAGGACAGGGCAAGTATCAAGTGATCCACCCCGTCGTCCAGTTCCAACTTCTGGCTGTCCGAGGTTTAGGGACACCAGCGCACGGGGTTGCGTCCCTGACCATCTTGGCTAATAGCCATTGATGGACCTCTCCCCCATGAACTTATCCAATTCTAATACCCACACTCAAACCTGGGCCCTGTTTTTCTCTGGCCATCTCCTTTTCTGGCTGACCCCAGATGCTGCTTTCTTCAACCTGGCCTTTCAGAATTAAATCAAGGCAATTACCTAGCTCTCTTTTCTGCCAAATTGTGAAGGCCACCCAACTGGTTCCCACATGTCCTCATTCTCTGTTGCTCACGGAAAAGACACGGAGGTGGGACAGGAACTAGACAGCAAAAATGCTGCAGTGTAAATAACCATAACACGGGGGAGCAGGGGCACAAGACAAGATGATCTTTCGTACTCTAGTCATATCACATACACTCATTTAACCATGCCACTAAGACTTATAAACTACAGAAGCTGGCCCTAGTGTATCCAGCCTCGCACAGCACCAGACAAACCCCCCACAGCCAAGCCGGGAAGTGACACCGCTGAACACATCCTGCTGATGCTGATCATGCCACAAAGGCCACCTGGGACTCTGGCGCCTACTCACAGTTCTTGCTAATATTGGATCCCTTCCATTGCAAGCTGACCGCTTCCACCTTCCCCTAAGGGGAGAGAGAGAAAGAGGACTCCGATGCCATCTTGTGGTACTAGATGATCACAACCGTCCAGTGCTGCTCAGTTCTGGGCATCTGTCGTACAAACAATAGCAAGAAATAATGAAAGTCAGCGAGAAGGGCAGGACACTGGGACTCCAAAAACCTGAGTTCTGTTAGCAGCTCTGCTGTGTGACCTTTGCCAAATCGATTCCCCACTCTCTCTCTCCTCCTGCTGTTTGTGCCTTTAGACTGTATTTTGCTCAGGGCTAAGAATCTCTCTGTGTCCAACACCTCGCCCAGTAGGGCCTTGATCTTGGCTGAAAGGAGGCAGTGAGCAGAGAGCCTGGTAGGGTGACCAGATGTCCTGATTTTATAGGGACAGTCCAGATATTTGGGGCTTTTTCTTATATAGGCTCCTATTACCCCCCACTCCCTGTCCCGATTTTTCACACTTGCTATCTGGTCACCCTAGAGCCTGGCATTTCACTACTGCTTAGACTGCAAGGTAAGTCTGAAATGAAAATGAAAATGAAGTGTGAGTTAGTATGGGAAATATGTAAATGTCAGAGTCAAGTGAGGCAGGAGCGGGAGAGGTGTGTCTAAAAGCAATCCGGCCCTTGCAAAGGACGTGACGTGGTTTGTTTGTGCTCCTCGCCCCAAATCTGGGAACATCCCCCTCCATTCTGGTCCCCGAATTTGGCGGGGATGTCTTTAAGCACCAAATCCTGTGGCATTTGCTGCTGGCCCATCCCCGCGGGTGCTAAGGTAGTGGCTGCACGGAGAGCCTGGTGCCATCATCGAGCTAGGAACAGGGTCTTAGGGGCAGAAGACTGGGAAGGCAAAGATAAGGTGCAATCAGCAGCTCTGCCAGCTGAGCTGGGGGGAGAGTGTATTGGGGGGGGAGGGGGGCTGCATCTGATTGAGCAGCTAGAGGCTAAGGACTTGATTTGCAGAGGTGCTGAGCCGCCATGGCTCCGATTGACCGCGACCGCAATTGCGTGCGCTCAGCACCCTTCCCAATCTCTCCCCCCGCCCCTGGCTGCTGGGTGACGGGTATTTCTGGACTAGCCAGGGACTGCCTCTTGGCTGAAATGCCTGCCCTTTGCAAAGATGCTGGGAATGGTAATTCTTTGTGACAACATAGCTCAGGCCACTGCTGGGTGCTCCTCCTACTCCAGCACGGGTAGAAATTCAGGCCTAATTCTCATTGGTCAGAAGGTCCAAACAGACTTATTGAAGTGAGATAAGATGTAGTCCTCCTCCTCCTCCTCCGGGTAGAAGTGACCAGCATTCTCGGAACGCGTCAGGGCAGCTGCGAAATGCTACCAGAGATGGCAACTAGCAATCTGCACTGTGTACACGCCGTTTCATGCATTGTGCCATTCCTTGCAATGGGTGATCTGCCTGGGGAAGGAGAGGAGGTGTGGGCCCTCGATTTCTAACCTCCTGTAGACCTGCCGTGACATGTAATGGGCCAAATCCTGTCTTCATTCTATTTCTGTTTTAATATTTATATTGCCCTGGGCTGCTGCCATTGGCACAAAAACCAAATGGAGAATCAAGGAGCTGTAACCAGTTGGGAGAGCTCCACCTTCCCCTTAGCCCCCTGGAGACTGCACAGCAAAGAATCTGGGCTTCTGCTTGCAAAGACTAATTGGACCAGGGCACATCACCCGAGGACACCAGCCAGCGGGTTATGATTTTGATCCAAGTTTCCTGGTGTCCCTCCCTACAAAGTGGGGATGAAGGACAATCTTGCTCCGTAGTGGTGGTTGTTTTTTTTCTGATCTGCTTTGAGGTGGTATAGCCTTTGGAGCAATTGCTAATGTTTAAAACGTTTTCTTTGAGCATAAATATGTCTTGAGGAGATTGGCATTGATTATCCTCTCCAACGAGGGCAAGAGATTGTGACAGCAGCATTAGGGGGCCTCAAATGCAGCAGCCAGGAGCATTATCATGGGCCGATGACAGTTCTCCATACTGCTCTATGAAATCCTCCCAGGCTTATGTGTGGAGGGAAGTTGTCTGTTTTCCCATGAGTAGCATGTGAAGTCACCGGTCTGTGCTGAGCCCTTTTCACTGTTCCCTAATATGGGAGGAGACCCGGTGTCTTCACTTGAAACCTGCATTTGTGATGCATGTAAAACACAAACCAGCAAAACACAGAATGGCCAGTGAGTTCTTGGAACGTATTTGCGCCAAAGTTTTGTTTCAGAAAGTAGCGGAAGTAACCAGGGGGACAGCCATTTTAGACTCGATTCTGACCGATAGGGGGGAATTGGGTGTGAATCTGAAGGTGGAAGGCAATTCAGTTGAAACTGATCATGAAATGGTAGATGTCGTGATTCTAAGGAAAGGCCGGAATGAAAGAAGCAGAATAAGGACAATGGACTTAAAAAGCCCCCCACCAGATTTTAACAAACTCAGATTGTGGCTATGTCAAGTCCATGGAAAGAAGAAAATCGAAGGGGAAGAGGAGTTCAGGAGAGCTGGCAGTTTCTCAGAGACAATATTAAAGGAACCACAGCAAATTATCCCAATGTGAAGGACAGATGGGAAGAATAGTAAGAGGGCAAAATGGCTCCATCAGGAGCTCTTTAATCACCTGGAAATCAAAAAGGAATCCTACAAAAAGGGGAAACATAGTTGCATTGCTAAGAAGGGGTACAAAAGATTAGCACACACATGCAGGGACAAAATCAGAAAGGCTAAGGCACAGAATGAGTTACACCTAGCAAGGGGCAAAAAAGCAGTAAGAAAAGATGTTATAAATACATTAGGAACAAGAGAAAGATGAAGGAAAGTGTAGGACCTCTGCGTGGCAAGGAAGGCGAGCTAAGAACAGATGGTCTCAAGAAAGCTGAGGTGTTCGATGCCTATTTTGCTTCAGTCTTCCTTGTAAGAAAGTAAATTGTGACCAGAAAATTAACAAAATGAATATTAACAACAGGGGGAAGGGCACCAGCCACCACAGGGAAAGAACAGGTTAAAGAACATTTAGAAATGTTAGCTGTATTCAAGTCAGCAGGGCCTGATGCAATTTATCCTAGAATCCTGAAGGAACTAGCTCGAGCTAGTTGTTAGTGATTATCTTTGAAATCTCATGGAGGCTGGCTGAAGTCCCAGAGGACTGGAGAAGGGCAAACATAGTATCTGTCTTTAAAAAGGGGAACAAAGAAGACCCCAGGAACTATAGACCAGTTAGCCTAACTTTGATACCTGGAAAGACACGGGAATGAATTCTTAAGCTATCAGTTTGTAAGCACTTGGATGATAATAGGGTTATAAGGAATAGCTAGCATGGATTTGTCAAGAACAAATCATGCCAGCCCAATCCAATTGCCTTCTCTGATGGAGTTACTGGCCTAGTGGGTAAGGGGAGGCAGTACATGTGATAGACCTTAATTTTAGTGAGGCTTTTGACACAGTCCCACATGACATTCTCATAAGCAAAGTAAGGAAATGTGGTCTAGATGAAATTACTATCAGGTAGGAAGACTGTATTCAAGGAGTAGTTATCAGTGGTTTGCTGTCAGACAGGGGGACATATCTAGTGGGGCCCCACAAGCGTCTGTCTTGAGTCTGGTACTATTCAATATTTTCATTAATGACTTGGATAATGGGGTGGAGAGCACACTTATAAAATTTGTGATTAACACCAAACTGGGCAGGGTTGCAAGTGTAACACCAACAGACCCCAGTTGGCGGCGGGCAGGATCGAACCGGGGACCTCTGGAGCTTAGTGCATGAGCCTCTACAGCAAGAACTAAAAGGAAACTGTCTGTTAGCTAAGGCTGTAGAACAGACTCATAATCTCTCTCTCTCTAAGTGGTCTTGGTGCCACCAGATGGGACAGAACGCCACACCCAGGAGGTGTGTGGGTTACACAAGCACTTTGAAGGGTAGGATAAGCATTCAAAATGACCTTGACAAATTGGAGAATTGGTCTGAAATCAACGAGATGAAAGTCAATAAAGACAAGTGCAAAGTAGTTCACATAGGAAAGAAAAATTAAATGCACAATTACAAAATGGGGAATAACTGCTGAGAAGAAGCTGGGGCATATAGTGGACCACCAGTTGAACATGAGTTAACAATGTGATGCAGTTCCAAAAAAAATCAAACACAAAAAACCTAGTATCATTCTGGGGTGTATTAACAGGAATGCTGTCTGTCAGACACAGGAGGTAATTGTCTGCTCTGTTTGATACTTGTGAGACCTCAGCTGAAGTATGGGGTCCATTTCCGGGCAGCACACTTTAAGAAAGACGTGGACAAATTGGAGAGAGTCCAGAGGAGAGCAACAATAATGATAAAAAGTTTAGAAAACGGGACCTCTGAGGAAAGGCTAAAAAAATCTGGGCCTGTTTAGTCTTAAGAAAAGAACATGGGGGAACCAGATAACAGTTGTCCAATATGTTAAGGGCTGTTACAAAGAGGACAGTGATCAATTGTTCTCCATGTCCACTGAAGGTAGGACAAGAAGTAATGGGCTTAATCTGCAACAAGGGAAATTTGGGGTTAGATATTAGGAAAAACTTTCTAACTATAATAATAGTTAAATACTGGGATAGGCTTCCAAGGGAGGTTTTGAATTCCCCATCATTGGAGGGTTTTAACAACAGGTTACACTAAGACCTGTCAGGGATGGCCTCAGTAGAGGTGCGGGGACTGGACTAACCTCTGAAGGTCCTTTCCAACCCTACATTTCTATGATTCTGTGTAATATTCAATCTGAGGGTTTGTCTACACTACCGCATGGGGTCAATCTAAGATACGCAACTTCAGCTATATGAATAGCGTAACTGAAGTCAACGTACTTAGTTCTACCTACCGTGGTGTCTTCGCCGCGGTAAGTCGACAGCTGACAGTATCCCATCAACTCTGCTTGCACTTCGCGTTCTGGTGGCATACCAGAGTCGACAGGAGAACGCTCAGAGGTAGATTTATCGCGTCTATACTAGACTCGATAAATCGACCCCCGCTGGATCGATCGCTGCCTGCCCATCTGGCGGGTGGTGTAGACAAGCCCTGAGTATGTGCAGAGGAAAGGGAGTCTTATCTGGAGTATGCTGGCTATTTACGCTTCCAAGAGTAATGCCTCTATATGTGTTTCCCGGCCCCAGCAATGCAGCCCCAACCAGCATTCCACTCTGACTGTGGTTGGGCAAGCCTGGGTATTTTGGCTGTTCTTTTTCCTGAATGTTCTTGCCTCCACCCTCACTCGGTGTGCCTAGGCATCTAACAGAGAGATGGATGGTCAGTTTCAGCTAGCTTTATAGGCCATAGGAATTGCTGTATTGGGTTGCCCCATAGTCCATGTAGCCCAGTGTCCTGTCTCCAATGACGGCTGGTACCAGATGCCCCAAATGAAGTAGCAAGAAACCCTACCGTAGGCAAGTTTGGGATACATGGGCACGTCAATGTGGGATTATGGTCCACTGCTTGGTAGAGTCTTTGACTGGCATCCTTTTCATTTTTTCTAAGTCAAAATAAAATATAATAATTCTTTTCAGCGGGCGGGGTGGGAAGGTGTATATTCAGACATTCAACCTCAGATTTTCTCCATTTGTACTAAACTGAAGTGTCCTGCTGATGGCTGGCACCTTTTCCCATTTGAGGGGAGGAAGGATACTCTTCATGTTAAACCACAGGGCCAGACAAGCTAGACCATGGGGGTTGCATGGCTAGCTCTCTGGGACCTGGGGCACGTGGCAGAGGCCCAGGCTTTCCGACGTGGCCGATGCTTCCATTTTTGCACGCCTGGCTGGAGACATGCACAGCAGAATTAGAAAACAACGGGTACAGGCTGCAAAAACAGACCCACAGCAGCCAGTCTCAGAGTCCAGCTCACCTGATTCGTGAGCTCATGTGGCTCACACTGTAATAGCTGTGTAGACGCTGGGGCTAGAGCCCGTGCTCTGAAACCCGGCGCGGTGGGGGAAGAGCTCAGAGCCCAGGCTCCAGCTCAAGCTGAATGTCTGCACTCCTTTTAGCCTCGTAGCCTGAGCCCAAGTCAGTTGACCCAGGCTCTGAGACTCACTGCCGGTGGTTGGGGGTTTTTTTGCTGTGTAGTTGGACCCGAAGAGTCTTGTGCACATCCGTGAAACGCCCAGGCAGGGTTCCAGCCGTTGCACTGTCCTCCGGTTAAAAGGGGAGGGTGATTTAAACCCACAGAACTGGCCACTTGAAACATGTGACTAGAAATGTCACTGTGCTGGTTTTAGTCCCTAATCGCAGGATGCAAAGCTCCCTCAGAGGGAGAGCAACTCCCCGTGCTCATTGCTGGGGTTCTGTGCTATGTCTGCTCAAATCCAGTGCAGCTGGCATGCACGAAGCGTTGCCCAAGTTGACAGCCTCTGACAGGCCTGATTAGACGCATGAGAACCATTATGCAGGCGGGGGAGTAATGGACGCTGCAGCAGCGAGCTATTAGCCAGAGTTTCAAACTGATTAACCCACGACCTGGTAGCGTGCGATGGCAAGGAAACCTGCCAAAAATAGCTCCAGCAAGCCACTGGGAAATAGGGCTGGAGCCATGCAGGAAGGTTCGCGCTGAGATCTCTGCATTGGAACATGAGCAGTTGGATCTGGCCTGGGGTTCACAACAGGTTTAAGAAAGCGAGAGAGAGTAGATTAAACTCCGGAAGTTGGCAGGGGGTGGGGGGGGGAAGGGGGCAGCAGGAAGAGTGTGAATTTAGCATCACGAGAGCCTGTCAGGGATCTCTCCCCATCAGATGCTACATGGAAAGTGCATTCACACAAGTCTAGTCCTTCCGGAGCGCACGACCGCCGTGTTACACACACAAAATTCTCTGTTACTCACCCACTCTAGGGACACCCGCCCTTACCCTGTTCCTAAGAGCTCAGGCATAACTTTACATTCTAGGACACCCACGCTTACCCTCTTCCTAGGGCTCAGGCGTAACCCTCTTAATTTAGGCATTTAACTTTACCTTTCCGTGGGCGCCGGGCTCTACTTCTCCAAGCTCCGGGTAAACACCCCTTCCCTCTGGCCTCAAAGCAAACACCAATTCCCTCTGGACTCAGGGCTTAATCTTTTGCAGGTTTACGGGGTCTTTTACCAGTGAAAGAGCCTTACACACTAATATCCTACTTAACCTCTATTTAGTAACAATCACCAACACAGAATGCACACTCTACACATACAGTGCTCACCACTCCCAGTAAGACAGATGAACTTTTCTTGATGTCCAGTCAGGATCAGGTCATCTGGGGGTCTCCAGTTTCTGCATGGTGTCAGTGGCAGAGCGTTGAGGTCTGGCAGCTCTGAGCTTGGGTCTGTGTCCTGGAGCTGGTTCCCAAAGAACTTCCTTTGGGACCCCCGTTTATCTAGTGAAACTTGAGTCCTGCTTAGCTCTACCTTAACCAACTATTTTACTAACCAATCCTAACATATTGAAACAAAATTCGCTAACCAATCATACCCCACCACCTTAATTGATTTACATCTAGCAAAATTAATTATGTAACAGACAGAAACAATGAAAGAACCAGACAGAGACCACACAGACAGACAATAGGGAAGTGGGGACCATAATGACAAAACGATAAAGAAATGAAGATTTCACACCCACAACTGTTGATAAGTGGTTTCTTGCCAGACAGAATGCTATCAAACTAAGTTTTCTTTAACCACCTTAAGATCTGTTTCTTTATCTGGTGATAGTGGGTGCTATTAGGACAGGATCTCCTTCTTAACGGCCGGATCTTATAGTGTTTTAATGTCATTTAGCTGGAACGTGAGGATGCGACTTCCCGCTTCTGAGCTAAGGGCTGCTGCTCTCCTAACATGGCTGCAGACAAAGGCCTTAGGCCTTACAATATGGCTACAGGAAAAGGCCTTATCATTACAGTTGTCAATCTAGCAATGACAGGCTCTCCGCCCTCCCACCAAGGGCTTCTGACTATTTCTCCCCTTTCAGAGTCCTAAGTGAAGCAAACGAGCAATCCCAGGGTAGTGAAAGAGATTAAACAAAAAGGCAAAGAAGACAAAACAAGCCCGCAGGCAAGTCTAGCCAGGATATTTGTCCTCTTGTTCTTCAGAAGGGCCCTGGACGGATCATGGCCTCCCCAAAGCTTTCTGGGGCTCCAGTGTTAGCCTGAAACAGATTTTAAGGTGTATACTTTCTGAGGCCGCTCAGAAGATGGGCTAATCTGCAGGCCCTTCCCGCTCCCATACCCGGGGTAGTTAAGAATAAAATCAACAGGGTAAGGTGCAAATACAGCAAGATTTATTAGACCAACGTGGTCTTAAAAGCAGAAGCCTTGTTACAAAGCTAAATAATAATAGCACAGGTAATAGCAAAAGCACAAGTAATAACAAACAGCTCAGTTATTAACAGCAGATGCAAATGGACTTGCAGTCCAGAGCCCACAAACCTGATACACTGGGATAACCAAAAGACAATAAAAGGAAACTACAGTACCAGCTCTCTCCTTGTCCAGGGCTCGAACCCCGATCATCCAAGGGATGAACCCTGACTGTCCCACGGAACGAACCCCGACACCACAACGAGGATGGTTCTGGAATCCTGGACAGAGCCAATGAAGACTGGAAACGCTGGACCACGGGAACGCGGGAACAGGATGCGACGATCACCAGGTACGTGGCTTGTCTTCTGTCTTCCGTGCCCTGTGCGTCATCCTGAGCGGTAGTGGGCGGACTCGCCGGTGGAAATGGAAACAGGTGCGTCCAGTGTACGACACCGCTGGAACCTGACCCCTTACGCTATGCTCCTGGCCGAGCTGGACTCCTTCCACCGGCTGGTAATGTGGGAGACGCTGGCTGCCACGAGGCTGGACAGCCCCGAGCAGCAGTGCAGCTCCCACCTAAATAGTCTGCGGTTGCTGGGCAGGCCACGCAGTCACATGATCCTAACCGCTCCCTGCCTTTCCCACTCTAATTCGAAAAAGGCAAAGGGCGGGGCGGGAAGCTCTCCGTGAAGGAGGGCGTCCAAAATGGAGTCCAACTTGTTGATTTTACAGAACAAGATGGAAGCTAGAGGAGAAACATACCAAAACAAAGATTTTACCTCAACACCAGGACAAGCTCTACGAGACAGTCTCCTCCCCGTTTTTGGGGACAGAGGATCTGTGTTCCCTCTTCCTCAGAGAAGAAGAGGGAAGCTCAGAAACCTGCTCCCTCTCCAGGGCTGCTCCTGGCACTACTGAGCGGTGCTTCCTCCTTTAAACTCCTCTTCCAGTCCTGGCATGACTTGCAGGTGCAGCACGGTGAGGCGACTCCAGCCCAAAGGAGCTCCTGACCCCCTTCCATGCTGGTGTGGGTTTATACACCCTGTCCCAGAGCCATCATCATTCCCTGGCCCAGGAGCCAGGCTGCAACCCGCTGTCAGTGATCCCTGGGATACCAGAAGCATGTCGGCCTTCCGCTCGCATGACAACAAAACACTTGGAGGAGGGGACGATCTCCCCGCACGCCCATTCAGCACTCAGCTTCACACTCTGCAGCCATGTATTTAAGCTGTCCTTGTTTCCATTGTCTCGCCAGGAGTTTCAATGCAGCTGGGGAATGCAATTACTAACCAGTAAGGAAATGCAACCATTATGCATGTACAGTGACTGTGATGCTGGCAGGCCAGGGGCTAGCTCATGCCAAGGTCTCAGCTGGACACTGACAGATACACAGCTGCAATCTGCCTGTGGGTTAATAGTGGTACAATAGGTGTTAGAATGATAAGGAAGCTGTAACGATGCTGGTTCTGGTGGGACCCAACTGAGAGTGCCAATTCAGGACAAATTGCTTCAAGCAGGGCAGTTACAGCCCCAGGCTGGGGTTTCTATGCGCACCAAGGCAAACCAAACCAGCCAGACAGAGAAGACTTTGGTTTTACCCCACTGGCTAACCACAAGTCACACAAGCAATTCCCTTAGACACTCCAGTTTCCCAGTATCAGCACCAGGGCCACTCGTTATGGGGACAGATGGTTATGAAAACCAAGACCCCAGTAAAAGAAAAAAGGTTCTCTCGATCCTAAAGGACCAAGCCCCAGACCCAGGTCAATATACAAATCAGATCTTACCCACAAATCACGCTGTTGCCAATCCTTTAGAATCTAAAATCTAAAGGTTTATTCATGAAAGGAAAAAGATACAGATGAGAGCTAGAATTGGTTAAATGGAATCAATTACATACAGTCATGGCAAAGTTCTTGGTTCAGGCTTGTAGCAGTGATGGAATAAACTGCAGGTTCAGATCAAGTCTCTGGAGAACATCCACAGCTGGGATGGGTCTTTCAGTCCTTGGTTCAAAGCTTCAGTGTAGCAAAGTCCCTCCAGAGGTATGAAGCAGGATTGAAGACAAGATGGAGGAGTTGCAGCAGCTTTTTATATTCTCTTGCCAAGTGGTCTTTCTTTCTTTGTCCCAAAGACAAGCTGTCCATCACATGGCCTGGAAACACCTCAGAGTTCTGACCATAGGCAGGTCCCTGCATGCCTTGCTGAGTCACAAGGTGTATCTGCCTTCTCTCAATGGGTCAATTGTGTAGCTGATGGTCCTTAATGGGCCATCCAGCAGACTAGGCAGAGCTGACACCAACTTGTCTGGGGTGTCACCCAGAAGCATAGCATAAGTTTGAAATACAGACAGTATAGAGCCAATACTTATAACTTTAAATACAAAAATGATACAGGCATACAGATAGCATCTTCATAACCAGCCAACCATGACCTTGTCTTAGACACCTTATTTGACCCCCTTTATACAAGATTTGGTGCCACTACAGGACCGTGGTTGCAACAATGTTCTGTACAGTCCCAGTTCAAGTCAATAACATCATAGAATCGTTCAGTGTTTGGACTCTGTCAGATACTTGTGCGTTGGTGCCTGTGTTAAATCTTACTTGTTAATATCTGTGCTCCATATTGTAATGTAATATTGGAGCAGGTGTCATGTGACTGCACAAATCACCACAAAAGAGAGGGATATTAATTAGTGGAAGTAGTTGGTCATCTACAGAAAGCATCACACCCTTCCTGAAAGACGAGACCCCTTGATACCAGACGGGCTACCGCAGGATCTTACAACTGGAAACGCGCTACATCCGGACTGAGAAACCATCAACAACAGGACTAAAGACCCTTATTGTTGCTCTGCTCTCTTCTCCATGTAGAGGAGTCATGTGAGTGGACGGCTGCCATCAGCTGAGTGTGCAGCTCAGCGCACGTTAGGAGGGAGATAAAAACTCCAGACCAATGGCGCTAAGGATCTCAGTGCTGCTTGGACTCTGGGTGGGCAGGGTGTTTCTAGGCATAAGCAAGAGATCCCCAGCTGCTTAGCCTGGGGTAGCCCTAAAGGAAAAATAGAGCTTGCTGATTATAGATGCCTACATTACCTTCTGAAATCTAAGGCCCAGTCTACACTACAGACCTTAATCGATAGAACTACATCGCTCAGGGGTGTGAAAAATCCACACTCCCAAACAACATCGTTATACTGACCTAACCCCCCATGTAGACATTGCTATGTCAGCGGGAAAGCTTCTCCTGTTGCCGTAGCTACCACCTCTCGCGGAGGTGGGTTAGCTAGGCCAATGGGAGAGCTCTCTCCTGTCAGCTAACGGCATCTTCATTAAAGCATTACAGTGGCGCAGATACATCAGTGCAGTGTTTGAAGTGTAGACTTGCTCTAAGACTGTAACTCATTCACGTGTCTATATTTGCTTGCTTTAACCCTGTAAATAATGCTCCGATTTCCTTTTCCTAGGTACTATAGGATTGGCTTCAAGCCTTGTCTTTGGTGTGAGACCTAAAGTGCAATTGACCTGGGGTAAGTGACCTGTCTTTTGCGATCAGGACTCATCTGAATATTGCTGTGATTCTTGGTGTAAGAGCCCAGCTATCTCAGAGCTATGCTCACCTGGGGAGTAAGACAGACCCATGTAGCCCAGGGGAGTGTCTGAGTCTCTGTATTAAGGCCATTAAAGGGCCTGAGGAGTTTGCCCTTGGTACAGTGGGTTGGTGAAATCGAAGTTTAGAACTCACAACCACTGTGGGGCTTGTGCCCTGTTTTTTAACAGCCTGCCCCCAGGTTGGTACTCATGCTTTTGTGTCACCATTGGGAGCATCACAGGATGGGTCCATGTGGGCACCTCCTTGAGAGAACTGCTTCTCGCGATGCTAATATTGACCAGTGCTGTGGAACAGCAGTTTTGGACAAGGCTACACTACCAATGAAACAGGGGGAACCCTCTGACCATATGTCTTGGTCCCAGTTTCAGGACATACAGTGCTACCATGAGAATGAATGGGCTACTTCTCAATGCATGGGCATATGATTATTTCCTAACCGGAACTCACCACTGGCCTAAGTTGTGTATCCCAGAAGAGGTCGAAGCAAGTTACAATTCATTATGTGTATTGCAGTAGCACCCACGAGCCCAGGGCTCCCTTGTGCCAGGCGCTGTACAGACACAATGAAAATATGGCCCCTGCTCCCCTGCTTGTGGGGATACAGACAAACATTTTGAGCAATGGTGTTTCTTCTAGGAAAAGCCCATGTTACAATACAACTCCTCTTGTGTCCATTGACAATACCAGGGAGGTCAGGACTGCTGCGTACTCATGCTTATGACTAGATGCCGCCCGTGAACTCGTGTGGTGTGGGGAAAGGGTCCTTGTGACTACAGAAAGGAGCAGGCAGACACAATGGCTGCCAGGATGCTGAGTGCAGTATTGAGCCCTAGAGAGTATAGAATATAATGTCACTGATATCTTGTGGCTCACGGACCATAAAAGGGGAGACCATATCACGGACCATAAAAGGGGAGTTGGTGCTTTTAAGCCAGTTCCATTGGCATCCTTGTTGGCAGTTCCAGTAGGTCCATGGACTCAGTAGGCCATGAAATCTGAGCTACTCATGCACCCCTAGAGATGGTCTCTCCAGAACAAGATCAAGGTTCCCTGGGGAGATGGCGGGGGGGCAGTCTGCGTTGCTTTTGTCACATGGCATCCCTTTTGTAAATGAGCGTAGGACTAAAGGCTGGGATTGTCACAGGAGCCCAAGGGAGTTAGGCACCCTACTCCTATTGAATCCAGTGGGATTTGGGCACTCACCTCCTGTTGACTTCATTCACCCTCCCAGCCGCCGTCTCCCGGCCTGCTCCGCTGGTACCTGCTGGGATTTAGTATTGACAGGACTGTGAAATGATGAGGGAGCAGACGATGTGGAGGTAGCAAGGACGGTGAGAAGTGCTGGTGTTCCCCAGCTGGCGTCAGCGGAGCATGTGACGCACGGAAGGAGAGCATATTGCACTTGTCTTCTGCAGAGACCGAGGCCCCGGAACGGCGCCTAGACGGTCCCCATGGCGCTGTGCTCCGTGGACTCTAACGGGCCAACAGATTTCCAAAAGATGTCCCACTTCCTGCCTGAGCAGAAGGCTGGCAATGGAGCCTTAGCAGTCTATGTCACGGCCCTTGACACCAGCCCTCTTGAGAGTGTCCCGGGAGTCTCGGGATATTCTGTGGCTTTTCTGGATGCCCCAGCTCCCAGAGTCGTAGGTGAGAAGCTTGGCTTTCATTTAAAAATCTGAGTTTCTAGAACGCCTCGTTCTAGTGAAAAGCTTGAAACCCTGAGCCCAAAGGCTCACTAAAGAAGCCAACTGAAAGAACCCTCAATTTATTCTCATTGTTTAAATAGCATTGTAAAGCCAGTGCCGTGGCGTTCACATTTGGACCTGGCCACATTGCCATGGAGGGTCTAACCTCTTTCCAGGGCATGCTCTCCTCTCGAGGGATCTTTTCCTCCCCAGAGGCTTTTATCGCTGTGTCCGTGCCCCTCTGTGTAGTCCCGTGCACCTGTACAAAGCGGTGTGAAGTGCTAGGATATCAGGATAATAGTGTATACCAAGAGATGGAACGTCTGTGGCCCCATCCCCGTCGTACCTGCATGCCTCAGCCTTTGCTCTATTTACCCTCTCACCACCTCTGTGAGGGAGGGAAGTAAGAATTATTATTCCCCTTTTACTGAGAGGCAAACTGGCTGGCCTTAGGTCACACAGGGAGTCTGTGGCACAGCAAGGACTTGACCCCAAGTCTCCCAAGACCTCAGCTAGAGCCCTAACCATTGGGCCATCTTTCTTCTCGCTTGCACTGCTATGAACACCTGCCCAGTGTGCAGAGCAAAGGAGAACCTGTTTGTCACAGCTCCAGTCGAGCGCCCCCTCTTGGCCACTCACTAGACGGCTGTGAGGGGATCCTGCTGTTGAGTCCCCGCGTGTTTCAAGCCCATAGATCCCAGGCCCTGTCGCTGCCTTAGGGCCTGCAAGCACTCACAGGGTGCAGATTTTCTATCTGGCACCCTTCCTATGAGCTTAGACCATGCAGCCTACTGCCTAGCTGCTGGACCCAAACTTCCCCTGTATCTTATGCCCACGTTCGCTCTGAACTTCAGGTGTGCACCATACTGGCTGCAGTTTAAGGCTCTCAGGGGCACAGGATAAGGTGGAGTATGTAACACATGCAGACTTTGCACTGGATGCTAACCCGTTATTGCTCTTTCTTTAATAGCACGACAAATACAGAAACCTGTCCAAGTGTGATAATAAACTCTACACACACTTCCCTGCCTCAGTTTCCTCACCACTCCAGGGCACTCTTCTGGCTGGGGTCAGGGTCACGTGGAGCTGTCCAGGGTCCTTCGTTTTGCAGTGCATGGCTTGGAGCCTTCTTCCCTCGGCTCACCTACTCTGTCTGTTCCCTTCCCCTGGCCTGCCCAAACTTCCTGTGTGGCTCCTTGTTGACCCATTCCCCATGAGTCCTTGTGTAACCTCCTGCTTGGTCACCTGTGTCCTGCTGAGAGAATTTCCACTCACTCCATTTCTCGCTCTTCTTCAGACAAGAGGAGAAAGCCTCTGCTCCCAGCTTGAGCAAAGACATTGTCCCAGGGACCTTGAATAGACAGTCGAGTTCTGACGACCCACCGCTGTCCCTGGGCTGGGAGATACAAGCTTACAGGCTTGACAGCAATGTCGGATGCACAGAGCCAGAGAGGCCTTCCATCCTACAGCAGTTTCATAATAGCAACTTCAACGTATCAACCAGATAAGTTATACAGAGAGACTCCCCAAAACCATTACACTGTCCCAGAGTACCCAGAAGGTAGACATAAGAAAAAACAGCAAAGGGACTACAGTTAATCTCTGCAAACAGCAGCCCAGTGCTTGCTCTGGAAAAGAACAGTAACTGGTTACCAAGGGCTTGATCCAAGGCCCATGAAAACCCTTCCATTGTATCAACTAGACTTTGGATTAGCCCCCACGTGCAGGTGCCCTCTGCAGAAACATCACTTTATAAGGGTTCAGGAAAGGGATAGTCAACTATTTTTTGTGGCGGTCCAAATTTCTTGGTCAAGGGACAATCAAGGTCCAGACTCCAGAGAAAATAATTCAAAACATAATAAGTAAATAAAAAGATTTTGGGGTCTGTTCAAAAGCGTCTGGGAGTCCAGATTTGGCCTGCAGTCCACCTATTGACTACCCCTGTGGGAAGTGGAAGGGGGTGGCATGGTGGGCGTCCCATAGTTATTTGGCTAATCAAATGAGACCAATCAGCCAATGCCCCATCTCTTTTTTTTGGCGTTGGCTTCCCCTCCGGAGCGTGCTTCCTGGTTTTATTTCTTCTTTTCTTGCTTTCTTTTGTTTTTCTTCTTCCTGCATCCGGCAGGAGTCAAATGCACTTGAACGGCCATCCAAAAATATCTGCTTTCCGGAGGGGATTCCAGGCTCTCTTCCTATTGTCTGCCTGAAACACCTGGCACGTCACTTGGCCTTGTGAATGAATGCCAGGAGCAGAAGCAACATTTGAATAGGTAAGGGTGAGTCATGGGCCAGCTGAGCTTCCAATAGCTCTGCAGGACAAAGGGAGAATTTGGGCAAGAGGGGGGACCAGTAGGTGGCAGGATAGGAAGAGCCAATGGATGGATGGGGTTGTAGGATCATCTATTTACAGCAGGTATGGGGAAGGTTTGAAGTCACACACTCGGGCATGCCGGCAGAAGTGATTCTACCCATCTCCTCAGCTTCCTGCAGCCGTGGTTCTCATGAGGCCATCAAAGAGATCTTGTTTCAATTTGGGAGCCAGGACAAGTTCATGCAAATCTGTCTCCCAGTACTGGTGAGGTTATGTCTGCAGTCTGCTGTCCCAACCATAAAGGAAGGATCCGTGCCTGCTCGAAGAAACAGTGGCAGTCTAACATAGACAGTGCAGTGCAGACACAGGCCTAGTCTCAGATGCTCCCTGTGCTTTCTGGGGTGGGCGTCCATGTGGTTGTTGGGCACGCAGGGAGCAGGAGGGAGTTCTGAGAGCAAGGGGTGGCGTGGCAGGAGGACTCAAGACATGGGTGGGAGGAAGAGGCAAAGGAGGTGTTGAAGAGGTCTGTGTGGGAGGAGGGACATGGGAGTGGGGACAGAGATGTACTGGGGTTTGAAGGTGAGTGGGAGAGGGTAGAACTTGAGGCAAAAGGCAAGAGAGATGGGGGGTGGGGTTGGATTTGCAAACACTTCATTTTTTCCTGATTTTTTTTTTGACCCAAAAATTGCAATTTGGACAACGTCGCCCTGCCCCCAATGGAGGGATTTGGAAGCAAGTGCAAGCGGGCAACAAGAGAATGGAGATGGGGGAGATACTGGAGATACTGTGCAGTAAGAGGATGATTGAGGGCTGCAGATAAATGTGGGAATGGCTGGATTGGAGATCACCAAAGGGTGGAGCACCAAAGGGTGGTCCACTGGATTGGAGATCATGCAAAGGGTGGAGGGATGAATGGTGTGCGGGATGGGAGATGTTTCTACAGATACAGCAGCACCCTGAAGCTGAGAGATCGGTGTTCAAGCCCTCGTGTGGCTCCCAGGTTGCACCATGCATCTCAGTCAGAGGGGACGAGACCCATGGTGTCTTGGAGTGATGTAGTCCAGTGAGCTGAGCCCATCAAGGAGCAGGACTACAACTCCCACAAGCCAGTGCAGACCCCCGCAGGAAAAGGTGGTGTAATGCTGACTATTTCAGTTCACGCTGAATGGAGATTTCGTTTCAGTTTTTCCCAATGGAAAATCAAAACATGTTGGAAATGACACATTCTATTGGCTGGAAAATTCCCGACCCACTCTAACCCCAGCAAAGGGACCCAGTGAAGGACTACGTGCTGTGTGCGGCTGCCCGGGCATGGGCCTGTTATTTTGATATAAAGGCACATAACACGTAATGCAGAATGCCTGGGCACCAACGAGAGAGAGACCGACTGAGCCTCCTCTGGCTGGGAGTGTTTAACTGGATCAAAATACAGACACTAGACATCTGGTCCGCTTTGCCCAGGATTCTCCACTGGCCCATCCTCTTGTTTGGGATGCAGTGATTCAAACATCAGACCCAACTGCCTCTCAGATACTGAAACCTGCATGTGACTAGCATCCGCAGTCTAAACAACCAGGATCTTTTGCAATGGACCAGGCGGCTCTGAAATAACATTTCCTTATGGCCTGGACTGGGTTTGAAGTATTCAGGTGCCTTTTCTCCCTCCTGTTGCCTTGTTCTGGTCCTCCCCAGGTCACTTTGCATACAGCTGCCCCTGCTGTGAGGAGATTCAGGCTGAGGCCTGTTGACTGGCTGCGGCCTGCTGCTAGCCAGCAGGGTAACATTTGCCAAGTGCTGGATAATGGGAGCAGATCAAAGGAGGCGGATGTAAATGTTATTCACGCCAGGGTACAACATGATTCGGGAAGGAGATTTGCCTCCCTGGTTCAAGGGGGAGGACTGAGTGGATTCGAACAGTAATTGACTGATGGGTCAATTCCTCTCCTTGTAGAAGTTCATCACAGGTGAGCTTAGCTGAGGCCACCTGGGAACCCAAGACTTTACCATTTCAGTTCTTTCTGTAACCCCGGTTGTTGGCGGGCAGGATCGAACCTGGGACCTCTGAAGCTTAGTGCATGAACCTCTACCGCATGAGCTACAAGCAATATAGCCCTTAGCTAAGTCTTAGAGCAGACTCATTAATCTCTCGCTAAGTGGTCTCCGTGCCACTAGATGGGACAGAACACCACACCCAGGAGGTGTGTGGGTTACATTTCCACTTTCTCATCCCGCCAGCCTTCTGACTGACGATGGACTGTAGGAAACAGCTGCTGGCAATTGGCCAGCATCACCCACTCCAGATCCAAATGTCTTTAGAATTCAGGGGTGCTCCAGGCCTGGCGATTTGCTTTGAGCCCATCTCCAGTTGCTACTTATGTTCATCATCATCATCATCCTCATCATGCTCTTTGACTACTACGCTCACTTCGTCCCTGGCCTTGTCGCCAGCCACGGTGCCCCCTCCTCCCACCCACCCCAAGTCCATTGACAATGCTGCTGCCAGGATCCAAGCCCTGGCTCATTGCTCTGGCCACATCACCTATGTCCTTCCACTGGCTCCCCCTCATCAGCTAGAGCAAACATAGGCTCCTTGCCTACGAAACCCTTATCATTCAACCCCACCTTCTCCATACCATCTACTAGTTTACTAAGCTGTCAGTGCTGGCCTTTGTTCTGCCCGTGATGGTGGCGTCGACCACCTGCCTGTCCACTTCTCCTCTAGCACCTTTCTGACGATCTCCGTCCCCCACAAAACTGCCACAGATATGGGGGGAAGCCCTGTCAAGATCCATAAAGCTGTCACTGTCACGAAGCCTGGGTCCCTCCCCGTCTGCCATTGGCAAGGCAGGGGGTGAGCTGTGACCTCTCTGCTAAACTTTGTTTTAGCTTTCCCCGGCCTCCCATCCAGCCCACCGTGTTGGTCTGTTTCACGCCCCTGTTGTGGCCAAGCTGATGTGTAATCTGTGAGCTCGCTGAGACAAGGACTGTTGGCTTTGTTCCATGTCAGCACCAGGCACAAAGGGGGCTTGACTCTTGATTGGGATCTTGGCGCTCTCTCGTAAGACAATAACACAGTCCAGTGGAGGGCATGTGCCCTTTAGCAACTCTAGTTACCAGGATGCAAACGCGACAGCAGTTGACTTTCCTACCCTGCCCTTTAATGGGGTTGAGTGGAAGCTGGAGCATTCCGCAATAGGATCTTTCTGTTCCTTCATCTACATTTGTGCAATTCTAAGACTACAAACAAATCCACTCTGCAAAACAGAGGCCGATTGGAAACGCCCCCCACCACCCAACCCCTCTGGATGTACAATTGACCCCCTGGGAATTCTGTAACCCACTAGTGTTAAGGACGATCCCCCCCACCGACCCCGGACTGCCGTGCTGAGCTTCATAGAATGATGTGCACCTCATTTATGATTTCCTAAAACAATTGCCGCTGACGAGCTTTTCCTTTTGTGCCCCAAGACTAGAACTGGCCCTGAGAAGAGCTGTGCCCAAAGACGGACAGTTGAGGCACTAGCCGTTACAGGTGGGCTTCAGGGGTTGGCATACGGCCCACAGTAGTTCCTTGCTATTTGCCAGTGCAACAGGAAATACCAAGCGTAGCTAATTGCATCACTCAGGAGGCAAAGGCAGGAGGAGAGAGAGAGAGAAACAGACTCAGAGGGTTTTTTTATTGTTGTTTGTTACTAAGAATATCCTCCAGATTTTATTATAGTCAGATGAAAACTTAGATGGTTTCAAATTATGATCTGATAGTTCCCTGCGCACAGACCTTCAGCCCTGCTCTGCCTCCTTTTCCCAACCACCGGGAGCCACCTCTGAGGGCTGGGGAAAAGAAAGGTAAGTTAGGGTGTTTCAGAGAGCTCAGCAATGGCCCAATTCTGCTCCCAGTGAAGCCGGTGGTAAACCTCCCATTGACCTCAGTGGTGGCA
Source organism: Eretmochelys imbricata (assembly GCF_965152235.1). NCBI lineage: Eukaryota > Metazoa > Chordata > Testudines > Cheloniidae > Eretmochelys > Eretmochelys imbricata. The sequence goes on along the minus strand of NC_135577.1, from coordinate 126,246,782 downwards.
GAAGTAGGTAGGCCAGTGCTGAATGCTTCTGAAAATCCCCACCGTGCAAGGAATGTCTCTAGCCCTAGCCCAGCCAGTCCTGCGCTCACCAGCATCTCACGCTGCTGCCCAGCCAAAGGGGGGCACTACACAGCATCCTGACTTAGAAGTGGCCTGACACGGCCCTCGTATGAAGCACTGGGAGCATCAGTGTTCAAGGACCTTCTCTTGGGCTCCGTGGCCCTAGGAAAATGGTCCATTGTTCACCGCCATGGTGCCCAAGAGCTCAGTCCCCTGCCAGCTGAAGTCAAAGGGAATTGACTTCAGTGGAGGCTGTGGATCTGGCCTATGGTTCCCTCCTCCCCCCTCCCTGCCCCGCTGGCCCAAGAGACATATGATGGTGATAGAGCGAGTCTTTCAAAATGTGCATTGAGGTCTGTGACCTGGTCATCTGGCCCTTAAGGTCAGTCCTCTCCATCCCATGGCATGGCTCTTTAAGAGGTGGAGGTGGTCTGATACACAAGGCCTGAGGAGATATGGGCATAGAGGTCCTGGGCAGATGTAGCATTTAGATGGACTCCTGTTACTGTACCTTGGAATCTTGCAGAGAGGGTGAGGCAGGGCTTCCCTCTCACCCTCCGTCGTATCAGGACAGATGCCTGTAGACACTCATGGGAGTAAGAGGACAGCTGCAGGGCCCTGCGTTAGCTGGGAGAAGCCAGAAGCCGGGGAAGGTCTGGTCACTGAACCCACCCAACCTGAGGGTAGAAGGATGGATTGGGGAAAGGGCCAGCTGCACGTGCCTCTACAGCTGGCTTAAAGTACAACACCTGCTATGGAAGGAGAGTTAGGAGGCCGCTGTCTTAAGGAGAGGGGCAAAAGTCCTGTGTGAAACGCAGCCCAGCTCCAGGAGAAGGGCTGGGACCTCCTGAACAGGGGCGGCAACTCGCCAGGATTCTTATATGGACCTAGAGTGGGTGTGAACTGGAGTTTCCCTCTGCAGAATGAGTAAATAAACCAGTCCCCAATGGGGACTGTATAGAGTGTGCCTGCAAGGCCACAGAAGGCCACAAGGGGGGATAAAATCCTCGGCTTGTCCTATACAGTCGTCTTTAATGATCCCTGATTGTGCTGTCCTGAGGAGCACTGCACGCTCTGCAGTGTCTTGTTGAGAATCTTTTAAACCCCCCTCTGGGTATGCAAAGGTGTGATTTGCAGCTTGTGTAGACACAAACCATGTTACCTTTGATCCAGCTAGCCTGGCTAAAAATAGCCATGAAGACGCAACAGTGTGGACTGTATTCGCCCACCTGGTACTCCTGAGTTCAAACTCCCATCACTAGCCCATGCTGAAGCCCATGCTGCTGTATCTTCACCACTATATTTAGCGAGCGAGCTAGATCAAAGCTGGCTTGGGTACCTCTCGACATGCTGCAGTCACACCTCTGGTTGCAGCGGCTAGTGCTGTATAAGGGTGTGGGCAATTCTAAGGGTCACCCTTCCCCTGGTCACACAGCAGGAGCTCTGTGAACGCTGCCCAGAGCAGAGAGCTGGCCACAGCCAGGGACAGGCTTTCGCTTGGGTGCTGTTATGTGGCCGCAAAGTTACAAATGGCATTAAAAATATTTGTTTAACACAAGCGCTCCTTGCATGGACACTGTGACAGGGTGGATTAGGCCCAGAGGTAGGTTAGGCTGGAGGCCTCAGGGTCCTGCCACATTTGTCTCGGGTAAGCAGCAGTGGAGAGGTCCTCCAAGCAGGCTAGAGGGGCTGCAGGGGAAACAGCCAATCAGGACCCAGGAGGGCACTATAAAAAGGATCTACAGAGCTGGGGAGAGGGAGCAGTTCTTTGTTTGAACTGGTGGAGGGTGGATGGCTGATGGAACTGTGGTACAACGGCCAGCCCAATGCTCATAGGGACCAGGGAAGCAAGGAAGAGCTCCTGGCTGGCTACTGGGCCTCAGGTTAGAAGAGCCCAGCGCTAAGGGTAAGACATTGGTAAGGGCTGGGGCCGCAAGGAAGTGGCTCAGGGAACTGAAGACAGTTTTACTAAAGCAGTGAGTGGCTGCTATTCTTAGGTTCCTGGGCTGGGACCTGGAGTAGTGGATGACCCAGGGTTCCCCTCACCCCACATAGGTCACTGGGGAAAGGCCTACAATTGGATGTCAGTAAACCCCCAGAAGGGGACTGAACTGTCAGGAGGCCCAGCTGAAGACTGAGGGCAAAACCACTGCCTACAGGAAGGAAGCTCTGGTGGTACAGCCCAATGGCAGGGCTGGGACTGTTTAAAGACTGTGGACACACCCAACCGGGGGGGAGGCATTTGTGAGAGGTGGGTGCCAACCCCATTACAGACACCATAAGCCAGACACCCTCCCAGCTCCTCTTCATCCCACATGGCCGCTTTAGCTCTGTGACTGTTTGTAATATCCGCCTGGCCTGGCCAAACCATCATGGAAAATTTGCCAGGTCAGCCACAAAATCTATACGTTCACCTTTCACTGTAATGAGAAAACTGTTACTTTACTCTCAATGATCCCCCTCGGCAAATGGGTGAGTGGAATTCTGCACAGTTGCTTGATCAGGCTGTGCTACGGGGAGGTGCTTCATGGAACAAATGCCAGCTCCGGATCCTGTGACACAGAGGCACGTTGGTGGTTCACTACTCTATGTTAGCAACTCTGCTCAAATCTGACAAACTCACTGCACCTAACACGCTGTTGTCGTGATATATACCCAAAAGGTGACACGTAATATCTCACTGGAAAGCTAATAACTCACTGATCATTAATATTCTTGGGTGGTGTATGTACAGGGTGCGTACAAAGAGTTATGGATAAAGTATGTTTGGCAAGCAAGACCTAAGTCCAGTCTGTCCTGGACAAAGGAATGTGTATTTGCTTGTCTGGCCAGGCTGGCTGGCAGGCAGAGACAAGGAAGGTACGTTTACATGTAAGGTAAAACAAAGCTAACGAGCAGGAGAGAAAACATCCTGGCTTCTGTATCCCAGCTGGAGAGAAAAACTTCATCTGGGGATACGCCTCAGAAGAATACATTGCAAATGTTTACTGGGCTATAATGAGAGGGGGGCTGAACCTCAAATGATAAGCAACTGAATCAGCTGCTTGTATGCAATATCACTGTATTATAAAAGTGTATCAAGTAAAGTTTTTTCTGCGATGCACCGGTGATTCATCTCATTGTGAAATATCTCTGTTAACACTGTATGAGGAATTATGGATACTCACTGATATTCTGCTTTAAAGTCTGTGACCAAACACAAGGAGAAACATGTTTGCTCCAGACAGGAGTGAAAGCAGCTATCTAACATCTCCAGTGTAAATTAAACATCATGGGATCACAAAAATGGAAATCCCATTTACACATGAATCAGCATGGTGATGGGAAGTCAACAGGAAGGGGAGAACAGCAGGAAATCTTCCTTCCTCTGATAACAAGGTGAATAAACTTTGGGAGATATAAGCAGAAATAGAAAAGCATTTTGGTGTCCATCACATGGGAGATTCAAAGGGCCGGAGCTCTTCAAATCACAGAACACTGGATAAATATCTAACAGTAGCAAATGCCAGGTGCTTCAGAGGGAATGAACAGAACAGACAATCATTGAGTGATGCATCCCCTGTTGCCCATTTCCAGCTTCCCGCAATCAGAAGCTAGGAACACTTCAGAGCATGGTTTTTGCATCTGTGCCCATCCTGGCTAATAGCCATTGATGGACCTTCCTCCATGAACTTATTCTTCAACCAAGGGGGCTGAAGTCTCTGGGAAATGACTATAGGTGAGAAACCTGCTTAGGAAAAGCAAAAATTTTCAGAACTTGCAGAAATTAAGTTTTAGTCTTAAAAGTTCTGTTTGCTTGTCGCCCTTTCTATCTTTATTCTTTATACTAGGTATCCCTTAATCCTATGTCCTTTTGTTAAATATACTTTTACTATTAAATGAGTTTTTGGTGCTTGAAATAAGAGTGTGTTTGATGCCAGTTAAATTGATGAGCCTGCAGTGTGTGGTCTCTTTAAAGGAAAAACAAACTCAGTAACTTCTGAGAGTGTTCCAGGAGAGGGCTAGACACTGCAGGGGGATATCTCTGGGGAACTTGGGAATTGGGGTTCACGATTTGTTACCTGAAAGGCAAGGTTTAGGCCGGCAGAGCCCTGAAAAGTTTGCTGGTAGGGCAGACAGGCTGGTGTCACGCAGCTGAGCAGTAGCAAAACTCTCACTTGCTGAGGCTGAGGGATAACACGGTTACTCACAGTTCTGGGTGCCTCAGCAGATTGTCACATTGGCAGACAGTGTTGGGGAAATTCGGGCCTGGGAGGGGATTGGGATCACCCTGCAAGGAGTAACTGGGCAGTGGAAGTGAAGGTGGGACCTGCATACGTATATGCTGGCGGTTGGTGCCCAGGTTGTGAACCTCAGTAGCCTAGCATTGAAGGCTGAGTTTCAGGGCCGGTAGTGACACCCCCCTCCCCTTCCTGGTCTGCACTGAAGAGATGCTCTGGGCACTGCGAGCCTATTGCCTGGGACCTGGGTCACACCTGGTGTGAATCAGCAGTAAAGCTGTTGAACTCAGTGAAGATCTACTGGTGAAAAATCTGAGTAAGATCAGAAGCAGGCCCTACTCTTGATGTGAGCTGTGGTTTCTGTTTGGGCTAACATGTCAGTGTACATTTGTTTGGGGTAGGTCGTATGCCCTGTAAAACCAGGACTGGCTAGGAGCTCTTCTTTGACCTTACTTTGCTATTACAACCACAGAGCATGGTGAACGTATTACTTTGTTCTTAAAAATAGAAAAGAATTCTAGCTCCGAACTGATTTGGCAGGGGTGGGGAGCAATTATACAAATCTTTTCCTGCTGGGTTAACTGTTGCTTCAAATACCCTGAGGACCCCTTTCCAGGTTCTGCAACTGGCAGCTGACACCAAAACCTGTTGGAAACTGAACCACCGAAACTGCAGTTAGAACTGGTATCATTTGGTATAGCAAGTGACTCCTTCCACTACCGATACCTTTAACTTATGAGAAAATGTATCGAAGTATTCTTGATTTCTCCAGACCACTGCATAGTTCTTCCCTTGCTGCTTTGCTTATATTAGCTGCCAGTGGCATGATGGCAAAGGACTTGCCCATATAAAGCAGAAGATGAGGCTAGCCACTTCAGGCCAGTAAAGCATAAACTGAAAGCATGTGGGCATGCTCAGTTAAGAACAAAAGTTCTCTGAAGATAAATGTAAAAACGTCATTGGAGTAAGGAAACCGCAGAGCAGCTGCTGAAGGGGTCTTGGAGCTGGCTGATAAAAATATTAATGCTTTACAAGTGACATGGAAAAGGAGAAGTCTGTTTCTGCTTTTGCTGCTTTATGATTGTGAGAAGAGAGCCTGGAAAAAATTAATTTTGTTTGGTTTTTATACTTTAGGAATAGCAGGAATATTAACAGTCATATTCCCTGTTTTTTCATGAGAACTCCTATGACAGTGATGTCCAATACGTTTGCCACTAGCCACATGTGGCTAATAGGCTATTGAATTGTGGCTAATGCATGTGGCTTTTTTATAATGTGGCTAATAAGAAAAATTCAAAACCACAAGTCTGGCTAGCAGTGTGGCTAGCATCGTATTTCTATTGGACGCTGCTGGGGACTAGAGAACTGAAGCAAGACTTGTCTCAGCCTTCACTTGTGTTTGAATCTTGAACAAAGAGCTTTTCTCCCAACTGGCTGTCAGGAGTTTGAAGTACATAGAAGTTAAACAAACTCTTTGGTTTTTGTTACCCCCAAACGCCTTCCCTCTCTCCGTTGTTCAAGCTTCAGTCTCTTGTACGTGTGATGTCAAAATTCCATAGAGACTCTTGGCAGTAATTCACAGTAAATTGGACTGGCTTTTTCTACCGTGGCAACAAGCAGCCCTCACCCACTCTTAAAGAAAACACTACAATTTCTATATACATCATAAAGAAACCAGTGGTTTGAAATAGAGCTGGGCAAAATTAAGAGGCAGGAGCTGGGAATTTTACAATTTTTTTTTAAATTCCCCCCCCCCTTTCCAAAATTTAAATATTTAAAATTTGAAAAACTTCAGCTAGCTATAGAGGTGGTTTTTAGAAATGGAACAGAATTACTGAAACTCATCAATATTATTCCCGATTTTCTTTATAAAATTTTGAAATTTCATCAAAATTTTAAATTTTCTCCCCAGCTCTGTTTCAAACACAACTTCCCCCCTTAGAAGCATTTCCATTTTTTTCAGCTATTAAAAATTAGATTTCTAAAGAACACAACGTTTATGGTGGATAGTTTTCTCCTGCAAAACTACAGTAAGTGTGGAGTATAAGATACATTTTTGTAATGATGTGACATCATTAGTAGAGACAAGGGTTAAAGCTGGTTTCTACTGCAAGGGGTTTTATGATAGTGTTAATACAAAAATAATTCCAGTCCTGATGTTTTGCTGTAGCAGGATGATAGAAAAATAGTTTTTATATACATGTTCCTTTGACCCACTCACTTGCACTCTGCCCACTAGTTTCTCTCCTCCAGGATTTATTCTGGTGTTCCCAGCCACTGAGCAACTTCAACCACTTAAGATATTTAAAAACAAGCTGCCACAAAAATATTTTCTCCTCTCAAATGATTCTATGTTTCACCCAAGGGTGCTCTTGGTATTTCTGCAAAGAGACTAACAAATCCATGGCTGCCCTGAAGAGTCTCTGGATAAGATGGTTCAGGGAGAGTTCTCCTTGGGTATTCATTTCAACAGTGCCCCAAGTGTGTCTGACCATGGCACCTGGTACTAATCTAGTAATCCCCGGGGTACAGCTGAAATGATGTGCAATGCTATTGGAATCTGAAGATGCATGTATAACTGTATTCATGGATTCCTGTGACGGGTCATTGTCGCAGCCTGGTCCAAGCCCCCTCTCTGTTCGAACACCAGACTGTTGTGATCGGATCCTGGTTCCCCCTGTGGTTCCACCTGGAACTGGGGTACCACTGACCCCGTGAACCACCAGCCTGGACCCTCTCTCACATTGAACTGCTGTGACAAGCTGCAAAGCCCTCCAAGCTTGCACTTTCACCAGCATTCACACAGGTAGGGACACCCCTGCTGCAGTTACATGCAGGCTGTCTAATCACCAGCCTCCCAGCCTAGGACCCCAGAGCAGGACCATCCTGCCCTGGTCAAATCTGGCCAGTACGTGGGTTTAATACCAAGTCCACCTGTATGTGAAGAGGACCATACACACTTGTGGTAACCAAGCTGAGATTTTTCCCAGACACCTTAGTCAAATGCACACTGGTTTGGATTAAAACATAAAATAAATTAGATTTTCAGTGATTATAAGTGATAGGAAACAGATCAAAGCAGATTACCTAGTAAATAAACAAAAACCACAAACTGAGCTTAACATACTAGATAGGTAGGATATGAATTAGCAAATTCTCACCCTGAGTGATAAACAGGCTGGCAGATTCTTAAGTCACAAGCTGCTTTTGCTTTGCAGCTTAGGTTTCCCAGGTTTACATACACAGGATACCATCACTTCCCCCTCGTTCAGTCTTTGTTCCTCAGGTGTTTCCAGGTGTGTTGTTGTTGGGAGAGAGGGGTCCCATCATGATGTCATTTCCCGTTTTTATATCGTCTTCCCACTTGTTGGAAAGCTCTTTTGCTGTGACCTGGGTCAAACAGTTCCCATGGCGCAGTGCTATCTCAGAGAGGTTTCTGTTGTCCACAGTTCCTGGGGAATCCTGGTGCTTGTGGCATTTCCTCAATGAGCCATTCACATTGTTTGACCTTTTTACTGTCGTACCTGAAAGGCTGTGTGTGGGTGTGTTCAACCTCACTACATGTTTCAGTATCACATACGTAGCCAAACTTCGTAACTTCACATACGCCGATAGCACACACAATCCAATGGGATATTACTGTCTAGCAGATCAAGACTTTTAGAATGATACCTCACAAGGCACACTTTGTTCAAAACATTTCCTAATTATGTGGCAGTGGTGAACAGACGTCCTGTTTTTAAAGGGATAGACCTGTATTTAAGCCCTCCTGCAGGTGTCCTCACGTTTTCTTAAAAAACGGCAAATTGTCCCATATTTTATCTCTCCCCCACATCGGTACTGGTGGGTCCTGCTGCCAGCTGGATCCCTGTTCGCCAGCTGCCTGCCCACCAGTGTTAAGTGGGGATATCCAGTGGCCAGCGATAGGGGTGGGTGTGCAAGGCTGGTGGCGGGGCGAAGATGCAGTGCGCGGGGGCTGCGTGTTGGCTCTCAGCCAGTCGGGCCCCGCCCCGTTTCTGACCAGCAGTGGCTGCACTCTGCAGCAGCCGGTGAGTGCGGGCAGGTGGCGAATGGTTACCTGTTGCCTCTGCTGCCATCCATCGTCCCTTTATGTTCTCCCCCTCACTGTCCTCTCCCTGCTTTGCCCCTTTGCCCCCCAGCACCACTGCTCCTGCATTTACCCCCCCCCACACACAGCAAAGTGCGTCCCGTTTCCCAGCGCTATGTGGAGAACCAGCCCCTGGTCAGAGCGCTCAGCTCACCAACAGCCTAGCCGACAGCTCCTTCCTTCCCCCACTGCCTCTGGCTGGGCTGGTGCCCTAGGAAAGCCCCAAACCCTCCGGCCTGGGGCGCTGGCCAGGAAGAGTCAAGCCCTGCATGTGCCAAAGTCCTGCACCCTGCTGGCATGGGGAAGGCTCTCTGTCCCTCAGCTAAGATCTGGGGTGGGGGTGGGGACGGGGGAGGAAGCAATTTCCAGCCTCTTCATGCCCCGAACCTGCAGGCTCCGCAGCAGCCCCCGCAGCAGGGGCTTAGCACCCTCTTTAACTGCCCTCCCGCCCTGCCCTGGGCCCTGTCCCCAGAGAGCATGGGGCTGCTGCGTCCCCTAGGCACTTTCCCCTGCTGAGCCACCTCTTTGGCCAGGTTCCCTGAAGCCCCTGCAGTCAGGTTCCCTGGTGCACAAGGCATCCTTAGGGCTTAACTCCTTCCTGCCCATGCTGTAGACAGAGGTGGCTGGGCTATGTTGGTGGCCTACAGCAGCCTGGAGGTGTTAGCTGTCTTTCGGCACTGTGGGCAGGAAGGGACAAGTGAGGAGGGCGGGTGCGGGAGGAGAGAATAGATGAGCTGTAACGGCCCAGGAGCCAGGAAACAGAGCTGTAAACAGGGGAGTTTCAGTGGGAGTTTGTAAGGGGAGTTTGTATTGTGGTGCTTGTTTGGGGTTTGTTTTTGCTGTCGGGGGTGGTGTTTTGGTGTGTTTCCTGTTTCCCAGATTAACAGGATTTAGCGGGGAAGGCTATTACAGATACAGAGGCAGCAGTGCGAGTGACCCGTGTAGTGGAAGACACAATGAAGATGACTGGATGTGGAAGCTGTGGTATGTACATGATCCTGGAGTGGGTACCTGGTAGGAGTTTTGTCTGCATGAAATGCCGTCTGATAGAGCTGATGGAGGAAAAGATCCGAGATTTGGAGACGCAGGTGGAAAGTCTGAGTTTAGAAAGGCGTTCGAGCAGATTATGGAGCAAAGACATGAGGTATCTGAAGGGAAAAGCTCAGACTTGCAGATGGAAGCAGAACTGAGGAATTCTGAGGGGAGACTGGGTGAGGAAAGTGGTCAGTGGAAGCATGTGACTAAAAGAACCCAGCAGAGGAAAAGATGGGCTAGTGAAGGAGAAATAGAGCTCAAGAATAGGTTTGTAGAGTTGGCAAATGAAGAAGGGGCTCAGCAGGTAGTCACTGAAGGTGGAAGGGCAAGGAAGAAAAGAAGAGCGGCTAGTCCTATAGGAAAAGGAGAAGAGTCAATGGAGACTACACCAAAAATGAGCCCCAGGAGGATACAGGATGGGTTGAAGAAGATTACAAGGGAGAATAGGAATGGAAAGAACTTGCAGCCAGAGGGAACAGGGGATAGACTGGAGAATAGCACCGTCACCAGGAAAAGGCAGGTCTGTGTGATCAGGGACTCTTACTGAGAAGAATAGACAGGCCTGTAACCAGAGCTGATCCAGAGAATAGAAGGGTGTGCTGTCTTCCAGGTGCTAAAATATGGGATGTAGACCTGAGGTTGAAAAGGATCCTAAAGGGAGCGGGAAAGAATCCCCTAATTATCCTTCATATGGGAACAAATGATACGGCTAGATTCTCGCTGGAAAGTATTCAGGGAGACTATGCTAGGCTGGGGAAGACGCTTAAGGAAATCGAGGCTCAGGTGATCTTCAGTGGGATTCTGGCTGTTCCTAGAGAAGGGCAACAAAGGTGACAAGATTATGACTATCAACAGATGGCTTAGACAATGATGCTATAAGGAGATATTTGGGATGTATGGCCACTGGGAGGCATTCATGGACAGAGGACAGATCTCTCGGGATGGACTTCATCTGAGTAGGGAAGGAAATAGACTTCTAGGATGGAGGCTGGCACAACGGATTAAGAGAGCTTTAAACTAGGAATTTGGAGGAGATGGTTGGGAGATGTCCAAGTAATCTCCACGCCGGATTTTAGCATTGAGGGGGAAGAAAACGAAGTAAGAAAGTATACAGCCTTGGGTAGGAGAATGGATATAAGGATGAAGGGCAGTGTGGATACAAGTCTAATAGGTTATACTGATAGTAAAATGACCATGCCTAATAGGGTACAGAATGTGAGTGAGGCCAAACAGCAAAAATTAAGATGTTTGTACACCAATGCGAGGAGCCTAGGTAACAAAATGGAGGAACTAGAGCTACTGGTGCAGGAAGTGAAACCAGATATTCTAGGGATAACAGAAACATGGTGGAATAGTCGTCATGACTGGACTACAGGTATTGAAGGGTATGTGCTGTTTAGGAAAGACAGAAATAAAGGTAAAGGTGGTGGAGTAGCATTGTATATCAGTGATGAGGTAGAATGTAAAGAAATAAGAAGCGATGGAATGGATAAGACAGAGTCTGTCTGGGCAAAAATTACATTGGGGAAGAAAACTATTAGAGCCTCCCCTGGGATAGTGCTTGGGGTGTGCTATAGACCGCCGGGATCTAATTTGGATATGGATAGAGCCCTCTTTCATATTTTTAATGAAGTAAATACTAATGGAAACTGCGTGATCATGGGAGACTTTAACTTCCCAGATATAGACTGGAGGACGAGTGCTAGTAATAACAATAGGGCTCAGATTTTCCTCGATGCGATAGCTGATGGATTCCTTCATCAAGTAGTTGCTGAACCGACTAGAGGGGATGCCATTTTAGATTTGGTTTTGGTGAGTAGTGAGGACCTCAGAAGAAATGGTTGTAGGGGACAGTCTTGGCTCAAGTGATCATGAGCTAATTCAGTTCAAACTGAACGGAAGGATTAATAAATAAATCTGCAACTAGGGTTTTTGATTTCAAAAGGGCTGACTTTCAAAAATTAAGGAAATTAGTTAGGGAAACGGATTGGACTGAAGAACTTATGGATCTAAAGGCAGAGGAGGCCTGGGATTACTTTAAATCAAAGCTGCAGAAGCTATCGGAAGCGTGCATCCCAAGAAAGGGGAAAAAATTCATAGGCAGGAGTTGTAGACCAAGCTGGATGAGCAAGCATCTCAGAGGTGATTAAGAAAAAGCAGACAGCATACAGGGAGTGGAAGATGGGAGGGATCAGCAAGGAAAGCTACCTTACTGAGGTCAGAACATGTAGGGATAAAGTGAGACAGGCTAAAAGTCAAGTAGAGTTGGACCTTGCAAAGGGAACTAAAACCAGTTAGTAAAAGGTTCTATAGCCATATAAATAAGTAGAAAACAGAGAAAGAAGAAGTGGGACCGCTAAACACTGAGGATGGAGTGGAGCTCAAGGATTCATAGATTCATAGATATTTAGGTCAGAAGGGACCATTATGATCATCTAGTCTGACCTCCTGCACAACGCAGGCCACAGAATTTCACCCACCACTCCTACAAAAAAAAACCTATATATAGGCATGGCCCAATATCTAAACAAATACTTTGCCTCAGCCTTTAATAAGGCTAAAGAGGATCTTAGGGATAATGGTAGCATGACAAATGGGAATGAGGATATGGAGGTAGATATTACCACATCTGAGGTAGAAGCGAAACTCAAACAGCTTAATGGGACTAAATCGGGGGGCCCAGATAATCTTCATCCAAGAATATTAAAGGAATTGGCACATGAAATTGCAAGCCCATTAGCAAGAATTTTTAATGAATCTGTAAACTCAGGGGCTACACCGTATGATTGGAGAATTGCTAACATAGTTCCTATTTTTAAGAAAAGAGGGAAAAAAAGTGATCCAGGTAACTACAGGCCTGTTAGTTTGACATCTGTAGTATGCAAGGTCTTGGGGAAAAAAAATTGAAGGAGAAAGTAGTTAAAGACATTGAGGTCAATGGTAAATGGGACAAAATACAACATGGTTTTACAAAAGGTAGATTGTGCCAAACCAACCTGATCTCCTTCTTTGAGAAATTAACAGATTTTTTTAGACAAAGGAAATGCAGTGGATCTAATTTACCTAGATTTCAGTAAGGCGTTTGATACCATGCCACATGGGGAATTATTAGTTAAATTGGAAAAGATGGGGATCAATATGAAAATTGAAAGGTGGATAAGGAATTGGTTAAAGGGGAGACTACAAGGGGTCCTACTGAAAGGTGAACTGTCAGGCTGGAGGGAAGTTACTAGTGGAGTTCCTCAAGGATCGGTTTTGGGACCAATCTTATTTAATCTTTTTATTACTGACCTTGGCACAAAAAGTGGGAGTGTGCTAATAAAGTTTGCGGATGATACAAAGCTGGGAGGTATTGCCAGTTTAGAGAGAGACTGGGATATCCTACAGGAAGATTTGGATGACCTTGTAATCTGGAGTAATAGTAATAGGATGAAATTTAATAGTGAGAAGTGCAAGGTCATGCATGTAGGGATTATTAACAGGAAATTTAGTTATAAGCTGGGGACGCATCAATTAGAAGTAACGGAGGAAGAAAAGGACCTTGGAGTATTGGTTGATCATAGGATGACCCAAAAAGAAAAGGATGACTATGAGCCTCCAATGTGATATGGCCGTGAAAAAAGCTAATGCGGTCTTGGGATGCATCAGGCAAGGTATTTCCAGTAGAGATAAGGAGGTTTTAGTACCGTTATACATGGCACTGGTGAGACCTCACCTGGAATACTGTGTGCAGTTCTGGTCTCCCATGTTTAAGAAGGATGAATTCAAACTGGAACAGGTACAGAGAAGGGCTACTAGGATGATCCGAGGAATGGAAAACCTGTCTTATGAAAGGAGACTCAAGGAGCTTGGCTTGTTTAGCCTAACTAAAAGAAGGTTGAGGGGAGATATGATTGCTCTCTGTAAATATATCAGAGGGATACATACTGGAGAGGGAGAGGAATTATTTAAGCTCAGTACCAATGTGGACACAAGAACAAATGGATATAAACTGGCCATCAGGAAGTTTAGACTTGAAATTAGACAAAGGTTTCTAACCATCAGAGGAGTGAAGTTTTGGAATAGCCTTCCAAGGGAAGCAGTGGGGGCAAAAGACCTATCTGGCTTTAAGATTAGACTCGATAAGTTTATGGAGGAGCTGGTATGATGGGATAACATGATTTTGGCAATTAATTGATCTTTAAATATTCATGGTAAATAGGCCCAATGGCCTGTGATGGGATGTCAGATGGGGTGGGATCTGAGTTACTACAGAGAATTCTTTCCTGGGTATCTGGCTGGTGAGTCTTGCCCATATGCTCAGGGTTTAGCTGATCGCCATATTTGGGGTCGGGAAAGAATTTTCCTCCAGGGCAGATTAGAAGAGGCCCTGGAGGTTTTTCGCCTTCCTCTGCAGCGTGGGGCACGGGTCGCTTGCTGGAGGATTCTCTGCTCCTTGAAGTCTTTAAACCACGATTTGAGGAGTTCAGTAGCTCAGACATAGCTGAGAGGTTTTTCGCAGGAGTGGGTAGGTGAGATTCTGTGGCCTGCATTGTGCAGGAGGTCAGACTAGTTGATCGTAATGGTCCCTTCTATGAATCTAAGACACGGGCCAGGTCATCCCTTCCCCAACTCCCCTTTCCCTCCCACACAGTGCCGAAAGGCTGCTGCTGGCCACATCCTGGTGTGAACCCTGGCAGAAATCTGAGGAAACGGGGCATGTGACCTTGTGCATGCACGCCCATACCCATATCCCTGCATGTGTTGCCTCGGGAAGACATGGTACCAGGAGAGGTGGGTCCATCCTGGAAGGCAGAGAGCACCGGGAAGGGAGGGTCATGTTGCTCAGTCACACCCCCCCACACCCCCTCCCCCTGTGTGAGAGAGGTGTATGGGAGTGTGTGTGTGCGGGGGGCGTGGCATGGCGTAGGGGTGTGTTTGTCACCCCTCCCCCTGTGACCCCTAAAGCCAAGAAGGTAAATAAAAAGAACCCGACTAGGCAGTATTTCTTTTTAACAGGGGCTCAGTCAGCTTAATGTTCATTTGAAGGTTTGTACCGCATAGTTCTGATTGCCGTTGAACTCACTTGAATAGGAGTAATTTTACCAGGTGTCCCGTATTCAGCATAGGGAAATATGGTCACCCTATGAATAAGGGGGTTGCCAGGGTGGTACAATGGGTAGTGGCTGAACACTGGTCGTAGCTCTGGATCTCTCAGACACACTCCCAGGTGTGGCCCCTGTGTCCGACACCCTCCTTGGGCAGTGGGACCCTGCAGTCCAGCTGCCTAGACCCTGGAACCAGAACCAGGGCCCTCCCTGGCCTCCTGTTGCTTAGTGCGTTTTCCCAAAGCCCACCTGGCTGTGGGAGCTCTGGTTTGCCAGTTAACCCCTTCAGGGACAATGTGGCGGTAAAGCCAGGAACATGGGCTTAGCAAAGGAATTTCTTAGCCACAGACACTTTACTCTCAGAGCACAAGAGAGTCACTGATCTATGGAAACCAATAAACAATCCTGAATGCCACCCCACCTTGCCAGTCCCAGTTAAGCCAGCCTAACCCCTGGTGTAGACAGCCCTAGGTTGCTGGAAGAATTCTGTTTCTCTAGCTGCTGCCTGTCGGGGAGGGGGATTACCTGTGCTGATGGGAGAACCCCCTCCTCTCAGTACATGTAGCGTCTACACTGAAGTGCAGCCAAGTCCCTGAGTCCCATTTGACCCTCCCTGGTGTTTAAAGACCGAACCAGTTGGACTCAATTGAGAGTTATCTGCGATGACTAGAGCTGAAATCTCACCAGTTTAGGGGCTCAGCCTTAGACCGGGTGTGGGACCAGCATTGCCACGAAGACGCAGCGGCAGCTGAAGTCCCCCCACTCCCCGGCGGAATCACTAAGAAGTGGGCTAAAGGGTGGAGCCTCGGAGCGTGGCATTGCAGGCGTGGCCGTGAGTGGCAAGCAGTAGCCGAGGCGGCGGTCAGCGGTGGCAGAGAGAACAGCAGCAGCGAGCCAGTGGCAGAACTGAGGCTGCAGCCGCACCTCCGAACTCTGGGTCTTCGCTGATCAAGGACAACCACTGTGAGTGGGGTGCCGCAGGGGGGAAGGGAAGTGCTGTGGGAAAGGACACTGGTCCGTGGGACTTCAGTCACGTCACGAGTCCCTCTTTCCTGCTGTTTGGTTTTTTTTATACAGTCGGTTGGAGAGGCGCAAAGGAAAACGGTGGGGGGCGGGGGGGACGCAACCCAGGTTTAGATCATTTGACAATGTAGAGTTTGATTTCAAAGCAGCTCCCGTGACTGGCTGGGATTCTGGCATCGGAGGTGCTGTTCCTCCATTGGCTTTGGTTAGATTATTGGCATCTGCTAATGCTGTTGAGTAGGGCGCTGAGAAAGCGTTTATGAAAGTCCTCTGTGCAGCAGTTATATGTAGCCATCCTTTGACCTCCCGATGGCCAGCAACGGTCGTCACGCTCGGTCCATTAAATGTTGTAACAAATCCAGTTGGTACCAGGCCTCGTGGCAACGTTGGGGATGGCGTACAGCTCCTCCGGCTTCAGAAGCACAAGCCTCTCCCTCCTGGGCTAATGGAGAGTATCCATTAGGTGTTGGCAGTACAGGACCTATGACACAGATAAGCTGTGTGCGTGTGCCCTGAATTAAAAATGAAAATTTGTGAATCCTTTCAACTGCAATTAAAATGAAGCCCCACACGATCAGATGAAAGGAAAAATCACGAGAGCCACATTGTGGCTATAAGTAAAGTGGATGTTCAAGACTTCCAGTTTGGGGGAATTAGTCACCAAAAAAAAAGGCATCTGTGTAATTCTCCTGTCATCTGGCCAATATGCCTGGCAAAAGGTATTCCCCCCACACACACACACACTTCCTCCCCCCCCCTCCTATGCAGGCTCATGATCATTGAAAAGGACTTCCACTCCCCATCTGGGACAGAAAAAGATTTACAGTGAAAATGTTTTTCCCCTCTCTTGGGTGTGAGGAAATAGGATTACAGGTTGTTGGAGAGGTTTTTTGTGGATTTTTTGTTTTTTAATTACTGCCTGCCTTGTGTTGCACAAAGGCCGACATCATCCACTGCATTTGCATGGCAACATAGGAAATCAGTCATTCAGTGTTGCCTTGGTAACTAGAGGGGAAACCCATGTTATCACAGTCCATTGCATCCTTTCCAGGAAATCTACAGAAATTCTAGATGAATGCAAGAAGCAAAAGGGAGGGGAAGCTCAGAAGTTCTTATGACATGCCCTAGCAAGACAAGCTGATTGTAGCCTGTGTTTATGCAAGAGTTAATCAATGGTATTGAAAATGATAGCTCTCCATCAAAGGTTTGTCTCCTAAACCCATGACGCAATATCAGGCCCAGATGGTCTAATTTCGAATACTCAGTTACAACGTTTCGAACTGAATTGAAAAGGGGCCTGTTTCCAGTCCATGCTCAGGCAAAGGCACAGGATGCAAAAGTCACAGCAGCCATGTGTGTAACCCCGGCAGTGCAGCAGATAGAGAATAAAAACAATGGTGTAACTTTTCATACCACCATTGACTTCAATGGCACGACAATGATTTTCCCCACAGGTGGAGGATATGGTCCTGTGAGCGTCGAAAAATGTCAGAACTTTTCCATTAGACCAACTACAAAATCAGTCCCCTGCCACATTGCTACTTGTTCCTTATTCAGATCTGTGCTCGTATGAGATGTCTGTTTGCTGGTCGGTGAGAATTTCCAGAAATCATGAAAGGAAAGTCTTGTGGTTAAGGAGATGGAGTGGGAGTAGACCAGGGTTCAATTCCTGTCTCTGCCCCTTGTATTCCTTTGTGCACACTATTTAACATCCCTCGACCATCATGTCCCCATCTGTAAGAGTGGGATGATTACGCTCACCCACTTCCGTGAGGCTTTATGAGCCTTCTTCCATTAAGCTTGTAAAGTGCTTTGAGGTCCGTGAGGGAAAAGCTCTATCAGAAAAGCTAAATGTTGCCATTATTTCATTAAGATTGTACATAAGGTGGATAGATGTAGTCTGACAGCTCTGTGGCATAGGTCTGAGAAGGATGCTTTAGATAGGTGTGTTGTACTAACAATTACTAAATGATACATGATGTTCATCACAAGTCAACTAAAAGATGCTAACTAGAAGGGCATCTCCTTGAGCTCCGTCTCCGCGGGTGATCCTGTGTAGCAAGCTGTGGCTGCGTGCATGCATACTGGCTGTCAACAAGGATCGCATTTGTGATCTGCTGTACCAAACGGCCCAGGGCCCTGCTACTTATGATCAAGGAGCGATTGTTAGCTGTGAGTAAGCAGGAGGTTGATGTAGCTACAGTAGGTAGCCACGCGTGATAGACATGCACTAAACCAGCGCATTACACTGGGCTATTTTGAGTGTGTATAAACTGAAGCCATTAGCTTCAGAAGTTTATATTGGTTACAGAGGTAGGCTCTGACCCCGGTGGGAGACGTTACTGCGTGTCCTCAGAGACCCAGGCTCAAGCTTAAGGGTCAACTCTTGGTGATACAGGATACTGGTCATGGGTCCACCCATGCATCCAGGCTTAGAAAGTCCCCTTATTAGTAAACATCTCTCCAAATGATTTCATGCAGCTAAACAGTCCTCACGGCTCTCGGAGCGCCTCTGAAAATCAGGATCAAAGTGTCCCAAATGAGGCCCCCCCAGACCAGTGACCACTTCTGAACATTGCTGTCTCTTTATCCTGCTAATAAAGGGTGTCTCTTGTAAAATGCGTATTATCATTATGGATGGGTGTTGCCAGAACACCTAGAGGTCCTGACCAGGACTCCGTTGTGCTAAGCACTATGCACTTGATCAGGGAGATGGAGCAGCTTCCAGATGAGGAGTGATTAAAAAGACCGGGACTGGTCATCTTAGAAGAGAGGACTAAGGAGGGATATGACCGAGGTCTATACAATCATGAATGGGCAGGGGGGAGAAAGTGAACAAGGAAGTGTTGTTTACCCTTTCACGTAACACAAAAACCAGGGGTCAGCCACAGAAATTAATAGGCAGCAGGTTTAAAACAAACAAAAGGAAGTATTTTTTTTTTCACACAGTCAACCTGTGGAGCTCATTGCCAGGGGACACTGTGAAGGCCAAAGTTATAACTGGGATAGATTAATCAATTAGCCAAGATGGTCAAGGATGCAACCCCCATTCTCTGGGTGCCCCTAAACCTCTGATTGCCAGAAGTTGGGATGGGATGGATCACTTGATAATTGCCATGTTCAGTTCATTCCCTCTGAAGCATCTGGCATTGGCTACTGTCAGAAGACAGGATATTGGGCTAGATGGACAATTGGTTTGACTCAGTATGGCCATATACTTTTACATTCATATAAAAGGAGTCTCTGACTCAAAGAGCTCTGGTTCTTGCTAAAAGCTCTGTGGTCTCCCACATTCTTTGGGGCCAGTACCCCTGGTTTAGAGAGGATTCATGATACTTTTCAGTAGATTGAAGATTTCAAATCCCTCATATCATTCCTTCTCTTTGCAATCTTTTCTGCTAGTCAGAAACACAATCAGCTCCGTTAAGCTGCTTGAGCCAAGCCAGACAATGAGCCCATTAAAATATTACAGCTTTCATTAAGAATTTTAATAAAGCAGCATCATGTAAAACGCCACCTGATTCCATGGAGATTCTTGCTTCACAGCCCCCAGGGGCATGTTTACACTGCAGCAGGGAGCGAGCCGCCCAGCCTGGGTAGTCAGACTCGCACTAACGGGGCTCAAGCTAACTCAATAAAACCAGCAGTGTGGACCTTGCTGCACTGGCAGAGGGTCAGGCTGGCCACCCACACTTGGACCCTCCTGATCCCCTGGGTGAGCTGGTATTTAGCAGCTCAGACTAGCATTTTGAACTTGCCAAACCTGCAAAAATCTATATGTTTTACATCTATAAAGCATTTCATTCCATCTTCAGTGTGTATAGTTTCCTGCAAAGAACAACTGTAGACTTCTTTTGCTCTCTGTGCCTGTAATTTTGCAGGTGCAAATAATTATCCTGGTGTACAGTTTAGGCTATTTACACCTACAAATCAGATATTTAAAAGTCTCTAATCAGGTGCTGACAGCTAAATGAGCTAAATTGTGTCTGGTTATTTTTGGGTGCAAATACTGGGGGCAAAAAAGGAAGCCATCTTAAAAAAAAAAAAAAAAACAACCAAAAACCCAGCAATAAACCCTACCTCAGTGCTTCCCTATGGTAGATTTCTTCCCACATGTTCCCCTTTAGAGCTTTCAGACTTGTTACAGGACACTTTAGATTAAATGACTAGAAACGGAGTTATATTTGTTCTTACAACATCAAAGAAAATACGAGGGACCAAATATTTAAATAGCCTCCTTACAGATGTAGTGTCACCACCCAAGGCAGTGCAGCTAAGTGGACGGTGCCCTGGACTGGGGGGCTGAGAAGATCTGGGTTCTATTCCCAGCTCAGCAATGCTAGGGGAGAGGGAGATGGGGACAAACCTGCCTGGCCTGCAGTTACCTCACCCCAGAGGATTCACTGCTCCGTTTGGAAAGGTTTGCTTAGAAGCAAAACACTTTGATTAGCTCCTACAGGCAGCATGGTGGTGGGTCAGGGCCAGACTGTGAAGGGGGTGGGGACTGGTGGAGCAGGCTGACAGTGTGTATGGGGGGGTGGGGGAGGGAGGCAGGGGAGCAGGGCTGCAGTATGTTTGGGGAAGTCAGGCCCGAGAGGTGGGGGGAGCAGAGTGGGGACAGTGTGGGGGGGGAGGTAGCAGTGTGTGTGTGGGGGTCAGGCTACCAAATTGGGGGGGGGAAGCAGTGTGTGTAGAAGAGGGTGGGGAATAGCAGAGGGGGTAGCAGTGTGTATAGGGGAATCAGTCCGGGGGGGAGGGTGCCGGGTAGCAGTGTGTGTAGAGGGGAGACCAGCAGGTGGGGAAGTGGGGGGGTCAGCGTGGGGGGTAGTAGTGTGTGGGGAGGGCCAGCATGAGCTGGGAGTGGTAGGGTGGGTACGGGATGGGGAGGAGATGGAGGTGGGGGCAGTGTGTGTAGGGGGTCAGGCCGGAGGGATATCCGTGGGGGAGGGACAGTGTGTGTAGGGGTCAGACCGGCCTGGGGGGGATATCAGCGGGGCAGAGTGTGTTGGGGGTCAGGCTGGGGGATACAGGGTGCAGTGTGTGTTGGGAGTCAGGCTGCGGGATGCTGGCGGGCAGTGTGTGTAGCGGCAGCCAGAGGATATGGGGGGCCAGGCTGGCCTGGGGGGGGTATCAGTGGGGCCAGGCTGGCCTGGGGGGGTATCAGTGGGGCAAGTGTGCGTTGGGGATTAGGCTGCGGGATGCTGGGGGGCAGTGTGTGTAGCGGCAGCTGGGGGATATGGGGGGACAGGCTGGCCTGGGGGGGATATCAGTGGGGCAGAGTGTGTTGCGGGTCAGGCTAGGGGATACAGGGACAGTGTGCGTAGGGGATGAGGCAGAGGGGGAGTGTGTGTAGGGACAGCTGGGGGATATGGGGGCGCAGTGGGGGGGTGGAAGTGTGTGTAGGGGTTGCGGCTGGGGGGATATCCATGGGGCAGCAGGGGGGGAGGGGGTGGCAGTGTGTGTAGGGGTTGCAGCCGGGGGGGATATCCGTGGGGCCGGGGGTGGGGGGGATATCCGTAGGGGGCGTGGCAGTGTGTAGAGGGGGTGCGGGCGGGGGGGGGGATATCCGTGGGACAGAGGGGGGGTGGCAGTGGTGTGTGGAGGGAGTGCGGCCGGGGGGGGATATCCGTGGGACAGCGGGGGGGCAGTGTGTGGAGGGAGTGAGGCCGGGGGAGGAATATCCGTGGGATGGGGGGGCAGCGTGCGGCGGGGGGGATATCCATGGGACAGCGGGGGGGGCAGTGTGTGGAGGGAGTGCGGCCGGGCGGGGATATCCGTGGGACAGAGGGGGGGTGGCAGTGGTGTGTGGAGGGAGTGCGGCCGGGGGGGGGGATATCCGTGGGACAGCGGGGGGGCAGTGTGTAGAGGGGGTGCGGGCGGGGGGGGATATCCGTGGGACAGAGGGGGGGTGGCAGTGGTGTGTGGAGGGAGTGCGGCCGGGGGGGGGATATCCGTGGGACAGCGGGGGGGCAGTGTGTGGAGGGAGTGAGGCTGGGGGAGGGATATCCGTGGGATGGGGGGGGCAGCGTGCGGCGGGGGGGGATATCCGTGGGACAGCGGGGGGGGCAGTGTGTGGAGGGAGTGCGGCCGGGGGGGGATATCCGTGGGACAGCGGGGGGGGCAGTGTGTGGAGGGGTGCGGCCGGGGGGAGGATATCCGTGGGACAGCGGGGGGGGGCAGTGTGTGGAGGGGTGCGGCCGGGGGGAGGATATCCGTGGGACAGTGGGGGGGGGCAGTGTGTGGAGGGAGTGCGGCCGGGGGGGTATCCGTGGGACAGCGGGGGGGGCAGTGTGTGGAGGGAGTGCGGCCAGGGGGGGATATCCGTGGGGTAGGGGGGTGGCAGTGTGTGGAGGGGTGTGGCGGGGGGGGTATCCGTGGAGCAGAGGAGGGGGTGGCAGTGTGTGGAGGGGTGCGGCGGGGGGGATATCCGTGGGGCGGGGGGGTGGCAGCGTGTGGAGGGGTGCGGCGGGGGGGATATCCGTGGGGCGGGGCGGTGGCAGTGTGTGGAGGGGTGCGGCAGGGGGGGATATCCGTGGGGCGGGGGGGTGGCAGCGTGTGGAGGGGTGCGGCGGGGGGGGATATCCGTGGGGCGGGGCGTGGTGGCAGTGTGTGGAGGGGTGCGGCGGAGGGATATCCGTGGGGCGGGGGGTTGCAGCGTGTGGAGGGGTGCGGCAGGGGGGATATCCGTGGGGCAGAGGAGGGGGTGGCAGCGTGTGGAGGGGTGCGGCGGGGGGGGTACCCGTGGGGCAGAGGAGGGGGTGGCAGCGTGTGGAGGGGTGCGGCGGGGGGGATATCCGTGGGGCGTGGCAGCGTGTGGAGGGGTGCGGCGGGGGGGGATATCCGTGGGGCAGAGGAGGGGGTGGCAGCGTGTGGAGGGGTGCGGCGGGGGGGGTATCCGTGGGGCAGAGGAGGGGGTGGCAGCGTGTCGAGGGGTGTGGCGGGGGGGGATATCCGTGGGGCAGAGGAGGGGGTGGCGGTGTGTGGAGGGGTGCGGCGGGGGGGATATCCGTGGGGCAGAGGAGGGGGTGGCGGTGTGTGGAGGGGTGCGGCGGGGGGGATATCCGTGGGGCAGAGGAGGGGGTGGCGGTGTGTGGAGGGGTGCGGCGGGGGGGTATCCGTGGGGCAGAGGAGGGGGTGGCGGTGTGTGGAGGGGTGTGGCGGGGGGGGATATCCGTGGGGCAGAGGAGGGGGTGGCGGTGTGTGGAGGGGTGCGACAGGGGGGGTATCCGTGGGGCAGAGGAGGGGGTGGCAGCGTGTGGAGGGGTGCGGCGGGGGGGATATCCGTGGGGCGGGGGGGTGGCAGCGTGTGGAGGGGTGCGGCGGGGGGGATATCCGTGGGGCGGGGCGTGGTGGCAGCGTGTGGAGGGGTGCGGCGGGGGGGATATCCGTGGGGCAGAGGAGGGGGTGGCAGTGTGTGGAGGGGTGCGGCGGGGGGGGTATCCGTGGGGCAGAGGAGGGGGTGGCAGTGTGTGGAGGGGTGCGGCGGGGGGGGATATCCGTGGGGGGTGGCAGTGTGTGGAGGGGTGTGGCGGGGGGGATATCCGTGGGGCAGAGGAGGGGGTGACGGTGTGTGGAGGGGTGCGGCGGGGGGGATATCCGTGGGGCAGAGGAGGGGGTGGCAGCGTGTGGAGGGGTGCGGCGGGGGGGGTATCCGTGGGGCGGGGGGGTGGCAGTGTGTGGAGGGGTGCGGCGGGGGGGATATCCGTGGGGCGGGGGGTGGTGGCAGTGTGTGGAGGGGTGCGGCGGGGGGGATATCCGTGGGGCGGGGGGTGGTGGCAGTGTGTGGAGGGGTGCGGCGGGGGGGATATCCGTGGGGCGGGGCGTGGTGGCAGCGTGTGGAGGGGTGCGGCGGGGGGGATATCCGTGGGGCAGAGGAGGGGGTGGCAGTGTGTGGAGGGGTGCGGCGGGGGGATATCCGTGGGGCAGAGGAGGGGGTGGCAGTGTGTGGAGGGGTGCGGCGGGGGGGGTATCCGTGGGGCAGAGGAGGGGGTGGCAGTGTGTGGAGGGGTGCGGCGGGGGGGGATATCCGTGGGGGGTGGCAGTGTGTGGAGGGGTGTGGCGGGGGGGATATCCGTGGGGCAGAGGAGGGGGTGGCAGCGTGTGGAGGGGTGCGGCGGGGGGGGGTATCCGTGGGGTGGGGGGGTGGCAGCGTGTGGAGGGGTGCGGCGGGGGGGATATCCGTGGGGCAGAGGAGGGGGTGGCAGTGTGTGGAGGGGTGCGGCGGGGGGGGATATCCGTGGGGGGTGGCAGTGTGTGGAGGGGTGTGGCGGGGGGGATATCCGTGGGGCAGAGGAGGGGGTGGCAGCGTGTGGAGGGGTGCGGCGGGGGGGGTATCCGTGGGGCGGGGGGGTGGCAGCGTGTGGAGGGGTGCGGCGGGGGGGATATCCGTGGGGCAGAGGAGGGGGTGGCAGTGTGTGGAGGGGTGCGGCGGGGGGGGGATATCCGTGGGGCGTGGCAGCGTGTGGAGGGGTGCGGCGGGGGGGGATATCCGTGGGGCAGAGGAGGGGGTGGCAGCGTGTGGAGGGGTGGCGCGGGGGGGTATCCGTGGGGCAGAGGAGGGGGTGGCAGCGTGTCGAGGGGTGCGGCGGGGGGGGGATATCCGTGGGGCAGAGGAGGGGGTGGCGGTGTGTGGAGGGGTGTGGCGGGGGGGGATATCCGTGGGGCAGAGGAGGGGGTGGCAGTGTGTGGAGGGGTGCGGCGGGGGGGGTATCCGTGGGGCAGAGGAGGGGGTGGCGGTGTGTGGAGGGGTGCGGCGGGGGGGGGATATCCGTGGGGCAGAGGAGGGGGTGGCAGCGTGTGGAGGGGTGCGGCGGGGGGGGGATATCCGTGGGGCAGATGAGGGGGTGGCAGTGTGTGGAGGGGTGCGGCGGGGGGGGATATCCGTGGGGCAGATGAGGGGGTGGCAGCGTGTGGAGGGGTGCGGCGGGGGGAGGATATCCGTGGGGCAGATGAGGGGGTGGCAGTGTGTGGAGGGGTGCGGCGGGGGGGGGATATCCGTGGGGCAGATGAGGGGGTGGCAGTGTGTGGAGGGGTGCGGCGGGGGGGGATATCCGTGGGGCAGATGAGGGGGTGGCAGCGTGTGGAGGGGTGCGGCGGGGGGGGTATCCGTGGGGCAGAGGAGGGGTGGCAGCGTGTGGAGGGGTGCGGCGGGGGGGGTATCCGTGGGGCGGGGGGGTGGCAGTGTGTGGAGGGGTGCGGCGGGGGGGGGATATCCGTGGGGCGTGGCAGCGTGTGGAGGGGTGCGGCGGGGGGGGGTATCCGTGGGGCAGATGAGGGGGTGGCAGCGTGTGGAGGGGTGCGGCGGGGGGGGATATCCGTGGGGCAGATGAGGGGGTGGCAGTGTGTGGAGGGGTGCGGCGGGGGGGGGGATATCCGTGGGGCAGAGGAGGGGTGGCAGCGTGTGGAGGGGTGCGGCGGGGGGGGGATATCCGTGGGGCAGATGAGGGGGTGGCAGTGTGTGGAGGGGTGCGGCGGGGGGGGGATATCCGTGGGGCAGATGAGGGGGTGGCAGTGTGTGGAGGGGTGCGGCGGGGGGGGGATATCCGTGGGGCAGATGAGGGGGTGGCAGCGTGTGGAGGGGTGCGGCGGGGGGGGGTATCCGTGGGGCGGGGGGGTGGTAGTGTGTGGAGGGGTGCGGCCGGGGCCGGGGGGCTCTGCGGGGTCCGAAGCTGCGGGGCCCGCGGGCGGGGAGCGGCCCGTGGGCGGAGGCGGCTGCGCGGGGCCGGGCCGGGGCGGGGGCCGCAGCGGGCGCGGGGCGAGCGCGGAGCCAGCGGCGGGGAGGAGGAAGTCGGAGCCGCGCTGCTTCCTGTCCCCGGGAGGATGATCGCAGACAAGGCTGGGTGGGGACGCCGCTGAGCCCGCCGCCCCTGCCGGAGAAGGCAGCTCCAGCTGTTCCCCCTCGGGCGAGCCGCGAGCGGCGCTAGAAGGTAAAAGCACCGATCTCAGGGCGGCTCCGTTCAGCTCCGGCCCCGGCTGCTGCTGGCTAGCGAGGGGGGCGAGCTGGGCGAGTCTCAGCCGCCGGGTCCTTTTGTTAAACCGACCCATTTACACCGGGGCAGGCAAGCGGCGCGACGCTGTTTCCACCCAGTTCCCCGCGAGCCGGAGCCGGAGCCGGGCGGCGCGTGTGCATCGCTCCCCGTGAGCCGGCGCGGGGGCTTGGTACGGTCGCTCGTTTAAACCCGCCTGCTCACACACGCTATATGGTTGTGGAGCGAGGCTGCCGCTGGAGGATGTGAATTGCAATCATCACGGGTAAAAGCGTGCGCGGAAATTGCTTTGCTTGACAGCCATAGGTGCAACTGGGCTCGAGAGATCCGCCTTGCGTGGCTGCAGTTTGCAAACGGTCTGGTCGTAGGCACTGAGGGTCAGAGGAAAGTGGCCGCTAGACAGGCATACCCTGCTCAGATAGCCACGGAAACCGCCCACGCTCCGCTGGGAGGTGTTAGGTATATTTGAAGTTGTTTACTCTAAAGCAAAGGAAGAAACGGATTCGTTCGAACCCGTAACCGTGCGTTCGTTTCAGCTGGAAATGCTCCGCTTTAGGAAGCATTTCCAAAGTGTTCACTTCAGCTTTCTCGACAAAATGGGCCGTGGCATTCAACCTGATGATGGTGAGATGGAGCACCAAAAAGTAGAAGTGCAGATTGCTGGTCTCTTAGCAGAATGGTGGCCAATAAACAAGGTGCAGAATGCTTTCCCCTGGAGAGATCCTATGATAAGTCCGTTTTAATTTTAAAATATCAGTGTCTCCTACTCCCCTTTGCAGTGCCATTCACAAATCGGAATACAGGGAAGGGACTGTTTTGGGAATTCAGATTGTAAAAATTTTGCATGGAAAAACAGATTGGGGATTAGACTGTCCATAAAAATGGGACCTTTTACAAAGAGTCCAGTCTCCTCAACAAAGATTTAATTTAGAATTTTTGATCCTCAGTTAATCAATTGATTTACCATTGTAGGAAAAGCTTTTTCATGGATGAATGAGGTCTAGTGTTCCATTTATTTATTTGTTTGGGGAAGGGAAGGGGAGGGGAGGAGAGGAATTTTCATTTAACTGAAATCAACCTTCCTCCCCGAAATAGTCAGTATAAAACCAAACTCCAGCATTTCAATCATACATAAATGTCTAATTACCAGTCTCTTTGGATTAGAATCTTTCCACCCCTTAAAGTTATCATTTTATACCAAAGATGGAATACCAAAGTATTATCCACACCCTTACTCCACCTCCTCATACAGAAGCATTTGGACAAAGCACAAAGGAGCATCTGTACAAAGGATTTGAGTTCAGATTATTATTTTTATTACTGGGATTTAACAGGAAATACTGGTGATCTGTAACTGTTTAATGAGGAGTAACCATGGCAGAGGAGTATTTTGTCTACATTGCTGTTAGAAATATATGCAAAACTATATAAATGATATACAGATGCAGGTGGAAACGAACTTGGGAAACTTAATTCCCTGGGTTTGTTTTTCAAATAAGGGACTCGATGGAGGAGAATCACTTGAAATGTAAGTCTTTCTTGCTACCTTGATTGAAAATGGCTTTATGTGTATACAAAAATCCCCATCTCTCTCACACCACCCCCAAGATATTATTAAAGTTAGAGAATAATCAACTAAAAGGTTAACTTGTAGGACAGAAGTAATTTTCATACTGTGATACCTGTTGTATTTAGCTCACTGTAGTCATTTAAAATTCAGTTTGTTTCCATATTTTATTTAAGGAACCAGAGACTGGCATAAAACTGATTTTTCTGGCCAACTCCCAATCAGGATCCTCCCACTGCTCTCCCTAAGACAACACCGAAGCACAGCTTGTAGTTCTCTGCCCAGTAAACAAACCTCTGAATTGTCAGATAGCTTGGACCAGAAGATTAACCTGTATTTCTATGCTGTATAAGGGAAAAGGTTTCCATGTATACTGGCAGCATGATATGTCCAGTGCAATAATGGGTTTTATTTTTGGTTGTTTTGGGGGTTTTTTTTTTGCTTATAGTTTGGCTGTATTAACTGGATTTCACTGAATACATTTTGAGACTGAAATTTTTAATCCTCTTTTCTGCCATATGGCCAGTGGATGAACTGAAATGAGACTCCATTAATTATCCCATAGAAAGCACTAGGGTGAAGCGCTTGTGTTTTTTAAATTGCCTGCATCTCCTGAGTAGATGTGGTGTGTTAGAAGCACTCAGTGCAAAAGCCTGTCTCTAATGCTGTAAAAGAGCCACGCGGAGATTCTTGATCAGTTTAATTTAAGGCAGTGCTCTGAATGCAGGCCCCATGTGCTGTTGAAGCACTTATTCAGAGGATTATAATAGGTCTTTTCTAATACACCACAAATCTTTTGATTATAGCATTTCTCAATTCAGCACAGCATTGCAGTTGGTACCGTCCGTTCCCTACCCCATTGTTCACCATGAATATGGACATAAATCAGTACCACTAGCCTGCTGATCTATTCTGCATCAGTCATAGTACTGTTTGGATGAGATTCCTCCCCACCACCCCGCCCGGAACCAAGAAGGGACCAAAATATATTAGTTTTTTTGTTTTGCTTTTGTTATGTTTTCCCCAGAAAATAAACTTCCCCTCCCCCCCTTTTAAAGCTGGCCTTAAGAAGAGCTCTGTGTCAGCTTGAAAGCTTCTCTCTTTCACCAACAGAAGTTGGTCCAATAAAAGATTACCTCACCCACGTTGTCGCTCTTATCTCCTGGAACAAACATGGCTACAACAACACTGCAAACTACATAAGGAGTCATGTCTACATACTAAACATATTTTTTCTTCTCATTACAGTATTAGTTACTGTACCAGGAGCCTATCAGAAACAAGTGTGGAACCGATGAGTGTTTCCAGAATGGGGAATCAGGTCATGAGATCCCATGTCCTGTTGGTTCTTTAATATATTTTTTCCCTTGCACAGATGCATTTTCTATTTTTGCTTTAGGCAAGGAGGGGATGGAAGAAAGGGCAGGCAGGGTGCCCTGATTTAGGGAGGGCGTTCTGGGTATAAGGAGCGTCCTGGAATATGGTGCATCCACATCGCGTGGGAGTGGAAGGAGGGCATTCAGAATGCGGGAGGAGTTGGCAATTGTAGTGCATGGGTGGGGGGATAGTGGGAAACCGGGCTGGAGAGTTAGGGAGGAGCCAGGCTGTGCACAGTCTTGGAGAAGGATTTGAACTGGATACAGAATGATCCATTTTCTTTACTGGAGCTGCTAATTGCTTTTAAATGCTGCATGAGGAAGGTTTCTAAGCAGCATTCAGGAACGACTTGGCTAGCACTGTGAGTTTCTTGCTGGACTGCTTCTCTCCAAGGCATGCTTCGTGCCGCTGTGCTTTTCCATCCCAGTTATCCTTGTGACTGAGTGTTAAAGGAGGGAGTGTCCACTTTACTTGTGGGAGTTGCAGTGTGTACCTTCTGCTTTTGTTCGTCAATGGTGTATTTAATTTCCCATATCTGCCAACTCAGCCTCCTCCTATGTGATGCGGATGTGTCTTCAGGCAATGCACAGGAGGTGAGAAATATTTGTGGTCCTGTCTCTTTGTTTGGGAAGCCTTTTCCCTACTCCTTTGGGGGCAGTGTAGGTGCTGTACACCCAGTGGCAATCCTATCATAGAATCATGGAATATCAGGGTTGGAAGGGACCTCAGGAGGTCATCTAGTCCAACCCCCTGCTCAAAGCAGGACCAATCCTCAATTTTTGCCCCAGATCCCTAAATGGCCCCCTCAAGGATTGAGCTCACAACCCTGGATTTAGCAGGCCAATGCTCAAACCACTGAGCTATCCCTCCCCCCTATGGAAGGTGGTATGGTATATATCTTGAGCAGGAGTGATGAACAGAGCGAGTTCAACCAGAAAATATCTGGGACTATAAGCAGTACAGAATTGAGGATCCCCTCCTGCCCGCCCCCCCCCCCCAAAAAAAAAAAAAAAAAAGGTGTCTTGGATTTTGTTGCCTGC
This sequence comes from Eretmochelys imbricata, assembly GCF_965152235.1. Classification (NCBI taxonomy): domain Eukaryota; kingdom Metazoa; phylum Chordata; order Testudines; family Cheloniidae; genus Eretmochelys; species Eretmochelys imbricata. Next base: position 126,217,279 of record NC_135577.1, on the reverse strand, counting down.
AGCTTGGGAACTAATCTTGAAATGTGGGAGAGCAGGTGTAGCAGTGAGGTTGTTTCCATACCCTAGTGAGAGTCTGGTGTGGTACCTCTAGGGAATCCCGCTGGCACAGCTCTTACTCCCCAATCTCACCGGGGCCAGCAATTTATTCGGAACATATTGAGACTAGCTCTCCAGACGCAGAACAAGCAGCAGAAATCGGCTCACCTGAGATCTTGGCATGAGCAAGCACTGCCCTAGTGGGCTGCCGCTGCAGGGTGCGTGTTCCAAGTTCAGGGAGTCTGGGAGCCTCCGCCCCATGCCAGCTGGAAGCTCCAGGGAGGGGTCAGTCCTGGTTAATGAAAACCTCTGTCCCATTAGAAAGTGACTGTAAAACACAGTTCAAACCAGACAGGGCTGCACTTAAAGTGCTGCTCTGTCTCAGGCAGTCTGCAGAGACATACGTTAAAGGAAACCTTGGGAGCTGCATTGGCTTCCCATTCAACTGAAGTAGCTAACTTCAGATGGGCTCAGCCAGTGCCCAAGCATCCATCTTGGTGCCTTCTCTAGCCATCTGGTTCTCGTGCTGGCCTTCGAGAAATTGGCTCGCAACTGGATTTTGATTTCAGGGAAAGTTATAAACCTAGTTTCCTCCCTGTTGTTAAATACTTCGGTGTGTGCATTTCCTGGTGGCACGGCACTACCTCTGGGTGTGTGAGTGACGATGCGAGGAGCCAATACCATCTTAACCTCTTCTGGATGATGAGTCAGATTCTGCCCTCGCTTACACGCCCATGCCACCGCAATGTGGCCAAAATCTGGCAAATCTCTCCCCTGGTGGGGGAACGTGGGGTACTGTAGGGTCACCATATCTGCTCTTAGGCCAACCACTCTGCCCACTCAGCTGCTAGCCTAGGATGTGTGGTCAGAAGATAGAGGGGCGGTCAGGCCTCCCCTTCATTCCAGTGATCCCCAGCCATCATAACCACTCCTTGGGGTCCCCGCCCACTGGTGCAGGTTAGAGTAGCCTAACCCATAGCCGGGGACTGGCCTGGTGAAGGGCAACCCCTGCTTGTGCAAACCCTCTCCTCAGCTGCACCAAGAACTCCTTGGCCAGAGCTTAGGATCTAGCTCAGTACCTTTATCTGCTTGGCTTCTGGCCAGTGAGCTGGCTTACCATGAAGAGTGAACAGAATCCACAGGTTTTTTGTTTGCGAGTTGTTTGCCTAGAAGGAATCAGCCAGTTAGTTGCCAAGAAAAGGCCGATTTCAAAGATGTGGAAGATGTAATGCAGAGGAAGAAGAAGTAGCCATTCTGGCTGGATTCAGGCCAAGGTGACGTTCTGCTCTCATTTTGAAAGGTGATGATGTTAGGCTGTGAGAGAAGAAAAGGGTTGGTTTGTTTTCTGGCAAGCTCTAAATCATACTTGGTCCTGCAGTAACTTACGATCAGCAGAGCTTTCCATAGTGTGTGTCTAGGTGAATGATTCATGATTTCTGCTCCGTATTTCCTAATTTGCCAATGAAATCTGCTTTCCATAGATGACAGCTGACAATTAGCCTTGGCTCTTGTTAGCAGAGGACAGTAATTGGCAGATGCATTGGAGAACAGCTGACTCTAGCCTTGGGGAAGATAGAATTAGAAGCAAGTAAAATGGACTGAGTGCCGGGTGAACAGAGCTTTGAGCTTCCACCGAACAGTGCTGAAAAGAGGCTAGTGAGAGCCAGTGTGACCATAAGCCAAGCCAAGCCAAGTGGCCTGGAGGATGCTCCTTGCATGCTGGGGGCTGGGTTCTCAGGGCTGCTGAGGCCCTAAGTAGTGGAAAGTGGCTTTAAAGCAACCAGAGATGGCCTGTGGAGCATTTGCTCTGTGCAGGGGAACGCTGCTTGCCAAAAGCTGACAGAGTCCGTGCAGCAGTTTTGTGCACCCCGTTCACTCCTCATACTGGGTGGGAGGAGGGGATGGTTTTGGGAGCAGGGAGGGGAACTCTGCTAGCCCTGATCCTCCACTGGCATAAGTTAGAGCTGCTGACCTGCAACTTTAACTTGTGCCTAGGCCCTTTGGCTCAGAGTTAGAGAACTATAACCAGGTTCCTTCTGTGTTCGCCCTCTACTTGGCTGAGTTTGTTTGGGGCGGAGAATCTGCCCCATCAAGTTAGAATTCCTTCCATTGTATTCTCTAATCCACTAGCAAATATCATGTCCTTGCTTCTCTTGCTTGTTTTAGTTCTACCTTTTAAAATAGGGCCACGAGATTGCAAACCATTTGCAACAGAAGCACATATGTTATCTCTAAACAATTGACAAAGTCCCATTAATTGGATTATAGTGCTGGGACTTGCATGGATTTATTTTAGATGGCTGAAGCATACAAGGGGTTGGTTTTTTTCTCTGCTCACACCAAGAGGAAGGCAGAGCCGATTCTGTCTCCAAAGATCACAGCAGCTGTGTTCCACGATAACTGAGGGGACAGTATTCCTTCAAGGCGCGTGCGTGCGTGCATGCCGTCTTCAGCCTAAAAACGGTGTTTCAGAGGCAAAGCTTTTTTTCTTTCTAAAAATCCGTGAGTCATTTTAAGAGACAACCACCTCCAGTACATGTGGTTACCATAGTAATTAGCCCTGGCAAGATGGCGGATTGTGCGATGTTAAATCCCTGTTGAAGTCTCTCACCAGGAGAGACCTGTAGTTGTGTGGACTCTAGGAGAGACCCTCAAGAGTTTTGGGGCCTGATCCTGTATGCGCCACCCAGGTGAAAGTCCCCAAGGAAGGTAGTGGGAATTTTGCCTTTTTTGAAGAGCGCAAAATTAGACCTGAATGATTGTAAATTTTGCCCTCGACTCCAGAGCTGCGAAAGCCACCGTTGCCTGAAGTCTCCTCGCACACAGGACCCTGGAGCTGGTTGTCCAAGGTTTTCAAGAAGACAGGCCCCCTTTCATGCCCCGCCCCTCGGGAGAGCGTCTGTTACTAAGGGAGTTGAAACGCTGAAGCAAGGAGACAGGCTGGGGGAGCGGGTTCCTCTTCTTCAGAGGGCAGATGAGAGCCACAAGGATGCCGAGACAACACCTCCCAAGTCATGAGTGCAGCGGGGCAGGGCCTGTGTGCTATGCTCTGGCTCTTCCCTCCCCGTTCCAGAGCAGCATGTTGGTCAGCGAGTGAGGCTGATGGGGGGGGCCCACTTTGTTTCTAAGCCACAAAGCTGGGAAATCTGGAAGTGCAATGCCTTGATGCCTGTGGGACACAGCAGCGAATGTCCAGAGGATTGGAAGGGGGTCGGGGCTACCCTGCCTGTATCCATCCACCCCAGACACAACCTCACGTCGGAGGGATTTTCCCTCTGATACTGCTGCTTGCTGCCACCCTCACTTTGAACGTTTTTCAGGGCTATTCCCTGAGCTTGGTTAAAAAGCCAAAACAATACACGGACATGGTGCCTCGGGCCCGACTGCGATTCTCCTGCCATGGCTAATGCTCATTCTTACTTCTGTTTCTTTCGCTACATTCTTATGGGGTCTGTTTCACTTCCTTGCTTCCACTTGTCTCATCTTTTTACTTTTTGCTGATTGGCTCATCAGTTCGGTGAAGCTTGCTTTGATGTATCCCCCCCTCCCCTTTCTAAAACCTCGTCAGATGTTTTCTCATTACTGGCTTCTGCTTCAGCGTGTTGCTTTGCCGAAGTGCGGGCAAATCGGATTTTGAAGTCCTCCTCCCTCTACTGGCTCTCCTAAGATGGACAAGATCTTGTATTGTAGCAATGGAGGGAGACGTGCTTTAATGCTTTGAATGTAGGCAAAGAATGGCTCCTTCGCAGAGTGGATCTGTGTAGGCTAGAACTCTCATACACCTAGTCCATGGGCTGGATCCCCGGCCTGTTTGATATCTGTATGTGGCTTGCATTGTGTCCAATTCTGGGGAATCTAAGCTTTCATTTTAAAACCCTCGCTATTTTTAATCATCAGCATTGTGAAGAAAGTTCCTGTTTGAATGTCACTGGTACGGTGTTGTCTGCCAGATTTGGAAGATACCTCTCAAAGCCAGTGTTTCAGGGTGTGAGCTCCTCACTCGCACTAATCGCATGAACTTGAAAAATTAATTCCAGGTGATGAAGACTAAAATTTCATTTGCCACAGGAAGGCTGTGATCTCTGGGCAAGCATCTCATTGACATCCATGGGAGATCTGCTGGGGATTTAGGATATAGCCCTAAATTGATACCCCTGCTCATGGGCCATAGTTAAACATGGGATTTGACCCTCTCCCCTGAAAGAGTTTGACACCACTCATGTAAATGTCACTGTTTCAAATGATTACAAATATGATGCACTGGCAAGGAGGGGGGGCATTACAATGGAGTGGGGAACAGTTCCATTTCGGCTGCATCTTGCACCCTGCCTTCAGCTCGACTTTTGCAGACGGAGCACCACTCACCGAAGGAAACGTTCCAGCATTTACAAACAGCCGGCCAGCTTTCAGCTCTTAGCCTAACTTATAGCAGGAAGCAGGAGGTCAGGTAAAAGTTTAAACTCACATGAGCTTTGATGGAAGCAGGAGTAGCAATAGGCGTCTGGGAGTTACTTATGTTGTTCAGACCCTTTCCTCTTTTCTAGCTGCTGCTGTTTCTTCTTTTTGGTTCCTTATTCATGTCCGTTTCTTCTTGTCCCCATCTACAATAACAGCTGGAGTAGTCCTAGGGAAACGGTGAGATGTCACCAGTGAATGCTGTGGCCAGATCTAATGAGCATACAGTGCTTTGGGTGTAGAACCTGTGACTGACGGGGGGCCCCTGAGAATCTGGATGTTTGAAATCTATCCCTGTCACCTCCGCGGAGAGCCAGGCCTGACAGCTTAAATACACAATTGCTTCCCTCCCAAGGGCAACGCACAGGGCATGGGATGCCCCTTAAATTGGCCATCTTGCAGCAGCAGCTGTACGTACAAATCTAATTCACTGGCAGAAGTCCGAGGGGGAACTACTGCTTCACAGGCAAGTGCTCTGTGGCTGTACTAAAGCAACAATGATTGGGGTTCAAGTCGGTCAAGACAGCTCCAGCCAGAATCTGTGGTCTGCCAGCCAAAATGGTCTTTTATTTAAGACCAAGAAACGTAATACTCAACGTGGGAGGAAAGTTAAGTTTGTGCAACATTGTGGTGAGCAAAGCATCAGTAAATACAGTGTTACGGTTCCCACGCCAGCCGTAACCGGGGCCTTGTGTTGCTTCATATGCTGTTAACTTGCCTGGCTTTATATAAAAATATGACTATTAATGCAAATACTATATATACCCAGGGGAACCAGGTGATGGTTGCTGTGGGAACCAAGACTTTGAATTTCCTGACTGGTGTGCAGAAAACCTCACTCATCATTTTGCATTAACAGTTTATGGCGCCTACCTTTTCTAAAGGCCAATCTGTGATGGGTGATGTGAGCTTCAAATGTATGCACCAAACACTTATTGCAACTCTTAATTGACTGCAGCTAGGGTCTGGCTCCAGCTGCATAGGGGGTCTGATCCATTGAAGTCCTTGGGAGCATTTCCATGGGCTTTGGTCGAAGCCCATAATTCGTAGATTAAGGCTGTTTGAAAGTGGAGCTCTCTCCAAAGCTTTGAGGGTTTGGAGAGAGCAGGAGCCTGAGGCAAACCCTCCTGGGTTTGGGTTACGAGGCCAAAGCCCAATTGACGAAGTCTGAAAAACCCAAAGCCACTTTGGTTTTGTTCACTGTTCCATCCAGAGCTCCCCAGCTTGCTGCACTGTAAAGCAGTTAGTGTCCAACAGTGTGCAGCATGGTCCGAGTCTTGGACAGCTCCATCACTTTTGTTTTATTAACCATACTACTTCAGACATGTCCAGGTCATGTGTCGTCCCACGGCAAGTTTAAAATAGATCTATATTTGGAGATATCTGAATTCAAAGAAAGTCTCTCAAGATTGACTTTAGCCAGGAAAAAACACATTTCTCCCCGCTTCCTCCCGCCCAGTGAAGAAATGAGCAAATGGAATTGTTCCAAGCTTTACAAACAAATGAATCCTCTGCCTGCAGAACACTCCATGGTGACTGGACAATGGATGTACTGTGACTGCTGCTTAAGCCAAATCAAACTAGTTTTCATCCTTATCTTGTCCTCCCCTTGCTCCTCACTCATTAATTTTCTTCACTTGTTATCTCTCACCATCATTGTCGCTCAGTCTATGTAGTTTTTCTGAGAGAGGATCAAGAGGTGACTTGACTATGGTCTACAGGTACCTACATGGGGAGGAGATTTCTGATAGAAGATGGCTCTTTAATCTAGTAGGAAAAAGTGTAACGAAATCCAGCAGTTGGAAGCTGAAGAGAGACAAATTCAGAGTAGGAATAAGGTGCAAATTTTTAAGTGTGGTTGGTGGGTAATTAAGCATTGTTCAATTTATCTAGGGGGATGGTGGATTGTCCAGCTCTCGCAGTCTTTAAATTAAGGCCGGATGTCTTTCTAAAAGAGATGCTCTAGTTCAAACTGAAGTCATGGGCTTAATGCAGATGTTACTGGCTGAGGTTCTCTGGCCTGTATGATGCAGGAGATCGGACTTGATGATCATAACGATCCCTTCTGGCCTTAAAATCCATGAATCCTCTGGTAAGGTGGTCAGCTCTTTGAGGAAGGGTATGTCTCTTTATTACACAGGTACCTCACTCTGCACAATGGGACCCAGATCCCTGATTGGGGCCTTTATGTGCTACAGCAATACAAATAAATAATTATAATTAAGAACATAAGAATAGCCATACTGGGTCAGACCAAAGGTCTATCCAGCCCAGTATCCTGTCTACCGACAGTGGCCAACACCAGGTGCCCAAGAGAGAGTGAACCTACCAGATAATGATCTAGTGATCTCTTTCCTGCCATCCATCTCCACCTTCTGACAAACAGAGGCTAGGGACACCATTCCTTACCCATCCTGGCTAATAGCCATTAATGAACTTTATCCAGTTCTCTTTTAAGCCCTGTTATAGTCCTAGCCTTCACAACCTCCTCAGGCAAGGAGTTCCACAGGTTGACTGTGCGCTGAGTAAAGATAGACTGAGACAAGTATAAGCCTGAGCGTTTTTTTCTCCCCCAATTACAAGTGCTTGGAAATGGGGCTCTTATAATGAAGTGTTCTCTCGGTCATAACTAGCGTCAGACTTATATGTAAATGTCAATATCTTCCTGGTGCCAGGAGCAAACAACTGACTGTCTAGTGATTAGATTACTCAGAGAAGTTGAAAGTGAAATCAGTCTTGGAGCAGCTCATGGTGAAAGCGACGCCCTTTGCAACCCTGGCTGAAGTTACAGCAATCCAGCTACACTAGTCACCCTAATTGATTTAACTGTATAGCTTTAAATGGGTTATTGTGATCCACTTACTCGGTGTGACCGCAACATGAATGGGTGTTGCAGGACTGGGAAGCAGACAAATGAGAGAGATACTGTACTAACTTTTCACACTTGTTAGATAAGCTCTTCTAGCTGGTGGGTGGGATCTTGATCTTGGTAAAATAGGTTTATCAAGCAGTCTTGTAGTCCTACCACAACAGCCTTAGGGAAGAACATTTCCCATAATTGTTACTAAAAGCAGTTTTTCTTGCTGGAAAAATTGCTGGCCACAGCTAGGTTCTGAAAGAGTAAACCTAGTCCAAGAGATAATAGGAGGATATAAGCCAACTACCAAATTCAAGTAAGATGTCTGAACATCAGTTAAGGAAGTGTTATTTTACCCCAATCGTTGGATCCTCCTGTCTCCGTGCAGCAGAATGCTCACTTGATTTCCTAGGGTGTTAGGCACACTCAAGCCCCAGTCTTTCAGTGTGATGGGGGTGGATGCACTTGTGTGTCCAGGCTGAGTCCTGTAGAAATCAGTGTTGTTCACCAAAGGTGCAGGGCAAGGTCATGCAGGGCCAGACACCAGGAAGATTTTGGGGGAGATTTTCTTATGGTTTTGAAGCAGAGATGAGAATGGACTAGCAGAGCATTGCTCTGCATTACTCATTGTGATAAAACACCCAGTGCACGAAATCCAATGGATAAGTAAAAGGAAGGAGGAATATGTCTATGTGACATTGTGGGTAAGATTTTCACAGCCGTCTATGGGATCTGGATTCCAGATCCCATAAGGACCTCCCACACAAGGTTAAAATGAATGGAAATTCACTTCAGTTGCAATAGGGGGATTGGATGTCCAAAGAGGATGAGGTTTTTTTAAATGGTAATTTGTAGGTAATTTAGGTTTGCTCAGAAGTAGGAGAGAATCTCCCTCTCCCAGGTTTTCCCTGTGTGTAGAGCATTTAGACAAAGAGAGGCTTATTGCTATACCATTGAAATTAAACTGTGCCCTCTCAGCACTCTCTGGAAACTGCTGTGCCCTTTGGAGCAAAGCCAGTCCCGAAAAGTGTGCTTCAGTCTCTTTAAAATGCCAAGATTATTCAGCAGCACCTAAGGAACGTGAATTTTAATCGCTGCTGTGGTCTGTCAGCTGTGGAATCTAAGAGTGATTGGGTGCAAAGAGATGGGAATCAAAGTAGTTTTAGGGGTCACAGTCCTAGGGTGGCTGGCCCTTTAAGGGGAAATGGGGCCTCAGCCCCACCTGTGACTAGATGTGCTCACCTCCCCAGGTGGGTAATAATGAATGAGGCCATGTGACTAACTTGAGCCAGGCCTGGAGAGAGAAGGGAGGAAGAGACAAATTCCTGGGCTAGTTCTTGGGGCAGGGGGTTTAACTTTCCCACCAGGCAGGACGGAAGCCTGGGAGCAGCTGATGGAAAAAGCGGGAAGTAGCAAGGCTCCTGCAGGAACCCTGGAAAACCAGGGGGAGAGCAGCAGAGGCGGCTGGTTTGCTGACCATGTGGAGCCAGATGGCTGGAAAAGGCAGGTGGAGGCCTGTGGAGAATTCTGACAGGATAGGGCTAGGCATAAACACTGGCTCCGTGGGTACTACGGGGCTGGAGCACCCATGGGGAAAAATTCGTAGGTGCTCTGCACCCACCAGCAGCCACGCTCCCATCACCTCCTTTCCCACCCTGAGCCTGCTGCATCCCTGTTTCTCCGCCCACCTCCCAGCACTTCCCGCCACCAAACAGCTGTTTGGCGGCGCTTAGGACTTTCCAGGAGGGTGGAGGAGCAGGGACGTGGCGCGCTCAGGGGAGGAGACGGAGAAGAGCCGGGGCAGGGGCGGGGACTTGGGGGAAGGGGGTGGAATGGGGGTGGAGTGAGGGCAGGGCTAGGGCTGGGGGTCAAGCACCCACCAGGAACCGTGGAAGTCGGCGCCTATGGGGGCTGGGTGTAGCTTATTTTGAGACTTGACTTTCAGGATTGTTTTAAACTGTTCTGTTAATAAACTCAGCCCCCAGGAATGGTGTCTCTGAACAAAAAGCCTTTGTGGATTATTCCTGGGAACTGAGCAGAAGGCAGCTGAAGCAGAGTAGCCGTAAGGTCGGGTCTCGGGAGGCGGTTGACCCTGTTAGTCATCAACTGGAAATTTAGTCAGTTTAAAAAAAACAAAACAACAAACAAACAAAAAACAACAACAAATAAAACCTAAGTAAGAAGTGGTGTCAGACACTACTCCTACCCCTGGGTCCCCCTCCCAGGGCTTGTGGCTTACAATCACATTTTCCTATTTTAAAGTGCTTTTGTTTAGTCTGTTGCTTTGGGAAAGATCTGTGCAGAGCCAGCTGATGGATTCTGCAGGGGAAGCACTGAATGAGGGAATCTGTCTACACCGAAAGTGCTGTCAAATGCAGAATGAACAAACTGGAGAGGGGCGGGGGTGGGAAATGGGGAAAGAAAACTTGTTTTCTCATTTTTCACGTATTGCCATCTCGGGTGTTTAAAAACGTCAGGAGAGAAGGAGGAGTTCTTAGCTTGTTGGTGTCCCTTAAGTTTCAGGTGGCTAACGCAGCATGTCTGTGAGGAAGTAAACCACCATTAAGACCAAAAAAACAAACGGACTCAACCAGTTTGCTGGTGTCAGCTCAACGGCTAACCAGGAAACTGTTTGCATTGCTTCTCTGTATGTCTTGTCCCACTTTTAGCTCCCGCTGAGGTGCTCCATGATGTCATCCTAATGGTCTCTGATAGTTTCTGGGGCCTAGGGGAGACTGAGCAATATAAGGCCACTAAAATGATTGGGATTCTTGTTTCTCTTTGAAGCTGCTCATCTTACACCCCACAAAAATCTTCCTTCCTGCACTAGAGGATCTGTTCTATTGCAAGCAATTGACAAGATGAAATCCTGTCCCTCATTGAAGTCCATGGAAAAACGCCCATTGATTTAAATGGGCCTAGGATTTCACCCACTGCACATGTGGGTAAACAGGACTAGAGCCCTTATGTTTAAGCCCCATTAATATAGGCGTCTGCAAGTTGAGCTAAGGGAGAATTCCTGCAGCTACTACTGGTAGTAATAATACCTAGCTTTTATGTAAACCCTCTTCATCAGGAGATCTCAAAGCGCTTTACAAAGGAGGTCAGTATTCTCTCCATTTTATACATGGGGAAACTGAGGCACTGGGCAGTGGAGTGACTTGCCCATTGTCACCCAGCAGGCCAGTAGAGGAGCTAGGAATAGAACGCAGGTCTCCTGAGTCCCAGGCCAGTGCTCTGACCACTAGACCAGCAGTCCTTTCGGGGGAGGGGGGCCTGGGGCCCCCCTGCTGAAACCCTGAGCCCTGTCGCCCCCCTATGGAGCTGAAACGGCGCGGTGTGGGGCTGAAGCCCTGAGTTCCCCTTCCCTCTCCCCCCTTAAGCCAGGAGCAGCATGAGGCTGAAACCCTGAGCTTCCCTCTCCGCTGAAGCTGGGAATGGCGGGGCTGAAACCCCAACCTTCCCTCCCACCCCCCACTGAAGCAAGGAATGGGGCTGAAGCCTTGAGTCCATAGGCAAAGTTAAAGGGGCACAAGGGTGTTGCCACCCCCAAACTGTAGTGCCTTACCCAGAATGGGCCTGTCCTGGGGGCAGCTCCACCCCCACCACATCCCTCCTCCTCTCCCTCAGGCCCCCACCTCTGGTCAGATCTGGGTGGGAAGCTGGAGCCAGGCAGCTGCTCCTCTGGCTGCGGTGGTGCCATGGAGTGGGCAGCTGTGGCATTCCCCTGTCTGCTGCTGGTGCCCAGGTTGTGGCTGCTCCTCAGCTCCTACCCCCCTTTTCCTGCTCGCGCAGCTGATCAGAGCTGCCCAGGCTCCGGGGCTGGCAGAGGCCTCAAAAAGAAAAAGTTGAGAACCCAGTAATAGAAAGGCCCTCATCCTCTCTGTGGTCCGGCCACTAGATGGCAATGCCATGTGCACCTTTCACTTCCCTATTGAGTGTGTATTGTCTGCAGCCTGGGTGTTAGTTTCTCTTCACCCAGGGAGGAGACGTTCCCACAAACCATGAACAGATGCACTATGCTGTCCAGCGTTTGCAAGTGTCCAGCGATTGCGTGTCTTGCTATCTTGTGTTACCCCTGTTTTTTGAGTCATTGAGTATATGTTAAAAATCTGACTGGTGAGCCTCCAGTTTGGAATATATCCCCCGAGAGGAAATTGACACACTCACCATAGAATTTAGCTTGCAAAATGCTCGGCTGTGTACAGACACCCAGTAAGAGGCAGTCCCTGTCCCAAAGATCTTGCAGTGTAAACGGATAAAGGGTGGGATGGGAAACAGACACAGAAATAGATTGTCAAGGTCATGCAGCAGGCCAGGGTGGCATTGGGATTTGAACCCAATTCTCCTAATTCCCAGCCTACTGCCTCATCCCGTGGACTACGTTGCTGCAAGCTGGAGTTCTGTCATGTGTAAGTTTAAGGATTATGGGCTATCAGAAAGGTTCAAACATTGGACCTTCAGGTTCCCCAGCATGTACCTGTACCACCTGAGCTTAAGGGGTAACTGTTGCACGTCCCATGACAGCTCACTGTAATAATGACAGCTGGTAGCATTGCTATTAAGGTTGTCCGACACTTCCCATTATAAGACCCTGTTTTCAGTGCCATGTAACTTTATACCTCAGTTCCCCATCCATAAAATTGGGCAAATACCCTCTCATCTCATAGGGGTGCTATGAAAATAAATCCGTTCTGTATTTGTGAAGCACTCAGATAATGTTGTGATGAGGACCACAGACAAGCCTGGGGGGAAACTAATCATTCTGATTTCAGAGCAAGGTGTGAGTAGCATGCAGTGAACGAGGCCTTGGGACGCAGGGATAGCTCAGTGGTTTGAGCATTGGCCTGCTAAACCCAGGGTTGTGAGTTCAATCCTTGAGGGGGCCACTTAGGGAACTGGGGCAAAAATTAGGGATTGGTCCTGCTTTGAGCAGGGGTTGGACTAGATGACCTCCTGAGGTCCCTTCCAACCCTGATATTCCATGATTAGGTATGCTATGTGGTTAAGAAGAGAGAACCAAACTGGATAGATGCTCATTCCTGAGCACTGTCCATCTTGTGCACTGAATGAGGCAGGGGTCCTGTGAATAAAATAATGTGTGATCATGTAATTAAAGACTGTCCAATTAAGGGGCCAAATTAAGCTGCACAGGCATCCTTAATTGTCGCATTTCCTACATGTTCAGTGCTTGGCTTTGCAATGTTCCTTTAACACAGTATTCTACAGAATATGCAATGCATGATGAGGGGGTGTGGCATAAAACTTCTAGCTGCATGAAATAGCAATACTGGTATTAGCTGGGTGTGCAAAGCCATGAGTGAGGTTATGCAGGTTGTTCCAAACGCATGCTGCTAAAACCTCCATACCGCACCGCCAGGTAGTTCGTGTATACCCAGGGATATTACAGAAAACCCACTTTCGAAATGTTAGACTTCTTAAAACTTTTACTGGGGCTATTGCTTGTGTCCCTCCACCTGTGAAACCAGAGGGGTCGGGGAGAGAAATATAGATTAAGAAATTGAAAATCTCTATATGTCCCCTGAAATAGCTCTTCTGCACTTTGCAACATCTGAGCTTAAAGAAACCCAGTTGCTCAGGGGTTTGCTGGGAACCTCCCCTTAAAGTGGTTTAAGTTCCTGTTTCTAGCTCTGTTGCAGTGCTAGATACCAAACCTTCAACCAATCACTAGCTCAGGTCTTCAGAGGGGGTGTGATACTGGGGGGAGGGGAAGTTCCACACTGCGGGAGGCGGGGGGACTATTTATGCGCCAGGCTGCTTGTATTTTTCTGAATGGTGGCTGTATGAAGCTGCTCAGAGGTTTGGTATGTTAAAGGAAGTCTTTAGGATATGTCTGTGTGCAATTAGACACCCACAGCTGGCCCCTGCCAGCTGACTCGGGCTAAGGGGCTGTTTAACTGCGGTGTAGACCAGTGGTTCTCAACCTTCACAGAGCACTGTACTCCTTTCCGGAGTCTGATTTGTCGTGTGTATCCCCAAGATGCACCTCACTGAAAAAACTGCTTGCTTACAAAAATCAGACATAAAAATACAGAAGTGTCGCAGCCCACTAGTCCTGAGAAAACCATATAATTATAAAATAAATTAATGGGAATATAAATATTGTACTTACTTCTCAGTGTTTAGTATAAACAAGTCATTATCTGTATGAAATTTTAGAGTTTGTACTGACTTTGCTAAGTGCTTTTTATGTTGTTGTAAAACTAGGCAAATATCTAGAAGTGTTGATGTACCCCCTGGAAGACCACTGTGTACCCCCAGGGGTACCTGTAGCCCTGGTTGAGAACCACTAGTGTAGACGTTCCAGCTCAGGCTAGAGCCTGGGCTCTAGGACCCTGCGAGGTGGGAGGGTCCCGGAGCTTGGGCTCCAGTCCGAGCCTGAATGTCTACACCGAGGTTAAACAGCCCCTGAGATCAAGTCAGCTGGCATGGGCCAGCCACAGGTGTCTAATTGCAGTGTAGAGGTACGCTTTAGTGGGCAGAGTGCAGGTGGGCAGAGTGCAGGTTAGAGAAATCTAAGGTTCATTGTAAACCCCCGTTTATTACCCACAGAGATCATCCCCATGTGCAGGGAGCGGTTAGTGCTCACTGCCAGAGCAGCTGTTCGCACAAAGCGCCTCTGCAAATAGACACAGACATTTAATTATGGAATCTCTGGTGTTTACAACACTTCTAGAGATCAGTAAGAGACAAGAGCTGCTACTCTTAACCTCCCCACACAGATGGAGCTAGGCGACACGTAGCATTTTCCTGATGACTGACTGACTCCAGAAAAATAGTGGCATGGTTAAGAGTATATTTGTGCTAATTATAGCAAGGTCCTTCCAGCTCTGTCATATATACACTCCTCCGACAGTATCATAGCACTGTTCTTGGGAAGCTAGCTTCTTCTGCATTTTAAAAAAAAAGGGCATTCTTATAAGGAGGACCGTGCTAAAGAATGGAGAATTTTAAAATTGGGAATGACGAGGACATATTTTCCTCTTAACCACCTGCAATAGGGAATGTGTGTAACTCCCATTCTCTACCCTTCCGCAGAAAGCCTGCAAAGTCCTATGCACCGCTAAGTCCCTAGCGATGCTGACTGTTGCGATTTTATCGCATGTCTTGTGATACTTGGAGGCTTTCTTAAAGCCCCAACTCCTGGAGGCACGTGATTAGGAAAGAATCTAAGCTTCTGTTTTTTTTCTTAAGTAAGTTTTTAGCCACCATGGTTGGGGAGAAAAGCTTGAAAATGTGACCCTGCTGCACCCCAAATGCTGTAAAACAGAGGCAAATAAAATAACCCCCAAATCACTCAGATTCTAAGCCAATATCCTGTTTTTTGGGAGCCTGACTCATGCTTTTTGAATACTTGTGGGTGGCAGTTCTGAGTCTGTTGGTGATTTACTGTATGAGTGTCCAGTGTCTAGTACGTTGGGACCCTGATCTGGTCGAGGTCTGTAGAAACAATATCATAGCAATCGTAGGAATGTAGGACTGGAAAGGAACATGATAAATCATCTAGTCCAGTCCTGTGCACTGAGGCATGGCTGAGTGTTAAGACCATCCCTGACAAGTGTTTGTCCAACCTGTTCTTGAAAACTTCCAATGATGAGATTCCACAACCTCCCTTGGCAATTTGTTCCTGTGCTTAACCACCCTGACAGAAGTTTTTCTTAATGTCCAATCTAAAGCTCCCTTGCTGCAATTTAAGCCCATTGCTTCTTGTCCTATCCTCAGTGGTTAAGGAGAACAATTTATCAACCTCCTCTTTATAATAACCTTTTACGTACTTGAAGACTGTCTTCATGTCCCGCCTCAGTCTTCTGTTCTCCAGACTAAACCATGTCATGTTTTCCAGATATTTAATCATTTTTGTTGCTCTCCTCTGGACTTTCTCCAATTTGTCCACATCTTTCCTGAATTGTGATGCCCAGAACTGGACACAATACTCCAGTACCGATATGGGCTCAACTGAATAGAGTAGAAGAATTACTACTTGTCTTTCTTACAACAATCCTCCTAATACATCCTAGAATGATGTTCGCTTTCTTGTGACAGTGTTACATTGTTGACTCATATTTAGTTTGCGATCCACTATAACCCCCAGATCCTGTTCTGCAGTAATCCTTCCTAGGCAGTCATTTCCCATTTTGTGTTTGTGCAACTGATGATTCCAACCTAAATCTAGTATTTTGCATTTGTCAGTGTTGAATTTCATCCTCTTTATATCGGACGATTTCTCTGGTTTGTCACGATCATTTTCAATTGTAGTGCTTGCAACCCCTCTCAGCTTATTGTCTGCAAACTTTATAAATGAACTCTCTCTGCTGTAATCCAAATCATTTTATGGAGATATTGAAGAGAACCAGAGTCAAAGCAGATCCCTGCAGAGCCCCTCTTGATACGCCCTTCTGGCTTGACTGTAATTCATTGCAAACTATAATATATATAATATAAATTACTATGTCCCAAAAGCATGTTTTGAACCTTTGTGGCATTTAGTGATGCATAGGCCTTATGCACTGGGACTTGTGGGAACTATGCTTATGCATAGAAGGGAAGGGGGACAGAACAATTAGGTAGAGCTGGTTGAGGGGGAAAATTTACCAAAAATGTTGAATTTTTTTTTCCTCCCCACCCCCACCACAAATTTCAAATTTTAAAATATCACAATTTGTTGTTTTTGTTTTTTTTAACCTTCTCTCTACTCTGTATATTATAGTCTAGCATTTTAAAAAACTGTGGGTGCAGATTTATCTAGCTCTTAAGAATGCCCTGGCTGGGGATAGATTTCATAGAATCATAGAATATCAGAGTTGGAAGGGACCTCTGGAGGTCATCTAGTCCAACCCCCTGCCCAGAGCAGGACCAATCCCCAACTAAATCATCCCAGCCAGGGCTTTGTCAAGCCTGACCTTAAAAACCTCTAAGGAAGGGGATTCCACCACCTCCCTAGGTAACGCATTCCAGTGTTTCACCACCCTCCTAGTGAAAAAGTTTTTTTCCTAATATCCAACCTAAATTTTTCCCACCGCAACTTGAGACCATTACTCCTTGTCCTGTCATCTGCTATCACCTGAGAATAGTCTAGATCCATCCTCTTTTGGATCCACCTTTCAGGTAGTTAAAAGCAGCTATCAAATCCCCCCTCATTCTTCTCTTCCGCAGACTAAACAATCCCAGTTCCCTCAGCCTCTCCTCATAAGTCATGTGTTCCAGACCCCTAATCATTTTTGTTGCCCTTCGCTGGACTCTCTCCAATTTCTCCACATCCTTCTTGTAGTGTGGGGCCCAAAACTAGACACAGTACTCCAGATGAGGCCTCACCAATGTCGAATAGAGGGGAACGATCACATCCCTCGATCTGCTGGCAATGCCCCTACTTATACACCCCAAAATGCCATTGGCCTTCTTGGCAACAAGGGCACACTGTTGACTCATGTCCAGCTTCTTGTCCACTGTCACCCCTAGGTCCTTCTCTGCAGAACTGCTGCCAAGCCATTCGGTCCCTAGTCTGTAGCGGTGCATTGGATTCTTCCGTCCTAAGTGCAGGACCCTGCACTTATCCTTATTGAACCTCATCAGATTTCTTTTGGCCCAATCCTCCAATTTGTCTAGGTCCCTCTGTATCCTATCCCTACCCTCCAGCGTATCTACCACTCCTCCCAGTTTAGTGTCATCCGCAAACTTGCTGAGGGTGCAGTCCACACCATCCTCCAGATCATTAATGAAGATATTGAACAAAACCAGCCCCAGGACCGACCCTTGGGGCACTCCGCTAGATACCGGCTGCCAACTAGACATGGAGCCATTGATCACTACCCGTTGAGCCTGACAATCTAGCCAACTTTCTACCCACCTTGTAGTGCATCCATCCAGCCCATACTTCTTTAACTTGCTGACAAGAATACTGTGGGAGACCGTGTCAAAAGCTTTGCTAAAGTCAAGAAATAACAGGTCCACTGCTTTCCCTTCATCCACAGAACCAGTTATCTCATCATAGAAGGCAATTAGATTAGTCAGGCATGACTTTCCCTTGGTGAATCCATGCTGACAGTTCCTGATCACTTTCCTCTAGTCTAAGTGCTTCAGAATTGATTCCTTTGTTGGAATTTGTTGATTTGTTGACAGATTCTAAGGGTCAAAAAAAGAATTTCAGATTCTAAGTGCCCAATGTTATCTATCAAAGCTGGGTCTTACTGCTTTCAAAGTAAAGCCCACAGTGATTTAAATAATAATTTTTTTAAAAAATGTTAAATTTCTACACTGTATTTCAACCCTTACTCCTGGGGGAATTCTGGACATGCTCAGAATTCATGTCCCTCCACAGATTTCTTTGCTTCACTGCAGAAAAATGACTTTCTGATGGGGAAGCAAAGGGAAGCCACAAGAGCGGCTATGCAACCCTCACTGGCAGTAGGCTTTTGGTGCCCAGGGCAGCAGGCAGAGAGGTAAATCACTGTGGGGCAGGGGGCGGGACTGGGGAAGACCCAACTGGTGGCTCCTACCCTGCGCCAGGCTCAGCTGCTAGTCCCAGCTGGACTGAGGAAGACAGAACTTCCTCTTCCCCTGCACAGCATCCAGGGCTGGATCAGACCCACCCCCAGATTTCTCCCCAGGCATGAGGAAGCTCTGCAAACTACTCCCTGCTTCCTGCACCCATCACTCCTCAGCTGCAGGGGGAGGGATCTCTGTACAGGGAGCTGCCCCCGCATCCGCCCAACCCCTGTGCATCCAGACCCTCTCATACCCAGACCCTCCCACCAAGCCTCACCACCCTCTTGCACTGTGAACCCCCCTCATGAGGCCCACCTCCTCTGCACCTGGACCAGCCCGATGAGCCACCCGCATCTGGACCCCCCATACTCAGACCCCTCTGCCAAGCTCTGTCCCTCCCCAGGTGCCCCCCAACCCCACTGAACCCCCAACGACCTTCTCCTGGACCCCCACTGCAGAGTCCCATTACTGTTGCACCCAGAACCCCTCAGCAAGCCCCTGTGCATCCAGATCCCCCACTGAGCTGCCCGCATCCAGCTTACCCCACACAGAACCCTCTCAACCCACATCTGGATCCCCCCCACACTAAACCCCTCCACACTTGGATCCTGCAGGGCTGAGCCTGCCTGCCCACACCTGGTGCACCTGGCATGGAGGGGCAGGACCCTGGGGTGTTTCTGGGGCAGGCCCGGTCCTTGCACTGTGTCAGGATTGGGTGCAGTCTCACCTCTGAGTCCATGTCCTGGGGGCAGAGGGGGAGCAGCTGCAGAGTGATCTCCCACCTCTGTGCAGCCAGTAGCCTGTGTTTCCCCAATGCCATGCTGGAGCCTCCACATTTATGTGAAAAATTTCTGCAAAATTCTGTAAATTTTAATATATTGTGCGCAGAATTTTAAAATTTTTGGTGCGGAATGCACTCGAGTAAACCCTGTGTAACCTATGCCTGCTTGGCGCTCTGTCCCCCTCTAGTGGCACTTAGCCCAGCTACCGATTGATGAGTCTGCTACAACCATGGCTAATAGTCATGCACCTTTTAGCTCATGCAGTAGCTGCTCGTACATTAAGCATCAGAAGTCCCAGGTTCGATCCTGTCAGCTGACAAGAGGGGTCTGTCATTTTGCACAAGGCAAAATGCCTAAACCACCTGAAAAATAGAGTTTATAGTGGGGAAAAAGTGGAAACTGACCATGGATGAGCATCATAGATGAGATGTTTTATTATTCAAGTGAAACGAGTGGAGGAAGATGATTTTGTGCTCCTAAAGCAAGCTGTAGTGAAGCATTCAATTATCTCACACCCTTGTGGAAATAAGTAGTCAACAGAGAGGTCCATTGTCTTTCACTAGGTTGAGCTGTTGATGCTCTGAAGCAAATGGAAGAGGCATCAAAGCCTGGCATAGGCACCGACTCCATGGGTGCTCTGGGGCAGAAGCACCAACGGGGAAAAAAATAGTGAGTTCTCAGCACCCACCAGCCGCAGCTATTTGGTGGCACCCCCGACCAGCTGCTTGGCAGCTCAGGGAGGGGTTTGAGGGAAGGTAGAGAGCAGCGGTGGGTGGGGGCCTCGGGGAGGGGGCTGGAGGAGGCGGAGCGTGGGTGGAGCCTCAGGGGAGGGGGGCGGAGTGAAGCCTTGGGGGAAGGGGCAGAACAGGGGCAGGAAGAGGTGGAGCGAGGGGCAGGACCTTGAGGGGGGGAAGGGCGGAGTGGGGGCAGGGCCTCAGGGTGGAGTTCCCCCCCCCCGCTCCCACGGGAAAACTAAAAGTCGGCACCTATGCCTGGTGCCATTGCAGGAATGTGATTTGAGGTCATAATGGGGATAGATTTCTGCAGCTTCTCTCACCCTTTAATAAGGGGCTTGAACACAACTTCTGGCCACTTCGTTTGGATCTTGCGTGAAGTGTAACGTTAAGTTGCAGAGGCGTTGCTCGTGCATCTCCTCCAGTTGCTCCAGTTTCATTGCTGCAATGTGAGAATTGTGTCCTGGATGCTAAATCCAACTGTTGTGCCTCCCAATGTGTGTTTCTTGGCTCCCTAGCCAGGACTGAATAAGAACGAGCAGCTACTCACATTTGCAAAGCAGCTGCTGCTACGTTTTTGGACCAGCAGCTTGATATTATGTGGGTTCAGTGCCTGGCTCAGGCAAGGCAACCGTGGATTGTACTGAGAAAAGAGTAGCAAGGGAACAGCACTTGGGCAAAGAGACCCGTGATGTGGGAAGGGGCAGTATCACATTGTACTTACTGTGACAATTTGGGAAAAAACAGGGGTGAATAATGGAGCCGGGATTTGCCATTTTTATCTAAATGTAGGGGTAGCTATTAAAAACCGTAAGGACTGACCCATCCAGGTTCTCTTGAATCTCAGGCTAGATTGCTTGCGGGAGGAGGGGATGTGGATGTGGGGAGATGGGTAACGAGATAGCAACCTTTCACCTCCAGGTTATTGGCTTATTCTGGCCCAGGTCTGTAGTCACTAGGCTTAGTCATTTCACTTGTTTATTCATAACCCTGGAAGCCGCTCAGGTACCATGGTGATGCTGTGAAAAATATAGGAGCCTCAATAAAATAGCAACCACCGCTACGCGACTGGTGTGAAATGAGTTTCGCTCCAGTTCTTGTTGGAGTGGCCTCCTCGCACATGAGAGTCTGGCTGGAAATCTCAGAGAAGGCAAGGGTTAGATGGGCATGGAAGCTAGCTCACCCTACCACCCTGTGACAGTGGTGCCTCGGGGAGCCAACTGCAGTCACTCAGTCAGGGTGAACTTTGCAAACAGACGGCAAACAAACCCCAAACGCTGGTGGATATTCCAATAATTAGATTTACCAAGGCAGCCCCAAACAGCTTCTATAGCACCTCCCTGGTTACTCAGAAGTCTGAATAATGCAGTTCCCCTAAAGTAGCCAGCTTCCGGCCTCCAGCCAGACACACATGTCAAACATATGATGATAAATTCTGAAAATGTTATTTCTTCATAGAAAAGAAAAGGTTCTCCTGACCCCAAGGACCAAGCCCCAGACCCAGGTCAAATGGTAACTCAGATCTTACCCAAAATACATGCTTATAGTCAATTCTTATTAACTAAACTAAAATTTATTTAAAAAGAAAAAAGAGAGTGTGTTGGTTAAAAGATCAATATACATACAGACTTGAATTCAATTCTTGAGGTTCAGATACATAGCAGAGCTGAGTTTGTAGTTGCCAAAAGTCCTTTTAGAAATAGTCCACAGGTTATAGTCCAATGTCCGTACGTATTCAAGGTGACTCCAGTCCGTGACTGGGGATCTCAATCCTTATGGCTTAAGGTTTCCCCCCTCTTGAAAACCACAGCTGATCTGAGATAAAGAAGGATCGTGGCCCAGGGTTTTTATACATTTCCTGCAGCCTTTTGGCCTCAGAAAACAATAGGCATAACTTTCCTTCTTCCAAACATCATGGCAATTAGCACAGGGTAATTTATCCATTAAACAGTTCTGATACAGGTTACCACAACCTTCAATATATAGACAATAATACAGTTTCCCTCAAGTGTCTTCCTAAATACTAATACTTCTTTTGATCTTTGAATCAAAACTATAGACGAGACTTGTTGGCTTACATCACAAGACATGAACAAACATCTACCCTTCTATCTCTAACAATACAGGCTTGCATTTCAAAGCTTTCTTAATTTACATATCTTCCTAACCAGTCTCTCAAGTTTGGCCATGGGTCTGGTAAGTCTGTGAGTTAATTGGTTTCAGAATAGCAGCTCTGTTAGTCTGTATTCGCAAAAAGAAAAGGAGGACTTGTGGCACCTTAGACACTAACATTTATTTGAGCATAAGCTTTCGTGAGCTACAGCTCACTTCATCGGATGCAATTCATTCTGTCATCTTTCAATAAGATACTATATTACACTCATAACGTCACACACCCCTACAGCTGTTCCCTTAACGCTGATGCTGCGTGCCTTGTTTGAAGTGATGGCCGTTGTCCGGTGCATCCTGTACAAGTATTTCAGGAGCAATCGTACAAAGATTCACACACGCTGATTCCAAGGTGTGATTTGGTGTCTCGCATTAAACGTTATGGGTTGCTTTCCCTGTAAAAATACACGTTGTTTGTCTTTTGTACAATCCCCCTGTAATTTTTTTTTCAAACCTATGTGGTCACCATACAGAGTGCAGCTAGACAAACTGAGGCTAGAAAAAAGAGGCAAGTTTTAACTGTGAGGGTAATTAACCATTGGAACAGCTTTCCTAGGGATGTGGTGGATTCTGTGTCGCAGGAAATTTTTAAATCAAGGTTGGGTGTATTTCTCAAAGGCAGGCTCTAGCTTCAACAGGAGTAATGGGCTTGGTACGTGAACCACGTGGTGAAATTTATGATCTGTGTTCTATGCAGAGCAGACATGTTGATCCTAAGCATCCCTTCTGGCCTTAGAATCTATGTATCTATGAGTTGGTTTGCACGGGCTGCCAGTCTGATTCATTTTGCCAGCACTAAGTGTTTTGGGTTATGCTTCTTGCCTTGCTCTAGTTAAATGTGTCCGTCATAGCCCAGTATAAGATATTCAGTGTTCATTTAATTCCTTTCTGGTCCAAATTCTTTGCCTTTACCTTGTATTAGTCAAAGATAAGGGAAGAGGAGTGCGATAATGAAATGTACAATCTGTTCTGTGCCGAAAATCGAATACGTGTCAGAGGTCCAAAGAAACATGTTTTAAGATTCATAATATCAGAAGATTGCCATGCAGTCTTTACCTGAAGTGAACTCTGTGTGATGTAAAGCGCTAAATGCAAGACTGCAATGCCCAGGTTTAGGTCACATCAGGGGTCAGATTGGGCCCCCTGGTGATCCTGTACTTTTCCCTGGTAAAAGAGCTCTTGTGCTCCAGAATCTGTGTATTTATTTTGTTTTAAAAATACAAATGTCTAGCCCTTATAGTTGCAGAAATAATCTACTGAATATGGACCTGGGCAGTAATGTTGCATGAGTCTTCAGGCAGCTTGAAAGACTAGCTTTAAAAGATGTGAGTGCTTCATTTATCACATTGGGTGGTTGACTCTGAAGCCTAATTATTACAAGGTAAATCTAAATGTTGTCTGTTTCACTGCTGACCCAGGCATGCAAGGAAGAAAAAGGATGGTCATAGTATAAAGATTTGCGTAGCCTATTATGAGAGGCAACATCTTTTGGCATCATTGGTGGGTGGGTCTTTAGTCGGGGGTGGAGCCTGGGGGGCTACCAGCACTTATTTTTTTCCTCTGCAGTTTGATGCCTGGCTGAAGTGGACCCAATTCCTGCTCGAAGCCAAGAACTCAGTCCCTGCATTTGGATGTAGTTGCTCTTTCTTCAGCCCCGTTATGTCCAGCTCTGACAACTGGTTCCAAATAAAGAGCGTGATCCTGGTGTCCTATCTCATTGCAATCAGTGGGAGTTTTTCCTGAATAAGGCCTACAAGGGCTGGGCCCAAATAGATTTTTCCACTAGCCGAGCCCTATTTAAGAACAACATTGAAGCCTGAATAGAAGAAATTCACTTGCATTTTGAAACCACTGGAAGACTTGGCAGTGGGATGATACAGCCAGAGCCAGCAGACTGCAGAAGCAGTGAAGGGAGTGAATATTTGCATTTCGATTGGAAATCTGGACACTGCAAATGAAGCCTGGCCTTAAAACGGTTTGGACAAAGACATAGTGTGCCTCAGAGATGAGGGGGTAAAACTGCTGGCCAAAACTAGGGGCAGAGAGGCAGCCAATAGATTGAAGGGCTAACCCATCTTCAGTGCAGCCTTTGCATACAAGAGAGAGAAAATGCTTCTTGAATTTTTACATAGAGCCATCTCCTGGGTCGTAACCCTCCGTCTGAGGAAACTCTGGTATAGCTCTCAAGAGCCAGGGGCAAATACCGATTTCAAAGTCAAAGATGGTCCTGCTTTATGCAGTTGCCTCTGATTGTCAGCATTAGGGAGCTGATCTCTTCAGTTACACTCAGATGATTTTTGAAAAGGCCCTCACTAAGGGGTTCATGGGGAAATTGCCTAGACGTGGTATTTTCATATGTCAGTATAAATTGAGGTTTTCCTTTGAAAGCCCAGATAACATGCTAGTGAAAAGACTAAAGCTTGAGAAGCTGAAATACAAACAAAACACAGTGTGGTAATGGTGAGTCCAACCAGTACTACAGAAGTTTTCATGCTGGAATGGAAGGAATATTGCAAAACCCCAGGCCCTTTATAGTAGCTCAGTTTCCCAGAACTGCCTCTGAGCCCTCATGCCTCTTTCCCAGGATTTAGCTTTCAGTTTAAGACTGTTTCCCAGAATCCCCCCGCATTCGAGCCTCCCCCAGTCAGGTGCAAACTGTCTCCTTACTCCGAGACCCTTCAGCGAGGTGCATCATTTAGAGAGGAAGGACGTGCTTTTTGAAGGAGAATAGGTGAATATGCTCGGACTGGCAGTATGAGTCTTCACTGCAGATTTAACTCGAGTCAGAGTAGCTGCACTGGGATATAATTAGGTTCAGTAGAATTGAGTTTTAATTTTATTATAAACAACGAGGGGTCCTTGTGGCACCTTAGAGACTAACAAATTTATGCCGAAATAAATTTGTTAGTCTCTAAGGTCCACAAGGACTCCTCAGTTTTTTGCGGATACGGACTAACACGGCTGCCCCTCTGAATTTTATTATAGTTTCTATGTTTGTTTCTAAGCATTGTTTCCCCCTATTTTTATATATTTAAGCTTTCAAAGTTGCAGGAAATCCTGGGTGGGGGACAACAGTAAGGATTTAATGACAGCCGATATTGAGGTTCAAAAAACCACAAATTGTCAACATCACATGTCAAAACTTACGAAGTAAATATCCTTAAATCAAACCCCAATAAATTCTTAAGTAGCATTTTTCTTACTTTCTTGCTTTGTAAATCTTTATCATCATCTATGGAAATATTTTTTTCATTGGTTGGTGTGTGTGTGTGACAGATTAGCAATTTCCTGCAACCTCTGTGGGATATCTTCTTGTATTGAGTTTATGTACCAATTGTGGGCCAGGGATTGTATGTAATTTGGGGGAGGGTGTCCAGAGTCCCTCCAGGGACTAAGAATAAAGGGGTGTGATTAGGTAAATTTGCTCAGGATGTAACACCTCCAGAGAGGTACCACGCCCTGGAGAGGCTCCCATAAACTGGTTCAAACTGGATTCTCCAGGGGCAAAGACAAAGAAAGGACTTCTGGATAGACAGCAGGCCCTTTAAACACAGGCTGTCTGATCCAGCAAGTGGGCAGGACCCTCTGTCCATGGGAAGCCCTAATCTTTGAGGAAGGGCTGGAAGGACCACAACCCTTTTGGGAGACTGGGGGGCGTGGGGTGATCTCTGGTAAGCTCATTAGTATGTGTGTAGGTTCTTTTAGTGTGTTTAATGTTTTCTCTGTAGCGCTTTTACCTTAAGAATAAATGTGCTAGCTTAGAAAAAGGCGTGTGATACCTGAAAACCATGGGTGATCACAGCTGTACATAGCCTCTGAAGAGACAGCAAAGCGCAGAGGCAGGCCTGCTTAGGCAGTCTGGCCTACTGGGAATATCACAGTCTAGGAAGGGAACTGTGAAGCCTGGAAAAACCCCAGTCAGGAGGGAGAGAGACACATGTCTCTACCCAAGAGAGGAGCTCAGAGAGGGTGCCCTGCTGGGCCGCGGAGGAGGAAATACAGGTGCAGTTGCCCTCCATGAAATTGGCATTGACTGACACTTCACAGTACAAATCTAACCCTTCCGAGCCTAGCTCTGACACTTGGGTTGCTGTGTCCACACCGGCACCGCCCTCGCTTGTGCGTGCGTGGTGCTGAGTCTTCCGGGAGCACAGCCCAGGGTTCTTAGAAGGGCCGTCCGCTGAGCCCTTCTAGGAATTCTTTCCCACGGAGTTGTGGGAGTACTTGTCCGTCCGTTTAGGGCACATGGGGGAATTGTGGGAAGGCATTGGAGCCCTAGGAGCACTCGCGTGGTGCTAGCTTGTGTCCGCACTACAGAGTGGTCATATTAGCCGCTGACAACTTGTGCTAACTCAAGTTTTAGCCTGTCGCTCCTCTTGGGCCCACAATGGGAATTAAAAGCACCACCGCACGTAGGGGTTTTTGTGTGTGGACAGGACTTGTGTGAGGGTAACATCCGAATTAACTCTGCAGTGAAAACAAGCTCACAGGTGGCAAACTAAAATACAGCTCAAAGCCAGGCAAGTCAGCGTTAAGGTAGGGAGTCATCCTGGCCCCCAACTAAACTAACTTAACAAGCCATGGGCTTCTCCAAGCACCAAGCTGTGGGATCTGTGCCTTATAAAGAGTTACTCATCAGCTTTTCAAGGACACTTGGAGCAGGAGACAACTACAGTAGACAAGAGAGCCCATTCATGCTGAAGAAAGGGATTTGATTGTTTCTTCTACTCCCAGGGAGGCTAGGCTTGGGGGAATCCCATTGGTTTACTTAGTCTGTAAGCTCTTTGGGGCAGGGATTTTTCTTTACTATGTTTGTACAGCACCTGGAGTGAAGGGCAGAGGCAGCCTCTGGGAGTTATCACATTGCAAATAATAAACCTGTAGGCTCATGTGTGGCATATCCTTGCCAGAGGAGTGACTCTGGCCCCATACTTTGATGCCCCATCCTATGCCCACTCTAGAGAGTATTGAATGTTATCAAGGTGGCATTGGACGTTTATTGCCTTCACATTTGCTCATTGCTGCATGCTGTTAGCTGACACTCTTGTTGCTCTGCTGGGGTGTGCTGTAATAGTCTGGCAAGACGTAACTATGTAAATTAAACCTCCATGCAGTTGCTGTTACCCTTCCGAGCAATCTCAGCATATTCCTGAAATAAACCCT
Organism: Eretmochelys imbricata; assembly: GCF_965152235.1. NCBI lineage: Eukaryota > Metazoa > Chordata > Testudines > Cheloniidae > Eretmochelys > Eretmochelys imbricata. The sequence goes on along the minus strand of NC_135577.1, from coordinate 126,190,580 downwards.
AATGCTACCAAGGCAGAGCTAACTGAAAATTTCAGACTGATGTTTATCACTTTTAACCAGACAGCCCCAATCTTGCCATATCCATTTTCCGAATGGCTAGGCAGCCCCCCAGCACTGTTTCATATCAATCTGAAATCGGTTTCCTGTACAGAGCTTCACATTTGACCTTCAATCTGGCGTGCTTAAAAAAGAAGCAATGCAACCGCCTACGCTAATAAGTTTCTTGGCGTTAAGTGTAGAACTTGATTGTCAGCAAGTGAAACGTCAGTGAAACACACCCACGTTAAACGGCACGCAAACCAGTCTCTCAAACCTTCCATTGTGAATTACTCCTCCCAACGGAGCGTGTCCGGGAATAGCAGAATCCTAATTGCCAAACAGGCCAGAAAAGAGAATGGATGGAAGAAAAGTCTGGACTTCATTTTATATTCCAGTGGTATGAGTTTTAATAAGACAGTTACCATAATTTGTGATTAAATTGCCCTAGCCAGGCATGTACACGGCATGTTTTCTTAGCAGGTGCAGGGCCTTTCACAAATATATCGGCTATGGCTTAGCAGTTGTGAATGCAGCTCGCTGGTCAAAGAAGCTGCGATGCCCTCTGATTCTCAAACGCATTGTAGCCCTTTTGATAGGTGGCAAAATGCAAAAACAGGAATGCTAGATTATGAGGAAGGATGTCTCACAGATGTGAGACCTTGGGAGCCGGGAAACTTCAAAGACTGTTCTACTGAGATGTGCCAGATGCTGTGTGCACATGGGATGTTCGTAGACTATTGTACCAATGTATCTGCATGTTCCTGGCTCGCTGGGTGGATTTCCTATGGAATCTGGACTCGCTGGAGGGTGATTAATGCAGAGTCCTGACGCCGGTTAAGCTGATACCCTGCACTTTGAAGCGTTGCCTTCTGGGGGAAGTGGCATTGACTGTTACCTGTTTTGGGAGGCCAAGGCCCCAAACTGATCTGACTCAGGGTTCTCCTGCATCCAAAAACTGACAGGAGAGCCCTGCTGGAAGGGGTTGAAAGATTTTGCAATCTACTGGAGTCCCCAGGGTGGAAGATGGAGAACACCAGGGACAGCAGGCCACAGATAAGCTCCTCATTGTTTTCAAGAGACATTTTCTCTGTAATGCTTTTTGTTCTGAATTAATACAAGGCTTTATGAAAGCTGACTGGCCCCTGGTTAACCCTCTCCTTGCCTTGGAGAGAGAGCAGGATGGCAGGTGCTTAACTAAACTCCCAGTACTAAGGTGATAACAGTGACCTGCAAGAGGAGATTGCACCCTAAATCCCTAATCTTGGGGGAGGGGAGTGTGAGTTCCTTCCCTGAGCAAGGTGACAGCCAGAGACCAGAGCCCTGAGAGGGGGAGGAGGGCAGAAGTGAAGTTAACACTGGAACTGGAACGGAACAGGCCTGTGGTTAGTGCACTAGCATGGGACTTGGAAGACTTGGGTTCAAGTCCCTATTTTGCCACAGACTCTTTGGGTAACCAGGGGCAAATCATTTACTCTCTGGGCTTAAGTTCTCCAACTGTAAAATGGCATTTCCTTACCTCCCAGGAGAATCAACACCTCAAAGATTGTCAAGCTGTCAGATACTTTGGTAAATACCCAGTACATAGATCCACTGGTCATTAGTTTTTGGATGCCAGAGACAGCAAAGGTTGGGGTGGGAATTAGACGCCCCATTGGCGTAACACTGTGGCCCATTATGTGGAATTGCACATTATGAGCAACTTATCTTGAAACTAGCCATTATATTGGCTCAGTCCTGTAATTAGACAAGTTTATTCCCTTTTTGATTAGGTCTTTGAAGGAACAGGCAGGTGTCGGTTATAGGAGAGGGGAAAAAAACCACCTTCGCAATTACTATTCATTGTGGGGGTGTGGACAATGTAATTTACAAACCTGTCAAATAGTCTAGTGCTACCCATGGGAGCATTAATGTAAAGTAAACTGAGGCTGACAAGTGTTTCATTAGACAAACATCGCTGTTTGGTAGACATGCATTAAATGCACTGTAGTGCCTGGTGGTAAATAACAGGCTGTACACTTTTTGGTCCATAATTCAGGCCTGTCTGAATCCACAGAAGCAATTCCTAAGATTGATTTGTCTACCTCCAATAGTGATTGAATAATTATTCAAATTGCCCTGTAGGTAATCCAGACACCGTATGTAATTTAAGGACACATTTAGTATATTAAAGATTTCTGGCATTTGATTGAATTTTACTGGTGAAACCTATTGGAAAACAAACAGCATTCAAATTGTGGGCAAATGTGATCATACAGTGGTAGCCCCTGGAAAAACTTAGCACAATTACTAGGCTCTGCATCCTGGACCATAGTTCAAACAGAAGTTATACGCTTGATACAGAAGTTGCAAGGTGAGGTTCTTTGGCCTGTATTATGCTGGAGATCCAGCTAAATGATTATGATCTGGTCATTGTAAATCTGGCCATGAATTTCACACTGGACCAAGCCGCACTGCTCAGCTACTCTACGTGTTGGCATCCCCACTCCACTAGGCTTGCCACGAGACTTAAATCCTGCAGCAAACCTCCTGCAGCACAAGCTGAAATCCACCCGTGGCTAACAGAGCTGGAAAAAGCTAGCTGTTGAGTGTCACCTTATTTCCTCAAAAACACTGAACCACATTCTTACAATGGTATGGCACGTCCTCCATGGAGTTACATCCAGGATACATTTCCATGGAGTTCCATCAAGGTTACCTCAACAACTCAGCGCAAAGGAAACACCTGGCAACCCTTGGACATGGTATCGTTGCATTTGTCCCAGAGACTTCCATGGGAGTTGCATCTGCTTATATCCAATCTGAACTTGGCCCATCACAGCAGAAGGTGGAAAAGGAGATTAGAAAGGTAGGGCAGTGAGTTGGGATAGTTTCTACCCCATTTAGGGCCTTAATTTAGCAGCCAGAGTGGGGAAAGGGGCCAGGCCTTGTCATATCTAAGAATCTGGCCCAATCTACTTTCTAATACTTAAAAACGGGGAACCCAAACGAGGGAAATTGTTGAAAACCCCCCAACCCCCACCCCCAAGGGACAGCCCTGTAGGATTTAGGCAGGGTGGTCGCTTCACTGCATTACAGCTGATTTGAATTGCTGACGCATTTGCTAGTCTTACATACCTGGGATATAGTCCCACTAGCTGATCCGGACAGAAGACACAAGCAGAGGGTGAAGCTTTACTTAAGTCATGACCTATGTAATGCTAATTTGAGAACTTTGCCTGCTGAGACATTGAAAGCCCAATTTAAGCTGCATCTCCCCCTGCATCAGTTTATTCTTAATTTCCTGATTTGCTTGTCTGCTGTCTATTTCCGCAAACATAATACGTATGTTTTTTTTTTTAATATATTATTTGTATAATTCCCACAGCGTGTCAGGCACTGTGCTAACAGGTCTGCAGACTAGGTCCTTCACCCAAAAAGCTAGCTATCGCAGAGCCAGATCCTGCAAACCCTTATATGCGTAACATTCATGATGCTCAGGTTCCCAGTGATTTTCTATTATTTCTATGCCACTAGCATCTAGATACCCCATTGTGAGGCGTACTCTACAGAAAACTGTGTCCCTGTTCCAAAGAGCTTAATATTTAAGGGGTGTCAAAGTTTGACTCAGACTCACAATTTATCAGACCACTCTGTTTTATTAGCAAAGCTGCTCTGCTAATACATTTAGAAGTGAGCCCCCCGAGTGGGGCTTGTGTCTCTTAATTTATACAGCTTGCTGGAGAACAAGTTACAGAGACGTTACAGACAAAAGAAGAAAAAGATTTTAGTCACCACCCTTCGAGATCCCTGAGACCAGTCACGTATCTTCAATTACCTGCCACCCTTAACAATCTCCTTTAACAGCTTCCAGTTAACTTAACTAATTGCCCTTCACACCTTCCATTCTGATGCCTGCTTCTCAGACGTGCTGGCTCTATCTTAATTGCTTCTCCATTCAAAAGCTAACTGTCCCTACGTGTGCTCCCTCAGATACTTTGTAACATGTTTTGGCATGCCCTCTCATATACAATGTATCCAGCATGTCCCCTTATACAACGTTATACTTCCACAGGGGTATGTCTACACTGCAGTCTGAGGGGTGATTGTGGCATGAATTAATATAGCAATGTAGACACCGTGGCACTGTCTGCCATGGTTCTATTTTTAGCTGAGCTAGTGCTGGTAAAGCTAACACAGGATTGTCTTCCCATGCCGCAGTCACACCGCGGATTGCAGTGTAGACCACGCCAAAAGACAAGACAAACCAGAAAGCAACTTGCCCAAAGTACTTGCCAAACGATCTCCTGTCTTTGTGTGAGATGCCCCGAGTAGATACTTGGTTGGTGAAGATTGAAGGATGGGATGGGATGGCATAGGAAGTAACGTGCATGGCCAGTGATGTGTGTCATGTGCCTTATTCATTCCAGAGCTGTTAGACGTGAGCAAATGGACAGGAAAAGAATTTGTCTTTGAAGGGAGAGCAGAGGTTTATGGGTCTCTGCGGAGAAGGGTGTGTTTTAAGGAAGGACATGAAAGAGAAGACCACGGAGATAGGTGAGGCTGGATAGGAAGTGGGCTCCAGGATAGTAGGGGAGGGATATGAAAGGCAAATGCAGTGGCAAAATCCACAGTATCTAAAAGCTCAGACATACAAAGGCACTGGATTATATGCAGAAAGCTTGCCGGGGCAACTGTGTCTTCTGCATTGGCAGTGCCCAGAGGGATCAGCAGAATTCCCATCGGCTCAAGCTCAGTGGTTTGAAATAAAGCCTTCCAGAACACAGGACCCGATGTTTTTTCTGAAATGGTGCCGTTCTCAAGTCTGCAGAACCTTAAACGGCTGGAACTGATGCTCGTCTGCCTTGTGCCCTGCGTGCTCGTTTGCACAAATGACTGGCCTCAGTGCAGGGCAGTGGGCATCGGGTGCAGAGGGTTCTGTGCCCGCTGCCTTTCGGGAAGCAGATTGTTAAGCTTTTGTTACAATTCACAAAACCTTAAACAGGCTGAGTCCCAAGTATCCAGCTGAGGTTCTAATATCCTCTGTTACTTCTGCCTTCTAAGGCAGGTGTGAGGTGAGAGAGGTGGTCCTGCGGACTCATGGGTCGAAGAATAGACATAGCTCACATCTGACTCAGCAGCCAGGGTCAGTGCAGTCCCTTCTTACTGGAGTCGGGAATTACCACAGATTTTAGGCCCTGCCATTGAATCTGTTTGACATCAGCTGGACATCATACTGGTGGAGGGGTCTGCCAGCAGGGATCCAGTTGGAGAACTGGGGGCTTCGCTCGTTCTAAGAGAAGAGCATAGATCTTGCCGTTTGCCAGTTTTCAGCCAGGCTTTTATTTCAATTATTTGAATGATTTTTGTGTCATGTTGCATCCATTGTCTGGCTCACTGTTGTAGAGACACAAGGGGTTTGTGAGATGCTGGTACCATAAAAATAAAATGCAATATTTATTAGAAGACTATTATAATTGTCACTCATACATTATTCTTAGAGGATCCTGTTCTTAATTTATGTCCATTATTTCCCTCCCTCCCTGGCTGATGCTTCGAGATAAATGCCTGTAAGGAGGATTTTTTCCTCCCTCTCCTTCCTGCTTTCCTTCGTTCTTGAATCCTTCTTCTCCTTTGTTGATGTGCTGACTGGTGCTGTGGATGCATCAGCTCGCAATGAAAAGACTAATCTCTCAAGATCATGGTAGAGAGAGAGAAGGCTGCTCTTAAAGCAGAGACCTAGAACAGAGAGAGAGAATAGCGAATGATAAATTTAGATTTTTTTTTAGGATGGGGGAGGGGTTCCACAGACTCTTAAGTCCAATAGAAACGTTTCCATTCATTTTTTAAAAACACCAGTAGACCGTGGTTTTTTAAATCCACCCCTTGCACCCAGAAGTACAACTGACTTGAGTGATTTTCATAGTTGCAGTTCAGAGGAATGCAGTGAGCAAACGGCATTAGTAGGCTTTCAATTTTAATCACCTCTGGTGTTTGGTAGTTGTATGGGTAAGGAACTGTGTCTACAGAAGGAAAAACTGTTTACAATGTTCCGTTTCAATACAATTAGAGTTAGAAATCAAAGATGGGGCGGGGGAAGAGGGAGAATAGATGAAATTATCAAGTCTCGTGGCATTGAGATATTGGAGGATGTGCTCTAGTGGTCCATTCATATCCATCTTAGCTGGCAAAAAGCAATCCTGAGCAGCCCACAGTGCTTAATGTTCCTTAATGCTGCATGAAAGACATGATCCTAGAATGAACTAACTAACTTTAACAGGATGGTAATTGCATCATTTGAATTGGATTTGGAAATGTCCTCCTAGGCTGGTAATTCGGCACTATGGATTGAGATTTAAGTATGGCACGTTGTCCTTACATGTGTATTTCTTTGCTCTTGTCGTTTGTATCGCAACTGTAAAGACGGTGTTGAGGCTGGTAGGTTCAAATATTTTCCTCCTCCTCTCTGTTTGCAAAGTCCAGGTCATTTTACACTATTTGCTTTTTCTTCTGATGAGACATCTCCACGACTAGAGGTTTGCAACCCTGGCAGCCTATTCTGTACGGTCATCTGCTAACCTCTTTGTGGATGAATATTGTCCTTTTGATCCACCCAGGCTAAAACATTATCCATCCGAGATCTTTTTTTTCTTTTTCTGCCTCATGTTCTTCTGCCATCAACTTTCCCTTCCAGTGCCCATAAACAAGTATCACCCACTGAGCCCCCTAAAATGTGCCCTTTACATAAGATCTCTGACTAGCTTTTGCTAGAGATCCCATCATTTCCAATACTTTTTCCTTGGTTATGCAGTCTACCATAGTATTTTGAGAATTATTCTATAACACTATCATTTGAAGGACTGTGGGGTTTTTTTATTGATTGAATGTCCCATGTTTCGTAGCCATAATTTCACATAGACCAAATGTAAGTTTTTAAGTCTCAGAATTTAAATTTATGTCCTTTGTCATCAGATGTTTGTTCTTCCAGAATGTCTCCTTTGCTCTTGCTATTCTGGTGTTGACTTCAGTATCTGATCATGCATCTTCTGTAATGATGGCTCCTAAGTAGAAATTATGGCTGTGTCATTCACTGGAACCTTACATGTTTTCCTAGGATCCTTGCTAACACGACAATATTTTTTGTCTCATCCACATTTAGCTCTAGACCATATTCTTTGCCATAGTTATATATAATCTCCACTAACTTCATCAGACCCTTCTTCTGAATCAGCCAACTGTGCTGTGCCATCTGTATAGCGATTTTCCATTTTCTGTTCCTCTTAATACCACCTTGTTTCTTTGCTCAATTACTAACTCTAAAACTATTGCTTAGAGAGTTAAATTCATTATCAACTCAGCAGGAACTATGGGAAGGAACTACCCAAGGTAGATTGATTTAAATCACCAAGTTGAAAGCCTCGATTTAAATCTTCGATTTGTCAACTTTTCCATTTGTACTTGTTGTTTTCTAAGAAAGGTGCGTCCCCATTGGTTGATATAACCATTAAAACATGTTGTTTTACAACTAAGTAGAGCCTTGACATTATATGTGGTACATATTTTTGCTACCTAGGAAGGTACACTAATAACTGTATTATTATTTATATTGCTTGAAGTTTTCTTATTAATTGTACACTTTTTAGAATGTTAGAAAATAGTGAATGATATACTGCTTATTAACGAGATAATTAATTTTTTGTCATGATTTGTGTCAAGCTGCAGTAACATGGTAGAAGGAATTTAATTAAACACACAAAACAGCATATAAAATTTATGTTTATTGAACAATCCTGTACCCATAGTACAGCCTGTGAGTCCCCCACAGGATCAAGCCCTTAATACAGTATTTGACTTTTTTTTGTCATATTTATAAAGCTTAACCTTAAGTTAGATGTCCCCCCATCCCCTCCCGAGTTTTTTCTTTATCTAGAAAAGCAGCCTTTAACTCAATGTTTTCGATAGAGCCTCATGGATTCAGCATAGTTAGTTTTTATTTAAATGTTTTAAAAGATTATAATATGTTTGGGCCTTAACGTATTTTGTATTAAATTCAGATTTCATTTTAAACAAGTTTATTTTTAAAACGAAAAAGTTGTTGCAATTTAAATAACAATAAAAATCCAATTTTTAAATAAAAATCCAATTTTTATTTTTATTTTTTAAATCCACTGCTGTAGACTTTAGTATACTTCCACTGGGTTATTCTAAGTAACTGTTTGTGGGTTTGGAAGAACTTGTTATAAAAAGTATGGAAAAATACTTTGACTGCACTTTAAAGTTACCTAAGGTTGGTTTTGGCCTTAGATAAAGAAAGTATCTATCTATCTATCTATCTAACAAAATGGCTAACATAAGCAGTATAGATTATTGTTCTGATAGATCCATTTTAGTTTTAGCTATATGAATTCTTATTTAATATCACATTGGTCTGTAATGAGGACTGTTACAGCATACAGACCTACATACATTTTGTATGGAATGGAGCTGGGCATTTGACTAGTCCAAAAATAACTAGTCAAGTGAGGGGTCAAATATTGTCAAAAATAGTCAAATATTTTTAAAGCACTAATTTATTAGAACAGTAACAATAGTAATAAAAAAGAGTAAGACTTTATGGTCGCCAATAGGCTTAGCCTAAAGGTAGATACTTATGCCTAATTAAAAACCACAACAAATAACTGAGTTACTTTAACTCAGTAAAATGCAAAACCCAATGAAATGAAAAATGAAAGGTTGATTCTAAAAAATGAAAGGAGGAGGAGGAGGAAGAGGATGATTATTTTATTTTATTATTACCTTTTTTCGCAATGTTAGGTTGGCATTTAAATGTAAGCTTTCTTCAAGACGGAACAGTTACAAAAGGAAAGAATTAAATTAAATAGCAATAAAACAAACATTGCCACTATAAAAGAAAAAAAAACATGTTAAAATGTGCGTATACTAGGTAGGCAGCAGACCACCTCTGCTAGCATGTTAATGGCTGTGCACTTATTCTTTGTGTTGCAGGAGGAGGTTTACTGACTGTGAACCTTTCTCTCCTTCGCTCACTCCCTTCTGAGTTAATTTCTGTATGTTTGTCTAGTCAGATTAGGTCCTGTGCTCTTCAGAGCAGGGATTTTTAGCTTGTTTTAGCCTTGTAAACCACCCTGTATGTTGCTGGCCTGGTATCTAAATAAAGATCTATAGACAGTGTTTGTTCTGGAAGATGGCAGTGAATCATAGAACTGGAAGGGACCTCGAGAGGTCATCTAGTCCAGTCCCCTGCACTCAAGGCCAGACTAAGTATTATCTAGACCATCCCTGACAGGTGTTCGTCCAACCTGCTCTTAAAAATCCCCAATGATGGAGATTCCACAACCTCCCTAGGCTAGTTATTCCAGTGCTTAACCACCCTGACAGTTAGGAAGTTTTTCCTAATGTCCAACCTAAACCTCCCTTGCTGCAATTTAAGCCCATTGCTTCTTGTCCTATCCTCAGAGGTTAAGAAGAACAATTTTTCTCCCTCCTCCTTGTAACAACCTTTTATGTACTTGAAAACTATTATGTCCCTTCTCGGCCTTCTCTTCTCCAGACTAAACAAACCCAATTTTTTAAATCTTTCCTCATAGGTCATGTTTTCTAGACCTTTATTAATTTTTGTTGCCCTTCTCTGGACTTTCTCCAATTTGTCCACATATTTCCTGAAATGTGGCACCCAGAACTGGACACACTACTCCAGTTGCGGCCTAATCAGCACAGAGCGGAAGAATTACTACTTGTGTCTTGCCTACAATACTCCTGCTAATACATCCCAGAATGATGCTTGCCCTTTTTTTTTTTTTTTTTTTTGCAACAGTGTTACGCTGTTGACTCATATTTAGCTTGTGATCCACTATGACCCCCCGATCCCTTTCCGCAGTACTCCTTCCTAGGCAGTCGTTTCCCATTTTGTATGTGTGTGCAACTGACGGTTCCTTCCTAAGTGGAGTACTTTTCATTTGTCCTTATTGAATTTCATCCTGTTTACTTCAGACCATTTCTCCAGTTTGTCCAGATCATTTTGAATTTTAATCCTATCCTCCAAAGCACTGGCAACCCCTCCCAGCTTGGTATCGTCCGCAAACTTGAAGTGTACTCAACAAGTGAATCATGTTGCTCAACTTTCAGTTAGTTCATCTTTTTTCCACTTTACATAGAGTAAAGTGATTGATCGAGACGTTTTAGCAGACTTGTTAACAGATAGCACCATGATGCAGTCAAAAAAGATAGGCCATCACCTACATCAGGGTATTCTTCCTGGAGTATTTGACAGTATTTGACCTTGGTCAAATAATAGGTAGAGACAATTGACTGGTCAGTTGATTGGCTTGCCAAGCCTAGCATGGGAATGCTGTAGTGTTGGCTAGATGGCACTGTATTAAAATAATGTACAGTTGATCAGATGGTGTGGTGGGGTGGTTATTGTCTCTCTGGAGACCTGGGTTGATGTCAAAAGCAGAACAACTTGCCTTGTCCTTCGGAGGTATTTCACCCTATTACAGCACCTGTCAACACAGCCGAGTTTGACTGAGGAAATATCTAGCAGAGGCATAACCAGGGTATTGCAGATTACCACGCGGTGTACCGGCAGAGCTGTCTGAGGAAGCCTGGGCCATCTGACAGTGCTGTCAGACTCACTTTTTAGGAACTATGAGATCCACACCATCTTTTATGAGAGTTGTGGGTTGGGGAGAGGCAAATCACTGCTCAGTGAAAAGTCAAAATACCTTAAATGTTGAGCTTCAGCCTGGACCAAAGGCTTGTAAGTGGGTTATAAATCCTTTAAACCTCCCCAGCCCTCCAATGAGTGTGTCACTCCTATGTGATACGCAGTAAGTGGAACTGAAATGGTGTCAGAGGAGCTAATGTTTTTGTCCTGAATGTGGCCTGATAGTATGTTACCCGACCTCTGTTGCCTGCAGGGGTGAATGAACAGATATTCTGTTAATAGGTTGTGCGCATAATGGTAGTTTTGGGTGCTATACCGTGGCTGGTTTAAAACTGCCATTGAAGTTCACATCTCTCTGTAAAGGACACCTATGAAATGGTCATCAGAAACCTGGGTCAGTGCAACCTAAGTTAAGTGTAGTGCTGTGCATCCAAGGCTGGACAGGACCTGATGTGCATAACGTACCCACACAACACAAGACTGCCCAAGGACCATGCCTCCTGGGGAGCCAGTGATTGTGATGCAGCCCTGTACAAAGAGTGTCCCTTAGTGGGCATATGATGGGGCAAAAAGGAGTTTATGAAGGATGCCTGAGAGGCTTGCCATTGACCACCGGGGTAGATGGTACCTTTGGAACGGCTATGAGTAACGGGAGGAGGAAATGGGGTGTCATCAGGCAAGCAAGCAGAATTCCATGAGCGCCTGCTACGAATCTGGGTGTCTGAGCCAGGGGCCGATTCAATATTGCCTCAGAGGCAGTACTGTGCAGTTAAATCAAAGGCTAGCCAGCCCATACGATTGCGCCTCTATTGCACGAACTCCAAATTGTAACTAGAATGCAACATACAGCGTACTCGGTGCTTCATTTGTGCCAGGGTTGAGCCCCGCGGGGCGCCTCTAGACTCTTCAGTTCGTAACTCTGGCCCCTCTGGGCTTTCTGCATCCGTTATGAATGTAAAAAAATTGCTTGAGCCCTGGCACCTCTTCCATTACAAATTAAGCACTGAGCGTAACGGTGGATGAGGAACTACTGTAGTTACTGTTAGTCTTGCTATCAATGGGTGTCACTAGCCTGCAAACCACATGCCCCAGCTGGTTATGCTTTGCCTGCCTCCTAAATCATTCCACTCCCAATAAATCAAGTCCTATATGTTTGTCCAAGGCAACAGCAGGGGAAGTTTTAAAACTGAGCTGTCTAATGAGAACACAGATGTTGCTTTACGAGAGTGACACAGAAAAAGGATTCATCCCTACAGAGCGCGAAAGGTATTTGTGAAAATGAAAGGAGACTGTACCATAGCCGCAACATGAGAGGCCAAGCTTAGGTGGGGGGCAGGGGGATGGAAATTCCCCCACATCAGCTTTACGGTGCTTTGTGGTCCCGTCCTGTTATTAAGGACTTCAAGAATGCTGCCCTGGGATGTTTAATTAGAGTGGACCGACCTGTTCAATATACCGTACCGGGCGTTCTAGATAGGACACGGAGCTGACTTGGGAGGGGCGCGGCAGGCCCTGTTTTAGGGGCTGCCTAGCCTAGTGGAAGCAGATAAAGTGTTGATTAAGACACAGGGATGATCTGCCTCTGTGTGCGAACTGGGAAGTAGGTCCTGGTAAGCTACTCCTCTGGGCCCGGCATGGGGAAAATCTCCACCGGTTCCCACTTGGATTGTCTCCAGCTGCTTAATGGTCACCACCGCAGAGGGGCCTTTCTCATGAGAGCGCCACCACCAGGGGGAGCGGGAGTGCCCCAGGACTCCTTTTACCGCCCCTGACCACCAGGCTGCTACCCAGTGAGCCACTGTGCTTGTGGGGAGTAGTGAGAGAGGTTTACGAGCCCGATTGGCCGGGCCTGAAGGGGCGAAGAGCTTGGTGTGCGGCGTCGGAAGCAGCATGTGGTTGACCAGGCAGGCTAGGCCTTGTCTGGATCCGTGTTTCATCCTTCAGTGGCCAGCGACTGGTGTAGGTGCACTACTGCAAGTCCCTGGCCTCACCGCAGAAAGCCGTGGTTGGGCGCCGTCTGAACGGATCCTGGTTTCGAAACCAGGATTAGTTCAACCAATGCACATCCCTGTTTTCTTTGTCTCTGCTTGGGCTTAGCACTGATGCAGCTGTGCTGATTGCTGGCTGCTGACGGCTGAATTGGGGCTAAAGCTAAGTATGGACCAGGCCTGAGCCCTTCTAGACACCTCATGCGGCTGAAAGTTACTTGTCCCAATTTGGTGGCCCGGGCCTGTGAGAATTGCAGCAGAAGTCAGCGCCCAGTTCTTTTAATTGCATTAGGAAAGACCCAAGGTGCACCAACTGCCACCTTAACCTGTTTCTTCGTTAAACTAAAAGGCTTTCACTGAAAAAGAACACAGCCGTGGGGCTCAGAAGTGAAATTTAATTGACATAATATGGGTCACCCCACCTACAGAGAATTAGCAGGGAGGCTTGTGTGAGCAACCTACTTCCCTTTACCCAGCCCTCCCAAAATTGGCTTGCTGCACCGCTGTTCCAGGATTTTACAAAGGGAAGTAACTTTTTAAGAAATTATAAAAGGTAGATCTGGGGGAGTAGCCTGAGGCAAACGCACCCTGTTCTAGGCCTTACAACTCTTCCAGCATGTTACCTGCAGAGTATTAGGAAAATCCAAGTCAGTGCCCCTTGCAGCCACGTTTTATGAAAGCCTAAATGTGATCTTTACTTGGCATTAGCAATGCCTCTTGGGGCTCTTAGGACGCTACAGTGACCTGAGCAGTGTATAATCTTAGGGTATGTCTACACTGCAGCATGAGCCTGGGCTTAAGGCTAACCCCCTTTGTGTCTATCCCAGAGCTCAGACCCAGGGTCCCAGGACCCTGCACAGCTGGAGAGTCTGAGCTCGAGTCAAGCCAGAACCCAGGGTCCAAGCCCTATTGCTTCCCAGTGTAGATGCAGCCCAGCTTGACTCAGGTCCTGGGAGTAATCTGGGAGTATCCCACAATTCTGTGGGACAACTTCCTTAGTCAGTCTCTCACTTTCTCTCTCCCAACAATCTGCAATCCACTGTATGGAAAACGGTAACCATCCTGCACCCTCTTGGCAAAGCAGTAGCTCAGGTCAGCATTAACCCATCATTCTCTGCTGATCACCGATTCGCCACAACAGTATCAGAGCTTTCAATGGAGACTGAACTGATGAAGTCTTTTGCAAAGCGAGCTGCTTCTTGGTAACATGCAGGGTGGACAGTAAAGTTTTCCCACAGTGCACCACGTTCCTAGGACTAGAGCGGCCGCATTTTGGCAGGAGGGCGAGGCACTAGGGACTCTGACTCGGTGTGCACGGTACAGTTTCGAGAACCAGTTAGAAAGTTCTTAATCTAGGGTTAAAATACAGTGTGGACGCTCGAGTCCAAGTTCCCTAATATAGGGGAGCTGACTCGAGTCTCACTAACCCTGGGCTTACATTGCAGTGTAGACCTACCCTTTAGTCTCCTTTTTGCTGCTGCATTTCTTTCTCCTTTTCTTTCTTTCTTACTTTCTTGACTAGGGGCAGCTGCAGACATGGACCCCTTCCCGAGTTTCGGGTATGTTCTGCTCCCGATCCACTCCTTTCCCCTGCTCCTTTCCCTCTCACATCCTTTTCTCCCCAAGTCCCCCACTGTGTTCTGCTCCCCAAACCTTCACCTCCGGCTGCTGGCTGCCCTCCAGCAGTGATCGTTCCTGGTAGGTACAACCAGAAATGAGTTAACTTGGTTCCCACCGTTAACTCGACTCCATTGTGCTTTCAGTTAACCCCATGCAGGCATGTGAGAAGCTAAATAGCTCTTGCCTTCCTGGCCCTGAGGGGTGGCTGGACAACTGTCCTTGCCAAGAGCTGAACCGCGTGGATGATGGGCAGTGTCTTTTGAAATCTGTGAAGGATCGTCTTGTCCAGCACCTGGACTGTGAGCTTCCTGGGACAAGGACTGTCGTCTTTGCTACTTGTCTGAACAGCACCTACTACAATGAGGTCCTGATCTTTGGGTGGGTTCTAGGCACTTCTGTAAGATGAATACATAATAGGAGGTCAGGATAATATGAGCTCTTCCTGGTCTAGATCATTGACAGACTATCCTGATTTGCATTTTTATTTGCATCTTCCCCCCTCCTCCAGAAAACCCATCTATCCATCATAGAAGCATGGAAATTTTGGACTAGAAGGGACCTCTGTAGGTCATCTAGTCCGTTCCCCTGCATTGAGGCAGGACAAACTGTTATCTTGACCATCCCTGTTAGATGTATGTCTAACCCGTTCTTTAATACCTCCAATGACGGAGATTCCACAACCTCCCTAGGCAGTTTGTTCCAGTGCTTAACCACCCTTATTGTTAGGAAGTTTTTCCTGACATCTAACCAACACCTCCCTTGCTGCAGTTTTAAGCCCATTGCTTCGTGTGCTGCTCGCAGTGAATAAGAAGAATAATTTATCACCCTCCTCTTTATAACAACCTTTTATGTACTTGAAGAGTGTCTTCATGTCCCCCCTCAGTCTTCTATTCTCCGGACTAAACAAACCCAGTATTTTCAGTCTTTCTTTGTATTTCATGTTTTCTAGATGTTATCATTTTTGTTGCGCTCCTCTGGACTTTCTCCAATTTGTCTATCTCTCGCACGAAGTGCGGCAACCAGAACTAGACACAATGCTCCAGCTGAGGCCTTATCGGTGCTGAGTAGAATGGAAGAATTACTTCTCGTGTCTTACTCACAACACTCCTGCTAATACATCCCAGAATGATGTTCGCTCTTTTTTTTTCTTTTCTTTTTTTTGGCAACAGTGTTACACTGTTGACTCATATTTAGTTTGCAATCCACTATAATGCCCAGATCCTTTACTGCAGTACTCCTTCCTAGAGAGACGAGGTGGGTGAAGTAATTTAATCTTTTGCTGGACCAACTTCTGTTGGTGAGAGGGACAAGCTTTCGAGCCACACAGAAGATATGACCTTACCCGACTTGTGTCTCTAATATCCTGGGACTGACATAGCTACAACTACCCTGTGTACTCCTTCCTAGGCAGTCATTTCCCATTTTGTATAGTATAGTTCATTTTGTGTCCTTGGCCCTTGAATCACTACTAATTGGCTGTAAAATCAGTCCCATTAAATATACAGAACGTTTTGCTCATTTAAGCGCTGCCCTTCCAGTCAAATGCAGGGTAAGAAGGATAATGTTTGAAAATCATTGGTTAGAGAATTTGGGGGCGGGAGAGCAGCACCCATCTGCACCCTGCATGGCAGGCAGGATGACGTTGGCGTGTGAGCGCAGGGCTTTGCTTCTCCCTAGAACTGTGACCAGAATTGGGAGACCTTTGGCTGAACCTTTTTCGTCAAAAAACGCAGACTGGGTCGATGGGAACATTTCACGAACTTCGGTCGAATTCATCCAATTCTTTCTGTTGAGGGCAGCGGGGGGCGGAGGACCTGTAAAAATAATCAGAAAAAAATCAAAACTTTTTGACATTTTTGATTCTAAATGACTTGTTTTGAAATTGACTTCAGTTTTATTTTTGAAAGCTTTTAAGAAGTTTGAGAGCTCAACAGTTCGATTCAAAACGAATTTTTCTGTTCCAGTTAGCCGAAAATTTCAAAACCATTTCATTTCCGCTCAACCTGAAATGAATTGTATTTATTTACTGTATGTCCACTGAACTGCACTATCAATGATCTGCGTGGCTCTAATTGTAATATTACCGGCATCTTGCATAAGATGCAGTCTTACCGTTGTTTACAGTGGACTGGGGGTTGTGTAGTTTAGATGTGGACAGAGGCACTGTTTCCTGAAATGATACAGTTCAGTAGATATGGGCGTGTAGCTCCCAGTGATGATGACATCGCCTCAAAGCCACTTAATTCTCAGAGGCATTAACAAACACGCCCTCATGCCTACTGCTGGTACTTTACCACCAGACTGATGAGTAAACTGGATTATGTTTCAACGGCCAAGGATTTTTATTTTATTTTATTTTTGCTAGCAGGTGGCTGCCTTGATTGGTGCTGACCATAGGCGCCGACTCCGTGGGTGCTCTGGGGCTGGAGCACCCACGGGGAAAGAAAATAGCGGGCCCTGCCGATCAGCTGTTTGGCAGCGGGCAAGAGGGCTGGGGGGAGGGAGCGGGGTGGGAAGAGGCGGCATGAGGGTGGGGCATTGGGGAGGAGGGGCAAAGCAGGGGCAGGGCATGCTCGGGGGAGGGGGCAGAGTGGGGGTGGGAAGAGGCAGAGCGAGAGTGGGGCCTTAGGGGAAGGGTCAGAGCCCCAGGGCAGAGTGGGGGTGGAGCACCCACCCAGAAAGAAGCAAATGGGTGCCTGGGGTGCTCACCCATGGGGGCCACCAGAAGAACATGTATGTGGGTGGCCCTCCCATTTTCCAGGAGGGCTGCAGTGGGGGTTCCCAGTCAATCCCATTGTGGCCCCTAATGATCTTTCTCCATGCAGGAACTAGGCCTCTGTTTGATGCTTAGGAGAATTTGCAGTTGAGAAGAGAGTTAAAATAGATGGGGAATTGCCCCTTCTTCCTTTGGTGCAGCCCTTTTCTTGCCTATTCTCATCGGTATTGCTCTGCCTTCTGTATCCAAGGCCAGCGTGCGAAGCAGGGCAAAGCTGCTTTCCCTGGGCCCATATTCATTCTTCACAGCCGTGCTGTCCTCCGAATTGGAGCTAGTTCATGTGTGCTGCTCCCAGAGCTTTGATTCTGAATTAGAGGGCTGGGATCACGTTCAGTGTGGACAGAGATGGCTCAGTCCTGCAGATTGTAACAGCGGCTAACTCATTTGAGGAAGGGCCTTCAGACACTGATCAGAAAATGGTTACGGGAATGTGCCACTTTCCGTTTGTATTAATGGTTTTGTGGAGGGGGCGTGGGGGAAAGCAACCGTGGCTTTATTTTGTGCCCTCTGTTCTGCTTGTTGTGCCTTTCCACCGACCAGAGACTGCATTATGCATGACAGTGCTGTGATAACTCCCACTCCTAACAGAGCCTGTCCTCCGATTAAAACTTGGAACACACTGTCTCGGTTAGTGCACCGAGCATTTTACCCTCAAGGTATTGATTTAAACAATGTACTGACTAATTCCAGGAAGCATGTTCTTTTAACTAAAGTGGCCAGAAGTCCCTTGGTTTCATAAACTCAGTGATTTTTATGGCCAACTCGGGGACCATTATGATAATCAGATAATGGATGAGAAAATGAACAAACCGCACGTGACAGATGTTAGTCACGTCGCTTAGTGCACGTCTGCCAGGTGCTTGGATACTCCAGTGATGAGGGCTGAATAAGAACCTGTGTAGAATAGAATAAAATAGCATGACTCTCTATGCATAGATTCTAAGGCAAAAAGGGTCGCAGTCCCTCCTATAGATCGCAGGCTCTTACATTTCATCCAGTTACCCCTGGATTGAGCCCAGTGACCTGTGTGTCGCATCCAGGGGTGATCTGAAGACATCAAGAGATGGAGAATCATCACTTCCCTTGGGAGTTTGTTCCAGTGGTGAAGGTGATTAACCCTTAAATATATGGGCCGTATTTCTAATTTGAATTTGGCTGCAGCTTCCCGCCCATTGTTCTTTTTCTGCCTTTCTCTGCTAGATAAAAGAGCCTTTTAGTAACTGATAATTTTCTCCCCAGGAAGGTGTGAGCGCATTGGCATCAGGTTATAGGGGATTTTCTCCAGTCCCGATGTGTTGTTTTTCTGGCTCTTTTCCGCCTCCTCTAATTTTTCATTATCCTTTTTAAAATGTAGACACCAGAACAGTACAGAGCAGGGGTGGCCAAACTGCAGCGTGGATTTTTCACACCCCTGAGCGTTGTAGTGAACCCAACTTAATTTTCTAGTGTAAACCAGGCCTGAGATACTGAAGCTTTGTTCTGCTTTGATGTAGTAATGGGGTGTGACCTGTTTGGTGTATTTGAAGCTTAAAATAGATTCTTATGAGTAATGCACTTCAGGTGCTTATCGCTAATTAATTAATTCATTTGTATGATGGATACCTAATTAAAACAGTCTAAGAGAACTCCTCTGAGGCCTTAAACTAATGGGACTGCTAACAGGGTTGTTTCTTTGCTGATGTAACTTGTTGGATTGATTCCCACAGGCTGGGCCGGTTTATTAGGCTTTGTTTGAACGTTACTTAAAATGAGACGCCAGTGAAGGTGTGAGTTGGGTGGTATCATTTGAGAAGAGAAAACTCCATTAGGGAAAAAGAAAGATCAGGCCGTAATTCTAAATGTGATACGATGTGTAAGTGACTTGCTGTAAGAGGGAGAAGCAAGAAGCCTCACCTATGAGCAGAAAGGGAACAGTTTTGATTTTCATTGATCTGGAAAAAGAAAACATGCTCACAGAAGCAGAAGAAATCGCCCAGCAGTGGGCAATTGTGGAGGCAAATGTTGGCAGCCCTTTCAAAGAGCATGTGCCATGGATCAACTTTTTGATAAACAGGGTTAATGATCAAGCGACCGGTTCTCGGTTAGATACGGAAAGTAACCTTTGCTCACCAGGGAAAGGACCTGAAGTATCTGAGTGGCGTAAGAGTGTCTGCGAAACAGTTGTACGTTTAGCGCAATTAATGATACTTACACTAGGGGGTTCCATTTTGCTTGAAGCATCACTTACCAGGGCAGATAATAGGAGAAAAAGAGAAATGAATTTGAGAGAGAATTTGACTGCAGGCACTTGTGATTTGTACCCTTGTGAGAGGGGAAACGCCGGACCCAGTGCCCCAAGGTGATACACAAGCTTTAGACTTAGTTCCCATACAGAGTTGCGCCGTTTTAACTCCGGCCAGGTTTACGCTACAGACTTTTGCTAGCGTACCGTGTCGGTCGGGGTGTGACGGGCTGTGGCTTGTGACAGACGTAGCTATGCCAGCGAAAGCCCCTAGTGTAGACTTGGTTCTACCAGCAGAACTGCATCTTTGCTGGTATCGCTGATTTTGCTTCAGGTGTGGGGGTGGGAGAGGAATAACCTAGACCGGCAAAAGCACGGTATTCTGCCCGTGCAGCTGCGTCCACACAAGGAGTTCTGTGCTGGTAGAATGATACTGGCAAAGCCTGGCACGTGTAGACCTGGCCTGAAGGACTGATGTCACACCGACTTAGTTAAAACCAGTGCAACTTTGCGTGTAGACCTGCCTTGAGCTAGTTGCACCGGGAAGCAGTGTACATGTCACAGAACTAGCCGTGGGTCTTTACATAATCAAGAACACCCATTTCCTTTCACCAGTTTCAACTCCTAACAAAATGGCTCTCTTCATAAAACATATTAATTTTATTTTTTCTTAATGAACACCTTCCCCAAACCTCTATGCTTTTAGACTAGCAAGTATTTAAGAGTAAGCTGTTGTAAACAAAACCCCAAAAAGGATCTGCTAATTAACATGAAATAAGTGCTCTTGGCTGCTCCCATTAAGGGTCAGCAGTCCAGAGTTGTACAAAGAGACACTGTAATAATTTTGCGATTATAGGAACTCGTTGCTTCCAAGCCAAGACTCTTGTTTTCCCCCGGGGACACTGGGGAGGGGAAAATGGGGTTGCTGATCCAGCTGTGTACTTGTGAATTTATTGCACAGTAAAACATATTGGTGCTTTCTATTGGGTATATGATGAAAGCTGTAATTAAAATCAGATTTTGAAGGGAGCTATTTGGGTGCTAGGTGTTTATCCACGAAAGTTAACCTCTTGATAGCTACTATCAGGCACATTTTGAAGTTGGGAGCTTTCTCTAATGAGACCCAGGATTTTAATGCAGACAGGTGATCCTCACAACTGTCATACAATCATTCCCAAAGTAAAGACTTCTATCTGCTAAGCAGGCTAGTCTGGTCCTAAGGAACATTGACAATCTCAGGTCAGAAGTAAGTATTTCCTAGATCACCACATGGTCAGCCAATGCTGGTTTTTTGGCAGAAGTCTTCTCCACACTTTGGTGCCCAGGGGAAGATGAACACTATATAATATACCTGGGTTTGGATGTCCATATTTAAAGGATTGTGGTGCCCGGAGGCACACTGCTGCAAACATCCATTGTAATCGATCCGTGGCCTTAGGCGCAGTGAAGAATAGGAAAAATGACCTGGGCTCACCTGAAAATGTCCATTCTATGAGTAATAAGATCCACCAATCTAGCTCTTCCTGAAGACACCATGCGTGATCCAGAATACAGATAGAAATGGATATCCCAGGATTTGGGTTTGTTGTCACTGGAGTGGAATTTCCCGTGCTCTGCAGCAGGAGTAATAGTAACACAATCTGTAATGTAGGAAAGCACACTGATCTGAATCTCACTTTGGATTGATCTAAGCTGGAGGGAATTTCAGGGAATCTGCCCTTGACTGACAGGTCTGCTCTCAACCCGCCCCAAGCTGCAAGTCGACTGACACTCCCATTGTAATGGATCTGTGGACATCCTTACTCAAAGAAAGGACATTCTCAGATAAGCATAGATACGTTTTCCTGTTGTGCATGAAGTAGGAACGGCTTCTGCAGCAGCTCTGAGGAAGCACAAGCTACAGTGGCCCCAACCCCCCGACCCATGGGTCAGCTTTGTTGGGTGGGGCCATGACCTTATTTTTGTCCCTTTCCCTCCTGTGCATACTAGCATCCAGGACAGATTGTGTTGCTCTCTACCTGCTTGGAAGGGAAAGGAAGGCTCCTTGCACCCTCTTTCTCGCCTCCCTGCAAAAGATGCAGCTCTTACACCTGTGCAGGCAGGAGACTCAATCTGGACCTTCATTTGCAACTGACCCCCAGGTGATGGTAGATTGCAGGAAACACCACTCACCTTTACTGTGATGCAGCAAAATGTGGTTGTCAGAGCAGGCTGGTCCAGTGCTTAGGGCACTCCTCTAGGACTTGGGAGAGAAGGGTTCAGGTCCTTACTCTACCACAGGCTTCCCATGTGACCTTGGGCAAGTCACTGAGCCTTCCTGGGGGGTTGTGAGGCTAAATACATAAAGACTGCAAGCTGCTCAGATACTGTGGTGCTGGGGGCCTAAGATAGATAGGCCAAACCCTGGAGTTACTGGGCACAAACACTGCCTGTCCCAGGGAAGGAAACTTACATCCATCATTCAGATACTTGGACTTCCGTGTCCTGGGTATGCTGAACTTATCTACTGAAAAATTCCATCTGCAGTAGGGTTTAATAATCCCCCAGTACTATTTAGATGCTGTGAAACATTCCCCTTTTGTGGTTTTTGCATTTATTTCCCTTTAGTTGGTCTCAGGCACTTTGTCCTATGGAAATAGTTTTTGTCAGAGGGATATGGTGTGATTAGACATCTTAGCATCTGAGCTATTGCTTCTGCTACCAGGAACTGTTCACTTCTTTCTGAAAGGCTATTGCACATTGACGGGACGTGAATGTGCCGTGCCTGCGTTTATCTCCTTGCTGATCTGTGCATTTAGTAGTGAACGAAAATTATAAACTAAAAAATAACCATTTATCCCCCAGATTTTGCCTGCTTCTTTTTACCTCCTTTTTCTCAGCTGCTGTAAATATAACGTAACCGATCCCAGTGTGATGGGACAAGAGTGAGGAGCATCTCAGTTTGCGTTTGATTTCCGTGTCCACAGCTGTCAGCTGTGCAGGGATCCAAGGTTCTCTTCAGCTCGAGGTTCCCAAGCTATTTTCCCTGTGCGTTCCTGTTCGGTTACCATGCCAACAGTTCTTAATTCTGTTGAAAGATTCCAGTGTTTGACTTTCGTTGTGAGATAATTGGCTTCCAAAGGTGGCCCAGATTCTCCCCTCCTGTTCCAGAATTTCAGCCTAACTGGCCAGCTGAGAGGTCCCTTGGCCCAGGAGTTCCCATCTGGTATAAAGTGGCATAGTTGGCTCCTGTGTCAGTTGCCCCTCCTCCACCGCACCCCCCCTCCCCGCGCACACTCTGGTGTACTGGACGGAAGACGCCTGCACTATGCCAATTCACAAATGGTGTGTGGTCATCAGTTGGCATAAGTTAGATCAGCCCCGAAACTGCTCTCATTTCAGACATAGGGCCCCGGCAGACACAAATGCACCATGAGAATCAGGGAGGTGTAACTTGCCCCGACCCTCCCCCCCCCGACTCTCCTGCACTCAGCTGATCTTGAGTTTTGTGCTCATGTTTTTACTGTGAACTGAATTTTCCTTATTCTATCTGGCCTCCACTGACTTCTCAAAAGCATCCCAGTGGATGGAGAAGGCAGGCGGGATCGGGCGACATTTGAGCTGGAATGCAGAAGTGGATGTGTTCCCCCCCGTGGTCCACCTTGCCGCCTGGCAGCCGTAAGAAAGGAGGCTGACAAGCAGGAACAGCTTCAGGACCCCAGGTTCTGACACCCTCCCCTGATAGTAAAGCTCCTCTTTAAAAATGAATCACTCCAATGTGTACGATCAGCATTTCCCAAACTCCTGGCAGTTTAAACCCTTTTCAGGAAAATGAAACCATTTGTGTCCGATTCTCCTCCCCTGCTCCCGCCCCCATGTCGACCTTGCAATGTGGTGCTAACGTTGAACACATGTAGTTAAACATCTTCCACACGCTCCCAGCCAAGCCCTCCATGTTTTCCCCAGGATCTGTGCTCTGTACTCTTTGACAAACATTGTCTTAAATGACAGGTTTCAGAGTAACAGCCGTGTTAGTCTGTATTCGCAAAAAGAAAAGGAGTACTTGTGGCACCTTAGAGACTAACCAGTTTATTTGAGCATGAGCTTTCGTGAGCTACAGCTCACTTCATCAGATGTTAATGGCGACCATTTTCCCGTGTAATCTTACACCTAACTGTTTCCAAATCAGTTTCTTACACTGCTTCTCATGTCATGTGTATTTTTTTTTTTTTAGCTGTTCATTTCTTCCAATCACAAGATGTTCCGGCCTGTGTGGGTTTTTTTGGTCTGATGATCATGCTGCCTTCGGCCTTGTGTCTAACCACCACAAAGACAAAATGTCACTGGAACCTGAAATGCCCGGTCATCTCTTCATAAAACCACTGTTTGCAAAAGGAGAAATTGAAACCTTGAAAGGCTGTGGTGGGAAAGCCCGTGATAACACAGCAGCTTGTGCTTCTAGCTCAGTTGGGTGGTGTCCATGCCTCTGACCACTCCTACCAGGAGGTTCAAGGGGGGCAGATTTTTAAATAGTGCACGCCAAGATCGTGCGCACAAGCCATGCCGACAGACCCTTGCCTGTGCTTGTGCACGTACAATTAAGCTCATGCACAATCAGCTTTTGCAATCTTTCAGGCACTGTTTTTCAAGAGGTTTAGAGCTGCCTCCAGTACAATACAATGTTGTTGACATGACAGGCTCGGCTAGTGGTGCCTGAGAATAAGAGCGAAAGACCCTGCAAGTTTGTGTTATAGGTAAGGGCCACACAATGTTTGGGGTGTCAACCTCTGTGTGCGTTTGTCAGCAGTGTCCACTCCCGAGCCAGTGCAAGATTTGCAGTGGAGCGTGGTGCCATCTCTCACCTTTCTCCTCAGGTCAGGCACAGTTTCCCCTGATTGCTTTTTGATGCCAAGTCTTTTGTGATTCCCAATAGTGAGAGGGAATTTCTCTCTCTGCCCTGTGTTTGGCACGTTGGAGTAATAACGGCAGCAAATTCTCCTACAGCGCTTTTCATTAAAGCTTTTACAAAGGCGGTCGGTATCATTATCCCCATTTTACAGATGGGGAAACTGAGGCATAAGAGCAGCCACAATGGGTCAGACCACTGGTCCATCTTGCCCAGTATCCTGTCTTCGGCAGTGGCAAGTGCCAGGTGCCCCAGAGGGAATGAACAGGGCAGGGCAATTATTGAGTGATCCATCCATCCCCTGCTGTTCAGTCCCAGCTTCTGGCACTCAGAGGCTTAGGCAGAGCACGGATTGCATCCCTGATCATCCCTTATACCCACTGATGGACTGATCCTCCAGTTATAGTTTTGGCCTTTACAACATCCCTTGGCAACAAGTTCCACAGGTTGACTGTGCGTTGTGTGAAAAAGTACTTCCTTTGGTTTGTTTTAAACATGCTGCCTTTTAATTTCATTGGTTCTTGTGTTATGCGATGGGGTAGATAACTTTTTCTTAATCACCTACTCCTCACCAGTCATGATTTTATAAATGTCTATCATATCACTCCTTAGTTGTCTCTTTTCTAAGATGACCAGCGCCAGTCTTTTTAACCTCTCCTCATATGGAAGTTGCTCCATACCCCGATCAGTCTTGTTGCCCTGGCCTCTACGTTTTCCAATTTTAATAGATCTTTTTTGAGATGGGGTGACCAGAACTGCATGCCGTATGCAAGGTGTGGATGTACCATGGATTTATGTACAGTAGAACCTGAGAAAAACACCTCGGGAATGGAGGTTGTTGATAACTCTGAAATGTTCGTAACTCTGAACAAAACGTTCTGGTTGGTCTTTCAAAAGTTTACAACTGAACATTGACTTCATACAGCTTTGAAACGTTACTATGCAGAAATAAAATGCTGCTTTTTAGCATCTTAATATAAATGAAGCAAGCACAAACAGTTTATTTACCTTATCAAATCTTTTTTTAAACTTTCCCTTTATTATTTAAGTAGTTTTCATTTAACTGTACTGTACCGGATTGCTTTTTTTTTAGGATTATCAATTAGTCGAAGTTAAAAAAATTAATCACGATTACAATAATTTAGTTGCGATTAATCGCAGTGTTAAACAATAGAATGCCAGTTGAAATTTATTAAATATATTTGGATGTTTTTCTACATTTTCAAATATATTTATTTCTATTACAACACAGAATACAAAGTGTACAGTGCTCACTTTATCTTATTTTTATTACAAATATTTGCACTGTAAACATGATAAACAAAAGAACTAGTATTTTTCAATGCACTATAGTACGTGTACGAGGTGAAATCTCTTTATTGTGAAAGTGTACCTTACAAATGTAGATTTTTGTTGTTGTTACATAATTGCATTCAAAAACAAAACAATGTAAAACTTTAGTGCCTTCAAGTCCACTCAGTCCTACTTCTTGTTCAGCCAATTCCTAAGACAAACAAGTTGATTTACATTTACGGGAGATACTGCTGCCTGCTTCTTATTTCCAAGGTATTTATGTGCCAGATATGCTAAACATTCGTGTGCCCCTTCATGCTTCGGCCACCATTCCAGAGGATGTGCTTCCATGCTGACGGTGCTCATTAAAAAAATGTGTTCATTAAATTTGTGACTGAAGTCCTTGGGGGAGAACTGTATGTCTCCTGTTCTGTTTTACCCACATTCTGCCATATATTTCATGTTATAGCAGTCTCAAGTGATGACTCAGCACGTGTTCATTTTAAGAACACTTTCGCAGCAGATTTGACAAAACGCAAAGAAGGTACCAGTGTGAGATTTCTAAAAATAGCTACAGCACTCAACCCACAGTTTAAGAATCTGAAGCGCCTTCCAATATCTGAGAGGGACGGGGTGTGAAGCGTGCTTTCAGAAGTCTTAAAAGAGCAACACTCCGATGCAGAAACTACAGAACCCGAACCACGAAAAAAAAGAAAATCAACCCTCTGATGGTGGCATCTGACTCAGATGATGAAAATAAACATACGTCGATCCGCTCTGCTTTGGATTGTTATCGAGCAAAACCCATCATCCGCATGGACACATGTCCTCTGGAATGGTGGTTGAAACATGAAGGGACTTATGAATCTAGTGCACTGGCATGTAAATATCTTGTGACACTGGCTTATAATAGTGCCATGTGAACGCCTCTTCTCACTTTCAGGTGACATTGTAAACAAGAAGTGGGCAGGCTTATTTCCTGCAAATGTAAACAAACTTGTTTGTCTGAACAATTGGCTGAACAAAAAGTAGGACTGAGTGGACCTGTGGGCTCTAAAGTTTTACATGGTTTTATTTTTGAATGCAGTTGTTTTCTGTACATAATTCTACATTTGTAAGTTCAGCTTTCTATTATTGTTTAAGAGTGCAATTAATCATTTCCCCTGGAGTGCGAATATTAAAGATTAGTGAAGAAGGCGTTGTTTGCTCTTGGGCACTGGAAAACAAAATCACTTCTCCACCAATACACAGAAGACAGCAAAGCTGGTTTGTGTTTTTGTCTTGTGAAGGAAAGCCCCCCCCCCCCACACACACACACACTCCACCCAACTATTTCCTAACCAACAGCCAGTCACAGCAAGATGGTAAAGTCGTCAGGACAATAAGGAAAACCGCAGCTGTTTGATAATAAGCCTGGGGAGATATGGGACTGAGGGGGGAGCAGTGTCCCAGAAACACTTTTTTTTTTTTGATGGGCAACGTTCAAGAACACATTCCAATGTTAAGTCATAACCTTTTGTTGGCAGAGCAGCTCTGGGTGTTGACTACCAATGTTTGTTTCAAAAGGAGGGAGAGGGGACGCCCAATTCAGTATTCCAGATCAACCAGTGACAAACAGGCCCATGAGAGAGCACGCTCTTTTTATTCACCCAATTATGACATGTTACAAAGTAAGTAAATACTACTGAATTTCATGGTGTGATCACATTAGGTGAGTACAATATGTACAGTGTACCCCATCTCCATGGAACGCTTTTCTAACAGCAATAAAATGTGTGTGTGTGTGGGGGGGGGGGGGTGTTCATTGGATCCTAGCCTTCCCTGTATAACACTTACTTTGTCCTGGACTTAGCACCTTCCCCCCCTTTTTTTTTTCTATCAAGGGCTAATAAAATAAGCTAACTATTTTCCCTGACAGTCGACTGCATCTTATGTAGCAAAACGAGGGAAAACATTGACTGAAATGAATATTGGCCAGGATACCCTGGGTATGAAAATGGAGCCAGCAGGGCAAGGAAAATGACTACTTCATCAGAAACAGGCATGCACCTTGATCTGCAAGCTCGACACGTTACATCCACTCTGTTTAGCACAGTTCTACATCAGCAGACACGCTGCTCAAGGGCTGTAAAAATGACAGAAAAATTCCAGAGCAGTGTGTTTTATTTCAGTGTGTAATTTGGCATTTGGAAGATCTGGAGATCGTTCAGATGCTGTTGTGGCTTTGTACTGGAGAGTGCTTAGAGTCCCCAGTCAGGGGACTCCTTGTGCAAGGTGTTGAACACACCATTTACATTCCCATACGTTCAGTATTCTGACAGTTATTTGCACAAGTGTTCCTATCATGGCTAACAAAATTATGGGCTTTCACTTTTTAAAACAGTTGGATATAGAAAAGTGATTGATTTATTTTTTTAAATCAAGACGTCCTACACACCGGATCCCCCGGCATTGCATTTTCTCTGTAATATTCTCAGAACCTAGTGTGGCTGCAACTTCAGTTGAGTCTTCTGAACTGCCTTAGTGGCACAAATAGCCACATGGAAAAAGGTCAGGACTGGAGCTGGTCACGTATATTTTCTGCAAATGTTTCAGATGAAACAAACAAAAAATGGTTTAGCGTGAACTTTTGCTTTTTTGCCTAAATGAAAACAAAACGAAAGAACAAAAATCTGTTTTCAGCTATCTCCACCCTGAGAAAAGAAGAGTGAGAGAACTCAGAATTGAACATTTTTCATTCTTTCACTGAAAAACCAGAAAATTTTGACCAAAATGAAAATCTCCACAGGAAATTTCCATGACTGTTGAAAAGCTGCCTTTTATCAAAAATATGTTTGATGGACAAGTTTCCACCGGCTTTAGTCTCGACCTATTCTAAGGCACAAGCTTAAAAAGGTGATAAATCCTGGAAAAAAAAATTTCCTCTCCTGTCATCCTTCCATCTGGCTTTCCTTTATTGTTTCTATCCCATAGCATGGGCGACTTCAGTTGCGTGCTCAGATACAATGGGGATGGGCCTGGTATAAAAATGTCTATAGAATAGAAGAGAGGCACCCAAAATCAGTTGCTACTTTTTTGACTGTCTAGGCTGAAGGACTCAATCTGCAGGCACGGACAGAGCCTACAGTGGGCAGCGGGCTGCCCGTGTGACACTCATTGCGGGACCAGGGCCTAAGTGACTTGGCCCAGGATATGCGGTGTGCCAGCAGCAGAGCTGAGAATCAGAGTCAAGAGGCCTGGCTCTCAGTTCCGTGATCTAACAGCTAGATCATGCTCCTTCCCCAAACTTCCCCACTAGTGCCCTTGAGCCTGGATCTGCAGGGAATGCCTCTCAGGTTGAGATGGTGTTTTTTGTCGATGTAAAAAGCTAAACCCGGTATCATGCGTGCGGTCTTTTATTAAAGTAGTAGAAGGGCACAGAGCAGGAAAGGAACCTGTCAGCTATCCCTGGGTTAGGAAAACATTCATATGCATTTGGACTTCATCTATGTGACCATCCCTATTGTTTACTATTTAACGATTTGCCAAAATCATGGCACCCAGTGAGGAAGGAGACGCTTGGTCTTACACCTACAAAAAAGTAGCAACTCTCCCACACACACGATTTTGGCTAGCTGTTAGCGTGGCCTTCAGTTGGGCAAAGTTTTAGTGGCCCCTTTAAGTTCTAAACAGTGGTTAACTTTTTAAAAAAGCATGCTCCAGAGATAAGGCTGTGGTGTTATCAAGTATTCTGAGGACAATATCAACCAGGAGGGCAGCCCTGAAGCTGTTTGTACATGCCCCACTGCATTTTGAGGCCGAGTATGCAGCTGTGTAGTGTGGACAGTCCGGGCGTGTTTTCATTGCCGGTGAGAACACTGGTGTCTAAACTAAAGTTTTTGTCTGTTTCCTTCCATTTGTGTAATTCTGCAGGAGGATGGCAGGAATTAATATCTAATGGTATGTTTGATACTCCAAAAAATTCTCTCTTAAGAGTAAATACTAAATCTGGGGACTTTTTGAGGAATATTTTTGGTTGTTAAGGAAAGGAAAATTCTGCTTGAGTACTGAGGGTTGATGTTCTGCTGTCAGTGGGCACATGTGGGTCCCACTGAGGGCCGAACAAGGTAAGCCCATTCTGTGACGGCAGAGGAGCTCAGCTCTGCCAGGTACTAGAGTATTCTGGGAAGCTGTAAAGTTCCCTCCAATCTCCTTGATCTCAGTGAGAAACGTTGGGTGCTCACTAAGGCATGAAGTGGGACAGCCCATTCTGAGAAAGCTAGTGTGCGAGTCTCACCGTCCTCTGTACATCTGTACTAGACCTAAAACCAGACATTTCTCCCTTTTTATAGGGGTGCTGCTAAGGTTACTGCGATTTAATAAGCCTCAAAAAATAATGAAAAGAAACCCAACCCCATCCTGATCCTGAAGTGTCTTCCAAGCTCCCCAAAGCAAAGGTTGCAACACTCTGACAACTTGCCTTCTCTGTTGCATGACCCACCAACAAACCCGGGCGCTGGGTTTCTTAGCTGTATGTCCTAAAATCAGAATCCTTGTTTGTTTCATACAAGAATGGAGTAGAGGAATGGAAGTACTTAATAACAAACCCAAAACCCGGAGGAGAGGTTTAATCTTAGTCCTGTAAACCTTGCAGATATCCCTTAATGTGAGTTTTCGGTCACCAGAGAGCTAGATACTGTTTTACCCAAGACCTGTTCCCTTGA
This sequence comes from Eretmochelys imbricata, assembly GCF_965152235.1. Classification (NCBI taxonomy): domain Eukaryota; kingdom Metazoa; phylum Chordata; order Testudines; family Cheloniidae; genus Eretmochelys; species Eretmochelys imbricata. The sequence goes on along the minus strand of NC_135577.1, from coordinate 126,160,392 downwards.
GATAATCACTGATGTACTCTACTGTGGTGTACAGAGTAACTGCTTAAAGAGCATCAAGTAACAACGGAAAGCTTCCAGCAAGCAGATAACATTCATGAGTCTTATATTCATTTGCCTTTTCTCTTCTTTTTTGTAACCAGCTAACTTCAGAAGTACTCGTAGCTTTTTATTTAAATACAGGAGCCATGGTTCCCATTTGGGAACTTTTGGGGTGGGAGGCTTAATTCTTACCTCTTCATTCTGCGAGAAACAAATAGTAGAATTTCAGCACTTCAGTTACTGGTTTGCCTCTGGGTAAGTTTTAACATTTGATTAGGTTTAAACCAGTCCCTTAAGTTATTTTTCATTTTCCATTAAGAAAGGATCGGGGTGACTTCTTTTCCTCGCCTAAATCAGTGGTGTCCTCAATGAAATTGTCAACGACCTTGTGTTTTGGGGCGGTGTCCTTTGTTCCCAGAGCTTTAGACCAGAGGACAAAGGCACTAAGGGAGAGTGAGATTAAGAAATTCTGGTTATTTTTTTTGTCTGTCCAGCCCATCAGACAAAATGGAGACTAGAATCAGGCTCGACTTAGTTCAGTTAATTTCACAAACGTGTCAATGTCCTAAAACACCACCACTGTGGCAGGTTTCAGAGTAGCAGCCGTGTTAGTCTGTATCAGCAAAAAGAATGAGGAGTACTTGTGGCACCTTAGAGATTCACAACTTTATTTGAGCATTAGCTTTCGTGGGCTAAAACCCACTTCATCAGATGCATGCAGTGGAAAATACAGTAGGAAGATATATATATATACACAGAGAACATGAAAAGATTGGGTATTGCCAGACACACTATAATGAGAAAAGGAGTACTTGTGACACCTTAGAGACTAACAAATTTCTTTGAGCATAAGCTTTTGTGAGCTACAGCTCACTTCATCGGATGCTACAGCTCACTCTCATCTGTGAGTTCAGAGTCAGACTGCAGGCAGATGTGTCAGCCCCACTCCATCTGAGTGCAATCACAGTTGACATCTCCGCTGGGTCCGTATTTTTATAACCTTGCATTTATAAGGCAAACAAAGATTCTACAAACATTATTGTATCATGTGCGCTGTTAATCCTTTTAGCTGCCCAACTTCCATTAGCCTAATGATGGTGGTGTTTGAGGGAGGGATGGGGAATTGAACTCTGATCTCCCAAGTCCCAAGCTAGTGCTGTAGCCACTCAGCCATTCTTCCTCTCCGCTCCCTGCTTTATATTACCTTTTACTTTCCCATCTCGTTAGTGGCTTTTCCTGCTACACTCATCTTGTGACCATTTACGTGTGGTTCCCTGGACCAAATCTGGAGGAGCTGAGTAGGTGGGTGCGAGTCTAGCAACTTGTCTAGATGTAAAGTTGCACTGGTTTAACTAAAGGTGCGAGGTAAAATTGATTTTAGTCAAACTGGTGCCAAAGGCAGCCTGGACACCCTTGGCCGACGTCCACACTACGCGCCCGTGGTGGTGGCATGTAGGGTCCGTGTAGCTACACGCCGCAGTGAAAAGCCTGCTACATCCAAACTGCGTTGTGTAGCTACACGTGTCCATGAAAAGCTCTGGCAGGGGAAGGAGTGGGGAAAGCTCCTGCCTCCTGCGAGAGCCTTTCCTCCCCGGGGGAGTGTTTTCCCAAGGAGGGAAAAGGCTCCGGTAGCAGAGGGGCAGCAAGACACTACACTGCTCCTTGTGGCACTGCGGATGGGGAGGCATGGCTTGGGTGCGTAAAACCATGCCTCACCCTCTCCTGCTCTTTATACCCCTGCTGGGGGGCTACATGGGTATGTACTTGACACGCTGCCCAAAGGTACACATGCCTTTACATTGATAGAAACCTGATCTATATGTATTTAGCTTATGGCAACTGGGAACCAGTGTAAGCTAAACTGAAATAAGAATGTGCAAACTAACCAAATTAAGTTAAACTGGTGAAACTTCGGTGTGCAGACAAAGACAGGGGGGAGCGTAAATCCCATTCATTGTCAATGAGACTTAGACTCCTAGGGACTGGAATCAGTTTTGAAAACGGGAGGCAGGCTTCTAAATCAGTTTGGCACTTTTGATAATTTTATCTGAGGCCCAAGGCAGTTTGAGTATAGCTGAAATTCAAGCTGTAACCAGTTACCGTGTCTCCAGCACTGTGGGTCTGTATGTCTCCAAGGGCTTAACTGTATCCTCTGATTCTAAGGTTTTTACTTTCCCAATCCGCAACTCCCTGTGTGTGTCGTCAGTTTGTTTTCTGCCTTTCGTCTAACTTGAGATTGGACTGTTGCCCACCTTGAGTGTTTAAAACATCATGTGTTAGGCCTGCCCTGGAACCATGAGACTGGCTGAGAAATCGGCGGATTTTAAAAATTAAATAAATGGGGGGTTCTGTTTTGCCTTTTGGAGGATTCAGGTCACACAAGCTTTTCTCTCACCTTCACATGACTCCAGGAGCTGGGGCTTTAAGAAAACAAAATTGTGACATTTGCACCCTGGAGATTGTAAACTCTCCACCTCAGAGGCCTTGTCTTTCTATTTCATCTCAAAAGTCCCATGCACACCTATGGCACCATATAACTATATTAGAATTATTGTTGGGTTTTTGTTCAATTTGTATGCCTTGTTTTCTTTCATTCTTTTTCAGGTCTTTATACTCTTGATTCCTCTGACCTGATTTGTTTGTATATTTCATAGTGGCCTGTGTCCCCTCTGGGAGCCGTGTTCCATATATTCTGGCTCTGCCATACGAGAGAGCTCCCAGAACTTCTTGATTTCCTCAGAATTTTTCCACTCTGCCTCTCGGGGCCGTATAAATTCATAGATATTTTCAGCCAAAAGGGACGACGCTGATCATCTAGCCTGACTTCCTGCATAACCCAGGTTACAGAATGTCACCCAGCAATCGCTGTAGGGGAAGGAATTATTTATTCTTCTCCATGACATAGAGGAACAATATCAAGCCCAATAACTTGTGGTTGAATTGGAGCATGGCTGTAGCTTGGAGCCTATTCATCCCATCTGGATTTAAAGACTCCAAATGCACCTTTCATTTTGCTTCACCATTTGAAACGTAGATCTTTATTTGCCATTAGATATGTCCTAACTTCAACTTCTAACCATTAGACCTTTTTTCTGCCTTTAGCTGCTAGATTAAGAACCTCCTAAAATCAGATATCTTCTGCTTGTGAAGGTACTTTCAAAAGTGGAAAGATAGAGTATTCTATAGACTTGTATATTGCAGCTCATTGATAATTCGGGTCTGGGACTGTCTTTTGTTTAACACCTTGCAAAGTGATTGGTGCCAGTCGGTGCTACTTGAGCGTAAATAAAAAACACGCATTGTTACTTGATTGTTTTAATAGCATTGCCATTTTTATGCCTTTGATGGTGTGACTCCAGGAAGGATGTTGTTACTGTTGTGCTTGCTCAAATCTTTGCTTCTTGCCAACACTTGAGGGAAAATATGTGAATTCCTTAAAATAAAAAGGACTCTGTTTCATTGGTAGTTTGTTCTAATACTGGGTACCTACATATGACTAGGCTTGGAAGGATTAGATTATGATCAGTAAATGTCGGTGAATGTCAAGTTCACTATACACAGACACACCCCCAAACCACCAAAAAAATATTTCCATTGATAATCATCAAAATTTACAGATAAGCAACATAAGAAAAATGCAGCTTGAGAACTTAGTAGAGCTTGATTTAGTGATACTTACTTTGTACATGTTGACAGGTGATGTTGACAATTGTGTGTTTTAATGGTTATAACACTTTCATTTTTTGAATCTTAATGTCTGTGGTTATTAAATAATTATTGTCTGACACCTTCCCTCCCCCCCATAATTTCCTGCAACTATGAAAATTTAAATCAGTAAAAATTAAAACCCATAATTTTATGCAACTGTGAACATTTTAATTGATCAAGTTGGAAAAAAAAATGCCGGCGCAGGGTCTGTCTGCATTGCAATACTAAAACCAGGAGCCTGAGCCTGCAAGCCCAGTCAGCTGACCCGGGCCAGCCCCCAGAGGCACCGAGTTCCTGAGTTCCTGGGGGTGCTCGACCCCTTCTCTACCCCACCCCTTCCCACCCTGTTCCTCCCCCTACCCCCCAGCACCACCTGCATGCCACTGTACAGCTGATCACTGGCGGCTGGGAGGCTCTGGGTGGGGAGGGTGAGGAGCTGATTGCTGGGACCCGCCAGCGGGTGGGAGGTGCTGGAGGGGGAGGAGCTGATTGCTGGGGCTGCCGGTGCGTTTGGAGAACCCACTGTTTTTTCCCCATGGGTGCTCAAGCCCCAGAGCACCCACAGAGTCGGAGCTTATCTGCCACGGCCATGCTATGGGTCTTTTATCTCCTTGTAGACATACCCTTCATGCCCCACTTCCATTGACTTTCAATGGGATTTAGGTGCTTAACTCCTTTAGACTCTTTGAAAAACGCCAGCTCTCGTCTCTCTATGTGCTGGAACAAAGTATCAAACTATCCTTGGTTATTTCCACTCTCAGCCACCCACCATTTCTGTAATACCCCTTGAGAACTCTGCCTGCTGCTTCTATTAACAGCCCCACGGCCTGTTTTTGACACAATATTTGTACCAGTGCGACTATCAATTAGGGGCGTGATTATTTTTTTACCAAAATAGTTACCAGTACAATCCCTAGTGGGTGCAGTTCTACCAGTGTGAAGGTGGTATATGCGGGGATAGTTAATTCCCCTTCACATATGGGAATAAGCCCCTTTATACCAATATAACTGTGTCTATGCTATGGTGATTGTACTGCTTTATCTATAATCAAAGTGGTGCAACCTTTGGGTGTAGACAAACACTAAGTCACTGCTGCATAAATGACACTGGAAGGAATTATGCTGCCGTACACAGTGTACATGGAGGTCTTGCAAATAGAAACGCCATCTGAGGACGTGGGCATCCAGGGGAAGTGTCTCTCTCTCCCTCTTTATGGATAGCAGCCTAAGTGGGTGTCGCTGATGCAAAAAGGGGCATTGCAGGGGCGGAAAAAACTTCCGTTGCTGTCCCAGTGAAGGAGTTTCTCCGCCAGTGACCCTCCTGGGTGGCCCCAGTCTAAAGGAGGAGCTACTTCACCTGCCCAATCCCACAGCACATCCCTGGGGTAGAGCAGAGACAGAAACACCATCCGCCTTCCTTAGGGATGCATTTCTCCTGGGGCCCAGTGGGCTGCATACTATGAACCAGCAGTGCTGAAGTTAACCCAGCTGTCTGAGTTTGTCCCTCTCCCAAACCCAAGTCATCATTTTCTAACTTGGATGATACCAGTCCCAACCTGGACAAGCAAATCTCAATTTGGACGGTGTACTACACTTTCAATCGAAATGCCGAAGGTTTATTCAGTATTCTTTATTAAACCCTACCATGGGGTATACCCCGAAATGCTTTTTGTGCCCTTTAAAAACAATCCACCTGGACTCGCTTTGATAGCTTGCCTTTTCAGTGACGTTCAGTGAAACTCTGGGACTGCTTACCAAACTGTCACAAATCCCAGATTGCTCTGAAATCGCTGCAAGTCCTTATTTGCAGGGGGGCTCAGTGGACCAAAATGTCCCATCAAGTGCCCTTTGGCCTGCTTTAAGCAATTGTTCGCACAATCACCATGCCAAACATGCCAAAAAACCCAGCCCAAGTGGGAGACTTGTCCAGGAACAAGGCTCAGCAACAAAACAACATTGTTTTTAAAGACCTCTATGATGACAAACTGAACTTTTCCTGGGACCCTCCCCCGCTCCTGCTCTCAGAAGGTATCCGATGCTAGCATGATAATGAACCCATTTCTATGGAAACTCCCTCGTTACCACTCTTTTTTGCTGGCTCCCCTCCAATTTGTGAACTGCTTTTCAAAATTGAAAGACCGCCTCATAAATCACACACAAATATAGACTGCATTAAAAAGAAAGCATCCTTAAGTGTATGAACACTAACCATGATTTATGAATCAAAACCTTTGTTCCAGTTAAGGAAACCCCTCGGCCCGATTTTAATGTTTCATTTTTTCCCTTTGTTAAGAAAATAATGAAATACGTGTCACTTGGGCATCATTAAATCTTTCATACCTTTGGGTTGGATCATCAGCTGTGTTGAAGTGAATAGAACTGCATCAAATTACTCCTGCTGGAGATTTGGCCCCTGGCTTTATTATTTTGATCAGTGTAGGGTGTTGAAGGTGGGGTTAATAAAAATTGTTTTCAAACTATGAGCGGCTTATTTTAGAGGGAAACCTTTTCAGAAGCAACAATAATACTGAAAAAAAATACCCCAACCAGCTTTCACAGCTTAGCCTGAGGGATTCCCACGGCAGAGAGAGATAATAGTGGGGGGAATTATGTAGATGGGGGAAAAATAGTTACTTATTTACAGCTGTCCTATCAGATCTGTGGGTCTGTGTTCTTGCACTAGACTCATCACCCCCTAACATTAGGCTCAGTCCTCTCACCGGTATCTTTACCTTTCTCACATCCGGTCTGCAGGGACCGGACTTTGGGCGGTGGTTGTGGTCGTTTTGTGAACGAGGCTTGGGAACTGGGATTTGCTTTTTGCTGTGAGGTTACCGAGTTTCATGGTCACGCCTGATCCCGGAGGGCGTGGGGGGCAGTTTCTGAGAAAGCACTTGCTCGCGCGCGCTCTCTCTCTCTCTTTCTCTCTCTCTCTCACACACACACACACAAAAATAAAAAACAACCAACTCCCTCTTGAGGATAACAGTGCCATTATTTCTGTGGACTGCGGCTGTTGTGGGATGGCTGAGGTAGCTCACAGTCTTAACACTGTCTGGAGGCTAAATACATTGTAACATCCCCATTTTACAGATGGGAAACTGAGGCACAGAGAGATCAGGGCCTGGTCTATATCCGGTTAAACTATTTCAATGGGGAGGGAGGTTTTTCCTCCATTACCGAAATCGTTGTACCCGTACAACCCTGAGTGTGGATCCCTCCTTGCAGGACTAAGCTATGCTGCTATAAACACCTCCAGTGTATAGAAAAGTTCTGTGTGCAGAAATGTCTGAGGGCCAGGTTTGCCAAGGTATTTAGGCACCGAAAGCTGCAGGCAGGGACCTAGTGAGATTTTTAAAAGCATCTAGGCTCCTCGCTCCCATTGCAATCAGTCTGGTTCTAATTAACTTTGCCAGGATCACACAGGAGTAGGAAATTGAACCCTGCTGGCACCCTAACCATTGGGCGCTTCTTCCTCTCTAGACCTGATCACAAGGGGTGAGGTGGTTTCTGGGTAAGCTGAGCCAGTCCTTAGAAGATGGGGGCTGGAACCTGGAATTCTGGGCGAAAACCTTCCAAACCTAGTCTCTACTGGACTCTTCATCCAGTATGAGCCAGATATTGAACCCATTTACATAGGTGTAAATCTGGAGTGTATCTATGTGTTGCAGTGGAGGTGTCAGACCAGAGGGTAACTGAGTGCCAATGCTGACTCATAAAGCCAAAGTTTGTCAAGGACCCACCCCTGCATACAATGAATAACTTACCCTCAGCCACAAAAATAACCCCATGGCCAACAATCAGCTAGAAAGGAAACAGCCTTAGGCCTGCCTGGAAGGATGCTACAGATCCTCCCAGAGTGCTGAGCAGGAAGGGCAATCTGGAGTGATTGTCCCTTGGTGGGAGAGACCAAGCCACCTGTCCTTTCTGGGCTGTACCCAGGATATGGCACGGTCTGAACCTCACCAGTTCCAAGACACTTTCAAGTCCCATGATCCATGTGGTCCCACCCATTCATGCTGTGTGGAGGGGAGCCCGCTCTCCCAGCCTGTGAGGAGGGGGAAAAGAAGCTGTGTGATAGCATTTCATCTGGTAACTGCCTCTCCCCGCCCTCATTTGGGGCACATCTGGCTCTACGGGTCTGGGGAAGAGGGCAGGAGTCAAAGGAATAACTGCTGTACGTTGCATGTTCACCTGTCAGAACAGCAGGGTTTGCGCTGTAAAATGTGCCATGAAGTCACCTGGCTGCAGCTCTGAGCCTACAGAGGAGTGATGGGTGGGAGCTGAGCGGGAGGCAGGTTAATGGCACTGCTAGCCCTGGCCCCATTGCTACAGCGGGACTGGAGGGAGCACAGAAGCAGATGGCATCTCGGCACTTGGGGGCCTGCCTTCTGCATGTATTCCCTTGGGTCTCTGCCTAGTGTGGGCTGTGGTGGCCTTCCCCACTCCAGGAAAGTGGCACCATCTCTTGGAGGCGGGGGAGTTGGTGAAACTGGATTATAAACTTGGTGGACTCACATGGGCCTGATCCTCAACTGATATAAATGAGCGTAGCACCATTGACTTCACGACCCATTTACATTTCTCTTTGCCATTGCTGAGTTCTTCTAGAGGGGAAGATACAGGGAAAGGCATGGTTCTTATTAGCTAGAGTAGCTCAGTGAATCTTAACACTCTACAGACTTGTATTGGATAGGGAGTAGCAGGCAACTTTGTAAATTAATCTACCATTGATTTAAAAAAGTCTCCAGTGGTTTGGGATCAAAATGAAATTAGACTTTCTGTTCTGTGCATGCACTATGTTCCCATTAGTTGGTACCATCATGGGCCATTCTAGAAAAAGGTATTTTCCAAATTTAGCATGAGTTAAATGACTGCAGCAGGACTGGAAAGAAGTCATAGGAACACGATGGAATATAGTGTTGATTAACATTCAGAAAAGACACGTTAGGCTACAACCACCATTCACCTGGGTGAAGATACGGGGCGTCCGTGCAATACAAAACAAAGGCAGAGACGAACAAAATTCACAATAATTGTGGGGGAAAATAGGTTCTCTGTGTTAGTCCTAAAATGATGGACTGAGTACAAATGTCTTCTGAGGAAGAGAGAATCAAGCCAAGGCACTTCCAAACAGACAACTGCTTGATCCACTGAACACTTACGTAGCAAAGATGGATAAACAGGGTAAGTGATGGGCCCCTGTGTTTAATGCTCACCCTGAAAGCTGCCCGAATCATCACGTCCCATAGGTAAAACGCTCTCCAAGTTCTAAGAACTTGCTGGGTCAGAGTCTAAGTTTAAGTACATACGTAACTCTAAACATGTGAGTATTGCCAATGATGTCGTGGGCTTAAGTTCCTTGCTGAATTGAAGCATTGGGTCATGATCCTGCAATAGGATCCATCAGAGACGCCGACTCCATGGGTGCAGAAAAAAATTAGCAAGGCGAGCTCCCCTCCTCCCTGCCAGCGCCTCCCGCCTGTCGGCACCCCGCTGGTCAACTCCTCTCCCTCCCTCCCAGCGCCTCCCGCCCGCTGCGATCAGCTGTTCTGTGGCGTGCAGGAGGTGCTTGGAGGGAGAGGGAGGACTGAAACAGGGACAGGTTCGCTCAGGGGTGGGAGCAGGGAGGGGGTGGAGCGGGGACAGGAAGAGGTGGGGCAGGGGAGGGGCCTTGGGGGGAGGGGTGGAGGTGGAGGCAGGGTCTGGGGCGGAGCAGGGGCAGGAAGAGGCAGGGCAGGGGTAGGGGCTTGTAGGAAGGGGTGGAGTGGGGGCAGGCCTAGGGCAGAGGTCAAGGGGGGGTCGAGCACCCTCTGGGTAGACCTAGGTCAGGACCTAGGGGATCCATGCAGGTGGACCCATTCACCTGGGCTAAGGCCCACTGACTCCTGTAGGGCTCCGCATGGCTTATTTGCAGGATCGGGGCTTTAAAGAGCAATGACAAAATGTTAATGTAATTTTTAAATTTGAAGGCAACAAGTGTAAATGGCCAAATAAGGGTGTTACCCTGAGAATAATGAACAACATGAAAGGTGTTTTTGGTAGACAGCACCATTTTAAATTCCATGTATTTTCGAACTCTAAAGAACGGCATGAAATAAATTCAGAAACACGGGATTCAGATGAATAAAGCCTGGCCTAGGATCTCCAGCTACTATAGTTCTTAGGGGGGACTGTCTTAGTTTTTCTGTTCAAATGGAAGTATTTTTCCTCTGAACACAAGTGGCCAGTCTGCAGTTCTGGAGCCAAAAAAGCATCAAAGAGGAAAATGTTGCTCAAGTATACAAAGCACTCTTATTTATTTTTTAAAAACTGGGAAATTCAGACAAGTCGGTTAGCTCTTCTGAGTGTAGGCACTGGGGAGGCTAACCCAGCTGGAAAGTTTTAGGGCCTGGAGAAGTGTCTGAGTTTCATCCGATGAAGTGAGCTGTAGCTCACGAAAGCTCATGCTCAGATAAATTGGTTAGTCTCTAAGGTGCCACAAGTACTCCTTTTCTTTTTGCGAATACAGACTAACACGGCTGTTACTCTGAAACCTGAGTTTCTTGTGTTTTGCTTGTCAGATGAATCCAGCCCATTACAAAATGCCATAAATAATCCACAATCCCTGTGTACACAGGATAAGGAACAAAACAATCGTGAGAAATACACAGCTGTAACTGAAGTGTAATACCCCAGGGACATAGTACCTATATACTATACTTTATAAACATCATTATCATGGAAATAAACAGTATCCTTACTCATTAACCTGCGGTCTCCAAGGCAAGAACCCCATTATCCGAAACATGTGCATCATTAAGCTGCAGATAGAAGAGGCTGTCTGTATTCCATTGTGAATTTCACTAAAAGGTTTCTTTTCCCTGCAAAGAAGACAAATTCCTTTCTTTGTTATAGAATGGATATTGCTATATTTTAATGTGGTTTTCTTATTTATATTAGATATTAAAAAAGTTTATTCCTCATTGGGATTCAGGAACTGCTGTAAAGTTAAGTTGCTTCTTAGTATGTTTTCTTAAGATTCAGGTAGACTATTGGTCTTGGATTTTCTCTTGACTTCCCTTTGGCTCTGATTAAATTGGTTCCAATTTACCACTGGAAAATGCTGTCCTGCATAATTACTACATCTGTGCTATGAGAATCTTATTCGAGATAATGGGTGGCATGTATTGTCTAACAAAAAAGCAGGAAAGTGATACTGGGAAATCCCAGTAACACAAATAGGATACCTAATTACACACGCATGCACACATATTCTGCAATAATAATCTCTGTGTTATTGTTTCTGCACAAATCCACCCAATGGCAGCTGACATACCACTGTATTTGGACCATCTTTGGATCTTACCAATCATCCAGCTAGTTCAGCATCCTGTCTCTGAAAGCGGCCAGCACCAGATGTTTCAGAGGAAGGTGCCAAAAATCTTAAGTGGATAATTATGCAATAACCTGATAATAGGAGAAGTTTCTTCCAAACACTCATGAGTGGTTGGCATATTCTTTGGAACCTGAGTTTTATAGCCCTTTTTATACGCTTTTTCCTTTGTCTAATATAACTGTAGATGCTCTTGTTATCTGTATAAATGTCTATCCTTTTTCAATCAGCTAAGCTCTTGCTCTCAATATCTAGCAATAATGAGTTCCACAGGGTAATTATGCATTGTATAAAAAAGCATTTCTTTTCTCCAGCTGTGTTTTGTTTCTTTTTAATTTCATTGAGCGCTCTTGTATCTGAACTTATTATTGTCCAAAGATTGTCCATGGTTTCCTGGAGGTTTATGCTCGTGCGTAGTTGTGTGGTTGGTTGGTTTGAAAATAATGTACAAACTTACATTCAGAAAAGCTCCACAGTGAAACTGAACTGAGAAGAATTAAAAGCTTTGCAAAAGTATAGTTGCTATTGTCAAAATAGCAATTTAAATCAACGTCATATAAGATGAAAAGCGTGCATTTAAAATTGTGGTTGAAAAGATGGGTATTTGAACACGGAGGGTAGTATATGATCAGCACTTCAAAATTTATAATCTTAAAAATTTGCTGTGAAGATGAATTACTGAGGGAAAAATCCTAGCCCCTGTGCACAACTTCAGTAAATGTGCTGTGTTTGATGGAGTTTCACCCTGGGAAGTAATTGGTGCAGAGGTTCGGAGCTGCAGTTTCTTCCTTAGCTGCTGCACCACCCCAAAATCTTCTTGGCGAGATACACAGAGTCATAGTCCATCTTCAGCAGGATGCATTTATTGAGCAAGGCAACTGCAAACTACAGACACACACATGGGCTTCCACACAGCTTGAGCTCTAGCTGTGTCTCCTCTACTTACCAGGGACTGCACCCTGGCTGAATCCCAGTACACCATACAGAGACATCTAGTGGCCAAATGACAATATTGCAAGTAGTTTACACCTCACACTTCCTCACTTGTGGGCTTACTTACTTGGCCTGCAGTCCACATGCCACAGAGCTGTGGAGAGTAGTTTGGGCAGCACGTCCCCAGCAGAAGGAGCCCCTGCTACATAGCACATGAAGGCTGTGGACCTTCTGAGTGCCTCTCTGAGGATCAGAGCAACATCATTTCAGCTACATTCAGAGCCTTCCATGGCCAAGGATGGTGCTGTTTCAAACTGTAAATCTCTAGCTAAGCAGAAAGGAAGCTTTGATAAGAGCAAAAGATGGGAATTGCATATAACACCCTGTTTTCACACACTCATACTTGATAAGGAAAAAGTGAACGAAAGCATCACTCACTGCAAAATTTTTAAATTTTCCTTATTGAGGAATAGGGTCACTGCTAGCTTTGGGAGATCCCAGGAATGTAGATAGTGGATTTTTCTTTTTGCTTTTAATTCAGGTCACAATTTTGCTCCCTGCAGTAGGGCGCTCTTTCACATAACTTCTTTGCAATTCTCCTTCTCTGCCCCAGTCTCTGATTCATAGCCTCTGCTCAGAAGTACCTTTCTACCAACTGATAAGTTTTTAATTTCATCTCTAGTCATACACTTTGAAAGGCATGTCAGTAATGGTCTCAAAGAAAAACACAATTTTATATTTGTTCTGTTCTTTAGGAATATTTTCTATCTGGAAATATCAAATATTAATATGTTAAGGTAAATGCTCATGTTCGTGTCCTATCAGAGGCCCCAATCCTGCAATTTACAATTGGGGCTGGAAGAAAAATTTCAAACTAAACATTTTCCCATTGGGAAATGGGGTTTCTTTGAAATAAAAGTTTTCTATTGGGAAAAGTTGATGTCTGGAATTTTCAGCCAAGAGAGTCAAAATGAACCATGTTGTTTAGTTTCAAGTCGATGTTAATCCCTGTTTCTGCCTGAGGTGTCACCATCCCTTATACACGTCATAGGTCTGGGCATTTCCTATCCCCATCCTCCCTATCAGCCCCACTCTCTGGTTGGCCATCATTTCCTGGGATTCCTCGGAGCCTCTCCCGGCAGCTGAGCCAGTGCTGAGCCTCCTGGAGCCAGCGGGGGTCTGCCTGCATTTTAAATGGAAGGATCCAGGGGGAATGATGGAGGCAGAGATGGGAGCTTTAGCTCAACGGCAAGGCCTTTTTTCATATGTCCTCAAATGAGAAATGGCATTCACGCATGGTGAACAGCTCTTGAATAGCGTACGAAAGGCATTGATGTTCTGTCACTCTTTTTTTACTTCTGATGTCTCCTTGATCACTGAGCTATGACCCTTTTCAGATAACAGAGCTAAAAACCACCTTCTGCAGCAAATCCTACTCACCTTCGCATGTGTAACCGCCCTGAATCCAATGGGGCTATTCAGAGAGAATGGTGAGCAGGGTTCGGCCCTCTAACGTTGCTGTTTTCTTAGGGAAACCAGTCAGAGCATCGCAAAGTCAGGCTCTTCACTTTACCAACATAAACAGTAACATGCTCGCGTGCATATTTCAGAAGGGAGGAGGGAAAAATAAAAATGCAACACAGCTAAATGAGCACGGCTGTGGAAAATTGAACTAACATGGTCCCTTCATTTTTTTCTGATTGACTTTGCGACAGCAGCCCCCAATCTTGCAAACACAAAGGTACTTTAACTTTACGATCATGCATGTCTGCACCCCCTGGACTCTCCACTCTGGGGGCTGCTCCTGGTAGGAAAAGGGTAAAAAGGGGGAAAATAATGAGAAAAGACATTCAAAGGTAGAGCAAGCTGGCGCCAGTCAGTGGCTATTGCACATTCTCAGTAGTTTGCACTTTCCAGAGCGTGTGTCTCAAAGTGCGAGCTGTCAGACTTGCTAATGCTTTCTGCTGTCTGTGTACACTCTGCAGTCTTCAAATGTTAATTCCTTTCTTCCCCATCCCGTACCTAGCTATGGACTGTGGTGAGGTACACAAGCTCCGCCTCAGGTGAGGGCAGCAAGGGGTTAATGATCTGACCTGGAGACAAGGAGTTAAATCAGGAACACCTGCCAGAAGCATCAGACCTGGATGGAGGGTCCTCCAGCTGCAGTTAATAATCAAAGGGGACCTGGATATAAAGGGAGGAGGCTGCCCTGGTAAGGGGAAACTGTAGCTCTGGAGGGGACTGATGTCACAGAGTGATCACCCTGTGAGTAGGGGAGACTGTACAGGTCTCCCTAAGGGATAGCATAGACAAAGGGATTTTTCCCTCTAGTTCTGTCCCCAGTCTGTAGACAATACAGGCAAGGGTGCTTTTCTGCTTGTTTTACCTGCCTGATTTATCAAACCTGCCTGCCTTTTGTGCCCGCTCCCCGATGTGATCTCTGCCTATGGGCTTGCTTCTCAATGAAGACTATTTGCATGCCAAATCTCCTTTCCTGTTCTTTAAATTATGGGGAGGGGGGAATGTCTAGGTTTTTCATGGTGTAGAAAGGAAATATTTCCCATCCCAACTCAAAAATGGTGAAAGGGACTTTCTAAAAAAGTCCCTTTGAGCAAAGACCAACTGTCTGTGGAGAACATCACTCCACCAGGTGAATTCTTCAGGGCTCTGAGCTAGTTGGGTTGTAGCGGAAACTGTTTTGCAACCCTAACTGTCCCGTTTCACTGTGAAGGAAATGCTGTAATAATGCTCTGTATGTACAGGAACACTTTTCATCTGAGGCTCTCAGGGCACTTGAGGTAGTGTGGTGTAGTGGCTTGATCACTGGACTGGGAGTCAGCAGACCTGACTTCAACTCTGCCGCTGACCTGCTCTATGACCTTGGGCAAGTCACTTTCTGGCTCTGTGCCTCTGTTTTTTTCCTCCTACCTTTGTGTCTTCAGACTGTAAATTCACTGGGCTAGGAAGTGCCTCCTGCTTAGAGTTGTCCGGTTTTTGACCAGAAAGACCCCTTGAAAAGGAAACCTGACAGTGTCCAGTCAGCTGTGCTGACCGGACACTAAAAGTCTGGTTACTGTGGGCAAGGGAATAGTGGCAGCCTGTTGGCCAGCCCTGAAGCGGCAAGTCCTGCAGCAGGACGCCAGGCACCAGCTCGGGCCGCAGGCAGCCCCTTTGAGGAGCATGGTTTGCAGGGTGGCAGCAGAGGCCAGAGTGCAGGGCTCATGGCGAGTGGGGTAAGGAGCTCTCAGCGGGCAGGGATCGTTCCCCAGGAGGGAGAGAGGCGAGCTGCCCTGCCAGCCAGGTGCTTTTTCTGGCTGTGCTCTGGGGTGGGCAGCGTAGGGGAAGGGGGCTGCTGGGCTACTCCTGTGTGGCTGCAGTGCTCTTCTGACCTTTACTCCCTGGCAGCCTGCTGGAGCTGGGCTTCGCAAGTCCCTTGGGGCTATTCATGCTGGAGGTGAGGCGGGGAGAGGGGTGGGACCTCAGGAGACGGGTGAGTGGGGCTTTGGGGGCAAGACATGGGCTGGGGAGGGCCTGGTTTTCGGACATTAGAAATTTGGCCACCCTGCTGCTGCATGTTTGGACAGGATCTAGAACAAGGGGAGCCTGAGCTTAGCTGGGACCTCGAGATGCAACTGCAGTAGAAATGACTTGGGCTTCCTGTGGGGTAGACAGGAATCGCTCCTCCCACCGGGTTCCGCTAGGGAACACCGCATTCAAATGTTAGCAGCTGCTGAAAAGCTTTTCACAATGAAACTGGGCAAATTTACCCAAACTAGGTCCCAGTCTGTCTTCACTGGCTTAAAAAAAGCCTGCACTGTAGAGAATGGCACTTGGAGACACATCTGTAGCCAATTAGTTCATTTTATCATGCATGTATTGATCTTGGTCAAACATTTTCTTCTCTGAAATAGCTCCAGGTGCGTAAGGAGGAGCAAGTCTAAAGTTGAAATGAACTTACCCTGTACTCTGAACCATGCAGAGAGCTGCACAGGAAAGCTATCTTGTTTTCTTCCAGCTCTTGTCTGTATTTCTCTGTCACAGCGGTTCACTGCTAACCGCAAAGCAACAAGTTTGTCAGTTTACACGTAGATTAGCTAGTGTAAATGCGGACATCTGTATGAAAGGCAGACTCTAACCCAGTGAACTCCTTCCAGCATTCCAGGCTCCTAAATCAACAGGAGGTAAACTGTAAACAGTGCTTGCTCCAGGGGTTGGCAGGAAGCAGTGAAATTGTGGGTGCACTGGTCCCTAAAGGGCTTGCTTCTCCAAGCAGATCTCCAACAAACCATCTTTCAGCTACAAATCTAATAGAATTTAATGCACTCTGCAATTCAGTGAGGAAGAGGTCAACTGCTGTTGTAGTTATGTATAAAGTATTGTCTGAAGAGGCTTAACAACTTATCTTAAATCTCAGAACTCTATCTTGCTTCTTAAAATGTCATCTTATAATTTCCTTATACAGCTCTGTGTTTGTCTAGATAATCTGTGTGCATATCACACAATCTATATAAAATAGAATACATGAAGGGGTGCTGTAGCATGATATTACAGTTCTAATAGCAGGAATGTGGTGTGGTTGCATAACTGAGCTATGCAGGAAGAAAAGGAGGACTTGTGGCACCTTAGAGACTAACCAATTTATTTGAGCATAAGCTTTCGTGAGCTACAGCTCACTTCATCGAATGCATTCAGTGGAAAATACAGTGAGGAGATTTATATACACACAGAACATGAAAAAATGGGTGTTATCATACACACTGTAATGAGTGATCACTTAAGATGAGCTATTACTAGCAGGAGAGCGGGGGGCAGGGGGGAGAGAACCTTTTGTAGTGATAATCAAGGTGGGCCATTTCCAGCAGTTAAAAAGAACGTTTGAGGAGCGTTGGGGGGGAGGGGGGGATAGATTGTGTAATGAGCCATCCACTCCCAGTTTCTATTCAAGACTAACTTAATTGTATCCAGTTTGCAAATTAATTCCAATTCAGCAGTCTCTCGTTGGAGTCTGGTTTTGAAGTCTTTTTGTTGTAATATTGCGACTTTTAGGTCTGTAATCGAGTGACCAGAGAGATTGAAGTGTTCTCCAACTGGTTTATGAATGTTATAGTTCTTGACATCTGATTTGTGTCCATTTATTCTTTTACATAGAGACTGTCCAGTTTGGCTTTTCCAACTGAGGGCCACTGACAATGTTATACCATATCACCCTCATGTATTCTATGTAATATAAATTAAATGCACATGTAATGAGAAATCTCCTTCATTGTAAAATGTTTTTTTCCTCTTGAAACATTTCTCAGTCCATTCCTGACCCAAGTGAATTAAAAAGTCTTGTAAATAAGGTAAACGTAGTGTAACTTTCTTCCTAGTTTAGTGAATTGGAATCAGTATTTGATCGGTCTGTGTACCTATCAGTCATCCTCTGATGCTTATGACTAGACCGGGCCTGTTTATATGAGGAATGAGACAAGTGGAAGGAATTTCTGTCGGAAATCCTGAAACTCCGCCCTCCTAGTCTCACCCCTGTTGCAGTATGGAAAAGTGAATAGAATAAAAATCAATACGTCATCTCACCAAGCATCTTGGAATAACCCCACCCCCCCAGTACATTCTGCCTTTCTGAACTGAGTTTTAAAGCTTGCTGAGCCTCTGAATGATGTTTTGACACCTCTTCCTTTCCAAGTACTGTCTGTACCATCGCAGTCATTCAACGACCTTGATCTAATGTAAAGTGTCAGTCTAATAAATATTCTCTTTTTTTTTTTTTCCCTTCCCCACTTAAAGGTATTGACTATTGAAGATCAGCAGACCTTTCACTAGAGAAGCAAATCACGGAGAAGACCGTTTTGGTAAAACACTTTGTTACTTAATTCTAAGTGCAAAGGGCACATTGGGTGTGGAGAAGGCATGGGGATCAGGAGGGGTTTTTGTGGAGAGCTCTTCTTCGAGTTCAAGGTCTCCTTGAAACACGCATCCTACCTACCAGCCTGAGTCCCGGACTCAGTGCATCGTCCCCATAGGCTGGTGGAGAGTCATTTAGCCATGGGTGGGCTTGCGCCCGCCCACTTCCCAGAACCCACTATGAGCTTTCTTTGCCACTTGCTCCTCGTTGCTACCCCAGCATATCCTAAGCTGACAGGCCTGAATGGGAACTGCACTGCAGTGGCTTCATGTCAGGCTCTGGTTTTCTCTGAGCAGTCCCCAAGATGAGTTCCTGAGTTGAAGGATTTAACACAAGTGCTGTAGGGTGACCACCCTTGGATCCTTCCCTTTAAGCTGGCTCAGGTTAAAATGGCCAAAACTAGACCTTCTGACGGTTTTCAGAGCCAGTTGGAGATCCCTTGAGGGGGGGTTGTTTTGAAGAAATGCCTCTCTGCCCCCTTACTCGTTATCTCTCTGAAGGAAAATATGGGCCATAGAGAATACGGAGCTGACTCTAGCTTGGTCTTTCTAGCTCAGAAATTCTTACATGTGCCCATGGAGAAATGATAAAATATTTGGATAGTCATTGGCTGGGAGAAAGAGTGAGAACGCCTGACTGTCCCCAGTTGGGAGCAGGGGGGATATCTAGGTTCCAATCCCTGCTCCAGTGACTGTTTGTTTGGACAAAGTGGAACATCTTCAGCCTGTGAGATTGAGAGAGAGCCCAGAATAGACAATAGCCTGGTGCTTTGGGCACACGCCTCGGGGGGGGCAGGAGCAGAGATTCGAACCTGGCTTTCTCACATCCCAGGTGAGTGCTCTCACCACCAGGCTAAAGGCTATGGGGGGTGCATTACTGCTGCCTCCTCAGCTTTTATGAATTGAGCCCTTCATTTTATTAAAATACCTGAAATAAAATCTTTCAATTCTCCAAAAATTTCAGTTTCAGTAGGACACAAACTGATTTCCCGCCCCCCCCCCAACCCCGGAACTGCCAGAAATCTGAAAAGTCCGTTTATTCTCCTAGCTCCGCCTGGGATAGCCCAATGCACTTCAACTGTGTCTCATGTCTTACATTGATCATGTCTGTGCTTGCAAAGTACTAATCCTGCTTAAATGGAGCCCTTGCTGGAAAGATGCACACACTGGTTTTTCTGCCCAGTGTAGGCAGAGCCAACTTAAAAAAGCATGCTTTATAGAGACCATGTAGACTTGGCAACATAATGAACGATTGCAGTTATCCTTTTGTAGGAAACCCTAAAGAAACAGGAAGTGACAATATCCTGTTTTGCATCTAAATGCTCACTTGTTGTGCGGACAGTGAAATGCTAGACCAATGCACCATGTCTGTCTCTAGAAATCGGTATATTACAGCCAACTACTTAACTGCACGGGTGCGTATTTCCTAATTATTTTATAGTAAAGCTTGGTATTTAAATACAGTATAATGACTGATATTACTGCTACAGGCAGCTTGAAAGACACTTCAAGCTGTCGACTAGAGACCTTGTTGAAAACATCCGTTTGCTGTCATGTAAAGTTGAAACTGAGAGGGGCTTTTATGGTAGATGCTACTTTGTTCCAGGACTGGAGGAAATGCTTGCTTGCATTCCGTGCATAATTATAGCGCTGTTGTTCTGATTGGGAAGGTAATGGGAAAAGTTTCTCCATTAATGATACTTCTCGCTCCTACCCACCTGGAAGTGAAAATCCTAATTACTGATTTAACTATCTGCTCTCTAGAAAGCTTGCTGCATTACGCCAAAAGTGAAAACACCATTGGCTTTACAGCTGGTCTGCATCAGAGCAACAGCAGTAGCCCAAAGAGCAGGCTAAGTGCAGTTTAAAAATCTACCATGGGGAACAACAAGGTGATGGATGGTTACAGCACTGGAGACTCAGCCCCATCAGAGCTGTAAAACTAAAGTATGTTCCCGTCTGCCTCCAACCCCAGATCTCTTTCCCTTTCCCTGTCCAAGTAAGGATATAAACGGTGGGCCTGCTTCTTTCACCTAACACCAACAGGCAAATCTAGATTTAACTTTGTTGGTGTGTAGTGGTGTGATGAGAGAACATTGCTTAATGCTGGAATAGTGCTTCTGGCTATGGGACCCTTATCATTTTTGACTCCTAACTGCTATAGACACTGCAAAGAGGAGGAACATTGCTAGAAGCATGACAATGTTACTACATCCAGGCTTTACATCTTTTGAGGCCATTTACCCATATAAAAAATGGATTGAGACCACACTAAACTTCACACACACACCGACATCTCTGTTAATCACAGACACCCTTTATTAGATTCCATGGCACTGCGGCGCTTGCGACAAATCCAGTTTATTAGTTCCCTGATGTATTGCCTTAATTCACTTGGTTTCCACAGCACATCTGAAAAGCGCAACCACCACTCAGATGGCCAGCAACAACACCGCCAGCATCGCACAAGCCAGGAAGCTGGTGGAACAGCTGAAAATGGAGGCCAACATTGACAGAATAAAGGTAAAGCATGGTTGAAAGCACTGGGTAACTAGCATGTTCTTTGTGGTTCTATGATGAGTCTTCTGCAAGTCATATCAAGTCATAGATTTTAAGGCCAGATGGGATTACTGAAGCCATGTAGTCCGTCTTATAAAACACAAGCTAGAGATCTAGAGTGTCCCTCAAGTCCTAGAGCTCTGTGTATTTAGCTTATTGAACAAAACATTAAGTTGAATTGATCGTGGCCTACAGTTACCTAGGGAGAAGAGATCTGATATTCGAGAGCTCTTTAATCTGGCAGACAAAGGCATGATCCAATGGCTGGAAGTTCCAGTGTGAACTTGCGTACTTCAAATGTTTGTTTTTAACAGTTAGGGTAATTAACTGCTGGAATGGATTAGCAAGGGGTGCGGTAAATCCTCCATCACTGAGTCTTTAAATCTAGACTGAATAGTTTTTTCTAAATTATGTCAGGCTAGATGCAGGAATCTCACTGGGCAAAAATCTCTGGCCTGTGTTCTCTTGGAGGTCAGACTAGATGATCATAATGGTCCTCCTGTCTTCAAATCTGTGACATTAAGAAAGTTTCCTAGCTTTCCTATTCAGTGATGGATACTTTGCTGGTGTGACCATGAACTGTACCCAATGGGCAAACTAGAGGGTTTAGGAAATTCAGTTAAACCAGTGGTAATTATATGGCCTTTTAGGAAACAGGAAGATGCTCTTTCACAATGAATTGGTATTGTTTGAAGACGACTACAGTTGAGCATCTCATTTAATGTATTTCAGACACTTTGTTCTTCAGATAATGTTAATGCATGAAATTGGGCTCAGTGGTTTACCTGGACTTGCTTAGAGAAATGCAGCAAAATGAAAAGCAAAGTTATCTTTTCAAGTCTCTTTTCCCAATGGGGCGGGGGGGAAAAGAGTGATCCTTTCGGGGAGGTCTTCCTCTGCGTTGGCTGCATATAGGTCTCTTAGTGCTGGTCCGTACGTTACTACACTGGAATAATGAGCCCCTATAACGTTCATCTGAGTTGTAGTAAATGGGCACAGTTCTGCCTCTGCCCCTCCAATATTTACCAACTTCTGTCCTTAAACGGTGAGCTCCTCAGGGATTGGGCTGTCCCTTCTTGGTTTGTCCAGAAAGCCCCTAGCACGTGATGAATGCTACTATAAACAATCATTACAATTGTGATCATGGACAGATTCGGTTTTTAGAGGCCAACATTCCAAACTGGGTGTCTGTATTGAATGTGGGCACAGACACGTAATGGTGCGTGCCAAAAAACCAGCTGCCTGCACAAAAGGAGAATTATGCATCTATGGCGGCTGCTTCTTCAGCTTAAGTACCAATCTGATGCATTCAACTGCATGGTTTTCATGCTCCGGTATATATTCCGAATCTTGTCCCCCAAATACGTGCAGGTTTTGAAAGGCGTAATGTAACTCTGCTGCTTAAACTGTGTTCAAGTTGGCTCCAAGTCAAATGTCGCTGATTCCCAAGTGGGACATACCAATATCTGAACTTCATCACTTGGTAATGTCTCCTCGCTGCTCCAGAGTTTCCACTGAGCTAGTTTCCTGTTCTGAATAGATAACTGTATCCACCAATATTTGTTACCATGGCAACCACAACCCTCCACTGGAAGGGGTCGACGTGGTATAAAGATGACCTGCCACATCCCTTTTTTATTTATAATCGTGGATAAATATTGTAGCATGTATTTTTGCAAGCTATTTGCAGTCTAGTGTGACCTGCACAGTGTGAATTTTTTTTCTTGGTAAGATCAAATCAGATCAAAGGTATTGATGGATCAAAAGCCAGTCTGTAACTCAACGGAGATAAAAATAGATTTGCAGCCCGCATAGGTTTTCTCTTAGTCTTTGCTAATAGATTTGTGTTAGCTGTTAAATGCCTTGAAGAGAGGCTGCGTGGTGGTGGTGGGGGGGGGGGGAGAGAACTAGAAGGCTGGATTGCCTGAAAGAGATGCAAATGAAAACCATCTTAACATCAAAAGAAATCCACACAAGTTTTAGATAGTTGATAAAATACATTTTATTGTGTAGAAATTGTTTCGGATTTGGACATCAAAGATGCTACAGCAAAAATGCAGGTCTGTTTTATTCTTCCGCTTTATACTGAAAGTGGAAGTTACCATCTGATCAGGTGATCTTCTTTACTAGGTCAAATCTCCCAGCTGGCCTGCCCTGACCTCTTATTGACCTCATCAGGCTCCTGAAACACAAAGTAAACTGAGCTTCAGAATTGATTACGCGGGCGAATATTGGTGTCTGCTCCTAGCAGTAGAGGGTTGGCTGGAGAGTGGCTCTGTAGTAGGTTTTTCAGGTTCTAGGAGTCGGAGGCCTAGTCAGATCAGGTGGAGGGCCCCCTAGCCTCCAACCCTGGAAGATAACTGGTGGAATCCAAGAGCTAGGAGATGAGACAGGAGGTCTCGCAGGGTAAAATAACCATAGCAACACCCTGCCTACAAGGAAGCTTGTGCAAAGATTTACATCGATTGTTCTTAAGTTTAGACTAAATTGGGAAATCTCCAGGGAGCGGATGAAAGTTTGGGACACTGAATCTGTGCATGTGCAGTGTTGAGGGGGTGACCAGCCCATTTATAAGGCCAGGAGAGGATCTTCAACATTCAGGCCATGTCTACACAACCCGCCAGATCAGCGGGTAGTGATCGATCTATCTGGGATCGATTTATGGTGTCTAGTGTAGACGTGATAAATGCAAATACTCCATACTGGGAAGAAAAACAATGGAAGTTCCAGTTGTTACAGCACTAGCATCTAGGAAGGGTGAAGTTCAGTTTGCATTATATTTTCTGGTTGGAGGTCTTCCCTCAGGCTTTCGTCAGGCAAATTCCACTTGCATGAGTAAGGACTGAATAAAGCCTGGGCGAGGATCTCCACTTTGGCCTTTATGTCTACACTACAAATAGACACCTGCAGCTGGTCCATGCCAGCTGACTTGGGCTGGGGCTGCTTAATTGCAGTGTAGACATCCAGTTTGGGCTAGATCCCAGGCTCTAGTGACCCTGGGAGGTGGAAGGGTCCCAGAGCTTGGCTGCAGCCTGAGCCAGAACGTCTACACTGCAATTAAACAGCCCCTTAGCCTGAACCCAAGTCAGCTGGCATGGGCCAGCTGCAGGTGTTTGGCACTAGTCACTTAGGGTATGTCTACATTGCAGTTAAAGTGTTAGCCCAACTGCACGGAAGTTTGCTGATGCTTACAGCTGCTTCAAAAGGGTTTGTTCTCTAAGTAGAAGAGTAATGCAGTTTAAAGGGGGATTTCCCCTCTTTCTGCACCATTTTAAAATGGATCTCATAGTTCAGGAGTACTTCAGATTCCTAGCCTATTCCATTCTACCTAAGCGTATTTTACCTAAGGGATACTGTGAATGCCCAGTAGTGAACCAGGACAGTGCTATGATTATTGTAATGTCTAGCTAGAAAGTCCATCCATTGGTAGTGAGCAGAGTGGAGGAGCAAGTAGGAACTTGAGGCAACTTCTCAGTCTTCCATTCGGCCAAATAAGACCCTTTAATTCCGTGCTGCTGAAGTACTCCCTCCTTTGTGTGCTCTGAAGTGGAGGCGCTCCAGACAGTGTAGCTCATCCAAGGCTTATACAGTGTGTGTGCATTTATTTTCAGGTGTCAAAAGCAGCGGCAGACTTGATGGCATACTGCGAAGCCCATGCCAAGGAAGACCCTCTACTGACCCCGGTGCCAGCTTCAGAAAATCCCTTTAGAGAGAAGAAGTTCTTCTGTGCGATTCTGTAAGCCCTCCATGAGCCTGACATGCACTTGGCCCGCTTTGAACACTGATGTAGCGTTTTTAGCAATGTGGACAACTTTCTAGTCCACGGAATTTAAAAAATAACAAGGCCTGGAAGCTCCAGAGATGTGCATGTTTAAAGAAACTGGTCACCTTTTGGGGCATAAGATCTACATCGTGAGGCTGAAGATCTGAGGTAGAAAAATATGTAAAGATTAAGCGTGTCACTTTTCTGCTCCCAAAAAACCCCAACAAAAAACAAACCCTTGTTTGATTGTTTCCATCTTTAAAAAAGACACTTGAGCTGAGCAAGGTAAAGGCTGAGGCTGTGTATAACCTCACTGGAATGATTATTGTTGGGTTTTTCCAAATAATACTCTTATTTAAGTTGAATTGTCAAATATCACAACAGGCTAGATTACTATTATATTCATGTTCGGTCTTGTGCTTGTTTGTTTTTTTTGCATTAGGGTAGCCCAGAGATGGATGGGATTCCTCAAAAGATAACAAACTAAACCGTTTAGCAAGGGCTTAGTCAGTGATAGTTCACATCTGCCATGTGAATGCTGTCTGTCTGTGTTTCTAGCAACCTATTACCACGATTTCTCACACTTGTATATGGTAGCTTCAATTTTGCAAGTAAAAGTAAATCAGGTGTTGTGATTGGTGCTTCATATTTTTGTGACTACTTTTAAGTAATAGTGCATGAAAATATCCCTGTGTTCACTCCATTTAGAAACTTCTATTGTTTGGAGCCACGTGCTGGTGGAAAAGCTGTAGAGAAAAAACAAAAGATGTTCTGACAGCAAAGAGAAACTACTCAAATGCCTTAGATGTGCCTGAAATACCTCTCCTGTTATGTAGGGTTGCCAGCTATTGAGGAGCCTATTCCTGAAATCGGGATGGTTTATACCAGGAGTTTAGGGTCACTCAGATCCCTGGAGGTCACAGGGTAAAACTAAGAAGAAAAATGATATACATTTATTTTGACCAAGTTTTCTCTGGTCCTCCCATACCCTTCGGTGCCTCCTCTTTCCCCATATATCTTGATTTTTTTTTTTTTTTTAAATATCCCTCTATCTGTATTAACTTTTCACAGCAGCACATCTTCTCTGAACCATGTCCCTTAAGCAGCATGACAGAACCAGCACACAGCAAGCCAGCTGCTCCACTGTACTAAGTGGCTGATCCAAACACGGCTTGACTCAGCGGGGGGCTTCAGCTGGAAGGCACTGCAAGCTTGTCCACCCCCTGCCCAATTCTCTGCTTCTGCTATGCTGCCCCCAAGGGGTATCTTTTCCCAACTCTGTTGGCTCTAAACTCCCTCTGCCAACGACTCTGACTGCTAAATTCAATCCCCTCTTCCCCCACTGATTATTCAGAAAATGCTTTTAATGACAGAAGGGCCATAGCACTCTGTACCCCAACAATGGCAAATGCAGGTGGCAAATGTGCATATGGTTATAATAGTGAGAGGACTCCATAGTGAAGGACTAAGGGTGATCTATCAACCCCTGAAACTTTTGTTAATATGTTGGACTCCTGTTATCCAGTCACTAACTATCCAGCCCTTTCTGAGCTCTCACCATGTATTTCTTACCGCTTTAACATCCCAGCAGGAAACAAGACGAGAGTAAAGAAAATCAGGCGCATCTTTCAATAAAGCCCCCAACTACAGGATGGAATATTGACACAACATACCCCTCACGGCTTAAGGTGGAAGCTTGCAACTTCCTTGCTTTGTGCATGTAATGTTTTGAGCAGCTGTTATAGGTGTGCCTCCATTTATAAGCCTACAGGCGGGATAATGAGGCATTAAGAAAGATGTAGAAGTGGCTCCCTAATCGATCGGATGAGCCCTGCCAATCAGGGCAAAGCCAAACCGTCAGAATGGTGTCCTGGTGGCAGCACCCAGTGCTTTGCTTACATGTAGCCTGAAATTGACATTTGTTTAATAAGCTTTAGGAAACTTGCCATAACCAGATGGAGAGTGAGAAGACAAGCCCATAGGCTCAAACATATCAATTTGAACACCACAAAAACCTAATATTTCAGATAGAGGCTGAGGCCATCTGAAATGGCCCCATAAAGAGTTCTGAGAGACAGGTTACAGTATATGACTCAAAACATGAATCTCCTCAAGGTCAGCTTTGCCTTTCTACTGCTGTTAAAATTGTGTTCTGGCCTTTGGCCTGAAGTGGGACTGCTGTGATTGCAAAGACACCGATACGCCTCAAACCTAAACCGCATTAATAAAGGATCTGATCATAAGGTTCTGTGCCACTGGTTGAGAGCGGCTCTAGCTTTTCATGCTATTCTGAACCCTTAGAACACTTTCATCTTTGGTTCAAAAACCCAGCAGCTATAAAATTAGGATAATTCCGGATCCATGGCAACCCTGTTAATATGAAGTTCCAAATCAGGTATGAGTTCAAATTTTTGTATTTAAAAGGACAGAGTCTTAAGGTACCTGTCAGAAAATCTGTATAGCCTGTAACAAAGTAGAAATCTTTTTTTTTTTTTTTTACACTAACTTTTCTACTTACATCCTTGTGTACAGGCAGAAGGGTTTCTGTGGCAAAAACCACTTATTGTAACAGTGGATTCTCTTTCTGATTCTCGGCATCTGGGAATATTTATACAATACAACCAGTAGCTAAATGGTGTACGACTTGCCTTGCTAGCTTTCAAATACAAGATCCTGTATTTCAATCTTTATACTGTATGTTTGACTAGCTTAGGTTTCATTTGACCAATGAGTAACTCTACAGCTGTTTTCACTTGTAGTGGTAAAAACAATGTAAATTGCAACTGTTTTTTTTTTTTTAATAAGATCTACTATAACTGACAATGAAGCATATCTTAATTAGCCAAGACCCTAAATCTCGCTAATCCTGGAACAGTACTCCAATCCTGTCATGAAGTTTTGTCATAACTTTTTAATGACTTACATATTTTACAGCTTAAATTCTTTAAAAGAATGCTACATGAAATGAATATAAGGAGATTTTTAAATTACACCAAAACATTCATTGTCTCTTTTTTTGTTATAATTCTGATATATTTTTTTTTAAACTGGGGAGGCAACCAGAAAATCTCACCCTAGTATTTATATTTACACAGACCCGCTTTCATTAGCAAAGTAGAAATTTTACTTACCACGAAAATTTTCCCCCATAAAAAAGTAAAATTAGTATTTCAATATTGAAAATATATTGATTCTGTATATTCAACATAATTTTTTTGACATACTGAAGGTCTTTTCAATAAAAATATCTGTGTGCGGGCACGTGATCCCTCCCCCCCCCACAGCCTTACAAACTTTGTTTATAGCAGTGGTGAGTTGCAACATGTACATTATATCATGTCAGCCAGATAGGTGGATGCATCCACCTACACAAGAAGCGATCTGTCCTCAGGAAGAGGGTCAGTGTAAATGTCAGTGGGGTTTTTTTGTTTTGCTTTTTGTTCTTGTTTTTTTTAAACAGGGAAACTTGAAGTTGTGATATAGTGCACACACTCATCCCATGTGATCAATGTATGTGTATGAAATAAAATTTTGGATTTGTTTCAAATATTGTCTGTTTGCTTTTTAAAGTAGCAGTGTTGGGGGGGGGGTCTTTTTCACAAGCTTACTCTCCTGCTCCTAATGACAGAACCAAATGTGTTTGGGGTATGATGTTGGTTTAGGGAACTTTCCAAACTAACAGTAAACCACAGATTTCTCCCCAATGTATTAAACGAGGCTGCTGGTTTCAATAGCAGCTTTTGTGACGGTGTGAAAGGGAAAGAGGCCTTTCAGAACCTCAGCTTTCCCAGGACCCTCTCTAAGCCCCTGTCTACTTTAAGGAAATTTCCACTGATGTAGTTAGCTGCTGCAACCTCCTAATGGGGACATGCTGCCCAGAGTTTATGCTGATACAGTTTACTTTGGGATGTTATCAGCTTAGGTTTACACCAATACAGCTTATCTTTTTGCCAGTGCAGCACATCTGTACAGGTACAAATCACCAGTACACAGGGCACAGTGGGTTGTAAATGTTTAGAACGTACCTCCTTCAGAGGATGGTGACTATATCCCACTGCAGGGAAGCTGAAGGTTCAGTCTGTACAGGGAAGGCCAGTTGTCATCCTCATTCCACCCCCCACCCCCTTGTTTCTCCCTCAGCCCCTCCTAAACGTAAAAATGGAGTCAAGCACGAAAAGCCGCAGCTGCTGCCTCCTGGAGGTGAGAGGGTATTGTCAGCCACATCCTAGCGTCTGCCTCTGGAAGAAGCTGGTGACTTGGCTCAGCTACTCAACACTGTCAAAGGCTTTGGAAACGGAGGATAAATTCTTGGATCTATGAGCAAGGATTGAGAGGAGGAGAGAATCTGTCTTGCCCCTGTTCCAAAATCACATAATGGAACTAGAGTAGAAAGTCCAGCCCAGGAGGAAATGACCAGTCTGCCATCAGTAAAAGGTACCAGGAAGCAAAGGGTTCCAAGTTCACCTCCCCATCTCCAGCAGATGCTTTTGTCTCCCAGAAAAAGGCAGATCTCCTCTCTTGTGGGGGCACGTGCTCAGCCTTTCCAGGATGAGACTCCAAATTCCCAGTTGCTGCATGGGAGCTCTGTGTGAAACACCAGCTTAGTGTCACTCACCTAGGTTCACTTAAACTGGCCCAGCATGTGGTCATGCCCCTGTGGAAATAATCCAGATTCCATTCTTTTTTTCCTATAAACTGTCTCCCCTTCCATACAAGCATACATCCACCCAGTGTGTGCAGCTGTCTTCTTCCTGGGGAAGCTTTGTTTTCCCACCATCTTCTCCTAAGGTCTTCACAGCATGAGTGACTGCTTTACTTCCTCTGTGCGGACAACATAAGTGCATTCTTTCCCAGTCCAAAGGAAAGGCTCCCACTCCCTGTTGCAATGACCTTCCAGCTGGTCAGTGTAAGCTCCTTGTACTGTCTGTGTCCCGTACAGTGCTGAGCATGCTGACACTTAACTAATAGCCTCTCCTTAACAAGAGGAATTAAATCAACATTTATCTTGAAGGGTGCTGCATTCCCCTGAGTCTCTCTCTATTGAAACACTAGCTGGAAATGAAATGCTTGCTCAGGGGATCAATACTGGCCCAGGATACAGAAAGCTTTCGCCTCTTGCTCATAGGCTCAGATATAGGACAGTACAATAGTAACTAACAGTCTTTACTATACAGAAGATGTATGTGAAATTCAGTTGGTCTCAGCTCAGTTGTTCCTAGGGGATGTCCACCTCACAAAAGCTGACTAGTTAACTTGTAGTGAATTATTTGTTTTTGGTTTAATTTAGCATCTTTGTTCCCCATATGGAAAAGAACCGTAGAATTCCATTGGAACGATCCAACAGCATTCCACAGAAATGAACATAAGAATGACCATACTGGGTCAGGCCAGTGGACCATCTAGCCCAATATCCTGTCTTCCAACAGTGGCCAATGCCAGGTGTTTCAGAGGGAATGAATAGAACAGAACAAATATCAAGTGATCCATCCCCAGTGGTCCAGTCTCAGCTTCTGGCAGTCAGAGGTTTAGGGAGAGCCAGAGGATAGGGTTGTCCCTGACCATCTTGGCTAGTAGCCATTGATGGACCTATCCTCCATGTGTTATACCAAGAAAATAAAAAACAGCAGGATCTTATTAAAGGGAATAAGGCAAAATGCCACGTTTATTGTGAATACAGAAAGAATCAGAGTAAGCAATCAGTTATCACTATAACATCTCATTCACTCACACACACATAGCCACACAAGTTCTGAAAAGTTGCTATAGTTACCAGCCTAGGAGTTGCTCATGCCAAATCACTGGCCAGGTGGCCTGGTCACGAGGGTGGAGCAGGGCCTTGTCAGATGCACATCCAATGCTCCTGGAGGTTGGTTTGCAGAATCAGACCCAAAGTCTTCAGGGTCTGTTTTCATAGGGATTTATCATCATACAAGTTTACAGGGTTTGCTTCATCATGCTGTTCTCATGTTTGAAGTGATAGTCAATCACTGTTCTCACGTTTGAGGTGATAGTCAATCATGCAGATGGCACAGCAATGACGGAATGACAGTATGTTGTTATCTTGTTCTTTGGCCTTCCTGTCCTTGGGGCAAGTATGCCCTCAGGGTTATCGGGCTATCTCGTCCACTGTATTCTTCAGCCAAACAGTCTTATTTTAAGGCTAGCACCTCAACCTTTAATCTTTCAATCATACATACGTAGATACAATCACACTCGCACGCCAATGTATATCCTGTTACATCTGAATTTTATCATCTACCCATCCTTTAACATAACCATTCTAAAATCAGTGGGACATGGCAGACTTCAATAAGTCTATTCATCCCACTTATTATATCTAAAAGGAAATGAACAAGATACGCATGCAAGGGTGGGGGGTTCACACATCTTATTCCAGAGGTCAGGAAAACAAAGTTGTACCAACCATAAAGGACAGCTGTTAGCTTGTTACTTTTGCAACAATCTCTTTGTCTCTGGATGTGCTTCTACAGTTCACAGTGACCTTGTAAAACTGACAGGCAATTTCAGTCGACATAGACTCAGCAGGGTGGCTGAGAAACCTATTTCTTTCTGGTTTCAGAGTAGCAGCCGTGTTAATCTGTATTCGCGAAAAGAAAAGGAGGACTTGTGGCACCTTAGAGACTAACCAATTTATTTGAGCATAAGCTTTCGTGAGCTACAGCTCACTTCATCCGATGCATATTTCTTTCTAATGGTCAGACCAAATTCTGGGGTCTGCTGTGGAGTCACTCTTTCTTACATTTCCCATATCAGAAATATACCAGTTATCAATCTAGTCCAACACATGAAGGTATCTGGGTTCAAAAAAGAATTAGATATGATATTGGCCTTCACAACATCCCCGGCAACGAGTTCTACGGGTTGACTTTGTATTGTGTGAACAAGTACTTCCTTTTGTTTGTTTTAAATCTGCTGCCTATTAATTTCATTGGGTGAACCCTGGTCCTTGTGTTCTGTGAAGAGGTAGATAATCACTTTCTCCACACCATTCAGAATTTTATAGCCCGCTATCATATCCCCCCTTTAGGCGTCTCTTTTCTAAATTGAGCAGCCCCAGTCTTTTTTATCTCTCCTTGTATGGAAGCTGTTCCATACCCCTCATCTATTTTGTTGCCCTTTTCTGTCATTTCCAAGATATATTCTCAAATATCTTTTTTGAGATGGGGTGACCAGACCTGCACGCAATATTCAAGGTGTGGGTGTACTATGGACTTATACAGTGGCATTATGATATTCACTGTTTTATTATCTATCCCTTTTCTAATGGTTTCTGTTACCTTTTTTGACTGCTGCTGCACACTGAGAGGATGTTTTCAGAGAATTATTCAGGGTTCTGTGTAACAGGATTTTATATAAGGAACTCTGTGTGACACTCTGTACCTCGGGGGAGCACCCTGTAACCTCCGTGTTCCTCATTTATATATAATTGTGATCTTGCATATAAAGCATGCCATGTATTGTATCGGGGAAAGGTTAGGATCTGCAGAAAGTCACTGTTCTATCTAAACATATATATCATTAGTGCACATGAAGTTATGAGATTGTGTTGTATGGTTGTCAGTCACACATGCTGTAAGTTGGGGAATCAGCCAGATATTATCTCCCCAGAGACAACAGCAAGGAAAATAACCAATGCCCGGGCAGGTGTCAAACAACCATCAACAGCCATTATCCAGCAAGGGAGATACAATTCAATGACTCACCTGCATAAGGCCACACCAGGGGAATTGTTCAACCTTGCATGTGGACTCAGCAATGCCCACCAGACATGGTTGGCCCTGGACTTGTATTCTCCAAGCACACAGACTAAGGGTATAAAACAGAACACAGGGGCCCCGTGCTTGGCCTTTATCTTTCCCCCACCTACGCTGCCAGTAACAAGGACACTGAGAAGACTGAAGTCTCCAACAGAAGGGACTGGCCCAGGTTTCAGGGGTGAAACCTGTGTACTATGAACTGCAGTAGCCAGTGGGGTGAGAAAAACTGCTTAATCTAGATGTTGCCCAGTCTTATAGGGTTGCGAGTTTAGACTGACTGCTTATATTTTCTTTTTCTTTTGGTAAGTAACTCTGACTTTTTGCCTATCACTTATAATCACTTAAAATCTATCTTTTGTAGTCAATAACTTTGTTTAACTCTTTATCTTTACTGTAACTTCACCCTTACCAAATAGTTCAGGCATCTATCCACGTTCCACTGATGAAGTGGTGAGCCAATTAATAAATTTGCACTGCTTGTCTTGAGCAGTGCAAGATGTTATATTCCTGAGGTACAAGGTTGGGAGCTGGGGGGATTAGGCTGGTGCCTTTCTCTGTGTGATTCGTGCTTGGCTCTGGGAGCATTCATGCAATCTAGCTGGGTGTGGGGTCTCCACATGTGGTTGTGCTGAGTGATAACAGCACCTGGAAGGGCTTGCTGCTTGTCACTAGCAAAGCGTTGTGAGAGACAGCCCAGACTGGAGAGTTAAGGGGGCACAGCGGTCTCATGGCCCCAGATTGCACCCCGGGGATCCTGTCACACTCTAAAAACCTGCAGAATTCAATAGAGAAGGATACCCTTTCACTGGTGCTTTGAATCTTCCTATAGAATGCTATAGCAGGCGTATAATTCTCTTTTAAATTCTATGCCAGTTCCAAAAACCTCTAGAAAAGCTAACAGGATCAAAAAGACTCCAGAATTCCAATTGAATTCTATAAGGGTCATGACTTTTCACTGTTTTATTGAATGCATTTGTTAGAAATTACTTGGTGAATGTTTTTATGAAGAACTCTTAAAAGTGACCCAGGAAGGTCTTAGGCGGCAGTGTGTAGTCAGCATTCGAAATACAAGTCATGTTGGTTCATTTTGATTGGATATACAATAGGGTTCAGTTTCCTGAATGGATGAGCTCTAAGAATGAGGTTTCAGTTTCCAAGTCTCTTGTTTACAAATTGTACTGGAACCGTTCTGAGAACTACATCACTGTCATTTGGTACTTCTGCTTCCAGAGCGGCATGGAATGGAAACACAGCAGTAATATTTATGGTATGATGTAAAATACACAGTAGGGTCTGGTAGTCATCTGGCAGCAAATATTGGCATTTCCAAAGCCATATGGGCCATTTCTGAACTCCATGCCCTGGAGACTACCTTATAAGTCAGGAGCAATATGAGCTAAACAATTTTTGTAATACAATTTGGTGCAAAGAGACTTTAACTCAGCTGGAGTTACTTTAAATTCACTCTGGTGCAACAATGGCCAAATAAAAAGGCAATTTTTGCTCACAGTGAAAACTTGGTTAGAAGCCACATGCTATCATGGCATTTTCCTTATCTGGTAGCTTAGCTTCCATGCACCTTAATCTGCCTAGCTGTAAAAATAGCACCTCCCTGAAAAGTGGATGTTGAACTGAAGTTGATCTTAGGAAAATAAATGTAAAGGAAAAGATGGGCAAAGCTAAAGCCAATAAAAGGAGAATTCTTATTTCATATCCATGGGCCTTGTGAGTTTATTATAGGAACAAGACTGCAATTGGCGAGTGTCTTAACAGAACTGCTCCATGGCCATATTTTTCCTAAAAGATAGGGACAGTGAGAGGAGGAAGTGGATTGTAGCAATAACAGGAAAGGTATGAAGAGAAGAAAAGGGTGTGCAAAATCATACGGTGTGTAGCCCTTTTAATATTTATTTTTTAAATGCCTGATAGAAATCTAACTTTCATCTTCATCTTCCCTTCTTTAATTTTGGTCATAAAACTCCGTATTTAGCTAGAAAGCAGTGTTTAAATTCAGCTTTATGAACGGATGTTTGCATTTGCACCTAAAAGATGCATATCGTATCTAATTAAAATGTGAAAAACGTTACTATAAATGTATCACGCTTTTCTTACAAATGCACTGTAAAGAATCAGGAATTAGTACATTTCTCATAAGCCCTCTGCTGGCCAGTTTGGACTTCTGCAGGCAAATTCTAACTTCATCCACCTAAAGCAGGCAGGTAAGGGAAACTCAATTCTTTCTCTTGTTTCCTGGCACAACAGTCTCATTGCCCATCTATCTCTGCAACTTCTACTGTACACAGCCTAACTGCTGCAGTACTTACCTTCTGTGGAGAATGCTGCAGCTTTGAAACATGTGTTCTAGTCTTATTTGAACTCAAATTCGAAAGGCGGTGAAAGCCAGAGATCCGTGAATGTAAATGTATTTTCTTATTTATAAAAAACCCACCCAAACTGTGCTTGGTACTGTCCATATAGCTAAGTTAAGATGGTCCTTGCCCTAGAGGTTGCACACTCTAAACAGCCAGTGACTAGACAAGGGACAGCAAATAGGATGTACCAAAAGCAGATGAATGAATAGTGATGTTAAACATGTATCTTCCCCCCCCCCCACAAATATTTATAATTTGTAAATACTTTGAGAGGATAATTTGGGCATGTAGCCTCTCAGAAGAAAGTGTTTGCAAGGAGAATGTGCAGGCAGATCAGCTTCGGAAAGGGCTCGAAAAAAGTGTCTCTCAACCTTTCTAGATGACTGTACCCTTTTCAGGAGTCCGATTTGTCTTGCGTACCCCCAAGTTTCACCTCACTTAAAAACTACTTGCTTACAAAATCAGACATAAAAATACAGAAGTATCACAGCGCAGTAGTACTGAACAATGGCTGACTTTCTCATTTTTACCATATAATTCTTAAATCAATCAACTGGAATATAAATACTGCACTTGCATTTCAGGGTAGAGTGGATAGAGCAGTATAAACAAGTCATTGTCTGTATGAAATTTTAGTTTGTCCTGACTTCGCTAGCGCTTTTTATGTAGCCTGTTGTAAAACTAGGCGAATATCTAGATGAGTTGTTGGTGTACCTCCTGGAAGACATCTGCGTACATGTACCCCTGGTTGAGAACCACTGCTCTAAACCCACAGGACCACATGGAAGAAAGAATAAGAAAGGACACAAGAGGGGCAGTTAGACATGCAGTTTTGGCAGAGCAAAAAAGGGCACAAGCAAAACTATGAGAGCAGAAATGTAGGAAGGAGCTAAGTAAAGCGGGACCTTGAAGGCAGGGAGAAAGACCTTGAATGCAATGGTTTTGGGATGTCAGTAATGGAAGATAAAGAGAAGCTGGACATGAATCAGGGAGGTGGGCAAGTTGTGTTTTGCAGCAGCATTTGGATGGATTACAGAGAAGTCAAGGCTGAGAATAAGGGTGGCCAGCGAGAAGGAGGTTATCGAGTTCAAGTTGAGAGACTACTAGGGTGGCATAGCTGGGAATGGAGGGGAAGTGACAAAACTCAGCTTTATGATGAGCCTGGGAAGTTCTTTAACTAATTTCCCACCTTGTCAATTGATCATTAGAATTTTGCCTTCCACACCCCACAGTTCCTCTGAGTCCTACACAACCACACATTGTCGTTCCCTGCCTTCTCTTGCTTGAGGTACCAATGCTCAACCACCATGCCGCGAACTGTGAGTATTTGGAGGCCACCCTAGAAGTGACCCAGGAAGGGCGATACAGAGCACAACAAGGTGTTTACAAGGCTGAGTACATTTGTCTCTGCCACTTTTCCTTCCCTCCTGGTCATTTCCTCCCTCGCTCAATTTGGGGCCATGCATAATAGCATGTAATGCTGTCAGCAGGCTTCTGGGTTGATCCATTCATGTTTTTTTTCTCCATATATTGTTCATTCTTTAACAAGGATAGTGTTATTTGTTGCTCATCATGCTGTAGTAGAAAGAGGGCCTGAAACATAAGCCCTTGTATCAGAGGCCTAAGCTAAAGTAGTGGTCAAAGCTTTGCTGATGTAAAGCAAAGTTAGGTTGTGAGCAAGAGGCAGGCCCTGCTCACAGAACCTGGCAAGAACGGGGCTAATATTGCAGAAATACTCATTCCTAAGAAGTGCTAGGCACAGAATACACACATAAACACATTCCAGAAGGGTGGTACCAGAACTCCTCGATACCAACGCATTCCCCAAAGAGAACAGGAACACGCTGACCATCTTAAAGATAAGGTCTGGATAACAGCATAATGAATAAAGATGTTTTGATTAAATCAACATGTACAAGGTAATGGGTGGCACCTAGATATGTCAGAGGGTGGCACTTAGCCAGGTCAGAGGGGCAATATGTAACTTGTTTGTATCAGGGTAGAAAGACGTATCTCAGAGGGAATGTCTTTGGCCAGCCGAGGGGGGAATGGAAAGTCCCGCCGTTCACTAAGCTGCGTCCATTGTCACAGGCATACAAGTGCTAATGTAACTATAGACATTGATGCAGGGAGCTAGGGCCGTGCTTCGTTGACAATAAACCTGGCCAGGTGCCTTCGTACCTTAATGGATCTTGTGGTCATTGGGCGGTTCGCTCGAGGTCTGCTGGGCCAGCTACCTGCACAGAACTGGGACGGCACACAGGGGGAACACACACACATGCAGCCAAACATCTGACACATGCACGTAAGTTCTTTTTTTGGTTTTACTCTTGAGAGCTCATAAACATTAAAATTAAATGCATATTGATTTATTGTAGATGCCCATTTAAGTATTGCTAAACTACGCTATTTATTATTTGTATTGTGGTGTTGCCTAGAGACTCCAGTCCCACCATGTTGGGCACTGCAGAATCATGTAACAAAGAGATGGTCCTGTGACACAGGCCCAGTGGTGGTTCACTACGCTATGTAAGCAACTTTTATTCAGGCCAGACATACTCACTACATCTAACACACTGTTGTCATAATCTATAACCAAAACGTGGCATGTAATGTATCATTGGAAAACTAATAACTCACTGATCATTAATATTCTTGCATGATGCATGCATGGCAAACCCACAACGGACTTTATAGATATATGCCGGAAATAGGTGATTAAATTGTGTTTAAACCAGGTACGTCGGGGGAAGTTGATAAACCGGTTTTCTCCAAAGGAAAGATGCCAGCACCTGAAACCAGGTGTGACCAAATTCAGTGGGCTATTCCTTTATATTGGAGGTTGCAAGAAGAGATCATTTGCATTGTGAAAATTACCAGTGGGAAGAAGCGTGGTGTTCGCACCCAGCAGGGAAAAGGAACTCTATCTGGGGATACATTTCAGAAGAATACATTTCAAAGAGCGGGGGAGTGAACCCCTACATTATCCTTCACATAAGGAGACAAGGAAAAGCAGCACCTTGGACACTGTGGGGCGACTAAGAGCTAGTCAGCCACTGCTGGAAAAGGAAAATTGGTGAAGAAACCACCTTGAACAAAGACAGCAGCTTAAGTTAGGTCATAGCCATTAGCAAGAGTAGTTTTACTTTGTTTGTTTGTAACCCTTTCTATCTCTATCCCTTACACGTGAACTCCCTTAAAACCTGTTTTACTTTTATCTGAACCAATCCAATGCTTTGATTGAACTGATTTTTAGCTCCAGTCAAGATAACAAGTTGCTCTTTAAAGGAGCAGGGTATTTCATTACTTCTGTGAGTGTCCAAGGGCTGGATGTTGCAGGGAGACAATTCTGGGGAAATTCAGGACTGGGTGGTATTGGAGTCACTCTGAAAATAGCAACTGGACAGTGGAAGCCAGGGTGTGATCTGCATGCATGTATGCCAGCTGTTGGTGTCTGGGCTGTGAGCACCTTGGGCTGCAGGGCAAATGGTGACACAACCCCTCACTAGTCTGGGATGAACCCCAAAACATCACGGGTCCTACCCCAAATAGTTTACAATCTAAGTACAAAATGATAGCCAACAGGTGATGGGGGAGCACAAGGAAACAGTAAGAACAAAACTCTTACAGTTACTTGGCTTCTGCTCTCTAAAGGCAGTGAGAGAAGTGCCCATCTTTCCTAAATGTGAGCTGGCTGGGGACTGAAGATCTAAAGTGATTATCTTTACATGAATAATTTAATAATGCCAGCCACATACAGTGTGTGCTTACAGAAGGGAGTTTCCCTGGACATTTTAGTTATCCTACAATCATAACTATCGTTTTAGCTTAAATGCAAAGTGTGAGTGTAGATACTGGACTCGGTAACTTTCTTAATATTAAATGAGTGATATTTGACTCCTACACAGTTGCTGCCTTAAATGTTAAATTACTGTAATTTAGACTTCATATTTGAGGAGGAAGTCCATCCGTCTCTGACGGAAGCAGTCCTCCTAAAATGAATATTTAGAATAAGGTCAAATCTTGTCTTAAAGAATGTGTCCAAAATAAGGCTTCAGTATTGTAGTAGCATATGCTGCGACAAACCCTGCACTGTGCCATGTTCCATTAACTTCAGCAGCACAGAGGTGATCCTGGGGAGCCTACAACAGGGCGTAAAATCTGACTTTATAACAATTATAAATCATCTTAAGGTGGCATTGGGCTTGGTTACTCAGTTGCCATCTATGGGAAAGCTCTGCCATGGCCTTCTAGTTCATGAAATGGATTTTTCTACGACCATGTAAAAAACAGGGGCTTGACTAAAGGTTTCAGAGTAGCAGCCGTGTTAGTCTGCATCTGCAAAAAGAAAAGGAGGACTTGTGGTAGCTTCGAGACTAACACATTTATTTGAGCATAAGCTTTCGTGAGCTACAGCTCACTTCATCGGATGCATTCAGAGGCTTGACTGTCTTTTTGTTTTAAAAGGAGTCTTAATTTTGCCTCTAACTTTTCATTCATATTTCATCGACTGCATATGCATGGCTAGCACTCTTCCAGCCTTTCACCACATTAGAAGCAAATGGACTTGGTCCAGTTATGGCAGGAGTAAAAGCAGATGGACTGGCTTGAAGCCTGTATACTCGCTGACAGGTGTAGAGAAGTTGCTGGCAGATGAAATGGAAGAAGAGAGTAATAGGGTGTACACAAGATCTGTAGAGCCATTTGGTGGATGGGAATGACTAGGCCCAGGCAGATGGAGAAGGAGGGACTACCCAGATGGAGACAAACACAGAGCAGAAAGGCAGGGTCCTGTTGACAAATCCTCAGATGACCCTGATTTTTAGTTCACTGTTTTCCTTTTTGTTTTGGACTCGATCACTGCGGAAGGAGTAGGACTCTAGAGTGCCTTCGCCAGAAGGCTAAGGCACTATGGCACTAGATTGGTGGGGGGTAACACCCAACAGTTGGGGACCCGCAACGGTGAAGTCATGCCTGATCATAGAATCATAGAATATCAGGGTTGGAAGGGACCTCAGGAGGTCATCTAGTCCAACCCCCTGCTCAAAGCAGGACCAATCCCCAACTAAACCATCCCAGCCAGGGCTTTGTCAAGCCAGGCCTTAAAAACTTCAAAGGAAGGAGATTCCACCACCTCCCTAGGTAACGCATTCCAGTGTTTCACCACCCTCCTAGTGAAAAAGTTTTTCCTAATATCCAACCTAAAGCTCCCCCACTGCAACTTGAGACCATTACTCCTTGTTCTGTCATCTGCTACCACTGAGAACAGTCTAGATCCATCCTCTTTGGAACCCCCTTTCAGGTAGTTGAAAGCAGCTATCAAATCCCGACTCATTCTTCTCTTCCGCAGACTAAACAAGCCCAGTTCCCTCAGCCTCTCCTCATAATTCGTGTGTTCCAGCCCCCTAATCATTTTTGTTGCCCTCCACTGGACGCTTTCCAATTTTTTCACATCCTTCTTCTAATGTGGGGCCCAAAACTGGACACAGTACTCCAGATGAGGCCTCACCAATGTTGAACAGAGGGGAATGATCACATCCCTCGATCTGCTGGCAATGCCCCTACTTATACATCCCAAAATGCCATTGGCCTTCTTGGCAACAAGGGCACACTGTTGACTCATATCCAGCTTCTCGTCCACCGTAACCCCTAGGTCCTTTTCTGTAGAACTGCTACCTAGCTATTCGGTCCCCAGCCTGTAGCGGTGCATGGGATTCTTCCATCCTAAGTGCAGGACTCTGCACTTGTCCTTGTTGAACCTCATCAGATTTCTTTTGGCCCAATCATCCAATTTGTCTAAGTCCTTCTGTATTCTATCCCTACCCTCCAGCGTATCTACCTCTTCTCCCAGTTTAGTGTCATCTGCAAACTTGCTGAGGGTGCAACCCATGCCATCCTCCAGATCATTAATGAAGATATTGAACAAAACCGGCCCCAGGACCGACCCCTGGGACACTCCACTTGATACCAGCTGCCAATTAGACATGGAGCCATTGATCACTACCCATTGAGCCCGACAATCTAGCCAGCTTTCTATCCACCTTATAGTCCATTCATCCAGCCCATACTTCTTTAACGTGCTGACAAGAATACTGTGGGAGACCGTGTCAAAAGCTTTGCTAAAGTCAAGGAATAACACGTCCACTGCTTTCCCCTCATCCACAGAGCCAATTATCTCATCACAGAAGGCAATTAGATTAGTCAGGCATAACTTGCCCTTGGTGAATCCATGCTGACTGTTCCTGATCACTTTCCTCTCCTCTAAGTACTTCAGAATTGATTCCTTGAGGACCTGCTCCATGATTTTTCCAGGGACTGAGGTGAGGCTGACTGGCCTGTAGTTCCCCAGATCCTCCTTCTTCCCTTTTTTAAAGATGGGCACTACACTATCCTTTTTCCCGTTGTCTGGGACCTCCCCCGATCACCATGAGTTTTCAAAGATAATGGCCCATGGCTCTGCAATCACATCCGCCAACTCCTTTAGCACTCTCGGATGCAGCGCATCCGGCCCCATGGAGGGGCCACAAGGGGGCACAACCGTACAAACTTGGTGGAGAATGTGGACATTGATCTAGCCGCTGGAGAAGGGAGCAGGTCAGGACTTTAAACAAAAAACAAAACCTAAGAAATGCATCCCCAGCAGCAGGGACATGGATCAACTGCTGTAACAGATGGCAGAGCAGAATGCCCAACACCAACAACACCTCCAGCAGATGGTTACACCGCAGCAGCAGCTGATCCAGGATTTAGCTGCCCGGCAGCAACCGCAACAACAGCTAGTGCAACAAGTCACGAACAGATTGTGATCTCCCACAGTGGCAGGGCCTTGCCTTTCTGATCCTATCAGACCAACAATGATGTGACCTGAGGATGATTCAGAGGGTCTTTCTCAAAATGTTTGAAAGGGCGGCAGTGGCAGCATGATGGCAACCTGAGCCATGGGTAATCTTTTTGGTCCTGTACTGGACCAGGATGGCGCAAACAGCCTCGTATAAGTTACCTCTAGTAACATCCTGAGTTTATGCGGGACTCATATTTTGGACCCCTTGGGTATCTTGGAGGAAACATTCCACCAGCAATTTCAGGAGTGGTATCCTCCAGGGGCCTGACCCTACATTGTGGCACAGAAATTGTGAGATCTGTGAAGGCGGTGGACAGGGGTCCAAGTACCAGCAATGATTCTGCTGGAACAATTTATGTAGATACCCCTCATCATGTGAGAAGACTGAGTCTTATACCACTGATCCAAGTCAACAGTTGAAGCCTTCCAGCTAATGAAGAATGATATAATGGCTAGGACAGCTATAGTGACATCCCGATAGGGACCCCTTAGGGCCAACGGATGGGCTCTGGTGAATGGGAACCTGCCTGGGAGGCTCCTAGGCCCAGTTGATCCTGCCTTACTAAACCTACAGCCAATGTCAGGTGTGGAGAGGGGAGTTAAAAGAAGGTGACCTAGACCAGTTGAGGGCTGACCAGCAAGGACAGTAGAGCTCTGCTACTTCCTCAGTGAGCCAGCCCCCACCCCCCACCCCATACCTCTTCCCCAGCCACCTCCCCTCCCCCTCCACCTGTAGCCCTCCCGCAGCCACCTCCCCTCCCCCTCCACCTGTAGCCCTCCCGCAGCCACCTCCCCTCCCCCTCCACCTGTAGCCCTCCCGCAGCCACCTCCCCTCCCCCTCCACCTGTAGCCCTCCCGCAGCCACCTCCCCTCCCCCTCCATCTGTAGCCCTCCCGCAGCCACCTCCCCTCCCCCTCCATCTGTAGCCCTCCCGCAGCCACCTCCCCTCCCCATCTGTAGCCCTCCCGCAGCCACCTCCCCTCCCCCTCCATCTGTAGCCCTCCCGCAGCCACCTCCCCTCCCCCTCCATCTGTAGCCCTCCCGCAGCCACCTCCTCTCCCCCTCCATCTGTAGCCCTCCCGCAGCCACCTCCTCTCCCCCTCCATCTGTAGCCCTCCCACAGCCACCTCCCCTCCCCCTCCACCTGTAGCCCTCCCCCCCATCTGTGCCTCTCCCTGTGCCCTAATTGCCCTTCTCCCTCCCTAAGCCCCGCCCACAGCCCCCACCCCCTCTCTCGGCCCCGCCCCCCGCCATTTATCCCTCTGCCCCGCCCCTCCGCTGCCTGCCCGTGTCCGTCTGTGGCGCTGTCAATAAAGTTGGTTGAACGCGAGACCCCTCTGCCGGCCTGCCTCCCCGCTGGCGTCGTCCCTCGCGCTCGCTCCGCGGGCAGCCGATTGGTCGCGGCCGCTGCCGCTCTCGGCCTTGAGCCAGTGGGCGGCCTAGGCCGCCCCTTTCTCCCCGCCCCTCTCCTGCTGCCCGGCGCTGCGAGCGAGCGAGCGGCTGCTGCGCGGAGGCTGAGGCGCTGCGGCCCGCGGAGGGACCATGTTCCGCCGAAAGCTGACGGCGCTGGATTACCACAACCCCGCCGGCTTCAACTGCAGAGGTGCGGGGCCGGGCGCCGCGAGCGAGGGGACGAGGCCGCGGGCCCCTCTCCCCGGGCGGGCTCCGCCTCCCGCAAGCTGCTCCGGGCCCTTCTCACCGTCCGCGGGCTACCCTGAGCCATGCCCCCGCCGCCTCCGCCTCCAAAGAGCTGACCCGCCCCTTCCCCCTCAGGCCTGCTCTGCCCCGCCCCCCCGCGGCCCTTTCCCCTCAGGCCTGCTCTGCCCCCTCCCCCCCCGCCGCCACCGCCGCCCTGCCCCTTCCCCCCTCAGGCCTGGTCTGCCCCCTCCCCCCCCCACCAAAGAGCTGACCTGCCCCTTCCCTCTCAGGTCTACTCTGCCCCCTCCCCCGCGGCCCTTCCCCCTCCGGCCTGCTATGCCCCGCCCCCAAAAAAGCTGACCTGTCCCTTCCCCCTCAGGCCTGCTCTCCCGCCCCCCCCCCCCCGCTCTGGTGGCCCCCAGGGCACCGTGTCCTCCTCTGCTTTGGTAGCCCCCCTATCGTCATCCCTAGCTTTGGCCTTAGAGCGCCCCTCCCCTCCGGCTCCTGCAGAGCTCCAGGGCTGCTCCCAAATGCGCTACGGACCCTTTGGCTTCCGCCCTCCAATAAAAACGCTTGCCGCCTCTGGCCCCATATGCCCAGCTGCTGGTCGGCAGCTGCTCCAGCCTTTATTGCTGGCTTCATGCACACAAGGTTGCGTGGCCCGGCGTCCTCCCCTCCCCTCCCCCTAGGAGAGAAAAGTGTGTGTTTGGGGTGGGTGGATTCCCCACTGTGGGCTTGCCTGGACTGGGGAAAGGCAGCGTTAGGAATGGTGTTAACTAACAATCCATGCAGACTAACACAGCTGCTACTCTGAAATCCATGCTTTGTCCTTCCTGGCAATCAGGGTATGAAAGAGATGTTCCTGGACAATGTACGATAAGGCTGTTTCTGGTCAAAATCTGTGTTTTTATTTTTTAATTCATTTTAAATTTAATTTATGAAGGTGGTGAAGTGGCACTGTAAAAAGTTAGCAAATGCCAGAATTCAAGTTGCCTGTGCAACCTTACTTCAGCTGGGCGTGTGCATTGTTTTATAGTGTGTAATTACCTGATCATATTCAATTTTTTTTCCACAGGCTGCTGTCTCCGTGCATAGGATTTGCTTA
Organism: Eretmochelys imbricata; assembly: GCF_965152235.1. Classification (NCBI taxonomy): domain Eukaryota; kingdom Metazoa; phylum Chordata; order Testudines; family Cheloniidae; genus Eretmochelys; species Eretmochelys imbricata. The sequence goes on along the minus strand of NC_135577.1, from coordinate 126,116,380 downwards.
GTTAATGAGCAGCTATTCTATATTTTGTTTCATCTTCGTTGTTAAGGATGTGGTCCTAGACCTACCTTACCGCACACTATTTAAACCCTTCCCTGATCACAGAATTATTTCCTCATGAGTTTTTCCATGGTGTTTATCACAACAGTACCTGAGTGCTTCCCAAACAGTAATGAATTTATTTTCACAAGACTTCTGGGGGCTAAGGTGGTGATATTATATACCCATGTTTGCAGTTATCGACCGGAGGAGGCACAGATGTCCAGTTTGAGATGCTTAGTAACTGATTTTTCAGAGTGCTTTCCATTATATATTGCTTTATGTGTTCAGACGCAGCTTGGATTGATTGACTTTGGTTGCAACTGTGAGTGCTCAGCACTTTTGTAGTTCAGATCCCAGGATCTCAAGTTGGGCACCTAAAAAAATGAACACACAGTTTAGTTGCTACCTGTGAAAAGTCTGGTTTTAAGTAACCTACCAAGCCTGCTGTAGAAGCTCTGTGCCAGAGGCAGGGATAAAACCCAGTTCTGCAGTGCACCATTTGGCTGACTTTTTACCATGAGACCATCCTTTCTCTTCCTGCAATCCCTACCTTGTTCACTACACACCTTCCAACATCAACAACCAAGGAGGTACAGTTGTCCTGCAGACAGGTCTCATTCACACATAGCCCTGATTCATTCCCCAGAGCAGGTCAAACCTTCACTGAATCAGGTGGTGTTCCTATGGAAAAAATAGTACCTGATCATGTAATTATAGACTGTATCATAATGCATGTGCACAGGCATCCCTACTTCTGGCACTTCCTAACTTTTCAGCGCTTGATTTTTGCAGCCTTAATGTTCTTTTACTGTAGTCTTTTGGGAGATAGACATATATAGATCGATAGATGTGTAGTTTGGCTTGTGTGTTCAGTTTTAAGCTTCAGGTGGTTTGTTGTCTTTTTCCATGGTGGCTCCTTCAGAAAGTGGAAAAGAGATGTTCTTGCATACTGACATTTGCCATCGTTGCTTGTCTAAAGTGCTTTGTGGTACACCTTGATCACTGTTGAGTCTACCTTATCAAATCTATCTTGTCAGGCAGTTCCACTTCATTTAGGTTGGGAGCACATCTCTTTTTTGTTTTTTCCCTTCTGCTTTCAACAGGATTAGGGTACATTATTCTGCCAAAACATTTTTTCAGGCATTGGGAATATCGATTTCCACCCCTTCTGAAAGAATGGCTCACTGCAAGGATTGAAAATTAACCCTCGTCCGAGGTCCAGGAGTAGAATTTGCTACAGGATATTAAGCACTGAACCAATGCAAAATAGCCCTGCTGCTTTGAGGGGCCAATGTGAGATACTATAGCTTAAAAACATCCATCAACTGTGTGTAGAAATTAACGTGTTATATCACTGAAGAGCAGGTTTTTGTTTTCCGGATCTCATGGCCAAAGAGAGAACCATCTTGCACCCCTCCCTCCATCCCCAGACCTCAATTCGTCTAATTTAGTGATTGTTCTGTAGGACCTGTTAGATTTGAAATAAGCATTTTACATTGAATGAGAGCCAGGAAACCCAGGACTACATTCGCCAAGGGGCTTAGGTGCTTAATTGCCATGTTAAGTGCCTAAATCCCAGAATCAAACCCCACTGGGATTCACAAAACCCCTGCTTATCTGCTCTGAACCCTGTAGGTGCCTGAACTCACTCAATGCTTAAGTTTTTGCAAAAAAAGTTTCCTAGGCATATGTTTTTCTGCGTCTGAGCATGCACAGTGCTTCGTCACTCGAGACATCCAGATGCCTAAGCTCTAGTGTGATGGTACGCTAGCTTGGGACACTAGCCTCCGAGAAACTAGACTGACAGGAAATTTTGAAAAGTGAAATAACACCCATACTCTAAGCACTGAAATTTTGCATTCTGACTAAGAATGCTTTCACAGATCGATACAGATACTGCTGGGGCCATTATGTGTTTCTGATTTAATGTAATTTAGCACAGTATCTTAATTATCTCACCCTAAGAATCTGCATGGACAGTTTTTAATATTTTATTATTATGTCCTGGATCACTGATCAGGAACAAAATTCTTTCTGCAGTGCCTCATGAGGGGGTAGAGGGGCGTGTACATGTATCATATATATGAATGTTGTCTTTACAAGACAGTGTTGATGCACATTACAAAATGTAGCATCCTTGTTTCAGTGACCTGCTAGCCAATCTGTCTTGTAACCTGTGACTTGATAGAGTATTGAATTGCAATTTTTTCCTATCATTGCTTTGTTCTCCTTTCTCTTCATACTTTGCTTAGTTGTAATTATAACTACATTTTCTGACAAAAATCTGTTCTTGTTGTTGACTGATTAGAAGATTAAGCCCATTTTTTAACATGATTAAACACTCAAGTAAATTCTCACCAAGAGACCACATGGTGAAAGATTATAAATTAAGGTGTATTATTGGAATCACTGGACAATAGAATTTAAAAAGAAAATTAATTGGCTGGGGACACAGGTATTTAAATTACCTCCATGCAGTGGATCAGAATTTAAGGGCCTGCTTCTTCCCTCATTGACTTCTGTTTCTAAGAAAACATTACTTTATTCTGATTTATTTCTTAGCTTATTTTTATTTCTGGCTTTAGATGAAACAGAATTTAGAAACTTTATTGTCTGGCTCGAAGACCAGAAAATCAGACACTACAAGATTGAAGACCGAGGAAATCTAAGAAACATACACAATGATGAATGGCCTAAAGCCTTTGAAAAGGTAACTTTGTACCTGAAATAGTAGAACACATTATAGCCTATGTGTGGTGGTAGTTTTTGGTGATAAACCATTTCTCTTTTTACTCAATTTATATGTTACAACAAATATATTTGAGAGAAAAGGTGGGTGAGGGAATATTTTTTTTATTGGACCAATTTTTGTTGGTGTGTGACACAAGTTTTTGTGCTTACACAAAGCTGAAGAAGAGACCAACAGAAGTTGGTCCAATCTAAGATATTCCCTCAACCATACTGTCTAATATCCTGGGGCCAAGGTGGCTATAACAGCACTGCATACAACAAATATGTATGAAAGGGGAAAAATGATGAATTCGAAATTTGCTAGAAATCTAAATATCTTACAGAAACCAAAATGCAGGGGTGATTGAACGCTTTAATTTGTTGTACATAATTTCCACTTTAATCTAAACACTATCAGTTTTTGCAATATTTGGTATCTTTACCTCTTTCCTTACTGGATAAGGTATTTCTGCCTTTGATGCAGAAGGAAAGGGACTAAAAATAGTCAGTTTTTCTCTAAATGAAACTATACACCAAGGTGGAAACTGACTAGGATCAGATAATCCTAGTTTTAGCAGCATATAAAGGTCTACTGTAGCCAACTCCATCTGTTGCTACTTCTGATGGATGATTGTCCACTGTGTGCAGAAAGCATGGTAGACAGCCATCTATTTGTGGCAGACCTGCTGTGCATGAACACTTTGACACTCTCCTCACTGTCTGTGTGTGACATCCACATTCCTTTCTGTCTGAAGGCACAATCCTGCAAGGTGCTGAACACTCTCTGGATCTGATGCTGCAAAGCCGTTAGTCTTTCAGCACATTTATTTCAGTGGGACTACTTGCATGCTTCAGTGTCTTGAGGGATGAGGCTAAAGTGCTCAGGACTTTGTAGAATTGAGCCCTAAAGCACTGGAGGTGTAGTTCTTCAGTTTTTCTGACCTGTCCTTTGCTTTCCCTGCTTGTGTTGTTGGAAGAAATGTGGCGGGTCAGGGTGATGGCATAAAATATAAATTTAATTAGAATGTTTTAGAGTGTCTTAAATCTCTTGTGTATAATATTATAAGGAAAACATCAATTATTCACTAGCTCAGAAGCAGATATGATTCCAGTAAAAGCTGTGTTATCCGGCCCTATACCAACTGGAAAGCTCTATAAACCGGCATTTCTAATCTTCATAGAAAGTCCAGTGTATAGTCCAGTTGGCTTGGGGCCAGCAAGGCTGGCTCCGTGTGGCTCTCTGGAAGCTGCTCCTAGTGTGGGAGAGGGTGCGGGGCTGGGGGTTGGGGTCCAGGAGGGGGTGTGGGGTGTAGGCTCTGGAGGGAGTTTGGGTGCAGGAGGGGGCTTGGGGTGTGGGAGGGGTTTTGGGATCTGTGGGTAGGGCACTCACCTCAGGCAGCTCCCCACAAGCCGCGACCTGTCCCAGCTGCTCCTAGGCGGCAGCTGTATGCTGCCTCTACCTGCACGCACCACCCCCTCAGCTGCCATTGGCTGCGGTTCCCAGGCAATGGGAGCTGCGGAGCTAGTGATCAAGGCGGGGTGAGGGCAGCACGCAGAGCCACTTCCTGCACCTCTGCCTAGGAGCAGCCGGGACAGGTTGCCGCTTGCAGGGAGCTTCTTGAGATGAGTGCCCCCCCTCCAATCCAGCACCCCAAAACCCCTCCCACACCCCAAGCTGCTGCCTCGAGCTCCCTCCCAGAGCCCATACCCCCTCCCGTGACCCAGCCCCGTGCCCCCTCCCACACCCAAACTCACTCCCTCTTAGTTAACCGGCATTTTTCACTCACTCATCGACATTCCCCCAACAAGCCGGATAAAAAAGCTTTTACTGTACTAAGATGAGAGACATGGATGAATTGTGGCATGGGAAGCACTGAAATGCCTCAGAGGAACCACAGTGGGAATATAACGAATTTCAGGATGACATCATTCATTAATACTAGCCTTCTGACAATACAGAGCTTGATAGAAGAGGTGATTGTCCATAATGCTTATTTATCAAAGCAGTTCTGCCCTGTTGACTCGTTCGTGGATATGTTCTCTCCCAACCAGCCATGATGATGGATGTGTTTTCCCTTTTTTTCTCTTCTACAGTATCTGAAAGATGTTAACTGTCCCTTCAAGATACAAGAACGACAGGAAACAATTGATTGGCTTCTTGGGTTAGCTGTTAGGCTTGAGTATGGAGATAATGGTATGGTTGATTTTTTAAATACCTTTACTTAAAGGTGGTAGGGAAATGGTTTTGAATGATTTTTGTTAATATTTTACAGGATTTTTCAAACTGAGGCAAGGAGAACACACAGAAAGTTTGTTTATTAAAAAGGTGTAATTTACTTTCAGCGTTTTTATGAATTCCTATTTTTATTTTGTAACATTCAAAATAAGAGTTTTTTCTCCTTTCCAGAGCAACTTCTCTGGGTTGATTTTTAACAGCAAACTCAAAATTGGTTTCCTAGTTTGTTGGCAGAGGAAGGATTGAAGTAATACACAGAGTTGACTTCACTATGGGATCAATGTGAGGCACGGAGGTGCAGAAAAGACATCTTTGTCTGTCTTCAGCATATCTTTGATCTTCAGAAATAACAAGTCACATGTTCTTAGCAAGATATACTTAATTTTTTTCCCCAATATGAAAGCAAATGGCAATATTCCTATCATGTTATCTAATAGGAATGGTGTCAGTTGTATAGTAAAGTGTCATACTCATCCATCCAATGTCCAAGGATCAGGGTCAACTGAAATGTGTGACTAATGGTCCCATCTAGAGTGATTACTGAATGTCACCTTCATTAATATTGAAGCGGCTCTAGCTTGGAAAGCTAGTTGACAACCTTTTTTTATAGTAGTTCTTAACTCTACAAGAATCAATTGAATTGTTCCTTTGAGCTAGTACGTAGGCAGTAGTAACAACTCCTACTTGAGTAAGGTTTATTAGAATCTTACTCTTCTGGCGTTTCAGTAGTGGGGAAACAACTGAAACCTCTACAAACTGATTTGGCTGCCAGTCTTCCACCGTGTGGTGAAAATGCAGCTGGCCCAACTGCAGCTAACAATGTGCATTAATAATGCTTTTTTCTATGCTTTTGAGCTCTATTAATTTTTAACTAATTATTAGCTCTCACTTGAATTTTACATTCATGAAGCAAAACTGTTTTTATTTTGGCAGCTGATAAGTATAAGGACTCCACGCCTGACGGTGCTAAAAATACTGATAATGCAGCAAAAAATGCAGAGCCACTGATAAACTTGGATGGTAAGTATGCAGTAACTTTATCTTTTTGATCTCTAGAAAAACGTTTTTGTTGTTACATCTTCCTTCAATCTGTTCCACTTAAATCTACAACCTCTATGTATATTTTAAGCGAGAACCTGAAAGTCAATATTTTAGCATTTTGGATACCAGATAGATTGAGAAAATCATCTTCTGAGTTTTTGAAATTTGTGGGTTCCGATATTCTAATCCTGTACTGAAAATACCTATCTCAGGGCATGCTATGTCTTTTGATGTTCGTTTTGAAAGCTTTATTTCCCAAGATTCTGCATTTATACTGAAGGAGAGACGAGTGCTAGTGTTTTGCTCCAAAATAGCTACTCCATATTAATTTCAGTCTTTTTGAATTGGATTGATGAAGAGCTTGTTTTGGTGGGAGAATCTTTTTCCTGTAGAGCAAAATACCTAGAGTTTTATTTGGGCATGAGGAGGAAGGAACGCAAGCCAGAAGAAGGGGGGCGGGGGGAAAGAGAATATTCTAAATAATAGTCTAGTCTAGTCTAGATGTAGTGTAGTCGGCAGGGCCTGATGAAGTGCACCGTAAGTACTTAAGGAACTAGCTGAAGCAATGTCGGAATGATTAGTGTTCTCTTTGAGAACTCAAGGAGGATGGGTTATGTCCCAGAGGACTGGAGAAGGGCAAACAATAGTACGTATCTGTAAAAAGATGACCTGGGTAATTACACTATAATTTTGATCCCTAGAAAGATATTGGAGCAAATTATTAAGTGACCAATTTGTAAGCACCTAGTGGATAATAAGTTGATAAGTAATAGCCAACATGAATGTCAAGAACAAATCATGCCAAACCAATCTAATTTCCTTCTTTGACAGGGTTACTGGACTAGTGGATGGGGGAGAGCAATCAACATGCTATGTCTTGATTTTTATTAATGCTTTTAACGCAGTCCCATGTGACATTCCCAGAAGCAAACTGGTAAACACACTTTACCAAGTGATCCAGATCCCTGTCCTCTTCATTATTTACCATTTCCCCAATCTCTGCGTTGTCTGCAAACTTGATCAGTGATGATTTCATGTTTGCTTTCAGATTATTCATAAAAAGCTTAAATAGCATAGGGCCAAGAACTGATTCTTGTGGGATCCCACTGGAAACATACCCGGTTGATGATGATTTTACAGTTACATTTTGAGACCTATCAGTTAGCCAGTTTTTAATCCATTTTATACGAGCTACGTTAATTTTATTTAGTTCTATTTTTTTAATCAAAATGTCATGTGGTACCAAGTCAAATGACTTACAGAAGTCTAAGGATGTTATGTCAACACCACCTTTATCAACCAAACTTGTAATTTAATGAAAAATATCAGGTTAGTTCGATAGGATCTATTTTCTAAAAACATGTTGATTTGCATTAATTACTTTACCCTCCTTTAAGTATTTGAGTCCCAGGATCGATGTCAAGCTGACAGGCCTAAAATTAAGGCTCTGATTTTGTCATGGATATTTTTAGTAAAAGCCATGGACAGGTCATGGGCAATAAACAAAAAGTCACAGAAGCTGTGACCTGTCCCTGACTTTTACTAAAAACATCCCTGACAAAATGGGGAGAGAGGAGGGTCCAGCACCTGGCCCCGCTGCATGCAGCGGCTGAGAGCTGCGGCCTCCCACCACTGGCCAGTAGCTGGGAGTTGTGTGTGGGGGGGTGTCCCCCACTGCTCTTGGTAACTAGGAGCTGTGGGGCGGGGCGCTGCCTGTGGGGGCTGGGAGCTGCAGGGGTCCACACCGCCGGTAGCACCTGGGGAGCTCTGGGGTCCCTCTGCTGCCCATGGGGCTGGGAGGGATCCCTCACTGCCCTACAGGGCTGGGCAGCTTCCGGCTCCCCCTTCACCCCTGCCTGTGGCAGCTGCTGGGAAGCTGCCTGGTCCTCCCCACAGCAGCTGGGCAGCTGTGGTGCCCCAGTGTCTCGGAGGTCTCTGGAAGTCATGGATTCCGTGACTTCTGCGACCTCCGTGACGTAATCTTAGCCTTACCTATAATTACCTGGATCATGCCATTGAGCCTTTTTAAAAATTGGCAAAAGATTAGCTTTCCTCCAGTTTTCTGTAACTGGTCCAGTGTACTCCTCAGCCAGCTCTTTGAAAATTCTTGGATGCAACTTACCTGGACCTTCTGATTTTAAAATGTTTTACTTTAGTTGCTTCTGTTTATCTTGCTCTGGAGATACTAGCAGAATGGAAAAAGTGGTTATCACCATAGGATGAGATTTTATCATCTCTCTCCCCCTCCCCCATAGAAAAGACAATTTGATGGAACACTTCTGCCTTTTCTGCATTATTATGATGATTCTACCATTTCCATCTAGTAATGTACCAGTACCATTGTTAGGGTTCTTTTTGTTCCTTGTATGTTTAAAAAACTCCCTCTTATTCTCTCTAACTCTGCTGCCCATAGATTTCTCCTTGTGTCCCTTTGCTTCGTTTGTCCTAAAATTCTTAACTTCTGATTTATATTCATTATTGGGATGTAAATATTTTTAAAATTACCCTTTGAATCTGTTAAAATTATATCTGTTTACTAATATTTTACGTCCCTAGTTGCTACCCCGTCAACACCCCCTCCTGCACACTGTCATGGCAATGGGGGGGGGGGGGGAGGACACCATCACATGATCCGGGAGTGTTATGGTGGTGGGGAGAACCTGTCATGTGACCGGGAGGTGTCCATGGCGACATCAGCCTCCCCATCACATGACCCAGTCTCCCTCGGTACCTTGTGGGACTTTGGCAGTTGCCCGTACAATAGGAGTATGGATGATGTCCAGGGGCCCGGTGGAGTCCCCGGGGGGGGCAAGGGGTATTCCGGGGGGCCGGGGCAGTGGCTGCTCCCCAGGCAAGGGGCCCGTGTCTGTGGGGGAGGGGATGTGCCTGGCCACGGTCCCTGTGCTGGCTCCTGGAGGGGAGCAAGACACCCAGCCCTGGGAGCTGGTGCTGATCGCCCAAGAGCACAATGCATTCTGACTGTCTCTGGTCCCTGCTGTTCCGGACTGGCCTTCTGCTTCTTAAGACATTTCCATGTATTTAACATGCATACTGGGTTGAAAATAATGCTAATTACACTTTATTGCCATTTTTATATAATCAGTTTTCAGAATACAGCTTCACTTTAATTGCTCAGCAGTTCTCAGGGTTTGCTTGCTTTATAAAATGAAATGTAGGTTAAACAAACATATTGCCAGATTGTGAATCCCTTACTCACCTATGTAGTCTTGTGGGATTACTCATGCAAGTTACTGTGAACCCCTTATTCAAATTTGTGATCAGTCTGATACATGCAGAGCTAGAAATCTGACCTGCATTTTAGAACCAAATATAATGACAGTATTTATCTTGCAGTGAATAATCCTGACTTTAAGGCTGGAGTGATGGCTTTGGCTAACCTTCTTCAAATCCAGCGACATGACGACTATTTGGTAATGCTTAAGGTGAGGTTCACATCTTTAGTTTTTCATCTTTTGGGAATCTGGTCTGAGCAACTATTATCTACCAGGAAACAAATTCACCCATAACATGGTGTGTGAAGACAGTAACTTTTGATTTTTTAGGTGCAAATAAAAGTTTGTCTGCTAATACATTTTGTACTTAATTTCTGGTTGGAGTAAAAGAAAAATGATCTTCCAAATTGAAGATATGGGCATTCAAAGATTTTCAACAAATGGTGGTAGAATTCCTGAAGTCGTTATCTGAGAATTCGTGTTCAGTACTTGGAATGCTTCTGAGCCATCTAAAGCTACTGCTTTGCACTTATTTCATGCCTTTTATTCCAGCATCTCTGAATGCTTTAAAAATGTTAATGAATGTAAACCTCACAACACACCTGTGAGATAAATAATGGTATTCTATTCTAGAGATGGGAGAAACTTAAAGACAGAGGCTAGGTGATATGTCCAGAGTCTCTTAAAAAATCTGTGGCAGAGCCAGAATTAGAACCTGTTTCTCCTGACTTCCAGTCCTGTACTTCTTCCACATAACTGTCATTCCACTTTGCCTTAACTAAAGCAGATTTTATTTTATCCTGTAAATTAATCAGACTTTCTAGTGGCCAGATAAAGCAAATTGGCTGATTAATTTTCTAATTTATGCTCCGATCCCAAGTACTAATTGAAAGGCACAGAAGATCTGTGGTTCAGTGATGGAACTCTGGAAGTCTTCTATGAATCTCAGTTCAAAACTGTATTCTTACATAATTGTACTGGATTGGAGCAAACTAACAAAATCATTTCCACATTTTATTATAAGCTTTGTTTTGTTCAGCAACCAAAAACCTGCTAGGTATTTCAGACAAATGAAAGGATAAGGTCCCTGCCCTGCAGAGTCTACAATCTAGTGTAAATTTGTTTTGGAGATAGTGTGGATTTAGAAGTTTGTAATGCCTTCTTATGAAGTATATGGAAACCTGTAATAGCTATGTTAAAAATGTAGTTTTTACATTTTCACTATATCCAGTGCTAGACAGCAATAATTGCTATATTTTAGGGCTGTCAGGCGATTTAAAAAATTAATCGCAATGTTAAACAAGAATAGAATAACATGTTTTTGGATGTAGTCTACACTTTCAAATGTAATTGAAATCAGTATAACACAAAATACAAAGTGTACAGTGTTCCCTTTATATTTATTTTTTGATTACAAATATTTCCACTGTAAAAAACAAAATAGTACTTTTCAATTGCACTACAGTACTTGTATTAGGTTAATCTCATTATCATGAAAGTTGAATTTAAAAATGTAGAATTATGTACAAAAAGTAACTCCATTGCAAAAATAAAACCATGTAAAACTTTAGAGCCTATAAGTCCACTCAGTCCTACTTCTTGTTCAGCCAATGACCAAGACAAACAAGTTTGTTTACATTTGCAGGAGATAAGCCTGCCCGCTTCTTGTTTACAGTGTCACCTGAAAGTGAGAACAGGTGTTCAACATGGCATGGTTGTAGCTGGTGTCGCAAGATATTTATGTGCTAGATGCTCTAAAGATTCATATGTCCCTTCATGCTTAACCACCATTCCAGAAGACTTGCGTCCATGCTGATGGGTTCTGCTCGATAATGAGCCAAAACAGTGCAGAACAGTGCATGTTCATTTTCATCATCTGAGTCAGATGCCACCAGCAGAAGGTTGATCTTCTTTTTTGGTGGTTTGGGTTCTGTAGTTTCCGCATCGGAGTGTTCTTTTAAGACTTCTGAAAGCATGCTCCACACCCAATCCCGATCAGATTTTGGAAGGCGTTTCAGATGCTTAAACCTCGCGTTGAGTGCTGTAGCTATCTTTAGAAATTTCACATTGGTACCTTCTTTGCTTTTTTTTCAAATCTGCAGTGAAAGTGTTCTTAAAACCAACAACATGTGTTAGGTCATCATCTGAGACTGCCATAACATGAAATATATGCAGGAGACCTACAATTCTTCCCCAAGGAGTTCAGTCTCATTTAATTAATACATTATTTTTTTAACGAGTGTCATCAGCATGGAAGCATGTCCTCTGGAATGGAGGCCAATGCATGAAGGGGCGTCCTAATGTTTAGCATATCTGGCACATAAATACCTTGCAATGCTGGCTACAAAAGTGCTGTGCGAACACCTGTTCTCACTGTCAGGTGACATTGTAAATAAGAAGCAGGCAGCATTATCTCCCGTAAGTGTAAACAAACTTGTTTGTCTTAGTGATTGGCTGGACAAGAAATAGGACTGAGTGGACTTGTAGGCTCTAAAGTTTTACATTGTTTTGTTTTTGAGTACAGTTATGTAACACACAAAAAAGTGTATTTGTAAGTTGCACTTTCATGATAAAGACATTGCACTACAGTACTTGTATGAGGTGAATTGTAAAATACTATTTCTTTATCATTTTTACTGTGCAAATATTTGTAATGAATAATATAAAGTGAGCATTGTACACTTTGTATTCAGTGTTGTAATTGAAATCAATATATTTGAAAATGTAGAAAACATCCAAAATATTTAACAAATTTCAATTGGTATTCTATTGTTTAACAGTGAGATTAAAACTGCGATTAACTCAAATTAATCTTGATTTAAAATATTAATCACAATTCATCACGAGTTAACTGCGATTAATTGACAGCCCTACTATATTTGTACTATGTTCTTCTATGTAAATGTGTTTGGGGAAAAAAAAATTTGAGAGAAAAGCAGTGAATAGGACCAGAAATGTGGAGAGGATGACAAAACAAATCAGGCAAGAGGAGAGTATGGCAAAGAACATCCTGAGAGAGCTCTTTTGCTCTTAACTGGGTTAAGACTAAAATTCCATGTTGGCAGTTCTGGCTACATAAACCACCCTAATTTTGTTCTCGTGGCTTGATATTGCTAGAATGTGTCGGTGGAATTGCGGTTTGTGCACAATTTTGTGATACATAATATCTGTATGTGAACAATGTGATAATCTAAATTAATACTTGGATGTTATACAATGGCTGCTTTAGAAAAACCTAAGAGAGAACGAGTTCCAGCTAAAATTTACTAAACCTTAGTAGCTAGTAAAGCAAAAATTCCTTTATGTTCTCTTTGCCCAACTAACATTTTGAGAAGTTGGCCGGGGAGAACATCTTCCTCACAGGTACCAACTGTGCTAAAATAATTTTCTTTTTGCCACGTCTCATTATTTTGATGATCATCCGAGATGTAATGATTTCATGAGATATACTAAACAAATTCATATTCTTAGTCAAATTAATCTCTCTCAATGCTAGCTCCCCTGGTTTGAAAGAAAATTCTGTATTGCCGTAGATCAATTTGTAATGTCACATGTCAACTTTAATCATATGCCAAGCAACAGGAGAAATAGAAAGTGAAGTGATGCATGAAGTAATTTTGAGTGCTTTTGTCAAACTTGGATAACTCAGCAAGGAAATGGTGAGAGAAACCGCTGTAATGAGCAGGCTTTTTGCTTTGTTATGGTCGAATTGTGGCTCGCTCATATCCCTTGTTATTTTTAGAGGCCTTTATACAGACCTGTATCAATATGAATAGTCCTGGAGTGGTGCAAGTTGCCAAGTGCAGGAGCCAGTAAATTAATCAGATGGGCAGAAGGATTCTAAGATATCCAAGATCAAGGCTGGACTTTTTTCCCCCATTTTTAAATATTACAGGTCCTTTTGATTTCACATTTTATAAACAATTCAATAGCCAGATTTACTTCAGATTCTGTGCGCGTGGATGAGGGCTTAGATCATCGCAAAGGACTCCCAGCTGCAGAAAGCACATTCAATGGAAAGGTTCCAGTAGTGCAAAATTTTGGGGGCCTTGCAGCTGACAGCATAGCCTCAAAAGTAGGTACTGCTGACTTGGGAGGGGACCATGGCTAGTTCATCCTGGGGATGAGCTAGCCTCTGGTAGAGGTTAAAGCTGCTTCAAGCTGTTTGACTTCCTTGGAGTACTGGAGAGACATGCATCAACATGGAATTCTTATGTTGGTCTTCAAATTTTGTTTCCTAGGCAATTCGCATTTTGGTTCAAGAGCGCTTGACTCAGGACGCCATAGGAAAGGCAAATCAATCAAAGGAGGTATGTGCATGTAACACAAGTCCACCTGATGTAATGAGTCTTTACAGTGTTCAGTCAAGTACATTTAAATATAGAAATGTTATTTGTGTGTGGTAGCATTCAGGTAGGAGAAGCAGAAGATGATTTATCCACTTCATACAGCAAACCTGAATCTGAAAGAGCAAAGGAAAAGTCACAAAGCATAATCAAATGCATGTGATTTTTCATATTACAAATATAGCTATATTTGTAAATGATAGTTATTTAAACAAAAGTTTACTGCTTAATGGAGTGTAATCACAATCCCCTAACATTACAGTAATGTACACTACGACAGGTTTCAGTATCATTTCAGTGAAATTGGCAGAAAGGTCCTGGGCTGACTCTTGTTTCCAAGTAGCAGTGGTGGCTAAATAAACAAGTGGAAGTATTTTATTTTCTTCTCTGTAGTGTAGAATATGCTGTTTCTAGCTTCTCATGTGACTTTTGTGGGAGTTTGGGAGAGAATCTGGGCCTCTTTCCCCCCCATCCAAGAGAAATGACGGAGATGTATAATTCCGTAATTAAAGAATTGCATGAATAATATATCCGTGCAAATATGGCTACAGAGCCATTTTGAATACTAATAGGTTTGTAAGGCATTCAGAATGCTTTTGGACAAACATCGCAGAAGGAATGTTCACGGGGAATAATTCTGGTTTATCAGAGTCGTTTCTTAAACATTCTGGCCATTCATTCCATTACTTGCAGTACGAGCTGCTGGTGTGGTGTACTGAGTTCAGGTAGTAAAGGCAACTTGTACACCTTTAGGGCAAAGCATCGTCCAGAACTGTTCCTAAAAAGCATCTATATGTGCTCAAGAGTAGCAGGTCCCTTCATTCCTTATAATACCTACATCACAGCAACACATACTGTATGATAAATAGATGGCACTTCTTGTACTTGTTAACTGGTGACTACAAATGAGTCTTGAGTTATAACCCACACTGACTTAGTAAGCAGTGGTGCAATAAACAAAGGCTGTAAATGTACATGTGATGGGTTCCCCAGTTCCAGGTGGCACCTTGGGTGGTTCCACTGAGCCCTCTGACCCATCAGCCTGGGCTCCCTCTCACACTGTGCTGCTGGGACAAGCTGTAGACTGCTCCCAGTTCTACACTCCCACCAGCATTCACGCGGGCAGGGACACACTGAGCTACCGTTACATGCCAGCTGTCCAGCCACTGCATGAACCAACAATAGAGAGGCTACAGCCAAGATACCCCCAGCTTCCCAGCCTAGGACCCCAGAGCTGTACCGCTCTGCCCTGGTCGAAACTCCAACCGGTATGAATTTATTTTCCGGTTCACCTCTCCCTCAACATGGAGAGAAATATGCAACAAAGTCGTGTTAACCAAGTTGAGATTTTTTTTCCCCAGACGCTTCACTTAAAGGCAAACAGGTTTAGGTCAAAACATAAAACAAGTTTATAAACTAAAAAAAGATAGATTTTAAGTGATAGCAAACAGATCAAAGCAGATTACCTAGTAAATACAAAAAACCACAAACTAAACCTAGGATATTAGAAAGATTGGGTGTGAATTAGCTATTTCTCACCCTGACTGATGATACAAGAAGGCTTGCAGATTCTCAAGGCACAAGCTGCACTTGCTTTGCAGTTGGGCTCCCTGCTGCCATTCCAAGTCCTTTTCTTTTAGAGCTTCTTTCAGGTGTTCAGTTGTGGAGGAGTGAAGAACAGATGATGTCACTCCCTGCCTTATATAGCTTTTCCATATAGTGGGAACCCTTTGTTTCAAACTTGGTTCCCAGACCAGTTTGTGGAAAAAATACAGGTACCCGAAATGGAGTATAGAGTCATGTGGTCTGGTCAGATGCCCTTGAGTCATAGCAGCTACTACTGACAGACTGTCTGGAGTTCTCAGGAAGGCTCACCAGGTGGGGGATAAGCTTCTCCTAAGGCTTATTGTTTTTCCTAATGGCCCATTATCCTGAATAGGCCCTTCACCACCAGCTGTCTAGGCTGGAAGCATTTTGCCTAGTGGGTGTTACCCAGGTGTAACCACATTTGAAATACAGATATATATATATATATAGTCAATATTCATAACTTCAGATACAAAAATGATACATGCATACAAATAGGATAATCATATTTAGCAAATCATAACTTTTCCAATGACCTCTTACATGACCCATCCTGTATGAAATGCATCATTATTATGCCATAATCCTATCATCATAATATTACTATGACCAATATGAGGTGCACTGTCACAGTACCTTAGTGGTTGAATTAGATTTTAAAACTATTACCAGAAGAGAAATGTGAACAGCTGAGATTACGATATCAATTTCAGTTATAGGATGTTAAGCTTGTAAAATTGAAAGCTAACCCTCTGCTGCTGTGACTTGCGTCACTACGGTGTTGGAGTAGGAAAACAGAAGTTTGATTTCTCCCCGCCATGCCCCCCCACTAGTAACTGCTATGAGAAAACATAACCCTATTCTTTTTTTGGGAGAGGGTAGAATTCCATTTTGTTCTCTACTTTCGGCAATCAGGGTTATCTGTTAATATTTTGTAGTTCCCAGAGGTGTGTTTGGCTCTTCACAGAAGGCATAGAACGAGCCAGTAACTAGCCCAGAGTTCTTATGGACTAAATTTTTAGAGTGATGCAGTAAGTGACCAAGACAAATAGTAAGGAGGAAATCGGTTTGTGAGAGGATGAGTGTTTTGGTAACATAACCACTCAGATACTTAGTTAATGAATGTACACAACTTGGTGGTGCTGCATAGAGTTGGGAAATCAGATTAGCAGAATAAATAGATTATATAATGAACTACTGGATCTTCCACAACACACCTTCTAGGAGGAAGAAAGACCAAAGGTGCCAAATTGATCAAAATGTCTTTTAAGAAGTTAAATCATTAGGAATTTAATGGGATAGAGAGGGTAACAAACTTTTCAGACTTTGCCCAACTTTGGACACTACCAACCTGAGCTGTCTGATGGCTATTAAATAACTGCTTTCAGTGAAGCTATGGTCTCTTTCCTGTGCCCCTTGGACAAGACTCTGCATAAAAATTGTCGTACTGACATTCTTGGCAGCCTCAACACAATGGCTAAGGATTAAATGGATGTAGAAATGGAACTCCTAGAGATGATTTCTCCAACTGAAGGATGAGGCATGCTGCCAGGACTCTGTGGGGAGACTTGCACAACCCCACCTGTTCTTTACCAGCTCTGTGAATAAACTGAAAACTTAAGTTGGTTAGGACTCTCAAAAACTGCATCTTTTAAGGTCAGTAGATTTACTTACTTAAATAGGGACTAGGATTTTTTTTAACTGACACTTTATAGCTCTAGGTCAATATTTAATCAGAGTCTAGACTAAGATTCTGATTATACTTTTAGCTGAAGAGGAACTTTTATCACTGACTTGAATATGAACACTTTCCAATTCCTGTAATGTACCTTAGGTATATTTGAAATATGAAAACAAATTCCGTCTATAAACATAAGAAACTTTCAGTACAAGATCATTTTATCTGTATTACAGTATTTAAAGGTTTGCAATCAGTGTCCATACTGTAAAGTCTTTACAGTAGACACAAGGGAGAGGAAGTAGTTACATTAATTATTTTGGTGTCTTGCCACAAGACCACATTCTCATCCCTTCATAAAGCCTCTTTATGGCACAAAGGGGATATAAAGCTGCCTTAAGACAGCATCTGATTCCTGGGGTTTTTCTGACATAGGGAGTGTCAGAGGTAGGAAGGGGTAGGTCAAGTCCAATGTGCTCCAGTGAACCTGGCCAACAGAGTGGCCCTTTGAGAGGGCCATTAACGGTCAGCACGAGTTAACGAATACCCCAGGGGCTGGTTCAGGAGCTCAAGTGTAAAACGGACAAGGGCATTTTTACCACCATATTGTCTAGACCTTGCTGTACAGTGCACATGATTCAATGCAGCACTGCTTACGTCATCTGGTATAAATGTATACTAGAGTCACTGGAAAACAATAACTGTCTTGTATAACAAATTGTATAATGGCATCCCTCAGTGCTTCTAAAGAAAAGATAGCCCTCTATTTTAAGGGACTAGTATTTAAAATTTTAGTGACACTTCCATGCTGGATAAAACGTGCATGGAATGGCTAGTCTTGAAGCAAAGGTTTTGCACAGCCTGAAATCAGGCAGGCTTTCATTTTATTTGCACTGGATTGCAAAAACGATAGGTGACTTCAATTATTTTTGGTCACACAAAATTGAAATTGGTTGCTTATTAAATTTGATTCTTCCTGGACATGAGTCTGTAAAGTGAATTAGTGTAGTGGATGGAGGGGATTTTAAATGACCACTTGTTTCCTTTTCTTTATGTATTGTAGTCAGGGCCTAATTTCAGGTTGCCAGCTCACCATTAGAGAACTAAAAATCACTTTGGGCAAAAAGCCTGGAGCCACCGGGGGAATAAGAGCACACCCACT
Organism: Eretmochelys imbricata; assembly: GCF_965152235.1. Lineage (NCBI taxonomy): Eukaryota > Metazoa > Chordata > Testudines > Cheloniidae > Eretmochelys > Eretmochelys imbricata. The sequence goes on along the minus strand of NC_135577.1, from coordinate 126,098,328 downwards.
ATTGCTGCAGAAACATCTGTTGCTCCCACAGCTCCTTGCCTGCCCCAATAACAGATACCACATGATCCAGGAAGAGAATGACTTCCCTGCTGCTTTGCCAGGATGAACAGCTGCTATGAGAGCCATAGATCACTGTGTATCACCAAAAGGACTCTCTGTTCCAGGGACAGAGAGCTGACACCATGTCCATGTGGGAAGGAGGCATTACCAAATAGTATTTCTCATCAGAAAAGTAACATTAGTGGCCTCAGTCCTCCAACACACTTTAAAACTAACAAGTCACCAGTTTACAACTGGTTGTTGTCATGTTTACGTTGTAGAAATATTTTTTTTCGCTTTCTTCTGAAACGAAGAATTTCACATGGATTATCTGGCCCCTGGAAGCTAGGGGCTTTCATATGTGGGTAACAGCTTTCTGAGTAGTAGCTTCAAAGCCTGCTGTAGATCTTGCATGAGTAGTTCCTAAACACTGAATTTGCATTGAAACATTGGGCCATGACTGTTTTGAAAGTGTGTCCACGCTCATTCAAGACTGAAGATGCTAGTTGTAGCTTTGTGGGGTTTCTTTGTATGTGGGAACCAGTCCACAAGGAACTGACTGAGTTCACTTACGTCCACAGGCCTCTAAGGCCCCATAAGGCAATGAGGGTCAACTTAGGTCCCAAGTTTGGGTTTTTTTTAAATGCGTGTTTATAGAAAACATCTATAGTGGTTCACAAATTTTAAAAATTGTTTCCATTGAAATTTAACGTTCTTCTGGAGCATTTGCAATACACACATATAGCATCCTGTGAATGTACAGTATGATACTGATTAGAGAAAATTGTTTTCATCGTATCAGATGAATGTAGTAGAAGAGGTAAACAGAATAAATTGTGGGAAATAACACTTTAGATGATTACAAGTAAAGACTTAAAAAATCTAAGAGGTAGGAAATTTAATATAAAAGTTTGAATCTGACAGTTACCCTTTACAGGTTGGAGATGGAGAGAACATTGCATATAAAGGACCACTTACTTTCCTCATGCTCTAGGAACCTTTGTGTAGCTGGACTGAGGGTGTTGTGCTACATTTAACTTAATTTGCTTGGTTTGGCTGTGACCTCTCAGTCTTACATAAAATTTGAACTGCCTTAATAATTGGATTGTTCCCTCTTGTGTTTAAGTAGTCTTGTATTATCCTTGTCCATGGACTTCTGTCTCCCAGCCAGTAAAATCTCAGCTGAAACTATTAGGCCTGGTCTGCACCTAAAACTAAATTTTAATCTAGCCATGTCACTCAGGGCATGCAAATTTTTCATAGCCCTGAATACCATAGTTAGGTAGACCTAATCCCTGGTGTAGATGCATGTAGGCCTTCAGAAACCTTCTTCCATTGATGTACCTACCACTTCTCAGCGATGTAGATTATCTACGTTGAGGGGAAAAGTCTAAACTGGGGCTCTACAGTGGTGTAGCTGCGTCACTGCAGTGTAGACGTAACCTTACAGTGGTGCCACTGTGAGATTGTCTTGGCATTTCTATTAGCAACGCTGTAGAAATAGGACTTAGAAACTTGGCTACCGCAATCTGCTCGAAAGCTGGAAGGTGATCCAAAGTGTGCACTCTGCTCTATGAGCAGGCAAGAGAATGAATGAATGAACGAACGTAGGGAATGGTGTTAAGGATGAAACTTTCCCTTTGATGTACAGCTAGATTACACATTGCACTAAACTGGGTCAAATGCTGTCCTTGTGAGGAACATGGTACTCAGGTGGGTTCAACCGGAATGATCACATTTGTGTTTTAGTTGGGCAAAATTATGGTCCATTTTATTCCAAAGTTTAGTCTAATTTTTTCCCAAGCATTTCTAATGGCATTTTAATTTTTTTTTCCTTTAAGGGTTTGCCTGTTGCTTTAGAAAAGCACATTCTTGGTTTTGACACAGGAGGTAAGAGATTTTATTCTTTATATGCTGTTTTAAACATGATGCTGCATTGGACTAAGTACATAGTTAATCTCTAGAAGTACATGACATGTACAGTAAAAAGGCATAATTTTTCCAGAAGCTGATAGAAGCCAAAAAGGGATGGTTTTTCTTACTTGCAGGAATTTGTTTACAAAAGTTCTTCCATCTTCTGCTGGAGCATAAAAGTAGAAGACTACTGGTATATTGATAGAGTAGAATATGTCTCAGGATAATGTTTACATGTTGCTGCCATATAAAGACTGACATAGTTTATTGCAGGAAGGATTTATCCTTTTGAAAGTGTCTTGTTTATAAAACCTTGTTTCTCCTGGCAGAGGACTTCTGTTGATTTAATGGTTGCCAAAGGAACCAGTGTTGATCTGCTGTGTTTTGATTATTGGTTTGCAGGTAGCATACTTGAGCCAGACATAATAGTACAAACTGATGTGCTCTCTGTTTGAGTGAATAATGGTTAACTGTCTACAGTCTAGTATACTCTGACTGCCACAGATATCGTTTTTACCATTAAACTACTACTCAAAACTAATTCATTTTCAGGTCTGCTGCAGCTCCCTTGTTCACTTAATCCTGGGCAGCTTCAGATTTGGAGTACCACAGAGGTTGTGTAAAGCCAACTTAGGTCTTGCACAGAACACGCTGGCCAGGCCTGAGAATCAGGCCCATTATTACAAAAGGGTTCATGGCAAATTTGGAATACTTCAGTTTTTGCTCTGAGCTTTTCATACAACTGAATTGTTCTAGAAATTATTCTTGGCTGAGTGTCTCCATGTTTTAAAAGGGAAAGTGCTTATTAGCTATTAATCCATTTCTCCTTTTGCCAATGAACTAGATGCTGTTCTTAATGAAGCTGCCCAAATTCTTCGATTGCTGCATATAGAGGAACTCCGAGAGCTGCAAACAAAAATTAATGAAGCCATCGTAGCAGTTCAGGCAATTATTGCTGATCCAAAGACAGACCACAGACTGGGGAAAGTTGGAAGATGAGCAAGTGAAGACTATAGTCTCCTGTGTACTTAGTACAATGAGGAGCTATGTACAACTCTGGCATGCATTTTGAAGTGGATATTCCACTCTTTTGAAAGAAAGCAGAGGAAATGGAATCCTGACTGGTCTAGTGAACTACCGTCATTTTTCTTTTAAATAAAGTTGGGGAAATGCTAAACAGAACAATGTGTATCTATAAGTTGCCAAGTATAGTAGTCATTCTTATTCCTTGCTTTGTTTTTGTGCTTGCAAATCTTTATATAACACGCCCTTTTAGAGTTCTGTGTTGCTATATTCTGCATTATGAAATCCTAGTTTTGGTACAATTACTACTACTCTGAACTCTGCTACGCAACAAAAACCTAGATCATATGGAAAATTCAAAACATACTTTATTTAATTACTGAAATAACCTAGAAAAAGTGAGAAGTTACATTTCAACAGATATTTACGAACATGGATTGGTCAATAATGGGTAGGTCTCTGGAGGCACTTAAGGACCATAAAGTTAGCATATTCTTCTAATATAAATACTAAAAGACATGCATTGAGGCAAAGGGAAAGATACCTAGAACTGTATGTTGGAAAATCTTTAATGCATTTGCCATTTCCCAGCACAGTTTCTAAAATACATACAAGATCAGGGCTGTAGATTAATTGACCCAGGTAAGACACTGCATTAAAATCTTTCCATTCACATTTAAGTTTTTGGCTAAAAAGAACCTATGGGTCAGATTGTCGATTTGTTTTAATTTCCTCCCATAAAATACTGGATTAAGAAAGTTACACTAAATTTTTTTTTAAATTGCTTACATAAGCAAAAATTAGAGTAATGGCATAGTATTCCCAGAGCCATTATATTTTCTTGCAATATATCAAAATGTCATCTTAAAAAAATACAGTAGTAAAGATTGAGGTATAACTTAAAAAATACTTGATAATCTTTTGCATTAAACTAGATCACTTCATTGCCTTCAGTAAATATCAATGGCCTTTTTTGTAGTTTCTTCCCCTCAGTGGTGTGCAGTGATAATTTTCTGGGTCTGGAATTCTTCCTCCCGGTGTAAAGATTGAACTTTTTTTCACTTGAAGTAGCAGATTATTTTCTTGCTGCAGAGGGAGAGGAAATAGATGGAAGTTCATGTTAAGATAGTGAAATTTACATATTGGCAGTAGCTGGTCTACACTAAACAAGATGGACTTTACCTCCTGGGCAGTATGGGTAAACTGCAGTTATTCCATAGAGATGTGATCTCTGCTCTGGAAGATACTCATCGGTAAGGAAGCCATTGTCTTTATTCACAGCTATAACACCATCCCTATGAACAAAAGTGAGAAATCCTTTAGTCTCCCACAGAAATAAACAGTCTTTCAATCTTCAGAATAAATTATAATGGTTCCTTGTGTCTTAAATTCTATGACCACCTGCATAACACAGGCCAGAGAACCTCACCCAGTAACTCTGCATCAAGCTGCTTTGTTGTGCTAATGTTATTTTAATCAGCACAGGGCAGAATCACTAAGGGAACTTTCAAAGGCAGTGGTATTACCTCCCAAATGTCTGTCATTAAAAATTTGGAAAGAGGTTTAAATTGAAAATAATGGAATGAAGTTGGGAGTGGTTCTTTGTTGCCACTACTGTCACTATAAGGGTTTTTTGGAGTGGGTGGAAGAAACAGGAAGAGGACCTTAGTTATGGGGCATGTTTCCCATTTGGAAATGGGAGTCAAGATTTTTCCTAACACCAGGAATGTTTTATAAAAATGTAGCTGTGGCCCCATTCATACTTTTTTTGCATTGATAATGTGAAAGCTGGGGTAGGTTCTTTTAAAATCATCATATACCTTTGTACACTGCTTTTAAATACAAAGCGCATATTCCATTTGGGCCTCCATTGAAAGGACTACTAAGCCGAACTGGCTTGAAGAATGTGGGGTTGATTTTGCAGTCTATTTGACACAAATGGTTTCTGTAAAAATGACTAACTTGTATATTAGTTAAAATTCAGTTGAAAACCCCTGCCTATAGTACTAAGGCAACTTGGAAAACAAGAACCTGATATTCTAGTGAGTTAACATCATTCAGTGTAGGCTGAACAATTGCGATGGAACAGAAACTTCCCAAACCATGCCCTAACTGCTACTAATACAACTCTCAGAATAGGCTGGCTTGCTGCTTAATATGACATGCTGGCATTTTGCCTTTTAAATAGTTAGGTGACCATCCAGGGTGTAATAGTTACTAGCCTACCTTCTCCAGTCAGTGTGATAAAAGTGATTGGCATAACTAACAATGCTGAAGGGGTAGTTGAGGTTATTCTGAATGACACGCCTTCGTGTTCCATCTGGTAACGTGCACTCCAGCTTTTTAGTACCTTTTACAAATAAAACATTTAATCAGGCAAGAAATAGTGTATTTTCCATGGAATTTTACTCAAGCTAGAAGTTGATAATAATCAGAACAGTCCTGATCAGTAAACTTGTATCCTAGGTCCCTTCCTTCTAAAGGATGTGAAAATCCACATAATTCAGAAGGACTAGAATTTTGGTTTTTAGGGTGTTTTCTTTACCCTAGAGGAAATAGAATCATAGAATATCAGGGTTGGAAGGGACCTCAGGAGGTCATCTAGTCTAACCCCTGCTCAAAATTAAATCATCCCAGCCAGGCCTTTGTCAAGCCTGACCTTCTCTAAGGAAGGAGATTCCACCACCTCCCTAGGTTACGCATTCCAGTGTTTCACCACCCTCCTAGTGTAAATCTCCCCCACTGCAACTTGAGACCATTAATCCTTGTCCTGTCATCCACTACCACTGAGAATAGTTTAGATCCATCCTCTTTGGAACCCCCTTTCAGGTAGTTGAAAGCAGCTATCAAACCCCCCCTCATTCTTCTCTTCCGCAGACTAAACAATCCCAGTTCCCTCAGCCTCTCCTCATAAGTCATGTGTTCCAGTCCCCTAATCATTTTTGTTGCCCTCCGCTGGACTCTCTCCAATTTTTCCACATCCTTCTTGTAGTGTGGGGCCCAAAACTGGACACAGTACTCCAGATGAGGCCTCACCAATGTCGAATTGATTCTATACCGGGAGTATAGTGACAAATGGCATTCCCACTTTGACTGGGTACATATGCCTGCACCTCTACTCAATCCACTATAGGGATGTAAAGGAAAGCATTTACCATACATACTTGTTCAAACGCTGAATTTTTTTGGTTAAAAAGTGAAGCATTAAAGAGAAGGGGTTGGCTTATTGATGGGTCTACACCAAAATTTGACGATTTTAAGCTCTGTTGAATATCTAATACATTGTTGTTTTGCTTACCTGGAGCGTTCACAGGCACAGAGCCCCTCAGCTCCCAGTGGCCGCGGTTCGTTGTTCCCAGCCCAGAGGAGTTGTGGGATATGGTGGCCAGCATGTTCCTCGGCCCACGCCACTTCCCACAGCTCCCATTGGCTGGGAATGGCAAACCGCGGCCACTGGGAGCTGAGGGGCTCCATGCCTGTGAATGTTCGAGGTAAACAAAATGTCCTGACCCACTAGCAGCTTACCCAGATAGGCCGGGAGCCAAAGTTTGCCAACCCCTGAAATGAAAGGTTCATATAGTTTTTGCCATTTTTACCTATCCATCTTGGGGGGGTCGGCTTATAAACAAACGGGCTAATGAACAAGTATATAGGGTACTTTATTTTTGTCTGTGCACCTGTGTACAGAGGCTCAGTTCTTCAATCTGTGCCATATATACAGTATTCACTGAAAGACCCATGTAGACTCTAAACTCGGTCCTGAACATATCTCAGTACAAAACGCATCTACACATGCATTCTCCTTAGATGCTGTATAGGTACAGAAAATGCCCATCTGTGTATAGCAGCCAATACACCCTTGTGATGAAGTACGAGCTGTTGTGGGTTAAATGTTATAATTCCACATTAATATTCATGACAGTCAAAACAGCATGCAAAAGAACTGTGGAGAAATCCAAACAAGGAACGCTTTTGTAGAAACTATGAAGGGGCATCCCAATTTTAGAAGTTAAATTATTTCACCTTTCCTTTAAAAATAAAAATCTCCTATCTACGTTGAGTTTCTACATTCTACTGCTTGAAGTTGGAAGCCTTTGTTCTGTATACAGCCCTCTGCCGGTGGCTCTAAAGCTGGTCTGCCCTACGCTCACTTAACCTGTGAAGACATCCACACTTTATTCACATACATAATCCTAATTCGTGGTAGAGGAATATCGTCCACAATCTTTTAGTTGACAGAGGCCAGCTAACACACTTACACAGCCTCAGCAAGACCATATTATTCAGTAGGACATTTTCAGAAGTCAGTAAAGTATTTTTTGCCTTTTCAATCTAAAATTTGTCATGTTTAGACAGGCAATGTGTGAAAAAAGTCTACTGTGTTTGTTATGGGGGGATGATGGGAGGTGAGGAAGCGTAAGGAGAATTTTTATAGCTGTGCTTTGTTTCCAGTATGTTTCAATCTGTATTAGCTTAAGTTACCTGCGTCTGCCCAGCAAATCAGTTTGGAGAACGGGTCAAAAGTCAAGCCATTTGGTAAGCCGATGTCCTTATTCACCAGAATCCTCCTGTTAGCTCCATCTACGGTTGAGGTTTCAATTTTAGGTGCTTCACGATTCCAGTCAGTCCAGTAAAGGTTGCTGTGAGGGAACCAATTAAAAAACCTCAGTAAGGATGCACAGTGGGTGAACCAATTTAAAAAAAAAAAACAAAAAACAGAATTTGCAATAACTATCAGAAAAGTCCCAGACCTCTCAGTCTGCTTTCTGGAACAGATCATTAGCTGATTTGAAAGTCCATAAAAGGAAAGCTGAACAAGCTCCAGAATGTTTTTTACAACCAATCATTTGCAATGATTAGATTAAAGATATTCTTCCGTGATTAGGGCCAGTCCCATTAACTTTCTAGATAGCAACTGTACATACATGGGGGGTTATAACAATTGTCATAAAACCTGTGTTCCAAATTTGCACAAGATTCAAACCTTTCAATAATATTTTAAATCTGAACACAGAATATAATTGTGGATAAATTGGAGAGAGTCCAGCGAAGGGCAACAAAAATGATTAGGGGTCTAGAACACATGACTTATGAGGAGAGGCTGAGGGAGCTGGGATTGTTTAGCCTGCAGAAGAGAAGAATGAGGGGGGATTTGATAGCTGCTTTCAACTACCTCTGAAAGGGGGTTCCAAAGAGGATGGCTCTAGACTGTTCTCAATGGTAGCAGATGACAGAACGAGGAGTAATGGCCTCAAGTTGCAGTGGGGGAGGTTTAGATTGGATATTAGGAAAAACTTTTTCACTAAGAGGGTGGTGAAACACTGGAATGCGTTGCCTAGGGAGGTGGTGGAATCTCCTTCCTTGGAAGTTTTTAAGGTCAGGCTTGACAAAGCCCTGGCTGGGATGATTTAACTGGGAATTGGTCCTGCTTTGAGCAGGGGGTTGGACTAGATGACCTTCAGGGGTCCCTTCCAACCCTGATATTCTATGATTCTATGATTCTATGAAATTTAGCCAAATAATAGATTAGTAAATAAAAGGGGACAACGCATAGGGCAAAAGTGTTTCATGCTCTGACTGTTGCGATTTTGAGAGCTTCCTTCCTACACACCCTTAAGGAAATAACTAGCTGGAGCGTGTGCACATGAGAGAAATGTCTATCATGACAGACAGTACCACTATTACTTGATTTGCAGCTAGGTAGCATTTACTCATATTATTTAGAGCACAGAGAGTTTTGTCTCAGGCCAGTGACTGATTAATAAAATTACTGTAGGGGGCAGCATGTACATGAGGAAAATTCAGATTACTTAGCCACCGGTGCTTTTCCAGCAGGGTAGCCAGGAGGCCAATGTATTTACTAGCAGGTTTCTCTAACCCTGCTCTGAGACTTGTCTACACTACAGCTTCCACTATTGCAGCGGTGCTAGTGGTGAATTGTGGGTCTGACTTTTAACACTGAAAATGCAGCTCCTAGGTCCAGCATTGTAGTCAGTGGCCCTGTAGGTGAATCTCATTTCATTCCAACCCACCCTACGAACATACTGACACAAAGGTCTGAGAAGACAGCCTTTTCCAAAGCATGGGTGCTGTGCTGCCATTTACCCTCTGATTGCATCCACAGCGATTGCACGAGGATTCACAAGGTCTGCATCAAACAGAACTCGGCGCTCAGAACCATCCAATCTTGCACGCTCAATTTTGTCCAGGCCGCTATCTGTCCAAAACATGGTTCTGCGGAAGTGGTCGATGGCGAGTCCTTCGGGACTCATCAGGCCTGGAAGGATATGCAAAGAGGAGCACGGTCAGTATATGTGCAAGGGAGTATTTCATGCTCATACTTGGTGTTTATGTACAGTAGAACATCAGGGTTACGAACACCTCGAGAATGGAGGTTGTTCGTAACTCTGAACAAAACGTTCTGGTTCTTTCAGAAATTTACAGCGGAACATGGACTTAATACAGCTTTGAAATGTTACTTTGCGGAAGAAAAATGCTGCTTTCCCTTGATTTTTTTAGTAGTTTACATTTAACACAGCACTGTACTGTATTTGCTTTTCTTTTTTCTTCCCCCCGTCTCTGCTGCTGGCTGATTGCATACTTCTGCTTCCAAACGAGGTGTGTGGTTGATTGGTCAGTTTGTAACTCTGGTGTTGGTAACTCAGGTTCTACTGTAATACATTATATTACAAAATTTAAAGTAATTAATCCTCCCTGTACCCCTGTCTGGCGATTTACTATTATCCCTGTTGTTCCATCTTGCTTGGTAATCATAGTTCTCCTCCCCAGAATCTATCATAATGTGTGATGCCTAATTGGGAAAGCCAGGCAGATAATGGCTTGCCAAAGGTTAGAGAGAGTGACCGCGTCAAAGCTGGGATTAGAGCTCAAAAATTCCTCATTCCCAGCCCCACTGTGATTCTGCTATGTGGACAACAGCTTCAATGTCTGTGTTCAAACCCGCCATATTCAATCCCAAGGAAATGGTGATTTACCTGAGTTAATAATGGTTTCAGGTTCAGCCCCTGGTTCTAAACTTGCTCGGTTAACTGTCCGACCAGCAACGTCTGTCCAATAGACCATTTTTTCTCGACAATCATAATCTAGTCCAACCACTATGGAACCCTGTAGGGATAAATATATCTATACATTATTTTTACTTATTTTTCTCCACTGCAAAGGTCTTTACGTGGCTGCAGCTGATGGGAGGCAGAGCTGACGCAGGCAATCCTGCATGCCTGGCTCGGCATTCTAGCCGTAGCTTGAGGTTTGTCACTTTAGTTCTGCTGGGTACAATTTGGTTAAAATGAGCAACCTTTCTGCGTGCGGGAATAAGATTGTAAGACATCAAAGTTCAAAATGGGTGGTTATATTTTAATTCAACCAGCGGGGCCAAATTCTGTGCTGCTGTAAGTGGCTGCAGCTCTACCAACTTGAGTTGTGTTTCAGCCAGCAGAGAATTTGAACCGCTCTATTTGTCTGACTTTTGTTTGGTTTGAGAGACTCAGGCTGGAAGAATGTAGAAGTGCTTCCTTCTACGCTGAAGCACTGGTGTGTTACTGTCCAGGTTTTGTTAGTTGCACGGCCTAAGGGTTTGTACTGAAATCTTTGGGAATTCTTATTTAAGACAGATGTCCAAGCCACATGTCTGTCTCCAGCTGGGCTTTAAAAAAACCTCCGGGATCAAGCAGAGACTTGTACAAGATTGTAGCCAACACATGTAATGCCCTTCAAGCTTTCAGGAGAGAATATTTCACAAGTATATTTTCCACCAAAATACAGATTTGATGGTCATGCCCCAATTCTTAGTGTCTGTCTGCCTGTTTAACCCCTTTTGAGATATGTGTGACTAAGTGGCTTGTCTCTAATGGGGGGAAGGGGAGGAGGAGGAGGAGGAGGGAGAAAAGATATAAAAAGAGAAGGGGCTGGGGAAAGGTTCAAATACTTTCTCAACGAAGTATCTGAAGCAAAAGCTCAAATGGACGTTACACCTTGGAATCATTTGTATAGTTGAGAGCAATCTCTTATTTGGCCTGAAAAGAGATATTTACAGAGTGACGATGTGGATAGTGTCTTAAAAACAGACTGGGGCAGAGGAGAGCAAAAAGGTCGCTCAGGAACGTTGAGAGGAGGGAGACGAATGCTGCCCATGTTGCTGGGGCAGTGGAGGCAAGTGACTGGGAAAGAGGAGGGGCTGTCTTTCATACAGTAGGGATAACTGACCGGTTTTGCCTCCTGTTTTCTGGTCGTTGGAACCTCACCACCTCAGAGTCCGGTTTTATTTTATTGGATGGAGAAAGAGGAGAGAGACGACAAAACTGAAAATATTATCCTGATACACAAGCCAGGCCCACTGGGTGAGGGGCTTTGTGTCCCTCTAGTGGTGGCCATGGCACAGCAAAGTCGATGAGTCTACTACAGCCTTGTCTCCAAGACCTGGGTCTTGCAGTTCAGGAAGCAGAAGCACATACATTCAGAGCCGGAGGTTCAGTCCCCGGCTCCGACAACACACGCGGGGCATGGCAACACAAGTGGTGGCCTGTACAGAGAACTCAACTGGGAAACCTCCAGTTCAAGCTGGCCAGGTGGAATGCGTAAGCCATGTCCGCTTGGCGTAGTGGTCGGTCTCCTTCTGGTGGGGGCTAGGCCGCACTGCGATTGATTAGCCTGCTCCAGTTTGGGCAAGAGAGTTGGGTTTGTTTTTAACTTAGTCAGACAATTCCCATCACCCGGCCCCTCTCCCCGGGGTACTGGTGTTACATACGTATACATTACTTATACAGACAGCTCATCTCCCGAGGCAAAGATTCTGTATCGACTTGTCACGACAGAATACGCATCCTTTAAAGCCTGAGCTGCTGGACTCAACGCATTCTGAAGAAGATACTTTACATGCAATGAGAGCAGGGTCTTTGCCATCTCTTTCTGAAGCCTTGTGCCGTTCAGCGGTAAATAGCCTATTTGCTGTCCCTGAGCATACAGCAGGAAGGTCCCTGCAGTGGGCGGAGTCACATCAGGACGAGGAGAGGGCTGGACCGTGGGAGGAGCAAGGCTGGGGAGACCTGTCAGTCAAACACAAAGATTACATTCCTGCTTGACCTCGCACAGAGAGACTTTAAGGATGCAGTGACCTCTGGAAGGGGAAGATCAGCTGTTCTGAGCAGAGTTCAAGTTGGAGACGTGTGTGTGTGGGGGAAGGGAGGGGGGGGGAACACTCTCGTTTGCCCCTCGCTCCACCACCATTTTCTTTGTCAAAACTTTGTTTTGATGGGAATTTTCCACCCAGCTCTAAGACTGTGTGTGGGCAAGTGCACACACACACAGAGACAATGTGGGTGAGGTCGTATCTTTTATTGGACCCCCTTCTCTTGGTGGGAGAGAGACCAGCTTGCAAGCTACAGCGAGTTCTTCCTCCGGTTCCACACTTCTGAAATCTACCACACTGGAATCATTGCTAGATGGATGACAGTTCAGCTTCCTGATGATTGATTTAGGGCCTGATCCTGCACTTGGAGCGGCACAGACATCTGGATCCCATTGCAGCATCAGGGCCTTAATCAGTTATATCCTCTGATCTGCAATGTCTATAGACCCTTGGCTGTGACCCAAGTGAATCTACGAGCATTAGACTAGCAGCAGTGTGACTGTTTTCCTTGCCCCACCAAGCCTTTTGTTTCATACACCATTTCCCCCCAGCAAATCATTGCGTACTCACACGGAGGGGGAATGCCAGGTTGCGATCTCGTTCCTTGAACCTCTCTGCCGCTTTCATCCACGCACCAACAATACCCACTGTTGCCATGACACTGCAGCGGGTTAAAGTTGCCCAGAGCATCACACTGGGGTACGTACTGGTCTTCACGTGGCCTGCCACCGTAGTGCTCAAGAAGGCTTTGCCTCCAGCGTTCACACATCGTCTGCGGTCTCTGGGTGGGCTCTACAGCGAAGGGTAAGAGGTTCGGATGGGAGCAGGGCCAGGCTCTCCTTACAACACACACAAGCCCTACGCACAGGCTCCACCTTGCAAGGCTCACCGGCGTTCCTGCACCAGGCCCATCAATGACGCTAAAAAAGTTTAGCGCCCAAAATAATTAAAATTGACTCGAGCTTAATGGAAAACGTGCAGTCATCTGAAGTATTTTCAGGCTGGTTTATAATAGCTTTCAATGGGACGGCGTCCCTTTAAGGACTTACTCATCGCTCCAAACCCAGGTCATTCTAACCCGTACAATGCCAGCCTCGGCAATCGGTATCCATGAAAAGAGACAGTGGCATTTACTACAGTAAAGAGAAGATACATTTTGAGGACCGAAGCAGGGTCAAGTACAGGAATTGACACTTTGACTCTGGGCTCTGGAAACCGTCTGAGCCAATGATAAGCCCTGGAGAGCAGCCGACTGGTTTATACAGAACACAGCGGGAACTCTTGCTTAACCTCTAAATACTTTCCTAAGCAAAGGCTATAGCCTTACGGCTAAAGAAAGGGGGTGGTTTCTGTTTGAATTATTTTCTGAACAGCTTTTGGCACCGGTTACACAACCCACTGAGCTGAGTGCAATTTGGAAATGGGGGGTGCTGATCGTAAGCTGGGCCATCCCTGATCGCGTGCCCAGAAGGGCAAAATATAACCAGCCAGCGAGGACAGTGATGGGATGGGAATGGAAGGGAGAATGGAGAAATCCCTTTTGTACCAATGCAGCTCTGACCCCAGGTGTGAGCACTGGGCATCTCACAACCTCCCTAGGAAGGGCCTTTGCCTTTACTCAGGAACGGTACGAGAAAAGGCTCCGATTTGTGGGGCTGGGATCTCAAAGGGGAGCTGAAAACACAAACGGTCACGTTGATTTGGGAAGCTCCCCAGTGACCTTCTTCCTCCCCCAAAGCAGCAGGGGGCTGAGGCTCAGCACTTCAAAGGGATTTAGGTGCTTAACTTCCAGAGATTTCAATGGGAGTCAGGTGCCACAATATCCTTAAGCATCTGGGCCCGAGTGGCTTCAGCCTGCTTGGACTTCACCAGGGGCAGGGGGGGCTTGTTCCACCATGGGACAAGCCCTGCTCCACGTACTTTGCCTTACTCAGCAGACAGATTAGTAACCCTCTCTGTTCACTCTCATCAGAGGGACCTTAATACACCTGCTGCTCTGGGCCTGATGCTGAGAGGTGTGGTGCACCCACAGCTCCAGTATATTATGACAATAGCTAGTGTGCTAGGTGCTGTACAAATACCTAGGGAGGGACCGTCCCTGCCCCAGAGAGCTTCCAATCGAAAGCGGTAAAGTGAGTTACGCAAGCTCAGTGGCAGAGCTGGAAATAGACCCTCTGGCACCTGGAGCCCAATCCAGTGCCCGGGCCCCACTGCCAGCCAATGTGTGTACAGGAGCAGGAGGGAACAGGGCTCAAAGCCTCAACATCAGCCCCTAAGCCAGGGCTCATAGATCTACAGCGCCACCTCCCCCATTGCCACCCCGTGCCCAGGGCTGGGGCTGTGTAGTACTCAGGAACCCAGGTGCATTTTGGCTGTGCACGCTGAAAAGCAGGCGTCCTTGGTACCGGTGTTACGGCCCCCGGCAGTTCCCACGGTGGCCTCAGGAGGGCGGGGCTCACTCACCCGACGTCCTGCAGCGCGGCGGGGCGGTGCCCGGTGGGCGTCTGCTCCCAGCGATCTCCTGCCCAGCTCCGTCCACACACCAGCAAGAGCCAGTGCTGCCGTGGCACTGTAGCGGCCTGTAGCGCCCCTCGGCGTCGCACTGGGGTCTGGGGAGCCCCGGGCGGGCGGAAATCCCCCCAAGCCCACCGGCGGGCTTTGGATAGAGGCGCTCCTGCTCACACGGCGTCAGGCGCTGGGCGGCTTCTGCCCACGGGCACGCAACAGCGAGCAACCGACACAGCCAGGGAAGAGGGGCGAGGCCGAGGTAAAAATCAAACACTCGTGGACAGCCCCGGATAGCCGGGGCCAGGGGAGGCTAAGTCTCCCCAAACAGCCCGGGTGACCCCGCCCATGCTCCACCGCAAGACCCCCCCTCCTGCCTCCCGCTCTTCCCCTGTGGCCCCAGCCCAGGCTGCTCCTCTGCCCACCCTTGCTCAGCCTCTCCCCCGAAGAGGGCAGGGGCTAGGGTGGGCCGGCAGCCTGGACTCGGGGTGGCTGGGGCCAGGGCTGGCCAGCACTCCGGGCTGGCCAGGGCTGGCCGGTTGGGGCCAGGGCTGGCCAGCACTCCGGGCTGGCCAGGGCTGGCCGGTTGGGGCCAGGGCTGGCCAGCACTCCGGGCTGGCCGGTGGGCTGGCCGGTTGGGGCCAGGGCTGGCCAGCACTCCGGGCTGGCTGGTGGGCTGGCCGGTTGGGGCCAGGGCTGGCCAGCACTCCGGGCTGGCTGGTGGGCTGGGACTCAGGGCTCCTCTGGTCGTGGTGGGGGGCTTGGGGCTCTGGCGGGGAAGGGGGAGAAGGGTGGGGCTTCAGTCTGAAGGGACGGGGCTGGGGACTAGTCCCACCGCCCATGGGGACAGTCGTTCCCCCCAGCCTCTCTGAGCTTGTTCCGGGCAGTGCTCCAGCCTTAGGCACCTTTGCATGGGAAGCAAATAGTACAATCCCCTTTCTATTGGTAAACTGAGACACAGAGAGGTCAGGTGATCAGCCAAGGCCACACAGCACGTCACTGGCAGAGTCAGGACTAGACCCCATGAGTCGCAACTGCTTCTCCCTTGCTCTAACCACTTGACACCCCCCCTCCCCACCTTGCAATCCAGCTTCCTTTACTTGCCCAGATTTGGGGTATTTGTTTTCATATTGCCCCCCATGGCGAACATTGGCCAAACCAGACAGATAAGCTTTGGCCACGTACATACTCACGCTGTACTTACACCAGTGAATGGTGCTATAAATTACAATCCGCCCGTTAAAGTACTCATTACTTGTTCTGCCCAGCATCAGCAGGGTTTGACCCTGGGCCCTTCAGCAGGGCCTCTACCATTTGAGCGAATGGCGCACCTCTGGTAGCAATAGTAGGCAATTATCCTCTAGCAGTGCAGTCAATAGAAAGGGGAGCATGGTATACACGTTGCCAGTGTGCTCAGCTAAAGAGAACTAGGCTCATGTGTTCAGTGACTTTTGTCCAGCCTTGGGCAAGAACACACGAAACAGGCCGCACGAGGGAAGCCAATACAAGGCTAGCAGTCAGAGTCGGTGGGTATAAGAGGCCAGGGGAGGCTAAGCCTCCCCAAACAGCCGGCCCCATGGCCTTTGGTATGCGCCACCACCAAAATAGTGGGTGCTTTGGCTGCGGCCCCGCCATCACACCCCGCTCCAGCTCGGCCTCCTCCCCTGAGGGGCGAGCGGCGGACGGGGTGGTCAGGGGTGGGGGCCTTGAGGAGGGGGCCGAGCAGGGCCGGTGATGGAGTGTGAGTGGGGCTTTGAGGGGAGGAGGCTGAATGGGGGTGGGGCCACAGTCTGAGCACGCACCGCCTCCCCCCCGCAACGGAGCAGTCCCACGCCTTCCACGCGAGCAGTGTTTATATGATGCTCAGCAGACGCATGGGCCAGTCCTGACGTTCGTACTGCATCAGGCCTTCAGCCCGTGAGCCCTTACCAGGTGTGCAGTGGAAGCCGTCCCCTTGGTAGCCTGGTTTACAGCGGCACGAAAAGGAGCCGGGCGTGTTGTAGCATGCGGCGGCTTGGTGACATCTGCCTTCGGCGCATTCATCCACATCTGCAGTAGAGTCAGAATCTCAGGGTTGGAAGGGATCTCAGGAGGGCATCTAGTCCAACCCCCTGCTCAAAGCAGGCCCAATCCCCAATTTTTGCCCCAGATCCCTAAATGGCCCCCTCAAGGATTGAACTCACAACCCTGGGTTTAGCAGGCCAATGCTCAAACCACTGAGCTATCCCAGGTAGTAGTTTACAGCTGGTCTATACCACCGTGTTTAAGCCTCCCCTGCCCCACCCCAGGTGCAGGCTCAGCGGTGCCATGGTAGAGCCCGGGTTGTCGGTTTTGCACTCACCCACCCGGGGGAAGCAGCAAGCGAGGGCGTATTCCTGCTTATTCCCAGACCCAGGCTCCAGGTTGCCGGCGCAGGAGCGTGAGTGGGGGACTGACTCCCTTGCACGTCACCCTTGACCCCACAGAGCGCAACCCGCATTGAAGACCCGATTGAAACTGACCAACCCTGTTGCTATCGATTGTCCCCAGCCCAGAGCTCTGTGTCGGGAAGCAGGCCAGCATCCCATCCCATCGGTTTCCACGGCGGCTAGGAATATAGCTACAGCCTATGGCTTGCTTCATTGATACGTTTCCCTAGTCGTGTTAGGGCAGTACACCGGGATCAGGAAAGTGCAAGGCACGTGTGAGTGTTTGGGTTCCTGCACGAGGTCATTCTGCCCATCCCTTCCGGCTAGCCCAGGGCACGCCCGTCGGCACTGCTCTCGCGGCCCGGCTGCCGCAGCGACACCTCCAGCTGCAGAAGGCAGCGAATGTATTGGGCACGGTAAATACAGATGTGGAGCAGGACAGAGCCTAAGGGGAGGGAAGGAGAAGCCCCCCCGCAGAAGAATGTTCAGGGCCTCCGCCAAGTCGCTGGCTTTCCCCCTTCTGCAGGGAGCGGTTTGGCTGTCCACGGCCCCGGCTGCGGGCATCACCCGAGCCTCGAGGGGTGGACTCGATCAACGGGTTGCAAACCCTCCATGCTGCAGAAACTGATGCCCTCGACAGCTGGCTGTGGTGATGCGTGCCACGGCAGCCCCTGCTGAGCCCAGTTGTACCAGACTCTCGGGCCATGGTCTGCAGGGGCTTGTGGAGAGGAATGCAGCGAGTTCAGACCCTGGACTATGCATCTGTGTAAGAGAATAAAATCCCTCCTTATGCTGGATCTCCAGTCCTTGGGCAAGGGACTAAACCGGACTAAGAATCCTTTTGCTCCATCCCTGAAGCACGGGGATGGGGCGTGGGCAGGGCCTTGGCTCGTCCCATCCACTCACCAGCCAGCACAGCTGAGTTGGCACGGGGGTTGGGATTGCCATAATTTATTCCTGGTCCAAGCCAGCAACAAGTCGCTACCCCATTCCCACGCCTCTCCCCAGACGGCAATGAGGAGGCAGAAGAGGATTCTGGGTCTAAAGTCACAACCCAGTCCTGAGGCTAAAGGAGGATCCAGTCCTGCTCCTGCTGAAGACACTGGCACAATGCCCACTGGCATCAATGAACATAGGAGCTGGATCCTGGGCGAGGTGCCCGCTTGCGAGGAAAATCCAATAGGCATAAGGCTCGCAGTAACCCTGCCTCCTCCTGCCCAGGCTGTATGTTCTGTTGCCCAACAAGGGCCAGGACATGCCTGGGGATAAGTTAATGTACAGATGGGCCCAGAACAGCCCCTCAGCTCCAAAGGACCCCGTCCTTTAGGAGTGTTCACAGTCTGAACCCAGAAACGTGGCTGAATTTTGCAAATGGCCTCTCTCTTTGGAATGGGGCCATTCCAACATCCCCTGAATGTCGAGTCCAGATCCGGATTTTGCAGCGTGTTATCACCAACCCAAACTGGCATCTCCCCCTGACGGTCCAAGCAGAGAACAGTGGTCCTGACAGGGGAGCACTCCAGAGGGAAAGAGGTAGGTGGGGAACCCAGCAAGGCCAGTCTGAGTGAACGTACCAGAGCAATTATGCCCGTTGCCCGTATAACCCGAGAGACACACGCAGCTGAATGAGCCGCCTCCGTGGTGAACACAACGGGCCCGGTCTGCCGAAGCGCAGGTGTGGCTGCCATCTTCGCAGGGGTTGGATGGCGGGGGGATTGCTGGAAAGGGAACAACATGATACGAGGATTGTGAGTGGCCTAGGGCTGCCTGCTCTCTCGGACTCCTAGACTTTAAGGCCAAAAGGGACCATCATGATCATCTAGTCTGACCATGGAACCTCACCCACTCCTGGAATAGACCCCTAACCTCTGACTGAGTTACTGACGTCCTTGAATCATGGTTTAAAGACTTTGAGTTACAGAGAATCCACCATTTACACTAGTTTAAACCTGCAAGTGACCCATGTCCCACGCTGCAAGGGAAGGTGAAAAAGCCCCAGGGTCTCTGCCAATCTGACCTGGGGGAAATTCCTTCCTGACCCAAAATCTGGCAATCAGTTAGACCAGGGGTGGATAAACTTTTTGGCCCAAGGGCCACATCTGGGTGGGGAAATTGCATGCAGAGCTGGGGCAGGGGGTTGGGGTGCGGGAAGGAGTGCAGTGTGTGGGAGGGGATGTGGTGTGCAGGAAGGGGCTCAGGGCAAGGGGTTGGGGTGCAGGAGGGGTGCGGCGGGGGCTCAAAGTAGGGGGCTAGGGGTCTCAGGGCAGGGGGTTGGGGTGCAGGAGGGGCATGGGGTGTGGGAGGGGGCTCAGGTCTCAGGGTTGGGGTGCAGGGTGCACGAGGCCTGACGCCACTTACCTTGAGTGATTCCGGGATGGCAGCAGCATGCAGTGGGGCTAAGGCAGGCTCCCTGCCTCCCCTGGCCCCGCGTTGCTCCCAGAAGTGCCCAGCGTGTCCAGCAGTGGCTCCTGAGGGTTGGGTGGGGCAAGCGCTTCTGCCCCACGCTGCCCATGCCTGCGGGTCCCACCCCCAAGCTCCCATTGGCCACAGTTCCCCGTTCCCGGCCAATGGGAGCTGAGGGGGCAGTGCCTGGAGGTGAGGGCAGCACACGGAGCCCTCCGCCCCCCCACTCCAAGGGCCACAGGGACATTGTGCCGGCCACTTCTGGGAGCGGCACGGGGCCAGGGCAGGCAGGGCGCCTGCCTTAGCCCTGCAGCGCCATGGGGTTGGCAATCCCGTGGGCCAGATTGTAAGCCCTGATGGGCCGGATCCGGCTCGGGCCCTAGTTTGCCCTCCCCTGAGTTAGGCCCTGAGCCTGTGGGTGAGATCCCCCAGCCAGGCACCTGGGAAAGAATTCTCTGTAGTCGCTCAGAGCCCTCCCCATCTAGTGTCCCATCACCGGCCGTTGCAGATATTTGCTGCTGGCAGTGGCAGATCGGCTACGTGCCATTGTAGGCAGGCTCACCAGAGCGCTGGGTACAGCAGCGAGAGGGCCCAGCCCTGGCCCATCTGCCATTCAAAGGAATAGGCCCAACAAGAGCCCCTACAAGGAAAGCATCTTCCCCTGTGGGAGTGGGTTTTACATTGTCACATAAATGACCAGCAGCCAGCCAGCCCTCTCCATCCCACCACACTGTCACAGGGCAAATGGGTCAGGCCCTGGCACAGCATCGCCATCTCTATGCTTCCACTCCCATAGCACAGAAGGGCCTGGCAGGGCTGCGGGGGGGCCTGGCCAGAGTGTGCTGAGCTCTGGTGATGCCCACTGGCTTTACAGCCCTCGCGGGGGCATTACAAGCCATTACAGCCCTCAGGCTGCTTTAACTTGTGCTGTTGGCCTGTGCCAGGCTGAAAGATGGTGGAAGGCCACCTTTGCCCCATCCCACCTCCCTGGGCCTGGGTTATTGCAGGGTTAGCCCGGGGAGTTGCACCCGGGTCCGAGCTCCAAGTCAGCCTCGCCCAGGTGCGAGCAGCCACCCTGCAAAGCCCTGCCTGCGTGACTGGGTCCTCACTGGTGCTGCGGTCCCCCATGCGTGTCGGCAGGGTTTCTGGGGAGGGGCGCACCCCGTGGCGCACAGGGTGCTGAGCCGCAGTGAGTGGCGGGAGAATGTGTCTGTCCTTCTGGGTGCACAGGGGGCATTGTGGGAAGGCGATGGAGGACGAGCAGCACTCGGGTGAGCTATCTGCATGAAAGCAGCCCCCGAGCTCAGGGGAGAGGGCTCTGTGTGCGGGCCAACACCTTGGCAAGCGCCAGCCCTAACTCCACCACCCCTGAGCACGGTAATTAACAAATGCTCACCAGGGTGGTCCCCTGGCAATCAACGGGGGCAGCTCACGGGAGCGCAGCGCTGATCAGGGTGAATACGGGTGGCCCACCTAGGCCCCAACTCAGGGGTGGCCAACCTGAGCCTGAGAAGGAGCCAGAATCTACCGATGTACATTGCCAAAGAGCCACAGTAATATATCAGCAGCCCCCCCCCCCATCAGCTCCCCCGCCCCCCGCACCTCCCGCCCACCAGCAGCCCCGCCAATCAGCGCCTCCCCGCACCTCCTAATCAGCTGTTTCGTGGTGTGCAGGAGGCTCTGGGGGGACACGGCAGGCTCAGGGGAGGCGGCGGGACGGGGTGGAGTGGGGGCAGAGCCAGGGGTTGAGCGGTGAGCGCCCCCCGGCACATTGGAAAGTTGGCGCCTGTAGGTCCAGCCCCGGAGTCGGTGACTAGACAAGGAGCCGCATGTTAACTTCCGAAGAGCCGAGTGTGGCTCTGGAGACGCTGGTTGGCCACCCCGCCCCAACTGAACGGGCCCCGGCGAGTGCTTGGGGCCAACTCTCGATTAACTGCCAGGCGATGGCAAAGCTCCCTCCGACTCCAGTGGCAGCAGGATCCTGGGAAAGACGCCTTTGACCCGTGCTGTAGCATGCAGGGAATGTACAGCTGGGGTCGCGGGGAGGGGGAGGAAGACTCGCAAATGGGCTCGACACTTACGCACGCAGGTGTGTCTGTCAACAGCCAGCTGGTACCCGCCGGGGCACTCGCACCGGTAGCTGCCTGGAGAGTTGATGCACATGGAGCGGTGGCCGCATCTGCTGAGGCTCTCCGCACACTCGTCGACGTCTGAGCAGGAAGAGAAGAATCCGGTTACACAGACGGATGGGGAAAACATTTGCTTTTAACACTTCCCGGGGGCCTCAGCGCAGGGGTCTCCGTTTAAACCGGCTGATCAGGAGCGTAAACGTTTCTTTCCTAAGCACTGGTTTGGCTCTCTTTCAGCGGGAACATTTCGCCCCCCTCCACTAGAGCCAACAAAGAGGGAGAGAAATGTCTGCAGATGTTTTTAAGGGGAAGCAGATCTATGAGCTCCTTTCTGTACTAACAAACATCAGCTCAGTCTGAGAAAAACACCAATTCAGCTCAAACGCACACAGCCCGAGCCGGACCTCGCTTACACCAGTGTAACCCCACCGACGTCAGTGAAGCTGCTCCCAAATTCCATGACAGTCACTGAGGGCAGAATCAGGCTCCGAATATCCCGCTTCCCCCCAAACATGGGTCTATAATTTCCTCCCTGCCAGCGAAGTTCTTGGAAGACTTTTTTCCCTCCCCCACTAAAAATGTTCAACATAATTAGAGCAGGATGACGGGGCTACACCCTGGAGCTGGGCCAAAACCCGCAACCAAGCTCCCGGAAACTTTGGATTCCAGTTCAGCAGGTAGGCCCAGCACTATTAGACTTCAGGGAATCTATTCCTGCCTCTGTCACAGGCCCACAAATGAGGCACCATGGTCCAGGGGATAGAGCGCAGGCCTGAGCGTCAGGAGACCTACGGTCTATTGGCCTGAAGAGTCACCATGGGCAAGTCATTGTGCCTCCCTGCCTCAGTTTCCCCGTTTGTACAATGTGGGTACTGCTGCTGCTGACCTTCTTTCGTAAAGTGCTTGGGGCTGCATGGACGAAGGATGCTACCTACTAGGTAAGTATTATTCTGTTACGACGTGGCTTTTGGCAAGTCACCGGCCCAGATCCTCCAAGGCACATAGGCGTCGCTCGGCAGCATTGCAACACCTCCCCCCTAGGCGGCCTGAGGCATTCTCTGCCCCAAGCGAGGCACCCGTGCTCTCTGTACAACGCATGGGGCGAGTGAGGCTCCTCCGACAAGGATCCTCAGAAGCCAGCACGGTGCAGGGGGTGCTGCCAAAGCTAGCCAGGAGGGAAATGCCAAGGAGCGGGGCAGGGAAGGAGCAGGACTCAAGACGCCTAGGCCGTGGCCTGGTGTTCCAGGCTGATGCGCCAGAGATGGGCACCTTCCTCTGCCACAAACCTGCTCCTGGAGACAGGCCCCTGAGCCAGGTCAGTCGTTGAGGCAGCTGATACCAGTCAGCTCTGTGTTCTTGGGGAACCAGGGTGCAGTATCCAGCCTGTCGGACTCATGAAAGACACCTCCTCCCCTCATTTAAACCAAAATCCATCAGAGGAAAAAACTTGCAGAGAGTAGGGAAGGGTGTTGGGAGACACACTTAGACCCCTCCTGACAAGGGTGACGAGATTAACACATCTCCATTAGCATACAGAATGAAGAACAGAAACAACTCCCCTAGCCTCGTCTGCATGAGAGATGGGACAGGGAGACATCTCAATTTGCATACAGAATGGAGACTGGAGAACCGCACTGAACTCTGGGACCAGAAAAGCAGGGACGCACTGCATCATGGGAATCTCTGCTCCAGATGCTAATGAACCTACACCAACCCACACCCAGCTCAGCAGTTATCAGACCAATTCTAGTAATAAATCCTTGACTGATAGCCCAAAATACTGACAGGTTTCAGAGTAACAGCCGTGTTAGTCTGTATTCGCAAAAAGAAAAGGAGGACTTGTGGCACCTTAGAGACTAACCACTTTATCTGAGCATTTCCGAAATACTGAAGCAGCCTAGTTGCATTGTGAGCTCCCTGGAAGAAAACACCGCCAAGAGTGATCGGCTTCTATTGTCTAGCCTAAAGAAAACCCTCGAGTCATCAGTTTATCTATAAACAAATCTAGTGTTCGCCCTTGAACCATTGTATTTTCTCTGTAAATACCCCTACCTATGCCCAAGTAAGTGTTCTGATGCTTAGATCCAAACTTTGGATCAGTTCCACTGGGAATCCATCTTCTCCTGACTGATCGTGCTGGGGGCTCTGCCTGTCTCCAGCCCTCAGCACCCTGAGCTACCCCCATCGCCTGGGAACCCCGACCAGTTCAAGCCTCCTGGAGTGGAGGAGATCCCCCTCTTTCTCTCCGTTTTCCTTTCCACCTCAGGTATTAACCTTTAACCATGTACGTTATGTTGGTTTAGCCCTCCTTGTGTAGTGATCACTATTATTCAGTAAATAACTGTTATGGTTAAGCGGGTTGCTTCTCTCTCTGAACTTTACTCTTTTGTGTTTTTAGCTTCCCCCATGCTAGATCCCTGTAGTGCCCCAGAATACTGTGGGATTTGCTCATCAAGTGCTACCATCAGTACAATTGCGAGGTGAAAGTGGGAGAGGGACGTGTTAAACCTGTGGCCTTGACAGTGCTGCTCAATCCAGCCCATTGAGTACGGGGACAGATAAGGGGATCAGCTGGAGAGGGCTGATTGACCCGCTCAGACTTGCTCTGTTAGCCTGCGTGCCCATCTAGTTCTAGGGCTGGAGGGACCCAGCCCCGGGGAACCTGGGGCCGGCAGGAGAGCCCCATTGGGAGGGGACTTACAGAAGGAAGGAGTAGAGCTCCATACGAAGACACAAGTGACATAAGCAGCACATTAATAGAATTACAGAATCCCCCCCGCCCAGAAGAGTAACCCTAATAAATGAGCATACCCCAAAGTAACGGGCACACCTGGTAACACAGCCCAGGCCCTAGCAGTCTGCTGCTCACGCTCTCCCGCCCACCCTACATTTCCATGGGCACTGGCGGTCTTTGTGTGGGTGCTGTGAGCACCCCCTAGTATCAGCAGCCTGCTTCCAGCCCTCCTCCTGACAGGTGTCAGGCCTGAGGCAGACTCAGAACATGCCTCTGGGGTCAGGCCCTGCTGGTGAGACAGGATCCCTGCCTGGTTTGAGAATCCTCCGGGCCCACAAGGCTTCAGCTTGAGCGGGGCTCAGAGCAGCTTGTTAGCTGGGAGGTGGCATCAGCGGGGAGCCTGCTTTGCAGAAACTTAGGAGCCTGGGGGATTTAGGCACCTCCTGGGTTAGGCGGCAGCTGAACAGTGGCTTTGGAAATGCTAGTAGCACCTAAATGGCGGATTTGGGCACCTAAAGAGGCGGATAGGTACCTAAATACCTGTGCGGATCGGGGCCATACCTGCTGGGTGCCTCAGTTTCCCCATGACCATGATACTGACCCTACTTTGAGCTCATCCGGTGAAAAGTGCTGGGTACACTCCCACTAAGCAAGTATCATTATAAATCTCCCTTCGGCCGTTCAGTAAGGACATACAGAGACAGGCAAGATGGTGGACTGTAGATCACGACGCCTGACCCGCAGAATTGAGCCTGCGATCGGGCGAGCAGCCGCTAGCCAGGTTCTCCACTTACCCACACAATCTCTGCCATCTCCCCGATAGCCGGCCGTGCACTCACAGGTGTAATCCAGACCGGTGCCCGGCTGGCACCGTGCTGTCGTGTCACACGCATGGGTGCCGTCATAACAGGGGTTCACTGTGCTCAAGTCGGCGCCACCTAGATTGGCCAGAAAGCAAAAGGCAAAGCTGGACGAGGAGCCTCGGGACGGGTATTTATATCACAGGAGAAGCCAGAAGCCCCCACTGAGCTCAGAACCCCGTTGTACTAGGCACTGCACAGATCATAGCAAGAGTCTCCCTGCCCCAAAGTGAAGGAAGGAAAACAGAAATGAGGTGACTTGCCCAAGGTCACCCAGCAGGGCAGTGGCAGAGCTCAGAACAGAACCTAGCTCTCCCGACTCCCAGGCCAGGGCCTTACCCACTGGACCACACTGCCTCCCCAGGGCACACAGCTGTACGGCATGGGCTAGGCAATGAAGATGCTGCTGGTGCCACTGCAGCTTGCCCCTTGGCCACCGTATCACTCGCACACAGAGCAGAAGGGCGAAGTTCTCTAACCCACCAGGCAAACCTGGCCTGTGGCATTCTGCTCCCCTTACATGCGTCGGATGCAGAGAGGGGGAAGAACATCCCAGTGCCGTGCAGATCGGGAGGATAATGGTGTCCTAGAGGTGCAGAAAGACCCAGGCACGCAATGGTGAGTGAATGCACCTTGCCTGCTGGCACTTTCTAAAGCTAAACCAAGCACAGCTGGTCACCCAAAATAAAGGAAGAACCACAGTACATGCTGCTGGGGATGCAGCTATTGGCTAATTTGGGGCTGGACGCTGCTCTGTCCTGCACCCCATATAGACCATAAGGAGGTGGAAGGCACCACCTTAATCCGCTAGACAGGCTCCCCATAGATAGGCTCCTCCTGCACGTGAAAGGATGGGAAACGGTGCAGCTTTGGCTCGAGCCTGCCAACACAACAGCCAACGCACCTGTGCCAGGGTGCGTCCCCCACGGAGCAGGGGGAAACCAGGACGCAGAGTGTGACTCCGAAGCAATCTGCCCCCAGTCCGTTCCTATGTGCTGCCCCCTGCACGGTGCCCGGGCAAAGCCAGAACTGGCTCTTGAAGTTCCTTGTTTAGGGAAGTCAGGGAGAGATTGAATTCGGCTTTGGACTTTGTCTCTAGGTTACCTCTTAATTCACTGGCAAGATCAGTTCATAATGGAGAGGAGCCTGACCCAACACCCAGTGGAGTCCAAGGGGGTCTTTCCCATGGAGTCTGCATGGCTTCAATGGGTGCTGGATGGGGCCCTTGAGTAGAAATTTCAAAAGCCCCCGAGTGATTTAGGATTCTAATTCCCATTTTCAATAGCACCTAGGTGGCTTAGGAGCCTAAGTCTCAGGGAAGTCATTGATTTCAATGGGAGTTAGATGCCTGAATGCCTTTGAGGATCTGGGCCTAGGTGACATAGGTGCTTTTGAAAATGTTTCCCCTGACCAGTTGCAAGTTTGTGAGGAAATCGAGAACTGCTGGTTAAGGTCTCCTAGAAACAACCCTGAAAAACTCAACGAAAGGACTTTCCAGGATGGTAAAGTTCCACCAGCTTTAAATAAATACAGACCAGTGAGGACCAAACCCTGAAGTCTATATTCAGTTCTTACACAAGCAAAACTCCTGTTGACCTCACCTTACGAAGTGAGTAAAGACTCGCCAGCTTTCAACCAAGATCGTAATTCAAATGATTTAGCCTCCTCTGCTTCTGCGTTTTCATGGGTTTTCCTGATGGAAACTGGCATGATCTACATTGGCCCATCTGAAAACCAGCCGGAAGAACACCCTGATTTATAATGTTATCATCTCGACTCTAGAGGGAGCAGGTGTGATCTATTGTACATGTCCCAGAATACCCCTCTGGGTAACGAATGCAAACCACAAAATCATTCCAATGGCTGGAAGTTGAGACCAGATAAATTCAGATTGGAAATAAGGTGTACATTTTTAAGGGTGAGTGTAATTAACCAGGGGAACAATTTGCCAAGAGTCGTGGTGGATTTTCCATCGGTGACCATTTTTAAATCAAGGTTGGCTGTTTTTCCAAAAGCCCTGTGGCAGGAATTATCCAGGGGCAGTTCTCTGGCCTGGGCTATGCAGGCGGTCAGATTGGACAATCACAATGGTCCCATCTGGCCTTGGACTCCATGAATCGGATTCCATAGGGCTGGACTGTGTTTTCACCAGAAGCCCTGAGTAAGGGACTGGGCGTAGCTGTGCAGGCCAATGCACGGGGGCTGGGACTTCCCCCACTCCCCATCAACCTGCACAGGGACCAGGGGCTTGCAAGGGCTGCTCTCCTACCAGGCTGCGATGTGTGATCCAGGAAGCCCAGCCGGGGGAGCACTCAGGCATTTTACAGCTCCTTACTCACCAGGGCACATGCTCTGGGCCAGAGACAAGCTGCCCGGCCCAGTGTAGATTCAGCCCAGCATGCAGGAGCGGCTTTAGCAGCAGAACTCCCACTAGCGTGGGACTAACGTGACTCCGGCAGCTCTAGCCAGAAGCCTATTGCTGAGAATGCATCGGACCGGCACTGGGAACGTTCCAGCCCAAGGCTCCCGGGCACACACTGCCTGGCTTTAGGGAGGCTGCCGGGGCTTCTGCTGGCTGTGGCCGGAGCACAGCCCCACCTACAAATCACAGCTGCTAACTCCAGCCCCAGCCCCAGCCCCAGCCTTCCCGCGGACCCGGTTTTGCTTTGCCCCTTTACACCGAGAAGGGCTGGCTGCAGAGCAGCCTGTGGATCTGAATCTCCCCCAAGTTCTGGGGGTGCTGGGACCTGGGTTCTCATGCCCATCTCTGCGATCAGCCCAGGTGGGCACTACGCAGCCTTGGCCGTGATCCTGGTGTAATTCGTTTGCTACAAGCCCCCGACATGGAGACGTCCCTGAGTTGCAGACTCTGAATCCCTCTCACATTCGGTCCTGGTTGTGCTCTCAAAAGCTTCCTCCTCTATCTCATTATTGCACTTGGCTAGCCAACAGGAGCATCCCCCTTTGGATCCTTTACGGCCTCTATTAAATGGCTTGACTTCCTGACCCCAAGAGCTGGAGCTAATTTACTTGCTTGGAGTAGGAGGCTGGGGAGGCTTTTGTCCAAGGAGCGGCTCCTTAAGCAGAGCACATCCACCCTGCACGCTCCCTATCTCTTCACCCTGTAGGGGGAAGAGCTCTCCACTCCCAGGTGATTGCCCCCGCGAGAGTCAATGTGCCCTTTAAATTCCACACAATCAGGAAGGGAAGAGGAGGGTCAATAGCTCTGGCTCCCAATTACTGATTCAGGAAGGACACGGCCCTTTGACTCCATCCTCCTGGAAACAATGAGGCTCCCAGAAAGCGCAGACAGCTGTGTTGTCCTACACGCATTCCAATTAGATAACAGCTCCCTGGGGACCAATAGGGAGATTGGGTTTCAGGCTCCACTCAGAGGAAGACCCCTCTTCAGAGGGATTACCAGCTTTCTACTCTGACGGCAGCAGCGGGAGACAGAGAAGAGCCAGCGTCCCCCACCTAACCAACCAGACGGTGGCTAGCACCCACCCACCTGGCCTTAATCAGCTCTCTCCCATGGTATATCCACACTTCAGGCCTTCCAGCTTCTCTGTCTTTTCGCCACCGATGGTGATATGCAACTCAACAGGTAACGATGCAGACACAGCCGGGGCCTGATCCAGCGCCCATGGAGTCTTTTCACTGCTGCCAGACGCACCCAGAACAATGCCCACTGCACACATGGTACTACGAAATACACTCGGCACCACCTCTGATCACCCCACTCCCACTCCGGGAAATAAAAGGAATACAGCATCTGGCTCCAAATCTGGTCCTGTACAGACATAGAGAGAGCTTTTCTTCTATCTTTTCTTGAGCAACTCCTGGGCCAGTAGATTAGACAGAGATTACTTACACACACACACACACACACCCCTGTACACAGAACTCCCAGTAAGGTTTAATGTAGAATCTGCTTTGGCTGGAGAGCAAAAATAATGAAGCAGCAATGTGGAATTTCCACCCCACTCTGCAAACGGGCTGTCCTGATGCTGTGCAAGAAGGGATGGAAATGGCTAGATGGGTAACACGTGGATGTCCCGGTGCATTTTTGAATGAGGAGAGACCAAGTCCGTTTGTAGCTGTGTTACCAACCTAGCTATTTCGTTCTCCTCTAACACAGGACACCACCACAGTAGAGCTGGGTGGAAAAAATCCCCATTTTTGCTACTTTACTTTTGTCTTAGAGCCAATGCGGAATCGCGTGAAAGTTCACAAAGCCGGGGTAAATGGTACCACTTTCTTGACTAAAGTTTTGAAGTTGTAGGAAGCAGCAGTGGCTGCTGGGAAATGGGGTTCATTGTATTTCAAACTATGGGCCACCGTATCATCACTGGCTATGCCAACCTGGAGACAGACCTCTGCCAAGAGAAGGCAGGAGGAGATGGGGGTGGGAGGTGTGGGGCGGGGAGGGTACTTGCTTTCCACCTGGCCTGTCACTATGTTTTTTCATGGCTGGGGAGGGGTTTGCAAGTCCAACAAACAAACCAGACCCCAGAGTTCTGCCTTTCAACACTGAGAA
The DNA here is from genome assembly GCF_965152235.1 of Eretmochelys imbricata. NCBI lineage: Eukaryota > Metazoa > Chordata > Testudines > Cheloniidae > Eretmochelys > Eretmochelys imbricata. Next base: position 126,068,628 of record NC_135577.1, on the reverse strand, counting down.
TAAAACTCAGCACGAAGCAACACTGCGGGGCGATTCTGGGCCAGCTCTGTCCGCAGCGTGGATAGCTTTGTACCCGGCCGTGCAGCAGAGTTTACAGCGGGAAAAAGCTGCCTACAAACAACGTGTCTCAAAGCACAGCATAGGCCTGCCAGCAAAACCCTCGCTGGTACCCCAGGCACTCAAACTAACAGCTTTTGCTGTGGGGCGAATCCTGAGCAGATGAAGTCCTGCAGGGATCTATCATCATGGCAGGTGCTTAGCAGGACAAAAAAATCCAATCCCTTCATAGTCATCTAACAGCTGTGGGGAAACTCCACCTGGGTGAAAACGGGGCAAAGCCAGAGAGGTCAGCGGCGTTTGGCCCCTGTGCACACAGCCTACAGGAGCTCCACAGATATTTTCTACAGGGAAAATTGGAGCGTGTACAAGCCTGGGTGCGCTCACAGGAACTGTATCATTCCACCAGCAGTTACACCCAGGGCCAGACTGCCACATGGACCATGTGTCTGTGCAGAGGAGGAAAAATTCACCTTGCCCTCGCGCATGGGCTACCAAGACTTTTGGTCTGGGGCCACTGGAGTCAGCCGGTCACTCCTCCTAGAGCAGATGAACAGAGAGCTCTGACTCTGTCCCGTCCACCCCCTGCCCAGCCCCGCTGAGCCACTGCAGGGGGTGGTGCAATTTACTGCTAGGAAATCACAACCCCCAGGGACCAAGGGGAAGCAGGGGAGGGTTGTGACTCAGTGGCACAAGGCCCCCCAGGTCTAGCCCCGGTGATGCAGCTCATCGCTCCGCTCATAGCCATGCCTGTAGTCACAGTAGACTGACACCGATCTTCCTTCTCCTTGCCGCCTGCTGTTTTAGGCCACGCTGAAAGTGGGGGCGTTGCACCGGCAGGGAATTCGGCCCTTGCTTTCAACAGGCCGACGGAGTCGGGGATGACTCGGCAGAGCTCACCTTCGCTGGAGCCAATCTGGTTGGTGATGGCGTAGCGCAGGACCCATTCCTCGTCGTTGTACAAAGCGAAGATCCGATCCACGCTCAGCTGCTGAACGGCAGGAACGACCCTGTGGTGGCGGGCGGGCAGGCAGTCCTGGAAGGTAATGTTCTGGTGCAGTCGGTAGGCAAAGGTCTGGTTGATGCTCCCAAAGGTGAGGAAATACTGCCGGTAAGCTGTGGAAGTCACGGCTGCAAAACAGCGTAAAGGACCCTGGTCACACAGGCATGCGGTAGCTTGATGAATTATTATTATTTGCACCGCAGCAGTGCCTAGAGGCTCCCATCAGGGATGCAGGCCCTGCTGGGCTGGGCACTTTCCAAACATGGAGTCCCTGCTCCAGGGAGTAACGCAACAACTGGTGGATAAGCCCAAGCAATGGAGAAGGGGTGGGGGAGAAGACGAAGAGAGGAATAAATACAACCGTGTTTTCACAGACTAATTCTGTGCACTGATGACTATGATACTTTCGCTCTCTGGAGATGTGAGCACTGGGCTTGGGCCAATGGCCTTTGGTTAGCCCTGAGCACTGCCATGCAGGAAATAGGGTGGCCAGATTGAAAAGCGGACCTGATAGCGTCCAGTCAGATCTACTGACCGGACAACCAAAGTCCGGTTACTGCGGGTGGGGGAGGCTCTGGGTCATCACCCACGCCGGCCCCTACTCAGCCAGAGCTGCTTCCTACCTGCATCGGGCGGCTGCAGCTCCCACCCCAGCTCCGCAGGAGAGTCTCTCCTGAACCAGGCTGCGGGGGGGGAAGCCATGAAGAGCAGCGAGCGACAGGGGGAGGGGGAATGAGGAGCAAATGGGGGCAGGGCAGAGGCAGGGCCTCGGGGGGGAAGAGGCAGGGCGGGAGAGATTCCATTTTTAAATATTACGAAGTTGGCAACCCTAGCAGGAAACGTAGTGATTTCACGATGAGCAAGCATGCACAGCACAGGGTGGGGGAGGAAGATGATGGGAGGGAGGCGGTCTATCGCTCAAATGTGACTCCTGCAGCCACGTTACAATGGCAGCCATGCCAATCTGAGATTACAAAATCCGAGTCAGGGCTCAGCTCTGGATTCCAAACACCCCAATATTCCGGACTGTTCAGTTCCTGGCTTTCGGCTGATCCCTTCAGCGAGGCAGAGCCCATCTGCCAAATTCAGGGGAGGATTTTGATCTGGGATTTGGACTCCATCTCTGCAGTCCAGCCCTTTTCGGCTGGGAGAATGTTATAGGAGACCCGGAGTCCCGGAAATGCACTGAGTCCTGCTGCCTAGAAAAGGGAGAGCGTGAGTGCTGCAAGGAAGCAGTTTCTCAGCAGATAATGGTGGAAAAAAATTAAAAATGACCATTGGTTACTTGAAAAAAACCCTGCAGAACACTGCAGAATTCCAGTGTGTATAACAAGCTGTGGGCAGCCTGGCTAAGAGCAGGCTAACAACATTTGCTCTGCAAAACAAAAACACACAATGAATGAGAGTCCTTCAGTCATACCTGAGTGAGAGTAGTGGTAAAGCTCCTTGTACGGTGCAATGTGGACAGTAAAGTTCTCCGGAATAAAAGGCACCTGGCCCTGAATATTTGTCTTAAGGCTTAGGTAATTTTCTGGACCCAGGCCATCAGCTGTTTGAGTGATATGGACCTTCTCCTCTCCTGGGTAGAAGGTGACTTCCAAACTGTGGGTGAATTTAGCACCTACAATGAACAGGGAAGAAAACCAAGCTCTGCTACAGCCGTTTTAATGGATAAATGAACAATCTTTTTACCCAATCCTTAGAGTATATTTGAGACAGATAACACAAACCGATCATTAGCACAGAGCGGCACCAGAAAATACCAGTCAATAATACCGACCTTTTCTGAAGCCTTTTGATTCAAGACGCTGTTTTAAAGATCTGCATGTGCTAATATCACACACTGCCTGCATCTACAAAGGGGAGACTAATCGGTTACACATCCAAGTCGTTACCCAGCCCGGAATAGGTCAACGCTGCTAGTCACTTGGAGCCCAAACCCGAGTTCGCACTACGCGTTCAGAAGTTTTTTGGCAATAACGTTTTTGGTGTAAAGGCTGGGCCAACACTGGTGTAATGGGATCACAGGGAGATGGAGATTCTGCTTGGTGCTTTAGCTTCCAAGTCTGCGGGGTCTGGGAGCACCCAGAGACAGCACACTTAAGCCCCAGTCCTCGGAGGTATTGCGGCACCTACCTCCCACTGGCTATGGGCCTTAGTCCCGGGGGGAGGGAAATGCCTCTTGCCCCTGTAGTGAACCCTCTGGCCACTCCAGGAGAGCTCCAGAGAAGACCAGCCAGAGAACAGGGAGTGTCACATAAGGGGAATAAAAAGGAGGAATGGGGGTTAGGGCGCTCAAGGTTGAAAGACATCAGGTGTGAGGAGAGGAGGGGAAATTTAAGGAAGTATATAACCATTACACAAGACAACTTAATACCCCTGTCCCAGAGGCCCGAGGCCTAGCCAGGCCTGATTACAAAGGAGCCACACCTGGGTTGGATCAGGTGGTCCCACCAGAAGGCTTCCACCGTGACGGCGGTCTGGAGAGTTGTTGAGGGGCAGGGTCAGAGCCTCAGCCCAGCAGGGGAATAGTTACGGCGTCAGACGTAGCTCTGGTTTGCCGTATGGGGAAAAGGAAATAAAGGCCTGGCCAGGAGGGCCTGGGAGAGCCCTGAAGAGGGGAGAAATTGTTAGCAAGGCACCACAGAAGCATGCCTGGCTGGGGAGGGAGGGTGTGGATGGCAGGCAGCTAACCCTGCCACAATCCCCCAGAATAACTAGTTTCCTCCATCAGTAGAACCAGCCCCATAACTTTGGAGATTCAGAAGGAGAAAACAAACAGCAGCTCAGAAGATACTGGGCGTTCCTGACGATTAGCTGTTCCATGCCACTCCTCTCACTCCTTGAGAGCCCCCCAAAGTCAACGGGAGAGGCTCCCCTGGGGAGCAATGGGCCCCAGCCCATGCCCTGTTTGCACTGCGTAGTCAAACGTGACGCACTCCACTTACCAGTGACACTAAAGCCGTTCTCGTAGCCTGGTTTTTCCAGAGCAAAAAGCCACCCGAAGAGACCTCCGATTGGAGTCAGCGGCATGAGCGCACGAGCTGCCGGCTGAGGTATATGGCTAATGGCGGTGTAGGCTCTCCCATCGTTTCCAACTATGTAGGCATGTAAGTCAACGGCACTAAACCGCACGGGCGTTTGTCCCACCAGGAGATTCCCACTTACTTTACCGTTGAGACGGTGAGCGGCCCCTGGAAGAAGACACGACGCCTTGGATCAGTCTCAAAGAACAAGTCAATGCCAGAAGCTTTGAAGCCTGCAAACACCCGCTACAATTTACCTTCTGGCAAGCAGTGTCTGCCGTTCCCATAGAACTTGGGCTGGCAGTGGCAGCAGAAGCCGGTGGCGTAGTCCGTGCAGAAGGCATGCTGGGAACACAGGCTGTGGTTCCACTGGCAGGTTTCCTTGCTGGCGGTATTGTACGTGAACCCTACAGGCAAAGCACAGGTTAGCACGTAGTAAGGAACCATGCCTTAGCACATCGCCAGTTGCACAGCAGTCTACTAGCAAAGCTGTACAAAGAAGGACAAAACCTTCAGATCTTAAAGGAAACCTGACAACATCTGCCATCTCACGGTCGTTGTTTGGAGTTGGACAGTCAGCTGTCCCTTCAAGGTGGGTGGGATTCTGCACAGACAAAGCTCTCGCTGACCCCAAAGGGAGTTTAGCCTGCAGCAGGACTGAAGGATCGGGGCCTGCAAACACCCGCTACAACTGAAAACACGATAGGTGTTCCACTGGTGAACAAGACAATAGGTGCCTTATAAATGCCCTAGAGAGACAGCCAGTGGTTTCCACCATTCCCCAGTTCCACCCAGGTGCCAGGCATGTAGTAATGGAAAAATCCTTCCCAAGGAGAATTGCAGAGGTACAGGAAACCTGCAAACTCTATTCCATCATGGGGTCTGCAGCCAGCCAGTGTCCCCATCCACAGGGGTGAATTCCCCCCTGCCACAGACTGGGGTGGGATGGGTGACTGTGTGAATGATGAAACCCAACACCTCCACTGGCCATTCTCAAGGGTGCACATGGGGAGACGTTCTTATTAGCGCCCTGTACTGTAGGAAAGGACAGTTGTAAAATTCATGTAGGCTGGGAGGTTCGAAGGGGCTTAGGGAGTTAGGCACCCAACCGCAACTGAAGATCAATGGGATTTTAGCACCTAACTCCTTAGCCCCAAGTGAAAACTCCAGCCTGCATCCCTCCTAGATACTGAGAGACACGATCACCATTGCACGGGCCCAGGGCAGACCGTGACCCCATTTCGTATGCCACGATTCACTAGAGCGAAGTGGCTTACAAAGCTGCAGCCTTCGTGGGCATCACCGTAAAAGAGCCGAGGTCCTTGAGTTCAGTGCAATCACACCTGGGGCGAGTTTGGCCCAGCATACGTCAAACTTCACACACAACTACAGCCGGCCTTGGTGCTCTCGAGCATTTGCCTTGGTAAGGGCCAGTTCTCAACTGCCCGGCGTTGCAATGGCTGAAAGGTTCAATTTCTGGAATTTCTTGCTTTTCACCTTCCTGGCCAACTTTTTCTCATGCAGCTTGTAATTCTCACCCAACAGCCAGGCTACGTCCTTTATCTGGCAGCTGTTAAACATCATGCCTCATCCTTCAGAAGGGCTGGAATCCCCAACCCCGCTCTCTCTGCACATCAATAACAACTCCTCCTTACTCTCCTTCCCTGTCACTCAGCTCACTCAGGAGGACATCTGGCAGAGCTCCCCCCGGCTTGTGTCAGCTGTCATAGGGACAGACAAGCACAATGAGCCAGCCAATGCAAGCTTCTCACACAAAGACGCTACCTCCCGCCGAGACGGTTCCGCTGTTGGGGACTCATTACCTTCTCCCACATTCCTGCCCCCCCCCACATCCCCGGTGTAGGACCAAGGGATCCGGCCCCATTACCACGTCCTTAAAAAGTCTCCAAAAAACTCTCAGGCAATCTCGTCACCTCCACCTGGTCCTTGTGGAGTATGAAGCTTGGAGTAAGCTTGGAGTTCGCTCTGTTCTGGATCATCCAATCCCCCTAAGAGTTCACGTAGCTCCCCTGCCTTTCGGGAGCCGGAGTGGCCCCTCACACCCTTGTTACAGGAAGTTAAAAAATAAGATTTCTGAATATTAGAAGCATTTGTCAAATGTGTTATCTCGGCAGTTAGTTCCCTGCGGTGGAGAAATCTCTCTCGCCCAAAGCCAGTGTAGGGTTATACAGTGACCCCCTCCCAACAATGCCCAAAATAACAATGCTCCTGCCACTGGATTATCTGTACTTCCCCACTCCAAACCTTAAGCTAAATCTCCCTTCCCTTTGATGTAGCTGAATTCCCGCTCTAGGTAAGGGTATCAGAATCTGGCCTTGTGTAACTCTGCTTTCAGTTCACACTGCTGGGGTGAAGGTCATTTACTGCTCAGTGGATATGATATTCAAAGTTCTGCGGGACATCGCCAAGTTAAATCGCTCACGATGGGCCACATCCTCAGCTGGTGTGAATCGGCGTCGCGCCCCGGACTTCAGTGGAAGTCAACTCCTAAGTCCAGCTGGCTTCAATGCAGTCGATGCCAGTTTACGCTAGGGAAGGTTCTGGCTCGGTGGATCTTAATTTCACTCATTTCCTGATCAACAAACAGGTCTTTTTGGTGAAAACGTTGTTAGCTACAAAGAAACCCAACAGCTGGAAATCAGTTACAGACACTTTGGATTCACATCACTTACCCTCCCGGTTAAAGCTGCCGTCTTCGTCCACACCAACTACCTGCCTCCCACGATTAAAGGGAGGGGAGTTCTCTGGGTAGCCCTGAAGCATGACCTCCCCCTGTGGGTAGACTGAAAAGATGTCCGTCTCGGACGGTACAGTGCCACTGTCTGGGTAGGGCTGGGCATTGTCCTGTTCAGGGTTTGCTGGCAGCCCCTGGGTCGTTAGCTCCAGCAGGCTGTCCTCGGTCTCTAGTGAGGATGGGTTTCTGATTCCTGTTTCTTGGGAGGACTCCACTTCATCTTCCAACGCAGGAGGCAGCTGGGATGGGCCTTCCTTCATCCCGGGCACTTCAGGATAGGCCGGGCGACGGCTGGACACCGGATATGGCAATGTGGATTCCAGCTCCGAATCCAGCCTGGCACCGGAGTGTCTTGGCTCGCTGTACAAAACATCAAGTCTTGTGTAAACATCAGGCACCAGCTCAGTCGGGTACTCAATGTCGTCTTCTTCGTTCTCATCATAAAAGGGCTCGGCATAGTCTATGTTTTCATCAGGGTAGTCAGCATCCAGGATGTTCTGCTCCAAGGTGGCACTGCTGAGCGTGCTCTCCGGAGTTTGCTGGGAATGCCCCTCAGAAGGCTTTTCACCAACTCGAGCTGGCATGACATTGTCCAGCGGGGAGGTGCTGCCAATGTGGAAGGCCCATACGCCAGGAATCCCTGAGTTGCTTGTTCTAGAGACAAATTACAAACAGTTACATGCCACTGCTATTTACAGCTGCTTACAAATCACAGAGCGTCCCATCCAGCAACTCCTGCTCAGAAAAAATCTCCCACTGTGCTCGATGGGAGATCTGCCTGAGAAAAGACTGTACAACTGGAGCTATGGGTCAAAACGATCAGAAATGGCTAGTAATTTGGGGGGGCAAACACCTGAAACACCTTAAAGGGGCCTGATTTTCAGAAAGTGCTAACTACTCACCCTCTCAATAAACAGACCCCTTTAATAATACCTAGCCCCTGTCATCGGTAGATCTCCAAGTGCTTTACAAAGGAGGACCAGTATCATTATCTCCATTTTACAGATGGGGAAACTGAGGCACAAAGCAGGGCAGTGACTTGCCCAAGGTCACCCAACAAGCCAATGGCCAAGCCAGGTCTCCTGAGTGCAGTATTCTCTCCACTACACTGCCTCCCTTAAGGGGCCTCAAATTGGCCCCCCTTAATTTGGAATCACTCGTCCCATTTGAAAATTTCGGCAATGATCTTTCTGGCACAGGAGAGGGTCAATATTTTATTAGGTCAGGAGGAAAAATCAAAGTTTATTTCTTATAAAATCCCATTCCATATGTTTTCACAGCTGTTTTTTAATTCAATTTGATCAGCTCTAACCAGCCTGCGATTTGAGCTGCGCCCGGCCTTAAAAGGCACTGGTGCCTTGTGGGAAAAAACGTTTCTTTAGAAACAGTTGTGCTTTTATGTCACATTTTCTGCATTTTTTTTTCTTTTTCTTCCCTTGTTCTTTATGGCTGAGGTCAGCTATGTGCAGAACAGCTGGTCCTTGAGAACAGTGTTAATGTACAGAACGGCTGCCATTTCACAAGCTCAACGGCTCCCATTGTTTGGATGAAATCCCCCCTCTGTGCAGAAGGCCAATACAAGGCCTATAGGACACTTCAGGATCATATAAGCCCAGCTTTGACGGCTTCACCGGTGTTCTGCCTCTCTGTACGTGGGTGAGTTTCAGCCCTACTGAAGTCTGTAACGGGTTGGTGACATCACAATCACTTCCACAGCAACCGATTCTGATGTCTCCGGCTCTAACTTTCTCAGAATTCATACACTCCTAGACACCTAGGGCTAAAAGGGAGCTCCAGAGGTCATCTAGTCCATCCTGTGTGCTGATGCAGAAGTAAGAACACCTCAACAAGCCCTGACAGGTACTTGTCTAACCTGTTCTTCAAAACCTCCGATGACGGGGTTTCCACAACCGGCCTTGGTAACCTATTCTAGTGCTTAACTATCCTTAGAGTTAGAAAGTTTTTTCCTAATATCTAACTTCAGTCTCCCTGGCTGCAACATAAACTGATCACTTCTTGTCCTACCCTTGGTGGACATGGAGAACAACTGATCACCTAAGTTCCCTGTAAGCCGTGTGGCCATGCAGCCACCTATTTAGTGCCGCTCAGGCACTCAGGGAACCTGGCCAGATCTGCTGCTACGGGGCACCCCTCCTCCAACCCCAACTTAGCCTGCGGCCCGGACCTGCTGCGGCTGGGGCGGCACAGCCAGATCGGGCCCAGATGCAGCCAGGGAGGTGTGGCGCGGCCCAGCCCGACCCCGGAGTGGCCTGGCCCAGACCCAGGCATGGCAGGGGCGGCCCTCCCCCAGCCTGGAGCTGCTGGGGTGGGCTGCCCCTACCATGCCTGGAGGGACCCCTATCCTTCAGCCCCAACTCCAGAGCTGCTGTGGCAGGGAGAGTGCGGGGGGGCGGAGGGGGGGGGAGAAGAGTCCTCTCTCCCCACCGTAGCCTGATCACCCTCCTGCACCCCAAACCCCTCATTTCTGGTCCCACTCCAGAGCCCGCACCCCCCCCAGTGCCCAATCCTCTGCCCCAGCCCTGAGCCCCTCATCCCTGGGCCCATGCCAGAGCCTGCACCCCCAGCCAGAGCCTTCACACCCCTGCACTCCAACCCTCTGCCCCAGCCCTGAGCCCCGGCCCCATCCCAGCCACATGGATGTTGTTATGTGCACCACTATGGAGGTGATGTGTCAGACATATTGATGCACATAACAAAATTCATTCTGCACATGGGTGGGAAAAATTAGAGGGACCACTGCTGATCACCCTCCTCTTTATAACCACCTTTGACACACCTGAAGACAGCGAGCGTGTTGCTATAACAATAGCCTGTTCCACAGAACTTGGACTATGTTCTACCTCATCAAAAGCACCGAGGAGCATTGGCAAGAACAGGTGAAATTCTGGAGCTGCTGAAGTCAACGGCAAACCTCTCATTGACTTCCGTGGAGCCGGGGCTTCACCCAACATATGGGCTTGACCAATGTCAATACACAACCCATCCAGCCTGCTTGTTTCCATATTTTCCATGTCTTAATAGCACCTATTATGACCTCCAAGCCAGCCAGCTTATCAAGTGATCCATCCCCTGTTGCCCAGTTCCAGCTTCTGGCAAACAGAGGCTAGGGACACCATCCCTGCCCAATCGCCATTGATGGACCTATCCTCCAGGAACTTGTCTAGGTCTTTTTTGAACCCCTGTTATAGTCTTGGCCTTCTCTAGCAAGGAGTTCCACAGGTTGACTGTGCGTTTTACGAAGAAATACTTCCTTTTGTTTTAAACCTGCTGCCTATTAATTTCATTTGGTGACCCCCTAGTTCTTGTGTTATGAGAAGGAGTAAATAACACTGATTCAGCTAGTCCAGTGGTCCCCAAACTTTTTAGCTCGCGACCCCCAAAGCCCTGTCTGCACCCTCCTCCACAGGGCCGGGAGCGGGGTCACGGCTCCGGGAAGAGGGGTAAGGGTGTCAAGGCTGGGGCCGCAGCTGGGGTGGGGGCAGCGCTTCGGCCAGGGCCAAGGCCGACAGTTGGGACCCCAATTGTGGGGCAGGCAGCCAGGACCAGCAGCCGGAGTCGGGGCCAGGAGCAGAGCTGGGTGGCGCTTGCTCCCTCCCTGCCCCGCAAGGGGGCTGGCCTGGGCCCCAGACATGCCCCCCGAACGTTCTTCTAGACCCCCGTAGGGGGACCTCTGAGCTAGTCATTACCTAAGTGCAATAACAGGGGTAAGTAAACAGTAGGAAACCAGCAATCAAGGCAACATGATCAGTATGCATTTCTGCGTAACAGGATCCCAAAGCAGAAGACTGTTTCCAAAGGGGATGTTTTCCCTGAGGCAGCCTCTGCTTTTAGTTCTGACAGATCCAGCATTTCAGCAGCCTGGGGTTTTAACTGATGAAAGAGCCGCGTTATACAGACACGCCGTTCAACGCGCTCCCATCGCGCTACTTACTGGTAGAGATTTTTCACAGATTGCTCGCTGCTGGTGACAGTGTAATACGGCCCTTCTCTCTTTACGTAATCCGTTTCGCCTCTGCTGAAACCCACTCTGGCTGGCAGCTCCAGTTGGACGTTGTAAGACTCCTTGGGCCGAGTCCCAAAGAACTGAAGGCCGTCATCGGGATAAAGGAAAAGGGCGTAGGTGTCGGAGTCATCATAGGCTAAGACTGCCTGGAAGGTATTCAGCTGCAGAAGAAAGCATCATCACAAACGTATGGGAGACTTGTTAAAGGCCTGGATGAGTGAGAGAAAGCCCTGGAATGAGGGACACAAACTGACCTCAGCTACATGGGACTTTGGTTTTGATGCAATTAGTTTACAGCAGTGGTTCCCAAATTTTAACAACCTGTGTACCCCTTTCACTAAAATGTCAAGTCTCGCAAACCCCCTCCTAAAAATGAATATTTCCAGGGATTTTCTCCTTTACCTGAGTATAAATGATAAAAGCAGTGATCTTGGAAATATAAAATTTGTTTTTATGACATGCTTATTACACACTATTATTAATTATTATTTATCATTACAGTATTTTTATCACATTATGAAAATGGCAACACTCTTCCAAGATCTCACTTTCGTAGCCTACATCACTTTGAATGAGCCTGTTATAAGACAAGGCTCCTAGGGTTCATCAAGGAGTATCAGATGTGAGAAAGCATGACAGTATTTAAGAAGCCAACTCAAAGAGTTCCTTCTACACAAGCATTCAGGCCTTGAGCAGTCCAGGCAAACGACGCAGGGTACAACAAAGCTTAAACTTGTTCTTCATAATAATTTTAGAAAACAAGACTAGCTGCCTATTTAATTTTAAAAACAGCAAAAAATATCTACCTCCCTTTCCATTTCTTATAAGGAGTCTTGAAGTTTAAATCTCCTCAATGTGACAGATACGCTTGCTTTGATCTGCTTAGTTCTTGGAAGTCCAGGGGCTCCGTGCTGCTGGCCCCGTGCTGCCCGGGGTCCCAAGCGACAGTTCTGTGCACCATTAGGGAATTTTTTCCCCTGAGAACCCCCTGTAACATTTCACGAACCACCAGGGGTTCACAAACCCCAGTTTGGGAACCACTGGTTTACAGCAATTAAAAATAAGGGTGCATCAAAGGGGCTTGGGACTTTGGGACCAGACTGGATAACATCTCCTGTGATGAAAACTTGAGAGGTAGGGACAACGGCTATGTTAGGGTTCCCTCCCCACTCTGAACTCTAGGGTACAGATGTGGAGACCCGCATGAAAGACCCCCTAAGCTTATTTTAACCAGCTTAGGTTAAAAACTTCCCCAAGGCACAAATTCTTCCTTGTCCTTGGAACGGTATCGCTGCCACCACCAAGCGAGTTAGACAAAGATTTAGGAAAAGGACCACTTGGAGTTCCTGTTTCCTCAAAAAAAATATCCCCCAAAGCCCTTCACCCCCTTTCCTGGGGAGGCTTGAGAGTAAACAAGGTGAGCACAGACCAGACCCTTGGGTTTATAGGACACTACAAACCCCAATCAGGTTCTTAAAAGCAGAACTTTATTATAAAGAAAAAGTAAAAGAAGCACCTCTGTAAAATCAGGATGGAAGGTAATTTTACAGGGTAATCAGATTCAAAACACAGAGGATGCCCTCTAGGCAAAACTTTAAAGTTACCAAAAAAAACAGGAATAAACCTCCCTCTTAGCCTAGGGAAAATTCACAAGTTAAAACAAAAGATAATCTAACACATTTCCTTCCTATTACTTACAATTTGTAATCTTAGATGCTTAGTTCAGGTATGGCTTTAGGAGCTGTATTTTCCCTGCCCTGATTCCTCGCTGACCCGGAGAGAACACAAAGAAACACAAAACAAAAACCTTCCCCCACAGATTTGAAAGTATCTTCTCCCCTTATTGGTCCTTTTGGTCAGCTGCCAACCAGGTTATCTGAGGTTCTTAACCCTTTACAGGTAAAGGAGGGATTTTATGCTACCCTTAGCTGTATGTTTATGACAGACTAGGATTTCACAGGAGAGTTATGCCTCTCTGAAATTCTCTGGGAACTGGGAATCTCATTCCCTTGGAAAATCCCACTCAACGTGCTTAACCAGAAAAATGTGTCAATAGCAATGTGTCTCTTTCCCCCTTCCCCATGTATGACCAGCATTAGAATTATTACAAACCCCCATGTCTCTTTCATTGAGGAGCGAATTATTACAATCATCGCCTTTTGAATCTAGGAAAATAATTTAGTGTCACAATCTTACATGTGTTACAAAATGATCCGTAAGTGTGATCTGTTCTGGGTGTTTAAAACAGGAAAGGGGGGAAATTGTCTCCAACACACAGAGACAGAGAGAGAGCGCGCTGGCATTCAAGAGAAGAGAATGAGGGCCCAGAATATTAGCTGGAACTACAAGAAATGTGCAATCTGGGGCTTTAACTCTGAAGAGAGACCTCCTAGCATATCATAGGGAACGCCATGCAAAAAAATTGAGTCTGGAATGTGCTAATAGAACTGCTGTTACCAACCCCAGCACTGTACAGAGGAACAAATGCAGTGTGTGCCTGCCACTTTTCATGTGATTTGTGTTTGACTGAATGCTAACATTGAATTCTTGCCTCAGCTCACACAGGAAAGCAGCCAGAGATCAATAGCGGCTCAGGAAGAACCAAAACCATACCACATTCAGCATTCGTTATTTTGTATGAGAGAGAGATGGCTCATTGGCTCAACAGGATGTGGTTTAAATTTGGCTTAATGAGATTTTTTGTGGAATTGGTGCAAATGGTCCACTTCAAACAAGGAGAGAATGATCAGTTCACACCACAATGATCCCATCATAAGGAGTTTCCACTGTTTGGAAATCCAGGCATAAACTTCTACAGTACTGCCCACCAGCCAGTCAGACCACGAGACTCACCATCTGTCCATAGATTAGTCCTCAGTCTCCAGACATGTTACATGTGAAACAAATTTTGCTGGCCCCAGTCACAGTCCCTAGGGAGCAAGACAACCCAGATGGCAACCTCTGGTCAGGACAGCAGAGGACCAAACAAGGGCAGGAGAACAGGGCTGCGGTCAGGAACAGAGATCATTCACCAGACTGCGTGGGGACTATGGTTTCCACAGCTCTTCCTCCCATTACTCACCTGCCTTTCACGCTGATCTGATGTTCAGACATAAACAACCCTCCCAAGACTGTCAGCGTCCCTTGTTACATAAACAGGGGGCTGTGTAGGAATTAGCGATGACGAACACAGCACCCTAGCTCACCCCCACCAAGTGGTGATGCCTCAAGCTTCTGTCCAACTGAGATAGGGGCAAGAGAGACACCTGAATTTGCCACTGTGAGCCAGGAAATGCCCCTGTGAAGTGTTTTTGAGCATCCTCCGGCTACAGGAAGACACATTATTAACAACGTGAGGCTAGATTCTGTTCTCACTTGTACCTGGAGTCCCTATCTCTAGTTTCTATCTCTCTAGTCATAGAATCATAGAAATGTAGGGCTGGAAGGGATCTCAAAAGGGGGGCCAGCACCACATGATGAGGCAGAGTTAAATATACCTAGTCCAGGGGTTCTCAAGACAAAATTTTTGGTGGCTTCAGATTGCGGCCATCAATTCTTGCTGGTGGCCACTCTCACACTTTTTCCTACAATACTTCATTAGCTTTAGGAAAAACAAACACATATGCACATAGACACGTCCAAATCATTGTAGTTTGTTTACTGCTAGCTAGTAAGACTGCTGTGAAAAGTGATATTAACAAACATACAAGTATCACTTTTCACAGCAGACTTACTCAGCCCAGGCAAGCCTGGGGACAAATTCAACCCTGGGTAAGGGTCAGGGGAGGCAGTGAGGGTGGGTGGGTGGCCGGGGGAGGTTGGAGCACGAAGCCCTGTGGTCAGATCCCAAAGCCCCACGGCTGGGGAACGGGGCCCGGGGACAGAGCCCGAAGCTCTGTGGCTGGAGCCCAGGGCTGGAACCTGGACCCCCGTGGCCAGAGCCTGCCGCCTCCCCAGGGCTAATGCCCAAAGCCTGAGCTCCACCACCTCTGGAATGGTGGGGAACTCACTGGCTGCCTGCTCCTCCAGTTTTGTGTCCCAGATGTCCCCAGACCCAACCCCTGCTCACAGCCCCAGCAACAGCCACCAACACCAAGGCAGTACATCCAGCAGCAACAAGGAGTGGCCTCTACTTTCCCTCTTCCCCACCCATCACAGCCCAGGAGATTGTGGCGTCAAGAAAAGCCCCTTGGTGGCTGCATGCAGCCACATTTGAGAAACGCTGACCTAGACCAGCCCTGACAGGACTTTGTCCAACCTGACCTTAAAATCCTCCATGGATGGAGATTCCACAACCTCCCTAGGTAGCCTCTTCCTGTGCTTAGCTACCCTTAGCGTTAGTAAGCCTTTCCAAACATCTAACCTCAATCTTCCTGGCTGCAGATTAAACCACTTCTTGTCCTTGTCATGGAGAACAACCGATCACTGTCCTCTTTATAACAACCTTGGACATATTTGAGGGCTGAGATCGTTTTCCCCCTCAGCCTTCTCTTCTCTAGATAAACATGCCCAGTTCTTTCAACCTTTCCGCAGAGGTCAGGTTCTGTTAACCTCCTCTCCTTTCTGCTGCTCTCCGCTGGACTCTCTCCAATTTGTTTGCAGTCTTTCTTCAAGCGTGTTGTCCAAACCTGGATGCGGAACTCCAGCGGTGGCCTCACCAGGGGTGAGTAGAGGGCAACCATTAACTCCCGCGTTGTCCATGCAACGCTATTGACTTCAGTGGAGCTACTCCAAATACACAACTGGATCAGAGGAGATCAGAATCTGTTCCAAAATCCTGAGATTGTCAGTTTACAACTACTTAGGCTATGTCTGTGTAACCCACACACCTCCTGGGTGTGGTGTTCTGCCCCACCTAGTGGCACTGAGACCACGTGGAGATTAATGAGTCTGCTCTACAGCCTTAGAGAAGTGCCACAAGGCTTTTGGCTCATGCACTAAGCTCCAGAGGTCCCAGGTTCAATCCCACCCGCTGATGACCAGGGTCTGTCGGCGTTACATCTACACTAGAAGTGCTTGACCAGCATACTATACTCCCAGTGTGGACACAGCTATGCTAGCAAAGCCGCAGTTCGTATGAGTATCATAAAACAACTACACTGGTAAAAGGGCAGGTTTGCGGCTATATCTACATTGTGCTGTACATCAGTCGGTCAGGGATCACACCTCTTTGCACCCCTGACTGACACAGCTACACCTGCAGAAGGTTGTAGTGTAGACGTGGCTGTAGCCCTTGTCTACACACAGGTTTTGTACTGTTATCAATGTGAATTTTTTCCAAACATAGTTTTACTGGTACAACCCCACATGTGGACATAATTATATCAGTATAAAGGTGCCTTCTACCAGTGTAGCTTATTCCTCTTCCCAGTCACTGTATGATATCCCAGTATAAACACATTTATACCGGCATAACTGTCCCAACACTAGTGGCTTGGTACAACTTGTGTGTGGAGACAAGGCCCAATGCACTGGAAGGAAGCTGCTAATTCCTCAGAAGGTGACTCAGTATATCACAGGTCTCCTTGGAGGAGATGTACCTTGTAACCAACACCGGGCCATGTAAATGGCATCGCCCCAGTGGAGCCAGTAGACCTGTGCTGATTTACACTGGCCTTGTCTAAAAACTAGTTATAAGCAGGAATTTTTAGACTGATCAAGGAGCGGCTCCAGTTAGCGAAGCTCATAGGGCGCCCCAAAATTAAAATAGGTCCCTGGTCCATTGTCCTTGGGTGAAATTCACCCTGGGCAGCCACCCAGCACATCTATCTGAGAACTTCACCAACACTATTTGATTTCATCCCCAGTCCCCATCTGAGCTACGGCAGTGCTATTAGCCCCATGGGAAACTGATGCTCGGGGAAGATTAAATGACTTGCCCAAGGTCACACAGGAATTCTGTGACTCAGCCAGGAACTGAGTCCAAGTCCAGTGTCCTATCCCCATCCTTCCTCCTCAAAAGAAGTGCTGAGCAGGTCTCGTACTGGTCCTCTGTCCAGGGCTGAATTCCATCACCTGAGGGGAGATCAGCCACATAACAAGCACTGCATTGTGACACTTGCATGGCTCCAGGGTGAGACATTCATCTGCTTCAACGCCATCCTAAACAAATTCCACTTCCTTCCCTTCCTCCCCACAGGCTCCCAGTGAGTTATTACCAGGACGTTCTATTCCCCTGCAATGGGGCTCTTCCATCATTTTCTCTACTTTATCTTCCAGGCTCTTAACCCCAGCTCTTCTTTTCCTGAGCATACAAGAAACTCTTCCACAACATCTGATTTTTCCTTCACAACCAGGAGACTTTTATCCTTCTGCCGTCACCTAATCTCCCAAACTCTCTCTCTCCAAACTGAGCCCCAAGGCCTGGCTTCACATCAACACCCTTGGTCAGAACATTGGGAGAATACAGAGAAAACACATCGCTGGCCACGTTCTGGACTCCGGTACATTGCTAGCTCAGAAGTTGACCCCCTAGTACAAGATCATCAGGACCTGCATAAAACTGCTGTCTCTGTTACCACAGCGCGCTGCTACCAGGTGGGCATTTCGAGAGGTCCTGAAAATTTGGGGTGAAATCCTGGCACCAGCGCAATCAACGGGAGCTCTGTCACTGACTTCGGCAAAGCCAGGAGGTTATCCTCAATCAGGTGCATGTTTCCCCTGAATGTTCCACGGAGTGTTCATGAGCAGTGGGCACCCACAGCTAGCCCCTTGCAGAGTAACTAGTCCTAACTCATCCTGAGCGAGCTACCTTGCAGGACAACCCACACCTCTGATATGCTGAACTCCTTTGGACTTGCCTTTGAACCTTGCCTCTAGGTTTAAAGGAACCTTTGTACTGCATTCTGAGTGATCCTGAAACACGATTCTCCTGTATCTCACATCAGCCCTCTCATGGCTGTAACCCCATTGGCTGCTTTGGAGTTACTCCTTCTTTGCACCAGCAGGAGAAGAATCCGTCCCCCAGTCTCTACTAAAACATTTTTCCCCCCCTGAGTTTTGGGCTCCCTGATTTAATGAGGCTGAATCTCTGTGTCCATCAATTCCCCCAGCTGGAAATTGAATGATAATACTTCCTTTCTCACTGTCTTTGTCTTGTCCTTTCATACCGGCAGGGACTGTCTCCTACTATGTGTATGTACCACGTGCCTAGTGTAACACCAACAGACCCCAGCTGTTGGTGGGTGGGATCGAACCTAGGATCTCTGGAGCTAAACACATGAGCCTCTACTGCATGGGCTAAAAGCCACCTGGCTCTTAGCCAACGCTGTAGCAGACTCGTTAATCTCTTGGTGGTCTAGGTACCACTAGAGGGGACAGCGCGTCACACCAAGCAGGCATGGGTTATGTACTTCCCCTAGCCAAGGAAGCAGACCCCAAGCTTCTGAGACTTCCCAGTTGATAGCCCAGACGAGGCCCCACTTGTAACGCTGTCGGCAGGTGGGATCAAACCTGCGATCTCTGAAACTTACTGCATAAGCCTCTACTGCCTGAGCTAAAAGCCACATGGCTCTTTGGTGGCTGTAGCAATCTCATTAACTCTAAGTGGTCTAGGTGCCACTAGAGAGGGACAGAGCCCCACACCCAGCAGGCATGGGTTACACTAGCACAAAGGGGCCCTGCTCTCAAATCGGGTCCTTTAAGGGCTACTGAAACATAAGTACAGAATGAGAGTGAGCTGCTAGTGTTTTATCTGGGGGGAAGGAAGGAATTGAAATGATGTTTTAAAGCCTTTTCAGAGAAATGATGGAAAATAAAATCCTACTAATGATCCAATTCTAAGTGTGACGATGCGGGTAAAGTCACGGAAAGATGCCCTCCCACGTCGGTTAGCCTTTGGCTTGACAGACACTCAGCAGCATGGACTTTTCTCATTACAGTAATTTCAGCAGCCAAAAAGGGGCCCCAGCTCTATTTGTAGAGTTTCTTAGCATTTCCACAAGGCAGTCATCATCCCTCCTATATAAAAGGGAGTTTGTTGTGAAGGACGCACACCCACACTCACAACCCCAGGCATTTAGGACTATGCCCCAGTGACAGCAGTTCAGCAACACAAACAAAGCTACACTGAAAAAGATCTGGGGTGGGACGGGGGACACAAACACATTACAAAGCTGGGCAATCAGAGACTGCACCAAATCCATCCCTGGTGCAACCTCACTGCAGTCAACAGAGTTTACTCTGGAGCTTGATTCTGCCCACTAAGTCCTCACTGAACAAACTGAGGATAATCAGATGGGAATCGCTGCTAAAGTTTGCCAGAAGGGTTAGAGAGAAATCGGACAGATAAGAGGGATGGATGGAGTGTAAAGGACAGAGGTCAAAGAGCAAGAACAGTTAGCTCAGAGCTTGTTACTAGGCTGATCTCAATGGAGTTTGGCCGTTTAACACTTGTTAAAAGAGCCATAGAAGGCAAATTCCACCTCAGTGCAGCTTCCCAGAGCTCCAGCTAAGGGTAAGCCAGATTTCAACTCGCTTCACTGTGCAGGCTGCCAGAGACCATACTGCTCACAAACACTGTTGCTGTTTTCAGTTACTCAATCAAGAGTGTGCCATTGTATAAAAAACACCATGGAGAAATGTCTACAAAATGCCGTCCCTAAACAAACTCAGTAGCAGCATTGTCAGCAACAGTATATTGATCCAGCATTGCTACATCTTGCGGTTTTATCGCAAGTCTCATTCGGTGTCTATTTTAAAGCTCCTGCTCTTGGAGTCATGTGATTATGTGAGAATCTCAACTTTTTTTTTTTTAAATGCAAGTAAGGTACTAACTCATGCATGCAGAGAAAAGCTTGAAAATGTGACCCCAAAGATTCAAAACCTAGAAGGCAAACAGAAACCTCCTTTTTTTTAAAAAAAAAAGCCTCATGATTTTTAAGTCACTCACGATTTTTTTGAGTTGGAGGGACAGATTTTTGAACACTTGAGTTCAACAAAATTGTTGCTCCTTGAGTGATCGATGCTTGGCATGTCACAAGTAGCTGATATTTTAATTAGTGATTGTACGATTCTTTTCCCTGATGCATATAGCAACTTCCTCCTTCAAAAAGAACATATTTTTCTTCACTCCCATTTGGTACCAGGTTAGGAAGTCCTGAAATGCTGTCACTCCATTTCTCTCTTGCTCTTTCCCACACCGGCCATAAAAACCCTCAGCACAAACCCCACCGGTGACCCTTACTTCCTATGTCAGACCAACATCCTGCAACGGAGATGCACTTGCATGGCCCCAAAACCCACAACTGGGCCAGGCGGCTCCAGCGACAGCAACCCTGCTAAGCAGTGGACTTTTTAAGAAGATGTGTTGAGGGGAGGACTGCACTCCTGTTCGCTGCTTGGCACGGCATGGGATTTTTCTTCCAGTCAATCAGCCAACCTCCAGGAGACCCACTGGGTCCACAGAGGAAGGCGGTGGACGATACTGCTCCACTTGGGAATGGGAGATGCATTGCCAAAGGAAAAGAGGCACTTTGACAGCTTGAAAGGCAACTTGACATTCAGCCAGACTGTTCATCACAAGCATGGAGAGGCAGCAGAAAGGGCTGATAAACAACCTAATAAGAGCCCATGGGAAGAGAGAAAGAGAGTCTATTTGTAAGGTTCTTGAAGCAAAGAGGCCAGGGGCCAGTGCTTTGGAGATTTCTCGGTCCTAAAACAGGCTGTTCCACATCCCATGCTTGACCTGAAGGAGGAGCTGCAGAAAGACATTCATGGGGAAGCAGCACTAGCCTATATGCTGGATGAGGAGAGTAAAGGTCAAAGGAGACCTTGTTTTCTGAAGACACCCTTAACCGTTGCAACCTCTTAATACTATAGTACAAGTAAGTGCAGAATAGTGAAATTCTCTCACCACATGGCAATGCTGGGCCACATTATCTCCACCACAGGATCAGGCTCTTCTATTTGCCTTCTCATCATCATACAAAAACAAGAGGATGGCAGCAAATTTAAAACTTGATTAAAGGAAATATTTTGCATATACAACATGTGGCTGGTTAGCCGGCGGAACTCATTGCCACAAGGTACCAGCGAGGTCCAGGGTTTAGCAGGATGCAAAAAAGGATAGGGCACTTGTATAGACAACTGGATAATGAGAACAGTCAGCGTTACATTACAGTAGAACCTCAAAGATATGAACACCAGAGTTCCGGACTTATTGGTCAACCAGACACCCTCTGGAACAAGAAGTAATCACGCAGCCGCGGAGACAGACAGACAGACACACAAAGCAAATACTTTATTGCCTCTGGGCTTTAGCTTGCTCCGGGCAGGGTCAGAGCTTCTGACCCTCGGGAGCACTGGGCTCAGGATTTTAGACCTGGGGGAGTGCTAGGGCTTGTGGCTTCAGCCCCATGGCTCCGTTCCCAGTTTCAGTCCTGTGGGGGGCACTGGGGCTTGGGGCTTTAGCTATGAGGGGAGCGCTGGTTTCAGCCCCAGCGCTCCCCCTATAGCTAAAGGCCAGGCACCCCTCCCCTCACTCAAACCAAGAGCAGAGCCGTGGAGAGTCCCGAGCCCCGGTGCCCCCCAGGGCAAAAGCCAGGAATGGAGCTGCAGGGCTGAAGCCCTGAGCCCTGGTGCCCCCCGCGAGGCTGAAACTGGGAGAAGAGCTGTGGGGCTGAAGCCCCGAGCTCCTCCCAGATCTAAAGCCCAGAGCTCTGGGGCTCCTCAGAAGCCCTGACCCCGGCCACAGCCCTAACACATACCCCCACCCGTGGCTGCAGCCCCAACCCTCCGTCTCCCTCCCCATAGATGACGGCTGTAATGTCTTGTTCGGAGTTAAGGACATTTCAGAGTTATGGACAACCTCCATTGCCGAGGTGTTCGTAACTCTGCGATTCTACTGTAATATTTTTTTGAAAAGCCGGGTGGGGGGCGGGGAGAGAAATATATGCAGCCTAGATGTAGCCATGATATAAATATCATGTGTATATATAAATAATCATATAAATATTCATGCTTCAGGGTACAAACCAGCTCCTAACTGATAGGGTTGGGAAGAAAATTCCCTACTGCAATTTATTCAATAATTGCCCATCTCTGAAGCATCTGGTACTAGTCACCGTCAGAGACAGGGATGCTGGATTAGATGGAGCACTAGGCTGACCTGGGATGACAACTGCTATGTTCCTATCATGTTGCAACATGATGTTAGCATGTCATCAGCAAGCTGCACGCAGGTAGCTCAGAACAGCAAATCAACGGTATTTTTCAAGAAGTTTTTTCTCTGCAACCCAAAAGAATTCCAGATTTAAAAAACAAAAACAAAACAAAAACTACAGCCAGGCTTTCAGGGCACATGAGAGATGTGCAAATAGCACTATACAAGTCAAGGAGCGGGGCAATGACAACACTAGGAGCTCCCTACCCCCTCAGTAAGGAATCAGACCAGTGAACAGCGTTCATCATGACAGCAATTTCCGCCTTCATGGGCCAGAGCCATGAAATGACTTGGGAATCCAAGTGCTGTGAATCTGAAAGCGTTTCAGTCTATTCATGAGTGTTATCAGTTCGTGTCCCTGAAAAGCATGCATCACTGCAGGAAGTTCTTGAGACCCAATCTAAGTGGTGCCTACTTTCCATATCAACCCACAGTGGAAATTCTGAAAGCTATTCCCCACAGACATTTGTTAACAAGTAGCTTGGAAAACAAACCCCAGAAAAGGAGAATAGGAGCCCAAATCATTAACAAAATGTTTGGAGTGCTTAAAAAATATTTTTTTAAAAATCAAATCACAAATCCTGGGCCAAACCCTACCTGATACACTCACAAGTATCAGTCCCTCTGAGCCAGATTCGGATCTCAGTTACACCATTGTAAATCCAGAGCAACTGTATTGAAGGTACATTTGCAGCTGAACCTTTCAGCAAAGGCCAGTGGGGGATTTCTGCACCACCTCTAGCTAATACCATCACCCGGAGCATTCTAAGCGCCTGCTTGGTTCTCTCTTTGTCTATACTTAAGCCCCTTCATTTTTGGTTTAAACCGATTTTTACAAAAAAAAACCCAACAACCCCAGGTTTTACAAAAAGAATTACTTGTTTCTTTTCTGATTTTCAACCTACTTTTGTATCATTCCAATATATTTTAAAAAAATCAATCGTTTTATTAGGGAAATACATCTCTCTCATGCAATGGATTGTTGTACAATAATACATTTTAGTCTGTGTGTATATGCAAAGCTGTCTGTTGGAATAAGGCTATGTATTAGGCTAGACGATACACACAACAAACAGGCATGCACACAACTCTGAAGTGGGTGCGCATCTGAATGTACTGATGAATATTACGCCCGCCCCGCACACATTTCAAGTTGTTAGCAGATAACGGTTTAAAGATCTGATACACTAACATGGGAAGAAAATGAAAATCTGTCTCAGAATACGTTTCAGAACACAAGGAAGTATTTAAAATTAAAAAAAAACAGGCGAAAAGGATGAAGTTGAGTGTATGCACTGCAAATGATGTGGCCCAATTATTAAATGTAAATATTTATAGGCTAATAGTTCTAAGTCTACAACAGTTAACTGTTTATTCAAATGAAAAGATTCATCGGGGGGGATGAGAGATGTATTGTTTTCTTAAACTCAGAGGTGACACTTTGTTTTCAGTTCTGTTTTAGTTCTGCAGCAAACCACATTGAATTCCACTCATCAAAGCTACTGGAGACTTTTTCCCCCGAGCTGCCATCCACCAAAATAAACCCCGATATTTACCCAGAAAAATTATTAATTGTTTTTTCCACCTGTTTTCGTTGTTGTAGTAATAAACACCGATAAATTCCCAGGAAAATTAAATATAATAAAAACTGAAAACAAAAGGCCCTATCTGTACTGTACTGCAAGGTCTTTGCAGCAGAGACCACCAGAGTCTTTGTATATGTTGAGTGGATGCTGTTAGTAGTCAAATTATAATAGCTCATGACCGTTGATTTCCACCACTGGTGTTTGCAAGAGAGATCGTGAATCCCTTGTGAGGAGTGAGTGACAAGAGTAGCCCAGCTGACTTCAGCACGACTCCTTGGAGTCAGGGTCTCACAATCGGTCCTTAAGGGGTTTGTGAATGGCATTCTAGCCTCACCAAGAGAGATCCAAGCTGTGCTGCCCTCAGCTGTTCAATTGTAATCCCTCTAGATCACGGAGTTTGGGCTGTGACTCCACGTCTGAGCTCTGGCTCAGCTGATGCTCCATGAGATGTTCGAGAGCACGTGAGTGAACAGGTCTTAGGGTATGTCTACCATGGGCACCAATTTCTCCTGGTGCCAGTGGGTGCTCGTGCCCCCTCACCTCTGGCCCCGCCCCAACTCCATCCCCCTTCCCCAAAGTCCCCACCCCGGCCCCGCCTCTTCCCCACCTCCCCCCCTGAGTGGGCCATGTCCTCGCTACTCCCCCCTCCCTCCCATAGCTGTTTCACAGCAGCAAGCACTGGGAGGAGAAGTGGGGAGGGCGCGCTCAGGGGAGGAGACGGAGGCGAGGCGGGGAGCTGCCGGTGGGTGCAGAGCACCCACCAATTTTTCCCTGTGGGTGCTCCAGCCCCGGAGCACCCAGGAAGTCGGACCCTAGGATGTCTACACTGCACAGTTAAGCCAGAGGCACTTTAAGCCCAGGCTAGCCAACCCAGCTGGGGGTATGGGTTAGAGCCTGAACTCCACTTTAACTCAGGTTGAAAGCCAACCATTTTGCAGTAAAGATAAGGGCTAAATCACTCAAGTGCTGATTGTCCTCTGGGGGGGAGTTGTGGGAAGGGCATTGGAGGACTGACAAGTTCTTCAGTAATTGACATAACTTACAGGGAAGGAATCCTAGAGTGTCTCATCACAGACAGCCCTCCTGCGATCTGCCACCCCCCCTCACACACACACACACACGGGTGAGGGTAGAAACACTGGGGACACAGTAATGCAGGTAGTACTTTGTGTAACCCACACACCTCCTGGGTGTGGTGTTCTGTCCCATCTAGTGGCACCGAGACCACTTTGAGAGAGATTAATGAGTCTGCTCTACAGACTTAGCTAAGGGCTATATGGCTTTTAGCTCATGCGGTAGAGTCTCATGCACTAAGCTTCAGAGGTACCAGGTTCAATCCTGCCCACCAACAACCAGGGACTGTCGGTGTTACAAGAAGGGGCTCATCCGGGATTTCAACTGGGAAGTGTCTGAACATGGACTTCCATGTAGGGGAAGTATGTAACCCACACACCTCCTGGGTGTGGTGTTTTGACCACTTTAGTGGTACCGAGACCACTTAGAGAGAGAGAATAATAAGTTTACTCTACAGCCTTAGCTAAGAGCCATGTGGCTTTTGGCTCATGCACTAAGCTTCAGCGGTCCCAGGTTCGATCCCGCCCGACAACGACCGGGGTCTGTCATTCTTACATTTGCAGTAGGCATGCTCACACCTGAGTAAGGCTAACCAGGGTGCTCAGACCCTGGTGCCAGTCACCTGGGATAACTGTGCAGTGTAGACATAACCTTAGTCTGGAAAACTGGTACAGATGCTCAAAAACAGGGACCATTGACGTGGGTAATATTTGCACCATGCATTTCTGGTTAGAAACCTTTTCCCAGCCACATCTCTCTCTGGAATTACACTGTTTCTTCAGATCCCAATGGGATCACAGCAGCTAACATTAACATTGGCAGGTTTCAGAGTAGCAGCCATGTTAGTCTGTATCACCAAAAGTATAGTACATCAGTACACCAAAAGTATATACACCAAAAGGAGGACTTGTGGCACCATAGAGACTAACAAATTTATTTGAGCATAAGCTTTCATGGGCTACCGCCCACTTCATTGGATGCACAGAATGGAACATATAGTAAGAAGATATTTATACAGGTGATTTATAGCAGGTGAACACGCCCCGGATGGTGTGGCTGATGTGATTAGGTCCTAGAGTGGTGTTCCCTGAATATGGGGACAGAGTTGGCATCGGGCTTGGTTGCCAGAATAGTTTCCTGGGTTAGTGTTTTTGCACTCTCACAGATCTTGGGAGACAGGCCAGTCCTCGCTTACAGACAGCCCCTCAACCTGAAGCAAATACTCACCAGCAACCACACACCACACAACAGAACCACTAACCCAGGAATCTATCCTGGCAACAAAGCCCAATGCCAACTCTGTTCACATATCTATTCAGGGAACACCATCATAGGACCTAATCACATCAGCCACACCATCCAGGGTTTGTTCACCTGTACATCTACCGATGTGATATATGCTGGCACATGATGGCAATGCCCCTCTGCCATGTACATTGGCCAAACTGGACAGTCTCTATGGAAAAGAATAAACAGACACAAATCTGACATCAGGAATCATAACATTCAAAAACCAGTAGGAGAACATTTCAACCTCTCTAATCTCTCAGTGACAGACTTAAAGGTGGCAATTTTGCAACAGAAAAGCTTCAAAAACAGACTCCAATGAGAAGCTGCTGAACTTGAATTAATATGAAAACTAGATACCATTAACGTAGGTTTGAACAGAGACTGGGAATGTCTCGGTCATTATACTAACTGAATCTATTTCCCCATGTTAAGTATCCTCACACCTTCGTGTCAACTGTCCGAAATGGGCCATCTTGATTATCACTTCAAAAGTTTCCGCCCCCCGCTGATAATAGCACCTCTTAATTAATTCACCTCTTACAGTTGGTATGGGTACTTCCACCTTTTCATGTTCTCTGTATGTATAAACATCTTCTTACTATATGTTCCATTCTATGCATCCGATGAAGTGGGCTGTAGCCCACGAAAGCTTATGCTCAGATAAATTGGTTAGTCTCTAAGGTGCCACAGGTACTCCTGTTCTTTTTATTAACACTGGCCTTACCTTCTTGGAGGGCTCCGAGTTTCGAGACACTTCCTCATAGGCACCCACGTTCTCCCAGGTGGCGACGAAGGCATGGGTGGGAGCGAAGGCAGCCGCAGCTGCACTAGGAAATCCAGCACGGATAAGGCGAGCGGCCTGGCCCAGCACCTCGGTGGACTCATCCTCCCGGTAATAGATCTTCCCCCTCCCGCCGCTGGTGTCAATATCGGACATGAAGGGGGCGATCGCTGGGAAGTCAGTGGGGAAGTCATCGTCCACATACTGGGTTTCTCTGGGGAAATCCTGGGTGGAGATGATCCCATTGGTTCCTACCTACAAGAGACAGCAAACAACTCTGCTCAAAGCCCTCTCCACCATCTCCTCCACCCACACAGGACTCCTGTCAACAGGCAGCAACAGCTGCAGCGCAGAAAGATCCCATTCAGTGCAACACTCCCACCCTTCCTCTGCATCACCAGTTCCTCCCTCCGAGCCAAGTCCTTCCACCCACCCCATCCAGGGGCTTTCAGTCCAGCCGGGGCCCAGCCACAAGGGACCTCACTTACCCAACATTACGGGGGGGGCAGGGGGGAAGGACTCAGCTTCCTCTCTTTCCTCTCCACCCATGTAAGCTCCATCCCCAGCTGCAGGCTCACTCCAGGCAACCCCCCACGCCAGGGGAAGCAGCTGGGCACAATGTTTTCCAGCACCATTAGCTAGACAGAGGGGTAGGAATAGCTAGGTGAAAGGGGAGCATGTAGGACAATCTAGGGACGCACCAAGTTCTTAGCAACTTCTGAGACCAGGGCTGGACAAACTACGGCCAACGTCCAGCCCATCAGACCCTTTAATCTGGCCCTCAAGCTCCTGCTGGGGAGCGGGGTGGGGGGCTTGCCCTGCTCCATGCGTGCCGTGGCTCCGTGCAGCTACCGGGCAGCAGCAGCGTCTCCCCCCTGTCTGGCTCCTATGTGTAGGGGAAGCCAGGGGGCTCCACACACTGCCCCTGCCCCAAGCGCCGGCTCTGCAGTTCCCATTGGCCAGGATCCACGGCCAATGGGAGGGACGGGGCGGCCCGCCATGCCATTTCCATACCCAGATGTGGCCCTCGGGCCAAAAAGTTTGCCCAGTCCCGGACCAATAACCCCGCTGCGGGCTGTTATTGGCCCTTCAGCTTTAGTTCTAGCCGCCGGGTGGCGGTAGCCTGGGCGTGCCCGGGAGCCCCGGGGCGAGCGGCCGCGGGTTCGAGCCCGGGCCCGGGCGCTCAGCCCCGCGGCGGGCACTCACGTAGAGGTGGCTGAAGCGCGTCTCGTAGAAGAGCAGCGGCTTCCCGAGCGTCACCACGGCCGAGGTCTCGTCGTCCCCGTCCTGCAGCAGCCGATCGCCCCGGGGCGCCCCGAAGGGGAGCAGCTCCCGCCGGGGAAGCGCGACCGCCCAGCCCAGCAGCAGGCAGGGAACGAGCAGCGGCGGCAGCAGCGCGGGGAGCCCCATGCTGGGCCCTGGCGGGGCGGCGGCGGCGGAGGCGGCGGCCCGGGGCTGGCTCCCCTCCCGGGCGGCGGCAGGGGCAGGAATCTCCAGCCCAGGAGCCGCTTCCACCACGTCCGACCTGCGCTCCCGGCGCTGGCCGGGGCGGGGTCTCGGCTCTGCCCCAGCGCCGCCATTGGGCGCCCCGAGCCCGGCCAGCGGCCAATCGCGCCCGGCCCCAGAAACCGGAGCGGCGCCGCGGCTGCTTCTTGTTAAGCCCGGCGGTGCCCTGGGGTCCCCCCCCCCGCCCCGGGCAGGAGCCTAGCGCCCCCCAGCCCCGCGTGTGGGGGACGCGGGGCCCCCGTTTGCCGGGGGCTGGAGAAGCAGAACCCGGCCCCGCTGGTGCGCTGCACACTCCGGATTATAGGGGGGGAAAGGTCGGGGTTACGATCAACCCCTCTGTGTATGAGACCCCCCCCCCAGCTGTGGGGTGGTGGAGGGACTGAATCAGCCCCCTGGGGTGCTAAGGGCTGGACTGCTCACACCCCCGCCAGGGAGGGTGACCAGATGTCCCGACGTTATAGCGACAGTCCCGATATTTGGGGCTTTTTCTTATATAGGCTCCTATTACAACCCTCCACCCTCTGTCCCGATTTTTCACACTTGCTCTCTGGTCACCCTACTGCCACGGCCAGCCATGCACTGAGGGGCTGGTGTGCCAACGTGGCTCTGGTGTGGGGAGCCCTCTGGGCTGGTTTGGCCCCCCTGCGTTGACTGCCAGTGAGGTTCACTTGACTCCATCTCCCCCCAGGGGCAAGGCAATCCGAAGCTGCAAGGCTTGGAGGAAGGCTGGGCAGGTCTCTTGGCCAGCTGACGACAAGGAAACACACACACACGACTGTGAGTCCGTGGAGATTTTACGCTGGCGTTTTGCAAACCTACAGCGTGCAGCTGGTTGCCCTTCCTTAGACCCCGCTCCGGCCCATCCCAACGGGGGTGCAGAAAGCCAGGGAAGCCACATCACTCAATCAAATGTTAGACAGCCGAGAGTTTCACCAGGGATGAGTCCTTCTGGGGGGGCCTCCATTTTTGGGTACCCAAGTTGATCCCCCATAAAGGAGATTTGCCAAAGGAGGAGTGCTCGGCACTCTCCAAGACACAGGCCCCTCTAAGGTGTCTCAACTTGGGCCCCCAAAAATGGAGGCAGCCAGTAGCGCCAGCCGCTTTTGAAAATCTTGGCCTGATTCTTTACCGGGCATGTTGTAAACCTTGATCTTCTCCAGCTAATAATCTGACTATACCTTTCACATTCCCTACTCATGCCCCTTTGGCCTGAAACATTGTATTATCTATGCACAAGCACCTACTAACATCCCTTTGGACCGAGCGGAGCTGGCATCCGGGGGGAGCAAGCGGAGTGGCTGGCGGGGCACAGAGCCAGCAGCTGGCACAGCAGCAAGAGGCTGGTGAGGCGGCCAGTGGTGCAATTGGAGTGGCTGAAGGAGTGACCAAGGTGCCTTCTCCACCCCCTTGCCCCCCCCCAAGGTGAACTCACACTAATGCCCTTCTGAAATCTGGGTCTTCACTGACCAAGGACAACAGCTGTGAGTGGGGTGCGGTAGAGGGAGAAGGGAGGGGCACATTAAAGAAACTTTTGGTTGTTGGACTTAAGAACCCGTGGCAAAAGACACTGCCCAGTGGATGGACTATGGGTTGTGGGTTTTGTATTTCCAATAGCTAACACCGCAATCTTTGTCTGCTGGGCTTTAATTGTTTTAATAGTTCCGTCTTAACAAAGAGACATGCTTATTATCAACCACGTGTGTTCCTTTTGTTTGGTCCTGAAAAGTAGAAACAGATCGGGCTGTCTTTTTTTTCAAAGGTAATAATATGGAATACATTTGTGTACAAAGAAGGTTTTTAACAGCCATGAAAGCATTCAGGAGGGCAGTTATCAAGTCTAACATCCTCCGCCTTCTAAAGCTGTACACTGGGTAGAAACAGGCCGAACACTGTGCTGATTCATCACTGCTGTGTCTGGCCATCACTTGGACTGTCCCCATTCAGCTCGTCGCTTTGAGTGGCCACATAATTGACACTTTCCCACCTGCTGATTTGCAGTGGGTAAAACCCACAAATGATCAGCTCCTTTTTGATGCCATTCTACAAGCATCATTAAATACAGTTTGAGAGGGAGGGGTTGGTTTATTTCATCAATGGGTTATTCCGGATAGTTAGTACCTAATCCCATAGTCGGTTATATTATCCACCACTTGTAAAGCCACACACCTTGGTGGCCACTGGTGTCTTACAAATGCTTAGCTAGCTACTTCCTTAGCAGCCTTCCCCCCACTTTGTCTGTTATCTCAGGCTGCACTGTGACTCCATATCTGCATAGCTCCCAGCAGGGCCCCATTGCCATACCATGCAAGGGCATAAATTAACACCTCCTCACACCTTTCCCCTAGAGAGATTAAGCGACTTGCCCAAGATAAAACAGGAAGAGGATTGAACCCAGCTCTCCTGAGTCCCACTCCAGTGCTGTAACCTCAAGCCCCATGGTTCTTAACGCCGCAGCCTGCAGTAAGGGGCAGTGTGCCCCACTGGGAACTTCTGGAATGGGAACGGGCCCGGAGTTAGGGGCAGGCAACCTAGGCGACCACCTGGGGTGCCGGGTTTGGGGGGCGCCGCACTCGGGGTGCTGTATTAAAGTAATAAGGTATTCAAAAGCTTAACAAATGGAAGGGGGAGGTGCCAAAGATGCTCCTCGCCTGGGGCACTATTTGGTCTAGGGCGGGCCCTGCATAGGAGCATGGCTGGTGTGCCATTTTCAAGCAGGGTGCAGCGTACATTCCCCCCCCAGCGCAGAGATGGGCACGGCCCTCGCCCCCTTTGGAGAGCTAGCAGCACTGGGCTGGAGTACACTCAGAGGAACACAAGGACGGAGACTATGCCTGGAATGAAAAGGGAGGTCGGGTGCAAAAATGCCTTCCCCCTTCTTCCCCACCCCAAACACACACGCTATGCACCCAGACATGACCAGACACAATCAAGTCTTTATACTGCATGCTACTCTGGGCAGGGACCTCAGTTTGTACCCGCCTGCAAAGTGCCGTCTGCACCGATGAGGCCTGATAGTCAACAATATTTACCCACACACCCTGGACCCACGGAGGGAAAACTACAGCTAGACTCAACACCGGAGAGCATGTGAGAGTTTGTGGGGCTGCAGCATGGACAGGA
The DNA here is from genome assembly GCF_965152235.1 of Eretmochelys imbricata. Taxonomy (NCBI): domain Eukaryota; kingdom Metazoa; phylum Chordata; order Testudines; family Cheloniidae; genus Eretmochelys; species Eretmochelys imbricata. Next base: position 126,037,245 of record NC_135577.1, on the reverse strand, counting down.
AATCCCCACAGCCCTTGGAGAGTTGATTAGAAATTGCACCAGGGGAAGCTAAGAAAATAAACAGGAAATGCTAATTTCTCCTGGGACGTTTTGAAGACAAAAACGGATTCCAAGTGATGTTGTCATTGTGCTTCTATTTGAGGTCGTCATGTTACGGCGTAAGGACCATGCGGAGAACAGGCTGGTTTGGGTTATGTTTTGATTCTACAAGGATCAGAACAGGAGCAAAGGATTTTTTGTAATAGTGTGGGGGGGGGGGCCACCAGGCCCCGCCCCTGCCCCTCTTCCCCCGAGGCCCTGCCCCCCCGGGCAAGCTGGAAGCTGGAGCCGGGTCCCCACAGCTGCCTGGGCTTCCTTGCCCACCCTTACTTGAGCCAGGCTCCTGCTTCCAGCCTGGTCGGGATGAGGGGGCAGGGCCTCAGGGAAGAGGAGGGGCAGAGGGCCAGGCCCATGGCGAAAAGGCCTGTCCACTTTCAGAAGCGGAAGGGTCATGGCCCCTTCCCCCCGTTCCAGCACCCTTGAATCAGAACAGAAACAACGTTGAGTTCTTAAACCTAACCTCAAAGCCTAATCATCTTCATCTGTCTGCCTTAGGGTATGCACTGGGTGCCCATTAATTGTTGTTATTAATTTGTATTACTACAGGAGCCCTACTCATGGACCAGGAGCCCATTGTGCTAGGCGCTGTACAAATGCTGAACAAAAGACAGTCCCTGCCCCCAAGAGCTTCCAATCTAGGTAGAAGACGAGAGCTACAAATGGATTCAGACAAAAGGGAGAGCACGAGGAAACAGCGAGATGAAATCGGTCGGCCTGATCGGCTGCGGTCTCAGCACACTGGCAGTCTAACCGCTGTTGCAGCACAGCAAAGGAGCATTTGGAGCAGGGATTTGAAGGGAAATATGGAGGTAGCTTTGTGTCCGTTTACGGGGAGCTCCTCCAAAGCAGGAGGGCCAGCATAGGAGAAAGCAGGAAGGTGTCTGTTTGAAAACATAGCAAGTTTTTCAGTGCCTCCTAAATTAACAGATCGGCAGCACGAGGTTGCTAGTGTATTTCATGTAGTCTCCTCCCCTCATCTGCTTCCCTGGTTAGAGGAAGCTCTGCCTGGGGTTGATTTCTTTGAAGGGGAGGGCTGTGGTTACTGCTTTAAATGTTCTTCTGGTCTTGGTGGAAAAGCTTTGCTCAAAGAGGAAGGGCTTGCTGTTAAGTGTTTGGACTCTGGCATGGAGTTAGTTTCACTGGTACTATTTGTGTCCACATTTGGTCTCGGTTTTGTATGGATGTGGATTTAAATGCCACCACATGGTGCTCACTTTTGAGGTCAAGACATAGAGACAGTGAACACAGCCATCCTGCTTCACGTTCACAGGGATTTTTTAAAAACGTTTGCAGGGATATAAACCCTCTGGCTTCAAGTCATAACCCAAGCGCTGGGAGTAGGAAGAAACAGGAGATCTCAAAGCACTCTACAAAGGAGAGATGGGGAAACTGAGGCAGAGGGAGGTTAAAGTGACCTGCCAAAGGGCACCTAGCGGGCCAGGGGCAAAGAAAAGAACAGAGCCCAGATCTTATGAGTCCCAGTCCAGCGTGTTACCCACTAAGGGAACACTATGCTCCTAAAACAGCTGGACTGAATTTATGGATGGGAAAGCAAAAATTAGTTCAATACTTCTGTGCTCAGTAAAGCTGAGCTTGATCCAGTATTAAACCCAGAGGGTGAACTCCTAGTCCCACTGAGATGAGTGGGAGTTTTGCCTTTAGTGGGACCAGGATTCCCCCCCAACACAGGCATTCAGCCTGACACGATACCTGCAGTAGCTCTTATCAACGCTTTGACAGAGTGCAGGCAACTGTTGCTTCTGTTAACCCGGCAAATATTGGACACGCACAACATTCAGCCCCGGGTCGGTTCGCAATCTGTGCTGATGTCATCCGGGAAGGAAAGGGAATGTTTGTCTGAAGCATGTCAATTCGAAGAGGGCTTAGCAGACGTCCCTGCGGTGACATACCGTGAGAGCTTCGCACTCTCATGCACGGCTCTAACTTCGCTGGTAAGGAGCAAGGCCGGGAGCATTTTTTAAAGGGGGAAAAGCATTAAGATGCTTAAACAGCAGGAGACCGCACCACATGGCAGAGGCGCTCAGGAGGGGAGAGAGGAAATGTACGAGACGGATGGGGGGTATTTCCTCCCTTTCCCCTCTTCATATTACTAATCTTTTGGCTTTTGAGCGAATCTCTTACAGCTGCTCGATCTTGCGTCTTGGCCAAGGACCCTTTGTTCGTCCGATCTGCACCCACATATGTCTTCGCACACAAAGTCCGCAGCTTTGGGAGTAATAGATGCTGTCACCTCCAGGCCTGAGCAGCACAGAACCGCTGCAGGATTCCTTTGCCAGCAAGTGAAGCACACATGGGCCCGTTTCCTCACCCTTAGAGCTAAGGGTGAAATCCTGGCTCCACTGAACTCTGTGCGAGTTTGGCCACTGAAGCCAGGATTTCACTCTAGATTTTCAACATGGTGCCCAGCCCCCAGATACGTATAGATGGCCCTTGTGTGCACACGGACACGGATGATGTAGCTGAACGACTTCCCCAATGTGTCTTTCTCTCTATTTCACCTCGTCAGATACATAGGCCCTGATTCAGAAAAGCATGCCAATCCGGGAGAGCATTACGCACACGCTTACGTTCCACTGGCTAAAATAACACCCAGTGGTTTAGCACATTCTTAAGTGCTTTCCCCTGAAGCAGGGCCTTAGTTGTATGCTCTGGGGCACGGTCTGTTTTTTGTTGTGTGTACAGGGCCTGGCACAATAGACCCTGATCCCTAAGTCAGGACCCCTGGGTGGTACCACAGTATAAATAGTAAATAATGTGCAACCAAGACCGGATGACAACTAGCTGAGTCAGACTCACTCTTGTTAAGGCAGAGGTCATGCTTGGAGCTGTGGGGAGCAACTGGAATCAAAAGCAGAGATGCTTTATTCTACCACATTTCTAGGGAAGACGTCCACTATTTGTTTGCCAGGTTCATGCCCCAGGGGCGGGGGGAGGTTGGGTGGATTTCTAGAGTGATGGTGTTTTTGTGATGTGCACAACAGACCCATTCCTTGGATAAATGCTTTGGGCCAGAGCAATAATTTTCTCTGTGTTGTACAGTCCCAACTGGCTGAGACGTTTGGCAGTCATAAAATAACAGAATACGACCAACAACTCCTTTCATGTTGGGTAGATCACTAAATAGCTATCAAATGACAACAACTTGGAGTCATGATTGATATCAGAGAGCCTACATTTAGTCCATTTGGCCTACTTCATAGCACTGAACTTTTCTTGTGGCGAATTTGGCTACCACTCCAAATCCAGAACTCCACAATATCTTCTACAAAATAGGGCAGCAGCTGCTGATTTATCTTTAGTAATGATTGCAGCTGATTGCGTCCCTTTTTTTTTTTTAAGTGAATGTTTTTGCCTTCTTTTTGTTGTTGTTCTTTTCAGCGAGAAGTCGATGATTGTCTACTACAAAGATACATGCTAAGCAAAGCCACAGGTCTGCAGGATTTATAGCTTGTCTGAGTCAACATTCACAGGAGAAATCTATTTTCTTCACTCTTGTCCAACTAGTCCTTCCTCAGCATTCCCAAAAGCTGGCAGTACCCACTGGGTTCTGCAGTCATTATTATATCATGGTGCCTAGGAGCCCCAGTCATGGACCAAGATCCCATTATGCTAGGCGCTGTACAAACACAGACCAAAAAGAGAAGTCCCTGCCCCAAAGAGCTTATGATCTAAGTATTGGGAAAGAGACAACAGACGGATACAGACAGGTTCTCACTGCTCTATATGGTAGCGCACACGAAACACTACAGTGTAACTAAGTCACGCTATAGGCCACCCACTGATCTCAGTGACACCCAGTGAGTGGGGGTTACACGGTGATATCTACAATCAGGATTTGGCTCAGTGTTTCTGCACAAGGAGATAATTTACTGAGGCCTTCACAAATGGTCACTATTTTCTGGGTGCCTCACTGTCCAACTTGTGACCCCTGAGCTTTGATTTTAAGAGTTGCCGAGCACTTGCAGCTTCAGTACCCCCATTGACTGCAATTCTAGCTATACTGGGGACTTATCTGTAGCATCTGAGCACCTCACCATCTTTAATGGATTTATTCTCACAACCCCCCAGGAGATGGGGAAGTGCTATCACTTGTGGAATGGAGGCTCAGAGAGAGACTTAAGTGACTTGCTCAAGGTCACACGAGAAGTCTGTGGCCAAACAAGGACCCACACAGGAACCTGGGTCTCCTAAGTCCAAGACTAGTGCCCTAATCACTGGCCCATCCTCCCACCTCTGGATTTATGGGTGCAAAACATTTCTGAAAACCCAGCTCCCAGGTGTCAAAAACAGAGGTGTTGAAAATGTCCTTAGCTTTGTTTGTTGGCCAACTGAACGGCTGCTGTGATTTAAACACAGAGATCCCCGAAAGAAAGGTACGGTACGTGTTCTATAGCCAACTGGTAGTTTAGGTCTTTCACCAGGGCAAATGAAGTGCAGCAATTGGAAACGCTTCTCTTAAACCGGTTCACTCTGCTCCTTGCTCATCACCCATTGCATTTAGGGTCTGATTTTGCAAACTTGAGTCAACAGGAGTTGTGCCAAGACGCAGTCGCAGGGTCATGTGCTGACAATTTTCTCAATGGGATTTCCTGTTTCCCGGATATTGAAAACTCCACGAAAGTTACTAGGAAATTCTTTGATCAGGGCGCTTTGCTAATCAAGCTGAGCGTGATGCTCAGCACATTCTCACCACGTATCCCTGAGTCACGCTAAAGGCTAATGCTGGCCTCTCAACCAAAGTGCTATTATCTAGCGGCAAATAAACACTGCTCATAGTCTTCGGAAGGGAAAATTAGTTTCTTCTCCATCCCACTCGTTTTCCATGTGATCGTGGCAGCTGCAGTAAGAATGGCTGATGTTCCTCCAAAAATGAACGATTCTCCTTGCTGCTGCAACTCCCACAGGTCAGAGTGAGTGGAAGTGCGGGAGCCTATTTGGAGAAATGATAGATGCAATCTAAAGCTATTAGCCATTTTGTGTCTGAAACAGATGGATCTAATTATAGTCAAATGGGCCCATTGGCTGGATGCTCAGATTTCTTTACTTAATTGATCCAAGCTGCCGAACCATGAATATTAAAAGCTTGATCACAAATCAACAACATTCTCTCACACAAATCGCTACAGGCAAGAAGGAGATTGGTTCACTTTGGCCCAGATCCTCAACGGTATTTAGGCTCCTAACTTCCACTGAAATCAATAGACGTAGGAACCTGTGAGGATCTGGGCCTTTGTGCCTACTTCTGACCTAGGAACAGCCTAATTGAGCCAGACCAGTGGTCTTTCTAGCATCTACTCTGTGACAATGGCCAGTACCAGCTGCTTCTGGGGTAGACAACTCTGGATTAAACTGCCGATGGGTGATGTTTCCTCCTGACCCCCACTGGGTAGTAGTTATTGCTATTGCACAAAATGTAAAGAAGAGCAGGATTTGGTCCTTTGTATTTTTCTGTATCCCAACACATTAGGAATGGCTCTGCTTGAGCTTTGGTAATGTGGATCTTAGAATCATAGGACTGGAAGGGACCTCGAGAGGTCATCTAGTCCAGTCCCCTGCACTCAAGGCAGGGCTAAGTATTATCTAGACCATCACTGAGACGTGTTTGTCCAACTTGCTCTGAAAAATCTCCAATGATGGAGATTCCACAGCCTCCCTAGGCAAGTTATTCCAGTGCTTAACCACCCTGACAGGAAGTTTTTCCTAATGTCCAACCTAAACCTCCCTTGCTGCAATTTAAGCCCATTGCTTCTTGTTCTATCCTCAGAGGTTAAGAACAACAATTTTTCTCCCTCCTCCTTGTAACAACCTTTTACGTACTTGAAAACTGTTATGTCCCCACTCAGTCTTCTCTTCTCCAGACTAAACAAACCCAGTTTTTTCAATCTTCCCTCAGAGGTCATGTTTTCTAGACCTTTGTGCCCTGGCCTTTTGGACTTTAACTCATTTCCATCTGAAATGTTGCACAGAACCATCTGGGTCTGCATTTACCTCCATAGTGAGTCCAGGGGAAGCCCTTTTTGGGTTCCTCCGGCAGCTTGGAAGTCAATGGGGCTATGCTGATTTTCATCAGCTGAGCAACTGGCCCTGTGTCTCCAGAGCCTCATTAGTATTTCCCTTTTTGGGACAAGATTTCATTTAATTTGTATATCTCTTCTTCAGAGCAGAAAGTGACTTCTGCTGACTCATCTCCTTCTTGGACTCTCCCACTGCTCAGATGGGGAAGGGAAGGGGGCATCTATCCATGCCGGTGTCCACTCTGGGTCTGAGCAACGTGGGGCCCAGCTGTCGTTCCCCCAATAGTCCCTGAGATTAGCACAGTGAAAGGTTTGATTGATGATGTCGATAAGAGAGGCCTCCACACAGAGAGATGGAGCCAAATTTATCCCAGTGGTAACTCCAGCTGAGCTTGGCTGTGGAAAGGTGCCTTTATGTGTGGAGGAGAAAAAATGTGGACCTGTTACTTTGAAAGGCCAGCTACTGAAGCTGATTTATTCCTGGTTCTCCCAGCCAGAGATGTAGCAAGGCTGAGAATTTCTAAGTCAACCAAGGGATCTGAGTTCCTTGTCCTTGTTAGAGGAGAACAGGATTGGGGTTTCAAATCCTATAGGCAGGTTTGGAAAATCTCAGCTCAACTGGCTAATGCAAATCCTTAAAAATGTATTTAAGAGGCAAAGTTTGAAAAGAAAAAGGAATTGTATCTGTTGTACCCCTTTCTTCCTTCCTTCCTTATCAATAGCTTGACCTTTCTTTGCCACCGCATGTCAGGAGATGACCATTAAATGATGAGAATGAAACACGGCCCCAGCTCCTTGGCTGTTGTAAGTCAGCATAGCTCCATTGACTTCAGTCGTGGTGTCTGTCCGGCCCTTCCCCCACTGGAAAGTGAGATGGCATCTGTAACTACATCTGGCAGGTTTCAGAGTAGCAGCCGTGTTAGTCTGTATTCGCAAAAAGAAAAGGAGGACTTGTGGCAGTCACTAAGGTGCCACAAGTACTCCTTTTCTTTTTACATCTGGCAGTGATTGATTTTCTTAGTGAGAGTCTCACTTTGGGACAAAGCCAGAAGTCCTTACTTGGTTCTTATTCATGCAAAACTCTTCCTGATGTAAAGGATTTCATTCAATTCAATTATGGAGAAACACAAGACGCTCTTGTTTAATATCAGCTCATATTGCATAAGTGTTTTGCATTTCCAATACAGAGCCATCATTTTCCCATGTGCTGAAACTGTGCTTTCTTCTTACTGCCATATAGAAATATTTTCAGGCGTCTTAAAGTGCTGATCTTTACAGAAGGAACCTTTTGTTGTATATTTCCCCAAACAACTCTCAGGTTTCCGCAATGCTCATTGAGACACATGTATCCTGATGCCTGTCCCTGCTTCCTGGCTTTTCACTGTGTAGAAGTTCCTTCTGCTACAGTTCGTTGCTCAAAAGGCAAAAATCAAATGTTTTAGGTAATTCTGCACCAGCAAAGAGGGGATTAAATGCAGAGCAACCATCTTTCGCTGTGGAAGCCAGTGGCAAGTGTGGGACCGTGGTAGCGATAAGTATTACATTGTTCATTGTGAGACACAGAGGTATCTCCTGGCCAGGCAAGGATCGATGAATGAGGGGAGTGGCATTTTGTATCTTTTGACAGGACAATCAGAAATTCCAAACCCTGCTCAAACACATAACAGAGCTCAGAACGAGACCCACCCAGGGGCATCCTAAAAGAGGGGAATTTTAAAAAGAGGATATGTTTAGGGTGACGTGACCATATTTCCCAAAGGGAAAATGGGACACCATGCAAGGCAGCCTCTCCCCCTTCCCATCGTGGGGCTGGCCCAAGCCACTTGCCAAGCCCCCATCCCCATGCAGGGGGCAGGCAGGATTCAGGCGAGCAGCGACACACATATTAAATAGGGTGACCATATTTCCAAAAGACTGGGGCTGGCATCGCTGCTCACCCGAGCCTTGCTTGCCACCCGCATGAGACTGCTGGCTTGAGCCCTGCCTGCCCCCCCCCACTGGAGCCCTGCCTCTCCCTTCTCCCCGTGCGCGGGGCTGGCATCACCACTCCCCCCTCACATGTTCCACTGCACCCCATTCCCCCCCCCCAAAGTGGGCATTTGTCCCGTTTGCTTTTGCCAACTGATCACATTGGACAAATGCTCACTTTTGCCATAAAAAAGCCAGGACAGCTAGGATAGGCTTAAAAAAGGGACTGGCCCAGCCAAAATTGGATGTACAGTCTCCCTAGGTATGTTTGAAATGCAGCACGGTACCTCGTCTGCGCCATAAGTCACACTGCCGATATGCAGTGCGTAGGTCCCCTCTTCTCCAAAGCAGGCAACAGTTAGTGCTCTGAGAACATGCGGCTTGAAAGCCCTCTGTGTCGTCGGCCCTGTGGCCTCATATTTGATACAGCCCTTTTGGCCCGGCAGTGAACGAGCAGCAGCATTCTTTGAATTTTTATGCAGACGATGTTGCACAGGACAGGCGTTGCAGCAGGAGCATATGAGGAAATCCCTAACGACTGCTCAGATGGAAAGTTCTTCAACCGATGCTGCAGGAAGCTGACACCACCGGGAGATTTTTTGATTTTTTTGTAGGAAGCCCAGATCCCGTTACTATATTAACACAAGACAGATATTTGCTGACTCCATCCTAGTTAGGCTTTGTATACAGGTGTGGGAGCCTATAAATAAGCTGGAACAGGAACTCTTTGGCTGGAAAAGGCCGGCCTTTTCCAACAGGGAATAGATTTCCATTGTTAGCTCTTCCGCATCCTTTCCACAATAAGGGCTTCATCCAAAGCCCATTGAAAACAATGGAAAGACTCCCACTGATTTCAATGGGCTTTGCATCAGGCCTTGGTGCTAGAGGGTCAATGGGCAGATGTAGCTCCATTGAAGTCAATGATTTGCACTATTTGAGGATCTGGCCCAGGTGATCATTTCTATTCCTGTTTCTCCTCTCACAACTGTGCTTTAATATATTGGAGATGGACCCCGATAGCCTTCCTCCTGCTAACTAGTGTCTTGTTCCATGAGAAGTCTCGTTGAAATCTAAGAGTAAGGTGCTACTCAGCATAATCTGGCCCTCTACAGCCTGTGGAATGGACTGTTAATGCCACTCTGAGAAACTTCCCAAGGTCATCCGCAGACTCCTGAGCATTTAAATCAATAACCCAGAGAGACAGTAACATGAAGTTACCCTTAGTTGCAGACAGAGCCGAGGAAGGACAGAGTCCATGCTGAAGAGTAAGGTACTTTGACTGCTGGAAGGTTGTTGTCTTTGATCTATTCTTAAGGATTCGCATAGGAATCTCCATTTGCGTGGTAGCACTTCTCCACCTCAGAACTCAATAGCAGTGCCTCTAATAGAAATGTTCAGACCCTTCCCAGAGTCTGGCACTTGCTCTGCTCATCTCACCCCAAGCGGGATTCCACCATTGATTTTCTAGATCCTAAATATGTCACTGGAGCTGATTTTTAGTGGCACGCTGCTGCCAGTCGGGGTCCCGGCTGCTGGCCCCGCTCAGCCTGCTGCCAGCCTGGATGGATGGAACCCCGGGCCAGCAGCCGGAACCCCAGACCGGCAGCAGGCTGAGTGGCTCAGCCTGCTGCCGGTCTGGGGTTCAGTCTGCCAGCCCCTGCCAGCCAGCCCCCCTCAGCCCACTGCTGGTCTGGGGTTCTGTCCATCCAGGCCGGCAGTGGGATGAGCAGGGCCAGCAGCTGGGACCCCAGACCAGCAGCATGGGTGGCAGATGGAACCCCAAACTGGCAGCGCGCTGAGCCGCTTAGCCTGCTGCCGGTCTGGGGTTCCGTCTGCCAGCCCCTGCCAGCCGGGGTCCCGGCCGCCGGCACCATTCAGCCCACTGCCAGTCTGGGGTTCCGTAGGGGGGCCCCTCTAAATGTAAAATTTATTACTGGGATGCAAAACCTTAAATTAATGAAGACTTGGCACACCACTTCTCAAAGGTTGCCGACCCCTAAGCTAGATCTCTAAATTTAGGATTTTGGGGGGATAAACAATGCAAACTTATGGGTGTTTCACAGGAAGGGTCTTTTAGGCAGGAGTGATCTTCTTAGAATGTAGAGCAGGTTGGGAAAAAATTGAAAATCTAAATTTCTATGAGAAATCACAAAACATATTGGCAGCAATTACACCAAAATTTCCTCCATCTTTCAGCCAACGCCAATTAGTCAAAATAGTCTAGAGGGGAAAATCCCCAAGAGTTTGGAAGGGATCTAACCCCTCATACTTGACCGCTTAAGCCAGTTTCTAATTAAACCCTTGTTTACCCAAGAAAATTGCACTGGTTTAATTTAAATCAGTTTTCAAATTGGTGCAAATGGTGGGCAGTTATTCTGATTTAAGAGTCATTTATTCCAATTTAGCTTAAACAATTCCTATTCAATTTAAACTAACCAAAAGAAACCAGTGTTAGACCTAAATAAGGGCATCCATGGGGGAGTGGGGATTGAACCTATTTAACTAAATCGCTAGAAATTCACATCTGATGTTAAACTGATTGAACTTCCTTGTGTAGACATGGCCTAATGGGGGTTGGAAAGAAACTCTCCCTGGGGTCAGGTTACCCCATAACTACCTTCTGCAGAGTTTCTTTTGCTGAAGCAGCTAGTGCTGGCCATACTAGAGAAAGGATACTGGACAAGATGGACCCCCGGGCAACTCCTATTCAAATGAAAGGTCTGGCTCGAACATCATGCCGCAATAAGGATTAGATGAGCATGAAGATTTGTCAAATAACATTAAACTCCACTGTGGAGCCATATGAAAGCGAATGCAATTGTAGCCTAATGATAGTCAGATACTTACAAATCATTTCTGAGAGCACAGACCGAATGAATACATCCCTGGGGAGAAGATGAGAGGGAGAAACAAACCAGACAGGACAGATGCTAGTCACGACTCTCGATGCACAATGAGAAGGGGTGCAACTACTCCAGTAAGGAGGGGAGAATCAGAACCTGACTCAGATAGCATCATGTTTGAGGTGGCAGGGACTCTTCCCCCTCACGCTGTGCCCCAGCTAACTGCTGCGTTCCCCACCTCTGCAGGGCGACGGTTGATACATCCTCATAGATGCAGACCCACCTCTTCACCAGTCTGCCGCTAAACCCACCAGCAGACCTTGCATGGCTGGTGCGCTCTGAATTCTGTTCCCTTTCTGAGTAGTGGAACCACAATTCTGCTCTGCCCAGTGCCTTCCCAGTGCGGGTCAGGACTTGCTTCTTTCGTGTTTAATAAATGAGGGGTTACTGAGGTTTTTTTTTACCATGCAATGGCAGTAATGCATTGCAGAGGGGAAGATCTTCTCCGCTTCTGGCTGCTTTGCTCCCTGGTATTTTCCACATTATATACTAGGCAGATTTTAAAAGAAAAAAAGAAAAAAACAAGAAGTGGGTACAAAACTTGATGAAGCTTTCAGGGCCTTTTCCATGCAGGGCAGCGAAGGTGAGAATTTGTAATGACAATTGCACTCTCTGTTGGATAAAGTGGAAAAGACACCCTCCTAGTAGTCTGTATCAGCAAAAAGAACAAGGAGTCATTGTGGCACCTTAGAGACTAACAAATTTATTTGAGCAGAAGCTTTCATGGGCTACAGCCCACTTCATCGGATGCATAGAATGGAACATATAGTAAGAAGATATTTATACATATAGAGAACATGCAAAGGTGGAAGTACCCATACCAACTGTAAGAAGCTAATTAATTAAGAGGCACTATTATCAGCAGTGGAAAATACAATAGGAAGATAGATAGATAGATATACACACACATACAGAGAACATGAAAAAATGGGTGTTGCCATACACACTATAACGAGAGTGATCAATTAAGGTGAGCTATTATCAGCAGGAGAAAAAAACCTTTTGTAGTGATCATCAGGATGGCCCATTCCAACAGTTGACAAGAAGGCGTGAGTAACAGTGGGGAGGGAAATAAGCATTGGGAAATAATTTTGCTTTGTGTAATGACCCATCTACTCCCAGTCTTTAATCAAGCCTAATTTAATGGTGTCCAGTTTGCAAATTAATTCCAATTCAGTAGTCTCTTGTTGGAGTCTGTTTTTGAAGTTTTTTTGTTGTAATATTGTGACTTTTAGGTCTGTAATTCAGTGACCGGGGAGGTTGAAGTGTTCTCCGACTGGTTTTTGAATGTTATAATTCTTGACGTCTGATTTGTGTCCATTTATTCTTTTACGTAGAGACTGTCCAGTTTGGGCAATGTATATGGCAGAGGGGCATTGCTGGCACATGATGGCATATATCACATTGGTAGATGTGCAGGTGAACAAGCCTCTGATAGTGTAGCTGATGTGATCAGGTCCTATGATGGTGTCCTCTGAATAGATATGTGGACACAGTTGGCTTTGTTGCAAGGATAGGTTCCTGGGTTAGTGTTTTTGTTGTGTGGTGTGTGGTTGCTAGTGAGTATTTGCTTCAGATTCGGGGGCTTTCTGTAAGCAAGGACTGGCCTGTCTCCCAAGATCTGTGAGAGCGAGGGGCTGTCCTTCAGGATAGGTTGTAGATCCTTGATGATGCGCTGGAGAGGTTTTAGTTGGAGGCTGAAGGTGATGGCTAGTGGCGTTCTGTTATTTTCTTTGTTGGGCCAGTCCTGTAGTAGGTGACTTCTGGGTACTCCTCTGGCTCTGTCAATTTGTTTCTTCACTTCAGCAGGTGGGTACTGTAGTTGTAAGAATGCTTGATAGAGATCTTGTAGGTGTTTGTCTCTGTCTGAGGGGTTGGAGCAAATGCAGTTGTATCGTAGAGCTTGGCTGTAGACAATGGATTGTGTGGTGTGGTCTGGATGAAAGCTGGAGGCATGTAAAAGTACAGCGGTCAGTAGGCTTCCGATATAGGGTGGTGTTTATGTGACCATCACTTATTAGCACTGTAGTGTCCAGGAAGTGGATCTCTTGTGTGGACTGGTCCAGGCTGAGGTTGATGGTGGGATGGAAATTGTTGAAATCATGGTGGAATTCCTCAAGGGCTTCTGTTCCATGGGTCCAGATGATGAAGATGTCATCAATGTAGCGCAAGTAGAGTAGGGGCATTAGGGGACGAGAGCTGAGGAAGCGTTGTTCTAAGTCAGCCATAAAAATGTTGGCATACTGTGGGGCCATGCGGGTACCCATAGCAGTGCCACTGATTTGAAGGTATACATAGTCCCCAAATGTGAAATAGTTATGGGTGAGGACAAAGTCACAAAGTTCAGTCACCAGGTTAGCCGTGACATTATCGGGGATACTGTTCCTGACGGCTTGTAGTCCATCTTTGTGTGGAATGTTGGTGTAGAGGGCTTCTACATCCATAGTGGCCAGGATGGTGTTATCAGGAAGATCACCGATGGATTGAAGTTTCCTCAGGAAGTCAGTGGTGTCTCGAAGATAGCTGGGAGTGCTGGTAGCGTAGGGCCTGAGGAGGGAGTCTACATAGCCAGACACTCCTGCTGTCAGGGTGCCAATGCCTGAGATGATGGGGCATCCAGGATTTCCAGGTTTATGGATCTTGGGTAGCAGATAGAATACCCCTGGTCAGGGTTCTAGGCATGTGTCTGCACAGATCTGTTCCTGTGCTTTGTCAGGGAGTTTCTTGAGCAGATGGTGCAGTTTCTTTTGGTAACCCTCAGTGGGATCAGAGGGTAATGGCTTGTAGAAAGTGGTGTTGGAGAGCTGCCTAGCAGCCTCTTGTTTCTATTCCGACCTATTCATGATGACGACAGCTTTTTTCTCCTGTTGATAATAGCTCACCTGAATTGATCACTCTCGTTATAGTGGGCATGGCAACACCCATTGTTTCATGTTCTCTATGTATATATATATCTTCCGTCATCTTGCTCACTCTTGCTCTCTCTGGGACTCAGCTTGCTCCCGCTGACTTGCTCTTCATGGCTTGGCCCTCCAGCTAGGTCCTTCCCTTCTGGGGTTATCACAGCCCCATTGGACAGCTGTCTCAGCCAATCTTCTGGTCCACTGTCCACGCTGTGCCACTTCCCCAGTGGCTGGTAGGGGAACATGGTCCTGTTCACTATTCCGGGTTCCAATCCAGGGACTACAACCAGCAGCCAACATCTCACTGCCCCAAACCTTGCTGCTGTTTCCCTGGATTGTTTCCTACACCCCCTCTATCAGGCTCCTTCTCTGACACCTCTCTGGGTACGCCCTTCCCTCAGGGCCCGGATCCTCGGGCTTTTATTCTCCCCCTGGCTTCCTCCTTTCCCTCGCTAAGCCCAGAGCATGACTGCAGGTCTTCCATACTGCAGCCCCTTTCTCACTGCCGCTTTCCTGGCTTTGTACCAGCCCCGCCTGTTCCTTCTTATCTGGGCTCCATCATCAGTCAGGGGTTGCTTAGGCCGCCTAATTCCCCTCAGCTGCAGCATTATCTGATTCTCAGCCTCATTAACCCCTTCCAGGCTAGTGTGGGGGTGAACACTCCATCACCTGTGGACTTGGGCAAGTCACTTAGCCTCTCTGTTCCCCACAGGGGGGCTCTGAGGATGAATACATTAAAGATCATGAGGATCTCAGATGCCATGGTGATGGGGACCATCGAAGTACCATAGATAGATAAAACCAAATTAGATTAGATGCCCATTAGTCTGAATGAGTTAATCAGTGGATCCAGTACTGTCCTCCTCGAGTTCCTTTGACTTCAAGAGAGTTTGGCCAGAGCACAGACTTCAGGCTATGTCCCATTACGTATAACATAGTGGAAATGAATATATGTCTCTGGATAAGATAAGCAAGTTGCGACGTTGACTTCACATCTAGCCCCAGGAGAGGATGCAGTCTGCTAACAATCTTGTTTCCCCATCTCATCACTTTGCCGATGGCACAGTAAAATCCACTTACAATCATTGGAGCCTGATAAATGACACAGCTGGGACATTGACTAGGGATGGCATCAGCAATGAATTAATGTACAGCTCACCTAAAGGCAACAAGCCCATTAAAACAGCCTACCTGTGTAACACCGACAGACCCCAGTCGTTGGCGTGTGGGATCGAACCAGGGACCTCTGGAGCTTAGTGCATGAACCTCTGCTGCATGAGCTAAAAGCCACATGGCCCTTAGCCGAGGCTGTAAAACAGACTTGGTCTCTCTCTAAGTGGTCTCGGTACCACTAGATGGGACAGAGCACCACGCCCAGGAGGTGTGTGGGTTACACCTGGCTTTACCGTGTCTGCAGCCTACTTGCAGACCCTAGCAGGATTCGAGTTTGCTGCTATGGAAAATCCAGCTTTGTAGCTCCTAGACTGATTCCTTCTTGTACTATGGCTGCTGGATGATGTGAGCCGCATGCCACGACAGTGTCTGAATCATTACTGCTTTGAACAAGGCTTATTTTTACAGCAATTGACGAACAACGTCACCCCAGATCACCGCGACAGTCCGTGTGCTCCCCTTGACTCTCCACTGATTCTCCAAACACCCCCCCTTCACCTACAGCTGGCCATCAGACTGCACCACCCTCCTGTCAGACTGGGCCACTATGATCCACGCATGTGGGATTTGGTCACTGCAATCCTCTGAACCTAGGAAGAAAACCACTGACCTCTCTAAAGTACTCCAGAACATGGTGGGGTCCTCTGTCTTTTCTGGCTCCCTGTTAAAGATCAGGGCTCATTCGAGATTTCAGCCCTGAGCTTCACCCAGCCCTCCATGGGGCTAGCCCACGTTACCCTACGTTGTTAGGGACCATGGCAGCAGAAAGAATTGCCTGAGGATATAATCAATATAGCTTTCTGGGGAGAGTGAAATAGTTAATTACCTTCCACTAAATGCTTTATTTCATTTCCTTCTCCTCCTCCCTGAAACAGGAGGCGTGTGCGCTGCCTGTGAGCATCATCTAGGTAATTTCAGACTGAAAAGGACAAACTTCACCTGCTCACCCCAGGTACTGAGTTTCAGGATTGCATCTGTTTAACCTGTTATGGTGGGTGTCACCCGTGGGTGCAGTTACATTTATTCGTTCTTTGTGTCAGAGCAGAGTACAATCTTGGAAGAAGCGCTGCATTGGTGTTAGTTTTGTGATGCTGTATCTTTAAGGGGGAGGTGTTGCAAGCAGCAGGGGAGTTTGCGCTGTGCCGTCATCTCTCTATCTAGAGCCACTTTTGTGAGGGCGGAGATGCTCCCTGGGAACCCAGGCATTGGTGTCTGGGCTGGGATCCTGTGCGCTGTTTGTGACCACCTCTGTTCCAGGAGTGGTAAATAAAACAAGTTACCTTAAGAATATAGCCAGACTCCTCATCACTGATTTCACCTCCAATGAGAAGCCGACCACTGGGGCCCCAACCACACGGCAAAGGGGTGACAATACGAATCAGTTATTTACATTGTCCTGTTCTTCCACAGCCACGCAGGAGAAAAAGGTCCACCTCACTCCAGCTGCCACACGGCTACATAGGAAATACCCAGATCTTGGGCCAGGTCACAGGGCTTGCGTACCTCATACTCCTGCCAAGCAAGGAAGTGGGTAGGAAGGGGGATGCGAGGGGCAGGGAGCGGCGGGGAGCAGGCAGAGCTATATCTTCACCCCACCGGCACCGGAGGGTAAAGGGCTTGTAAGGGCCGTTGCAGGACGGTCTTCCCCCGCTATGAAGGGGAGGTCTGACAGACCGTGCCTCAGAGAGGTGTCTGTGCTCCTCCCCAGAAAGCAGAACTACGGGCTGTCCCATGCTCGGGGCTGAGCCTAACGCCCCCATCTGGCCCTTTAGAAAACAAATCCCACAAGCACAGGCTTGGGATCGGCTTTCCCAGGCACATTTTCAGGGCGCGGCCCCCCACAGGACCGGCAGGGAACGACTGGCCACCGCTCCCTTCCCCACTGCAGCGGACAGGGGGCCGGATCACGCCCACCTCCTTCCCTCCCCAGCCCACGAGAAGGCTGCTGCTGGGCACGGAACGTTTCTCCACACCGTTCCTGTGCGACTGGCACTAGCCGAACACAGGCAGCCTCCACCTCGCCGGGCCTGCAGGCACGACAGCGCGAGGCCCCCCCACCCCGCCCCACTGCGGGACACAGAGCCGGCCCGTGAGGCCTCCAACGCAGGTGACGCCAGGACAGGGGGTAGCCGGGCCAGGCCAATGCCGCTCTTATAGCCACTGCTCCTGTAACGACTCGCCCTCGACAGAGCCTGTTGCCGCTCAGTGATGGCGCTGCCCCTGGGAGCTGAACATCCCCATGGGAGCTGGGGGGGGGTGGCACAGAGACACCATGTTTTATACTCAGCCACTTGCCTTGTCCGGACGCCGCGTGTGCAGGGCAGCCGTGCCCCAGCTTGGATGGGCACAGGCTAGTGTCCACCGCCCTATGGGGGGGGCGGCCCTTTCACCACCACGTGCTTGATTGTGCTCAATGAGAAAACAGGGCCTTTACTTCCCCTCCATCCCTTGCTCCCCCCCTCCCCCCCCGTTTTGCTTTAGTCCTGCAGCATAGCCTGCAGCATGGCCCCCAAACTGTTTTTACGGGGCGAGACTGGCGCAAAGGTCAAGCTGAACGACGACGCGCCGGGTCTCTGTTATGATTAAAGGGTAAACGTTGTCTCTGGAGCGTATCCCGACGCCTCTGCCTGCAAAGAGGGGGGTCTCCGGGAACTTCCAACAGCCTGGTATCAGCAGGCTGTAAAGCACGCCCCAGCACATCAGCACTGATCTGGCAAGAGAGCTGCAGGGAATTTAATCCACCCAGGGCGCTGAGTCGGCTCGGGGAATGAATGTTTAGTTTCACAAGGACGCTGATAAAAAAAACAACTTGAAAATGGGCTGATCCGGCAGCATACCTGGAGCCTTATAAACTCCTGTGAGAAAATCCCATTAAACAGAGAAAGTCCATGAGCCACATGCTAAAGGAACGCAGGCAGGGCTGGCTGGCTGTGATTAATATATTGAACTGGCAGCCTTTGCAATCCTATGAGACGTGCTGGGGCTAGGGTTGCCAACCCTCCAGGAGTGTCCTGGAGTCTCCAGGAATGAAAGATTGGGCTGTATTCGTAGGAGCATTGCCAGCAAATCGAGGGAAGTGATTATTCTCCTCTATTCGGCACTGGTGAGGCCACACCTGGAGTATTGCGTCCAGTTTTGGGGCCCCAACTACAAAAGGGATGTGGACAAATTGGAGAGAGTCCAGCTGAGGGCAATGAAAATGATTAGGGGGCTGGAGCATATGACTTATGAGGAGAGGCTGCAGGAACTGGGCTTGTTTAGTTTGCAGAAGAGAAGCGTGAGGGGGGATTTGATAGCAGCCTTCAACTACCTGAAAGGGGGTTCCAAAGAGGATGGATCTAGACTGATCTCAGTGGGAGCTGATGACAGAACAAGGAGCAATGGTCTCAAGTTGCAGTGCGGGAGGTTTAGGTTGGATATTAGGAAAAACTTTTTCACTAGGAGGGTGGTGAAGCCCTGGAATGCGTTACCTAGGGAGGTGGTGGAGGAATCTCCTTCCTTAGAGGTTTTTAAGGCCTGGCTTGACAAAGCCCTGGCTGGGATGATTTAGTTGGGGTTGGTCCTGCTTTGAGCAGGGGGTTGGACTAGATGACCTCCTGAAGTCTCTTCAGCCCCTAATTTTCTATGATTCTATGAATTTGTCCTGTGACGAGACCTCCAGGAATACGTCCAGCCAGCGCTGGCCACTCTAGCTGTGGCAGCATCTCTTCTGCTCCGCCGCACGGAAGGCTGGGAGACATTGTGTCTGAGGGCCGTGCGGTGCATCACGGGGGAATCACATTCTGACCCCGGCACCTGTTCTAACCTGCTCCCAGGGGCTAAGGAAGAGGGAGGGGAGGAGCCAGAAGTCCCCCGAAGGGGAAGTAGGGCTAGATTCTGTCCCCTTGGGGCTGTCATAGGAACACAGGAACTGCCAGACCCCATCAGACCTGAGGTCTGTCTAGCCCAGCATCCTGCCTCTGAAAGTGGCCGGCACCAGGGCCATTATTTGCTATGGGGTGGGAGTTGGGGGGCAGTTGCTCCCCCAACCTTGGTGTTTGTGTGTCGTCCCCCCCCCCCCGACTTTTCATACTGCTCGCCAGCCGGCGCTGTGGTGTCTCCCCAAGGCCTGTGTGTGCTGCTGTGGGGTGGGCTGGGTCAGGGCTGCTAATCGCCACATTGTCAGCAGCACCTCTCTGCCCCCCAGCCAGCCAGGTCGCAGCACTGGCAGCTTGGGCTGGAGCTGAGGATGGAGTGAATGAGCCAGTCCCACTCCCTGTCCTAGGGCCAGTCACTGGTGAGACAGCCCCCTTCCGCCCCCAACTCACACACACTCCTCGGGATAGGACCAGCCCGCCAGCTCCCCGCCCCCTGACTAGGATGGGACTGGCCCACTAACCCCCCACGAGTAGCCGTGGCCTCGAGGGGGAGGTGGGAGTGGCGATGATGACACAACTTTGCCCACCCCAAAATTTTTAAGGAATGATGCCCTGGCTGACACCAGATGCTTTACATGAATGGTTTTCAAACTTCCTTTTGGGGGACCCAGTTGAAGAAAATTGTTGATGCCCACGACCCAGTGGAGCTGGGGATGAGGGGTTTGAGGTGTGGGAGGGGCTCAGGGCTGGGGCAGAGGGTTGGAGTGCGGGAGTGAGGGCTGCAGGGTGGGGCCAGTAATGAGGGGTTCAGGTTGTGGGAGGGGGCTTTGAGTTGGGGCAGGGGGTTGGGGTGCAGGAGGGGGTCAGGGCTCTGGGGTGGGGATGAGAGGTTTGGGGTGCAGGAGGGGCTATGGGTTTAGGAGGGTTCAGGGTTGAGGCAGGGATTTGGGGTGCAGGAGGGGGTCAGGGCTCTGGAGTGGGGATGAGAGGTTTGGGGAGCAGGAGGGGCTATGGGTTTGGGAGGGTTCAGGGCTGGGTCAGGGAGTTGGGGTGCAGGAGGGGGGTCAGGGCTCTGAGCAGGGGTTCCAGGCTTTTTTAATGTCCCGGTCGGCGGTGCTGACCAGAGAAAGGTGACCCAGTGCCTTGCATGCCGCGACCCAGCAGTGGGTCATGACCCACGGTTTGAAAAACACTGCGTTAGAGGAAGTGTGAGAACTCAACTGATGGGAGAAAAAGCCCATTCATCAAAACCAAACCAGTTCATGGGAAAGGGTTTGGTCTCCATGAATTTCCCATGTGGGGATAGTCTGTGTGTGTGTGGGGGGGGGGGTGATTGGGGGCAGAAGTTGATGTCTAAACATCCCATTCTGACATTCGCTGAATGAAAAGTTCTAGTTTTGGGATTGACACTTCATTTTAAAATGTAAGTGAATTTAGAATTTTAAAAACTATAAAACATAGATACACACTAAAAAGGATGAAATCAAAAAGAAACGTTTAGAAGTGATCAGAACGAAAGGGGACCCGATCTGAATTTTTTTTTTTTTCATATTTTCAGTTTGTGACTATTTTAAAGATTTCAATTTTTCCTCCTGATTCAGGACGGGAAAGATTTTTGGACAGCTTGACAATTCTCATGGAGCGTGTAAAACTGTTCCCAGCCCATGTCTAGTAAGAACGGATAATCTGCCCCCTAGTCTGGTCTCCTGTAGTCAGAGATAGAGATCGGCATGAACCCTGAAACACAAGGTTTAATAGCCCTTACAAAATTTTGTTCTTGTTAATTATGGTAACTGGCTATTCTTGTAAATCTTTTTTAGAACCCTGTTAATGGCAAAAGGATATCACAACATCTATGTCCCTTTAATTCAATTCAACCAAAGGAACAGAACCTACTCAGTACGACAATTCGTCTGCTCTTCAGCAACGGGAAATATATGGGACTGTAATGGGGTGCACTGACCTCTCGTGAGCACCCCCTGGTCCAGTGTGTGTGCCTGCAGGTTTTCCCTCCATTTCCTCTGTGGGCTGCTGCGCTTGCCAAGCCGGTCTTCAGTGACTCAGCCCTCCAACCGAGTCACACTCGGTCCGGGTGCGAAACAAACAACCCCCTTCCTGGGTACACAGTCCAAACTGTCCTTCAGCCCTCCCTGGGCTCAGTCTTTAATCAGTCCGACAAGGCCCATCACGGTACCCTCGCTTGGTCTGGCTAGGTTGCAAGGCTCCTACTCTGCAATTGAGCAGCATCCCAAAGGCTTCTTCCCGGGGGCTCCTTGCCTATACTTGAGTCCTCAGTTATTCCAGCCTTCCTGCTGAGCCAGGTTCACTGACCACAGCTCCTCGCTGAGTCAGTCCCAGGGCAGCCCCCTTCCCTGGGGGGCCACAGTTCTAATTCCCTTCCTTAGGGTGCAGCCACTTCCCGCAGTGGCTGGTGGGGGGGGGAGGGACTTGCTCCCACCCACTGGTCCGGGTCCCAACCCAGGGACCCTTTAAGCATAGCAGCCTCGTGATGCGTCTCTTTACTAATTGCTGCTCTACGTTTCCCTGGGTCACTTCCCCGTAGCCCACCTTTGAGTCTGGCAACCAGTCAGAAGCTATTCGCTCGCTCACCTAGTCCCTGCCAGCAACTGATCTGCCCAGCCCTTTCAGCCCCTGGAGCCAGTCCCCCAGCCCCTGCCAGCAGACTAGGGTGACCAGATGTCCCAATTTCATAGGGACAGTCCTGATATTTGGGGCTTTTTTTTTATATGGGCTCCTATTATCCCCCCACCCCCACCCCCAATCCCAATCCCAATCCCAATCCCAATCCCAATCCCAGCCCCAGCCCCACCCCCACCCCCACCCCCACCCCCACCCCCAATCCCAATCCCAGCCCCACCCCCACCCCCATCCCAATCCCAATCCCAATCCCAATCCCAATCCCAATCCCAATCCCAATCCCAATCCCAATCCCAATCCCAATCCCAATCCCAATCCCAATCCCAATCCCAATTTTTCACACTTACTATCTGGTCACCCAACAGCTCTCATGCTGGGCCTCCAGATCTCACACTGGCCCTGCAGCTCCTATTATATGGCCTGCTGAGCCCTGATTGGCTGCTCCCTGCAGAGTCTCTCATTGGCTGCTTCCCCTGCAGCCACTCTAGCCCACTTGAAGGACCTCTACTGCTCCTTTCCTGGGATGGGCATGGCAGGACCCGGAGACCTCCAGCCCACCCCCTCACTGGGACACCAGGCTGGCTGGTGAGGACTCTGTTAAGAACTGGCAAAGTTAATCTCTGCTTCCTTAGCTCAGGGCATCAGCCCTCCTTCATCAAAGACCTTCGCCATCTTAGGGACTTTGGACTCCTCCCTTCTTTCAGCTCTGGCTGGCCTGAGGATTGCAAGATGCAGATTCCATCTCGATAACCCAGGCTTGTGTCTCCTCATTGCAGCTCTTTTGCAACATACTGTAGCAGCTGGGGCTAACCTGACAGCTGCTCTGGGCCTCCCACTGGTGCAGTATGGGGCTGCTCTCCTTTTACATAGGACAGAATGAGAGAGCGTAACATCCCTGTGCACCACACTCTGCCTTGGCTGCCGGTTCCCTTCCAACTGAAATTCAGGGTATGGGTCGTCATCTGCTATCTCTGAGGTCAGCCCCTCGTTAGCCCTAGTGCAATCTGGAGACAAGCTTCTCTAAACAACAGGCCCTGACCCTGGAATTTGACCTGCCAGAAATACATTGTCCAAACTGTAAGATAACTCTTCATTTCGTCTTTCTGGTAGCATCCGACACTGGATTCCCCAGCTATTTAGAGCCGGAGCGTCACATAAGCAATTGTGCATGCAAAGAGATGGGCACATATGCATGCCTATTTGTGTAGGTAATTGTGATTGCCTGCACACATTTGGTATTTGCATGTGCAAATGGCCAGTTATACAAATAAGAACAGTGTTGCTGCTGACCAAGGAGCAGAAAGCTCTTTGTTCTACTTAGCGTTTTAATAAAATCGCAGTCAGTCTCCAACCATAGCTGTAACTGTCCTAGCATTTTCTGCTGTGAGATCCACGAGGGTTTGCAGCAAAATTGCAGGTTTCAGAGTAACAGCCGTGTTAGTCTGTATTCGCAGAAAGAAAAGGAGTACTTGTGGCACCTTAGAGACTAACGAATTTATTTGAGCATGAGCTTTCGTGAGCTACAGCTCACTTCATCAGATGCATACCGTGGAAACTGCAGCAGACTCTATATATACACAGAGAATATGAAACAATACCTCCTCCCACCCCACTGTCCTGCTGGTAATAGCTTATCTAAAAGCCATTTCCAGCACAAATCCAGGTTTTCTCACCCTCCACCCCCCCACACAAATTCACTCTCCTGCTGGTGATAGCCCATCCAAAGTGACAACTCTTTACACAATGTGCTGACAAAGGAGGTGCTGTTGTCATCATGAATAGGTCGGAATATGAACAAGAGGCTGCTCGGCAGCTCTCCAACACGAGTTTCTACAAGCCATTACCCTCTGATCCCACTGAGAGTTACCACAAGCAACTACAGCATTTGCTCAAGAAACTTCCTGAAAAAGCACAGGATCAAATCCGCACAGACACACCCCTGGAACCCCGACCTGGGATATTCTATCTGCTACCCAAGATCCATAAACCTGGAACTCCTGGGCGCCCCATCATCTCAGGCATTGGCACCCTGACAGCAGGATTGTCTGGCTATGTAGACTCCCTCCTCAGGCCCTACGCTACCAGCACTCCCAGCTACCTTCGAGACACCACTGACTTCCTGAGGAAACTTCAATCCATCGGTGATCTTCCTGATAACACCATCCTGGCCACTATGGATGTAGAAGCCCTCTACACCAACATTCCACACAAAGATGGACTACAAGCCGTCAGGAACACTATCCCCGATAATGTCACGGCTAACCTGGTGGCTGAACTTTGTGACTTTGTCCTTACCCATAACTATTTCACATTTGGGGACAATGTATACCTTCAGATCAGCGGCACTGCTATGGGTACCCGCATGGCCCCACAGTATGCCAACATTTTTATGGCTGATTTAGAACAACGCTTCCTCAGCTCTCGTCCCCTAAAGCCCCTACTCTACTTGCGCTATATTGATGACATCTTCATCATCTGGACCCATGGAAAAGAAGCCCTTGAGGAATTCCACCATGATTTCAACAATTTCCATCCCACCACCAACCTCAGCCTGGTCCAGTCCACACAAGAGATACACTTCCTGGACACTACAGTGCTAATAAACAATGGTCACATAAACACCACCCTATACCGGAAACCTACTGACCGCTATTCCTACCTGCATGCCTCCAGCTTTCACCCTGACCACACCACACGATCCATCGTCTACAGCCAAGCTCTGCGATACAACCGCATTTGCTCCAACCCCTCAGACAGAGACAAACACCTACAAGATCTCTGTCAAGCTTTCTTACAACTACAATACCCACCTGCGGAAGTAAAGAAACAGATTGATAGAGCCAGAAGAGTTCCCAGAAGTTACCTACTACAGGACAGGCCTAACAAAGAAAATAACAGAACGCCACTAGCCGTCACCTTCAGCCCCCAACTAAAACCCCTCCAACGCATTATTAAGGATCTACAACCTATCCTAAAGGATGACCCAACACTCTCACAAATCTTGGGAGACAGGCCAGTCCTTGCCTACAGACAGCCCCGCAACCTGAAGCAAATACTCACCAACAACCACATACCACACAACAGAACCACTAACCCAGGAACTTATCCTTGCAACAAAGCCCGTTGCCAATTGTGCCCACATATCTATTCAGGGGACACCATCACAGGGCCTAATAACATCAGCCACACTATCAGAGGCTCGTTCACCTGCACATCCACCAATGTGATTTATGCCATCATGTGCCAGCAATGCCCCTCTGCCATGTACATTGGTCAAACTGGACAGTCTCTACGTAAAAGAATAAATGGACACAAATCAGATGTCAAGAATTATAACATTCATAAACCAGTCGGAGAACACTTCAATCTCTCTGGTCACGCAATCACAGACATGAAGGTCGCTATCTTAAAACAAAAAAACTTCAAATCCAGACTCCAGCGAGAAACTGCTGAATTGGAATTCATTTGCAAATTGGATACTATTAATTTAGGCTTAAATAGAGACTGGGAGTGGCTAAGTCATTATGCAAGGTAGCCTATTTCCTCTTGTTTTTTCCTACCCCCCCCCCCCCCGCTGTTCTGGTTTAACTTGGATTTAAACTTGGAGAGTGGCCAGTTTGGATGAGCTATTACCAGCAGGAGAGTGAGTTTGTGTGTGTATGGGGGTGGGTTTTTGGAGGGGGGTGAGGGAGTGAGAGAACCTGGATTTGTGCAGGAAATGGCCTAACTTCATTATCATGCACATTGTGTAAAGAGTTGTCACTTTGGATGGGCTATCACCAGCAGGAGAGTGAATTTGTGTGGGGGGGTGGAGGGTGAGAAAACCTGGATTTGTGCTGGAAATGGCTTTTAGATAAGCTATTACCAGCAGGACAGTGGGGTGGGAGGAGGTATTGTTTCATATTCTCTGTGTATATATAGAGTCTGCTGCAGTTTCCACGGTATGCATCTGATGAAGTGAGCTGTAGCTCACGAAAGCTCATGCTCAAATAAATTCGTTAGTCTCTAAGGTGCCACAAGTACTCCTTTTCTTTCTGCAGCAAAATTGTTACCCAGTAGATGGCGGAGCATCTCCGCGAATGTTCAACAGCTCTGGGTTCTTGTAAGAACATTTCACTGACTTTCACTTGCTGGAAGCATATTTGTTAGCACTCAGGGGTCATGTAGGAGCCAGGATAGTTTTCAAAAGGATAATGTATACAGCAAACCAAAATATTTGAGAATTTGATTCTTTCACCGACCGGTTCTCAAGCCGTTCCCCAAGGTCCAGCCCTTTTTAAGACACTCAGCTGCCTCTGCCCCAACCTCCCAGTCCTGACTTCGCACCGCGCCTTGCCCACCCTGGGCTAGGCTGAGAGTTTCCCCTCCACTCTGTCTAGGCCCAGGAGGGACTCCGGAGAGGAACTGTGACTCACAGAGATGCCTGAGTCATGGTTCCTGCCAAGCCCCTGTGCTGTACGGGGCTGCGGGGAACAGCGCGCTGAGTCAGCTCAATACCAGCGCAGGCCCAGCAGCTCCCTGTATCCCTACCCCACGCCCCAAACCCGCTTGGGTGTGGAGTTTGTGGGGCAGGGGGAAGCACTGGACAGGCAGGCCCTGTTGTCTCCCTGTGTCTGGAGCCAAGATCCGGGTAGGTCTCTGCAGCTTCTGTAACCTCTGTGCAGCGCCCAGTCTCGCCCCTGACAAAGTCCTAGTAGGGGACGCGTAAGAAGCCAGGACGCAGTAAAGCTGGCTGCGATGGCCTGGGTGTGGCAGCTTGGTTCTATCCCTGCTATTTTTAAATCTGGGCCCTGTATTTCCTGCGCAGGCTGGTGACAGCGCGAATAGGCACGACTGCCGGGTGCGGTTCCGCACAGAGCCGCCTTCCATCAGCCCGGCTAAAGAACATTCTGGGCTGGGCTGAGGACCCACCGCTTCTGGTCTCCCTTCCTCCAATTTCCTCAGCCCTCACTTTCCAGGGCCCCGAGCGGTTTGGGTCTGTCCTTCCCTTTGTCTGGCCAGGCTAGCGCCACCCACCAGCAGCACCCACCCCCATCCCTCCCCCCCATCCCGCCCCCCGGAACAGCGACAGTTATACCCAGAGCGGCACAGGGCCACATCTACACTGCACTGTCTGGGCTTGTGGACTCAGTGTTTCCAAGCCCATGCTGCATGGTGAGCCTGGGCTTACAATTGCTTGACCCGGGTCTTCCAGCCACGCCAACGTGTCCATACTGCACTACGCAGATCTTCCGATTCAGGTCTGTGGCGTGAACTGCATCCACACGGCAAAGCAACAGGCTCCGATCCACCCCCACTGCAGGGCCCTAGGACCCGGGTCCTGAATTTTTGCGGACCTGAGTCAGCCTGCTTTGTATAGGTTGGCTTGGGCTCAAACCCGAGTCTCTTCCTGGCCTTAATACGCAGTGTAGACACCCAAGGAAACATGCGCCACTGAAAGGCCCACGCGGGAGTGCGGCTGGAAGATTCATGTGCCCACCGCAGTACCACCGCTCTATCCAGCTAACTTCGGTGCTTACATGGCCCCCGCACCCCGGGTCGGAGCGCCTCACAGTCTGGGAATGTATCTCTCTTCACATCACCTCTGTGAGGCAGGGAAGTGCCAGTATCCCAGTTGAAATCAGTGGAAGTTAGGAGCCTAAATACCTTTGAGGATCTTGGCCTAACTGCCTTAGGAGCCTCCCATTTTCAAAAGTGATGCAGGCCCTTCGAGCCTTTCCGGGAGAGGTGGGCCCTTAAGCACCAAAGTCACTTTGGAAAATGGGACTTAGGCACCTAAGTCATGTACATCTACATGGTGGGAAATAAACTCAGGCAGCGAGTAAAGAGCTGGGTAAATATTCCAGTTTGGACTGGAGCTTGGGCTCTGAAACCCACTCCCCACCCTGGCTTCAGAGCCAGACCTCCAGCATCCACACAGCTGTTTTTAGCGCCATGGCACAAGCCCACCTCTGCAGACTCAAGCTGCTGCAGGGGCAGTGTAATGGTGCGAGACTCACCCAGCGGCGCCTCCTGCTGGCTGTCTGGGAATTAGCTCTTTTTACCAGCTCCAGAGCACCCTCTGCCAGTGTCTTGCTGTCCCTGGCCCCCGTGTCCCTCCCGGACCCTGGTGCCCTTTTACCTGGGGTGCTGCCCGTCCAGGCAATACCCTGCAGATCTGGGTCTCCCCTCCCTGGGGAACCGCCACCCTCTATCCCCACCTTGCCTCAGCCTATGGGCTACTGCCAGTCACCATCTAGCCCCCTTTCACTGAGGCTGACTAAAGTTTGTATAAGCCAGTCATCATAGGCAAGGGGGCCTTCCTCGGCACTCTGGATCCTGGTCCTGGGCAAGGACTTCAACACCACCCTCGAGGACCGGGACCGCTCAGGAGTCGAGACATCCCAGGCAGCCGCGGGCGTCTTCAGGGAGATCGTGGATCATCACTCCCAGTGGAAGTCTGGCACGACCACCACCGGACGACGATGTTACCTTTACTTATGTCCAGGTGGAGGGGGTTTGGTCGTGCCACTCCCAGTTGGACCGCATTTATATCTCGCGTTTCCATCTGGCACGAGCCTACGCCTCCGGCATCCGGCTGGCCCCGTTCTCGGATCACCACTTGGTGACCGTGACAGCCTCTCTCAGTTCGGGGCCGGCCTATTGCCATTTTAATAACAGCTTGCTGGAGGACTTGGGCTTCGTTGCGTCCTTCCAGGAGTTCTGTTTGGCCTGGCGGGGGCAGCGGCATGCCTTTCACTCGGCAAGGCGGTTGTGGGATGTGGGGAAGGTGTGCGCACGGCTCTTCTGCCGTTACTACTCCTGGAGTGCCACCCGACGGAGGGATGCGGTGATAGGGCATTGGAGCGGGAGGTTTTAGAGCTAGAGAGGCGTCTCACCTCCGGCCCCGAGGATCCACCCCTCCGTGCAGCATACCGGAAGAAGAGGGAGGAGCTCCAGGCCCTGGAGGACCATCGAGCCTGGGGCGCTTTTGTTCGATCCCGCATCCGCCTCCTTTGGGAGATGGATTGCGGCTCCTACTTCTTCTACACCCTGGAGAAAAGGAGGGGGGCCAAAAAGCACATCACCTGCCTCCTGGCGGAGGCCGGGACCCCCCTCACAGATCCGGAGGAGATGCATGGAAGGGCCAGGGCCTTCTACGCTAACCTTTTCTCCCCAGATCCGACCGACACTGATGTTCGCAGGGTGCTCTGGACCGAACTCCCGATGGTCAGCGTGGGCGACCGAGACCAGCTGGAGTTACCTCTCTCTCTGGCCGAGCTCTTGGAAGCCCTCCGTCGCATGCCCACTAATAAATCTCTGGGCATGGATGGGCTGACCATGGAGTTCTACCATGTGTTCTGGGACGTCCTCGGCCTGGACCTTGTCATCGTCTGGGCCGAGTCCTTGCAAAGCGGGGTCCTCCCTCTCTCATGCAGGTGAGCTGTGCTCGCCTTATTGCCGAAAAAGGGGGACCTCTGCGACTTACGGAATTGGAGTCCCGTCTCGCTCCTCAGCATGGACTACAAGGTCGTAGCGAAGGCCATCTCGCTGTGGCTGGGGTCCGTGCTGGCGGATGTGGTCCATCCTGACCAGACCTACACCGTCCCGGGCCGGACCATCTTTGACAACTTGTATTTGGTCCAGGACCTCTTGGAGCTGGGGCGTAGGGATGGTCTGTCATTCGCCCTCCTGTCGCTGGACCAGGAGAAGGCGTTTGACAGGGTGGACCACGGGTATCTCCTGGGCACCCTGCGGGCATTCGGCTTCAGGCCCCAGTTTGTAGGCTTTCTCCAGGTGCTGTACGCCGATGCAGAGTGTCTGGTCAGGCTCAACTGGACTCTGACCAAGCCGGTCAGCTTCGGGCGGGGAGTACGGCAAGGGTGCCCCCTCTCGGGCCAGCTGTATACTCTGGCGATCGAGCCCTTCCTCTGTCTCCTCCGCCAGAGGTTGACGGGGTTGGCGCTTCAGGAGCCGGAACTGCGGCTGGTCCTGTTGGCGTACACCGACAACGTGCTCCTCATAGTCCAGGACCCAGACGACCTGGTGGAGGCCTGCCAGGCTATTTACTCGGCGGCCTCCTCTGCCCGGGTCAACTGGGTCAAGAGCTCTGGCCTGGTGGTCGGGGACAGGTGGCAAGTGAGTTCCCTCCCACCTGCGCTTCAAGCCATCCGCTTGCTCTATCTTGGCGTTTATCTATCCGCCACACATCCTTCTCCGCCGGAGAACTGGCAGGATTTGGAGGCCAGGGTGGGTGAGCGGCTGCGGAGATGGACAGGACTTTTCTGGTGTCTCTCCCTGCGAAGAAAGGTGCTGGTGCTGAACCAACTGATCCTGTCCATGCTCTGGCACCGACTCAACACCCTGAGCCAGGCCCCGAGGATCCTGGCCAGGCTCCAGAGGATGGTGCTGGAGTTCTTCTGGCCGGGGCTGCACTGGGTCTCTGCAGGGGCTCTGAGTCTTCCTCTGGAGGAGGGAGGACAGGGCCTGGTTTGCTTGTGCAGCCAGGTCCATGTTCTTCCGCCTCCAGGCCCTGCAGAGACTCCTTTACGGTGCAGGTAGTCCGGCGTGGAGCACGTTGGCGCACGCCTTCCTCCGCCGCCTCTGAGGGCTCCGATATGACCGGCAGCTCTTTTTTCTCCATCCGAGAGGCCTTCCGTGAGACCTCTCCGAGCTGCCGGTCTTCTTCCAGGACCTCCTGTGGACATGGAAGCTTTTTTCAGCGATCAGGTTATTTGTGGCCACTGAGGGAGTGGACCTCCTCGCGGAGCCCCTGCTACACAACCTCGATCTCCGTGTGCAGGTGGCGGAGTCTCCCTCGGTGTTTCGGAGGTTGGTCCTGGCAGAAACCACCAGAGTCGGAGACCTCCTGGACTACGACGGGGGGACTGGGAGGTGCCTCGCACGCTTGGTCGACGCATGGGGCTCTCCACCCTTACGACCCCTAGGTGCGTACTCCAGGAGGTGAAGGCCGCCTTGTCACCCGATTCTTTCGTTTTCCTGCGGAGAGCCCTGTGAGAGGATGCTCCCCGCCCACCCCTCACCCCTGGCTCTCTGGACATTATTCTTGGGCCCGTTCCGTGAGCCCCCCCCGGCCTCCCTGCTCCCACGCTCTGAGCCAGCTGCATACTCTGCAGCCGGTCCGGTTTCGAACCATGCCCAGAAACCATCTGTACACGCTCGTCCTCCATACATTGCATTTTCTCACCCTTGTGTCCCGCCCCGACACCAAATGGTGGGACTGTCTTCCACCTAGAGAGGGTGAGGAGCCCTGATGGGCCAGCCTTTTTTCCACCTTGGTCCCACAGCCCGCCGGGGACATCCACTGGCGGCTCCTTCATGGAGCCATGAGCACGGGCATGCACCTGGCGCGGTTCACCCCTATACTTGAGGCCTGCCCCTTTTGCGGCGTGAGGGAGAACCTGGCGCACGCCTATCTCGAATGCGCCAGGTTGCAGCCCCTATTCCGGCTCCTCCAGAACCTCTTGTTGAGGTTCTGGCTGCACTTTTCCTCGCACTTATTCCTTTTCGCACACCCTATCCATAGCCTCACGAAGTCGCGAGACCGCCTCATCAACCTCCTCCTGGCTCTGGCCAAAGTCTCCATCTATAATACCAGGAGGAGGATGTTGGACGAGGTGGTGCTCTGCGACTGCGGGGCCTGTTTCCATTCCTCCCTAGTTTCACGCATCCGGGCAGAGTTCCACTGGGCAGAGTCCGCTGGCTCCCTCGACAGCTTTGAGGAGCAGTGGGCGCTGTTCGGGGTTCTCTGCTCAGTGTCCCCATCCGGTAGCCTCGTTTTGAACCTATGACCTTCACTCTGATCCCTGTTTTTCATTAATTGTGCCCTGTAATCAGTTGGTCCCTGGGTCCAGTGGGGGAGGAGCCTTTAAAACTTCCCGGGTTTTCCAATACGACCCTGCTACAGGCAGTCATCAGTGTAGACCTGTCCTCTGGCCCTTCTGAAAACATTCCCCAGAGAGTCTATTTGTTCTCTGGGGATGGCGCTGGAGTCTTTTGAAAAATTGGCCTTAAACTTTTATTTGGATTCTTAAATGCAAAAGAGAGACAAGAAAAGGAGCCACTGCCTAAAGTCTGCTGAACAGAATGGCGTCTGATTCAGGAGGGAATCCCAGTGACCTGCTCCCCCAGGAAGGGTGTGGCTGTAGACATCCTTACTGACTTATGGGTTGATAGATAATTGTCGCTTGGGCTGTTTTTCATCTAGCATAGTCCACATTGCGTTTTATGTCATGTCTTAAAAGAAGCACAATAGTCTACACAGCACAGAAAGGGGAAAGAGACCATGTTTGCAGCAGTATTCTTTGAGTGCAGATGTGGTCGCCCCATCTCAAAAAAGATAGATTGGCATTGGAAAAGGTTCAGAAAAGGGCAACAAAAATGTTTAGCAAAAAGAAAAGGAGTCCTTGTGGCACCTTAGAGACTAACCAATTTATTTGAGCATGAGCTTTCGTGAGCTACAGCTCACTTCATCAGATGCATACCGTGGAAACTGCAGCAGACTTTATATATACACAGAGAATATGAAACAATACCTCCTCCCACCCCACTGTCCTGCTGGTAATAGCTTATCTAAAGTGAGCAACAGGTTAGGCCATTTCCAGGATTTGTGCTAGAAATGGCCTAACCTGTTGCTCACTTTAGATAAGCTATTACCAGCAGGACAGTGGGGTGGGAGGAGGTATTGTTTCATATTCTCTGTGTATATATAAAGTCTGCTGCAGTTTCCACGGTATGCATCTGATGAAGTGAGCTGTAGCTCACGAAAGCTCATGCTCAAATAAATTGGTTAGTCTCTAAGGTGCCACAAGGACTCCTTTTCTTTTTGCGAATACAGACTAACACGGCTGTTACTCTGAAAAATGTTTAGAGGTATGGAACAGCTGCTGAATGAGGAGAGATGAATAAGACTGGGCCTTTTCACCTTGGAAAAGGGACGACTAAGGGGGCATATGATTGAGGTCTATAAAATCATGGAGAAAGTAAATAAGGAGGTGTTATTTACTCCTTCTCATAACTCAAGAACTAGAGGTCACCCAATGAAATTAATAGTCGGCAGGTTTAAAACAAACAAAAGGAAGTATTTTTTTCACACAACGCACAACCTGTGGAACTCCTTGCCAGAGGATGTTGTAAAGGCCAAGATTATAACAGGGTTCAGAAAAGAACTAGATAAATTCATGGAGGGTAGGTCCATCTATGGCTATTAGCCAGGATGGGCAGGGATGGTGTCCCTAGCCTCTGTTTGCCAGAAGCTGGGAATGGGTGACTTGGTGATCACCTGTTCTGTTCATTCCCTCAGAAGACAGGATACTGGGCTAGATGGACCTTTGGTCTGACCCAGTATGCTGTTCTTTTTTAGCACTGACTGTCATTGACATATCCAGGCACTAGATTTGGGTCTGCAGTCGGACAGCTCTGTGACAGCAATTGCACTGGAAATCACTCCATACGCAGAAATGTTCCGGGAGTCAATTGCACCCCAGAAAAGTACAGGTGCAAAAAGAAGTGAGGCAGAAAAGTCAGCTCCTTAATCACTTCATAGAACCGGACTTTCATAAAAGCTCAGCCACTACAGTCGGCCCTGATTTTCAAATGCACCCAGCACGCTGGTTGCATGATAGATGCTGAGGGCTTTCCGAAATCTGGCTACTTATTTAGGTATGTACGGGAGAGCTGAGCTGTTTGGAAAAATCTGGCCCACACTGTGCCTGAGAGTTACTAGAAATCTGAGCCATTTGCTGTTGGCCCAGCTTTCTTTGCCACTACCCCGGCTTATCTGTAAACAGTCCCCCGAGACAAAAGCGCAATCAGCAAATCAGTTCATACATCCTCTGCCTCTCCTGCATCGAGGTATCTGATGTAAAAACCCAGCTGGCATCTTATCAGAACATCTGACAACCACTACAGCAGCTGTCTTATATCCCGTGTAATTAACACGGAGATGGACCCTTTAAACAGATGGCCCCCTAACTCCTGCACTGAGTCCCTATGCTGAAATCCACAGCACTCTGTCAGAGGAAAGGGCCACATGTGCATGGTTGTGGGATTGGTCCATGGGGATTTCCAGGAAATAACTTTTCTTCTTTCAAATAACTCTGCTTGTTCCACTAACTCCCACAATTACATCATACCAGCATCCTCACAATTTCCACAGCAACCAACTACAGTGCCCCCAACGCCCATAGGACTAGCCAACCTGTGCTCATTACAGAACCTCAGTGGGGAGGGAGAAGGCAAAAGGTCATTTGCCCCCCTTTTGCGGCTGCCTGATTTTGGGGCCTGCCAGAGGCTGGCTTGGTCCCCAACATAAGTTAGAGCAGCCCCAGTGCTGGGGGAACTTCCAGCTGACCAGATGGGGAGGGTTACCATATGTCCGTATTTTCCCGGACATGTCTGGCTTTTTGGTTTTTAAATTGCCATCCGGGAGGAATTTTTAAATATCTAAAAACATCCGGGATTCTGCCATTATTATTTTTCCCCAAAGAAGAGTTGATCATTCAAGAAAGAGAGTGAATGTTGATCATTCGAGAAAGAAAGTGAATGTTGATCACTCAAGAGTGTGCCCACTTTATCCCCCTAGCTCCCAGCGCTTGCACCGCGAAACAGCTGTTTCACGTGGCTGGGAGGGAGTGGGGAGGAGGGGGAACGCGGCGCATTCAGGGGAGGAGGCAGGGCCGGGGTGGGGATTTGGGGAAGGGGTCCAATGGGGAAGGGAGGGGGCGGAGTTGGGGCGGGGACTTTGGGGAAGGGGTTGGAATGGGGGCAGGGAAGGGGTGGAGTTGGGGCAGGGCCGGGGGGCAGGGGGCGCGAGCAAATACCCGCCCGTGGAGTGTCCTCTTTTTTGAATGTTCAAATATGGTAACCCTAAGATGGGCCTGGGCTTTATGGGCATTTCATGCAAAGATGCTATTGCAGAACAGAGAATCAGACCTGATGGTTTTAAGCAGGCAATAAGAAGCAGGAATGGGCAAATTCCTACTGGGCTAGTCTCCACTCAGCATACACATGCAGCAATAAGAGGAGCTATGCAGGTGCCTAACTCTCATTGGGGTCAAGAGGAGTTAGGTGCCTGAATGCATTTGCAGATCTGGAGCTACATCAACTAGCCGCGGATCTAGGTTTTTACAATGGTGGGTGCACGACTGGCCGCACTTGGCTTGGTAAGTAAATTAAATGTGTGCGGCTATCTCAGGGGATGGGCTCCCCTTGAAGGAATGCACTGACACTCAGTTCTGAGGTGCATACTTACCACCTTTACGGACCATGTCTGCACTGCCCAAGGATTCACACAGCACAAGCTGACCTCTCAAATCCCCAGCATGCACTGGCCCCTGGAAAACCTGATGGCTCCTTTGCGGGCAGCTCCTCTGCAGTTGCTCCAAAGACCTGGTCAGGAACACGGAAACAATCTTCCCAGGGCACTGCAGAGGGAAATTCATTTTCTTTAAGGGCCCAATCCAAGAAGAAGGGTGCCTGGCTGGAATGATATCTTTCCTTCATTCCTTTGGATAGTTGCTGAGTTATTTAGCACCAATTTGTTTCTCCTTTAAAACAATTAACATGCACCGGCCCCGCGGTACAGTTGAGCACAGATCAGCAAGGCAGAGCACAGGTTGGCCAGACCGAGGACGTGCGCGCATTGGCAGTGGTAATTGAGGAAGGTTACTGAGGTCTCTGCTTGCACAATGCTATTTTAGATTTCTGGAAGAAGCTTGTTGTCTTCAGATGTTTACTACAGATCTCCACCCTGCCGTGTCTTGCCTTTCCTGCCGCTCAGCTGCCTTGCTTCCTTTTCTGTACTCTGAACATGATCATGCCAGAAAGCACATGGCACAGACCTCAGTCATTATTGCTTCAGAGGCTGCAGGGCAATGGGGCCAGATCCTACTTCCACTGAACTCCGTGTGGGGATTTATAGGAAGCTTCCAGAGAAGCAAGAAGGCAGCGTCTCCCCAGCTTGCTAAGGGCTCACTGCCTCCCCAAGGGCTCTTTTAGGCGGTTTTAGTGTCCAAACTTCAGTCCAATCAACACAAACAGTTCCTCAGCTCATCCTGGGCTACAGCTCCCTGGGGCCTTTCCCCCTGTAGTGCTCAGGTTCCTTCTGCCTCCCCTCCCCAGGGACTCTGGCCCCTCACGTCCTAGCTCTCCAGGGCTCCCGAATCCCAGGGAGCAGGCAGTGAGAGCCCCAGCTCCCTTCTCTCTGCCCCTTGCCTGCCTGGCTCTCAGCCTGACTCACCGAGGTTCCCTCCCCCTCACCAGCTCGCTCCTTCTCCAAGCCCAAGTGCCCTCTTTCAGAGCTCAGCTGGGGTCAGCTGGCCAGTCACAGGTGCACTGACCCGGCTCCCCCTTGAAAGGCCAGTGTCACCCCAGGAACAAGGCCTACAACTAAGTACACATGCAAGCATGTGCCTGACAGCTGGTTTGTGCAGGAACATTCACAGCAGTGGAGGGAGAGCTTCCCATCTCCATAACTCTGCAGCAGATGGTTAACAATAACATTCTCATTCTTTCATGTATCCAGCATCCCCAGTCACCATGGTACAACCATTCCAAAGAGGGCAATGCACTAGTAGTACTTTGGGAAATATCCCTGAGTCTTTCCATTCCTGGGAAGAGGCTTTTCCATGCCATCATACATCTTGAATCTAGTGGGAATTGCCTCCACTTCTAAATAAAAGACAAATGATTTAAAGATTCTGAACACAAAAGATTTCTTGTGATGAGGGTTACGCACATATATTACTCAGCTGTTACAGAGTTTGCCTAATCGGACCAGACCATTAGCAGTTTGCAGTCTTTATCCACTTACATTAAAGTTTCATTCTCAAGCAGTTCTCATGATCAACTTTTCTTGGGACTTAGAACTCTCCAGAGAGCAATTTTATCTGGTCAGCAAAAAAAAAAACGTGGAGTCCTTGTGGCACCTTAGAGACTAACAAATGTATTTGGGCATAAGCTTTCATGGACTAGAACCCACTTCATCAGATGTATGAAGTAAAAGATACAGGAGCAGGTATAAATAATGAAAGGATGTGGGTTGCCTTACCAAGTGTTAGGTCAGTCTAATGAGATAAATCAATTAACAGCAGGATACCAAGGGAGGAGAAATAACTTTTGAAGTGGTAAGAGAGTGGCCCATTACAGACAGTTGACAAGAAGGTGTGAGTAACAGTTGGGAGAAATTGGTGTTGGGGAAATTAAGTTTAGGTTTTGTAATGACCCAACCACTCCCAGTCTTTATTCAGACCAAATCTGATGGTATCTAATTTGCAAATTAATTCCAGTTCTGCAGCCTTACGTTGGAGTCTGTTTTTGAAGTTTTTTTGTTGAAGAATTGCCACTTTGAGATCTGTTCTTGAGTGACCAGAGAGATTGAAACGTTCTCCTACTGGTTTTTGAATGTTATGATTCCTGATGTCAGATTTGTGTCCATTTATTCTTTTGCGTAGAGACTGTCCGGTTTGGGCAATGTACATGGCAGAGGGGCATTGCTGGCACATGATGGCATATATCACATTGGTAGATGTGCTGGTGAACAAGCCCTAGATGGTGTGGCTGATGTGGTTAGGTCCTATGATGGTGTCCCTTGAATAGATATGTGGACAGAGTTGGCACCGGGGTTTTTAGCAGGGTTTGGTCCCTGGGTTGGTGTTTTCGTTGTGTGGTATGTATTTGTTGGTGAGTATTTGCTTCAGGTTGGGGGACTTTCTGTAGGCAAGGACTGGCCTGTTTTCCAAGGTCTGTGAGAGTGAGGGGTCGTCCTTCAGGATAGGTTGTAGATCCTTGATGATGCGCCTGGGAGGTTTTAGTTGGGCGCTGAAGGTGATGGCTAGTGGCGTTCTGTTACTTTCTTTGTTGGGCCGGTCCTGTAGTAGGTGACTTAGAAGAATAAAATTTATGGCAGTGGTTTCTAAACGATGGTCCGCTGAGGACTTATGTTGAGCTGGTTGGTCACATGGTGCTGGCGTCTCGTCTTTCCGGGTGCTACCCTGCACTGAGAGACAACTCAAACGACATTCCGAATAGCCATTTGCCACGTCACAAACTGCTGTCATGCCACAAGGATACTATCTGATCCCCTAGGGGAGGGAATGGATGGCTGCCTCCACAAGACAATCTCTCTATGGAAACGTGGTCCATGCTATGAAAAAGTTTGGGAGCCCCTGGTTTATGGAATTTGATGTATGTTTCCGTCCTGATGCAAGCAAAACCAGAAGCAGCTGTGTTCATGGATTCAGCGTCCTATCGGAATATCAAATAGGCACTGTCTTGCCAGTGCAGGGTTCAGCAAGGATTTCCCCACCCGGATCAGTGTCCTAAAGAGGAATATACAGCAGATGCCCTCTTTACTACATTTCCCTTCCCAATTTTTTAGGTCTTTTAGTGCATTAGAAATAATTCTGCCCAATTCCCATTTCTCAACACATACATTTCGAAATACAATGGCTGAGATCCTCAGCTGGCATGAACTGGCATCCTTCCACTGAAGTCAATGGAGCTACAGGCATGTACAACAGCTGAGGATCTGGCCTGTTATTCCTTTGGTAACCGTCTGAAGTTCCAGGATTTCACAAAAAGTGTAGGGGATATGCCATGTGGCTTGTGTTAGTTTATACTAGGGCCTGAGCTCATCCCCAATTCCAAAACTGACAGCAGCCCTGGAAGGCTCACTTTACTTTCTCTGGTCATTGCATCAGGGTGTCCAAAATTTGCCACGGGTTTCCAATTTTTGTGCAATTAGGGAAATGTTCCAGTATTTCCAGCTATCCCTTGCATTCATAGTCCTCAAGGGACATAGTAGGGCTGATGCACGCTGCTGCTTTTCCGCTTTTGGCACATGGCATTGGGATATGAAGAAGTGGTGTTGGGCCACACTGTATTTGCTACAAAAGGTAAGTAATAGAGTCTGTGGTAAAGTGTGACAATGGAACATGTCTGTGGCATACAGACACTATGCACGTCAATGTCATTTGCCCATCCGTTTGGTCAATGCCTATACCAAGGGTTTGGCTCCAGGCTTGACTAGTTTGGGGATATTGCTTTGCCCAGCTCTCACATACTGTGGCAGGTCACGGACATTTTCTTTGCGGTGCAGCTGGCTCAGGGCAAGCTGTTTTGGAATTCTACAGCTGGAGAGAATTACAAGGGCTTTTTTAATGGTTATCTGATTAGTCAGAAAAGGCTTAAATTTAGAACTGTGAACTTGTTTGTGCAGTTAGGATCCAATAGTGCAATCTCTCCTTTCACAGAGCTCCGGCTGACTTACACCTGAAGGAGAGATGTGGTCCTTTAAATGGTTGAAGGTACTAGGATTAGAACTTAAGAGGCTGAGAGTGTTTTAAGTCCTGACTCTCTGTCTGGTTTCACTTTAATGAAACACAGTCAAACCCTAACTTCTGTGGTATCTACAGGTGCTCAGCACTTCTGAAGACCAGACCGTTAGTTGGGTGCCTACATAAGGATTTACATGCTCACTTTAGATACCTAGATTGGGAAACATTAGCCTTAATTAGGCCCCTTTTCAGGGAATCACCCCTCTTCAGGAAAGCACTTCAGCACTGACTTCACTTAAGTATTTGCTTAAGGCCCAGTGATATCAATGGGATTCAGGTAGGTTCTTAAGATTAAGAACATCCGTAAGTGCTTTCCTGAATCACAAGCTTGGGGCAGAAGAACTGGGGGAAAGGAGACCAGATTGGAAACGTATTTTTGTAAGGCGTCAATTCCAGGGGTGGAGCCCACAATTAAAAAAAAATAATTGCAACGATTGGTTATATAACTGTTTCCCCGAAAGCCTATACAGGTGAGGATTGTACAAGAGGAGTGTAGCAGGGCGGTCCCCCCGCTCCAGCCCTGAAGGGGTTAAAGCAGCCCTGGAGGGGGTTGGGGCTGGGAAAAGGGATTAAGAATGGTTGGGGGAAGCTGACTATGTAGCTGACCACAGCTGTGGCAGGCTCAATCAGGCCACAGCTGGCCCTATAAGAGGGCTGTGGGCCAGAAGCTGAGGAGTCTCACTCTAGCCTGGGAGTGGGAAGGGCTAGCTGCCTGAGAGCAAGGTACCTTAAGCGGAGCAGTGCTGGGGAAGGGCAAAGGGAGCTGGGGAGCTCCAGCCTGGTAAATGCTCAAAAGGTACTGGGGCTGCAGAGGGGCAGCCTGAGGATAGGCAGAGGCAGCTGGTCCAACCTCCTTGCCAGTGATGAGTGGCCATTACACTGCAGGCTGCCCCAGTGAGCGGGGGCTAGATGATGACTGGCAGTAGCCACTGAGGCAAGGTGGGTTTAGAGGGTTGGGGGTTCCCCTGCGGTGGGCAGAACCCCAGGGTAAGGGGCATTGGGGTCCAGGAGGGACACGGGAGCCCTAAGGCAGGTGAGACACCAGCCTGCAGAGGGCGCTCCAGGCTGGAAGAGCTAGTTCCAAGGACGACCACGAGGAGGTGCCGTGCCGGTGAGTAAGTGCTTTGCTACAAGGAGACA
This sequence comes from Eretmochelys imbricata, assembly GCF_965152235.1. NCBI lineage: Eukaryota > Metazoa > Chordata > Testudines > Cheloniidae > Eretmochelys > Eretmochelys imbricata. The sequence goes on along the minus strand of NC_135577.1, from coordinate 125,997,173 downwards.
AAGTGTTTGCTCCAGTGATATTCTCTCCTCACTCAGCTTAGAACAGGACGAATGGCTGCTAGGAAAGAAACTGCTTGGCCAACGAGGCCGGGAAGCAGCGCGGCGGCCAAAGGGTCTTGAAAGATCCGCAGGAGACAAGGCTTAAGGAGCCAAATCCTGCCCCGCTGGGGTGGAGAGAAGGAAAGTGGGAGAGACAACCCCACCTCTCAAACCTAGTGTCATGACCCACTGCTCTGAAACCCTGGACCGCATTACAGGAGCAGCCATGCTCCAACCCTCCACCTGGCAGCCTGCTGGCAATAGCTGACCTGGGACGCATGAAGCTCAGGCCCAGTGTGAGGCTCTGCCCCCCCCCCCCACGCTCCCCAGGTCTGATTGGTGGAGTCCCAAAACAGCTGGCTGGCCCTCCTTAACCCAACAGCAGAAACAGGAAGATGTTTGACCAACTGTGTGCTGCCCTGCGGGCCTTGTGCTTCCTACTCCCTCAGCTTGATTTCCTGGCATCTGACTCGTGGTTCTGATCTGCAGTTTGTCTCCTGCCTCTGATCTCCCAGTATCCCCACTCCAGCCTCGTGCCTATGGCCTCAGGCTTAGACTGCTAGGTCTGGCCCATGACCGTGCTGTGACAACCAGATTCTTAACTTAACTGACATCACCGGCCTGATACAGTTCCAACTTCAGGAGAAGGCATTTAACCCCCTAGGGGGAATTCTCCCATGCCTGGGAGGATTCAACCGTATATTCGTTCACTTTCTATAGTGCACTGTCATGGCTCAGGCATCCATCGCTCTAACTGGCTTAGAGTTGTTCTGTGTTGTGCCCTGCGGAGTTCCAAGAGGTGTTACCCACACACTCTAGGGCACCCCATCTTTACCCTTCTGTGGGCTCAAGGTGTAACCCGGTTAATTTAGGCACCCACCCTTCCCCAGTTCCTAAGGCTCTGGACATAACCTGGTTAATATAAGTACCAACCCTTACTCAGTTCCTAGGGCTCTGGTGTAATCTTCTGTGGGTTTATGGGGCCTTTTATTAGTGAAAGAGATTTACATGGTAATATCCTTAACCTCTATTTATTAACAGTCACCAAAACAGAATGCACACGCTAAGCATACAATGCTCACCACTCCCAATAAGGCAGTCGAACTTTTCTTGGTAGCCAGTCAAGAATAGAAAGTCCGGAGCTCCAGCTTCCTGCACAGTGTGGTTGGCAGTGGGTTGAGCTCTGGCAGCTCTGATCTTGAGCTGTGTCCTTGAGTTAGGCTCCGAAGAACTTCCTTTTGGACCCCAGTTCATATAGTTAAAACTTGAGTCCAGCGAAGTAGGACCCTACCCAATCACTTTAAACTAAAGTACCACAAAACAGTATTTTTCACCAATCCTCGCCCATTAAAAACAATTCTTTAACCAACCATACCCCACCACCTTAGTGATTTAAATCTTGCAAAATGAGTTATGTAACAGACAAAACAAACAACGAATCAGATAGAGACCATCCAGATAAACAATAGAGAAGTAGGGACCATAAAGACAAAACAATAAAGAAGTAGAGATTTCACAATCGCAACTGTTGAGAAGTGATTCCTTGCCAGACAGAATGCTATCTAACGAAGTTAAGAACATGAGAACGGCCATACTGCATCAGACCAAAGGTCCATCTAGCCCAGTATCCTGTCTTCTGACAGTGGCCAATGCCAGGTGCCCCAGAGGGAATGAACAGAACAGGGAATCATCCATCCCCTGTCACCCATTCCCAGCTTCTGCCAAACAGAGGCTAGGGACACCATTCCTGCCCATCCTGGCTAATAGCCATTGATGGACCTATCCTCCATGAATGTATCTAGTTCTTTTTTGAACCCTGTTATAGTCTAGGCCTTCACAACATCCTCTGGCAAGGAGTTCCACAGGTTGACTGTGCATTGTGTGGGAAAAAATACTTCCTTTTGTTTGTTTTAAACCTGCTGCCTATTAATTTCATCAGGTGGCCCATAGTTCTTGCATTATGAGAAGAAGTAAATAACACTTCCTTATCTACTTTCTCCTCACCAGTCAAGATTTTATAGACCTCTATCATAACCCACCTTAGTTGTCTCTTTTCCAGGCTGAAAAGTCCCAGTCTTATCAATCTCTCCTCATATGCCAGCCGTTCCATACCCCTAATCATTTTTGTTGTCCTTAAACATCTTAAGATCTGTTTCTTTATCTGGTGATGGTAAGTCCTATTAGGACAGGAGCGCCTTCTTAACAGCCCGATATTACACTGTTTTGAAGCAATTTAGGTGGCAGGTGAGGATGTGACTCTCTGCTGCTTAGCTTGGGCTGCTGCTGTTCTACGGAGGCTGCTGCTGCTTCCTGCAGAAGAAGGCCTCAGACCTTACAGTGCACCTGCCCCTGAAGCACAATTCATCCTGGAGCGACCCCAAGGGCAGGCTGACTCCACCACCAGCCACTGACTGCACCATAACAGTGTGACTAAGGCATGGGTGATTTCCAGCACCTGGTTCTGACCAGTAGCAAAACAATGACCTCGTCAATGACACTGAAGGGAACAGTTAAAGTGGAGCAAGGAACGGTGTCTTTTCCTACCTTCTGGCTACCAAACACTGGCTTTTCCGGACATCTACTCCAGCAGCGAATACATTTTGTTTAAACCATGCAGTCGGGGCCTTTTTATTTATTTTGTGTGTTTCTGGAAACCAATGTGATGTGATCGGACAAAAGTTACGAATGACTCAAGAGAGCAGTTGCTTGCAAAGCAGTGCCCAAGCAAGGTTTGCCTAAAGTGCTAAGGGAATCACCCGGCCTGTCTTATTGTGGCATTCAGATGCCTTTCCTATTCCTAAGCATATGAAATAATGTCTGCCTGTTGACTCACGAATGGCGCAACCCTGCTCCCACTGAAGTCAGCTGCTTTCCTGCTCTGATCTAGACTGTTTTCACAGCAGCCCAGTTGCATGAAAATCATTTATTATCACTGCTGAACTGCCACCATGTGTTGGCTGCCGTTGGACCACTCACTGCCCTGCCCCACACACCTACGTGGGGGATGGAAGATGCTACCTCTGCCCATTAGTAGGCCACGTTCTACCTGAAGGTTTCTAACTGGGCTTTAACTTTTCCAAACTGAGGTCCCAAGCCGCAGCGGTAGAATTATTCCAGTGAGGACTGCCTGGAGTGCAGGACGTTCTGATCCCACCCAGTCACCAACGCCAGCCCCTTCCCAGCACCAGCCCACCGCGACATGCCACCTGCAGCATACAGCTGGCTCCACTGGCTTGACATCACCCAGCATTTGCTTTACATCACTTACATTAGGGGAATTCCCCACTGTCATTCGAGGGCAGGTTTCCAACTCCTTTGTGCTGGTTGAGCAATGCAAAGCAGCCAGGATACAGTCCAAGAAACTGGCTGTGAGTTTGTATAAGGCTCATATTGTTTGTTTGTTTTTTTTCTTTCCTTTTGAGTTATGGTATTTCTAGTCTTCAGCTATTGTAGAACTCAATGGCAAGTGAACTGAATGGCAGTATTTTATCTGATATTATCTGATTTTTATCTTGCATAGCCCTGTATTGCTTAAAGGATCCTAGAAGAGATCCCCCACCCCCATTTCTCTTTAGATTCTAGCACAATGCCCTCAAAGAAGAACTCATTAACAGGTGCAGGCCGCGGGGGTGGGGGGAATTGGAGCCCTGCAGACTTTCTGCTATACAATAATGAAGGAGATAGGTGTGTCACCACCATCACACTCCCTTTTTAGCCACAACAATGTTGGATACTGTTCCACCTTAATGTATTACGGGGTCCGATCAGGGTGCCATGGTGCTAGGGACTGTAGGAAAGATGATCCTGCCCACAAAAAGCCAACCATGTAAATATAGGAGAAAATGTGAGCTACCAATACATTGTTCCTTGTCTGGTCTATTCCCTCCTCTTCCAATACAATCATTTGTAAGGCTTGAACTGCAGACAAAGTTGTACCAGTCACCTTTCAATGCAATGGACTGATCCGCCCTCTTTAAAAGCAAATGTTAGACATCTGGAGAAGTGTGATGAGTTACAAAATAGGGGCTCTAATCCTGCAATTGACAAGGTGCAGACAGACAGCAAATGTAACACCATTGCAAACATTTAGATTAAGAATGAGGCAAGTCTTTACAGAAAATATGAGGTTAGTGACAATGATATTAAATCATGTAATGTCAGGGTATTGGGGCTCTAAGCATTGTGATGGTCCAGATCTCTGTGATAACTCTCATTGTTTGAAATAATTTTGCGGAAGAGTATGTGAGACTCATTGAGGATGACTAAAGCTTTCCATATTCCATTTACATTTTCTGCCTCTTTGTGCTGAGCAGTGATAATTCCTATCCTTCCATAACGGACAAAGATAGGATCATGTCTGAAGAAAGGCAAAATATGGGAAATTGACCAAATTTCAGTAACAAAACTTTATATTTTCTCCTGACAGAGCTATAGCTTCACAGATGCCCAGAAAGAATTGCTGATCCTAACTCGGATTTCTGAATCAGTCCTGTAAAAATACATGATAACACCTCGGAGCCCCAGTCACGGGCCAACAGGCTAGGTATTGTACAAACACCAAACAAAAAGACCGTCCCTGCACCAAAGATTTTACAGTCTAAGTATAAAACAAGAGAGAGCTCCTGGTAGGAGAATACAAGAAAACAGTGAGATGACAATGCTGCGTCCTCTTCCTGCAAAGTTTAGATGGACAGAGGATGGGAAGCTTGTCTTTGTTAGGGTTATTAGTTGTGTTACTGTAGTGCCCTAGCCACGCTTGTGCTGGGCACTATACGTACAGAGAGGCAGAGATCATCTCTGCCCAAAGATCTTAGTCTAAATAGACAAGATAGTTGAAGAACGGGCAGGGGAACAGAGACAAAATGACTCATCCATGGTTGCATAGCCGGCCACTAGAGGCAGAAACACAACCCAGGTGCCCAGGCCGGTGATCTAACCCCTAGCCCATGCGGCTTCTCTTACTTTTAACTAGGGAAGAGGGTTTTTTAGGTCACATCTAAATAATGTGCATAAAGGGCAGCCAGAACAGGGTGGGTCTAGCGAGCTCAGAGGACAAGCTGGTGGCCATCTGTCATTTCTGACTTTCAGCCAAATATTTTGACATATAGTGGCATTTCGTTGTACAGTAACATGAGCACCCCCGAGACCCACCACCTACACAAATGTATTTTTTACTACATTTAGGAATGCTTGGTAGCTGTGTATTTTTCTAATATAGTATCCCAAGGGACTTGAGGACTCACATGTGACAGGTTGTGAGTTCCCCCCCTCAGAAGTATTGATTCCTATTGAATTTTGTCCTTACTATTTGCCACTCATCGACGAGGTCCCAATCCTGCAAGCTGTTCCATGTGGACAGACCCCCAACAACCATGCAACGCCTCATCGAAATCAATCGGGGTAAAGCAGCATGCAGTAACAGGAACTAACATTTTACTGGTGACTGTAACAGAAAATTATTAATAAGAGATTCTTAAAAAAAAAAAAAAAAAAAAAAAGTCCAGGCACTTCGGCTCCCAGTCATCCACTCCTTCTGTACCCAAAATTCCCACTGAAGACAAATGGAACATTAGACACAGCAGGAATGCAGAAGCAGGCTCATGGTGAGAAGAAATATCTCATGTCTCCAAAAATATTTAGATGAAATATATTCTGGACAACTTTTCCATTACCGTAAATGTTTAATGTGAAGCTGCTTGCGTCTCCAAAGTAATTTGGAACACTCAGTATCATAACACAGTCAGAAAGTGTACTTCTGAGGGCCCGTGGTTCTTGATTAATGGATAACATGATACCTTAAAAAAGACCATCTGCTTGTTTAGGGCTGCATAATGAAAAGTAACATGGCTAATTGACTCAATCCATTTTATTTTGGTTTAAATGCTAGGTCACCTTAAATTGTTAACATTCTTTTGATCATCTTTTATTTTTAGGGACAGCACAAAATACACATTTAACAAGGGGGAGTAATAAAAAGCAACAACTTTTGTTCTCTTGTGCCTCTCATAGCCTTAACATAACAGAACTGAGTGCTTCCAAGAACATTTGTTCTGCCTGGTATGTTCTGCAGGGGCTTGATCCTATGCTCATTAAAGTAAATGGCAAAACTCCCATGGGATTTTGTTAGCACAGGATCAGGGTCCCTTGGTATTGGCTATGATACACCTATACAACGGGGGGCACCAGAAGGCAAATAATCGTCCCTCAACCATTTATTTACCCAGTTATTTATAGTTAGGGCCCTACCAAATTCACGCCCATGAAAAACGCATCACGGACCGTGAAATCTGTATAATATAGGGTAAAAGCACACAAAAGACCAGATTTCACGGGGGGAGACCCGTGTTTCTCAAACTGGGAGTCCTGACCCAAAAGGGAGTTGCAAGGGGGGCACAAGGTTATTTTAGGGGTGGGGGGTGTCATGGTATAGCCACCCCTAATTCTGCCCTACCTTCAGAGCTGGGCAGCTGGAGAGCAGCGGCTGCTGACCAGGTGCCCAGCTCTGAAGGCAGCACCCTGCCAACAGCTTTGCAGAAGTAAGGGTGGCAATACCATACCATGCCACCCATATTTCTGCACTGCTGACCTTCAGAGCTGGGTGGCCAGACAAAGGCGGCTGCTGACTGAGGGCCCAGCTCTGCAGGTAGCAGGGCAGCAGTAAGGGTGACAATTCCACACTGTGCCATCCTTACTTCTGCACTGCTGCTGGCAGCGGCTCTGCCTTCAGAGCTGGACTTCTGGCCAGGAGCCACCGCTCTCCAGCTGCTTAGCTCTGAAGACAGGGCCGTCGCCAGCAGCAGTGCAGAAGTAAGGGTAGCAAATACTGCAACCCCCACTACGATAACCTTGCGATTCCCCTCCCCCCCCCCCAACTCCTTTTTGGATCAGGACCCCTGCAATTACAACACCATGACATTTCTGATTTTTAAAATCCTATGGCCATGAAATTGACCAAAATGGACCCTGAATTTGGTAGGGCCCTATTTATAGTGCACTCACCACTGTAGGATCAGGCCACTCTGAACACAGATTCATAGATTTTAGGTCCCCAGATGGGACCACTAGATCATCCAGTTTGACCCTCTGTACAATGCAGGCCAGAAAATGTCATCCAATCACCCATGTATTGAACTTGGTTTGACTAATGCATATCTTCCAGTCTTTGGCCTGGTCTACACTTAACATGTAGCCAAGCTGTTCACGGGTATGAAAAATCCATACCTCTGAGTGTCACCGCTCTGTCAGCCTCTCCCTGGAGAAGACACAGCTAGGTCGATGGAAGACTGCTTCTATCAATCTAGCTGCCATGGCTCAAGGAGGTGGCATTCCTACCTAGCAGGAAAACCTCTTCAATCAGAGTAGGCTGCATCAATGCTACAGCATTATGCCGGCAGGGGTCTGCACTGCTGCGGTAACACCAATGGCAAGTGACCCAGGGTCTGGGACAAATGGGTTCTCAGTTTCCCTCTCTGTTTCCCGAGGGCTATGGTTCTTCAGCTCTTCGTAACAGTTTGCATTTGAGCCAACGAAAAAGAGAAACAACAGAACATTTTTGTCTCTCTCCTCCACACTGCTGGAATAGCCGATCAGGCCCTGCAGAGGCTGGGGCAGATTCTCGGCTGGAGTCAATTGTTCATGTAAATCCTCAGCAGAGATAAATAAGCTGTGGATCTGCCCTGTCTCCAGGCATTACCGCCTGCAGCAGGGTGCTGGTGCAAAAGCACCTAATTAGCCCCTGCCTGGTCAGCTCCAGTCAAGGGAAGCAGATTGGGGCTGATGGAAAAGGCTTGATGACGACCTGAGGATTGGCAACATCTACTAGCCTGACAAGCCAAGGGCTATAAAGGCTGGGAGGGAGGCAGACAGCAGCAAGGGAGAAGTCAGCCAGGGAGGGAGCTGGAGGCCTCCTAGCTGAAGGCTGACTCTGCCTGTAAAGCTTGTATATAGATGGACCCTGGGGGGGGACGGACGGACGGACGGACATTTTATTAGGTAAATAAAGGCACGGATGTTCCACAACCTGAAGAAGAGCAAGCAGGCCCCAGGAAGAGGGGTGGGTCGTGAACCATGTTACACCGCAAAAGTGCAAAGAAGGGTCATAAATTCACTTTGTTTTCCAAACCATTTTCTTTTTCAACCTAAACCGAATCCCCAAACAACTGATTTTAGGAGGGGCCCAATCCTGCATTCTTTATACAGCTGGAAGTTGCTGAGCTCTCCGTGTGCAAGGAATGCAGGATCAGGCCCCAAATATGCAAAATATTTATTATAGCCTATCTTCACAAGCATAAAATACATCATCTAGTCAGGATATGAACAAGCAGAGAAGTGAAAAATGTGTTCTCAAGAAAAGCATTTTCTGTTCTTCATCTAAAAGATGCTGAGATATTGTCTCACAGTCCAGCTTGCTTGGCTGCGCGAAAGAATGTAGCATGTTTCCTTTATAAGAGTTTGATACTATGTTCTCGTTTGGAAGATTTCATTTTCATTATTTTCCCAATGAGAATTGTTTTTTCCCCCCCTCCTTTAGGCCAAGATTCAGGAAAGCATGTAAGTATATGCTTGCATTCATTTCTCTTCAGGACAGTACTTAAACTTAAAGATAAGCATTAAGAGAGACTTTCCTGAACTGCGGCCTTATCTTGTATCTATCATAGAAATACAGGGCAGAAAGGGACCTCAACATCCCCCATAATGAGGCAGGACCAAGTATACCTAGACCATCCCTGATCTGTTTGTCTAACCTGTTCTTAAAATCCTCCAAGGACAGGGATTCCACAACCTCCCTATGTAAACTGTTCCAGTGGTTAACTACCCTTATTGTTAAAAGTTTTCCTAAAATCAAACCTGACTCTCCCTTGCTACAGACTAAGTCAATTATTTGTCCTACCTCCAGTGAACATGGAAAGCAACTGATCACCATCTTTATAACAACCTTTTACGTATTTGTAGAGTTATCAGGTCCTCCCTTCCCCACCCAGCTTCTTCTCTAAATTCCACACACCCCAATTATTTCAACATTTTTCTTGCTTTCCAAACTTTTGTTGTTGTTGCTGCTGCTCTAATCTGGACTTTCTCCAATTTGTTCACATCTTTCTGAAAGTATAGTGTTCCAAACTGGACACGGTCCTGCAGCTGAGGCCTCACCAGTGCTGGAATAGTACCTTATATGTAATCTACTGGTATATTTTATAGATTACTTGACAATTAGTCGTTATTTTCCTGCAACATTTGAAATGTAGGGCAAACCCATTATACTCATACACTCTAAAATTTACTAAAATTGACACCTGACTTTTTAGTATAAGTTTTTAGTCTTATATATTTCTAAGGCATCTGTCACCTTGGTACCTTTTTTTTTTTTTTTTTGGTGCATTTATTTAGATGTGCAAAAAAAGTGACAGAGCAGAAATCATTTCTTCATACTTGTTCAATTCAAAAAACATTAGTGAATAACCTGCAAACTATAGTAACTGCACCTGGGTGTGTCTGGGACTGACACGTGAAAACACTGAAAAAGTAAAATCAGTGCTAAGAAATGGCTGATGGGACTTCTCTGACACAAAGGTGTGTGACTTTTGGAGGAGTGAGGATTTGTGGTGGGGGTTATGAATCATAGAATATCAGGGTTGGAAGGGACCTCAGGAGGTCATCGAGTCCAACCCCCTGCTCAAAGCAGGACCAGTCCCCAACTAAATCATCCCAGCCAGGGCTTTGTCAAGCCTGACCTTAAAAATATCTAAGGAAGGAATTCCACCACCTCCCTAGGTAACGCATTCTAGTGTTTCACCACCCTCCTAGTGAAAAAGTTTTTCCTAATATCCAACCTAAACCTCCCCCACTGCAACTTGAGACCATTACTCCTTGTTCTGTCATCAGCTCCCACTGAGAACAGTCTAGATCTATCCTCTTTGGAACCCCCTTTCAGGTAGTTGAAAGCAGCTATCAAATCCCCCCTCATTCTTCTCTTCCGCAGACTAAACAATCCCAGTTCCCTCAGCCTCTCCTCATAAATCATGTGTTCCAGTCCCCTAATCATTTTTGTTGCCCTTTGCTGGATGTTTTCCAATTTTTCCACATCCTTCTTGTAGTGTGGGGCCCAAAACTGGACACAGTACTCCAGATGAGGCCTCACCAATGTTGAATAGAGGGGAATGATTACGTCCCTCGATCTGTTGGCAATGCCCCTACGTATACATCCCAAAATGCCATTGGCCTTCTAGGCAACAAGGGCACACTGTTGACTCATATCCAGCTTCTCGAATACTACTGAATTTCGGGGATCCCAAAGAGTGGACATGAAAAAAATATACCAGAAACTTACTAGCCAGTAGAAAAGATTGGAGGAGGGTAGTCAACAGCAAGAGGAGGTGGAAGGCAAAGGAGAAGAATCCTGTTTGAGAGCACTAACTATCTCATCAGCCTCTGCCTTGTAGCTCAATGATAAATTTGGGATCTTTGTCCACCATTAGCTGAAAGAAGTTTTCTCTCTCGTCCCAGCCCAAACCAGACCCCTGTTGGCTGCTGGAGGAGGGGATGTCTTCTCTAGCCCTTCCATTGATCTATTTGCTGCAAAGGTGGGGAGGGGGCTCTTCCAGCCTCCTGATGCTTTTGGGTCCTCTCTCGAGGGTAGCTTCCTTGTTGCCTCCATTCCAGCATGGAAACGTAAATTAATCTTGCCCCTTGCGCGGTCACCTACAGGTGCTCAACTGCTACTGTGAAACTGAGCAGCCGAGTTAAAAAAGTATGGATTGGATGAATGGACTATAAGGTGGATAGAAAGTTGGCTAGATCGTCGGCCTCAGTGGGGGTTGTGATCAACGGCTCCATGTCTGGTTGGCAGCCAGTATCAAGCAGAGTGCCCCAGGAGTCGGTCCTGGGGCCAGTTTTGTTCAAAATCTTTATTAATTATCTGGAGGATGGTGTGGATTGCACCCTCAGCAAGTTTTCAGACGACACTAAGGTGGGGGGAGAGGTAGATATACTGGAGGGTAGGGGTAGGGTCCAGAGTGACCTAGACAAATTGGAGGATTGGGCCAAAAGAAATCTGATGAGGTTCAACAAGGTCAAGTGCAGAGTTCTGCACTTAGGACGGAAGAATCCCATGCACTGCTACAGACTGGGGACTGACTGGCTAAGCAGCAGATCTGCAGAGAAGGACTTAGGGATTACAGTGGATGAGAAGCCAGATATGAGTCAGCAGTGTGCCCTTGTTGCCAAGAAGGCTAACGGCATATTGGACTGCATTAGTAGGAGCATTGCCAGAAGATCGAGGGAAGTGATTATTCACTTCTGTTCGGCACTGGTGAGGCCACATCTGAAGTGTTGCGTCCATTTTTGGGCCCCCCACTACAGGAAAGGATGTGGACAAATTTGAGAGTCCAGCAGAGGGCACAATGATTAGGGGGCTGGGACACACGATTTACGAGGAGAGGCTGAGGGAATTGGGGTTATTTAGTCTGCAGAAGAGAAGAGTGAGGGGGGATTTGATAGCTGCCTTCAACTACGTGAAGGGGGGTTCCAAAGAAGATGGAGCTCGGCTGTTCTCAGTGGTGGCAGATGACAGATCAAGGAGCAATGGTCTCAAGTTGCAGTGGGGGAGGTCTAGGTTGGATATTAGGAAAAACTTTTTCACTAGGAGGGTGGTGAAGCACTGGAATGGGTTACCTGGGGAGGTGGTGGAATCTCCTTCCTTAGAGGTTTTTAAGGCCCGGCTTGACAAAGCCTTGGCTGGGATGATTTAGTTGCGGATTGCTCCTGCTTTGAGCAGGGGGTTGGCCTCCATGATCTCCTGAGGTCTCTTCCACCCCTAATCTTCTATGATTCTACGAATTTCACACAGCTCCTCCTTGGCAAAGCTCTGCGCAGCAGGGGAGGCACAGGAGCTGTCTTTCTGCAGACTCTGGGAGACATCAGTGCATGCATCCGATGAAGTGGGCTGTAGCCCAGGAAAGCTTATGCTCCCATAAAATTGTTAGTCTCTAAGGTGCCACAAGTCCTCCTGTTCTTTTTATCAGTGCATCAGTTCCCATTCAGGAGTTTCTCTCTGCGACCACAAGGGCCAAAACGTCAATTGCATCCCAAGCCTGGGAAAGGTGGAGTGAAACAGAAACCCACAGGCTGGCCCCCGCACCCTCTTAACTTGAACTTTCCTCCGTGGGGGCGAGTGGCTTCCTCCAGCGCTTCGGCACGATGCCGTGGGCTCTTCAAAACGAGACCGAAACGTTTGCAAACCGCACAGGCTCGAGCAGCGACCTGGGGGAAGAGGAAGCTGAAGTCACAGGCAAGCGAGTGTCAAGAGAGCGAAACCTTCCCCGGAGGTGACAGCCGAGCACGCAGGCTGCTCGGGCGGAGGATTGATTCTCTGCCTAGCGTAACCACACCGCACAGCCCCGGTCCTCCGAGCTGCTCGGGAGACATCGCAGACAGCCGGGTAAAGCCGGGCACCGGGCAAGCGCAGGCAAAGCGGCTCAGGCGGGGAGGCTGCATCGGGCCATAGCAGCGAGGGCTGGTTAAGCCTCCCATGGACCTCCCGGAGTTTTCGCTGGGGTTTCCCGCCGGACCTCGCCCTGTGTCGGCAGGGGCAGCGGGCTGCTGTCGCCGGGGCTGGCCCCGCCGGGCGGGTCCCGTCGCTCGAGGAGACAAACGAGCCGGGGCAGAGCGACCCACAGAGACCGGGCCCCATTGCTCGCCCGCAGCAGCCTCCCGGGCGGGTCTGAGCCCCGCAAAGGAGCCCGGCCGCTGCCCGGGGCTCCCTCCGAGGCTGCCCCTGGCCGCCCCGTCGGGTTCCCGGACACCCTCCCGCGCCGGCAGCGTGTCTGGCCCCCACCCGCCCCCAGACGGCGGGCAGCCCCGCTCCCCACACACCCGGCCAGCCGGCACCTCCCTCCCCCGCCCGCAGGGCCGGGCTCTCCCTTTCCCCTCCCCCAGCGGGCTGAGCTCCCGGACCCTCCTCCCCGCTAATCCCCGGGGGGCCAGCGCCCCGGCCGGCTGGGCTCTTGTCCCGCCGCCGCCCCGCCGGGCTCTTCTCTCGCTCCCCATGGAAGCCGACGGCTACCGCTGCCGGAGCAGCCGCGCCCTCGAGGGCGGCGAGTCGGCGCTGCCCAGCTCGCTGCTCTTCGGCGCCGGGCTGCTGGGGAACCTGCTCGCCCTCTTCCTGCTGGGCCAGCGGCGGCTGCGGCGCGGGCGGCCCCCGCCGGCCTCCGCCTTCTACCTGCTGGTGAGCGGGCTGGCGGTCACCGACCTGCTGGGCAAATGCCTGCTCAGCCCCATGGTGCTGGTGGCCTACGCCCGCAACCGGAGCCTGAGCGAGCTGTGGCCGGCGGGGGCCGCCGCCGCCGGGGGGCAGCCGGGCCGCCTCTGCCAGCTCTTCGCCTTCCTCATGGCCTTCTTCGGGCTGGCGCCCACGCTGCTGCTGCTGGCCATGGCCCTGGAGTGCTGGCTCTCGCTGGCCCACCCCTACTTCTACCGGCGCCACCTGCCGCGCCGCCGGGCCGCCGCCCTGCTGGCCCCGGCCGCCGCCGCCGCCGCCGCCCTGTGCGCCCTCTTCTGCGCCCTGCCGCTGCTGGGCTTCGGCGCCACCGTGCAGTACTGCCCGGGCACCTGGTGCTTCATCCGCATGGCCGGCGGCGCCGCCCCGGCGCGGGGCTACTCCGTGCTCTACGCCAGCCTGCTGGGCGCGCTGGGGCTGGCCATCGGGCTCTGCAACCTGGCCAGCATGCGCAGCCTCTACCGCATGGCCCGCCGGCCCCACCGCCGCAGCGGCCCGCCCGCCGGCCGGGCCCCCGCCGCGCCGCGCATGGAGGAGCTGGATCACCTCGTCCTGCTGGCCCTCATGACCGTCCTCTTCACCGTCTGCTCCCTGCCCCTCATCGTGAGTAGCAGCGGGGGGAGAGGGCGCTGGGGCGATGCTTGTGCAAGGTCCCGATCCTGCAGGGGGGCCCAAGCGCCCCACCGTAACTGGGGGCCGCCCTGATCCCGAGGGCCGTCTTCCCCCTGACTTCAATCGGCGGGCTTTGGGTCTGGCGGGAGTAACATCCCCCTCTCCCCAGTATAGCCTTACACCCTCCTTGCTAGAAGCTGGCTTGTCCCCTGGGCGGCTTCACCCCTGGCCCTCGCCTGGAAGCACTGGGCAGCTGGGTTGGTGCTTCTAGGGGCGCCAGGCAAACGGGAGGGCTGGGGCGCTGTGCCCCATTCAGGGGGTCCACTGCACTCCTGACTCTCCCCCCACGGGGAGGGTGTCCGCTCAGAGGGTGTATTCTGTACCCAGGGTTTAAAATCGCTGGGGAATACGTGGGTTTAAAATCACGTCGACCCTGGCAAATCAGTTGTGAAGCGGCCCTATTTTCAGAGGGCCTTTGGAGCGTTGGCTTTCAGGTGCAGCCAGGAAAACCGGGTTTTGGGACACACCAATCCTGCCAACACTGAGCCACTTTATTAGCCTGTGCGAGCCCAGTGAAGTCAAAGGAACTACGCTGGTGGGTAAGCGGTTTGCCCCCCACACCCGTACAAAGGGGATCAAAGCTAGCGAGTGAAATCCTCTCCCCGCTGATGTTAATGGCTGGGATTTCCCATCCTGATTCCTCTGCCCCCTTTACATCTTCAGGAGGGCAAAATGAGGCCGAAAACTTAGCACCACTGTCCCAGTGTTAGGGGTGGTCAGGATGAGTGGGGTGAACCCCCTGTACATATGTTTGCTGCAGTGAATGAAGGCAATGGCGTGAGTGCAGATAAAGGCCCAGTAGCTCTAACTAAAAGGATGTGGGTAACTTTCTGTCACTACCAGACTTCTGGAACTGATAACTTCCAGGGTACTGTTCTTGGGTGTGGAGGATGGACAGAGGCACATGGGCTGATAAAACAGCGGAAGGCTCTGGATGCTGTTGAAAGCTGACCAGGGCAGCAGTGACGGAGGAGAGGTTAATTGGGTAGCTCCCTGCAACCTGAAATGGGTGGGTGGACCGAGTCTGTCCTTTGGCACTCCTGCTGACAGCCTCTGCGGAGATACCAAGGACTGAGTGGACAGGGACACTGACCCACCCTCTCAGCTCTGCAGTCCATGCTGAGCCTTTTCTGGGGGAGCAATCCATCACCTTTCCACCGGCACTAAAAACTTTTTAAGAGCAAACAAAGAAAGGGAAAAAAAAAGTGCCATGGGCACCCCAAGGTGCCCAAGTAGAGTCTCCTCTTAAACTGTGGGTATGCTCTCACAGTGACCTTAAAAATGACACCTCCTTGCTCCATTTACTCTGTAAGCTCCATGTCTCGCCTGCTTGAATCGACTAAGAAGCCCTCCGTTTACTCATAAACCAAGGGACAAGTAAGGAGGTGAACCCCTTGCAAATTACACTGTGTCATGGTTATTACGACCGCAGACTGTAAGTCAGTGGCTTGCTTTCTCTACTGAGACAGTTATTAAAAATAACCACATGTTTACAGTGTTACAGATCCATGACAGCAACTCTTGCAAGCTGCATTTTTTTCTCAGGCGCTGTCAACAAAGCTGACAGCAAAAGCTTTTGATTCCAGAGTCACACTGTTGTGGATGGCGTATGAAGTACAAACAAGGCAACTTGACTTACGATCAGTGAGGTTTTGTGCTAAACCCCAGAAAGATCCTACTTTGATGAGTACACTGAGACGTTTACGACAAAGTTCCTGGCCATCAGCCAACAAGAAACACCAGTGTTTGTGTATTTCAGAGTCACTTTTCCACCCGTACCCACAGTTTAAAGGAGACTCAAGTCCGTTCAGGCACGTGTCCAATGTATTAACATTGTGAAAAATCTTAAACCTTCAATGAAGCATCATTCACCTTCCACAGATCACTCAAATCTTACCCATGTTCTCCTCACATGCCCCGATTTCTTATGCGAGGGAGGTTTTCATGTCCTTTTCTCTCTAAAACATTATCCATTGAGACATGTCTCCAGCACTGGATAACAGTCTGAATTTCATATTAACATAGAGCATTTCACAGAAGAAAGTGGGCTGTGCTAATTTAAGAACTATTCCTGCAAATAGTTATGCATTAGGTTACTTGTGTGAGTACTCCCATATACTGCAATGGGGTGTTCATGTTCTGGGTGTCCCTAAACCTCTGACTGCCAGAAGCTGGGACTAGATGACAGGGGATGGATTACTCAAGAAGTTGCCCTGTTCTGTTCATTCCTTCTGAAGCATCTGGCACAGGCCACTGTTGGAAGACAGCATACTGTGCTAGATCAGGGCCGCCCAGACGGGGGGCAAGTGGGGCAATTTGCCCCAGGCCCCTGCCCCCGTGAGAGTTTTCAGGGGCCCCCCCGAGAGTTTTTGGTGGCGGGGAGGGTCCTTCAGTGCCGCCGAACACACCCGGAGTGAAGGACCCGCTGCAGCTTCTTCCCCTCCGGGTCTTCGGCGGCAATTCGGAGGCGGGGGTCCTTCCGCTCCATGTCTTCGGTGAAGTGCCCCGAAGACCCGGACTGGAAGGACCCCTGCCGCCGAAGACCCCAGGCTGCCTGAATCCTCTGGGCAGCCCTGGCTAGGTGGACCATTGGTCTGACCCAGTATGGCTTTTCTTCTGGCGTTATTCATATGAGTAGGGTTACTACTCAGGATCATATGGATTTAAATGATCAAGCCCTTATTTTCTTTCCACAGCTTCACTTGTGTAAATGTGAAAATACTCTGAAAACTGGCTTAATTCAGTTACCTATCTCATCCAGATCCGGCACGTATCTTAACACTGTTGTATATATGAAAGTATGGTTTGGAGGGAAAAAAGCCATTAAATCAAAATGCAATTACTTCAGTGGTGCCCATTAGTGCCGTTAAGGACATCTCAATATTCAGAATTCCTTTGTCAGTGATTTACAGCTACAAAATCAAAACTAATCAAATGTGAGATTTTAACCACAAGGAGAGACTTAGGGGCTGAATTTGGAGGAAAAGACACCAAAGAAACAAACCACATGCACAATTTGAGAAGGTTTTATGTGGTTGGAAATACAATCTGGTAGATTTTATACCTTTAATAGGCTTCACCCACCTCCCACCCCATCACCCCTCTTTAGCTCAGAGAGGTTTAATGGTTTGGGTTTTTTAAAGTATGATTTTGCAGGTAAGCATTAGCCCTTTTGTTCCGCACTACAGGTTTTGAAGGGAACCATTATTTTAAAAACAACAGGAGCATTGTGCTTGGGAGAATGGGTTGTCACTATCATGCATAATCATTTTTTTAATCAGCCAAAAAGTTAATATGTTTTTTGGCCATATACTGCTGTGCAAGTTCAGACCGAGTATCACAACTGATGTCATCTTATAATTCACAAACAGCTGGGGCAACATAAAGAGGCATCCAAAAGCATATACCCCATTGACAAAGCTGTTAATCAGCCGAGACCAGCTTTTATATTTCACGTTCAGAAGTGAATAAGCTGCACCTCCAGTACACGGTGGATACAGTAAATAGGACAAATATTTCATAGCCTGGGTATCACATTCCTCAGTTCTCTTTTCAGATTCATTGTATGCACCAAATGTTTTTAACCTATAAAATTGAAATGGACTCAACACAAAACAAAGACCGTTAAAGGTCTGCTAAAACCACAAAAGGAAGAAAACGCACAGTTGAGGATCTTCCAAAGCCGATGCAGAATGCCCTATCTCCTTATCTGTGTGTTGTTAGAGCCTAATTGTAAATGTCACTGCTTTTGTGGTCTTGTGTTAGCCCGCTAATAGGAAACCCTTTCAGTGGAGTTTTTAATAGGTAAATTTGTAGTGGTTCTCCAAGACAATAAACATTGGTTAAGTGCTGTATTTGTATATGGACTTTCCTACCCTTTTTTAGAAAAGGAGACAAATATACAATGTGATGTTGCACAGAGACCTACTGGTAATGTTCCAGCTGAATAATACAGGTGGGATAAGGATCTTGTAAGAGAATTCAGGAGTTTTGTTTTTAAAATACCTGTGCATTGCAAAGGGGAAGAAACATTTCTTTTCTTTTCGTTATGACCCCTGGATCCAAGTTAAAGTTGTCAGAGAAGGTTTAGCAGTCTCTGGGCAAAGAAGATAAAGCCCCTGAGCTGCACATAATCTCTCCTTCAATATGGACGGTGACTAAAGAAATAGAGCATAAACCTGAATCTAGTGAAAGTAAAAAGTGGGCATTCTCATAAATGAGAATAATAAATTTCACATAAATAGTGATTCTTAAATTTACAAGGAAAGTCAACGCCACGTACCAAAACTAAGCCAAAGAAGCACTTTTGGGAGCGCATAGGCTCATGTGTTTACACGTGTTTCAGTTTTTTTCACCCCCTTTCCATTATTATTATTTCTTTGTTTTGTGGTCGTTCCTAGGAGCTCTAATCATGGGCCGGGGTCCACAAATGTGCTAGGTGCACAAACACAGAATAAAAAGACAGCCTCCGCCCAAAGAATTTACAGTCTAAGTACTTTGAATCATAGAACCACAGGGTTAGAAGGCTTTTTTAGAATCGAATCCCCTTCTGTGTATCCCTTCTACACTACCCTCTGCAAAGTAAAACAAAATGACACCAGACTTTAAAGATATTTAGGCCCCCTCTCTACCATTAGGCACCTAACTCTCAGTGGGAGCTAGGCACCTTTGAAAAATCTTACTAGGTGCTTCTCTGCATCCAAATGCCTTTAAAAATCTGTCCTTAGACTAAGTTGCTAGCCTCCAATCCAATTCTACCCGATTCTGATCACATTTATGCCACAGAAAACTCTGCATAACTCCAACAAAGTCAATAGAGTTATCCAGGATTTACTCTGAGGTGACTGAGGGTTTGTCTACATACACATGGAGCAATTTAGGAATAGCTAGTCCAGCACAATTCTACTTTGTAGACAAGCCCTAAGACCATAATGGAACTCAAAGGTGATACATTACTGTGTCCACAAGGGGGCATTCTTACCACACAAGAATTATCATCATACTAAATATTGTGCGAAAACCGGTATTTTATGGAGATGATGACTTCATAGTTAAAATGGTGTGTGTTTTTTTTAAAGCAACATTTAAGTTTCAAATCATTCAAGGTTGCAAATCTTTAGTTACTGTAAAAAAAACCAGAGGCAAGGTGGGTGAGGTGATATCTGTTGTTGGACCAACTTCTGTTGGCGAGAAAGACAAGCTTTCCAGCTACACACACCTGAAAAAGAGTGGTGTGTCAGCTCGAAAACATCTCTCTCTTGCCAGCAGAAGTTGGTCCAGTCAAAGATGTCCCCCCATCCCCCTTGTCTCTCGAATATCCTGGGACCAACATGGCTACGACACCACTGCGTGTAAAAACAAGCACATTTACGGTTATGGAATAGGTGCATTAAAGGAAAGTCTCAAAATAATAGGCCTCATTTTTCTTTCACACCAGTTTTCCACCAGTGTTGTTCCATTGTTTTCAGTGGAGTTACTCCTGATTTACACCCATGTCAATGAGAGGAGAATCAGGTCCAACATGTTCATTTATGTAGGAATTAAAAAGTCTCACCGACTGCCTGTCATCTCTCTGAGATTTTTGCCCTAACGTTTTTTCCAATCCCTAGATTGGAGGCAGTACAACATTTGGGCTTTTTGCCGTCTCCATTCTGCCACTGTCTTGCACCAGGTATTTTGCAATGATCAAAATTCAAAAAGCTATTTTAGCTGCTACCTGCCCAGAAGGCTGTTGCATGCCACAGAAGCAGACCAAAGATGACATAACATTTTATACATCGGGGGGGAAGAAATGAATTCAGCCTTAACTCTGACCCAAGAAGCATAGTTATGAATTCTTTCAACACGTACACATCACTGGATTGGTTTATTGGTACGATAAATGTACCTTAATGATGGAGATGCGGAAAGAGTTCATTGAACTCTTGCACAAAGTGGTTCTACAAGCACTGTCATGTAGCCTAGAAAGGATTAATGCTAAGTCGGGCCCACAAGCAAAGTTTAAGGCCCCCTTTCCAAGGTTTTTCTGTCTTCCTTCAAAAACGTTCTCAGGTGGTTCACCCACAGACCAGTAGTTGTCTGCAGAGCAGGGGGTTGGACTAGATGACCTCCTGAGGTCCCTTCCAACCCTTGGATTCTATGATTTTCTTGGGGGGAGGGATAGCTCAGTGGTTTGAGCATTGGCCTGCTAAAAACCCAGGGTTGTGAGTTCAATTCTTGAGGGGGCCATTTAGGGATCTGGGGTAAAAATTGGGGATTGGTCCTGCTTTGAGCAGGGGGGGGGACTAGATGACCTCCTGAGGTCCCTTCCAACCCTGAGATTCTATGATTCACCTGCTAGCTCTTCCTCCTTATTTCCCTTGCCTAAGGGTTTGCAGGATTGGGACCTCACCTTGCTGTTTAATGCAACCAGTGATGGGATTTCCTGATCCATGAGCAATTCCATTTGTCAGAGGATTCTCCAGTCCTAATTCCAGTGACCTAATTCCTGAGCTCAGGTTTTGCCCCTACGTAGACTTCGCTTTGTGCTGCATCAGAAAGGAGGCTGTTTCCTTCCCAGCTGCAATGTGTCCCTATGATCTGCCGTGTTTGCAAACGCTCAATTGTTCCTTACACATTCACTTCCCCAGTAGTTAATGTTTCACAGAGAGTGGGCCTGGTCCTCCTTGCCCACCAGGGGGAAACTAAATCACAATTAACTTGACTGACGTTAAGAGAGTTACGTGAGTGTAAAGTGAAAGGAGAATCAGGGCCATCATGCCTTTCATTCCAGCATTTACGTCTTCACAAATTTGGGCGCTATTATCCCCTGTGTTTGAGACAGATGAAGTCTAGTTCACATCCTCAGCCCCTGTGTCACAGGACTGGGATGTGGCAGTCATGTCCAGCTGTTAGAGATTCCTAACTGATGCAGCAAGCCCAGAGGTGCCAAGGCTATGATCTGCCAAGACTAGAGGTGCAGGGGATTAGCCTTCACGTGCCCTGGCACAAATTAAGCCCTGATTGTACCTAGGAGACAGAGCAGGAGTCAGGCCGAGCCCGGGTGGTCAGTGCCAAAAGCAGGGATCAGAACCAGGTTACCTGGAATGAACCAAGGCAGGGACAGGCGCTGTCAAAGCCATGGGCAAATCAAATGCTTTGAGTAGCTGGTGAGATGCAGCTGCTGCCGGGCTTAAGAGCTGGTCAGCTGACTCTTCCCACAATCATGGTGGCCAATGAGGCACCGGGCTGGAGGCCAGCTGCACTCGTTAGGTTGCCCAGAGACTGGGTCTGCAGCAGCCCTGTTTCCAGACACTCTGTCCCAGCTTCTTTGCACTGCACTGCTGGGGATCCCTGATACCGGGAAATCCCAGGGTGGTATAAAGCGAGTGTAGCTGACTGCACGTCACCCACTCCCCTCACCCACGTGGGGCAGGTGTCAGAGCACACAGCACGCTGCCTGATCCTTGGGCAGAGGAGCTCTCCTTAGGGGACTGCTCCCAGCGGCTGTTACCCGGAGCCTTCCTTAAAGTTGCTTTAGTTATGCCGGGGACTATTTTGTTTCCTGGTGGTGCCAGGATCAGAGGAATGCAAAGATTGTTTAGATCCACCTTGCCCTCCCCAGCTCAGCCCAGCTGAGGATCTAGCCCGGGGACACTGAGGCACAGATAGTTTGGAGAAACCAGTTTATTTCCATCTTAGGAAGAAGGCTTTACATGTCCTTTATTTGGCACAAAAATGCATTCATGTCGGAATGGCAAAACCATCTTCTCAGATCTGCACGTCTGCTAATGACATCCAAGCCCTGCAACTCGAGGGCCTGGAATCAAGATTGAATGGGGGCATTGATTAGTAGCCAACGCACAGCCAGAAATACGGGCCCCCTTCTTATCTCATGCCAGTGCAATGCCATTGAGTTCAGTGGCACCAGTCATGTGCAACGGAGATCAAAATGAGGCCGTTTTCCTCATGAGACATTCAGTTTATCAAAACCCGTCTGTGTTAGCCTTCAAAGCTAGCCCTGCATGCCTTCACTATATTCCGCTGAGCACTACTGTGCTCACCTGCCACCACTTACTGAGCTTGTAAGTTGTTAAACAATTAAAACGTATAGGACCAGATCTTCAATTGGCACCAATGGGCATCGCCCCATCACCAGCTGAGGATCTGTCCCATGAAGTGTAATTATGTGCACAGAAACTACTGTTTTGTTGCCTGATCCCAGATTGTTTACTGACTGATCCATCTGCCTGCTCAGTTGGTTTTAGTTAAGCTTGATGTCGATCTAAGCAGAGCGCAATCTCAGAATGAGCCGTGTGCTGATTCAGTGCAGAAAAGCCGTCGAGTATGATGACTGAATGTAGGGAGCTTACTGAAGTCATTTACGAAGTGCTGTACTTTATTGCCAGAGCTCAGCTGTTAGGTTTTATAATTAGATCTTTTTATTTAAAACAGGTCCGGGCTTATGTCGGAGCCTTTGCCGCTGACTTTAATGAAAAGGCAGACCTTACGGCCCTGAGGTTTCTATCTGTGAATTCCATTGTGGACCCCTGGGTGTTCATCATTTTCAGGACATCAGTTTTTCGCAAGTTCCTTCATAGGGTTTGCAGAAGACTGAACTCTAAAAAAGCCACAACGCCTCAGCTTCTATGACCTCGACACCGAAGCTGCCGCGGTGAAGAGCATTCTGCTTTGTTTGGTAACTCGACTTGAAGGAATATTGTTCCAGGAATTGTTTACCTAATCAAACCGATCTCACTAATGATGCCAAATGTTGTGGATCGGTGGATCTGCTATAAACACGGTAAGAAAATACAGAAATGTATTCCGGGGAAGGTCAAGGGCCTTAGCCGTTCTGCTGTGGACATGTACAGAGAAGAGGCATTCCTCCGTTATTGCATTTTTGCCTTTCCTGTTACAGACTGGAACTGAAAGTTTGTGGCCATGTGAGTAACAGTGAATCTCATGAAGTGACAGCGCTCTGCTTCCCAGAGAACTTGGTAAAAATCAAGTTTGTGGTATCAAGTGCTGCTCTCTGAGTATGGCCCCGATCCGGCAAGCCACACTGCGTGGGTGGGCCCTGTTGCCTTTGGGGGTTTCCCATTGATTTCAGCAGGCTGCCGGCGGACAGACGTGTCTACCCACAGGGGTCCGCTGAGAGGATCAAAGCCTAAATCAGGAGTCACCAAAGTCTGATAAGGGAAAATAAAACTCTTCCTTTTGCAAATAAATCAAAGCAGTGCACAGTGTCATGTAGCTGCCTCCCCACCCCAATAAATCTATCTTGTCATCCAGTAGCCAGATGGTATCAAATGCACAGTACCTACAGCATCAGACCCAGCAGCAATGATTCAGTGGGCTTGTCTTCATTGTAGAGTCAGCTCCAGGTATAACTCGAGGGCAGCCCTGAACTCAACCCCACGCTCACACAGAAACCTCTAGCCTGAGTGCTCAAACACGAGCTAGCTGGCTAGGCAGGGCTGGGTGGCCTGACCCTCCACTGCTGCTCCCATTCAAGCTAGTAATGCAGTGGGGATTAAGCTATTTTGTGCTGCTAATACAAAGGCTCGGTGGTGCTGGAGTGATGCCACAAGCACTCCTCGTTGTTCTGCAGCGTGAGGGCTCTTGCTGGGGCTGGTAGGTAACGCTCTGCAGTGAAGACAAGCCCTGCCCTAGATTTGCACAGAGAACTCTTTCTGGTGTTAGAGAAAAGGGGGGTTCTGTGTGCAGAACTACTGCAGGACACGGCCCGAGGGAACCTGCAGAGATCTACCCACGGGTGTAACTTTACTCTTCTGAGTAGTCCGTGAATAAAGTTATGCAGGGGGGTAAATCTTTGCCAGGTTGGGTCTTAAGACAGTAAACAGGCTTGCAGTGGAGTAATGCATTTACATTTATATGCTACAACCATTCAAGTGCTTTAACTATTCATTGGGGACAAACAAGGGATAAAAAATGTATCTTAGAAAGCAACATCCTGTTGCATTGTATGGTTTGTTCAATAAATTATTCTTTAGCCAGCACTGAGATTTATACCTTGTTCATGATTTCCGTTGTTTGGTAAACAAACATCACTGATCTTTTGCTTTAACAATGGAAGTTTATGCGACCAGTCTGGGAATTATTGTTCTTATCTGATGCATTTTAGAGGGGCCCTCCCCAAGGTATTGTACAACGTTGACAAGTTAGGGTCATGTCAGTCCAATAGCTAGTTGGCTCGCTGCAATTATTTGAATACTATCTGTATGGCAAAATCACTTGATGATTCCCTGTTCTGTTCATTCCCTCTGAAGCACCGGGCATTGGCTGCTGTCGGAAGACAGGATACTGAGGTAGATCAACCTTTGGTCTGACCCAGTCTGGCCTTTCTTGTGTGCTTAAAAGAAGCAGCAAGTTTATGAGAAAATGCCCAAAATGGGAGCAGCTATGGGAACAAAATGGTCATTTAAACTGGGGTTTAGTTTCCTCCCTCGCTACGTGTATAACTGCCATTAATGCTGATTCAAGTTACATACATGTATCAAAGACAGAAACCACCTTACAGGAATATGTAGAATATGAGACCATGCAAGTATTATCGTGGTACCTGTCTGGTGAAAGGTGTGTTTCGATCCGTGTTTACTTGGCTAGTCAGGTTTATTGTGGTATCACGTGATATTTATTCTGCTGTATCTGGGCTGGAGTGAGAGTTTTTACAAGGAAGAAACCTGTGCAAATATTTATTGTGAAACTTTGCACCTTAAGGGAAGAAACTTGATGTTGCTGTTTTACATCAAGCTGGGGAAGACTTGTCACATTCCCACAGTCTACGAAAGATTGCTCTTGGCTTGCCTTTCAGTAGGAGACTTCCGGGGCCTCCCCTCCACCCCGGGCCGGAAGAAAGTCTATGTTTGTCTAGGGCTCAGTGATGGGATAATCCAGCCCTGGTGGTGACCCATCTAGAACATACCCGCACCACACTGGCGGGTCAGGAAACACTGTTGTAGACAAGCCCTCTTCAGGTGGTACTTTTCCCTCTGAGTAAATGCTGAACCAGTGCCCCAGAATAGAGATGGGGAGCCCTAGCGGAATTAGAAATGATTAAAGGAAATACATCCACAGTTACATTAGATAAGGGATATAAACCATTTTGCTTCGCGGGATCTGCCAACTACTAAACTGCCTGGAATTAGGAACAAGCTTCTCCAATGGACCAATTATCTGTTAATTGTACACTGTGGGGTTTTGTATTTTCCTCTGATGTGTCTGATAAAAGCCATTGCCAGAATCATGATACTGGAGTAGATGGGTCACTCAGTGATCTGGCATTTTCCTTCCTGTGCTTGTGTGGTGTTAGAGACAAGCCAGAGGTACTCAAAGATCTATGAGTAGGGCCCTACCAAATTCACGGTCCATTTTGATCAATGTCATGGCCAGAGAGTTTTTTAATTGGTCAGTTTCAGGTTTTCAGATGCTTACATCTGAAATGTCACAGTGTTGTAACCCTGGGGGGTCCCAATCCAAAAGGCACCCAGAAGTGGATCGGATCTCTCCCCAAGAGTGGCCGTGCAGGGGAAGGACACGTCCTGTCCCTCCCCAGCTCAGCCAGGAATTGCAGATAGGAGCCCCCAGCTGGAGTGCTCCCAGCAGCACAGGGGACATCAAATTTCCTGGGGAAGGGCTTAGTTCATGGTCCGTGACATGTCTTTCACGGCCATGCAATTGGTAGGGCCCTACCTGTGGGACGTCTTTAAAAGCAGGCGTGTAAACTTAGGCCAGCATTTTCAAACTTGGGGTGCTAAGGTAAGGCTTGGTCCCTACATCCAGATTTAGACACCGAAATAAACCGGCTGGTTTTCAGAGGTGCTGGGCACCCACCACCTAACTGATTTCACTGAGACCTGGAGGTGCTGAGCCCATTTGAAAACCTGGCTCTTTATTTAGGTGCAGAAGTTTGGAGTTAGGGGCCTCTGTCTATCTCAGGTGTTTAGATGGCCCCTATCACCCTAGGCTCTGAGTGCTTTACAGCATAATGTATTCACCCTTGTGAGGAAGGCCAGTGCTAAGATGCCCATTTTACAGATGGGGAACTGAGGCACAAAGGGAATGAGGGCTAGGTCTACAAAGGGATTTAGGCACCTACCTGCTACTTTAGCTGCCTAAGTCCAAAATTTCGATCATCAAATCCCCCAGCTCAGCTGTGGCCTAACCCCCTATGTTCCTGTCGACAAAGTCCCCTAAAACTCTGCGGGTGGGCACGCACCCAGCTGCCTAAGTGCTGATATACAAGTCATGGCTAGGCCTGTCGGGATTCACAAACGAGGCATCACCCCTGCCTATCTTGCCTGGAGGGGCTGATCCAACTGAGGCGCTCTGAGGCAGCTCTTCAGGCACCCTGTCAGAGGATTTGGAACAATTTCCAATTTTGGCTGCCTTAAAATAGTTCGTTTTCAAGCAGGCCTAAAACCCCTTGCGATTGCTGAATGGCTTTGGAACTGCATGCTTCTCTTGCTTGTGGTTTTATCCCTATATTGAAACTGTTAATCATTTGTTCAGATACATGCTTGCGGTTATTCACGATGAGTTTGTTTTATTGTAAAAGCTCCAAGGATACTTAAGTGGGCCAGAAACTGCCATCCTGCCACAGACAAAACTCCTACTGAAGTCAGTGAGGTTTTTTTGTGTGCATTGAAGCTCGAGGGGCATTTTAATTGGACATATGACTCCTCATCTCTGTTCTGTTGTAACTCATTCCTAAAATCACTCGTCTTTCTGAATGTTGTCTCGCATTCTGTCCTAGAGGTGGCAGCATTTAACCAATTGGTGAAATAGGAGTGGATCCTGCAACCCCCTCAAGTATAGTGTTTATACTTTCATTGAAATCCGTGGGCCTCTGTACAGCAATAAATATTGTGATCAGTAGGAAGGGTTTGTAAGGCACGCGGGGGTGCAGTCTTTCCTGCTACAAGATGCTCTAAAAATGTAGATTCTATTGATGTGAACGAAATCCTGTCCTAGCTAGGTCAGCCCTTTATTTATAAATGCCTACTACCAGAGGTTTCAGAGTAGCAGCCGTGTTAGTTTTAGTCTGTATTCGCAAAAGGAAAAGGAGGACTTGTGGCATCTTAGAGACTAACATATTTATTTGAGCATAAGCTTTCATGAGCTACAGCTCACTTAATCGGGTGCATCCGATGAAGTGAGCTGTAGCTCACGAAAGCTTATGCTCAAATAAATTTGTTAGTCTCTAAGGTGTCACAAGTACTCCTTTTCTTTTTACCACCAGAGGGTATCCGCAAGGCTAAGTTCTAGTCATGGGTACTTATAGTAAAAATCACGGACGGGTCATTGGCTGTGAATTTTTGTTTATTGCCCATGACCTGTCCATCACTTTTACTATAAAAACCCATTACTAAATCTCTGCTCCTGGGCCCTAGTGCTCTGGGGGGGGCCCTACTCCAGCAGAGGGGGCTGACTGCCCCCGGTGGCCTGCTGCTCCGAGGCCCCTGGAGACCGTTCTCCCGATGGCCTCCAGGGCGTCCCAGGGGGCCGCTGCTCTGGCTGCACCCGGAATTGCTGCTGCTCGGGTGGTCCCCAGGGCCAGCCGCACCAGCTACTGTTGGGGTGCTCCCCAGGACCAGCAGTGGCCGGTGCAGCTGGCCCTGGAGCCACTCCAGTAGTGGTTGTGGAAAGTCAACGGAATCCGTGACCTCCGTGACAGAATTGCAGCCTTAGTTATCAGCCATAAAACTCCAGTCTAGCTTGAATTCTGGGGGCCCAGAGTTTCAGGTCAGGGCACCTTTTTACTACCCAAAACTTGGGAAAAATCAGGGTGGCAATTATTAAATGGCACAGATGGTAAACGATGAACTAGGTGCCTGCACGCTTGTAGTGTAAGGCCTGCCTGGGTGTTCCCCATGGGTCTATTAAACCCTGCATGCCCCGGCTGTATTTTAGTACCAGTGCAAGAAGATTCAAGGGCCAAACAGAGGCCGTCAGTACATACAGGGTCTGAACTAAAGCTTGCTGAAGTAAGTGAGATTTCAGTGGGCTTTGGATCAGGCCCTCTTTGAGAACAGAAACAGTGAGACCCGTCAAGAGCAATCCCTGTGTCTGTTTCTGTACTCCGCATGCAGCTGTGAAGTAACAGTACCAGTGAGCATCCAGTTGTTTCAGTTTCAGGGAGTGGAGATGTGTCATGCATATCAAGGGAAGGTTTCAGAGTAACAGCCGTGTTAGTCTGTATTCGCAAAAAGAAAAGGAGGACTTGTGGCACCTTAGAGACTAACCAATTTATTTGAGCATGAGCTTTCGTGAGCTACAGCTCACTTCATCAGATGCATACCGTGGAAACTGCAGCAGACTTTATATATACACAGAGAATATGAAACAATACCTCCTCCCACCCCACTGTCCTGCTGGTAATAGCTTATCTAAAGTAATCTTCAGGTTAGGCCATTTCCAGCACAAAGGGTAACCACCTTCCTGTCCACAGGGCTATGAAATCCCTCCTGGCCAGAGGCAAAACCCTTCCACCTGTAAAGGGTTAAGAAGCTAGGATAACCTCGCTGGCACCTGACCAAAATGACCAATGAGGAGACAAGATACTTTCAAAGCTGGAGGGGGGGGAACAAAGGGTCTGGCTGTGTGTGTGATGCTTTTGCCAGGAACAGATCAGGAATGCAGCTCAGAACTCCTGTAAAAAGTTAGTAAGTAATCTAGCTAGAAATTAGTTAGATTTTCTTTTGTTCAATGGCTGGTAAAATAGGCTGTGCTGGATGGAATGGATATTCCTGTTTTTGTGTCTTTTTGTAACTTAAAGTTTTGCCTAGAGGGGTTCTCTATGTTTTGAATCTGATTACCCTGTAAGGTAGTTACCATCCTGATTTTACAGAGGTGATTCTTTTACCTTTTCTTTAATTAAAATTCTTCTTTTAAGATCCTGATTGATTTTTCATTGTTCTTAAGATCCAAGAGTTTGGGTCTGTGTTCACCTGTACAAATTGGTGAGGATTTTTATCAAGCCTTCCCCAGGAAAGGGGGTGTAGGACTTGGGGGGATATTTTGGGGGGAAGACATCTCCAAGTGGGCTCTTTCCCTGTTCTTTGTTTGACACACTTGGTGGTGGCAGCATAGGGTCCAAGGACAAGGCAAAGTTTGTACCTTGGGGAAGTTTTTAACCTAAGCTGCTAAGAAAAAGCATAGGGGGTCTTTCATGCAGGTCCCCGCATCCGTACCCTAGAGTTCAGAGTGGGGAAGGAACCTTGTCATGTTGGCAGAGGGGTGGGATCATTTTGAACCAGAAGCACAGCAGGATTTTAAAAGAGGATTGCAGCTGTAAATTCTGTGTCTCTGCCTGTGGGGACGGAGCAGCAGGCATAACAAAGGGATCTTTCTTTTCTGAGCTGGAGTTTTCTCTACCTAAAGGTAGGGTAGTTAACCTCCTGTAGGGAAATTCACAAGTTTTTCACAGATCTGAAGAGGTGGGTTTTTTTAGCTAAGAGCATCCAGAGGCTTTTTCTGTCTATTTGCCTGGAGACAGAGGTGGTTTTTTAAAAGGCTTTTTCTGTAGGCTGAGAATAGCTATCAGAGAACATAGGTGTCAGGTTACAGCACAGCAAAATTTTACAAGCCAGGTTTTTTTTTTGTTTCTTTGTTTGTTTTGTGGTTTTCTTTCTAACTCTCGAGTGTAAAGTTAGTTAAAAACAGAGAGGCTACGATGACAGAAACCAAGGCACAACACACACTGGAGTTAACCAGAATGGAGGCAGCGAAAGACGCAGAAAAAGCCCTAGAGGCTGCCCACATGAGAGCTATGGAGGCAAGGGAAAAAGAACTGGAGGAGAAGGAAAAAGAGAGGAAGCATGCACTGGAGATGGAGAAGGCAAAGGCTCAACAGAATATACCAACAAACCCTAGCAATCCTTCTCCAGGTACCGCTTCACATCCCAGGAAGTTCCCCACCTACAAGGCAGGCGATGATACCGAGGCCTTCTAAGAAAACTTCGAAAGGGTCTGCCTTGGGTACAGCATCTCTACAGACCAATACATGGTAGAGCTGAGGCCGCAGCTCAGTAGACCCTTAGCCGAGGTGGTGGCTGAAATGCCTAAGGAACACATGAACAAGTATGAACTGTTTAAAACCAAGGTGAGAGTCAGAATGGGGCTAACACCTGAGCATTCCCGTCGGCGGTTCAGAGCCCTAAGGTGGAAACCAGACGTGTCATTTTCCCGACATGCCTACCACATTGTGAAACAATGGGATGCCTGGATATCAGGAGCAAGTGTTAACTCTCCAGAAGATTTGCCCTTCCTAATTCAAATGGAGCTGTTCTTAGAGGGTGTTCCTGAGGAAATAGAAAGATACATCCTAGATGGGAAGCCCAAAACTGTAATCGAGGCGGGGGAGATTGGAGCCAAATGGGTGGAGGTGGCAGAAAAGAAAAAAACTGGTCGCAGTTGGAGCGGATACCAGAAGATACAACCTCAGACCACACCCTACTATCGGGGCAGCCCAAGGCCCCAACTACACCCCAAGGAACACTCCAGACACCTTATCGTTCCACCTACACCGTTCTCCCGCAACCCACCTCACCCCAGTGACCCGTCAGCTGGACGATGTTTTAAATGTAACGAGCCAGGGCATGTAAAGGCCAACTGCCCCATGAACCCCAACAGATTACAGTTCATTGCACCGGAATCACGCCAAAGGTCCTCAGGCCCAGATACCTCCCAGATACCCTCAGAGCAGAGGGAAACTGTGAGTGTGGGCGGGAAGCAGGTCAGCACGTGGAGGGACACTGGAGCACAAGTGTCGGCTATCCATGCTTCCTTAGTGGACCCCAATTTGATTGACCCAGGGATCCAAGTGACAATTCAACCCTTCAAATCAAACTCTTTTGACTTGCCTACAGCCAAGTTGCCGGTCCAGTACAAGGGCTGGTCAGGAACGTGGACTTTTTCAGTCTATGATGATTATCCCATCCCCATGCTGTTGGGGGAAGACTTGGCCAATCATGTGAAGCTAGCCAAGAGGGTGGGAATGGTCACCCGCAGCCAGGCTAAACAAGATGTCACAACTAGCTGTATTCTGGAAACTTCTACCAGGACCCGGTCAGAGGTGATGGAACCGGACCACATGCCAACGTCAGCAGCAGCAGTAGTGGATCCAGTCCCAGAGACCCAGACAGAGCCAGTCCCAGAACTGGAACTGGTGGAACAACCAGCACCAGAACAAATCCAGTGCTTGAAACCCCAACACCAGAGGGCCCCACTGAACCTACACCAGCAGCAGCCGATAACCCTACACAAGAGGCTCAGCCGGAGCCTGAACCCCAACATAGTGCCCCAGCAGAGAGCGGTTCACAGTCAACGGAAACAGCCCCATCACCTGCATCGCTTCCAGGGGGACCAAGCCTAGGTCCACAATCCAATGAGGAACTGATGTCTCCAGCATCAATGGAACAGTTCCAGACTGAACAGGAAGCAGATGAAAGCCTCCAGAGAGCTTGGACGGTGGCACGGAGCAACCCACCGCCTCTCAGCTCTTCTAATTGATCCAGATTTGTTGTAGAAAGAGGACTTTTATACAAGGAAACTCTTTCTGGTGGACACCAGGAAGACTGGCATCCTCAGAGACAGTTGGTATTCCAACTAAGTACCGGGTAAAGCTATTAAGCTAAGCCCACGATCATCTTCGTGGCCATGCTGGGGTGAACAGAACCAAAGACCATTTGGGAAAGTCATTCCACTGGGAGGGAATGGGCAAGGATGTTTCTACCTATGTCCAGTCTTGTGAGGTGTGCCAAAGAGTGGAAAAACCCCAAGACCAGGTCAAAGCCCCTCTACAGACACTTCCCATCATTGAGGTTCCATTTCAGTGAGTAGCTTTGGATATTCTGGGTCCTTTTCCAAAAAAGATACCCAGAGGAAAACAATACATACTGACTTTCATGGATTTTGCCACCCAATGGCCGGAAGCAGTAGCTCTAAGCAACACCAGGGCTAAAAGTGTGTGCCAGGCACTAACAGACATTTTTGGCAGGGTAGGTTGGCCCTCCGACATCCTCACAGATGCAGGAACTAATTTCCTGGCAGGAACTATGGAAAGCCATTGGGAAGCTCATGGGGTGAATCACTTGGTTGCCACCCCTTACCATCATCAAACAAATGGCCTGGTGGAGAAATTTAATGGAACTTTGGGGGCCATGATATGTAAATTCGTAAATGAGCACTCCAATGACTGGGACCTAGTGTTGCAGCAGTTGCTCTTTGCCTACAGAGCTGTACTACTTCCCATTTGAACTTGTAAATGGCCACGAGGTTAAGGGGCCATTACAGTTGGTGAAGCAGCAATGGGAGGGGTTTACACCTTCTCCAGGAACTAACATTCTGGACTTTGTAACCAACCTACAAAACACCCTCCGAACCTCTTTAGCCATTGCTAAAGAAAACCTACAGGATGCTCAAAAAGAGCAAAAAGCCTGATATAATAAACATGCCAGAGAGCGTTCCTTCAAAGTAGGAGACCAGGTCATGGTCTTAGAGGTGCTCCAGGCCCATAAAATGGAAGTGTCATGGGAAGGGCCATTCACAGTCCAAGAGCGCCTGGGAGCTGTTAATTATCTCATAGCCTTCCCCACCTCCAACCAAAAGCCTAAGGTGTACCATATTAATTCTATAAAGCCCTTTTATTCCAGAGAATTAAAGGTTTGTCAGTTTACAGCCCAGGGAGGAGATGACGCTGAGTGGCCTGAAGGTGTCTACTACGAAGGGAAAAGTGCGGGTGGCGTGGAAGAGGTGAACCTCTCCATGACCCTTGGGCATATGCAGCGACAACAGATCAAGGAGCTGTGCACTAGCTACGCGCCAACGTTCTCAGCCACCCTTGGACTGACTGAACGGGCATACCACTCCATTGACACAGGTAATGCTCACCCAATTAAAGTCCAACCTTACCAGGTGTCTCCTCAAGCTAAAACTGCTATAGAACGGGAGATCCAGGGTATGCTACAGATGGGTGTAATCTGTCCCTCTGGCAGTGCCTGGGCATCTCCAGTGGTTCTAGTTCCCAAACCAGATGGGGAGATACGTTTTTGCGTGGACAACTGTCAGCTAAATTCTGTAACTTGCCCAGACAACTATCCAGTGCCACGCACAGATGAACTATTGGAGAAACTGGGATGGGCCCAGTTCATCTCTACCTTGGACTTAACCAAAGGGTACTGGTAGGTACCGCTAGATGAATCCGCCAAGGAAAGGTCAGCCTTCACCACACATGTCGGGCTGTATGAATTTAATGTGCTCCCTTTCGGGCTGTGGAATGCACCCGTCACCTTCCAAAGACTTGTAGATGGTCTCCTAGCGGGATTTGGAGAATATGCAGTCGCCTACCTTGATGATGTGGCCATATTTTCGGATTCCTGGGTAGAACACCTGAAACATCTACAAAAAGTCTTCGAGCGCATAAAGGAGGCTGGACTAACTGTTGAGGCTAAGAAGTGTCAGATAGGCCTACACAGAGTGACTTACCTTGGACACCAGGTGGGTCAAGGAACTATCAACCCCCTATAGGCCAAAGTGGATGCCATCCAAAAGTGGCCTGTCCCAAAGTCAAAGAAACAGGTCCAATCCTTCTTAGGCTTGGCCAGATATTACAGGCGATTTGTACCGCAATACTGCCAAATCACCGCCCCACTGACAGACCTAACCAAAAAGAAACAGCCAAATGCCGTTCAGTGGACTGAAGAGCGTCAGAAGGCCTTTAACGAGCTTAAAGTGACATTCATGTCTGACCCTGTGCTAAGGGCTCCAGACTTTGACAAACCGTTCCTAGTAATGACAG
Source organism: Eretmochelys imbricata (assembly GCF_965152235.1). NCBI lineage: Eukaryota > Metazoa > Chordata > Testudines > Cheloniidae > Eretmochelys > Eretmochelys imbricata. Next base: position 125,963,391 of record NC_135577.1, on the reverse strand, counting down.
ATGCGTCCGAGCGTGGTGTGGGAGCAGGCTTAATGCAGGAAGGACCGAATCAAGAGTTCCATCCTGTCGTGTTTCTCAGCAAGAAGCTGTCTGAGAGGGAAAGCCACTGGTCAGTCAGTGAAAAAGAAAGTTATGCCATTGTCTACGCTCTGGAAAAGCTACACCCATATGTTTGGGGATGGCATTTCCACCTGCAAACCGACCATGCTGCGCTACAGTGGCTTCATACCGCCACGGGAAATAACAAAAAACTTATTCGGTGGAGTTTAGCTCTCCAAGATTTTGATTTCGACATCCAACACATCTCAGGAGCTTCTAACAAAGTGGCTGATGCACTCTCCCATGAAAGCTTCCCAGAATCAACTGGTTAAAATCATCCTTGAGATGGGGAAAATATTGTTAGTCTTTATACACTGGTAGTTAATTTAGAGGTGTATGTGTCTTATTAACTCTGTTTTCTCCTAGAGCTCCTGGAAGAAATCACAGCCAGTGTTTCACCCTATCTGTGATTTGGGGGGCGTGTCATAAATGTCATAAATGTACAAATTGGTGAGGATTTTTATCAAGCCTTCCCCAGGAAAGGGGGTGTAGGACTTGGGGGGATATTTTGGGGGGGAAGACGTCTCCAAGTGGGCTCTTTCCCTGTTCTTTGTTTAACACGCTTGGTGGTGGCAGCATAGGGTCCAAGGACAAGGCAAAGTTTGTACCTTGGGGAAGCTTTTAACCTAAGCTGGTAAGAAAAAGCTTAGAGGGTCTTTCATGGAGGTCCCCACATCCGTACCCTAGAGTTCAGAGTGAGGAAGGAACTTTGACAACATGAGAGGAAATATTGACCAATCACACTGGATTGTTCACTTTATAGAAAAGATTAATAGGCCAGTGTCAGCAGGGGTAGAAATGTTGGAGGTAAATTCCATGGTAGGTATAACTTAAACACCATCAGGGTTGGGACGTAGGCTGTCAGGTCTAGTGGTCCGCAACCTGTTCAGAAATATCATGTCCAGGCACTGGAAATCAGACAGGAGCCAGTCAAACTAATCCAGAGCGGGTCAGAAAATAGGCCCACATCTGTAGGGCTTGGCGAGGGGGCAAAGCAGCAGTTAGGTTAAGCCCAGTTGTGCAGACAACTTCCTGTGCCTCTCTTTGGTTTAAATAGGAAGCCGTGACCAATCAGAGGTCCTGGTGATCCTCCAATCAGGGCCCAGGGGAGGCCTCTCTGATATAGCTTGAGGTTTCATGGTGTCTCCGCTCTGTCAGTGGTAGCGAGCCACTGGCTGACAGCAGGGCGGTGCCGGTGGGCTGGAAACCCCGTGGACCCAGGTTCAAGATCTGCAGGGTCATGACAAACACAGAGGGCCAGATGTCTGGCTTCACACCATCTCCTGCATTGGGGTGTGCTGAGAGCATTCGGGACCATAGCCAGAGCGCCTTGCACTCCCTTGATCTAGGGCTGGTGTAACAGGCCCAGTGGGGCTGTAACCAGTCTGTGGAACTTAGAGCATCCATGGACTCTAACTTGCACTGGGAGCTGCATCAGTGCTCAGCTGCCTGCACCTGGTATAATGCCCCCTCTGCCCACCCCGTCGGGTGCTGCACTGAAGAGTTTGGGTGGACCCATGGCAGCTAACATCAGAGGTGCCTCCTTACCAGCCATGTTCCCCCTCTTTCCGCTTGTGCCCCCAGGCATGTAAGCCATGCTTGTTTTGTACCCATTTGGCATTCAGCAGGCATGCCACTTACACCACTTTACCATGTACACCCATTTTCTAACCACTCTACACCCAACGTGTAACTTATGTTCCCGTGTGTGTCACTGTGGAATTTGGCCTGGACACAAACCTAAGACTTTGCACCACTAAATTTAACCCAGTATATCTCCTGATTTTCTTAGGGATGTAAATTGGAGCCTTGTCTACACACAGACTTGCACCAGTTTAGTTAAACCAATGCAAACCCCTTGTGGGCACTCTTATTTCTGGCTTGCTTTGATTTCAAAAGCAAAACCAAAATTAAGTCACTCATAAATGGAAATGAGGGTCCACAAAAGGGTTTCCCCCAGTGTAAGTAAAATGGTTTAAATTCACATTTTAGGTTAAATTGATGCAAGTGTCCTGTGCAGACAACACCTCAGATTATCACTGGAAGTGGCACAATGCTTTGGAATCTTCTCTTCTTTTAAAAGAACATTTGGTATTCGTTAGAGAGACAAGACAGCGGGAGGTAAACAAGGAACTGGCAGGAGAGAAAGAAATACTAAATACGAAATGAACAAATCATGCCAGCTGGTATTTTCCTGTCTTCAAGTCCAGGCAGAAACCAACAACTTTCCCTTTACTGGAGAAACAGATACTCAATGGCGACTATCAGCTGAAAATTTTGAAGCCTCGCGTGGGTATTTAGAGCTACATTAGCTTCCAGGAAAATAATCTTCACTCATGCCAAGAAAACAACAAAACCAAACTAAGCAAACAACAAACCACGCAGTCTACTGTGACAGCGATTAAGGATGTAAATATTACAGAGCAGCAAAGGGGGGAAGGGGGCTGAAAATCACATCATAACCACTCTGCAAAATGCACTTTTAACGGGTCTTCAGAGTGCTGTCTTTATGGAAGACTCTTTATTATTAAGTTGTCCAGACATATTGGACCAGATTCTGACCTCAGCGCCACTTTGGCTTGGACACGACTAAGGGAAGAATTTGGTCTCTTGCTAGTAATATACACACCCAGTTCAGCAAAACCATAAACCAATGGGACTATTCATGCACTTAAATTTATGCACTTGCTTAACTGCTTTGCTGGATCGGGGCCATAATGATAAGGGTTGCAGTGTTGCTAACGCGGAAAGAGATATTGGTTATATACGCATAAAATAGATCATTATATATTGGGGGGGAAGGGTAAATCAGAGTTTCACGGTTGCTGAAGACAAAGAAACCCCTGTTTGTTTTTATCACTATCACTGACGGTGAAAAGCACTACATGCTATGCACAATTAACCCGACCTCCATCTGAAAAGCTCGGTGCTGAAATAAACCAATTCACTCCATTACATGAAAATAAATCTCTGGCACATTTACATCACATTCGTCCGCCTTGCTCCAGGCGGCCTCCTGGGAGCTCACCTGCGGAGAAGCACGTCTCACTGCGTGCAGGAGCTGCGAGGTATTTGGAACTGAAGTTACTGACGAAGTCAGCCTCCTTGCTGATGACCAGCGATCAAGCCCAGTGAGCGTCGGATCACAAACCAACGTTCCAGCCTCGCGTAGTCTCATTTGTGACTTATCTCTTGTGTAGGCACACGGGGCAGGAGAGGGGTGTATCCCAGGGTGACCAGACAGCAAGTGTGAAAAATCGGGACAGGGGGTGGGGGGTAATAGGTGCTTATATAAGACAAAGCCTCACATATAGGGACTGTCCCTATAAAATCGGGACATCTGGTCACTCTAGTGTATCCCCAGCCCCCCGCCTGGCCTGACCAGACAGGAGTCCGGGCACAAAGAAAACACCAGGCTCTTCGAGCCGCTAGTCTCCCTGGCAAGCACATAATGGGGGGTGGGGGGGTCAGAGAGAAGTGGGGATCGCGCACCACCCTGGCTTCACCTCCCCCATGTGCCAGCCAGCAGAGCTGAGCCAGCGCAAGGCGGGGGAGCAGGCGGCTCCGGTCAGGGGCTGCAGCCAGGGAAGGACCTGCAAACCGGGCTGCTCCTGGGGCATCACCCAGAGCTTTGAGCAATGGGGCCATCCTCGTCTTTAATCAGTAACCAGGACCGGCTCTTGGCCCTAGCAAAGCAGGCACGTGCCTGGGGCAGCACAACTCCAAGGGCGGCGTTCCGGCCACCCCGTTTTTTTTTTTTTCTGCTTGGGCAGTTGTGCTCTCGGAGCTTGGAGGGGCAAAAAACCTAGAGCCGGCCCTGTCAGTGACATCCAAACAAAGGGCCCGATTCTGTTCCGATGCTGGTGTAAAGCGAGGGTGACCGCACTGAGGTCAGTGGATTTACTCCGGGGTAAACCCACAGTAAGTGCCGGCAGGATCGGAGCCAGAATATTAAGCCCCATCCTGTTTTAGGAGCATAACAGTCACAAGCAGTGTGTTTAGACCCCTGATCCATCCAGGCTGGCAGCGAGCTGATTTTTAGCGGCACTCTGCTGCCAGCTGGGGTCCCAGCTGCCGGCCCCCCTCAGCCCACTGCCAGTCTGGGCTTCCATCAGGGGGCCCCTCTAAATGTAAAATTTATTACTGGCACGCGAAACCTTAAATGAATGAAGACTTGGCACGCCACTTCTCAACCGTTGCCAACCCCTGATTTAGATAGAGCAGCCAAGTTTTGTGAGCCTCATATGTGAGAGCCGTGGGCGGGGTTGGGGCTTGCGAGCTGCAGCTGGGTCTGGTTTAGCAGGGTGGTTGGAGCTTGCGGGTAGCTGGGTGTTTTGGCCTGGAGTCTGTACTAGGCCCCGCCATCAGTCCACTAGCCTCTGCTTGCTGCTACCTCGTCCGGGTGGCTCCTTCTCCCCTGGGACCCAGTAGGGAGAGCTGCAAGTGCCGGGAAGGCAGTGAGACCAGCTAGCTGCTGGCAAGCAAGGGACAGGTGTCACCCCAGGGGCTGGGCACTTGGTAGTCCTGCATAGAGTTATGGCCCACAGCACCCCTCTCACAGGGAAGCCCGCAGGAGGGAGCCCTGGGGGAGGAAAGCTCCATGAGGATCCCTCCTTCCCTGCACTGTGGAGTTTCCCCTCAATCATTCCCCCCACAGCAACAGGAGCTGCCCTCAAGCCCTGCAGCTCCCGGGGTGTCAGAGCAGTGCGGTCAATGCAACGTGTCCAGAAATCATGACTCGGGCCCCCCAAAATTGTGAGATTTGTTCACAAATCATGAGATTTTAAAGTCATCAGCAGTGGGCTCTTGGTTTCTGAATCTGTAGGGTGCACTCAGGTCACGTTTTCGAGCTCTTCTCCACGCCACTCAGGACTGGACACTTTAAAAAAAAAAAAACAAGCTGAGATTCTCACCTAATCCCATGACTGCAAGAGCTGGGGCTTTAAGAAAAAGCACCAAATACCCCGAGACTCATGAAAAAAAATCTCGAGAGTTGGCAACAGGGCAGTGAGCACCCGGGGCCACCCACGCTGAGGCCCTGAAAATCGCAGTTTGTCCACACGAAGAGTTGCATGGGTACAATTAGATGATCATAATGGTCCCTTCTGACCTTAATATCTATGAGTCTATGAGACACGGACAGCTGTGACAGGTGCAAATCCCCACTCGGGAGAAAGCCTGGTTAATTTCATGCCGATTTACATGACTTTATGCAAATCGCACAAAGGGGGGCATGAAGCTGAGTCTCCCTCTGGCTCCACCTCCAGCCCCCTCCTTCCCATGTGTGGAAGCCTGGACCAGTGGACAAAGCTCCACTGGGTCTGAACTGGGGGAAGGGTAGAGAATGGGGGTGCAGAGTTGGCTGGTCCCCCCTCTTCAGCACAGCAGTGGGTTAATCCACACAGCTATTTTAAATGTGCAAACAAAAATTTTTAAATATAATGGAACCACGGCGAGAAACTAGGAACAGGGGTGCCATGCTCAGTCCCAGTCCTGGAGCTCACCCTGTACCTTGTTTCCTGTGTAAAGCTTCTATAAAAGTGAATCTTTAAAGACAAGTCAAAGCACACAACAGGAAAGTTTTGTTGTAATGCATTTGTCCGAGTGCAGCTAGGTGTTGTCTCACTTGGACAGTAAATAAAGGGATGTGTTTTAATCATGGTTTATGGCAGTAAACAATTCAAACTCTTTGCGCAGAATTATCTTTTCTATTTGCTGCAAGTAATGAAGGTAACTGAGTATGTTAAAAATCACATCCATCACCAGCCATGTAGTCTGCAGTATACACACGATGGGAAATGTCTGTGTGTTCATTACTGCACTAGCTAGAAATATAAGTAGAGTAAAATACAATGATTTGAGGCCCAATCCCACAGTCCTCACTCAGGCAAAATTCCAGTTGATCTCAACTTGCCGAAGTAAGGAGTTCAGGATCAGGCCCAGGGGACAGTCCATTGCACAGAATGGGATGGGATGGGTGTGACCACCCTTCATTTTAGAAAGTTGTGAGACACCATTAAGCTCCTTTATGGAACCAGGTAGTTGAAACAATAGCAGACTCCACCTCAAACAACAGGCAAATGTCTCCGCCCAAAACACAGGCACATGCGAGGGTGGGCAGAGGGGTTTCACTGGCTTGTTTTGTGAAGGTTCCTGTGCCTGTGAAAGCAAGCAGGAGAAACACCGGAGAAGCTGAGAGAAAAGGCAGTACCGCAGCCTGGAAGCACCAGGCGGTGCCTGAACAAGCCCCGGGAGAGGATGACCCTGAGAAAAGCCCAGGGAGAGACCCTTTGGGCTCAGTGCTGGCTGGAAAGCTGACAGGGTGTTGTGAGCAAAGATACCGTCTCTTGTGGTTCGCTGCCTGCTGTGTTCAAGCAAACAGAACTTTATACGTTGCTTATAAATAAACAGGATTGCCTCAGAGGCACACCCGAGGATCATCAATTTCTCCGCCCAACTGAAACGATCCCCAGGACCCTGAATTTTTGGACTGCTCGGGTCACAAGGGGCAAACACAGGTGGAGGAGTGGGAGAGAAATTGTAAGCAGGTATTCCTGGTGACCGAGGGTGGGAGAAATGAGGACAGCGCTCGCAGAAATCAAAGAGAGTCAAAAGGAATTTACACAAGAGCTAACACAGGAGCTGGAGTCTTCACAAAAGGAATTAAAGCAACCTGCGGAAGCTTCTCAGAAAGCACTGAGTGCTAACTTGCAGTCACAGATAAAATCTTTGTTGGGGCAGCAACTACAAAGCGTTTGGGCAAACTGGGAAACCCCACCTCCAAAACTCCCAGTCTGGATTGGCAAGACGGTCAGTGAGGTGACCAGCAACCTGAGTGGCACGGACCAGAAGACCTTCCAGGGAATAGGGGAGACCAGGAAAGCTCTGGCCAACTTGGAGCTTGCTAACACATAAGCAGCAGCAAGGACTGAAAAGATCAGCTGCAGAAGGAAATCAAAGGGGTGCAGACTACCATGGAATTCAGTCTCCTGCATGAGAAACAGAGCTAGCCAGACAATTTGGGCCAGACAGGACTTTCACAACATTTTTCTACCCTATTTTAACCCACAGACACCCAGAGGGGAGAGGTTGGACTGCAAATATTGCAAAAGGCTCACTATCTTTGAGGGAAATTTTTCCTAGGAAGCTTATTTGACTCAGTTCAACGTCATAGCCCCCAGATGAATGACTAGGAAGATGGACAGAAAGGGGAATTTTGAGCAGCCAACTTGGTTGAACCAGCTCTGATGGTGGCATCGTAGGCACCAACTTCTCCTGGCGTCGGTGTGTGCTCGACACCCCCTCACCATTGGACCCCTTCCCCAAATCCCGGCCCCGCCTCCCCCCTGAACACGCAGCGTTCCCGCTCCTCCCGCCTCCCTCCCACAGTTTGTTATGCCGCAAGACAGCTGTTTCGTGGCGGCAAGCGCTGGGAGGAGAAGTGGGGACGCGGCGCACTCAGGGGAGCAGGCGAAGGTGAGCTGGGGTGGGGAGCTGCCAGTGGGTGCAGCCCTGGAGCACTCATGGAGTCAGTGCCTATGGGTGGCATAGAATTTATCCCCAGAGAAGAGACCGGGTTATCCAGATCTGGGACGAACTCTTGACGTGGTTTAGAGCTAGCTGTCAAACTGAGCTGGCCAGGGATCAGCTAAGAGCTAGAAGGAGAGGGAAGAAGAAACCCCACCTGACCTGGTAGAGGATCTATTGATACTTGTGTTCCTAAGACCCTGATACCACTGAGGGCTTCAGGATAAATTAGCAGTGGAGCAGTTCTTAGACTCACAGCTGGACTGGGACTTGCAGATCAAGATCAGCAACAGGAGGCCAAAGACATGCAGAGAGGCTTTGGAATTTGCCACTGAGCTTGAAACTTTCTTTGCAGCCGAGCCCCAGAAGAGGAAGCAGCTGCTAGTGAGGAAGATGGAAGCCAACCACCATGAGCCCTGTAAGTACAGCTCTGGGTCTAACATGAATGATGGAAAAGGGGGTTCTAATCTGGGTCCTGACAGTTTTGAACAATTAGAAAAACAGGTACATTTGGGTTATGGCATGAGGGGAATTGGCAATAATGCAAAAATTAAGGGAAGCAGTTCAGTTAAATGCTGGTACTGTGTAAGGCCTTGTCTACACTACCACGTTTTGTCACCAAAACTGCCGTTTGTTGACTCAAACAGTAAGTGTGAGGCAATTTTGTGGGGGAAAATGCCCACGTTTGGTGACAAAATACATCCACCCTCACAAGAGATTTACGTCTTTTTCCTCTACATTTTTGCCAAAAAAGTGCAAGTCTAAACACCACACTTCATTTCATCGGCTTTAATTGGCCTCCAGGAGGTGTCCCACAATGCCCATCCTGATCGCTCTGGTCAGCAGTTTGAACTCCTCTGCCCTGCAGCCAGGTAAACCACCATCCCCCCGCCCCTTAGAATTCCCAGGGATTTTTGAAATTCCATTTCCTGTTTGCTCAGCATGGAGAGGTCTCGTTGCATCTTCCTAGGTGACCATGGCGGGTTATCACACCAAACGCTCTCCCGCTTGGACCAGTGCAGAGCTGCTGGATCCGATCAGTATATGGGGAGAGGAGGCTGCGCTTGAGCCGTAGGAATTGGGATACTTATGGGCAGATTTCTGGAGGCTTGTGCGAAAAGCGCTATGATCGGGACACGCTGCAGTGCAGAGCGAAGATAAAGGAGCTGAGGCTGGCATACCATAAGGCGAGGGAGGCAAACTGTCACTCAGGTGCTTCACCTAAGACCTGCCGGTTCTATAAAGGAGCTGGATGCTATCCTCAATGGCGATCCCACCTCCATCGCCAAGAGCCCCATGGAAGCTTGGAGGTGGCGGAAAGAGGACCTAACCCGGAGGACGAAGTTTATTGATGAAGAGGTGGAGTTAGATGAGGATGTGCGGCTCCCTGTGGGGTCGCCCAATGGGGCAGGCAGCCAGGAATGGTTCTACACTCCAGAGGTGTCTAGCCAGTCTCAGCAGTTGCTCTCCCAGCGAGCAAGAAGCAGGAGATGAGACTCCTCGTAAGTGGCTGTGGCTTGTGTAGTGCGGACGTGGGTTCAGGGCATAGAAATGTGGGAGGCTGGTGGTGTTTCTTTGAGCTGGACATTTCCCTATGTAGCTGATCAGTATGGCAGAACAGGGTTTTTGATGCACGCCGAGATCTCATGGGAATCCTCCAGAGAGATCTCCAAGAAAGTTTCCTGGAGGTACTTGGCCATCCTCTGCTGAAGGTTCCATGGCAGAGGAGCTTCGTAGGTAGTTTTCAGGTAGTTGAAGGTTGCTATCAAATCCCCCCTCACTCTTCTCTTCTGCAGACTAAATAACCCCAGTTCCCTCACCCTCTCCTCGTAAGTCATGTGCCCCAGCCCCATGATCATTTTCATTGCCCTCAGCTGGACTCTCTCCAATTTGTCCACCTCCTTTCTGTAGTGGTGGGACGAAAACTGGATGCAGTACTCCAGGTGTGGCCTCACCAGTGCCGAATAGAGGGGAATAATCACTTTCCTCGATCTGCTGGCAATGCTCCTACTAATGCAGCCCAATATGCCGTTGGCCTTCTTGGCAACAAGGGCACACTGCTGACTCATATCCAGCTTCTTGTCCACTGTAATCCCTAGGTCCTTCTCTGCAGATCTGCCACTTAGCCAGTCGGTCCCCAGCCTGCAGCGGTGCATGGGATTCTTCCGTCCTAAGTGCAGGACTCTGCACTTGTCCTTGTTGAACCTCATCAGATTTCTTTTGGCCCAATCCTCCAATTTGTCTAGGTCACTCTGGACCCTATCCCTACCCTCCAGCGTATCTACCTCTCCCCCCAGCTTAGTGTCATCTGCAAACTTGCTGTGGGTGCAATTCATCCCATCGTCCAGATCATTAATGAAGATGTTGAACAAAACCGGCCCCAGGACCGACCCCTGGGACACTCCGCCTGATACTGGCTGCCAACTAGACATGGAGCCTTTGATTACTACCCGTTGAGCCTGACGATCTAGCCAGCTTTCTATCCACCTTATAGTCCATTCATCCAATCCATACTTCTTTAACTTCTGTCAAGATTACTGAGGGAGACTGTATCAAAAGCTTTGCTAAAGTCAAAATATATCACATCCACCACTTTCCCCATATCCACAGAGCCAGTTATCTCATCATAGATGGCAATCAGGTTGGTCAGGCATGACTTGCCCTTGGTGAATCCATATTGACTGTTCCTGATCACTTTCCTCTCCTCCAAGTGCTTCAAAATGGATTCCTTGAGAACCTGCTCCATGATTTTGCCGGTGACTGAAGTGAGGCTGACCAGTCTGTAGCTCCCTGGGTTCTCTTTGTTCCCTTTTTAAAATATGGGCACTATATTTGCCTTTTTCCAATCGTCTGGGACCTCCCCCAATCGCCACGAATTTTCAGAGATAATGGCCAATGGTTCTGCAATCACATCAGCCAACTCCCTCAGCACCCTTGGATGCGTTAGATCTGGACCCATGGACTCCTGCATGTTCAATTTTTCTAAATAGTCCTTAACCTGTTCTTTCCCCACTGAGGGCTGTTCACCTCCTCCCCATACTGTGTTGCCCCGTGCAGCAGTCTGGGAGCTGACCTTGTCTGTGAGGACCAAGGCAAAAAAAGCATTGAGTACTTCAGCTTTTTCCACATCATCTGTCACTATGTTGCCTCCCCCATTCAGTAAGGGTCCCACACTTTCCCTGACCTTCTTCTTGTTCCTAACATACCTGTAGAAACCCTTCTTGTTACCCTTCACATCCCTTGCTAGCTGCATCTCCAATTGTGCCTTGGCCTTCCTAATGACACCCCTGCATGCTCTAGCAATATTTTTATACTCCTCCCTAGTCATCTGTCCAAATTTCCACTTCTTGCAAGCTTCCTTTCTGAGTTTAAATTCATCAAAGATTTCACTGTTAAGCCAAGCTGGTCGCCTGCCATATTTGCTATTCTTTCTGCACTTTGGGATGGTTTTTCCTGCGCCCTCAATAAGGCTTCTTTAAAATACAGCCAGCTCTCCTGGACTCCTTTCCCCCTCATATTAGCCTCCCGGGGATCCTGCCCATCAGTTCCCTAAGGGTGTCTTAGTCTGCTTTTCTGAAGTCCAGGATCTGTATTTTGCTACTCTCCTTTCTTCCTTTTGTCAGGATCCTGAACTCAGCCATCTCATGGTCACTGCTGCCTAGGTTGTCACCCACTTTTACTTCCCCTACCAATTCTTCCCTGTTTGTAAGCAGCAGGTCAAGAGGAGCACAGCCCTTAGTTGGTTCCTCCAGCACTTGCACCAGGAAGTTGTCCCCAACACTCTCCAAAAACTTCCCAGATTGTCTGTGCATTGCTGTATTGCTCTCCCAGCAGATGTCAGGGTGACTGAAGTCCCCCATGAGAACCAGGGCCTGTGATCTGGAAACTTCAGTTAGTTGTCTGAAGAAAGCCTCGTCTACCTCATCCTTCTGATCCGGTGGTCTACAGCACAAGCCCACCACAACATCACCCTTGTTGCTCTCGCCTCTAAACTTAACCCAACAATTAAACAACAATAATGGCCACTTGGCTATTGAGTGTATACTAGGATCTGTGAAATGCACAGGAATAGCGGACACTGCCTCAAACGTAATTATTAGACCAGACATGCTAACAATGCTAAGGAATAGGGGATCCAAAATTGAACCTCCTAATTGCTCTCCAATGAAGGCAGTTACTGGGGAACACGTGTAACCCACATGCTTACTTTGCAGAAGTTAGTGGTGTAAATAAGTGAACAGTGGAGAGGACACACAGTTCTTGGTTTTGTTTTGGGGTACTCTGCGCTTGCAGACTTGCCAGACAACTAACTGATTTCCATTGCGGGCAAGCAGCCAGGCAGGACACATCCAGTCACTGGGAACTCAAGAGAAGGGGGAGGAGTTTATAAAAAGGAGGGGTGGGAGTCAGACAGAAGAATTTAGCAGTGGAATAGTGCAAAGACCAGAATGGTTTGCTGAAAGCATTGGGTTCCAGGGACTTTGCCAGCTCATTGGATTTAAACTGCTGGCTCCCACCCCCCACCGGAGGAGAGGACTAGAACTGCTGCAGGCTGTGTACGTTGCACACTGTCATTGCAAAGTCTCAAGGGGTATTTCATAGAATCGTAGGACTGGAAGGGACCTTGAGAGGTCTAGTCCAGTCCCCTGCACTCAAGGCCGGACTAAGTATTATCTAGACCATCCCTGACAGGTGTTTGTCTAACCTGCTCTTAAAAATCCCCAAAGATGGAGATTCTACAGCCTCCCTAGGCAATTTATTCCAGTGCTTAACCCCTCTGACAGTTAGCTGCCCCTCCATGACCTGGCTTGATTAGGCCAGGTCTGGTCTTGATTAGGCTTAGGCCAGGTCTGTTACGCCTGACAACTCCACCCCCGCCCCTGGATAAACACTTAAAGCACTGGAGCAGTTCCCAGGATCAGGACTAGGGGGTATGGCGGAAAGGTGGCATCCCATCGCCTTCTTTTCATTGGGTGCACCATGCAGAGCTCTGAGACTCCGAAAGATTGAGCTCCAATATATTAATCTTTGAATATCTTCACATGCCATGGCATTCTCGGCCCCTGGATAATTGTCTGATTTGAGATGATCCCCCAGACCTAAGGCTTTTCACTTTCTTGACCCAAGAGGCGGTTGCTAGATTGATGGAAGAATTCTTCTGATAAGCTAGTTCTGTCTGCACTGGGGGTTAGACTCTCAGGGGTGTGAAATCCACACCCCCGAGAGACAAAACTATGCCGATGTAAGTTCCCAGTCTGGGCCAGTCCTTACACAGCATATCCCTCTCTTCATCTGAGTTATTCTTGACTTACTCCAGTGTCAAGTGAGATCAGAATTGGGCTGTTTCTCCCTTTGAACTGCAGTAGAAGCACTCAGGTCTAGTCTACACTAGCAAATTAGGTCGGTTTAACTACGTCGCAAGGAGTGTGAAAAATCCAGATGCCTCAGTGCCGCAGTGACACCAACCTAACCCCTGCTGTAGGCAGCTCTAGGAATTCTCCCATCAACAGATACCGCCTCCTGGGGAGGTGGATTACCTACACCCACGCTACAGCTGCACTCCTGCAGGGTTTCAAGTGTAGACAAGCTCCCGGTACCTTTTATATGCTGTTTGCTGAATGTTTTTTGAAGACCCTTCCATACAAAGAAGTAACCACATACATATTTGTCGTCTGAGAGCCCATGTAGAAGAGCGTTAAGATTTGTACTTGGGAATATAAATGGCCTGGGGTTTATAGGTGGATCTCAGCCAGTAAATCTTTGAGGGACTTTTAACCAAATATCACACTGGGAGCTGAAGAGTTCCAAAGTGGTCCGTTTTTTAACATGCTCCAGTGGAGATGCCATGTGAGTTGATAGTGTTTTAATCACCATGGAGGCATGCTTCCAGCTGCTTGAGGAAAGTGGTGTTGGTGACCTGTACGTGCCAAACATTCACTTAGCAAAACTTCGGCACGTGAAGCCCCTTGAAATTCAAAGGCTGCCCGTTTGTTATTCAACATTCCTGAACTTAGTCTGAAAACCACAGCCATGGAGGGTCTTACTTTTCCCCCCCCCAAGAGGGCAACAGTGTGAATATTCTCACAATCCCACGACCTGACACAGCTATCTCTTCCTCCACTGTAAATCAGAAACCACTCCATGGAAGGTTTCAGAGTAACAGCCGTGTGGCACCTTAGAGACTAACCAATTTATTTGAGCATAAGCTTTCGTGAGCTACAGCTCACTTCATCGGATGCATACTGTGGAAAGTGCAGAAGATCTTTTTATACACACAAACCATGAAAAGTGGGTGTTTACCACTACAAAAGGTTTTCTCTCCCCCCACCCCACTCTCCTGCTGGTAATAGCTTATCTAAAGTGATCACTCTCCTTACAATGTGTATGATAATCAGGTTGGGCCATTTCCAGCACAAATCCAGGGTTTCCCCCCCACCGCCCCCCACACAAACCATTCTCCTGTTGGTAATAGCTTATCTAAAGTAATCACTCTCCTTACAATGTGTATGATAATCAAGGTGGGCCATTTCCAGCACAAATCCAGGGTTAAACAAGAACGTCTGGGGGGAGTGGGTAGGAAAAAACAAGGGGAAATAGGTTACCTTGCATAATGACTTAGCCACTCCCAGTCTCTATTCAAGCCTCAGTTAATTGTATCCAATTTGCAAATGAATTCCAATTCAACAGTCTCTCGCTGTAGTCTGGTTTTTAAGTTTTTTTGTTGTAATATCGCAACTTTCATGTCTGTAATCGCGTGACCAGAGAGATTGAAGTGTTCTCCGACTGGTTTATGAATGTTATTATTCTTGACATCTGATTTGTGTCCATTTATTCTTTTACATAGAGACTGTCCAGTTTGACCAATGTACATGGCAGAGGGGCATTGCTGGCACATGATGGCATATATCACATTGGAAGTTAAAGGAATAACTGGGGTCAGGGAGACCAAAACCAGGCTCCACAGATGCTTCGATGTGTGAAACAGCACATGTACGGGTCAATGAAACTGTCAGTCACCAATAAAAACTACGGCTCCCATTCTGATTTACTCATACTGGGGTAACTGTACTGACCTCAGTGACGTGATCTATACCCATAAGAGATCAGAACCAGGCCCTGTATGTCTGACAGACGTATCAGCTCTAGTTTCTTTACTTCTTGTTTTCTTCCTAGAAAATAGAAAGCTTTTTTATAATTATTTATGCTAAGCATCCAGTTTGCCTGTTTAGTTTTGTTGTGCTTACACAGAGCAGTAAAACAGTTGTGACACTGCACTCCATATGCTTTATAAAAATATGTTTGTAAGCGTGGATATGATGTAACTGGAATATGCTTTGTGCAAAAGGGCTCTTCTTGTAAGGTATCATTACAAAGCTTATAATTTACTGAGTGTGGTCATCCTATTTGTATGAATGTATCATTCTTGGATCTGAAACTAGGAATATGAAATATAACCCTGAGGGCCTATTGTAATTATGCAAAGTGCGGGCCATTAATGGTGGTTTGGAATCTTGATGGCTCCCATTCACTAGGACAACTGGTTGTAAATGGCTCTGTTTACTTGAAAGCCTTCCTGTATATGTGTGTGCCAGCGAGTGGGTAATAAAGTCTTACAGTGACATGTGAACATGTCACAGGATGCTGGAATCCATCTTAAACCTGGTGCTTTTCCACTTAGAAGGAGGGGTGGGAACCCAGAGAGAGACAAAGGATTCCCGCCTTGTGCCAAAGATATAAAAAGGGGTGGAACAGAACAAAGGGGGCTGCAAGTCATGAGAAATCCCCTAGTTACCACCTGAGCTGGAACTAACAAGGTTTGTACCAGGGGAAAGGATTGGGCCCACACTAGGAAGGAGTCCAGTCTGTGAAAGAAGCTTATTGGAACATCTCTGAGGGTGAGATTTACCTGTGTTCAGTTTCTTAATGTATTAGGCTTAGACTTGAGTGTTTTGCTTTATTTTGCTTGGTAACTTACTTTGTTCTGTCTGTTATTACTTGAAACCACTTAAATCCTACCTTTTATACTTAATAAACTCACTTTTGTTTATTAATTATCCCAGAGTAAGTGATTAATACCTGGGGGAGCAAACAGCTGTGCATCTCTCTTCATCAGTGTTATGGAGGTTGGCTAATTTATGAGTTTAAGCTTTATATAGAGTAAAATGTATTTATTTGGGGTTTGGATCCCATTGGGAGCTGGGTGTCTGGGTGCTGGAGACAGGAGTATTGCTGAGCTGTTTTCAGTTAAGTCTGCAGCTTTGGGGGCGTGGGTCAGACCCTGGGTCTGTGTTTGCAGCTGGCTGGCGTGTCTGGCTTGACAAGGCAGGGTTCTGAAGTCCCAAGCTGACAAAGAAGATGGGCTCAGAGGTAGTGTCAGCAGGTGACAGTCCCAAGGGGGTCTCTGTGACTGAACCCGCCACAACGGTGAATCTGTTTTCTGTGAGAATGTTGATCTGTTTCCACTCAAGAATGTACTTATAAATGGAAAAGATCAGCATCTGACTGAATTTGAATTGCTTTTTGAACCAACTAAATCTCTTGTCTAGTCCATGTTTCTTGCCCACAGTTTGCTTCCTGCTGAAGGCGACGTGGGGCAGGTGCAGAAGGTTACTTTGGGGTGGGCTGGATGTGATCTAGGTAGGGGACAGATGAGGGGCTGTGGATCTACATTTATGCAGATCCAGAGGCCCCAATGTCTGGTATGGCCAGCCTAGAGAGTTTGCAGGTGTTACCGCAAACTGGGGTAGCAGTTGCAACTGGGCAGGGGTGTTTCAGTAACTCTTTGTTCAGGCTGTCAGGTGCCTTGTGGGTGCTGTCAGCAGTGAAAGCAGGTGAGCTATAGCTGGGATGAGTGTGGCCTTGTAGCCCTGTACTCACTGGGAAGGGAACCCAGGTAGCTGCTGGTGATCAGCAACCGGGAGAGCTGGACCGGTATTGAATGGTTCATGTGCGGGTGCAGATGGGCGCAGACCTCTTTCAGGGAACGTGAATGGGGCTTGGAAAGACAAAGTGTCTCCATCAGGAGCTGTGGCAGGCACCAAGATGAGGCTGTTCTCAGTGCCTCTCCCCATGAGTCCTGCCTGTCAGCCTGGTGTCTGCTGCCTGGGGGGGGCAGCGTTCCTCCGTGTGCATTTGTGTGTTGGTGCTTCTGTCCGCCTGTAGGTCCACAGTCTGTTGCCCTGGGGGGTGTATTGGGAGGGGGGGGGATTGCCCTGGGGGTTTGCTCCCTCTCTCATTCTCTCCCTCTGCCCTTTCCAGGCCACTTAGAAAAGTGCCTTGAAGAAACGCTGGAGCACCCCTAGGGCTCCGACGTGAGGGTAACAACTGTCCTGTGGGGACTCCCGTCCCCAGTGTGTCTAGCCGCCGGGGATGCAGCGCTGTGGTGAGCTTCCCCTCCGGCTGGGGCTCCGCCTGGAGCCAGGCTGCTGGGCACGGTGGCAGTGGGGCGAGCCAGGGGCTGCGGGTGGGAGGTTCTGGATCCCTTCCCGGCGCCCAGCTCAGAGACCCAGCCCGCCAGGGAGGGAGCCGGGGCACAGCTCCAGCGGCGCCGGGGGCCGGGGCCGCACTCCCGGGCTCTCGGGGCAGGGGCAGGGGCGCGGGGGGCTCCGGCTGTTTGGGAGGAAGGACGGAGCCTCTCCCCGCGCGCAGCGGGACCCCGGGCGGGCAGTGACTGATCTCCACCCGCTGCCCAGAGGTGCTGGGCAGGGAGGAGCGCGCAGCGGGCGGTGCCCGGGCTCCCCGGCTGGGGCGGCGGGGGGGGGGGGTGCGCAAGGCGGCGCCCCGGGGCTCCAGCGGTTGGGAAAGCAGGACGGAGCCCCCCGCCCCGCGCGGCCCCGGCTGGCGCGGGAGGGACCCTGAGCGGCGGGCAGCTGCGCCCGGGGAGGCGGGCCCGAGCTCCAGCTGTTGGCGAGGGAGGAGCTCGGGGCGCGCCCGGGGAGCCCGGCGAGGGGCCGGCTGGGCGCGCCTCCCGCCTGCTGCCGCGCTCGCCTCCCGCCGCGGTTGTGCCCCGGGCCCGGCGGCGGCGGCGGCAGCAGCGGGCGGGCGCCACCATGCACGAGGACGGCTCGATCGCGCACTGCCGGAGCGAGCAGCTGCTGGAGACCGAGGAGAGCCCGGCCATCAGCGCCGTCATGTTCTCGGCCGGGCTGCTGGGCAACCTGACGGCGCTGGCGCTGCTGGCCCGGCGCCGGCTAGGGGGGCGCGGCCGGCCGCTCTCCCTCTTCCACGTGCTGGTGACCGTCCTGGTGCTCACCGACCTGCTGGGCACCTGCCTGGTCAGCCCCGTGGTGCTGGCCTCCTACGGCCGCAACCGCTCGCTGGAGGCGCTGGCCGAGGGCGGGCAGCTCTGCCCCTACTTCGCCTTCGCCATGAGCTTCTTCGGCTTGGCCACCATGCTGGTGCTCTTCGCCATGGCGCTGGAGCGCTGCCTGGCCCTGGGCCAGCCCTACCTCTACGAGCGCTTCGTCCGCCGCCGCTCGGCGCTGCTGCTGGCCCTGCCGGCCCTCTGCGCCTTCGCCGCCGCCTTCTGCGCCCTGCCGCTGCTGGGCTTCGGCCGCTACGTGCAGTACTGCCCGGGCACCTGGTGCTTCATCCACATGAGCCTGGAGCCCGCCGAGGCTGGCGCCGCCTACTCGCTGCTCTACGCCTCGCTGCTGCTGCTGCTCATCCTGGCCGTGCTGCTCTGCAACCTGAGCGTCATCCGCAACCTGCTGGGCATGCACCGCCGCGGGCAGACCTCCCGCCGCCTGGCCTCGCTGGAGCAGCCCGCCGGCCGCCGCAGGCTCTCCATGTCCGAGGAGGTGGATCACCTCATCCTCCTGGCCATCATGACCATCACCTTCATCGTCTGCTCCCTGCCTTTCACGGTGAGTGCAGGGGCCCGGGCCCCCTCGTTAATCCCTGCCCTTGGGGGCCTCCGGCGCCTGGCCTTCTCCCGCTGGTCCCCTTGTTAATCCCTGTCCTCGGGGACCTCCGGCGCCTGGCCTTCTCCCGCTGGTCCCCTTGTTAATCCCTGTCCTCGGGGACCTCCGGCGCCTGGCCTTCTCCCGCTGGTCCCCTTGTTAATCCCTGCCCTTGGGGGCCTCCGGCGCCTGGCCTTCTCCCGCTGGTCCCCTTGTTAATCCCTGCCTTTGGGGACCTCCAGCGCCTGGCCTTCTCCCGCTGGTCCCCTTGTTAATCCCTGCCTTTGGGGACCTCTGGCACCTGGCCTTCTCCTGCTGGTCCCCTTGTTAATCCCTGTCCTTGGGGGCCTCCGGCGCCTGGCTTTCTCCCGCTGGTCCCCTTGTTAATCCCTGCCTTTGGGGACCTCTGGCACCTGGCCTTCTCCTGCTGGTCCCCTTGTTAATCCCTGTCCTTGGGGGCCTCCGGCGCCTGGCCTTCTCCCGCTGGTCCCCTTGTTAATCCCTGCCTTTGGGGACTTCTGGCGCCTGGCCTTCTCCCGCTGGTCCCCTTGTTAATCCCTGCCCTCGGGGGCCTCCGGCGCCTGGCCTTCTCCCGCTGGTCCCCTTGTTAATCCCTGTCCTCGGGGACCTCCGGCGCCTGGCCTTCTCCCGCTGGTCCCCTTGTTAATCCCTGTCCTCGGGGACCTCCGGCGCCTGGCCTTCTCCCGCTGGTCCCCTTGTTAATCCCTGCCTTTGGGGACCTCTGGCGCCTGGCCTTCTCCTGCTGGTCCCCTTGTTAATCCCTGTCCTTGGGGGCCTCCGGCGCCTGGCTTTCTCCCGCTGGTCCCCTTGTTAATCCCTGCCTTTGGGGACTTCTGGCGCCTGGCCTTCTCCCGCTGGTCCCCTTGTTAATCCCTGCCCTCGGGGGCCTCCGGCACCTGGCCTTCTCCCGCTGGTCCCCTTGTTAATCCCTGTCCTCGGGGACCTCCGGCGCCTGGCCTTCTCCCGCTGGTCCCCTTGTTAATCCCTGTCCTCGGGGACCTCCGGCACCTGGCCTTCTCCTGCTGGTCCCCTTGTTAATCCCTGTCCTCGGGGACCTCCGGCGCCTGGCCTTCTCCCGCTGGTCCCCTTGTTAATCCCTGCCTTTGGGGACCTCTGGCACCTGGCCTTCTCCTGCTGGTCCCCTTGTTAATCCCTGTCCTTAGGGGCCTCCGGCGCCTGGCCTTCTCCCGCTGGTCCCCTTGTTAATCCCTGCCTTTGGGGACTTCTGGCGCCTGGCCTTCTCCCGCTGGTCCCCTTGTTAATCCCTGTCCTTGGGGGCCTCCGGCGCCTGGCCTTTTCCCGCTGGTCCCCTTGTTAATCCCTGCCCTTGGGGGCCTCCGGCGCCTGGCCTTCTCCCGCTGGTCCCCTTGTTAATCCCTGTCCTTGGGGGCCTCCGGCACCTGGCCTTCTACCACTGGTCCCCTTGTTAATCCCTGCCCTTGGGGACCTCCAGCGCCTGGCCTTCTCCCGCTGGTTCCGTTGTTAATCCCTGCCCTTGGGGACCTCCGGCGCCTGGCCTTCTCCCGCTGGTCCCCTTGTTAATCCCTGTCCTCGGGGACCTCCGGCGCCTGGCCTTCTCCCGCTGGTCCCCTTGTTAATCCCTGTCCTTGGGGACCTCCGGCGCCTGGCCTTCTCCCGCTTATTTTTAGTCCCTGCATTACAAAGAAACCCATACAGATGAGGGCACCAGGCAGCCCCACTGAGTTCTGGGATTAAGGCACTGGACTAGATTGAAGCACAAAGATCCTTTCTTTGTTCCTGACTCTGCCACAGCTTCCCTGACCAAATCCCTTAGGCTACCTCCACACTGCAATAAAAGACCCGTGGTTGGCCTGGCTCAGGGCTCTGGGACTATACAATCGTTGCGTGGTCCTTCAGGCTCACACTGGAGCCCACACTCTGAAACCCCACGAGGGGAAAGGGTCTCGGAGCCCGAGCTCCAGCTCCTGATCCGGGCTCTGAGACGGTGCCATGGGCTTTTTATCGCAGTAGTGACTCTGTGCTTCTGTTTCCTCATCTGTTAATGGAGATAGCACTTTTCTAGCTCCCCGGGGACTCATGAGGAGAAATCCACTTTCTGGGAGTTGAGAGACGATGGTGACAGGGCTCAAGAGGCGTTCACAGGGCCCTAGAGTGGCAGGTGCTTGACCGAGGTTGCATGGATCAAGTGTAGGCCCATGTCGCTGAGCTTTCATGCAGTGGGACTGAGCTGTGCCATTTTGAGGGCGGCAGCAAGGTTGAAGGGGCTGGTGCAGTTGCAGGGAAGGAGCTGAGCTGACACAGCTCAGTGTGTTTGCATGTGTCATCGTGCGGGTACACAAATCAGCGGGCTCCATGGCTGTAACTGACGTAACACAGGTCAGTTAAATTGCCAACGTGGAATGGAGGTTGCGTAGATAAATGCAGTTAGGTGAGTGCAGGGATGCACAAAATCACGGGGGTGGCGTGGACACGGTTTGCTGTGCTGTCAGTCAGCATGCATGCATCCACGTGGTTGTACAAGTGGAAACGAGGATACAGTTCTGCCCGCTGAGCCAAGTTTTCAGCTGTGAGGGGAAAGGATGCCTTAGCAGATACAGACAGCCAACAGCCACTGTGCACACACAAACCCTCACCGGTACACAAATGTTAATTTCTGTGTGAAAAAGCTGGTGTCCCTGAAGCTGAAGATTGTGTCCATAAACAAAGATATGGGATCGGAGAATATGCTCCACACACTTACAATTCATAAGAACTTTGAGCATAGACATTCCTTTTGAACTGAAGGCGTTAAAATGCTTGATAAAGGCATGTATTTTCCCTATTCGACAGGCAGGGCCAGCTCCAGGCACCAGCGAACCAAGCAGGTGCCTGGGGCGGCAAATGTAAAGGGGCGGCAGGACGTCGGGCTCTGGGGCAATCCGCCCTCGGCGGCGGCGGGAATTCAGCGGTCGCTCCGTCACAGCGCGTTTTGCGCTCGGCGGCAATTTGGCGGCGGGGACGCGACTCTTCTTCGGCGGCCGCACCATGACTCCGCCTCCGTGTTCGGCGGGCAGGATTCCGCCTTCCCGTTCGGCGGCAAGTTTTGGGTTTTTTTGCGGCTTGGGACGGCAGAAACACTGGAGCCGGCCCTGTTGACAGGTAGGGAAACCGAGGCACGCTGAGATTAAGTGTTTTGGACAACAGCAGGTTTGGAAATACAACCCAAGTCTTCTGACTCCCTCGTTCTAACTGCTAGAATGCCCCCCCTCAAAAATATAACCCGTGTGACCCGTGTAATTTCTCTTGTCGTTCAAATTAAATAGGACCCCTTCAGAGCTGCCATGTCACTCAACCCTTTACCAGTCGACGATAGTCAGATAGTTCGATTCTTCCCACTTTTGAGAGAGAAGATGGTTTGGGTGATTTTTTTTCCTTCTGTTTTTCAGTTCTTTTTTCGCTGTGAAAAGCCAAACCCACCCACGTTGGGAATACGGCCAAAGCTAATTTTACATTCCCAGCATTAGAATGACATTATCTTTCATTAGCACTTGGAGAGCTGAAAGGCCCAATGGACAAATTAACCACTGGACATGCTGCCCCATTATTTTTGAATTTCAAGAGCGTGATCAAGGAAATGTAATAACCTCTAGCAGCCTCTTGTGTTTCCTGTGGTTTTGGACTTGAAATCATAAGAGCTGCTCCACCACCAACTGATGGGCCTTAAATTCATTTAGGGGTCTTTAGCTCTGCTCCTAATGGTACTTTCCCGCATCTGGCTGAGTCATGTGCAGACATGAGATGTAACTGCTGGTGTGCTCGTGACAGGCATCCTTGGAAGTAAGTATACATTTGCAGTGGGTCTGTTTTGGAGAGGAAGGTTTTTTGCACTCTGGTGAGCAGCATAAAGTGACTAGCTAGTTAAAAGTCCTGGATGGTAGAAGTGTATTTTCTACCAGCCTAGTATTTGTACGTAGAATCATTTCATTCGATCAGATATCTAGAAATCCCACTGTGCGCCGCAAAGGAGAAATTAAAAATTCTTATATTATCAGGTGAAACAAGCATCATGAGTATGGAGAAAGGGGACATTGGACCTAGTTCTTATGGCTTTGAGAACTGACTCACAATCAGTTACTTTCCTTTTAGCTTTAGGAGATTCTCTTTCTGGTCTACTCTTTCCATAGAAGAACATAGATATTGCCATAGAACAATAGACCAACTAGCTGTCGTCACAGGTAGCAGAACAGGTAGGTGGCCAGTGGTGAATCCTTCAGAGGAAAGCATATAAACCCTTATAGAGGTACCCAGTTGTACAGTAGCATACCACTGGGGATTTCTTCCTGCTCCTACCTCTTTCTGCCCTGAAGCATGAGGACTGAAAGTCCTAAATCTATCTAGGTAATATAATTGTAGACACTACTCATATTCCTTGCCATGGCTAATCTTTTTTTAATTAGACACACGTGGATGATGGTTGAATTTAGTGCCCATGAAGGTGATATACCAGTAGCATCAATTGTAAAGCCGACCCTGCATAAGCAGTTGTAGGGCAAACTTTCCCCCAAACTAACTAAGTCCCGAGTCATGACATGAGTCGTCAGAACATCTGGTGCTTTTAGTAACTAGTATGAGATGATTCAACTCGCTTTCAGCTGCAGCATGCACACAATTTGAACCCAGGTCGCTTGAAGTGAATGGCTAAGGCATTAATTGTCTGTCTCAAACTCTTCATCTCCTTTTTTAATACACAGCTTTAGAAGTTAGATACATCCGGGGTTGCTAAACAGCTCTGGGTTCATGGGGACCAGGACCTGAGACAGAGCAACTGGTGTCACATGAGTCAAATTTGCTGCATCATCTTCCCAGGAGGGATTGTCAGCTCTTCCATGAAGTAGCAAACAAGCATATGTAAGGAAGTAACTGATTTTGGCTGTCAGACATAATAAATTCATAGAGTAGGTCAGAAACCTGGCTAGAGCTGTTTTTCTTCCACGCTCATTGATTGCACCTACACACGCTGGTGAAGGCCACGATAGGCAACCTGACAATAGACTGGATACGTTAATAAATGATCCCTTAAGCATCTATTGACTTCATTGCAGGTTTGGATAAATGAAGTCTCTTGTCATGCTTAGCTCAGGGCTAGCTACGACGCTCAGTGATGGATTCATTCTTGTGGTTTCACATGCCTCACATCTGCCGGGGGCGGGGGCAGCGGCGGGGGGAGTGGAAGGGATGTTTTGGATGGGACTAGTCATACTTGTCACAGCTTCTTTAAATACCAAAGCCAGCTGATTGGTTCCTTAGGGGTGTGTGGAGGAAAATAGGCTCCCTGGGGAATCGTAAATTGCCCTTGTCTCAACCTGGTATTGAAAAAGCTTCTGGGACTTTGGGGGCAAGCCAAGCCTCTTCTTCAGGCCTCCCTTTGGCATCCCTTCCTCATTTTTCTTTTAGCGACTTGACATTCTGGGGGGGAATAAGCTGTGGGGACTATCCCATTTTGGCCTAAACTCTCGCTACTGGGTTGTGGTGAGAAAGTAGCCCGCTGGAAAATTTAGCACCGCTGTAAGGGATTAGACGTCGCTGTCGTGGGACAGACTGGCGGCCTCTCCTGGAGCGTGTAATCCCAGATTTAACATCACATTGTTCATGTTGTCGTTCGGAACACTGCACCTAGTGTGAGCGGTCGCCCAAGAAATATGCATTTCAAAACCCACAAGTGAAACATGACTGAACTGTTTGAACTCCCCTTAACCCAAGCTGAAATCTCCCATGAATGGACCTAAAGCCAAAAGACATTAAGACCATCAAAATGGAGACACGCAAAGATGAAGGTCTGAACTTATGTCTTTAAATAACCCTTTTATGCCATACGTATCAGAGATCAACAGAAAAAGAAGCCATGGGCTCTCGAGTAGAAGCCTGTGTGTCAGGACAGCTGGGGTTCTGTGGTCCGCTGAGTCACTCTGTGACCCAGAGCAAATTTCATCCTCTCTCTGTACAGCTGGGGAGGCAAAGCGCAATCAGGATAACAGCTACCGAGCTTTGTAAAACCCTTTGAAACCTTGGGGTGAAAGCGATACCTAGTTGCAAAGTTTCGTTACTAAAACAAGGACTTTTGCAGAAGGGACTCTGCATGTGCCACGTACAATGTTAATGGTATCTAAAATCGGGGGAGGGGGGGTGTTTATTCCCTCTTCATTTAATTTCCTGCTTGGTGGAGTTAGTCTGAAGAGGATTCATTGACGTGTATGTGAGTTCTTTCCATGTAAATGCATAGAAATGGGGAAACAGGTTTCTCTTTAGACTTTTTTCTCCATCTGGAAGTTGTGTGATAGAGCGGGCTGTAGCAGCTGATCAGGCCACCCTGCCATTTGGATCCTTGCAGCTCCCACACATGTGCAAAGTGTCTGCGTGCTCAAGCATTTTCCAAATAAAGGCTCGGGATCGGTCCTAGGTCTGGTTCTGTTCAATATCTTCATCAGTGATTTAGATAATGGCATGGAGAGTACACTTATAAAGTCTGTGGATGATACCAAGCTGGAGGGGTTGCAAGTGCTTTGGAGGATAGGATTAAAATTCAAAATGATCTGGAGAAATGGTCTGAAGTAAAATGGATGAAATTCAGTGAGGACAAATGCAAAGTGCTCCATTTAGGAAGGAACAATCAGTTGCATACATACAAAATAGCAAATGACTTCCTGGGAAGGAGTACTGTGGAAAGGGATCTGGGGGTCATAGTGGATCACAAGCTAAATATGGGTCAGCTGTGTAACCCTGCTTTTCTTTTTAACAAATATCATTCTGGGCAGTATTAGCAGGAGTGTTGTAAGCAAGACACGAGAAGTCATTCTGCTCTACTCCACACTGACAAGGCTTCATGTGGACTATTTTGTGCAGTTTGGGGTGCCACGTCTCAGGAAAGATGTGGACAAACTGGAGAAAGTTCAGAGAAGAGCAACGAAAATGATTAAAGGTCTAGAAAACATGACCTCTGAGGGAAGATTGAAAAAATTGAGTTTGTTTAGTCTGGAGAAGAGAAGACTGAGGGGGGGGCATGATAACAGTTTTCAAGTACATAAAAGGATTGTTACAAGGAGGAGGTAAAAGAATTGCCTCATTAACCTCTGAGCGTAGGACAAGCAGCAACGGGCTTAAATTGCAGCAAGGGAGGTTTAGGTTGGACATTAGGAAAAACTTCTAGCTGTCAGGGTGGTTAAGCACTGGAATAAATTGCCTAGGGAGGTTGTGGAATCTCCATCACTGGAGGTTTTGAAGAGCAGATAGTCAAACTCCTGCCAGGGATGGTCTAGTTAATACTTAATCCTGCCTTGAGTGCAGGGGACTGGACTAAATGACCTCTTAAGGTCACTTCCAGTCCTATGATATGGAATGCTTCATCACTGTCAAAAGGCTTCCCCACCCTCCGCCCCAATTAAATGCAGTAGATGTGTTTCTGTGAAGTGTTTCGCTTAATGAATCTGCATTCTGCAATGGAAAAATGTGTCAGAAAGTTCCTGATCGGCTCTATATATTGGTTAGGCAGAATGGAGAGAAGCTTGCGTTGTGTGAGGCTGCTCATACTCTGCCTGTCCTGTGGATAAAAAGAGAATGTCAGTGAGTAGACCTAACTGAAGAAAATCAATTTGTCGAAACCTAAACCGTTTACGACACAGGGTGGAGTTCGACGAATTTCCTGACTTGAAAAAAGTGTTGAGGGGGCAAAAAAAATGGGTTTGAAATTGTCAGTGTTGTTTTGACATGTTCTACACATAAAAATCTAGTTTTCCCGTTCAAAATGACTTTTCCTTTTGAAATTTAAACAAATTAGACTGAAAAAGGGTAAAAAAATTGAAATGGCAAATTTTTGAAATCAACTTTTTGATTTGCCTGAAATGAAAAAAAAAATTGGTTTCTCAGTTCACAAATATTTTCAAGATTTTGACTTTTCATCCCAAATCAAGACATGGAAAAAATTTTGAACTCTTGAAAATATTCATGGGACCCAGAAACAGTCTCCCACCCAGCGCTAGCCTTTCGGTCCACCAGCTTGGCATCTCATTAGAATGAAATTCACTTAAACCAGTGACAACGAAATGTCTATTGTGAATATAGAAGTTCCTTTGAAATGGTGTTTTATACTTGTGCATCGAAATACTCCTATGATCAGTCTTGCATTTTATTTTCCCTTTATGTTTTACAGATTCGGGCCTATATGAACATGTTTATGCAAAACGAAGACTATAAGAAGGACCTTCTAGCGCTGAGGTTCTTAGCAATTAATCCAATTATTGACCCTTGGGTCTTTGTCATCCTTAGACCTTCAGTTCTGAGGGTAATCCGTTCTGTACTGTGCTGTCAGATGTCCCTAAAGACCCAAGACAACATGCAGACGACTCCTGCTGCAGAGTCAAAATCCAATAAGCAGATTGACCTTTGCGGGCAGTAGTCACAAGCAGCGTTCAGTGGAGACATCTGGAAGACCTTGCTGAAATGGCTCCTCAGGGTAATGAACAAACTTAGAAGTATAAACACGATGGGAAGCTGGCCTTTTAGCTTACTAAACAAATATATTTACTGTACAATGGATTGAGCTGCAGTCTGGCTGACAAGAGGCTGCAGGGTTTGTCAAAAAGCGAAAGAGAAGTCCATCTAAAGTGAGCATTTTCTATTTATGGGACAGCATCCTGGAGGCTAATCAATAACTGGATTTCTGTTGCCACTAAACAGGAACTTTCATGTTGAACTGAGGACATGTGCTGCACTCTAGTGTGTTTGAAATGCTAAAAAGCTAGTGGCTATTTACTGTAAGTCCAGGAGACAGATGTTTTCTCTAACACTATGCCTAGTGACAGTTTGGTGGGGAGACACAGAAGAGTTAATAATAGAGC
Organism: Eretmochelys imbricata; assembly: GCF_965152235.1. Classification (NCBI taxonomy): domain Eukaryota; kingdom Metazoa; phylum Chordata; order Testudines; family Cheloniidae; genus Eretmochelys; species Eretmochelys imbricata. The sequence goes on along the minus strand of NC_135577.1, from coordinate 125,935,991 downwards.
TTCGGCTTACTGATTTGTTGCTAAACCCGCCAAGGCCTTATTAGCTTCATGGAGGCTTAACTAACCATTTATCTAACTACTGAAACTGAAGTCTTGAGAGCCCTGTGCATTGGCCTGCTAAACGCAGGGTTGTGAGTTCAATCCTTGAGGGGGCCATTTAGGGATCTCGGGCAAAAATTGGGGATTGGTCCTGCTTTGAGCAGGGGGTTGGACTAGATGACCTCCTGAGGTCCCTTCCCTCCCTGATATTCTAGGATTCTATGATTTCTGTCTCAGAGATATCGGTATTGCCATGTGCCTTCGTATAACTAGCCTTCCTCACCACCCCAAGGCAAGACAGTAAAGCTAGCTCCGCTTCTTGTCACTCTGTTTTCCAAGTGCCCTACAGCAGTGGTTCTCAAACTTTTGTAGTGGTGACCCCTTTCACACAGCAAGCCTGAGTGCGACCCCCACCCCACTTATAAATTAAAAACACTTTTTTTATAAATAACACCATTATAAATGCTGGAGGGAAAGCGGGGTTTGGGGTGGAGGCTGTCAGCATGCGACCCCCCCCCCCCAGGTCATAGCCTCGTGACCCCCTGAGGGGTCCCAAATCCCCAGTTTGAGAACCCCTGCCCTACAGCTAGGGGAAGAAAAGCCAAGTGGGTTCCTCTCTTAGGGTCAAAGCTGTTAGGATGGGCAGAAGCAGGGTTACATCTCTCTGCTCCAGAATCCTGATTTTTAGAGCAGCTCTCCATGGGTAGGGTCATGCTTAATGGTGGGCAAATGTCAACTGAGCCCCCCTGTGTTGCAGCACTCAGCCCCCCCACCTCCTCAACAACCTCTTGGATCAAAGAGCTTTGCTTTGGGCTGCAACCAGCCTCCATCTTACAGCAGATGCCCATCTCCCCCCCCCCCCCCCACCACACACACACATTTGCGCTGGTAGGATCAGGAGCTGAACATGCTTCTAAGCATGGGGCCCCTGCATCTCTGAAGCTGGGGTGCACCCGCTGGGGCATGGCCTGCTGCCCGTCAGTGCTGGGAGAGATGGTTGCTTGTGCAGACGGAAGAAAGTTTCCCACGCCGTCTCACTAGGGGGTTTCTAGAGGACCCAACACCTTTGTATTTAAGTGACTCTTCCCATGCAAGCCTGATACAGCCCTGTGCGTGACAAGTCTTTGCAGCCCCTGCTTGTAGGCATTTTCCTTATAAGGCCAGGGAAGAAATACCACACAAGATACGTATGTAATCATCACATCTCATCCTAGGTAAAGCTGTGGGAATGACGACGTGAAGTCTTAAATATCAGTGGGAAATATTTCACAAGATAGAGGGAACCTTCTACCAGGCTGGCTTCTCCAGAGGAGCTGTGATTCCAACTGTGATTCTAAGCAGGAAGCTGCCTTCGTTTTACATTATGGACTGGCTCCCACAGAACTCATGGGGAGCTTTTCCACTGAGTTCAATGGAAGCAGGATAGCTGTCTCCTGTCCAAGCCCGCCGTGTGCTGGAAAGACCTTTTTCCTAGAGCGATTGGCCCTGATTCAGTAGAGCACTTAAGTTCTCAATGCTTTGCTTAATCAGGGCCCTAAGTAAGCTATGTCTTAAAATCCCTCCTTTGAAAAAGATACGGTTTTCCTTAAGTGCCGCATGTAAAGCAGGTTTTCAGACAGACTGTGGTATATTGTACATGACGCTGATATATGGATAAAAAGAACAGGAGTTCTTGTGGCACCTTAGAGACTAACAAATGTATTCAAGCATAAGCTTTTGTGGGCTACAGACCACTTCATCGGATGCATAGAATGGAACATATAGTAAGAAGATATATATATATACATACAGAGAAGGTGGAAGTTGCCCTACCAACTGTAAGAGGCTAATTAATTAAGATGAGCTATTATCAGCAGGAGAAAAAAAATCACTACAAAAGTTTTTTTCTCCCGCTGATAATAGCGCATCTTAATTAATTAGCCTCTTACAGTTTGTAGGGCAACTTCCACCTTCTCTGTATGTATGTATGTATATATATATCCTTACTATATATTCCATTCTATGCATCCGATGAAGTGAGCTGTAGCTCACGAAAGCTTATGCTCTAATACATTTGTTAGTCTCTAAGGTGCCACAAGTCCTCCTTTTCTTTTTGCGGATACAGACTAACACGGCTGCTACTCTGAAACCTGATATATGGATGTTAGTGTGGATCAGCAGCTGTCCTTTTGTTGGCTTTGCCAAGGAGGACCGCAGAGGTTCAGAGAGGGGTGAAGAGAAAATTGCACCAAAAGAATTCCACAGGGTAGACGTGAGGGCCCATTTTGGAGGGTGGAGCTAGACTGACCCTGTAATACAGAGGATAACGTTAGAGTTACCTAGCTCCGTAGTTCTCAGCCTCTGCCGTAACCAGATCCCCTCCCATTTAATAAGATGGGAGTCTCAGGATGAGCATGATCCACTGACCACCTAATAATACCCAATTCTTATTCTAGTGCCTTTCGTCAGTAGATTTCAAAGCACTTTACAAAGAAGGTCAGTAACATTTTGCTCACTGGGAAACTGAGGCACTTTGTTCGTTAAACTTAAGAGGTTATTTTTAAATGATCGTGTTATTTCCAGTGTGCCAGGGTGTTGCTTTCTATTGAGATTTTTATTTAAATAAAAATGCATTCAGTTTGTCAGGTATGCACTCTCTGCTACGTATGTTCTTGCCAATGGTATGTTATCAGGATTGGCTCATCTGTTATTAGTGGTTTCAGACCAAATTCTGCATTGATTTCACACCCTGTGCAATCCGCACTGAAGTCAGGGCAAGAGGATCCAAGCCCATTAAACTTCAACTGAGAATGGCCTTATTTTACATAACCTTTTTCCCTTCCCTTCTATGGGACCCTCATGGAAGTCAATAGACTTGCTTACGCTAGAGATGAATTTTCCCAAATGGGATTACTCAGGATAACGGGCCCAGGAGGAGTGTTGCTCCACTTCTTTAAAAAAAACAAACCCAAAACATTCATGGTATTTTATGCAAATAGATCTTGTATATTTAAGAGTTTTATTTCTTGTCTAAAAATACCCAAAATGAAAAGATTTGAAGCTTTTTGTATTTCTGCAATTGACATAACATAAAATTACTCTAATAAAAATCATCTTTCCAAAGTAGCTGTCTGAATCGTATGTGGTTTCATGCAGAAGTCACAAGTCAGAAAATAGTCAGTCATATGGATGAAATGTGTAGCCTACAGGCTAGATTACAACACAATGGGGAAAAAAATAGCAGTAAAAGGAGGTTTATTATAACATCAAGAACATTCTTGGAAAGAGAGAGTAGGTGGGTTTATTCTAGAAGTAGGTGGGAAATGGTTTTCCGATCCCTCAAATATTTGAGGGTCTGAAGTCCACCCTCCCCCACACCCTGCGCAATCTCTGATGGAGACAAAGTCAAAATCTCAAAGATAGCAGTGAACCAAAAAAACCCCAATGTGCAGTTGAGGTCAATTGAAATGTTACAATTCAATAATTTCAGAATGTTTTGTTGAGATTTTGACTGTTTTTCTTTCAACCTACCTTCGCCTGTAACTAGCTTATATTTAAAAAAACAAAGCTCTTTCAAATCGGCAAACCAGCAACTTTCATTTTGAAACTTTTTTCCAATTTTTTTATTGTTTTTTTTAGTTGGGGGATTCATGGACTCCAAACCTCTTCTGAGAAGTTTCAGATTTCATGAATTGGCATTTTTATGAACAATTCCCAACAAGCTCTTGTTTATTCAGAGTTGAAAGACACCACTTCTGACCAGAACAAAAAATACTGAAATGAAGAAATCAGGCATGACTGCCCACTTCCACAGCGGTGTGATTAAATATCTATTTTTTCCACAAATGATGTGTCTCCCAAGTTACACAAATAGATCTGATGTTGAAAATGTTGCTTTTCAGGATGGAAAGGACACCAACCATGAAAGAAATGCTGTTTTGACTCCTCTAATTCCAAAACACGCACTTGCTCCCCAAATGACTTATTACAACATAAAACCTTGCATGCTATTCGTAAGATACAAATAATACTAGAGGGGTTGTGAATTTGTTCTCATCCAAAGAATTATTGAAGGTCAGACACTTGATGCTGTTGATTTTCATAGTCTGAATGGGTGTGAAGAAGGAGAACTGCTAACAACGGAGATGGTAATAAAAGCCAGCGGTTGTGTAATTTATCAGTTAGCCACGATCCACAGGAAGTTCTCTAGCCTCTGAAACGTGGGTGGGCAGATGACAGACAGAGAATAGTATTGCGCAAGGGTGATGAAAATCTCTTCCTGGTTTAAGAATAAAAGACTCCACTGAGCTGCTGTGGGAAGAATGATTGCTACCATATTTTTATCTGTTGTGGAGGTTTCGGTGATAAAGCTATGGTATTGATACAGTGTGTAGCCTTCATTTTGTGGAGCAGATTTTTAGAAGAGGCTGGAACTTTCACACGTACAAAGATTTGTTTCCACTGGCTATGATTGGAGCTGTGGCTGCTCTGCACTTCTGGAAATTCAGGCCTCCATAATGACTTGCTCAGGCAAATTCCTCATTTGTGCCTGCAACTGTGGGAAACACAAACCTGTATTTCAGCACATAGCCCTCAGGCCTTTGTTTAAAAACAGGACTGTGGGTGGAGGGGAGGGAATGCACAAATCTTAGAGGTGTCCCACCCCCTTCCCCCAATATGATGAAAAGCAACATACAGAATTACATTAAGTTCTTGTGTTTTGTTAAACTTGCATAGCAGTTATTCTGTATCTTTGAACTGTTCATTCTGGAATTTCTGGTCTGGTTGCATAATACATTTTTTCACAAGGCTGGGATGGGATTTCTGAAATGCACAGTGTTTGGACTCTAGAGTCTGACCAGGTACGAGATAATAAGACAGATGGGGATACAGTGGATAAGAAATTGAATATGAGCCAACATGGTGCAGTTGGCGAACAAAAGGCTAATAGCATTCTGGAGTTTCGTAACAGGAGTGTCATACATAAGACCTGGGAGTTAATTGTCCCTGCTTAATCAGCACTGGCGTGCCCTCACCTGGATGGGTGCCATGCTTTAGGAAAGATATGAACAAACTGGAGAGACTCCAGAAGAGAGCTACAAAACTAATAGAAAACCTGACCTCTGAGGAAAAGTTAAAAGAAAGTGGGCATGTTTAGTCTTGAGGGGAGAACCCGATAACAGTCCGCACGACATGAAGGGCTGTTATAAAGAGAACACAGTGATCAAGTGTTCTCCATGTCCACCAAAGATAGGACAAGAAGTCATGGGCTTAAGCTGTAGCAAGGGAGATTTAGCTTATATACTGACAGGGTTGTTAAGCTCTGGAACAGGCTGCCAAGGAAGTTGTGGAACCCCTTCGCTGAAGGTTATTAAGGAGCAGGTGGACAAACAAAGGTCAGGGATGGTCTCGGTATATTTGGTCCTGCCTCAGCGCGGGAGGCTGGGCTAGATGCACTCTTGAGGTCCCTTCCAACCCTACATTGCTATGAAATCTGTTCAGTCGTACAGGTCTCCATCTGCAATGGGGTGGGGGTGGGGGGCGGTCCCGGGGAGCACCTAAGATAAGGGTTTGGGCCAATATCTTTAGTAAGACAAAAGTTTGTGGTAAACTTTTATATTTGTAAGAAGGATGCAGTCCTGCAAACCACAGTCTCAACCCCTAAAATAGTAGTTTCTAACTCCTTGTTATCTGCACCCGTACATGAAATTCAGAAGTATGTTACAGCTAGCGGATGTCTAATCTGGTCAGTTTCCCAGCATGGGAGCACCACACTAGTTCAGGGGCAGAGGAGGGAAACAGGGTGGTGGTAGGAAAAGCTGCAGGATCCCAGATCCATCTCAACACTTTCTGCAAACATGCATTTGTCTCTATAGGGGTAGGTAGCTGCTTCAAAACCAAGGAGCTTCCATTCTTTGCTACGACTGTAGCAGCTCATTGAGCTGGCTGAAGGGAGCAGCTCTCAGAAATTAATAGATTTTATGACCGGAATGGACCATTGGACCATGGATGGGGCAAAAGGTAGCAACTTGGCTGCTCCTGTGGCATTTGGGTCAGCTGTGGATGCTCCCGGGTCCTCAGCATCCTGTAGACTTCTGGCGAGTGGAGGATCAGAGTTCCCAGAGAGGGGAGAAGAGTCAGCAAAACGCATGTGCGCGAGCAAAGCAAAAATATAAAAAGAAAGAGCAGAAAGAGGGGGAGGGGGTAGGAAGAGCTGGGAGCAGCTCTCAGGATGTGATGGGAGCGTGGTGTCCAAGTACAAATCCATCCCAAGGAGGGAACTCCAACCAGAGAAAGGGTGAGAGCCAGTGGGTAAAGTTATCGGGGTTCCCAAGAGCTATTCTAATACAAAGACTAATCCCACCTCTAAGCAAGAAGACGAGCAGGTGGAGAGACCGTGAAGCTCAACAGTCAGGGTGCAGCTCGACCCTGGAAGAGATCATTTTAAGAGTTTATGGGTATGTCTACACAGCAAAGAAAAACCTGGGGCTGGCCTGTGCCAGCCAACTCGGGCTGCAAGGCCGTTTCATTGTTGTGTAGACATTCAGGCTTGGGCTGGTACCTGGGCTCTAGGATCCTGTGGGGTGTGAGGGTCCCAGAGCCTGGGCTCCGGCCAGGGAGCCTACACCACAATGAAACAGCTCTGCAGCCCAAGCCCTGCAAGCTCGAGTCAGCGGGCATGGGTCAGCCATGGGCTTTTCTTTGCCGTGTAGACGTAGCCGAAGATTCAGGTGTTAGCGATTCTGGGACGGGGGCGGTCATGTGAGCAGGAGGGGGGAAAAAAATCACGTGGTAGGCCCCAGGAAGTAAAAATGTGAGATTTATTTCTGCAGTCTTTACCTCCAACAGGGGCTCTTGTCAAGCTTCTGATGATCGCAGGCATGTTCCAGGACACCCACAAACTTGCCTTTCCCTGCTACAGGAAGAATATAGTTGTTACAAGAATTCCAGCACGATGCCCCTGGCCTGAATTTATACTAATACTGAGCCAATTTTGTCTACAAGCATGCACGTCTCGCTCCCGGGGCTTTCACATGTGTATCTGGGGACAGACTTTGGCTCTCCATCCTTTGCTATGTGTTCTTCCATGAAATCCCACAAGATAGTGACGTTCCCAAAGGTTTCCGTCGCAACTCCATTTAAACCCACTGGGCTACGGCTTCCTTGTTTGTCTTTTGACTCATTAATAAGATACTAACAAAGCAATGTTTGCAAATTTCTCAATACCAGGCACTGTGCCTGGATCTGGTAAACTTTTAAAGACTGCAATTTCACCCATGTCCTTACTCATTTGTTAGGAATTAATGTGTGAATGATGTTCCCTGGGCCCTGGGATTCTGCTTCCTTTAAATGTAACTAATCGTTTAGAATGTTATTTCATGGCGAGCTTTGCTCTACCTTGCTCCTTCTCTCTTGGAGAAAGGATCCTTTACTTCGGTAGCTTTTAATGTCTTTGTCTCCCGAGGGTATATCAAACTCACTCCCTTATTTGACAATTCTGCCATCTGCTTACTGTATATACAATTGAAATCGCCCTTACTTAGTAGAAGTTCTCTGCCATGCTTTTCCTTTTGTGCTGGTTTGCTAACTTTCCCAATCATCCTCCCATGCCAGTGTTCTGTATTTATTAAAATACTTTGTGGATATAACTCCTGCGAGACCCTTTATCCCAGGGAAATTAAAATAGCTAAGAGAGTAGTAGAAGCCTCTGGGGTAAGTAGGTAAATGGGGATTGTAGTCTCCAGCTCAGAGTTCTTAAAGTGATTAGTTTACCAACTGAGAATTTCATTTGGAACTGAATTTTAGTCAGTTTCCTCAAACTCATTGTGCATTCTTTGCATGCTTACTTTTTTTTCCCTTTTCCTTTTTAAACACAAATATTTGGGTTAGCTTTGGGGTCTCTGCCTAGTTACAGTTTCCAATGTAGAGTTGAGCAGATTAGCAAAATCAAAGGGTATTTTTTCCAATTTCAAGCAGGGCAGGGATCATTTCACACATTCCCTAAAATTGTGTTACTACCCTTTGTACAGGCAAAACTTCAACCATATTTATCATACCTAGCTGGCCTCCTGTTAGACTAGTTTCTGTTCTTGTTGGCAGTTGACTGTACTGTGTAAGAGGGCAAGCCCCACCTAACCTACGTCACTGTCTTTCCTTCCTTGGTTTTCTGTGTGGTTTTTTTGTGGGTTTTTTTTTTTGTTTTGTTTTTTGTTTTTTTACTTATTTTATTTCCCCATCAGCATGGCAATAGCCTTTTTACAGGCTTCTGTTATTCCCATTTCCTGATTCAACTTCAATCCGGCTCAGTGAGTCTAAAACAGATTCCATTCAACACTGGACATTTGCCACCTGCCGGTGTTAAGTTTAATAAGATTTCCTATTTGAAGATGGGAGATAACTGTAAATACCAGGGCAAAAAGAAATAGACGGGGGGTGATCTTCCTTTTTTTTCAGAGGAATTCTTAGTATAGTAACACTCCAGGGTCACCTTCCTTAAACAAAGAATTTCAAAGAAAAAAAAGGGGGGGTGTGAAATTCTGGCCTTACTGAAGGATTTCACCCTCTCTTTACAAGACAATGCAAACCCCTTATTCTTTGTGCTTGTAAGCTGTAGGACATGTATCACCCCAACATAGGTGTCTGTCCTTAAGGAGCTGGCCCAAGGTGAAGGTAAATGGTGACCAATAGTTAGACCGCTAAAGAAGACTTACTTGACCAAGTCTGTTTTGAATCTGCCTGCTACTTCTCCTTCCTGGGTAAGAAATCCTGGAGGAAAAGGACTTTGTACAGTTAGAGAATTGGGCCCCCCCATTCTACTCTCCTTTCACATCAGGAGTAACTCCACTCAGATCCACAATCATCAACGTATAAAACCAGAGGAAGCATGATGGGAATCAGGCCCTTCAAGTCCAAACTTCCCCGGACATTTTCAGTCACAGCTTTATTCAGCCAAGACACGAATAGAATTTATTTTTGTGCTCACCGTATTCACTCAGCCAGATGGTCCCGCTGCCTCCTCTCTTGTTTCACACATCCCTCCTGCAAATGCTCAGACACTAGCGTTTGAGTCTCTTACTGGATGGGCCAAGATCTGTGCTGAGTGGCACTCCATCTGACCTCGCTGGCAGATGGTACGTGTAGCGAGATAGTGGAGAATTTGACAGGGTCTTGGATTCACCAGGTCTCTCTCAGGCGAACATGACCCTTCACTCTGAATTAGTCTGCTTTTAATCCATCACTCTTGTCACATACACTGCTAGGTTTAAGAAGGATGAATTCAAACTGGAACAGGTACAGAGAAGGGCTACTAGGATGATCCGAGGAATGGAAAACTTGTCTTATGAAAGGAGACTCAGGGAGCTTGGCTTGTTTAGCCTAACTAAAAGAAGGTTGAGGGGAGATATGATTGCTCTCTATAAATATATCGGAGGCATAAATACCAGAGAGGGAGAGGAATTATTTAAGCTCAGTACCAATGTGGACACAAGAACAAATGTATATAAACTGGCTACTAGGAAATTTAGACTAGAAATTAGACAAAGGTTTTTAACCATCAGAGGAGTGAAGTTTTGGAATAGCCTTCCAAGGGAAGCAGTGGGGGCAAAAGATCTATCTGGCTTTAAGATTAAACTCGATAAGTTTATGGAGGAGATGATCTGATGGGATAACATGGTTTTGGTAATTAAATATTCATAAATAGGCCCAATGGCCTGTGATGGGCTATCAGATGGGGTGAGATCCGAGTTACCCAGGAAAGAATTTTCTGTAGTATCTGGCTGATGAATCTTGCCCATATGCTCAGGGTTTAGCTGATCACCATATTTGGGGTCAGGAAGGAATTTTCCTCCAGGGCAGATTGGAAGAGGCCCTGGAGGTTTTTCGACTTCCTCTGTAGCATGGGGCACGGGTCACTTGGTGGAGGATTCTCTGCTCCTTGAAGTCTTTAAACTAAGATTTGGGGACTTCAATAGCACAGATATAGGTGTGAGGGGTTTTTTTGTAGGAGTGGTGGGTGAAATTCTGTGGCCTGCGTTGAACAGGAGGTCAGACTAGATGATCATAACGGTCCCTTCTGACCAAAAAATCTATGAATGAATGTAACTATAGAAATCCCATTTAGCCCCCCCTTACCCCTCCATTTTCCCATATTGCTAGTAGGAGGGTGGCCTTTGTATTCCTCCCCTCCTACAGGCCAAGTAATTCTAACTAGGTTATTGGCAACTTGCCTGTCCATAGCTGGATAGTTGCTCTGTATCCTTTGTTGTGCTGGTACCTCCCCGTCCATGTAAAAAAAACCTCACCCCTTCCTGAAATCCCTCAGCTCCTAACCTTGGGCAGCTCACTTAGCCCAAATGCACAAAGGTATTTAGGCTCCTAACTTCCGTTGATTTCAATACCTTGAAGGAACTGGCACTTAAGACACTGTGCCTCGGTTTCCCCCCTCTGTACAATGGGAATAATAGCACAGCTCTACCTCACAGGGGTGTTGTGGGGATAGACACATTAAAGACTGTGAGGTGCTCAGAGACTATGATAATGGAGGCTGTATAAATATGATAGGCACTCATCGCATTGCTTAATGGACTAGAAGGTGCTCTGAGACGGGGGATGAGGGTAGCCTAAGAACCTACAGGGAACGGAATAATTCCACCCGTTTCAGTGGATCAATGCGGACAGAAGTGGACTAGATCCTCATCTGTATGTGTCCATGGCAGAGGCCTAATCTTAGGCTATGCCCCCGATTGGTGGGAAGAGCCAGCAGAGCAGCTTGTAAGCCCAACAACGGCAGCTAGTTCAGTGGCTGCTCAGAGCGTTCGCCCTCAGCTGCTAGTAGCTCCTGCTCTTCTTTGTTCCCAGCCTCGCTCCTGCCTTGGATCCAGGGTTGCCCCGGCCTTGCCTCACTGCAGATAACCTGGCTCTGACCCTCAGCTTCAATTCCTGACTTTGCCTCTGACCTGGGCGCCTATTCCTGGCTACCAACTCCAACCCCTAGGCATGACCACCCACATCCCAGTCACTGACAGCCATCAGTGGAGACCCCAGAGATGGAGCCCAGCTGGTACAAGAGAGATGGGGCAGCTGGCAGGGCATTCGCCAGGAATTGACTCACCCCTCAATGGTCTTAAAAACATAGTAAGAGGGCCAAATCCATGCCACCAGGGCTAAGCAACGGAGTAAAAAAAATGACGAGAGGCAAAAAGGCATCCTTTAAAAATTGGAAGTTAAATCCTATGAGGATAATAGACAGGAGCATAAACTCTGGCAAGTCAAGTAGGCAGGCCAGAAAAGAATCTGAAGAGCAATTAGCCACAGACTCAAAAACTAAACAGCAAAAAAATGTTAAGTACATCGGAAGCAGGAAGCGTGCCAAGCAATCAATGGGGCCATTGAACGATCGAGATGCTAAAGCAGCACTCAAGGAAAATAAAGCCATTGTGGAGAAGCTAAATGAATTATCTGCACCAGTCTTCATTGCAGAGGATGTGAGGGAGATTCACCCCTGTGCCATTCCTTTTAGGTGACAAATCTGAAGAACTGTCCCAGACTGAGGTTTCAGTAGAGGAGATTTTGGAACAAATTGATAAACAGTAATAAGTCACCAGGACCAGGCGGTATTCACCCAAGAGTTCTGATGGAACTTAAATATGAAATTGCATAAATACTAACTGTGGTATATAACCTATCTTTTAGCTTCTGTATCATAGGACTGGAGGGTAGCTAATGTGACGCCAATTTTTAAAAAAAGCTCCAGAGGCGATCCTGGCAATTACAGGATGGTAAACCTAACTTCAGTACCAGGCAAATTGGTTGAAACTATAGTAAAGAACAGAATTATCAGACACACAGATAAACATGATTTGTTGGGGAGGAGTCAACATGGCATTTGTAAAGGGAAATCATGCCTCACCACTCTATTAGAATTCTTTGAGCTGATCAACAAACGTGTGGACCATGGTGATCCAGTGGATATAGTGTACTTGGACTTTCAGAAAGCCTTTGACAAGATCACTCAAAGGCTCTTAAGCAAAGTAAGCAGTCATAGGATAAGAGGGAAGGTCCTCTCATGGTCTAGAAACCAGTTAAAGGATAGGAAACAAAGGGTAAGAATAAATGGTCAGTTCTCAGAGTGGAGAGAGGTAAATAATGGTGTCCCGCAGGGGTCTGTACTGGGACCGGTCCTATTCAACATATTCATAAATGATCTGGAAAAAGGGATAAACAGTGAGGTGGCAAAATTTGCAGATGGTACAAAACTACTCAAGATAGTTAAATCCAAAGCCGACTGCGAAGGGGTAACAAAGAGATCTCCCCAAACTGGGTGACTGGGCAACAAAATGGCAGATGAAATTCAGTGTTGATAAATGCAAAGTAATGCACACTGGAAAACATAATCCCAATTATACCTACAAAATGATGGGATCTAAATTAGCTGTTACCACTCAAGAAAAATCTTGGAGTCCTTGTGGGTAGTTCTCTAAAAACATCTGCTCAGTGTGCAGCGGCAGTCAAGAAAACGAACAATGTTAGGCACCATTAGGAAAATATCATAATGTCACTATCTACATCCATGGTGAGCCGACACATTGAATAGCGTGTGCAGGTTTGGTCACCCCATCTCAGAAAATATATTAGAATTTGAAAAGATACAGAGAAGGGCATCAAAAATGATTAGGGGTCTGTAACAGCTTCTGTACGGCAAGAGATTAAAAAGACTGGCTTAAGCTTGGAAGAGAGATGATTAAGAGGGGATAGAGGTCTATAAAATAGTGACTGGTGCGGAGGAAAAGGTGTTATTTACTCCTTCATATAATACAAGATTTAGTGGTCACCCAACAAAATTAATAGGGAGCAGGCTTAAAACAAACAAAAGGAAATACTTCTTCATACAAGGCACAGTCAATTTGTGGAACTCATTGCTCGGGGATGTTGTGAAGGACAAAACTATAACAGGGTTCAAAAAAGAACTGGATAAGTTCATGGAGGATAGGTCCATCAATGGCTATTAGCCAAGATGGTCAGGGATGCAACCCAGGCTCTGAGTCTGATTGTCAGAAGCTGGGAATGGACAAAGTGGATGGATCATTTGAGATTAACCTGGTCTGTTCATTCCCTCTGAGCACCTGGCACTGGCCATGGTCAGGAGTCAGGGTACTGGGCTAGATGGACCATTAGTCTGACTCAGTACAGCCATTCTTATGAAATACTCCTACTTTGCCAGCCTTCGGGCCCCCTGCAAGGCCCATTCACTTTCTTAGATGCTAGTTGAAGATCACACCAGTTGTGGTTTTAGCTTCTGGCTCCAACTTTGTGTTAATTATTGTGCAAAAGTGGGCTTCTGGTGGGCCCCTCCCTTTTACTTGGGAAGTTTAATTTTTTTAGAAAACATTTAAAAGCCTGGGACCATTTGAAAGTGTAGAGGTTTGCCTGATTTCTCGGGGTAGCACCTCTGCAGTGATGCTGGAAGTTGTCTATTTGTGTCAGACATTTACTTTGATCCAGTGACCCTAGTATCTAGGAATTATAAGAAGGGCAGTGTTAGGGCATTATACCAGTAGTATGCCTTAGCCTATCGGCCCAGCTTCTCAAAGGTATTTAAGTGCCTACCTGACATGGTGTTTGATGCCCAAGTACCATACTGGGCCGTATTGCTTTGGGATCCTCCAGGATGAGAAATGCATGTATGTGAAGTAGGCGCCCTTATTTAAACTCCCGTAGTGCCTATTGAGTTAACCCCTCGTATTCTTCACTGAAAGGCTAGTCCTTAAAATCCTGCTCAGCAGAAAAGCAGGTTAAAACCAGTAAATTGCTCCTGCTCACTGCTACGGACTCCTGGGCCTTCTGATGTTTATGGGTCACCGGCGGAGCCGGACTGGCCCACAGACACAGAGGGGACCAACGGCAGGAAGTAAGTTTCATTGGTGCTTCTTCTACCACCCTGCTGGGTCTGCGTGCATCCCAGAATGCAACGCCTCGTGTAAATCTATGGTTGCAGTAACCAAGGCCAGCTACTGATCAGTCGGCACTTGAAATCGCACTTCAGTTCAGAAGTCACCCCAAGAAAGAGATTCACTTTTAAAGGCAGGAGCCAATGGAACCTTCTCAATCGTCTTCAGGAGACGAATGCATCCTTATCCTTTGCCATTGTCAAGCTGGCCACTTGGCGGTCCCAGTCATCTCCTGTTGATGTAAAAGTGACTTTTGATGTCAAGTTCAAACAGGAATGGGACCAGGACAGGGATTACATATGGTTTGTGCCCAGTCACCTTGGGTCACTGATCTGGGAAATACCATTTCTAAGAAGTGAGCTGTGTCACTAATGGCTGCATTGTTTTCAGTATCACCTAGGGTGTGGGGAGCCCCTCTAATTGGCTGCTTTCCCCACTTCCCTGCCTCCTTGGGTAGAGCAGCCAATCAGGGCTGCCACAGGAAACAGGCAGCATTCTCTCCCCCTACAACCCAACACCATTCTCGGGGGTAAGAAAGAGCTTAGCAACTCAGGTGACTCACCTCCCTCCTCTCCTATCCCCTCCTGTGAGCAAAGGGAACAGCTCCTCTCCCTCCCACCTGACCTGGGAAGGGGCAAAGGGTATCCTGCTGCAGCCCCCCTGCAAGACCTGGGAGAGTAGGGGTGAAGAACTTTTCTAACTGCAAGAGGTCAGACAGGAAGGGGGCAGAAGAGATGGGAGGCTGGGGACCAGGAACAAAATTAATTTGGGGGCAGAATTAATTGCTGGGCAGGGAGTCAGGCAGATGTGGGGGTGCTGATAGACCCCCCCCCCCCCACGTTTTTCAGACCACTATGCATTGGATGCAAACACAAAAACACTCTGATGAATCAGACTGAAGTCCCCGCCCCGTCTCCAATTTGCATAAGAAAAATTCTTTCCTGGAAGTGAGTTCCAGGCCCGGGAATAATCACTCGTGCACTCTGCCCAGACCAAAAGGCATGTGATTTCCGTGGCTGACTGTAAGCCTTAACCAAGGAAAAATATCAACTTTTTTTTTTTTTAAAGATGTGAAGTGTATTTTATTAACAGATCAAGGAAGATAAAAATAGTTAACCACCTGGTACTCAGCACCACATGCCTGCAAAAGCACTAGCTTCATTCAGGCTTTATAAATAAAGACAATTTTACTCGCTACAGTTTTGCAGCAGTCCAGTTTGTTTAACACCATGTGCCAAGAGATTGCTTCGTTTCTTGGCTTCTTTTCGTTCCCATACCATGAAACTGAGCCGAACGCATTCATGAAACCACCAGCAATCTCCATGCTTTGGAAAATAAAAATCATGCCATTGTCACACAAGATAAGGGACAGAGAAGATGAATTATGAAGCAAAGTTCTTAGCTCAAGTCAGCGACCGCTTCTTCTGAATTCGGGGAAACAAAGCTTTGGTGTGGGGGCTAAAAAAACAAAACAAACAATAAAAGGTTTATTTTAGTTTTTCCATCCCTGCCCCCATATCTTCAATTTTTCTGCTGTTGAGTATTCAGGCAGCAATACGCCTCTATCAATACCTCGTAGGGGCTAAAGCCAGGGATTTAAAAGTACTCCCGTGGGAATGCTGTGCAAAAATATAAAAAATTCTGCATCAAAAAATTTAAAATTTTGCACACATTTTAAAATTCTGAAAATTTCATTTGTCAGTAAATAAAGTGGCTCCACCATGGCAGTGGGGAGCACAGGCCACTAGTGGCATTGAGATGGGAGATCACCCTGAAGCCCCCTCCTCCCCCCGTACAGGGACTCGACTGACACAGTGCAAGGGCTGGGTCTGCCCCAGAAACACCCCGGGGGCCGGGTGTGGGTGAGCAGACTCAGCCCAGCAGGATCCAAGTGTGGAGGGGCTTAGTGTGTGGGGATCCAGGTGCAGAGTGAGAGGTCTGTGTGGGGCAATCTGGGTGCAGGCGGCTCAGTGGGAGATCTGGGCGCACAGAGGCTCATTGGGGAGTTCTGGGTGCAGGGGCCATGGGACTCTGCAGGGGATTCAGGTGAAGCTGGTTGGGGCTCAGGAGGGAGGGGCTGGGTGTGGGGAGATGGGGCACGGTGAGGGGGGTCTCAATGTGTGGGGGGCTCAGTGATGGGGTCTGGGTGCTGGGGGATGTGGGGCTTGGTAGGGTGGGGGTCCAGGTGCAGCTGGCTCGGGCTCAGTGGGGTGGGGGTCTGGGTATGGGGGGCGTCAGATGGGTTCAAGTGTAGGGGAGCAGGGCTTGTCAGGGTGAGGGTTCCATGGGCCTGCTTACCAGGGGAGACCCAGCTACTGCCGAGGGGACGCCGCATGCCAGGCTCCTGCTTCCCCCACATCCCCTTTTCTTCTCCATGCCCTTCCCCTCACTCCCGCATTCCCCTCCCCTATTCCACCCCCCTCCTTCCTTCCCCACTTCCCTCATTTCCCCCACCCAGCCCCATCACAGGCACTCACAGAAAACAGGAAGGCTCCCAGCACACAGAAGGGGAGCATGACTGGCACTAGGACCCAGGAGGCGGCATTCAGCTGCAGACTCAGCTGAGCCCAGACACAGCCTCCTTCAGCTGGGCAGCTCTGCCTTTGCTGAAATGAGGGGGGGGGCAGTGGCTTGTAACCCCTTGTGGCCCCCCATGCCTCACCTCTGTTTGGAGGGTGGCAATCCCCCGCAAGAAACTGGGCCCATGGTCCCCCACCCAGTTTTCCCTATGCCCAGTCCACAGGCGCTGCCCCCGCAGCTCCCATTGGCCACGGTTCCCAGCCAATGGGAGCTGCAGGGGTGGCGATTGGGATGGGGACAGAGTGCGGAGCACCCTGGCTGTCCCTACACATAGGAGCCAGAGAGGGGACATGCCAGCTGCTTCCCGGGAGCCATGAAGAGGCTAGCAGGGAGCCTGCCAGTGCCGCTGCATGGTGCCGCCAACCGGACAGTCAATGGCCTGGTCAGCAGTGCTGACTGGAACCACCAGGATCCCTTTTCAACCGGGTGTTCTGGTCAAAAACTGGACACCTGGTCACCCTACTGCAGGAACTGAAATGGCTTTTTTGTAATTGACGAAACTTTAGGTTGAAAGTGGCCCTTTAAGCAAGGGAACAAAATTACTAGATTCCCTAATCCCTCATCCAACCCCACGTTCAGCAGACTCCTCCCAGGGACAAAGGTGGGGACAAAGGGGGAACATTTTTGTGGGAGACCCTTGATAAAATTACTAGCTGCACAATATCGGCCGGCTCCACCCCAAATACACGGTGATCCCAATGCACCAGGAGGCCAAACTGATCAAATAGTGCCACTGAGGTTAAAAGACCTATGCGGCTTCACCCCAGCTGAGGCTGCGGCCTAGCAGTCTTTGATGAATGCTCAGACTACGGTGTATTTCAGAGCTGGCCAGAGCACTCAGTTAAGGCATTTCTCCGTGCATGCAAACGTGGAGTGCACGGAGAACCATCCCTGGGCTCCCTGTTCCACAGCACTCAGCAATACCAGACGGATTGCCTGGAGAGAGACCCCGGGGCCTCCAGTTGCTTCTGACGCCGCACCAACGGCAGCCCTCCGGTTTCCTGGGCGCTTTGATTTCTGCCGGCAAGCAGCCCGAGGGTTTGGCGTACTGTCCCCAGCACAGACAAGTGTATACTAGGTGCAATCGGGCTCAGAAAGAGGAATGAGACAGCAACAAGCAAGGGATCCAGTATTCCCCTCAGTCCTGGCCCACTCCTAACTGGTGCCGCCTTCACTAGACCGTCGCGGTGTTGGTTTCATCTTCCGGAAGTGGGCTCAGCTTGCAGTGGTTTTTGAAACCCTGTTCTAAGTTACGGGCTGATCCCTGGGTTTTAACAACCAGGGACCTGCAGGTGCTTTTTGACTAGCCCTTTTAAGTTACTACTTGGCCCATGTTCACAGTCATCCTCTCTTGTCCTGGCTTATTTTTGAGACTTGCATTCAGAAGAGAATGTGGGCTCTCCTGATGAGCAGGGCTGTTTATCTCAGTAGTTGTGCGGCTTCCCATTACTCGAGAACTGATGGATTTAGCCTCACACCTCCTCATGAGATAGGGCCATACTATTATCCCCATTGCACATATTGTCTCCATGTGCCTCAGTTTCCCTCGGTGACTTGCCCAAGGTCACACAGGAAGTCTGTGACCGAGATGGGAATTTGAATCTAGATCTCCAGAGTTGCAGTCCAGTACCTTAAGGCCATCCTTCCTCCCTCTATGTAGCGGGTGTGACCCCATACTGGTTTTGCTTTGCACCTGAGGTTTCTCTTCTGAGTACAGGTAGCATGAATGCTGATCAGAGCAGAGATCTGGGGCCTCTTCATTACCTCAGGCAGCCTCTTAACTGAATCATGACCCACAAATGTTCAATCCAGAACCAAAAACCCACAAGGATCCCCTAATTTGAGCTCCTCCTCTCATGTTTAGGCCTCAAATGCAAGTCAGATAGGACAGGATCATCTTCTCGGAAGGCAAGGAAAGAAAAAGTGAACTGGCCAATGTGTTCAGAACTTTATTTCAAACAACGAATGCTCTGGAAATCGCCTCTTTAAAACCATTCCGTTCCCCTCTCTCCCACATTTATCGTCATGTCTAGTTCATCAGCCAGGCTTCAGTTTTTGTCCAATTATCCTTTTTTTTTTAAAAAAATCACTGGAACTAAATGAGAACTGGAGACATGAATTAATCAGGATGTTCCATAACTTCAGGAAAACCTACAATAAACCTTTGTTGCATTAGAAAGCTTCTAGACAAACAGTGCAGTGGCAGTCAGGAGACATCATGTAATCAGGGACACCAGCCCGTGATGGCTGAAAGCCGGCTGTGGGGGACTTAGGTTGCCAAGGAAGTGTTTATAATTGTGAGCTAGTAAAGCAGAGCAGAGAGAAGCTGGTCGCAATGAAACCCAGCTGTGTTTGGAATTAGGAGCTTTTATATAAGCAAAGCAATAGAATTCCATATCTGCAGCCAGTAGCTTGAACATGGGTGGCTCAAGGCATAGCAGAGACATCAGAGTGCGTGAAGGGCTGGGTTTTGGTATCTGAATTCCTCTGGATTTTCAGTAGAGGGTGACCCAATTCCCTTCTCCAGCAGACTATTGAGGGTAAAGAGAGGAGAAATTTTCTGCTGCTAGAAGAGACTACGGGGCTTGATTCTCACTCATCCCATTAAGTCAAATGTAAATCCACAGTGTTGTGCTGATGTCACCGGAGGTCAGATCTGGCCCAGATGGTAGCCACGGTTTCTCTGAGCCAGACCTTGAACTCCTTATTTAGTTCTGGCTTGAGGTGGATGAGGCTTTCTTCCGGCAACTCACAGAAGCTACTAGATCGCATTCCCTGGTTCTCATGGGTGACTTTAATTTTCCTGATATCTGCTGGGACAGCAATACAGCGGAGCACAGACAATCCAGGAAGTTTTTGGAAAGCGTAGGGGACAATTTCCTGGTGCAAATGCTAGAGGAGCCAACTAGGGGGGGCGCTTTTCTTGACCTGCTGCTCACAAACCGGGAAGAATTAGTGGGGGAAGCAAAAGTGGATGGGAATCTGGGAGGCAGTGACCATGAGTTGGTTGAGTTCAGGATCCTGACACAGGGAAGTAAGGTAAGCAGCAGGATATGGACCCTGGACTTCATGAAAGCAGATTTCGACTCCCTCAGGGAACGGATGGGTAGGATCCCCTGGGGGACTAACATGAAGGGGAAAGGAGTCCAGGAGAGCTGGCTGTATTTCAAAGAATCCCTGTTGAGGTTACAGGGACAAACCATCCCGATGAGTCAAAAGAATAGTAAATATGGCAGGCGACCAGCTTGGCTTAACAGTGAAATCCTAGCGGATCTTAAACACAAAAAAGAAGCTTACAAGAAGTGAAAGGTTGGACATATGACCAAGGAACAGTATAAAAATGTTGCTTGGGCATGTAGGAATGAAATCAGGAGGGACAAATCGCACCTGGAGCTGCAGCTAGCAAGAGATGTCAAGAGTAACAAGAAGGGTTTATTCAGGTATGTTGGCAACAAGAAGAAAGCCAAGGAAAGTGTGGGCCCCTTACTGAATGAGGGAGGCAACCTAGTGACAGAGAATGTGGAAAAAGCTAATGTACTCAATGCTTTTTTTGCCTCTGTCTTCACTAACAAGGTCAGCTCCCAGACTGCTGCGCTGGGCATCACAACATGGGGAGTAGATGGCCAGCCCTCTGTGGAGAAAGAGGTGGTTAGGGACTATTTAGAAAAGCTGGACGTGCACAAGTCCATGGGGCCGGACGAGTTGCATCCGAGAGTGTTAAAGGAATTGGTGGCTGTGATTGCAGAGCCATTGGCCATTATCTTTGAAAACTTGTGGCGAACGGGGGAAGTCCCAGATGACTGGAAAAAAGCTAATGTAGTGCCAATCTTTAAAAAAGGGAAGAAGGAGGATCCTGGGAACTACAGGCCAGTCAGCCTCACCTCAGTCCCTGGAAAAATCATGGAGCAGGTCCTCAAAGAATCAATCCTGAAGCACTTACATGAGAGGAAAGTGATCAGGAACAGTCAGCATGGATTCACCAAGGGAAGGTCATGCCTGACTAATCTAATCGCCTTCTATGATGAGATTACTGGTTCTGTGGATGAAGGGAAAGCAGTGGATGTATTGTTTCTTGACTTTAGCAAAGCTTTTGACACGGTCTCCCACAGTATTCTTGTCAGCAAGTTAAAGAAGTATGGGCTGGATGAATGCACTATAAGGTGGGTAGAAAGCTGGCTAGATTGTCGGGCTCAACGGGTAGTGATCAATGGCTCCATGTCTAGTTGGCAGCCGGTATCAAGTGGAGTACCCCAAAGGTCAGTCCTGGGGCCAGTTTTGTTCAATATCTTCATAAATGATCTGGATGATGGCATGGATTGCACCCTCAGCAAGTTTGTAGATGACTCTAAACTGGGAGGAGAGGTAGATACGCTGGAGGGCAGGGATAGGATACAGAGGGACCTAGACAAATTGGAGGATTGGGCCAAAAGAAATCTGATGAGGTTCAATAAGGATAAGTGCAGGGTCCTGCACTTAGGATGGAAGAATCCAATGCACCGCTACAGACTAGGGACCGAATGGCTCGGCAGCAGTTCTGAGGAAAAGGACCTAGGGGTGACAGTGGACGAGAAGCTGGATAGGAGTCAGCAGTGTGCCCTTGTTGCCAAGAAGGCCAATGGCATTTTGGGATGTATAAGTAGGGGCATAGCGAGCAGATCGAGGGACGTGATCGTTCCCCTCTATTCGACATTGGTGAGGCCTCATCTGGAGTACTGTGTCCAGTTCTGGGCCCCACACTACAAGAAGGATGTGGAAAAATTGGAGAGAGTCCAGCGAAGAGCAACAAAAATGATTAGGGGTCTGGAACACATGACTTATGAGGAGAGGCTGAGGGAACTGGGATTGTTTAGTCTGCAGAAGAGAAGAATGAGGGGGGATTTGATAGCTGCTTTCAACTACCTGAGAGGTGGTTCCAGAGAGGATGGTTCTAGACTATTCTCAGTGGTAGAAGAGGACAGGACAAGGAGTAATGGTCTCAAGTTGCAGTGGGGGAGGTTTAGGTTGGATATTAGGAAAAACTTTTTCACTAAGAGGGTGGTGAAACACTGAAATGCGTTACCTAGGGAGGTGGTAGAATCTCCTTCCTTCAAAGTTTTTAAGGTCAGGCTTGACAAAGCCCTGGCTGGGATGATTTAATTGGGGATTGGTCCTGCTTTGAGCAGGGGGTTGGACTAGATGACCTCCTGAGGTCCCTTCCAACCCTGATATTCTATGAAAGCTTCCTCTAACTCCAAATGAGGATTTTGCCCAAGCCGAGGCTGTAGGATTTGGGTTCTTTGAGGGTGCAGAAGGAGATTGGATCAAACAAGGCACTCAAGTGGAGATACAGGGCTAGATCCTAGGAGTGGCTGAACATCACAGACAGCATGTCAGCACATGCAGGTATATGAAGGGCTTAAAGTTCCCCTCCACACTCCCTTACCTGCTGATGCTCCATGGAGGAGTGATTCCCCCCCCCCCCGCACATCTGTGTTGGAGCAGCCTGAGGACTGCTCTAACATGCACCAGGCTGCAATAGCCACAAAGGGGGACAAAAGCGTACAAGAACTGGTGTAGTGCAGGGGTCTTCCACCATGCTCCTTTTCTTTCCATTAGGCCTCCCACTGTGCAGGGAGGGGAGGGCCTGGGTGGCAGCTGGATACTACTGGAGGATCAGCCATACACTGGGGTGATCCTCTCCAGGCTGAATAAACCAGCTTTTGGGCCGGCCAACATGCAGAGAAGCCACACAAAACTATAAGGGCCAGTCCCCAAGTTTACACTGAACACCCATCCCCCAAGCCTCCCCAGAGCAGAACAGAGAATTGGGACCCACACTTTAAAGGGGAGGAATTATTGCCATGGAGGGTGTGACAGAATACACCTGTGTCAACACTATTGGAATAATTTTTGTACGAGGCATGTCTTGTAAGGAAAAACTCAGCTTGCTGATCAGTATCTTCCTGATAAAATACATGTGGCCACATTGTATGTGAAGTGGTAAGATTTCCCTGTATGAGGTTGTGAACACGTGTTCCAAACCCCGGAGCCCCACCCAAACGGAGGTTGGCAGACGGGTCTGCCTTAAACAAAGCAACGTGCATTTAAATGCATTTGCATTTAAGCAGTAAACAGAGTCATCAAGCAGGGAGGGAAACAAAGAAAGCCCAAACAGGGAGAAAAAGCCAGCAGCGAACATCCTTCCACATAGACTCTGTCTCCTATTGCCCAGCTGGAAATGTTTTTTTGAGAGAGGGACTGAAACTATAAAAAGGAGGGACAAACACCCCAAGGCACCCCTCTCTCTTCTCCCTGTCCATTGCATTCACTGCACCTGAAGCAACAAAGGAAGCAAGCGTTGGACTCTGGGGGAGGGGTCCTGCCCTACAGATTTTGTCAGTAAGACTGCTGAAAGCATGTGGTGACAAGCTTTACTTGAATCTGATCTGGTTGGTTAGTTAGGTATTAGTGAAGGTCTTATCTTTTTTTCTTGTAACCATTTCTGACTTATGCCTCGTTACTTGTACTCACTTTAAAATATCTCTCAGTTAATAAACTTGTTTTACTGTTGTATCCAATGTATTCAATTTGAAATGCCTGAATAACTGTTTCAGATAATAAACTGGCATATTATTCCCTTAAAGGGAAAACAGACTTGAAATGTTTGTACTCTCCAGGGGAGGGCTGGACAGTACAGGACAGACATTTCGGGAGAAATCCAGGACTGGGGGTGTGCTGGGATTACCCTGCAGTATAACCGAGGCCAGTGAGAGCCAGATCACGTAACCAAGGCATGGCTGGAAGGCTGCAGTTACACACAATCACTCAGGGTGTAGCTTGTTGTCTGGAAGGCTGTTTGTGAACACCCCAGATGGGAGCTACCACAGCAAGGCACTGTAAGACACCCATGGTTGCAGGGCAGGGTGACAGCTACCCATTAGTCTGGATTGTACCCTTGTATGTCACAGAGGGACCCCAGATAA
Source organism: Eretmochelys imbricata (assembly GCF_965152235.1). Lineage (NCBI taxonomy): Eukaryota > Metazoa > Chordata > Testudines > Cheloniidae > Eretmochelys > Eretmochelys imbricata. The sequence goes on along the minus strand of NC_135577.1, from coordinate 125,912,485 downwards.
AAGAACTACTGTACTAAGGCAGTGCTGTACAACTCCATACAGTAACTAGGATTGTAAACAGCCATTCATTGGGAGCTTGATGATGAAGCTTCCTCCAAAACACAGAAAAAAAACAACCAAACTAGATGCCAATTCCCATCGCTCCTCATTCCCTCCTCTGTTTGAAATGTCTTCTGTGATCTCCTGCCAGGCAGTCATTTTAGGGAACGTTTGAAGTTAATCAGATATGGCATTTTGGAAATAGGAGAGATTTTCCAAGAGTTAAAAAACCTATCCCTTTGCAGAGTTTTCGAACTGTTGCTGTTATTTTGGAAGGTTGTGGCTCGGAAGCGTGAGGCTCTCAGACCCATGCTGTTCGGTTTATTCATGTGTCTTCAGTAATGACTGTTTCATTATTGTTTTGGAAGGCATTAGCTCCCCGAGGGAAGAGGGTTTGGCAGACTTCAGCAGCTCTGCGGGCACCCGGCGGCACCTTCAGCTCCACAAGCATCGCGAGTCGCTCTGATTTATGGCGTTTGTAAGTTTCATGAGTCAACCACTCCAGCTCAAGAAGATTGCAAAACACAACTGGTGCAGCCTGCCTGTGTTTGTAAAGCACAACCACCCAGCTGCTTCAGTTCGAGGAAGTCGCACGGTTCGTGGAGATTGCAAATCAGCTGGTACAGCCTGTGTTGTTTGAAAACCCTTCACTGTAAGCTAAGCAATTCTAGGCCAAGGAGTTTACCAGCCACACTGGTAAGCCCATTCAATTGGAATACAAGGTTTTATATTTCAGGGAATAACGTGTATTATCCTCATAGCACATCAATTATTACAGCAAATTGCAGCCTCTCTCTAGCAGAATACACTTCAACAAGCTGCAGCATGTGTTCACATACATATTTAGGACATTGCAGTCTAGGATAGCAGCTTGTGAGGGCTTGTTCTGAACTTTGGAGCTGTAAGAGATGTTTTTCTATTGGAGAGTACAGACAAAAGGCTTTGTCTGTACTTGAGCCTGGTTTTACTAGTTTAAAAAGAGAACAGATGGCAGGGGTAATATCTTTTATTGGCCCAGCCTCTGTGGGTGAGAGGGAAAAATTTGGTGCTTCCAGAGAGCTCTTCTTCAGGTCAGACCAGGCCCATTGTGCTTGGGGCTGTACAAACATAGAATCATAGAACCTCAAGGTTGGAAGGAACCTCAGGAGGTCATCTAGTCCTACCCCCTGCTCAAAGCAGGACCAATCCCCAACTAAATCATCCCAGCCAGGGCTTTATCAAGCCTGACCATAAAAATCTCTAAGGAAGGAGATTCCACCACCTCCCTAAGTAACCCATTCCAGTGCTTCACCACCCTCCTAGTGAAAAAGTTTTTCCTAATATCCAACCTAAACCTCCCCCACTGCAACTTGAGACCTTTACTCCTTGTTCTGTCATCTGCTACCACTGAGAACAGTCTAGATCCATCCTCTTTGGAACCCCTTTCAGGTAGTTGAAAGCAGCTATCAAATCCCCCCTCATTCTTCTCTTCCCCAGACTAAACAATCCCAGTTCCCTCAGCTTCTCCTCATAAGTCACGTGTACCAGTCCCCTAATCATTTTTGTTGCCCTCCGCTGGATGTTTTCCAATTTTTCCACATCCTTCTTGCAGTGTGGGGCCCAAAACTGGACACAGTACTCCAGATGAGGCCTCACCAATGTCGAAGAGAGGGGAACGATCTGCTCGCAATGCCCCTACATATACATCCCAAAATGCCATTGGCCTTCTTGGCAACAAGGGCACACTGTTGACTCATATCCAGCTTCTCGTCCACTGTCACCCCTAGGTCCTTTTCTGTAGAACTGCTGCCTAGCCACTAGATCCCTAGTCTGTAGCGGTGCATGGGATTCTTCCGTCCTATGTACAGGACTCTGCACTTGTCCTTGTTGAACCTCATCAGATTTCCTTTGGCCCAATCCTCTGATTTGTCTAGGTCCCTCTGTATCATATCCCTACCCTCCAGAGTATCTACCTCTCCTCCCAGTTTAGTGTCATCTGCAAACTTGCTGAGGGTGCAATCCATGCCATCCTCCTGATCATTTATGAAGATATTGAACAAAACCGGCCCCAGGACCGACCCTTGGGGCACTCCACTTGATACCGGCTGCCAACTAGACATGGAGCCATTGATAACTACCCGTTGAGCCCGACAATCTAGCCAACTTTCTACCCACCTTACAGTGCATTCATCCAGCCCATACTTCTTTAACTTGCTGACAAGAATACTGTGGGAGACCGTGTCAAAAGCTTTGCTAAAGTCAAGCAACAACATGTCCACCGCTGTCCCCTCATCCACAGAGCCAGTTATCTCGTCATAGAAGACAATTAGATTAGTCAGGCATGACTTGCCCTTGGGAATCCATGCTGACTGTTCCTGATCACTTTCCTCTCCTCTAAGTGCTTCAGAATTGATTCCTTGAGGGCCTGCTCTATGATTTTTCCAGGGATTGAGGTGAGGCTGACTGGCCTGTAGTTCTCAGGATCCTCCTCCTTCCCTTTTTTAAAGATGGGCACTACATTAGCTTTTTTCCAGTTGTCTGGGACTTCCCCCGATCACCATGAGTTTTCAAAGATAATGGCCAATGGCTCTGCAATCACATCCTCCAACTCCTTTAGCACTCTCGGATGCAGCGCATCCGGCCCCATGGACTTGTGCTCGTCCAGCTTGTCTAAATAGTCCCGAACCACTTCTTTCTCCACAGAGGGCTGGTCACCTCCTCCCCATGCTGCACTGCCCAGTGCAGTAGTCTGGGAGCTGACCTTGTTCGTGAAGACAGAGGCAAAAAAGCATTGAGTACATTAGTTTTTTCCACATCCTCTGTCACTGGGTTGCCTCCCTCATCCAGTGAAGGAGCCCACACTTTCCTTGACTTTCCTCTTGTTGCTAACATACCTGAAGAAACCTTCTTGTTACTCTTAACATCTCTTGCTAGCTGCAACTCCATGTGTGATTTGGCCTTCCTGATTTCACTCCTGCATGCCTGAGCAATATTTTTATACTCTTCCCTGGTAATTTCTCCAAACAAAAGAGGCTGTCAGTTCCTTGGGGGCACGGATTATTTAAGAATAAGACAAGAGACAACAGACAGATATGGACAGATGGGAAGCGCATGGAAACAGTGAGACAATATTGAACAAAAAATGATTCCTTGTTTCCCTTCGCCTAGGGGCCGCAGAAATGTACCAGCTGCTTCCAGGAGCTGACTGAGGTAAGCGCCACCCACAGCCTGCACCTTGCACCCCTTCCCACACCTCAAGTCCCTCATTCCTCGCCCCATCCCAGAGCCTGCACCCCCAGCTCAGAACCCCCTCCTGCACCCAAACACCTCATCCCCGGCCCAGAGCACCCCCCGCATCCCAAGCCCCTACTCCCTGGCCTGGAGCTCCCTCCTGCACCCGAACCCCCCACCAGCCTAGAGCCCCCTCCCACACCCCAATCCCTGGCCCCATCCCAGAGCCCACACCCCCAGCTGGAGCCCTCACCCCCTCCTACACCCCAATCCCCTGTGCCATATCAGAACCCGTTCCCAGAGCCCACACCCTCTCCTGAACTCCAAACCCCTCAGCCCCAGCCCAGAGTCCCCTCCTGCACTCCAAACCCTTCATTCCTGTCCCCACACCAGATCCCACACCCCCAAGCAGAGCCCTCACCCCCCAACACCTCAACCCTCTGCCCCAGCTCAGTACCCCCTCCCATACCCAAACTCCCTCCCAGAGCCCCCACCCCCTCCTGCACCCCTCATCCCCACCTGGAGCCTGTACCCCCACCAAGATTTCTCACCCCTTCCCACATCTCAACCCCCTGCCCCAGCCCAGAGCACTCTCCCACACTCTGAACTCCTTGACCCCACCCCCCAGCCTGGAGCCCCTCTCACAGCCCACACCCCTTATCCCCAGCCCCACCCCAGAGCCTGGTCCCCCAGCCACAGCCTTCACCCCTCCTGCCCCCCAGCCCTCTGCCCCAGCCCAGTGAAAATGAGCGAGGGTGGGGGAGAACAAGCAATGGAGGGAGGGGAGATGGAATGAGTGGGGGTGGGGCCTCAGAGAAAGGGGCAGGGCAAGAGTGTTCAGTTTTCTGCCACCAGAAAATTGGCAACCCTAGATTCACCCCCATCTTCCACTCCCAGCTTCTGGTAGTCAGAGGTTTAGGGGTGCCCTGAGCCTGGGGTTGTCTTACACTTAGATTGTAAACTCCATGGGGTAGGGACTAGAACTCAGGGCAGGGCCATTTGCACCAGCCCAGGACTGGTTATAAATGTTGTTTCCGTGGCTTTATCAAAGAGCAGACGTGAAGATCTGGGTGGAATCTTGGTCCACTGGGCTCAGCCCTGGGAACAACCTCCTGTTGACATTGAAAAGTAATTACACTGGAAACTTTCAAGGTACAAAAGGGCAAGACAATTTAAGACCGGGTTGCTGGTTTTGACCTGCTTTAACTTTCTTGTGCCTTATCACATTTTCAATCATACCACATCCTCCATGAAGCGTCTCATATCGCAGCATTTAAAACCAGCCTGCTCAATGGAGTAATACAAAGCATGTGATACAGCTCCAGTCGACTCTCTCAATGAAACCGGGAATCATTTTTGTTCAATATGGTCTCGCTGTTTCCTTGTGCTCCTCATCTGTTAACTTATACTTCGATGGTAAGGCCCTTGGGGGGCAGGGACTGTCTTTTTGCTCTGTGCTCGTACAGCACCTAGCGCAATGGGCCCTGCTCCATGACTGGGGCTTTAAACTCTACTACTACGAATATGCAATTTTTAAGCAAAATGGGGACAGATAGAACAAATGATCAGAGCAAACGCTAGAGGCTGATGCAACATGGTCAGCTGCTTTTGCAGCACTGCCCATCTGAAACGTTCAAAAATCCTGAATCGGGCCCCCAAAATCAGGAGATTAGCTTAAAACTCCTGGGACTTTTTTACAATACGTAATGCAACTTGGGGTTCCTGTTATTAACCTGCAGGTTTTTGAGCCTTCCGAGTGCCCTCACTTCACGGTTTAAAGCATGTCTCCGCTGCCAGGAGAGCTGGAGCGGTGGTTCTCCAATGTATTCGATTGCGCGCCCCCTTCTTCGGGTCTGTAGTAATTTACGCCCTCCCCTCCACCGCTGCACATGTCATATACCGATAGTATACTGCTCCGCCTTCAGAGCTGGGGGCCTGGAGCACAGTGGAGTAAGGGTGACATGGTATGGCATTGCCCCTCTTACTTCTCGGTGCTGCCTTCAGAGGTGGGCACCCAGCCAACAGCCGCAGCTCTCCGCTCTGCCTTCAGAGGAGGGGGGGCTCAGAGGGTGCTGGGCGGCTGCTTCTCACCCCCTCCCTTCCACCCACAATACATGCTGTGCTCACCTCAGGGCGGTGGCACCCTCCCCCCCCCGGTGTGAGAACCTTTGAGCTAGAAACTGAAAGGGTTTTTAAATGAAAGCCCAGACTCTCTTGCTTCCAGGAACCAGGGCTTTAAGAAATACAGCAAAAATGGCAAGACCCAGGGTAAAATCCTGAGGGTTAACAGCACTGCTTATGAAGCAGCAGCAGGCCAGCTTGCACGTACGTGTGAGTACACGCACACCACACAGTGGCAGGGCGACCCTCCATGTGCATGACTCCAACGTGGATGGAGGAGGGGCCAACCAATTCCAGAGACCCTTCCGCCATTCGCCAGGTCAGGATCCCTAAGCGAAGAGGAGACGGTCATACCTTCTATAGAGACTGGGCCAGGAGATGGGCCTCGTTCCCTGCCCTGGTCTTGAGGGGACTCCCCAAGAAAGGTAACACAGTGGGAGGGTGTATCGCGTGGTGGGGATAGCTGTGGTGGTTGCATTAGAACCATATTACCAGGCGGTACCAGGCGTGAGGCACAGACACAGCGTGAAGTCGTAGGGTCCCCAGCTTTCCAAGGACTCCTCAGGACCCATGCAGATCCCTGGGACTCTCCACGTCTGGAGGCAGGCCTCATGGCTCGTCCTGTGCGCCCGATGGGCAAGGGGGCGATCTGCTGTCCCAGAAGCAGCAGCAAAGATAAGCCTCCTAAAGACGCCCTCTCCTTTAGCCTCCTCCCTGTGATGGAGGGAATTGTCCTTTTGCTTTCTGCCCTGTGTGGTGCTGCTGGGGTTTAAAATCCTAAAAGATCAAGCTGACTTGTTCATGTTACCAAAAAAAAAAAAAAATCAATTTGAGAGTTGGGAGAAATAATAAAGTCAAAGATCTAATAATAATTAAATGCACAGCAGTGACATCTTATATACATCAGTGTTTCTAACTAAAAATATGCCCAGTTTCCATCCTGTGGAAACAGCCATACAAGGCTACAGAAGCTATCGCGCAGAGTTGGGGGTTTGTTTGTTTTAATTGAATTTGATCCAAAATTTGTGCCACAGGATAGAATCTGCCAGGCTACGGCCCCTCTGACTTCAATGGGAGTTTTATCTATTTAAGAACAGCCAGATGGGGCTGCAACTTGTCAACAATATCTTACAATAATTTCCTTTCCTACACAATGGATTTTTAAATTAAGACAAATAACCTCTTCTGGAATGAAAACAAAAACAACAAGCTGCAAAAGATCCAAGCCAAGAGCCTGATCCTGCAATAGCCAGTGGGACACCCAGCAGTGAGTGTTTGCAGGATTGGGCCCCAAAATATTAACATGACAACTGGGTAGTGCACATCTGTAATCCACAACAGTGTGTGTCATATGTTCCCCTCTTGTGGTTGGTCCAGACACAAAGATACAAACATGCTGCTGTTACCAAGTAACAGACGTACTTCTATTGCTCAAGGGGTAGAGATCTATGTTTCTGAACCCTGGCCCTTGAGCACTAAACACTGGTGATGATGGATGTAGGGAGCAGCTAAACCTATACTGAAACATTCACAGCAATTTGCAGCTACTCAATAATAGAATCCTAGAAGATTAGGGTTGGAAGAGACCTCAGGAGGTACCTAGTCCAACCCCCTGCTCAAAGCAGGACCAACCCCAACTAAATCACTCCAGCCAGGACTGTGTCAAGCCGGGCCTTAAAAACCCTCTAAGGATGGAGATTCCACCACCTCCCTAGGTAACCCATTCCAGTGTTTCACCACCCTCCTAGTGAAAAAGTTTTTCCTAATATCCAACCTAACCCCCCGCCCGCCCTGCAACTTGAGACCATTGCTTCTTGTTCTGTCATCTGCTACCATTGAGAACAGCTTAGATCCATCCTCTTTGGAACCCCCACTTCAGGTAGTTGAAGGCTGCTATCAAATCCCCCCTCACTCTTCTCTTCTGCAGATTAAATAACCCCAGTTACCTCAGCCTCCCTTCATAAGTCATGTGCCCCAGCCCCCTAATCATTTTCATTGCCCTTGGCTGGACTCTCTCCAATTTTTCCACATCCTTTCTGTAGTGGGGGGTCCCAAAACTGGGTGCAATACTTCAGATGTGGCCTCACCGGTGCCAAATAGAGGGGAATAATCACTTCCCTCAATCAGCTGGCAATGCTCCGACTAATACAGCTCAATATGCCGTTAGCATTCTTGGCAACAAGAGCACACTGCTGACTCGTATCCAACTTCTCATCCACTGTAATCCCTAGGTCTTTTTCTGCAGAACTGCTGATTAGCCAGTTGGTCCCCCAGCCTGTAGCAGTGCATGGGATTCTTCTGTCCTAAGTGCAGGACTCTGCACTTGTCCTTGCTGAACCTCATCAGATTTCTTTTAGCCCAATCCTCCAATTTGTCTAGGTCACTCTGGACCCTATCGCTACCCTCCAGCGTATCTACCTCTCCCCCCACCTTGATGTCATCTGCAAACTTGCTGAGGGTGCAATCCATCCCATCATCCAGATCATTAAAGAAGATGTTGAACAAAACCGGCCCCAGGACCGACCCCGGGGCACTCCACTTGATACCGGCTGCCAACTAGACATCGAGCCGTTGATCAGTACCCGTTGAGCCGTACAATCTAGCCAGCTTTCTATCCACCTTATAGTCCATTCATCCAATCCATACTTCCTTAACTTGCTGGCAGGAATACTGTGGGAGACCATATCAAAAGCTTTGTTAAAGTCAAGGTATATCTCGTCCACCCCTTTCCCGATATCCACAGAGCCAGTTATCTCATCAGAGAAGGCAATCAGGTTGGTCAGGCATGACTTGCCCTTGGTGAATCCATGTTGACTGTTCCTGATCACCTTCCTCTCCTCCAAGTGCTTCAAAATGGATTCCTTGAGGACCAGCTCCATGATTTTTCTGGGGACTGAGGTGAGGCTGACTGGTCTGTAGTTCCCTGGATTCTCTTTCTTCCCTTTTTTTAAAGATGGGCACTACGTTAGCCTTTTTCCTGTCGTCTGGGATCTCCTCTGATCACCACGAGTTTTCAAAGATAATGGCCAATGGCTCTACAATCACATCAGCCAACTCCCTCGGCACCCTCGGATGCATTAGATCCGGCCCCATAGACTTGTGCATGTCCAGCTTTTCTAAGGAGTCCTTAACCTGTTCTTTCACCACTTGAGAGCTGCTCACCTTCTTCCCATACTGAGCTGCCCAGTGCAGCAATCTGGGAGCTGACCTTGTCTGTGAAGATAGAGGCAAAAAAAGCCTTGAGTACTTCGGCTTTTTCCACATCCTCTGTCACTAGGTTGCTTCCCCCAGTCAGTAATGGCCCCACACTGGTTTTCCATTTCCTGTGTATAGTCACAAGTGACTTTAAAAATCGGAAGACGAAACATCGTCAAGCTCACTTTCGGCATCTGGCTTTTAAAAAGGCTGTAAAAGAAAATCCGTAGCAAAGCCTGCTATATCGCAAGCCGCCCTGTGCCGCACTCTAATCTCCTATCATCCGTGCGCTCTTTTATGAGGTGAGAGCACAATTCTGTTAGCAGCTTCATGAGCTGAGCAACCCAGAGGGAGAATCAAAGTTGCCAACAGACATTTCAAAGCCGGCCACATACAAACCAGATTATTCGCTGCTTGGGCCTGGCTCGCTTTTGGGTCAGATCACTGATTTACACCAGCTGAGGATCTGGCCGGTGGGTGATGAAAGAAAAACCTTTTTAAAATGGGTTGGTTTATTTTAAAGATTCAGTGCACTCACTGGGCCCCTTTTTGGTCAAGAACCTCCCCACAATAGTTCGTTTGTGTTCATACAAATCACCGCCTTCTCCGCGCTGTGTCCCTAAAGTCCTCTCCCAAACAAGGACTCTGGAGAGGCACTGGCAAGGTTTCCTTTTGTAGGAAAGTGAAGTACAGATTTTGGGTCAGACCTAGGCTGACTTCAGTGGAACAACAGTGACTTATGCCACCTGAGGTTCTGGTCCCCGGGGCAGACACAATCTCTGATTGAATTTGCCAGTGCCGTTTCCACTGGCATTGCCTACTCCAAAGGGATCACGCACGGCTTGTACGAAGGAAAGAAAAACGCACCTCATCGGTTTACACATGCTCTTTGTCATTTCTCCACTGTGTTTACACGTGTTAATGGGGTGGCGTAAACTGTGACACAGTTTAAGATCAACATTCATAAAAGGCGCCACTGATTTTGGGTGCCCAGAGGGGCCGAGCAGGCACAGCACCAAAGACAACGAGAGCTCTTAGGACACAGCATCTCATGGGAAAATAAATTAAAAAAAACAAACAACCCAGATACTAGGTGTTTCAAGGGCCGGATTAAGACATAGGCGCCACAGGACTCTTCTTAGGGCCCCACCTCCTGGAGTCATGTGATTTGAATTGACTCAGCACTGTTACTTTCTAGAACTCAAGTGGAGTGCCCCAAGGGTCGGTCCTGGGGCCGGTTTTGTTCAATATCTTCATAAATGATCTGGAGGATGGTGTGGATTGCACTCTCAGCAAATTTGCGGATGATACTAAACTGGGAGGAGTGGTAGATACGCTGGAGGGGAGGAATAGGATACAGAAGGACCTAGACAAATTGGAGGATTGGGCCAAAAGAAATCTGATGAGGTTCAATAAGGATAAGTGCAGGGTCCTGCACTTAGGATGGAAGAATCCAATGCACCGCTACAGACTAGGGACCGAATGGCTAGGCAGCAGTTCTGCGGAAAAGGACCTAGGGGTGACAGTGGACGAGAAGCTGGATAGGAGTCAGCAGTGTGCCCTTGTTGCCAAGAAGGCCAATGGCATTTTGGGATGTATAAGTAGGGGCATAGCAAGCAGATCGAGGGACGTGATCGTTCCCCTCTATTCGACATTGGTGAGGCCTCATCTGGAGTACTGTGTCCAGTTTTGGGCCCCACACTACAAGAAGGATGTGGATAAATTGGAGAGAGTCCAGCGAAGGGCAACAAAAATGATTAGGGGTCTAGAACACATGACTTATGAGGAGAGGCTGAGGGAACTGGGATTGTTTAGCCTGCAGAAGAGAAGAATGAGGGGGGATTTGATAGCTGCTTTCAACTACCTGAAAGGGGGTTCCAAAGAGGATGGCTCTAGACTGTTCTCAATGGTAGCAGATGACAGAACGAGGAGTAATGGTCTCAAGTTGCAGTGGGGGAGGTTTAGATTGGATATTAGGAAAAACTTTTTCACTAAGAGGGTGGTGAAACACTGGAATGCGTTACCTAGGGAGGTGGTAGAATCTCCTTCCTTAGAGGTTTTTAAGGTCAGGCTTGACAAAGCCCTGGCTGGGATGATTTAACTGGGAATTGGTCCTGCTTCGAGCAGGGGGTTGGACTAGATGACCTTCAGGGGTCCCTTCCAACCCTGATATTCTATGATTCTATGATTCTAACTCATGGCCACAATGGAAAGCTTGAAAATGTTAACTAAACAGAACCCATGCAGAGGTGCCTGCTGGAGTCTGCAGAGAGCCTGAAACAATAGCCTGAAGGAGTGAGCTGCTCCAGACGGGACAAAAGGGTGTTAACTCCCAGACCAGTGCAGCAGAGGGCTCTGGGTGTGGCAGAAGGGGAGCAGAGCAGATATGCCCTGACAGCTAAAATGAGCACTGACAGGCCCCCTGTAGGAACCTATGCCTCTCCAGGAGGGAGAAGGGCCCCAGCCTCTACCTGCCCCCCCCCCAGTCACACCCACTTCAACAAGGGGACAGGGTGAGGCATCAGGGCCACGGGGCCTTCATGTTATGGTGTCCCTAGGGCCCCGGATTGCCATAATCCTGCCCCATGAGCACCCACAAAATGAGGCACCCAAAATTAGAGACAATGCTTGCCCCCGTCCTTTCCCCACTACACTGTCAGCACTTGTCACCCAGATGCTTTTCAGCACCCAGCTCTAACAGACACAGATTCCAGCCCAGATCCTTAGCTGCACAGGGAGAACTTTGCTCCAGCCCACCAGTGCCAAGCAGCCATAAACCCCGCACATCTGAGCAGTGGAGGACTCTCCCTTCCTCGAGGAGACTCTCCAGCAGCATAAGGTTTCTTTAACACCCCTCTGTCCCCCTCACAATCAGAATGGCAACTCCAAGGCTATTATCATCTAGCCTAGATCCATCCTGGGACGATTCTGTTTTACAGGACCAGCCCAGCAGCCAGAGAGCCCCAGAACTGGGAAGAAGGAGAAGACCTTCCCTCCCCAAGTTACTCTGAGATGCAGTCCAGGAACATCCTCAGCATGTTCCGTATTGCTGGGGTCACTCAGAAGTTCATACTCATTTATCTACTTGACAAACACTCTCCTATGAGAAATGACAGCACAGATTAAGAGCTAGTTGACCCCTGTCTACAGAACACTCAATACCACAATCCTTGCCAGAACAAGCCTTCCTAATGGATTATCCCTAGTGAGAAGGGCAGACTCAGTGTCAGAAATTAGCAAGCCATGGTAGGAAAATGCCTCATCCTAAGAAGAAAGGAAATTACAAGAGTACAATCAGTAGCATGCAAGGAAACCTTTTGCCAGGACAAAGGGCATATAAACTTATCTGGAGAGGGCAGCTCCAGAAAACAGCCACATTCTAGAAGGCAACTTGGAAAGAGCAAACTGTTCCCACCCACCCGGAAGAGCTTTAAGGAGGGAGCTGCCCTCTGATTGGCTGGCTGCTAGTCAGCTGATCCTGTTGCCTGGCTATAAAAGCTGTTTAACAGGCCCAAGTTAAGCTAGGAAGAGACACCACCAATATTGAGGCTGCTGGCTGACTGTAGTAGTGAGTGTCTTTTAGAAGAAGAAGGCGAAGGCGGCGGGGGCGGGGGCGTGGAGATACACAAACATACTCAGGCACCCGGGTCCCTGTTTTTTATGGATCACCCTGGTCCACTGTGATCCATGAAATTCCTGCTGAGCCCTGCAGGTGCTTAAGATCGCTTGGTGCCTAAATTTTTCAAAGTGAAATTTCCCTCAGTGCCTATGTTCCTGCCTCTGGGCATGTGCGCTGCCGTCTCCCGCTAGGTGTCTGGAAGGCCTGAGCCCCAGAGCGATCCATGAGCCGGGGAAGATGGGCATTCAGCCACCTATGTCCCCTAGTCTGGCAAGCATGCTCAGTGAGCCCCTACCAGGTCAGGTCACATTCAAAGTCCAGTGGGAAGAAGGGGTGGTGCCCACCATATAACTTTGAGCTTAGTGGTGAGCGTTCTCTCTTGCCCGCCCGCTCAGTCACTGGCCCAATGGCTATTTAAGTATTTATCCACTTTGGGATAAATAAATAAAAGTCTTTGGGCCTAAGAGACAGACAGTGAATGGGAATGACTCAGTAGCCCTGTGGTTAGGGCATTCAGGTGGGAGATCCCCGTCCAGTCCCCCTGCTCCAATCTCTCTTTTGTTATTTATCCAAAGAGGAACAGCTTCAACAGAAGAGACTGAGAGAACCCCACATCACACTGTACAGAGCAGTTACCTGGGAGTTAGGAGATCCCTTCCTCCCCCTCTGGCAGAGAGGGGGGGACTTGAACCTGGGGCTCAAGTGCTCTAACCATTGGGCTAGAAGGCAGATGCCTCCTCTAGCTGTTTTGTGTGGAGCTAGGTAGCTGCCTAAGTCATTCCTGCAAGACACACCTTAGGCTCCTAAGCCGTCAGACTCCACATGGCAGGGGCCCGTTTGCGGATCACTAAGCAGAGCTAAGCATCTCTCTGCAGCCTGGATTTAAGTGTCTATCTCTGAGAGAGGCGTGGGGCTTAGCACACACCTTTTCTGGTCAACTTAGAATCATAGAATATCAGGGTTGGAAGGGACGTCAGGAGGTCATCTAGTCCAACCCCCTGCTCAAAGCAGGACCAATCCCCAACTAAATCATTCCAGCCAGGGCTTTGTCAAGCCTGACCTTCAAAACTTCTAAGGAAGGAGATTCCACCACCTCCTTAGGTAACGCATTCCAGAGCTTCACCACCCTCCTAGTGAAAAAGTTTTTCCTAATATCCAACCTAAACCTCCCCCACTGCAACTTGAGACCATTACTCCTTGTTCTGTCATCTGCTACCACTGAGAACAGTCTAGATCCATCCCCTTTGGAACCTCCCTTCAGGTAGTTGAAAGCAGCTATCAAATCCCCCCTCATTCTTCTCTTCCGCAGACTAAACAATCCCAGTTCCCGCAGCTTCTCCTCATAAATCATGTGTACCATTCCCCTAATCATTTTTGTTGCCCTCCGCTGGATGTTTTCCAATTTTTCCACATCCTTCTTGTAGTGTGGGGCCCAAAACTGGACACAGTACTCCAGATGAGGCCTCACCAATGTCGAATAGAGGGGAACGATCACATCCCTCAATCTGCTGGCAATGCCCCTACATATACATCCCAAAATGTCATTGGCCTTCTTGGCAACAAGGGCACACTGTTGACTCATATCCAGCTTCTCGTCCACTGTCACCCCTAGGTCCTTTTCTGTAGAACTGCTGCCGAGCCATTCGGCCCCTAGTCTGTAGCGGTGCATGGGATTCTTGCGTCCTAAGTGCAGGACTCTGCACTTGTCCTTGTTGAAGCTCATCAGATTTCTTTTGGCCCAAACCTCTATTTTGTCTAGGTCCCTCTGTATCCTATCCCTACCCTCCAGCGTATCTACCTCTCCTCCCAGTTTAGAGTCATCTACAAACTTGCTGAGGGTGCAATCCATGCCATCCTCCAGATCATTTATGAAGATATTGAACAAAACTGGCCCCAGGACCGACCCTTGGGGCACTCCACTTGATACCGGCTGCCAACTAGACATGGAGCCATTGATAACTACCCGTTGAGCCCGACAATCTAGCCAACTTTCTATCCACCTTACAGTCCATTCATCCAGCCCATACTTCTTTAACTTGCAGGCAAGAATACTGTGGGAGACCGTGTCAAAAGCTTTGCTAAAGTCAAGGAACAACACGTCCACTGCTTTCCTCTCATCCACAGAGCCAGTTATCTTGTCATAGAAGGCAATTAGATTAGTCAGGCATGACTTGCCCTTGATGAATCCATGCTGACTGTTCCTGATCACTTTCCTCTCCTCTAAGTGCTTCAGAATTAATTCCATGAGGACCTGCTCTATGATTTTTCCAGGGACTAAGGTGAGGCTGACTGGCCTGTAGTTCCCATGATCCTCCTTCTTCCCTTTTTTAAAGATGGGCACTACATTAGCTTTTTTCCAGTTGTCTGGGACTTCCCCCGATCACCATGAGTTTTCAAAGATAATAGCCAATGGCTCTGCAATCACATCCGCCAACTCCTTTAGCACTCTTGGATACAGCGCATCCGGCCCCATGGACTTGTGCTCGTCCAGCTTTTCTAAATAGTCCCGAACCACTTCTTTCTCCACAGAGGGCTGGTCACCTCCTCCCCATGCTGTGCTGCCCAGTGCAGTAGTCTGGGAGCTGACCTTGTTCGTGAAGACAGAGGCAAAAAAAGCATTGAGTACATTAGCTTTTTCCACATCCTCTGTCACTAGATTGCCTCCCTCATTCAGTAAGGGGCCCACACCTTCCTTGACTTTCTTCTTGTTGCTAACATACCTGAAGAAACCCTTCTTGTTACTTTTAACATCTCTTGCTAGCTGCAACTCCAGGTGTGATTTGGCCTTCCTGATTTCACTCCTGCATGCCCAAGCAATATTTTTATACTCTTCCCTGGTCTTTTGTCCAATCTTCCACTTCTTGTAAGCTTCTTTTTTGTGTTTAAGATCAGCTAGGATTTCACTGTTAAGCCAAGCTGGTCGCCTGCCATATTTACTATTCTTTCTACACATCAGGATGGTTTGTCTCTGTAACCTCAATAAGGATTCTTTAAAATACAGCCAGCTCTCCTGGACTCCTTTCCCCCTCATGTTATTCTCCCAGGGGATCCTGCCCATCAGTTCCCTGAGGGAGTCAAAGTCTGCTTTTCTGAAGTCCAGGGTCCGTATTCTGCTCCTCTCCTTTCTTCTCAATTTCAGGATCGTGAACTCGACCATCTCATGGTCACTGCCTCCCGGGTTCCCATCCACTTTTGCTTCCCCTACTAATTCTTCCCGGTTTCTGAGCAGCAGGTCAAGAGCTCTGCCCCTAGTTGGTTCCTCCAGCACTTGCACCAGGAAATTGTCCCCTACACTTTCCACAAACTTCCTGGATTGTCTGTGCACTGCTGTATTGCTCGCCCAGCGGATATCAGGGTGATAACATCTCCCATTGACTAGCTCAGGCAGCTCCCCACCTAGCGTGCTGGCATTTGTCAATCACATGCTTCGGCCTCTATCTCTCCCCATTTGTTGTACAGGGAGCCAAGGCGCCTGGCTCAGTGTTGTGGATCACAGTGTTGTTCCTGGGATTTTCTAGGCGCCTAAAAGTTTGGTGCTGTGACGCTCAGTGTGGGAACACCGAAGTCCCTTCACAGATCCCACTCAAGGTTTGATTCTGCTGTAAAGGGTAGCCAGGAAGCTGCTATTAAAAAGAAATACTGGCTAGACAACTCTCCTGTGCATAGGTATCTACCTATCTAAGGTACTTATACGGCCTCCCATCACTGTAGTATCTGAGCAGCTCATTATAATTAATCTATTCACCCCTACAACACTCCTGTGAGGCAGGGCAACGCTATTACCTCCATTTTACAAATGGGGAGCTGACCACAGAAAGGCAAAAGCCACGGGTACGTCTACACTGCATTAGAAACTCAGGTCTGGGGGACCCGGGCTTGCAGACTTGATGTTTGCAAGCCTGCAACTGAGCAGCCGCACTGCATTGTAAACCTGGGCGTACAGTTGCTGGACCTGGGTCTCACAGCCGGGCTAATGCGTCCATACTGCACTACACAGACCTTCTGACATGGGTCTGCTTGAGCTGCGTCCACACAGCAAAAGGACAGAGCATGGACCTAAATCTTAGTGGGACTCAAGCTCTAACCCCCCCCCCCCCCCAGCTGGGTCCTTGAACCTGGGTCCTGAGTGTTTGCTGACAAGAGTCAGATTGATTTGTGTGTGTGGAGGGAAGAGGGGGCTTGGGCTTAAACTTGAGCCAGAGCCTGGGCTTAGTGTAGCCATGCCATGGTCACACAGGCAGTCTGCGCCACAGCAGGAAAGTGAAGCCAGGTCTCCTAAATCCCAGGCTCCTCCCTAACCCCTAGCCTGTCTGTCCTCCAGCTTGGCTCCGGGACTCGTTGTTAGAGGGCTTTCCCTCAACTCTCCCACTTCCCTGGTTCTTGTCATGCAGACAGCAAGCAGCAAAAGACCAGAAGTCCGAAGCGCAGACAGTATGATGTTTATTGGGGTTAGTTTCCAAGCAAGCATATTCAAAGCCCTTCACACCAGTCGGGCTTATCTCTACATGCTGGTAGTGTCTGTTCCACAGTGTCCCCCTTCCCAGCTCCGACGCCGCTGAGCCTTTACCCCGCGTCTCCCTTCCCAGCTCCGACGCCGCTGAGCCTTCCCCCCGCTTCTCCCTTCCCAGCTCCGACGCCGCTGAGCCTTTCCCCCGCTTCTCCCTTTCCAGCTCCGACGCCGCTGAGCCTTTCCCCCGCTTCTCCCTTTCCAGCTCTGATGCCACTGAGCCTTTCCCCCGCATCCCCCTTCCCATCTCCGACACCGCAGAGCCTTTCCCCCGCGCCCCCCTTCCCAGCTCCGACACCGCAGAGCATTTACCCCGTGTCCCCCTTCCCAGCTCCGACGCTGCTGAGCCTTTACCCCTCGTCTCCCTTCCTAGCTCCGACGCCGCAGAGCCTTTCCCCTGCGTCCCCCTTCCCAGCTCCGACGCCGCAGAGCATTTACTCTGTGTCCCCCTTCCCAGCTCCGACACCGCAGAGCCTTTCCCTCGCATCCCCCTTCCCAGCTCCGATGCCGCAGAGCATTTACTCCATGTCCCCCTTCCCAGCTCCGACGCCGCAGAGCCTTTCCCCCGCATCCCCCTTCCCAGCTCCGACGCCGCAGAGCATTTACTCCGTGTCCCCCTTCCCAGCTCCGACGCCGCTGAGCCTTTACCCCGCGTCTCCCTTCCCAGCTTCGACGCCGCTGAGCCTTTCCCCCGCTTCTCCCTTCCCAGCTCCGACGCCGCTGAGCCTTTACCCCGCGTCTCCCTTCCCATCTCCGACACCGCAGAGCCTTTCCCCCGCGTCCCCCTTCCCAGCTCCGACGCCGCTGAGCCTTTCCCCCGCTTCTCCCTTCCCAGCTCCAACGCTGCTGAGCCTTTACCCCGCATCTCCCTTCCCATCTCCGACACCGCAGAGCCTTTCCCCCGCGCCCCCCTTCCCAGCTCCGACGCCGCTGAGCCTTTCCCCCGCGTCTCCCTTCCCTGCTCCGACGCCGCTGAGCCTTTCCCCCGCTTCTCCCTTCCCAGCTCCGACGCCGCTGAGCCTTTCCCCCGCGTCCCCCTTCCCATCTCCGACGCCGCAGAGCCTTTCCCCTGCGTCCCCCTTCCCTGCTCCGACGCCGCAGAGCCTTTGCCCCGTGTTCCCCTTCCCAGCTCCGACACTGCAGAGCCTTTACCCCGTGTCCCTCTTCCCAGGTCTGATGCTGCAGAGCCTTGCCTGTGTCCCTGTTCCCTATTCCCGTTCCCCTCCCCGCCCCTTCGCAAGCATGATTTCAATCTCCCTCCCACTTCCTGTTTGACCCCAGTTTATATAGTAATATTTTCAGCTATACCTTAACCAATCATTTTACTGAAATTTAACTAACCAATCCTAACATATTGCAACACAATTCTCTAACCACTTATAGCCCACTACCCTAATTAACTTACACCTAGCAAAATTAATTATAAGCAGACAGAAACAATTGGAGAACCAGACAGATTAACAATAGAAAAGTGGGGGCCAGAAAGATAAAACAATACAGAAATGAGGGTTTCACAACCACAACCACTGACAAGTGGTTTCTTGCCAGACCAGATGCTATCAAACTAAGAAAAGGAGGACCTGTGGCACCTTAGAGACTAACCAATTTATTTGAGCATAAGCTTTCGTGAGGTACAGCTCACTTCATTGGATGCATTCCGATGAAGTGAGCTGTAGCTCACGAAAGCTCATGCTCAAATAAATTGGTTAGTCTCTAAGGTACCACAAGTACTCCTTTTCTTTTTGCGAATACAGACTAACACGGCTGCTACTCTGAAACCTGTCATTACGCAAGGCACTGTATTTAGCCGTATGGAGTGGAAATCTATCAACCTCATGAAAAAACTCATACAGATACAGACAGACATCATCTTCCTTTCCAAATGCAAACAGACGGACATCGTACCAAAAGGACTGAAGGTAAAAAATCCATTACAATCTACATACCACACAGAGTATGCTGACAGCTTGTGCCACACGCTCTCAAAGAAACTGCGGAATCACCTGATCAACATCCTCTACAGCAAACAGGGAAAGATTAAGAATGAGCTCTCAAAACTGGATACTCTCATAAAAAACCAACCTTCCACACAAACTTCCTCGTGGCTGGACTTTACAAAAACTAGACAAGCCATTTACAACACACACTTTGCTTCTCTACAAAAGAAAAAGGACACTAAACTTTCTAAACTACTACATGCTACAAGGGGCCACAACAGTGGTTCCCTTAACCCACCAGCAATATTGTTAACCTATCCAACTATACTCTTAGCCCAGCAGAAGAATCTGTCCTATCTCGGGGCCTCTCCTTCTGCCCCTCCACCCCCACGAACATGATACAGTTCTGTGGTGACCTAGAATCCTATTTTCGACGTCTCTGACTCAAGGAATATTTCCAACACACCTCTGAACAACATACTAACCCACAGAGACCTTCCTACCACGACTACAAAAAGAAGGATTCTGGGTGGACTCCTCCTGAAGGTCAAAACAACAAACTGGACTTCTACACAGAGTGCTTCTTCCGATGTGCACGGGCTGAAATTGTGGAAAAGCAGCATCACTTGCCCCATAACCTCAGCCGTGCAGAACACAATGCCATCCACAGCCTCAGAAACAACTCTGACATCATAATCAAAAAGGCTGACAAAGGAGGTGCTGTTGTCATCATGAATAGGTCGAAATATGAACAAGAGGCTGCTCGGCAGCTCTCCAACACCACTTTCTACAAGCCATGACCCTCTGATACCACTGAGGGTTACCAAAAGAAACTACAGCATTTGCTCAAGAAACTCCCTGAAAAAGCACAAGAACAAATCTGCACAGACACACCCCTGGAACCCCGACCTGAGGTATTCTATCTGCTACCCAAGATCCATAAACCTGGAAATCCTGGATGCCCCATCATCTCAGGCATTGGCACCCTGACAGCAGGATTGTCTGGCTATGTAGACTCCCTCCTCAGGCCCTACGCTACCAGCACTCCCAGCTACCTTCGAGACACCACTGACTTCCTGAGGAAACTTCAATCCATCGGTGATCTTCCTGATAACACCCTCCTGGCCACTATGGATGTAGAAGCCCTCTACACCAACATTCCACACAAAGATGGACTACAAGCCGTCAGGAACAGTATCCCCGATAACGTCACGGCTAACCTGGTGGCTGAACTTTGTGACTTTGTCCTCACCCATAACTATTTCACATTTGGGGACTATGTATACCTTCAAATCAGTGGCACTGCTATGGGTATCCGCATGGCCCCACAGTATGCCAACATTTTTATGGCTGACTTAGAACAACGCTTCCTCAGCTCTCATCCCCTAACGCCCCTACTCTACTTGCGCTACGTTGATGACATCTTCATCATCTGGACCCATGGAAAAGAAGCTCTGGAGGAATTCCACCATGATTTCAACAATTTCCATCCCACCATCAACCTCAGCCTGGTCCAGTCCACACAAGAGAACCACTTCCTGGACACTACAGTGCTAATAAACAATGGTCACATAAGCACCACCCTATACCGGAAACCTATTGACCGCTATTCCTACCTACATGCCTCCAGCTTTCATCCAGACCACACCACACGATCCATTGTCTACAGCCAAGCTCTACGATACAACCGCATTTGCTCCAACCCCTCAGACAGAGACAAACACCTACAAGATCTCTATCAAGCATTCTTACAGCTACAATACCCACCTGCGGAAGTGAAGAAACAGATTGACAGAGCCAGAAGAGTACCCAGAAGTCACCTACTACAGGACATGCGAAACAAAGAAAATAGAACGCCACTAGCAATCACCTTCAGCCCCCAACTAAAACCTCTTGAACACATCATCAAGGATCTACAACCATCCTGAAGGACAACCCATCACACTCACAGATCTTGGGAGACAGGCCAGTCCTTGCTTACAGACAGCCCCCCAACCTGAAGCAAATACTCACCAGCAACCACACACCACACAACAGAACCACTGACCTAGGAACCTGTCCTTGCAACAAAGCCCATTGCCAACTGTGTCCACATATCTAGTCAGGGGACAACATCATAGGACCTAATCACATCAGCTACACTATCAGAGGCTTTTTCACCTGCACATCTACCAATGTGATATACGCCATCATGTGCCAGCAATGCCCCTCTGCCATGTACATTGGTCAAACTGGACAGTCTCTGCGTAAAAGAATAAATGGACACAAATCAGACGTCAAGAATTATAACATTCAAAAACCAGTTGGAGAACACTTCAATCTCTTTGGTCACTCAATTACAGACCTAAAAATGGCAATTCTTCAACAAAAAAACTTCAGAAACAGACTCCAACGAGAGACTGCTGAATTGGAATTCATTTTCAAACTGGATACAATTAATTTAGGCTTGAATAAAGACTGGGAGTGGATGGGTCATAACACAAAGTAAAACTATTTCCCCATGTTTATTCCCCCCGCACCTCCCACTGTTCCTCAGACATTCTTGTCAACTGCTGGAAATGGCCCACCTTGATTATCACTACAAAAGGTTCCCCCTCACCCCCACCCCGGCTCTCCTGCTGGTAATAGCTCACCTTACCTGATCACTTTCGTTACAGTGTGTATGGTAACAACCCATTGTTTCATGTTCTCTGTGTATATAAATCTCCCCACTGTATTTTCCACTGTATCTATCCAGTGAAGTGAGCTGTAGCTCACGAAAGCTTATGCTCAGATAAATGTGTTAGTCTCTAAGGTGCCACACTTCCTCCTTTTCATCTTCGGGAAAGTTATTTTGACGCAGTGACCAGCTCAACTCAGAACACTGGTTTTGTGCACGTGGTGCGTACGTATGCCCTGGGTATATCCGTAAACCAACGTCTTGCCTTCTATTTTTAAACCAAACCCCCCGGTGCCCCTCATACAAGGTATTTCCCAACAATCTGATGCTGCAAGGAGAAAATTAATAGGGACTTGCTACCTCCATGCACTGACTTCCCCCCTCTTGAACTGAGCCATAAGGTTTTTTACCTTCTTCTTATTATTCCTTGAGACGTACTTTTGCCATGACCCCTCTAAGAACTCAGCCAGTGTTTAGTGACTAGGCTGAGGGTACTTGAGTCATGTCAGGGTTTATTTATTTTATGTAACGATCAAAACTAAAAATGTCATCAGATCTCCAACTGACCATGACTTCAGTGGGAGCTATCCCAGCTGAGGATCTGGCCCATTTAATGCACATAGGCAAGAAGTTGCTATGAGGAACTCTGAGTTTCTTGATGTATGTTCTGAAAGTCCCTTCTTAGTGGATCCTTTCCAGATGTAAGCAGAGTCAGGATGAGCTCTACCCTGACATCTAGTGGGGAGTCATGGTGGGCTGTGGAAAAGAACTTCAGGGGCTGATCTCATTTGCATAGGCACACCCACCCTGCCTAGATGGTCACTTTGACTGCTGTAGGAGCCCCAGTTTCTCTGTTATTGGGATAGGAATAAACTGTTATTATCCTGATTATGTGACTCAAGGACAGTGGAACTCTACTTGGCCTTTTGTTATGATGGAGGAACTCACCATCAACTAAGCAGCACTCGCTAGGCAAGGGTCATGGGTTCCAAAACCCAGTGAATGGAGAGAGGCTGGGGACAGGTATTAAAACTTGGTGGTATGGGTCCCCTGGTGAGGCCCTTACATGCTAATTGCACTTCCTCCTGTCTCCACTGTGGAGTATCAGAGCTAATTTTGATTCCATTAGGAGTCTAGTTACAGGCTGCTGAGCTGAGTTCACTTTGGGCTAATGGTGCACCAGCACTGAAGCTCCCCTACTACAAAGTGAAATCACAAGAAAGCTAAACTTACTAAGAGCTGAAATCACTGAGGGTTGTGTTAAGTAGTGGGGGAGCCTGAAGATATATGGCGGAGAAGTTTGTGGGACGCAGAGCAGAGTGGCTGGTGGAGCAGAGCAGTTTGTCAGATGCCTGGAGCAGCTCACGGGGGCAGCTGGCAGAGCGGAGCCCCATGGAGAGGGGGGGCAATCAGCTTTCGACCACGTAAGGTGCCCCTTAACCCCCCCCCCCTCCTATCTCCACCCAGGTTGGGAGGTAAAACTCTGCAGATAAACTTTCGAACTCTGGGACTTTTGGGTTGTTGGACTTTTGGGACTTTGGGTGATTTTGGGTTGCTGGACTCAAGAACCAAAGGGAAAGGACATGCCCCAATTTGCTTGGGGTGGGTTTTTTGCTCACGGGTTGTGTTATGAATCCTGTTGGTGGTGTTTCCCCAGCATAATGCCACATTGTTTCTCTCTGTTATTAAAAGGCTTTTTGCTACACTCAGACTCTGTGCTTGGGAGAGGGGAAGTATTGCCTCTTGGAGGCGCCCAGCGGGGGTGGTATATATTTGTCCCAGATCACTGGGTGGGGGCTCGAGCCAGGTTTGCATTGTGTTATTGGAATGGAACCCCTAGATACTGAACCCGGCCCTTATTGCTGCCAACTCTGACGGGCAGAAAGGTTACACACACAATAGGGATTCGTTATTTGAAATGGTATCAGTCGTGTATATTTCTGAGATATGGTTTGAAATGTCCCAGAAGTGACCTGTATGTGGCTTTGCATTGCATTCATCAGAGCGTTTATGTTGGCAACTGTCACCAGCACAGTGACAGTGCTCTGCTTTGGCTGAACTTTCCTCACGGGCAGCTCCAGGCTCTCCTGCTCTCCCCATATGTTAGTAATGCCCTGTATAAACAAGGAAGTGGGACTCTTGCTGTGCTGATGAGGCATGTAAGAGGGAGCATGGAAGCAAGCGGCGTTCCCACACTGCTCTGAGAAAAGATATGCACCCTAAATATAGTCCACATTTATCCCCTTTATTGATTACTCGAACAATGACACTAACTTCCCCAAGCCTGGCCTTTCCCAGCAGAACCTCCTCTCTCCCAGCCTTGAGATCGTTCTTCATCAGCTAGATACGCCAACTGCTTGTACCTCCTGGTTGGAGCTAATCAGATCAGTCTGCCAGCATGAAGCGTGGACTTGCCGGGAATTAACCTGTGGCTGACACAAACTGTAACTCCAAACTGTAACTCCGAACTCACAGTGGCTAGCAAAGCAGGCTAGTGGCCAGCGGAGTGATGGTTATGAAACGGTGATGCTGCACCTTTAGCTGTCTAAGCACGCTCTGTGTTTGCAGGGAGCTCTCCGTTCTCGGAGACCCCGCAGTCTGTGTCAGAGGCATGACTCCCAATGCTGCGCACTGATGGAGACCTCATCGTGGCGCTCCGTAAATAATCTTTGAACTGAGATCTTTGCTCTTTTCTTCAGTGTATTTAATGTTCCTGGCCCCAATTCAGGAAAGCCGTTCAACATATTTAAAGTTGAGCCCATGCTGAGGTGCTATCCTGAGATGCTTCCCTGACTTGGAACCTTAAATTTATCCACACCACCGGTAAAGCAAGGGCAGCAGCAAATCAAGCCTCTCCACATCATCCCTCTAAAGTGTGGGAATCTTGTTCTAGTGATAAACCCCCGGGCCGGATTCTCTTCGGCCTTGTATCCTGTCATTAATACCCAACTCAACAAGTGACTACGCCGGGAGAAAGGTAGATCATAGTGCCTCTGAGGCATGATTTCTTTTCTGTGTGGCTGCTGAGACAGCAATGTGCCATCCCATACACAGCAAAGCTGCAGGCTAGTCCATTGATTTCAATGCAAACAAGCTCACATGGAGAGAGATGTATCATGCTGCCTGGAGTGGCTCCCAATCATGAGTGCCTACATCAGGACAGACGGTCAAAAACAGGGCCGACACCCCAAACCGGTGGTATGTTCTGTAATTAGATTTCACCAAGCCAGTGACAAATATGAACTCCCAGATCACTGTAAGAGTCACCCCGGAGTCAGACAGTCCCTTAGACTCTCCAGTCTATCTTGCCACCCAGGCAAGCTGGATTGAGTGATAAATGGTCACTTACACCAAAAATCACAAAATGTTCAAGTTGCTTCCAGTGACAAATGTGAACTCCCAGATCACTGTAAGAGTCACCCCGGAGTCAGACAGTCCCTTAGACTCTCCAGTCTATCTTGCCACCCAGGCAAGCTGGATTGAGTGATAAATGGTCACTTACACCAAAAATCACAAAATGTTCAAGTTGCTTCCAGTGACAAATGTGAACTCCCAGATCACTGTAAGAGTCACCCCGGAGTCAGACAGTCCCTTAGACTCTCCAGTCTATCTTGCCACCCAGGCAAGCTGGATTGAGTGATAAATGGTCACTTACACCAAAAATCACAAAATGTTCAAGTTGCTTCCAGTCCCAAGAGACCGGTCACTTACCCAAGAGCAACTGGTACCCGAGATCTTACACCAAAAGACGACACCTGTAGCCAATCCTATCATAAACTATCTAAAGGTTTATTAACTAGGAAAAAACAATCAGAGTTATTTACAGGTTAAAGCAAGCAAACATAGACACACAAATGACTTGCAATCTAACTCCTAAGAGTGACTGAGTTGTAGTGGTCTGTCCATCTAAAATGTCTTTCAGGGTGGACCCAGGAGTAACCCCTAGGGATCTCTGGCTTCAGTTTGGTGTCTCTGGCCCTGTGAGAGTTCAAACAGAGAAGAGATGAAAAATCTTCATGTCCACTATTTTTATTTCTCTCTTCCAGTGTTATACCAATAAAATAAAAACCAGCAGGATCTTATTAAAGGGGAAAAGGCAAAATGCCACATTTATTGTGAATACAGAAAGAATCATGGTAAGCAGTTAGTTATAGCTATAACATTCCATTCAATTTCATATTTATTCACACATTCATTCATTCACACAAGTTCTGCAAGGTTGTTATCATAGTTACCATCCTTAGAGTTGCTCATGCCAAGCCGCTGGCCAGGTGGCCTGGACATGAGGAGGGAGCAGGGCCTTGTCAGATGCTCATCTGATGCTCCTGGAAGTTGGTTTGCAGAATCAGACCCCAAAGTTCTCACTTTCTAGAGTCCATTTTTATAGGAATTTCTTCCTATGCCAGTCTAGGGGAATTGCTTCATCATGCTGTTGCTGAATCAATCAGCAGATAGCACATTCCTGACAGCTCCGTGCTGCCAGATGTTATCTTGTTCTTTGGTTCTCCCATCCTTGAGGCTGTTGGGTGGATTCCAGTCTGCCCTCCGGGGGTCCTCTGGTTATTTCCACTTGACACCTTCTTCAGCCGACAGACACTGGATTCTTAGGCTGGCACCTCCCTGATCATTCAGTTCTTATCCACACCAAGCATCCATCCACATACATCCTCTAGCTCTATTTTAATCACAATTGTTAGCAAAGTGAGATGAATACAACAAAGGGCGGGGAGTCTCTGGGTGCTGTTTCTGTTGTTACAGAGTATTGCTTTGAGTCTCTCTCTATGTGAGTAGTTGTTGTTACAAAGAATTGCTTTGAGAACAGACTCTGTCTTAGAATGTACTAACACAATTAGCAGCTTGCAAGTTTCACACAGAGAGGGAGAGAAACAGTACCAAAAACCAAGAGACCTCTTAATTAGTAATACCCTGGAATTTAAACTATGGGGAATCAAACTCATTTGTGATTTTAATACAGAACTTCTTTAATATGATCCAACACCAGCATTCACACCGACGGGAGGAGGCCTGCTGCACATATTTCTCTGTGGGTGGATGGGGCAGTTAAGAAGGCTTTTGTCTTATAATGGCTCACTTAATATTTTTGATAGTCCTGAGTGGGTGGGGGTGGGGGGGAGGAGGATGATTCCCATGCCTGGGTTCACAAGTTCAGAGCAAACATTTTCAAAGTTACAAAGCAAAATGGACATATTTCTTGATAGCACGGGATACAGACATTACAGAAATTAATGCATGCAGCAACTTACAAGGCATTTCCTAAAGTCTAAACACTGAATACCTTCTGTGACGTTATTGAAATAATCTGGGACCGTATAGATCATTGTTGCAACCAAGGGCCTGTAGTGGCACCAAATCTTGTATAAAGGGGGTCAAATAAGGTGTCTAAGACAAGGTCATGGTTGGCTGGTTATGAAGATGCTATCTGTATGCCTGTATCGTTTTTGTATTTAAAGTTATAAGTATTGGCTCTATACTGTCTGTATTTCAAACTTATGCTATGCTTCTGGGTGACACCCCAGACAAGTTGGTGTCAGCTCTGCCTAGCCTGCTGGATGGCCCATTAAGGACCCTCAGCTACACAACTGACCCATTGAGAGAGGGCAGATAGGCCTTGTGACTCAGCAAGGCATGCAGGGACCTGCCTATGGACAGAACTCTGAGGTGTTTCCAGGCCATGGGATGGGCAGCTTGTCTTTGGGACAAAAAGCAGAGACCACCTGGCAAGAGAATATAAAAAGCTGCTCCAGCTCCTCCATCTTGTCTTCAATCCTGCTTCTTACCTCTGGAGGGACTTTGCTACAAACGGAAGCTCTACACAAAGGACTGATGACCCATCCCAGCTGTGGATGTTCTCCAGAGACTTGATTTGAACCTGCAGTTTATTCCATCGCTGCTACAAGCCTGAACCAAGAACTTTGCCATTACTGCCATTTAACCAATTCTAGCTCTCATCTGTATCTTTTTCCTTTTATGAGTAAACCTTTAGATTTTAGATTCTAAAGGATTGGCAACAGTATGATTTGTGGGTAAGATCTGATTTGTATATTGACCAGGATCTGGGGCTTGGTCCTTTGGGATGGAGAGAACCTTTTTGCTTTTACTGGGGTATTGGTTTTCATAACCATTCATCCCCATAATGAGTGGCACTGGTGGTGATACTGGGAAACTGGAGTGTCTAAGAGAATTGCTTGCGTGACTTGTGGTTAGCCAGTGGCAGGAGACCAAAGTCTTCTCTGTCTGGCTGGTTTGGTTTGCCTTAGAGGCGGAAGAACCCCAGCCTGGGGCTGTAACTGCCCTGCTTGAAGCAATTTGTCCTGAATTGGCACTCTCAGTTGGGTCACACTAGAACCAGCATCGTTACACCTTCTTATATGATTAATACCTGTTTTGAACAAAAGTAACCTACAGATGAGCTGGTTTGGTTTCCAGTTATGAGTTTGTCAGTTCTTAGGTAACGCCTATGGCCTTGGCCAGAGCTGGCACTTGGTTTGCCAGCTTCACAATATGCACAAGCCTATAGCTTCCTGCAGCCTGTTAAATTCAGACAGCTGAGTCCATATCTGTGATGTTTTCAAAACTTTTGGAGAAAGTGAATAAGTGTTCGGGGCAAGGCAGGGATTCTTGCTGGGCTTAAGAAGGCCGGGTCAGTGACTTGATGGCTCTAAGGACACTGATTCCTGTGTGCCAAAAACCAGAGCTTCCACATACACGGCACTCCTCTGGCCTGTAAGCGATGACAGGGAAGTGGCAACAGAGTCAGATTTAAGAGGTGAAAATGCACAAATGGCAGAAAGCCAACATGTTTCCCTGCCACTGCTTGTGACCGCAGCTGTTGCAAAACATGGTGAGTCCAATCCTGCTTGTACTGAATCAGTGGCCAAACGTTCCCGGCTTCGTTAACCACCTTATTGAACCATCTTGATCTCACCCAATCTTCATGAAAGCTAATGGAGGAACAGCGGGATTACTGGAAAATCGGGCCCTCTTGACTTCAGTGGGAGCAGGATGGGGCCTGACATGAGTGTATTAGTATTCCACCAATACCACAGGCCAGGTCTACCACACTAGTGTGTTGTCATTGCTGCTGTTGGAGGGGAGAGGGATAGCTCAGTGGTTTGAGCATTGGCCTGCTAAACCCAGGGTTGTAAGTTCAATCCTTGAGGGGGTCATTTAGGGATCTGGGGCAAAAATTGGGGACTGGCCCTGCTTTGAGCAGGGGGTTGGACTAAATGACTTCCTGAGGTCCCTTCCAACCCTGATATTCTATGAATACGGACTCAGGGGTGGGAGCAATGTAGTTATACCAACCTAACTTCCGGTGTAGACAGCGCTATGTTGACAGGAGAGCTTCTCTGTCCACACTGCTACATTAACTATCCCAATGGCAGAAACTCTCCTGTCTTCCCTTACACACTAAGTGGCATCGGTGCAGCTGAGCCAATGCACCGGTTTAAGTCTAGACCTGCCCTTAAATTCTGGCCTCATTCTGATAATGATACTTACCCGCCCTGTGAAGCGCCTTGAGATCTACTGATGCAAAGCACGCGATAAGAGCAAGGTTTTATTATTATTGGTCCATTCTGACTATTGAACAGCGTTTTCGTTGGCTGTTTATTCTGACACCGAACAAACAGAGTGCACTCCAGCAAAACAATATTTTGTCAGTAACGTCACTGAAGTCATTTATTGGTTTCAGCTCCAAACCTCAGCAACAAAATCAACTTAGAAGTAGGGCTGTCGATTAATCGCAGTTAACTCACGCGATTAACTCAAAAAAATTAATCGCACTTTTAAGCAATAGCATACCAATTGGAATTGATTAAATATTTTTGGACGTTTTTCTACATTTTCAAATATATTGACAGATTACAAAGGGTACAGCGCTCACTTTATATTATTATTTTTTATTACAAATATTTGCACTGTAAAAACAAAAGAAACAGCATTTTTCAATTCACCTCACACAAGTACCGTAGCGCAATCTCTTTAGCATGAAAGTGTAATTTACAAATGTAGGGTTTTTGTTACATACCTGCACTCAAAAAACAAAACCAAGTAAAACTTTAGAGCAGGGGTGGGCAAACTTTTTGGCCTGAGGGCCACATCGGGGTTCCAAAACTGTATGGAGGGCCAGTGTCGTGTATTAAATTGCTCCTCATAGGAATGTGCTACTTACAGTGTACTACTTATGGCTGCCAGTCCTGGTGTTCCGTAAGTAGCACGTTCCTATGGGGAGCAATTTAATACACTACACCTGGCGGCTCTCACAGAGCGCTGATGGCACGGCGAGCTGAGACTGCACGGGAGGGGCCGGGGGCAAGCCTCCCTGGCAGGGAGCTCAAGGGCCAGGCAGGACAGTCCCGCGGGCTGGATGTGGCCTGCAGACCGTAGTTTGCCCACCTCTGCTTTAGAGCCTAAAAGTCCACTCAGTACTACTTCTTATTCAGCCAATCGCTAAGACAAACAAGTTTGTTTACATTTACGGGACATAATGCTGCCCGCTTCTTATTTACAATGTCACCTGAAAGTGAGAACAGCATTTTCATGGCATTTTTGTAGCCTGCATTGCAAAGTATTTAGGTGCCAGATACACTAAACATTCGGATGCCCCTTCATGCTTTGACCACCATTCCAGAGGACATCCTTCCATGCTGATGATTCTCATTTAAAAAATAATGAGTTAATTAAATTTGTGACTGAATTCCTTGGGGGAGAATTGTATGCCTCCTGCTCTGTTTTACCTGCATTCTGCCATACATTTCATGTTATAGCAGTCTTGGATGATGACCCAACACATGTTGCTCATTTTAAGAACACTTTCCCTGCAGATTTTCTAAACGCTAAGAGGGTACCAATATGAAATTTCTAAAGATCGCTACAGCACTGGACCAAAGATTTAAGAATCTGAAGTGCCTTCCAAAATCTGAGAGGGACGAGGTGTAGAGCATGCTTTCAGAAGTCTTAAAAGAGCAACATTCCCATGCAGAAACTTCAGCACCCCACCACCAAAAGGAAAATCAACCTCCTGCTGGTGGCATCTGACTCAGATGATGAAAATGAACATGCGCTGGTCCACACTGCTTTGGATCATTACTGAGCAGAACTCATCATCGGCATGGACACGTCCTCTGGAATGGTGGGTGAAGGGACATATGAATCTTTAGCGCATCTGGCACATAAATATCTTGCAACGCCAGCTACAACAATGCCATGCAAACGCCTGGTCTCACTTTCAGGTGACATTGTAAACAAGAAGCAGGCAGCATTATCTCCTGCAAATGTAAACAGACTTGTTTGTCTGAGCGATTGGCTGAACAAGAAGTAGGACTGAGTGGACTTGAAGAAGAAGAAGAGCTCTGCGTAGCCTGAAAGCTTGTCTCTGTCACCAACAAAAGTTGGTCCAATAAAAGATATCACCTCACCCATTTTGTCTCTTTCACTCATTCTTCCAGTTCTCATTATTATATGCAAGTCGGTTTTCTTCTGCTATAGCTCAGGGGTTTGAGCACTGGCCTGCTAAACCCAGGGTTGTGAGTTCAATCCTTGAGGGGGCCATTTAGGGATCTGGGGCAAAAATTGGGGATTGGTCCTGCTTTAAGCAAGGGGGTTGGACTAGATGACCTCCTGAGGTTCCTTCCAACCTTGATATTCTATGATTCTATGATATGTGCTGATGTTCTTGGGGGTTATACACAAATAAACCCATACCTTTCTTCCACATCTGACGTGCTACAATAATAATTATAATCCTAAGAGTCCACACTGAAACACTTCATGAAACAAGTGAATAAAGACGTCTGGGTAACAGTAGAGCAAGATCTAGTAGCGAGAGATTTGTTTTCACATATCCGGAGGTTTTCTGGTCTCCTGAAGAGATCTGTAGTGTTTGACCTTCACGGTAAGTCAAGCTGTAGCTGGACGACAACATCATGATCTTTTTTATGTCAACAGTCAATTTCTTGAGGATATAAATGGATCCATGTTCATTCCTGGCTCCCCACAGTGAGGGCTCAGGTTCCAGGACACCTCCACTCACGAGAATTTATGTTAGCTTGGGCACAATACTTAACTTTCCCCTGCATATTTTCTTCCTCAGAATTAACTAAAACCTCTGACTACATGCACTTGCGTAAGCTTGGAGACTGACAGTGGCAATAACTTCCCCCAGGGCATGTCTTCTTCCGGTATGCGTTTCCTGTAAGCAAGAGCTACATCAAACACATCAGGTTTCACAAAAACATGCCCTAGATATGGATTACCTCGTTTTTTTTAAAAAATGCTTCTTCGGGGGATTGTGGAGGTAAGCAATAAAACAAGAGATGATTGCAATAATACCAGGTACCTTTATGTCTCAGGCACATTGGCCCAGATCCTCAGAGGTATTTGGGCACCTCACTCCCTTTGAAATCACTGGGCCTGCAACTGCAGATGATCTGCTGATTTTTGGCTTGTTACTATATTAATCTTAGTTATCTGTATTGCAACAGAGCCTAGAGACTCCACCCACAAGCTACCCATCGTTCTACTAGGTGTTCTAAGACAGGCTGGGAGAAAAGGCTGGAACAGCTCTTGGGGCAGGAACCCTCTTTGTGTTCTGTGTTTGTCCAGCATCCGCACAATGGGGTGTTGGTCCATGACCGGGGCTCCTCAGTGCAACTGCAATACAAATAATAAATCACAATAATAACGTACAAGCAGAGTGATGGTGTGCAAACATCAAGGCCCAGCTGCCCAAAGGTATGCAGGAGGCACCTAATTCCCATTGCTGTCAATGGGATTTAGGCACCTAAGTTCATCTGGGCCCAAGTGTATATCTGAACAACATTTCATAAAAAGGATTTGAAAATTTTAAACAATTAAGTGCCAAGCCACTTACAACATTTCTTTTAAGGTAAATGCTTTTTAAAAAACAACAGCCTTTCTTCTACAAATGTGAATTATTAGAGTATTTTGAGGTCATCATCAGAGTGCAGTGAATTTTTTTCTAGCAAATAATCTAGTCAACAAATTGACTCCCCTTTTCTGTTTGTGATTTATTCACAAAGTGAATTAGTTTATCCACATGGCTTGTTATTATTCCAAAGGGCTTGAACAGATTTCAGCCTACAGGTGGTTGGCAAACTAGTTTTTTCTTTTCCTATTTGAGAACTGGTCACAGACAGAATTGGTTTATACATAGGCATGGAAGGATTAGAGTTTTATCGGTAAATGTCGGTAAACTGTGATTTCACTGTACACACACAAACTGGCAGAAAAATATTTCCATTGACAATAATCTAAATTTACAGATAGGCAAAACAAGAAAAATCCTGCTTCAGCACTTCTTAGAGGTTGATTTAAGGATCTTTACTTTGTATATTTTGACATGTGGTGTTGACAGTTTGTGTTTTAACCACTATAAAGCTTTAATTTTGTTAACTGTCAACATCAGTAACTAATTATTGTTTGACCCTTCCCCATTATGTCCCACGGCTGTTAAAATTTAAATTGATAAAGATAAAAAAGCTTAAAAATAAGTATTGATTTTTATCAATTGAAATAATTTTAAAAAAATTGAATTCTGCCACATCTCTTTATACAAATGGCTTTCCATTATTCCAAAAGGCTTGAACATATTTCAGCCTACAGTGGCTTGCAAACTATTTGGTTTAATCATACCTTCAACTATTCATTATTTGTTGTGTTTGGTCCCTCTAGTTTCATGGTAGAGTTTCAGCTCCTTCACTGCATAGATTTAGGACAAATTTTGAAGGAAAGAATAATTAATGAGGTAGGATAAATGGAAAATTGGATAAAATGCAGCCAGGGTTTACCAAAGGTAGATGGCTCCAGACTAACCTGGTACCTTTGACAAGATAATTGATATTTTTTAGACAAGGGAAATGTGGCCGGTCTAATCTAGACTTCAGTTGAGCACTTGGTACAGTATTACAAGGAAAATTGTTAGTTAAATTGGGGAAGATGGGGAATTGTAAGACGAGTGTGGAACTTGCTAAAGGGGAGATGACAACAGATTGTGCTGAAACTTATTTGGAGGGAGGTTACTACTGGAGTTCCTCAAGGATCAGATTGGGACTGATCTTATTTAATATTTTCTTTAATGACCTTGGCACAAAAAGTAGGAGTGAAATTTGTTGATGACAAAGTTTAGAGGCATTGTCAATACTGAGGAGGATCGGAATATTATACAGGAAGAACTGAATGACCTGGAGACTTGGAGTAATAGAAATGGGATGAACTTTAATAGTACAAAATTCATGTACTTACAGACTAATAACAAGAATATAAACTGGGGCTCTTCAGCAGGAACCAAGAAAGGAGGAGAGAGACATAGGTGTATTATGTCTCTGGCCTTGACAAATGCAGTCTTGCCTGGCTCACATCCATTCAGAATGTTGTTGCAAAGATCATTTTCCTAATCCATCACTGATCGTGTTACCCCACTCTGCATCATCTCAGTGGCTCCCCCTTTAAACATAAGGTGCTTGTCTTCACTTCCAAGGCCCTTCATAACCTGTCCCCACTCTCCCTATCTACTGGGGCCCAGAAACCCAGCTGAGGAGAGAGTTTATCTACACTCAGAAGCCAGGAACATTTGTTGGCAAGACCCTTCCCATACAGCAATTCAGGAAGGCTCTGCAGAACAGCAGCTGGGGCATGTTAGAAGCAAACGTTAATAATAGCATTTGAATAGTTTCCTTTCAAAAGCTCAGCTCGGGTTGGCTCTCCAAAGAGTCTAGGGCCCCATTCTGACCTCACAAAGTAACTCAATGGGCCTCAGGGGAGACACTCCTGATTTCACCATGTGAATGACAGCAGAATCAAGCCCTAACTGGAAAGCACAGTGACAATTCTCATATTATGATTTTTTTTTTAAGATCCTACCACAATTGTAGTCAGCTAACTACCACAACAAAGTCATACACATGAAGGTAATCAAATCCCTAAATGGTTTAACATGTTCTTTTCAATCTTTCTTGGGCCAGCAAAGTTGCTGCCCCCCGGGTCATAGTCTCTCCATTTATGTCTAAGTAACCCCCCTCTGAGTTAGACTGTGCCGTCAATGTCGCTTCTGTGATGGGGTCCTGTCAATGAGAAATAAGTCTGGTAAATTGCAGTAGACTTCTTCACCAAGTGGAATTCAATAAGAACGGCCATAGTGGGTCAGACAATGGTCCATCTAGCCCAGTATCCTGTCTTCCAACAGAGGTCAATGCCAGGTGCCTCAGAGGGAATGAACAGAACAGGTAATCATCAAGTGATCCATCCCCTGTTGCCCATTCCCAGCTTCTGGCAAACAGAGACTAGGGACACCCAGAGCGTGGAGGTGCATCCCTGCCCATCCCAGCTAATAGCCATTGATGGACCTATCCTCCATTAACTTATCTAGTTCTTCTTTGAACCCTGTTATGGTTTTGGCCTTCACAACATCTCTTGGAACAGAGTTC
Source organism: Eretmochelys imbricata (assembly GCF_965152235.1). Lineage (NCBI taxonomy): Eukaryota > Metazoa > Chordata > Testudines > Cheloniidae > Eretmochelys > Eretmochelys imbricata. The sequence continues at coordinate 125,877,732 of NC_135577.1, read as the reverse complement.
CACGAGTTGACTGTGCTTGTGTGATGAAGTACTGCCTTATGTTTGTTTTAAACCTGCTGCCTATTCATTTCATTGGTTGACCCCTAGTTCTTGTATTATGTGAAGGAGTAAATAACATTTCCTTATTCACTTTCTCCACAACAGGCATGATTTTATAGACCTCCATCATATCCTCCCTGAGTCAACTCTTTTGCAAGCTGAAAAGTCCCATCTTTTTAATTTCTCCTCATACAGAAGCTGCTCCATACACCTAATCAATTTTGTTGCCCTTCTCTGTACCTTTTCCAATATATTTATTTATTTATTTAGATGGGGAGACCAGATCTGCACGCAGCATTCAAGATGTGAGCGTACCATGGATTTATATAAAGGCAATATGATATTTTCTGTCTTATTATCTATCCCTTTCCTAATGGTTCCTAACATTTCCAAGGTTCATGGTGTGCCATAAAATAGGGAGAAAGAGTAGCTATCTATCAGTACTGAAAAGAAAAGTACCTCACTCCTGAAACTAAAAAATAACCCCGGTGGTATTACTTGGTTTGACACTCTTGCGGGCAAGGAGGGATCATACCGAGAAGGTGACACAACTTCAAGATGAGAGATTCTAAAAATATGAGGAAGTTAATTAGAATCAGCCTGAAGAGGTGAGATAGAGCTCTAAGATGGGTCCACACCAAATCTCAGCTCCAAACACCTTTGGCTTTGTGGGTGCTGAAAATCCAAACAGAGTCAGATCCAAGTTGCTCTTTGTAATAGCCCAAACCAATCCGCCAGTCCTGGACCACAGGGTCTTTCAAAACACCCATCTAAGTGTTGCCATTGGATCCTATCTCTGGTGGGAATTAGGGCTGGCCAGAAAACACACATTCTGTTTGGTGAAGAATTTCTAAATTTCAACATTAGCTTTTGTTCCACATCAGAATGAACACAAGATCTTAAGCAAATTTTCACAAAAAAAGCGTGAGAGAATGATTTCCCCCCAGCCAGTAGCCCAGTGGTATTCATCTGGGATATGGAAGACCCATGTCTGAGTCCTTGTGCTGCCTGATTTGGAGCAAGGCATTAAACATGGGTCACCCAGTTTTAGGTTCACTCTCCCTCGCCAGAAATTCCATCCTGGACCTGAGTAACCTTTCCAGCAAAAGTTATGTCGAAATAGATGTGTTTCTGGGAGCACTTTCAGTTTTGCCAAATTGGCATTTTCCAATGAAAAGACATTTAATTAAAAAATTCCCCATCAATTCTATTTAGAGTTAAATTCCATGGAAATCAGGAAGGATGTTGCTTAATAAAAGCATACTGAAGGCAAAGAAGGCATGACCTGACCCAGAACAATAACAAAAAGGAAACAGCAGAGGAAACAGGACAATGTGGTCAAATGGCTGTATTCAACATTTTTATAACCATCCAGGCCATGTGTTCCAGTGCTAATGGCATGAAAAATTAGCGTGGGAGGATAAGATGGAGATGACAATTAGCAAGACAGAGAGGGAATGTGAAGAGCTGATAGCTGATCTAAGGATGCAAAGATACAAAGACAAATAGTACACACCCTTCTTTAAATGCATCAGAAGCAGGAAGACTGTGGAAGAATCAGAGCATTCTCTAGGTGTAAAAGAGGAAAAAGGGATGAGTAAACTGCATGTTGAATGACCATTGTTTTGACAAAGTGTTAGAGAGAGAGAGATTGAGATTGAATTTTTCTCAGTTCAATTGTTAAACCAGTACAGAAGCAGGGTAGAGACTGGTTCCTTGTCTCTGATACTGGCCATCCCCTGCCCACTGTTAATGTCATAAATGTGTCACTGCTCAGGCAATCTGCTGCCTGGAGGAACGTGGGAGTGAGCCCTGGTCTACACTAGGATTTTAGGTCGAATTTAGCAGCGTTAAATCGATGTAAACCTGCACCCGTCCACAAGATGAAGCCCTTTATTTCGACTTAAAGGGCTCTTAAAATCGATTTCCTTACTCCACCCCTGACAAGTGGATTAGCGCTTAAATCGGCCTTGCCAGCTCGAATTTGGGGTACTGTGGACACAATTTGACGGTATTGGCCTCCGGGAGCTATCCCAGAGTGCTCCATTGTGACTGCTCTGGACAGCACTCTCAACTCAGATGCACTGGCCAGGTGGACAGGAAAAGAAACGCGAACTTTTGAATCTTATTTCCTGTTTGGCCAGCGTGGGGGCAAGCTGCAGGTGACCATGCAGAGCTCATCAGCAGAGGTGACCATGATGGAGTCCCAGAATCGCAAAAGAGCTCCAGCATGGACCGAACGGGAGGTACGGGATCTGATCGCGTATGGGGAGAGGAATCCGTGCTATCAGAACTCCGTTCCAGTTTTCGAAATGCCAAAACCTTTGTCAAAATCTCCCAGGGCATGGAGGACAGAGGCCATAACAGGGACCCGAAGCAGTGCCGCATGAAACTGAAGGAGCTGAGGCAAGCTTACCAGAAAACCAGAGAGGTGAATGGCCGCTCCGGGTCAGAGCCCCAAACATGCTGCTTCTATGATGAGCTGCATGCCATTTTAGGGGGTTCAGCCACCACTACCCCAGCCGTCTTGTTTGACTCCTTCAATGGAGATGGAGGCAACAAGGAAGCAGGTTTTGGGTATGAAGAAGATGATGAGGAGGAGGAGGTTGTAGCTAGCTCACAGCAAGCAAGCGGAGAAACCGGTTTTCCCGACAGCCAGGAACTGTTTCTCACCTTGGACCTGGAGCCAGTACCCCTTGAACCCACCCAAGGCTGCTTCCTGGACCCGGCAGGCGGAGAAGGGACCTCCGGTGAGTGTACCTTTTAAAATACTATACATGGTTTAAAAGCAAGCATGTGAAAGGATTACTTTGCCCTGGCATTCGCGGCTCTCCTGGATGTACTCCCAAAGCCTTTGCAAAAGGTTTCTGGGGAGGGCAGCCTTATTGCGTCCTTCATGGTAGGACACTTTACCACTCCAGGCCAGTAACACTTACTCGGGAATCATTGTACAACAAAGCATTGCAGTGTATGTTTGCTGGCATTCAAACAACATCCGTTCTTTATCTCTCTGTGTTATCCTCAGGAGAGTGAGATATAATTCATGGTCACCTGGTTGAAATAGAGTGCTTTTCTTCAGGGGACACTCAGAGGAGCCCGTTCCTGCTGGGCTGTTTACCTGTGGCTAAACAGAAATGTTCCCCACTGTTAGCCACGGGGAGGGGGGAGGGTTGAGGGGGCAGCCACGCTGTGGGGGGAGGCAAAATGCGACCTTGTAACGAAAGCACATGTGCTATGTATGTAATGTTAACAGCAAGGTTTACCCTGAAAAAGTGTAGCCGCTGTTTTATAAAATGTGTCTTTTTAAATACCGCTGTCCCTTTTTTTTCTCCACCAGCTGCATGTGTTTCAATGATCACAGGATCTTCTCCTTCCCAGAGGCTTGTGAAGATTAGAAAGAAAAAAAAAACTCACTCGAGATGAAATGTTCTCCGAGCTCATGCTGTCCTCCCACACTGACAGAGCACAGACGAATGCGTGGAGGCAAATAATGTCAGAGTGCAGGAAAGCACAAAATGACCAGGAGGAGAGGGGGCGGGCTGAAGAGAGTAAGTGGCGGGCTGAAGACAGGGCTGAAGCTCAAATGTGGCGGCAGCGTGATGAGAGGAGACAGGATTCAATGCTGAGGCTGCTGGAGGACCAAACCAGTATGTTCCAGTGTATGGTTGAGCTGCACCAAAGGCAGCTGGAGCACAGACTGCCACTACAGCCCCTGTGTAACCAACCGCCCTCCTCCCCAAGTTCCATAGCCTCCACACCCAGACGCCCAAGAATGCGGTGGGGGGGCCACCGGCCAACCAGCCACTCCACCACAGAGGATTGCCCAAGCAACAGAAGGCTGGCATTCAATAAGTTTTAAACTTTTAAAGTGCTGTGTGGCATTTTCCTTCCCTCTTCCACCACCCCTCCTGGGCTACCTTGGTAGTCATCCCCCTATTTGTGTGATGAATAAATAAAGAATGCATGAATCTGAAGCAACAATGACTTTATTGCCTCTGAAAACTGTGATCAAAGGGAGGAGAGGAGGGTGGTTAGCTTACAGGGAAGTAGAGTGAACCAAGGGGCGGGGGGTTTCATCAAGGAGAAACAAACAGAACTTTCACACCGTAGCCTGGCCAGTCATGAAACTGGTTTTCAAAGCTTCTCTGATGCGTACCGCGCCCTCTTGTGCTCTTCTAACCGTCCTGGTGTCTGGCTGCGCGTAACCAGCAGCCAGGAGATTTGCCTCAACCTCCCACCCCGCCATAAACATCTCCCCCTTACTCTCACAGATATTGTGGAGCACACAGGAAGCAGTAATAACAGTGGGAATATTGGTTTCGCTGAGGTCTAAGCGAGTCAGTAAACTGCGCCAGCGCGCCTTTAAACATCCAAATGCACATTCTACCGCCATTCTGCACTTGCTCAGCCTGTAGTTGAACAGCTCCTGACTACTGTCCAGGCTGCCTGTGTACGGCTTCATGAGCCATGGCATTAAGGGGTAGGCTGGGTCCCCAAGGATACATATAGGCATTTCAACATCCCCAACAGTTATTTTCTGGTCTGGGAATAAAGTCCCTTCCTGCAGCTTTTGAAACAGACCAGAGTTCCTGAAGATGCGAGCGTCATGTACCTTTCCCGGCCATCCCACGTTGATGTTGGTGAAACGTCCCTTGTGAGCCACCAGAGCTTGCAGCACTATTGAAAAGTACCTCTTGTGGCTTATGTACTCGGCGGCTTGGTGCTCCGGTGCCAAGATAGGGATATGGGTTCCGTCTACGGCCCCACCACAGTTAGGGAATGCCATTGCAGCAAAGCCATACACTATGACCTGCACATCTCCCAGGGTCACTACCCTTGATATCAGCAGATCGTTGATTGCGTGGGCTACGTGCATCACAGCAGCCCCAACAGTAGATTTGCCCACTCCAAATTGATTCCCAACTGACCGGTAGCTGTCTGGCGTTGCAAGCTTCCACAGGGCTATCGCCACTCGCTTCTCAACTGTGAGGGCTGCTCTCATCTTGGTATTCATGCACTTCAGGGCAGGGGAAAGCAAGTCACAAAGTTCCATGAAAGTGCCCTTACGCATGCGAAAGTTTCGCAGCCACTGGGAATCGTCCCAGACCTGCAACACTATGCGGTCCCACCAGTCTGTGCTTGTTTCCTGAGCCCAGAATCGCCGTTCCACAGCACCATGATGCATGCATTGGCAGGGCCCATGCTTTCAGAGAAATCTGTGTCCATGTCCTGATCACTCATGTGACCGCGCTGACGTCGCCTCCTCGGCCGGTATCGCTTTGCCAGGTTCTGGTGCTGCATATACTGCTGGATAATGTGTGTGGTGTTTAATGTGCTCCTAATTGCCAAAGTGAGCTGAGCGGCCTCCATGCTTGCCCCGGTATGGCGTCCGCACAGAAAAAAGGCGCGGAACGATTGTCTGCTGTTGCTCTGACGGAGGGAGGGGCGACTGAGGACACGGCTTACAGGGTTGGCTTCAGGGAGCTAAAATCAACAAAGGGGGTGGCTTTACATCAAGGAGTATTTCAGGCAGGACTTCACGGAGGGTTCCAATAAGAAATGGTGCACCTAAGTTATTGTTCTTATTGGAACAAGGAGGTTAGCCTGGCCTCTGATTGATACATGGCTAGATTTACCTCGCTGCACCTTCTCTGAGAGTGACTGCAGTGTGACCTAGAGGAATGAGTCCCCTAGACGGGGGAGGAGGCAAATGAGTACAAAACAAATCTGGTCTATTTCTTGTTTTGAGCCACTCCATCTATCTTTTACATCTTTGGCTGGCAGCAGACGGTGCAGAAGGACTGCATGCCATCCACATCTCATGGCTGCTCGGCAGAAGATGGTGCAATACGACTGCTAGCAATCCGTATCGCCTGCCTGCTCACCATAAGATGGTTCAATAGGACTGACTGCAGGACTAAAGAGAATGACTTGATCAAGTCACTCCAAATTTAGTTCCTGCGCCCATGTCTGCCCAGGCGCTCCTGATCGACCTCACAGAGGCGACCAGGAGCACCACGGACATGACGATGACAGCTACCAGTCCTATTGCACCGTCTGCTGCCACAAGGCAAGGGGTTGCTGCTACTGTGTAGCAAAGCCATACCGCGTCTGCCAGCACCCAGGAGACATACGGTGACAGTGAGCTGAGCGGGCTCCATGCTTGCCATGGTATGGCGTCTGCACAGGTAACTCAAGAAAAAAGGCGCAAAACGATTGTCTGCCCTTGCTTTCATGGAGGGAGGGAGGGAAGGGGGGCCTGACGATATGTACCCAGAACCACCCGCGACAATGTTTTAGCCCCATCAGGCATAGGGATCTCAACCCAGAATTCCAATGGGCAGCGGAGACTGCGGGAACTGTGGGATAGCCACCCACAGTGCAACACTCCAGAAGTCGACGCTTGCTTCGGTACTGTGGAAGCACTCCGCCGAGTTAATGCACTTAGAGCATTTTCTGTGGGGACACACAAACTCGAATATATAAAACCGATTTCTAAAAAACCGACTTCTATAAATTCGACCTTATTCCGTAGTGTAGACATACCCTAAGACTTCTCCTTTGAGTAGTACACATGTGATTTGTATTTTATTCTCTGGCTGGGCCAGATCCTCAGCTGTGTAAATCTGCAGTCCATGGAGCTATGCTGGTGTAAACCAGCATCACTTCATTGACTTCAATGGAGCCACACCAATTTACACCAGCTGAGGATCTGGCCCAGAGCTTTCTCTTACATCAAAAAAGATGACCTACATACCAGAATGACTTCTCGGAGCGGCCACCCAAATCAAAACAGAGACAGAGAGTGACAGGCAATGTAGGTAATAATAGACCAAAGAGAGGTTAATTGAACTCTTCCCTCGTTATGCCAACAGCATGTGGGAAGTGACACCTTTATAACATTTCCATGATCTTGCCTACAGAAGAGCTGATTGCAGCATATGTGCAGAAAACCGCATGGAAGTTAGTTCATCTGCCAAGACATTCCAGGAGTTCAGAAGACGGGGATTCATTGTGGGAAGGGAATATGAACAGTGGAATGAGCCCTGATGCGTGATTTTTTTCTTTTTGAAGGCATTTATAAAACATCGTTCGTTTCTCAGTAGCATTCCATACCCCGCACAAGGACAGCCAGGAAAAAGCCAACAAGTGAAAACATCTGTCCATGCTCCTTTGTTATTGCAGGAAATGGTTTTCATTTAATTCTGGGGGAATGCTTGAAGTTCAGCCATCAGATGAGATGTATCATCACAGTCTCCAAATCTGGCATCTGGCTACTCATTACTTTGCCCTCACTGACTGCCTGGGAATGAGTTCAGGAAGAATCCAAGCTACAGGCTTGAGACTCTTGCAAATGTATATTAATTGCTTCCTTGAAAATAAATAATTCTGCACTTAAAATGACGAAGCCAAGAGAAAATAAAGAATTATCTACTAACTGGAGTGGAAGAAGGTGCTGCTAAATATAGAACTCACCAAAGCCCGGCTGACTCCTGGGAGCAGATCCTCGGATGGCAGCACAGCTCCACTGAAGACAATGGATGGAGTCAATGGAGCTGTGATGGTTTATACCAGCTGAGGTTCCAGCCCAGTGGTTCTGCTAGCCCATACTGGCATTCTAGATCTGCGGGCCCTGATTCTGCTCTCCTCTACATCAGAATGAATTAGGAATAATTCCGCTGAAGTCGATATGGTTCAGGCCAACCCATGACACCCCAGTTTGAAAGATGAAGCCAGGTTGCTTGCAGTTATAGTTGATGGTGTATAGGTCCAATCCACCCCAAACCAATCACTGAGGGGTTCTGAAGTCAAGAGGGACTTTTAAGTGCACAAGGAATGCAGGATCGAGGCCTAGGCTAGCAATTGAGGAGATTCAAGATGGCTGCCACCATCCCAGGATTTTAGGGCAGGCTGGTTAGGCAGACTTTTCCTTCTATGGAAAGCCCCACAGTGCAGCAGCACGTCACAGGGAGGAAATCAGACTCTTTGGGGCGAACCTCTCTTAGAGAGAAGTCTGGACAACTCAGATCATTCATAGAAGAGTTTGCAAAGAAAACCCACACCCTACATGTTGCCTCCTGCCAGGTTCCTATGGCAACAATGGCTCCTTCCAGCTGCTTTAGCAAAACTTTATTAAATCAGTCCCATTCGAGAAAAATCTGACATAAATCAGTTGCTCATTATTGCTGCAGCTGTTCCTGTGAAGAGCAGTAACTGTGAGGACTATTGGTTCATAGAGCAAATAAACAATAAAATCAGCAGGAGTCAATGTTAACCTTCTTATTATTATTGTTATTACACCTATTCGGTGAGTGCAGGAACATTTGTGCACTGAGATTAAAGTCCTGCTTTTTACAGCCATTATTCCCAGGACGTGGACCACCAGAGATCCACTCTGACATTGGTGGTGGAATATGGAAAGTTGCTGATTATGCAGGCTCCTCTTCCTTGTTTCCAGTGGCTAAACCACATTTAAAGAAGTTAAACGGTATCTCCGATACTTTCCTAATAATATTTTTCCATGCGAACAATTGCTGCAATTGTCACCATCCCAGATGGGAGAGAGGTGGGGTCTGTGTGATCGTGAATGGGAGTGTCTATCAGATATTTTTTATTAAGATGTTGTCTGTGTCATGGAAAGGTTGGAGAACCCCAGTCTTACACACAGGTGGCCGGATTTTCAAAATAGCTCAACACCCAACATCTCCCATTGCTCCCAAAGGGGGATGCTGGGTATTTGTGAAAGTCTGGCTGATCTCTGGAAAAATCCGGCTCCAGTTGCACGTGCTCAGTTCTTGTAGAAATTCTGGCCTATGGACCTGACCCACTTCTCATTGATTTCAGGTGCCTACGATCAAGCCCTACATCAGAGCGCTGCTTCCAGGACTTGCTATTAGCAACTTTCAGGTGTAGATAGTGCCAGATTATCTGCTTTAGAAAGATACCATACAGCTTCCTCTCCCCAGACACTAGAGTATTCATCTGCTCTGCTCTGAGGGCATGATGGACAGCACAGAATTTATGACCAGGCGATTCTGTTCTTTGTAGTCATTGTGATGAATCACTCTTTATTCTTGGCTTTGATCAGAAGAAAAGTCAACGTTTCTCAACCTGTTTGATTTCTACAAAGATTGCAACCAAGATACTGGAACAAATTATTAAACAATCAATGTGTAAACATGTTATACCAATAAAATAAAAACCAGCAGGATCTTATTAAAGGGGAAAAGGCAAAATACCACATTTATTGTGAATACAGAAAGAATCATGGTAAGCAGTTAGTTATAGCTATAACATTCCATTCAATTTCATATTTATTCACACATTCATTCATTCACACAGGTTCTGCAAGGTTGTTATCATAGTTACCAGCCTTAGAGTTGCTCATGCCAAGCCACTGGCCAGGTGGCCTGGATATGAGGAGGGAGCAGGGCCTTGTCAGATGCTCATCTGATGCTCCTGGAAGTTGGTTTGCAGAATCAGACCCCGAAGTTCTCACTTTCTAGAGTCCATTTTTATAGGAATTTCTTCCTATGCCAGTCTAGGGGAATTGCTTCATCATGCTGTTGCTGAATCAATCAGCAGATAGCACATTCCTGACAGCTCCGTGCTGCCAGATGTTATCTTGTTCTTTGGTTCTCCCATCCTTGAGGCTGTTGGGTGGATTCCAGTCTGCCCTCCGGGGGGTCCTCTGGCTATTTCCACTTGACGCCTTCTTCAGCCGACAGACACTGGATTCTTAGGCTGGCACCTCCCTGATCATTCAGTTCTTATCCACACCAAGCATCCATCCACATACATCCTCTAGCTCTATTTTAATCACAATTGTTAATACAGCAAAAGGGCGGGGAGTCTCTGGGTGCAGTTTCTGTTGTTATAGAGTATTGCTTTGAGTCTCTCTCTGTGTGAATTGCTTTGAGAACAGACTCTGTCTTAGAATGTACTAACACAATTAGCAGCTTGCAAGTTTCACACATAGAGGGAGAGAAACAGTACCAAAAACCAAGAGACCTCTTAATTAGTAATACCCTGGAATTTAAACTATGGGGAATCAAATTCATTTGTGATTTTAATACAGAACTTCTTGAATATGATCCAACAAACACCTGGAGGATAATAGGGTTATAAGAAATAGCCAGCCTGGATTTGTCAAGAACAAATCATGCCAAACCTATGGCATTTCCTTCTTTGACAGGGTTCCTGGGATGGCGGATTGAGGGGGGAAGCACTATATGAGATATATCTCGATTTTAGTAAGGCTTTGGACACGGTCCTTGTGAGTCGGTGCAATGGCATCCCCTCTGGCCTGGTGGGGGCATATCACTTGAGTGATCACAACCTGGTAGGGCTGTTAGTCTATTCCTGGTGCCCAGGAATCTGAAACCTCCCTCTGCTCTTAAGTCCATCAGTAAATTAGTAGAGGAACTGAGGCCCACCCACTCCACTGGGTTCCAGCTCAGGAACCTCAAGCTCATGGGCGGTGAGTATAATAGACCGGGGAGGCTAAGCCTCTGCTGGCACAGCTACCGACGACTCTGCAGCCGGACGCGTGGGCCGCGGTGGTCCTGCCTCTTCCCCGGCCTGCTGGGAGTGGGCTTCCAGTGGAAGTTTTTGCTTATTTATTATGCACCATGCAGGTTCCTGGGTTGCTGAGGAAACGGTATCTGCTGCTCAGCTTCCCGGGTCCCTTGGACTCCCGAGGGTGATTACCCAGGGAGATATCGCCTCCTCAGCCACCCGGGAACCTGCATGGCGCATATAAAAGCCCGGCATTCTGTGCCTGCTGCTGCCTGGCTGCTCCCCTTCAGCACCCCACCCTCCTCTCCGGAGATCTCTGCCATCGTTCGGCCGCTCCTCCTCTCCTCACCCCCTCTCTGCTCGGCCCCCCCACCTCTGCTCACCACATCCCTCCTCTCCGGAGATCTCTGCCATCGTTCGGCCGCTCCTCCTCTCCTCACCCCCTCTCTGCTCGGCCCCCCCACCTCTGCTCACCACATCCCTCCTCTCCTCCCCCCCTTCCCTCTCAGCCCCCCCACTCTCGCAACTCTCCTCACCCCCTCCCCACTCACCCCCCCACTGTCACATCCCTCCTCTCCTCCCCCCCTTCCCTCTCAGCCCCCCCACTCTCGCAACTCTCCTCACCCCCTCCCCACTCACCCCCCCACTGTCACATCCCTCCTCTCCTCCCCCCCTTCCCTCTCAGCCCCCCCACTCTCGCAACTCTCCTCACCCCCTCCCCACTCACCCCCCCACTGTCACATCGCTCCTCTCCTCCCCCCCTTCCCTCTCAGCCCCCCCACTCTCGCAACTCTCCTCACCCCCTCCCCACTCACCCCCCCACTGTCACATCGCTCCTCTCCTTGCCCCCTCCCCGCTTGCCCCCCACTCACCACATCCCTCCTCTCCTCACCCCTTCCCCACTCAGCCCCCCCACCCCCACATCCCTCCTCTTCTCACCCCCTCCCTCATCAGCCCCCCCACCTCTGCTCACCACATCCCTCCTCTCCTCCCCCCCTTCCCTCTCAGCCCCCCCACTCTCGCAACTCTCCTCACCCCCTCCCCACTCACCCCCCCACTGTCACATCCCTCCTCTCCTCCCCCCCTTCCCTCTCAGCCCCCCCACTCTCGCAACTCTCCTCACCCCCTCCCCACTCACCCCCCCACTGTCACATCCCTCCTCTCCTCCCCCCCTTCCCTCTCAGCCCCCCCACTCTCGCAACTCTCCTCACCCCCTCCCCACTCACCCCCCCACTGTCACATCGCTCCTCTCCTTGCCCCCTCCCCGCTTGCCCCCCACTCACCACATCCCTCCTCTCCTCACCCCTTCCCCACTCACCCCCCCACTGTCACATCCCTCCTCTCCTCACCCCCTCTCTGCTCGGCCCCCCCACCTCTGCTCACCACATCCCTCCTCTCCTCCCCCCTTCCCTCTCAGCCCCCCCACTCTCGCAACTCTCCTCACCCCCTCCCCACTCACCCCCCCACTGTCACATCCCTCCTCTCCTCCCCCCCTTCCCTCTCAGCCCCCCCACTCTCGCAACTCTCCTCACCCCCTCCCCACTCACCCCCCCACTGTCACATCCCTCCTCTCCTCCCCCCCTTCCCTCTCAGCCCCCCCACTCTCGCAACTCTCCTCACCCCCTCCCCACTCACCCCCCCACTGTCACATCCCTCCTCTCCTCCCCCCCTTCCCCGCTTGCCCCCCACTCACCACATCCCTCCTCTCCTCACCCCTTCCCCACTCACCCCCCCACTGTCACATCCCTCCTCTCCTCACCCCCTCTCTGCTCGGCCCCCCCACCTCTGCTCACCACATCCCTCCTCTCCTCCCCCCCTTCCCTCTCAGCCCCCCCACTCTCGCAACTCTCCTCACCCCCTCCCCACTCACCCCCCCACTGTCACATCCCTCCTCTCCTCCCCCCCTTCCCTCTCAGCCCCCCCACTCTCGCAACTCTCCTCACCCCCTCCCCACTCACCCCCCCACTGTCACATCCCTCCTCTCCTCCCCCCCTTCCCTCTCAGCCCCCCCACTCTCGCAACTCTCCTCACCCCCTCCCCACTCACCCCCCCACTGTCACATCGCTCCTCTCCTTGCCCCCTCCCCGCTTGCCCCCCACTCACCACATCCCTCCTCTCCTCACCCCTTCCCCACTCAGCCCCCCCACCCCCACATCCCTCCTCTCCTCACCCCCTCTCTGCTCGGCCCCCCCACCTCTGCTCACCACATCCCTCCTCTCCTCCCCCCCTTCCCTCTCAGCCCCCCCACTCTCGCAACTCTCCTCACCCCCTCCCCACTCACCCCCCCACTGTCACATCCCTCCTCTCCTCCCCCCCTTCCCTCTCAGCCCCCCCACTCTCGCAACTCTCCTCACCCCCTCCCCACTCACCCCCCCACTGTCACATCGCTCCTCTCCTTGCCCCCTCCCCGCTTGCCCCCCACTCACCACATCCCTCCTCTCCTCACCCCTTCCCCACTCAGCCCCCCCACCCCCACATCCCTCCTCTTCTCACCCCCTCCCTGATCAGCCCCCCCCACCACTGCTCACCACATCCCTCCTCTGCTCACCCCTCCGCTCGCCCTCCCCACCACTCACCACATCCTTCCTCTCCTCATCCCCTCCCTGCTCAGCGCCCCCACTCCCGCATCCCTCTTCTCCTCGCCCCCCTCCCCTGCTCAGCCCCCCCATTGCATGGCTAGAAGTTGCAATGTTAAAGGTATGCCACATATGGTAATGACTCGACCCAACTTCGTATCTATCACCTGTAAGACCCTCCCGCCTCCGAATCACTGGAAGGATGCCTGATCTCTGGGGAAATGAAACTGAAGAAAGATTTATTAAACAAACGGTAGTACAACACATAACTCAGAGGTTGAACTTGGAACTTCGGGCGTTGAGCCCAGGCCCCACTACCCCTTACAAAGATGGGTGACTAACAGCGGTGTTACTATATTTGGAGATGGACCTCCGGACACGGGACAAGCTCCGTGACTGCAATGTCGGATCCCGGCCTGCCTGCCACCTCGATGACGGTCGGCAAGAGGAAAACGGAATTTGGATGAACCACGGCTATGGAGCACCTGGAGGGAGAGCAGGGAAGCTCGTTTGCTGGGACGTTGCCTCTCGACGTGCACATCTCGCGGGCTACCACTCAGAAGGACAGCCCCACTTCAGGCGTGTCCTCCCCTTGTCTATTCTCTCCCTCAGCCGTACCCCGGGACCTTAGACCCAGTGGTCTTCCCGCTTTTTTATACCGCATAACGTAAAACTCCTTACACCCCCGCCAGCACTCACCACATCCCTCCTCTCCCCCTCCCTGCTCAGCCCCCCCTCGCCGCCGCACGAGCAGGGAGGTGGTGGGAGGAGAGGAGGGACGGACATGGTGAGCGACAGCAGAGGGGCCAAGCGGGGAGGGGGAAGGAGAGGAGGAACGCACATAGCGAGTGGTGGCAGGGGGGCTGAGCTGGGAGGAGGGGGGAAGGAGAGGAGGGATGCACACCACCAGCGGGGCATGGGGCAGGGCGGGCCGGGGGGTAGGGCTGCTGTCGGAAGAGAACTAGGGGCCACCAAATGAAATTAATGGGCAGCAGGTTGAAAACAAATCAAAGGAAGTTCTTCTTCACACAGCGCAAAGTCAACCTGTGGAACTCCTTGCCTGAGGAGGTTGCGAAGGCTAGGACTATAAAAGGGTTTAAAAGAGAACTGGATAAATTCATGGAGGTTAAGTCCATTAATGGCTATTAGGATGGGTAAGGAATGGTGTCCCTAGCCTCTGTTTGTCAGAGGGTGGAGATGGATGGCAGGAGAGAGATCACTAGATCGTTACCTGTTAGGTTCGCTCCCTCTGGGGCACCTGGCATTGGCCACTGTCGGCAGACAGAATACTGGGCTGGGTGGACCTTTGGTCTGACCCAGTATGGCTGTTCTTATGTTCTTAAGAGGCAGGACAGTGAGCTAGCCTCCGCGAGGGGAAGCTTCACCCGCCACCCATGCTCAAGCTAGATAAGCTGGATCAGGGTGCGTCAACTCCAGGTGTGCTCTGAGCTCCTTCCTGCCTTCCCCCAGGTCTCTGCCGGCTCTTCAGCCTGGCGGTCTGGTCATCTCTTTCCAGGGTGTTGTCCCTGGGTGGCTCCTTCAACAGCTTCCTGGCAGGAGGTCCCTTCTCCAGCCTGCTCACTCCTCTGGTGGCTGCCCTGCCCAGCTGGTTCTCAGCCCTTTTATCCTCTCAGCTGTGGTGAGGCTGCCAATCAGCAGTGCCTGTGATAACCCTTTGGTTGCTGGATCAGCGTGGGGTACATACTCCCCTGTTAAGGAAAAGTTAGCACATGTGACTCCATTTTGGTTTGGGGCCCACCATTGTTTAAATGCCAGCACATCATACACCAGGAGGAGTAATCCTTAAATACTGAATCCCTGTGAAAATCCTCCTCCTTGTCTCCAGCCTGCCTTGACTCCCAGTATCTGGTTTTTGTCAGTCTCTAACTCCCTGTCTCTTGGCCCTGATGTGAGGCCTCCCATCCTGATAATAAAAGTTACTGATGCATGGCTTTAGGACCATGCTGTGTAATTAAGATACTGGTATAGCACGAGGAATGCACCAAGCAGGGATAGGTGGTAGATAAGACAAGGGTTTGTTTATTGGCTAAGGTTTCCGATGCACGAGGGCAACATGCTTTGTTAAAAGGTATATAACCTTTGTATAATCTGTATTCGGGGTCCCCTCCTGGCTAGCAGGGGGGCACCACGCTCGAGCGTAATAATTTACTGTTTTTTGGGAACTCTGCAGTTGTGGACTTTATTTCTGTGCCTCAGCCTAGATTCGAACTGTGCGTGTCCTATCAGGTGTAATTCATAGCACTTGTGCACGTGTCCTACCAGGTGTAATTCGCAGCAGTTGTGTGAGTGTCCTACCAGGTGTAATTCGTAACACCCCCATGACAGTCTCACGTGACATTCTCCTAAGCAAACTAGAGAAATGTGGTCTAAGTGAAATGACTTGCTATAAGGTGGGTGCACTAGTGGTTGAAAGACCATCCTTGCAGAGCAGTGATCAATGGTTCACTGTCAGACTGCAAGGGTGTATCTAGTGGGGTCCTGTAAAGGTCCACTACGATCTGGTTCCACTCCTAGTCCATGTTTTCATGAATGATTTGAATAAGGGAGTGGAGGGTGTACTTATACCATTTTTGGATGACATCAAGCTGGGAGGGTTTGCAAGCCCTTTGGAAGGCAAGATTAATAGTTAAGGGACAACATTTTCAAAAGGTGCCTAAATGATTTAACAGCCTGTGTTGTATGGTCTTCCTTATCATCCTCTTACATTCCCCTGGAATAATGGTAGCTCTCACAGCTGGCTCGGTCAGGCAGCATTTTTGCAATTCCTTCCTCAGCACTCATTTTTGGCTCGAGCAGCTGTTCTCAAACTGGGGGTCATGACCCCATTTTAATGTGGTCACCAGGGCTGGCTTAGACTTCCTGGGGCCCAAAGCCAAAGCCCGAGCCCCACCACCCCGGGGCTGAAACCAAAGCCCGAGCTCCACCGCCTGGGGTCGAAGCTGTAGCCTGAGGGGTTCAGCCCTGGGTGGTGGGGTTCGCGTTAACAGGTCCCCTGCCTGGGGCTGAAGCCCTTGTGCGTTGGCTTTGGCCCGCCAGCTATGGGCAGTGGTGCTGAGGCTTCCCCCCCCCGGCCCCACCCTGGGTGGCAGGGCTTGGGCAGGCTCAGGCTTCGGTCCCCCTCTTGGTGTCCTTTAGTAATTTTTGTTGTCAGAAGGGGGTCACGGTACAATGAAGTTTGAGAACCCCTGGGCTAGAGCATAGGCATAGGTGCTCTGGGTCTGGAGCACCCACAGAAAAATAATAGTGGGTGCTCAGGACCCACCGACATCCCCACGGATCAGCTCCTGCCCCCCCGCATTGCCTCCCGCCCACTACAATCAGCTGTTCAGTGACATGCAGGAGGCGCTGGGGCGGAGGGGGAGGAGTGGAGGGGCAGGAAGAGGTGGGGGAAGGCAGCAGAATGGGGTGGGGAAGGGGCAGGGTGGGGTGGGAAGAGGCGGGGTGGAGGTGGTGGTCAAGCACCCCCCAGGAACTCTGGAAGTCGGCGCCTCTGGGCTAGAGTCTTGTAAGTAGCATAGACTCCAAGGCCTGAAGAGACCATTGTGATCGTCTAGTCTGACCTCCTGTATCACACAGGCCAGAGACCTGCCCCCAAATAATTCCTAGAGCAGAGCTCTTAGAAAAACATCCAATCACCGTTGTAAAATGGTCGGCGACAGAGAATCCACCACAACCCTCGGTAAATCGTTTGAATGGTTAATTACTCTCACAATTAAACATTTATGCCTAATTTCCAGTCTGAATTGGTCTAGCTTCAACTTCCAGCCACTGGGTAGTGGTATTCCTTTCTCTGCTAGACTGAAGAGCTCATCATTAAATAGTTGTTCCCCATGTAGGTCCAAACTTCCTTTCCCATTCTCTGCAGTAGGACGTCACACCAGCTGCTTCTGCAGCTCCATGAAAATCTTTTCTACTGCTTTTTCCCTTTCTCCACCTTCACTCTCCATGTCACTCCAGAAGGTACTCAGTGTCCTCCTGAGCTCTCCCATACATAGGCATTGTATCTGAAAACACTTGGATACAGCACCACCTCTGTGAAGCTCTCTGCTACGACCGTGGCACCCAGGATGTCCCTGCTGGTACAGGACAGGGAGGACCTGGCTGGATATGAGGATACTCTTTACTGAAGAGTTTGGATCCAGACAGACCCAGCAATCCTTCTGGACTACATCACCTTGGAGACTGTCCCTGGGTCCTGCCCAAGGCTACGCATCGAGGGAACAGGCTTCACCGAGATGTCTGACTGATCACACTCTAACCCTGTGTGTTGCTCTGTCCCCTTCTACGGGGGGACTGAGTCACAAAGCAGTTGATGAGCCTGTTCCCACCAAGGCTTACAGTGCTTCGTCTTTCAGCTCAGATACTCGAAGTTCCTGCTTTCAGGTCGCCGGTTCAGGTCCTGCTGCCCACAGCAGTGTCGTGTCACAGCGACAGTAATCAAACTTGGTTCTTGCCAACGGTCCTTTTCAGAAAAACGAGGCCCGCTCTCTCCTCTTAGGAAGTGCGTCTCAAACTGACTCCCCCTCCCCAATGCATCGGTTCAGATGTACCCCACTTCTGAAGGGCTTTCATTCAGCACTGTCGGCCCCAGAGGCAAGGTTTCGCGGAGTCTAGCTCTTTGAAGAAAACCACGGCAAGTTTGCATTCAAGAGAATGGAAGTTACACGTCAGCTTGGATAAAAATAGAAAAGCCCCATATTCACAGATCCTGGCTCTGCAGCAGAGAGAGGTGCTTGAAATATGGAGCTGCCTTGCATAATTTTCTGGCCTTAATATCAGCTCATCCCCTTGCCGTTACACCCTCCTGACCTCTCGCTGCTTTCACACTACTTCCCACACTTGTCGCGCCGCTTCGTTCTCTCCTTCAGCCTCCTTTCAACACTGTGCAGACCCTAAGCTGCCTCCACTGGGCCTTGTAATAGCCTCTGAGGTCTGCTAATGGCAGCATAGTGCTCGAGGCTCCCTTCCCCTGGCGGGACACAGGTTTATAAACGAAAGGCCAGATTCACCCACCTGGGTTCTGTCCGTGGAAAACTGGAGGCTCCCAGAAGCGACAATCCAGCTGGAGCAGAAGGTGCAGCCGTGCCAGCCACCCGCAACTCCCACCCTGCTGGGGAGCTCATTGTGGGAGCCCAAGGCGCGGGTGCGGCTGGCCAGGGAGGGGGCACGGGGAGAGCCCCTAGGAAATGAGCTGATTTAGCCCATCTCCAAAGGTGCCTGAGACAGCCTGGCTCCTGTGGTGTGGAATCCAGGCTGGAGTTAAAGCTGCCCTCGTCTCACAGGGCTGTGGCCGTGCCGTGGTCCTGGGGATGAATCACTGCTAGGGTGCAGAGAGTTGTGGCTGTTCCCACAAAGGTGTGTGGCTTTCACCACCCAGTGCTTACATGGGGGGTATTCAAGCCCTATGTGTTTGCACTCATGCTGGGGTAGGTGGCTTCTTTCCCGGGTAAGCGAGATGTATGGGCCCCCAGGCAGGATTAGCTCATGATTTTCGCCTGCCTCTGTTTATTCCTGTTAGCATGGCCCTGAGCAGGGATGAGTATTTAATAGCCAAAGCAGCAGCATGCAGGCCTGCTCGCTCCCAAACAGCAGCCAAGGGATCACTCCCAAGGTTCAAGTAAACAAGTTCTCTGTCCTCACTCCAGCTTTCCCAGTTTCCAAGTCTCTTGCTATTCAGGCTGGATTGGCTTGGCCAAGACATCTTGCAGCTGCAGGTCTCTGGGGGTTTCATTCTCAGACTTTTGTTCTTGTGTAACACCTGCTTTGACCATATGATGGTGAGGATTAGAGAGGCAGATGCCCTCGTGTCTGACTCGTGCTGTTGGGTCTTGATGCACAGAGATGTCCTCTCTTAAAAACCCAATAGCGCAGGTCCATGCTGCTTACTGTCCCCCTCACAAGTTAGAAACAAAGGATCCTTGTACTCTTTCCAGTTAAGCCCTGTTTGATATTGATGCATCCTAATTATTTTTTTAACAGAGGAGGAGGAATCTGGAATGGCCCCAGTCTTTACAGATTTCGTCCCAGCATGTATGAGATGTGTCTTTATAATGTGGTATAGTGGTAGTCGCACAAGCTAGGAAGAATGGTCCAGTGGTTAGCGGGCTACACTGGGCTGTAAGAGACCTGGGTTCAGTTCCCTGCTCTGCTCCATGCTGCCTGTATGATCTTGAGCAAGTCATTTAGGGCTTGGCTACACTTGCGAGTTAGAGCGCATTAAAGCAGCCCCGGGCGCCCTAGCTCGCTCCCCGTCCACACTGACTCTATGGCTAGAGCGCTCCTGGTACTCCACCTCGGTGAGAGGATTAACGCTTGTTGCGCCTTGGCTGAAACACCCAGGCGTCAGTGTGAACAAGGTGTTGCATTACTGCGCTCTGATCAGCCTCTGGAAATGTCCCATAATCCCCTTAAGTCAAGTGGCCGCTCTTGTCGTTGTTTTGGAATCGCTGCAGGAATGCGGATATGTCCTTTGAAAGCTCTGTTTCTGACAGCTGGCTGCTTAGCTGCTCCGAGATAAAGCAACCATTAGTGTGGAATGCTGTGTGGGAGAAAGAGAGGTGGGGGGTGGCGGGGGTCTGCTGCTGTCTGAACTTACAAGATAGCATGCTGACATGCTTTCATCCCTCCAAAAACCCACTCTCTCTCCCCCCCACATACATACAACACACTCCCTGTCATACTCCACCCCACCCCACCCCCATTTGAAAAGAACTTTGCAGTCACTTGTATGCTGGGATAGCTTCCACAATGCACTGCTCTCTGTAGCCATTGCAAGAGCTGCCAATGTGGCCACACCAGTGTGCTTGTAGCTGTCAGTGTGGACAGATTGCAGCGCTTTCCCTACTGCGCTCTCTGAAGGCTGGTTTAACTCAAAGCGCTCTACATCTGCAAGTGTAGCCATGCCCTCAGTCTCTTTGTACCTCAGTTTCCCCATATGTACAATGGGGATAATAGCACTGCCTTACCTCACGGGGTGCTGTGGGGCCAAATGTTAAAGCCAGTGAGATGCTCCAACCCTCCACTAATGGAGGCCAGAGAGGTACTTGCTCCGGACAGGTATGGCATAACTTCTGCCATGCCATCAAGCAGACTGCCTTTTTTGGCATGACTAAAAGGAAGCAAGACATTTGGAATCTGCCACAAAATGATCTGAACCCAGAGGGTTCTGAGTTACTAAATCACGTTGCATCAGAGCACCCTTCTTCCCACAGTGCTTTATAAGCTATTAATAAATATCTGACCACACCAACCTTAGGGATTTTTTTTTTTTTTACAGAGATCCCATTGGCTGTTTTTGGATCACATAACCAGAAAAGGTCACGCGCTGTTGCTGCATCAGGGAAATAGTTGACTTTCAGTGACACGCTATGGGCGGAGGGAGAAAACCCATGTTGTCAGTAGTATCTAGCTGGGGCAGGCTACAATTCCCTTTCCCATCGGCAGAGGAAGCAGCTAGCATTGCAGACAAAAGCCAGACAGCTCCAACAACTCTTGCCAGGATGAGAGCCAGACCAAGGGAGCTCAGACACCTTCCCTGCCAAAAAGGCTGCTAGATTTTTCCCCAGGCCTCTTCTCTATTCAGCTCCTGCTTTGAAGGGGTGTCATGGGGGGGAGGGGCAGGAGGGGAGTCCCCAATGACTGGACCTTTCTGGCCTCTGTGCCAGCAGAGCAGGGATAAAGGGCCTGCTCGTCTTCCAGTGAACTGGTCCCTCAAAACGATCGAGAACAGCAGTTGCAGTACGAGAATTGTTAGGGCCACTCAGGGCAGTTGTGTTCCCTAGGTCTACGAGCAGAGATTTTCAGACACACCCAAGGAACCAGGCACAGCCATCAGTCACAACAGGTTTCTGGAAACCGCCCCCCTCAGTCATGTTTTGAAGTGGACTCAATGTCCAGTTGACAGTGTCATTTTAAGCACTCACCTGTCTTCCCACGCACGCTCGCCCTAATTAACCGATAGACATCATTTCGGTAAAGTGAACTTTCAAAACAAACCAGGCAAACACGCTAGTCCTCAAAGAGGGAGCTGTCCATGCCTGCTTACAGACACATGCCTGTTGCTTTTTGCTGTAACCCTGTCTAAATAGCCGGGGGGGTGGGGGGGGGAACGGAGGGCGGAATTTAAAGAAAAAGTGTTTGGGGAAGAAAGAAAAGAGTCTACCCTCTCCAAACCCAAAAATCTCAGAAGGAATTTTGCTCATCCTTAGCAGAAAAATCCACTCTCCAGAAGACACCAAGCATTAGGGTGACCAGATGTCCCAATTTTATAGGGACAGTCCCGATATTTGGGGCTTTGTCTTATATAGGCTCCTATTACCCCCCACCTCCTGTCCCGATCTTTCACACTTGCTGTCTGGTCACCCTACCAAGCATAGAAAATTTCAGCCTGAAAGGTAAATGATTCCTAGATTCCGATGCTGGAAGGGACCACTGCAATCATTCTAGTCCAGTGGTTCTCAAACTTTTGTACGGGTGTCCCCTTTCAGACAGCAAGCCTCTCAGTGCGACCCCCCCTTATGAATTAAAACCACATTTTTTAATGTTTAACATTCTTATAAATGCTGGAGGCAAAGCAGGGTTTGGGGGCAGAGGCCAACAGATCATGACCCCCCCACGTAATAACCTCGCGACCCCCTGAGAGGTCACGGCCCCCAGTTTGAGAACCCCTATTCTAATCTGACCTCCTGTATCACACAGGCCAGAGAACTGCCCCAAATAATTCCTAGAGACGAGCTTTTAGAAAAACATCCAATCCCAATTTAAAAATTGTCAGTGATCGAGACGCCACCACGACCCTTGGTAAATTGTCCCAATGGTTAATTACTCTCATCATTAAAAATGTATGCCTTATTTCCAGTCTGAATTTGTCTAGCGTCACCTTCCAGCCATTGGGTGGTGTTAGACTTTTCTCTGCTAGCTTGAAGAGCCCATTATTAAATATTTCTTCCCCATGTAGATACTTATAGACTGTAATCAACACACCCCTTAACGTCTCTTTGTTAAACAGAATAGATTGAGCTCTTTCAGTCCTTCACTACAAGGCATGTTTTTCTATCCTTTAATCATTCTCGTGGCTCTTCTCTGGACCCTCTCGAATTTATCAACATCCTTCTGAAAAGTTTGCTGCTTTGCAATTTCAGAACAAGCCATTTAGAGGTCCTACTACAGGTGTGTAATAAGGTTAGCTGAATTGGCTAAACAGCCCTAAGTGATTTTTAATTGATGCTATACGAAAGGTAACCCAAGCAGCTTGCTAAGTGTTGCAGATACATTACAACAAGCTATTTCGTTCACTTTAGCACTTAAGAAAGGTTTGCCCTGGAGTGAAATCTGTGGCTGCAGACCAGCAGAGGGTGAATGGTCTTCTTCAGAGAGTGTGGTGACAGCGGAAGAGAAAGAACAGTGAAAGCAAAGACCTTGCCAAAGAGCAATTACTGAAAACAAACAATACAAGATTTTTTCAGCTCAATTTCCATTACAGCTTACTCCTGTGTTATCAGCTCTATCAAACCTCAGCATGTTGTGGCCACTATTGAGAAACTAGACAGCATTATACACAGATCTCTGGTTTTCTTTAAGGGGAAGTTATGCCGGAGGAAATTGCGAGGTCAGATCCATTCTCTATGCTCCATTTAGCTCAGTATCCTGCCTGCAACAGCGGCCAGTGCCAGCTGTTTCTGAGTAAGGCACGAGGAACCCTGTAATCAGGGCTGGCTCTAGGCACCAGCAAAACAAGCAGGTGCTTGGGGCTGTACATTTCTAGGGGCGGCATTCCGGCGCCGGCCATCCCGCCCCTAGAAATGTGGCCCCGGCGCCCCAGCTCGCCTCCGCCTGCTCCCCTGAGCGCGCCGCTGCTGCTCCGCTTCTCCCCCCTCCCTCCCAGGTTTGCCGCGCGCAAACAGCTGTGCTCGAGGGAGGCGTGCTCGAGGGAGGCGGCGGTGGTGGAGCGGAGGCGAGCTGGGGAGTGGGGGGAGAGCTGCAGGAGGCAAGGGGGGGGGAATGCGGCACGCCCGGGGGAGGAGGCGGGGCTAGGGATTTGGGGAAGGGGTGGAGTTGGGGATGGAGCCGGTGGCGGGGGGGGCATGGAAAAAAAGCAGGGGCAGCCAAAAAATGTTTTTGCTTGGGGTGGCAAAAATCCTACAGCCGGCCCTGCCTGTAATGAACCATTATTGAACAACCTGTATATCGGAAGAAACTTCCCTCTAAACCAGGACATTTAATTTAAGCCATGTCTACACTGCATAGTAAGCCTAGGGCGGTGGGACTCACACCTGCAGACTCAGTGTTTCCAAGCCCATGGTTTGAGCCTGCCAGCATATCCAGCCGAGCCATTTCTGGACCACACGCTCCCAGTGGCTGGAGACAGCAACATGGATCCCAACTTGGTGGAAGAACTTCTTCAACCCACATTGTCAGTCCAATTTTGGGGGTCAGGCTGGGAGCACCTTTGAGATGCTGGTGGACAGCAGTATCTGATCTGCTAAAGGCCCCGCTCAGAGGGGGGCATTGGCATGCCAGCCAGGACCCCCCTGATGCGGCCCCTGCTTGCGGCCATAGCTGTACTTTCCCCATAGGTAGACCAGTGCCTCTGGGGCAGGCCTCAAGCATAGGCTGGGGGGACCACATCATCCTGCAGACCTGGGATAACCAGCAGTTGCTCCAGAGCATGGGCGGCAGGTATAAGAGGTTTGGGGAGGATAAGCCTCCCCAAATGGGACAAGAAATGCCAAATGTGGCGCACCTCCCTTCGGAGGCCTGCCACCTTCAGAATCCCACTGCCGGATGCTCCCGAGAAGTGGAAGCACCACCGGTGCCCAGACCCTGGCCTCACCCATGCTCCACCCCGAGGCCCTGCCCCCACTCGGCCTCTTCCCCCGTGGCCCTGCCCGCGCTGCACCTCTTCCCCCATGGCCCCACCCTTGTACCATCTCTTCCTGCCCCTGCTCCCCCTCTTCCCCCAAGGCCCGCCCCCGCCACTCGTCGCTATCTCCTCTGTGCCCCCTCCCCCATGGGGGTGCTTGTACTGAGCTGTTATGATCTTGTGACGTCAGAAAAAACCCCGTGTGGGGTTGGAAGAACCGACTCCTACCAGAGCCCTTGCTGGAGTTGGGGGCGATCTCTGGTAAGTTTATTAGCATGCAAGTAGGTTTTTTTATTGTTTGAATGTTTTCTCTGTAATGCTTTCACCTTAAGAATAAATGTGCTTGCTTAGAAAGAGCTCAGGGGTAACACCGTTGTGGGTAATTACGCTGTTTATAGCCTCTGAGGAGAAGACAAAGCAGGCCTGCTTAGGCAGTCTGACTTTCTGGAGATTGCACAATGCAGGCAGGGAACTGTGCAGCCTGGAAAAACCCTGGTCAGGAGGGAAAGAGATGCAGGTCTCTCCCCAAGAGAGGTGATGGCTGAGGAGGTTGGAGTCTAGTGTAGTTGCCCTTGCTGGACCACAACAGGTGCAGTTGCCCTGAACTGTGACAGTTTGCCCTCTGCAAGGAGCACATGAATACATCAACTGCAAAGAGAGCTACTCCATCATTATGCAGGCCCTGGTCAACCACAGATGCAAATTCACGGATACTAATGTGGGGTGCTTCCAGTTCCTGGGAATCAAGTGAGACATTTTGGGAGGGACAAGCTGGGAAACCCAGGCTTAGGGGGTTGTAGGACAGTACTTGCTGAGTCTGGCTGAGTCTGGCTACCTGGACTTGAGCTGCATCTGCACTGGACCCACATTCTAGCAGGACTATGGCTTGGGTCCATATCACTGGCCTGCAGGCCCGAATCTTGTGGACGCTCTGGCCTGACTCAGACCACTGTGTGTGTGGGTGGCAGGGGAGTGGTCAGAGGCCAGGTTTACAGTGTAGTGTAGACAGACCCAGATTAGCTGCCTCTTCCAAGAAGTTGCAGCATGAAATTAACAAGAACCAAGCCAGGTTCACAGCCGCTTATTCACAACACTATGGGCAGTGGCGAAATTGCCATGAATCCCGTCACCAGTTTCACTTCTGAGCTACTTTCCCCAGAGACCTTCTAACAGAAAGCCATGAACAGCCCCTGAGACAGACAATGGAGCTGGTCACAATCTCCTTTCCTCATTCAGCAGAAAGGAAGTGCTGGGTTTCAGTATTAGAGCAAAACTCCTTTTAATTTTCCAGTAACCACATTAGTGGATCTTCACATATTTCCAGACACACACTGACGCAGCAGCTGCTCACAACAGATGGAGCCCCCTAGCAATATCCAGGGAGAGCATTTGGGTACAGATCCCAACACCCAGCCCAGCAGCAGGGATAGGTTCTGGGGTTCTCACCAGGGCACTGCCTACAGAGCCCTGGGTGATATTAGCCTATAGTTCAGCTCTCTGGCTGCTAGGCATGAAATCCTGGGCCCTCCTGAAGTCAGTGGGCGTTTTTCCAGTGATATCAATGGAGCTGGGATTTCACCCCAGGCATCTGGCAAATGTAATGGCAAGCAGAAGCATCCTGTGTGGGAAAGCCAAATGAATTAGGCCATGAAACAGCTGCAAATCCCAGCAGCTGCAACCCTAATAAGGCACGAGAGGGCCATACGTGTGGGTAAAGGACTCATTTGCAGGACACGCACAAGGCCTCACTCAGTGCATTCCAAGCCGGTGGTGGTGGTGGTGTTGTCACATATGACACACCCAACCTCAGAATAATTGTTTTGTTTTGTGGCTGGGTGCCTCATGCCTATGTCACTTGGAAGGTGGGGTGAGTCATCCTCCGCCCCCATCGCATCCCAGCAAGCGGGAGCTGTAAGACAGGATGCAGGGGTGAAGCCAGAGCCAGGTGGGGCAGAGGGCTAAGGAGATAAACAGCACTGGCAGCAGGAGATGCATGTTCAGGACATTAACCTTCACTAATCAGGAAGTCTATAAAGACAAGAGAGGCGTTTTTGCTTGAGTGCCAGCAGATCAAATACAAGCAGCTGAAGAAGGGGCTAAAATAAACAGTACAGGGAAGGTAGTGGTGTATTTTGGGGATACACTGGCCATGCCAACAGCATAGTTCAAAGCCAAACAACCACCTCCGGCTATTGTGAAGATCATGATGGTGCAATTATAGAAATCAGCAGGCTCTGTTATAACAGCATCTCAGTCATCCCACACCTACCTCCCCACCACCACACACCTCTTTGTGCTTCTGGCTTACTCTGCTGTGTGGACTGAAATAACCCAGTTTGCCAACGACTAGTGCCAGGTTCCCCTCAAGGCAGTGCTGTGCCAGGAGGATCTAGCTGTGGCAACAAACCACTGTTTCACAAGAGCCATAGTGGTTCCCGTCCCCACAACCTTTGTATTATTTTTGGTCAGCTCTGCCCTGTTGCATCAAAGGGATAGTATTTTCAGAGTGCTGGCTGCTGTGACCTTTTCTTGGCTGGTTGGGTAAGAGAGGAATTTCACAACTTGTTAAACTCCTGAGCAGATGACATCTCACTCTTTTCCTATCTAGTCACACTGCTAGGGCCCTGCCAAATTTATGGCTGTGAAAAACATGTCATGGACCATGAAATCTGACCTTTCCACGAAATCTAGCTATTGTAGAGGTGGGGCAGGGCTGGGGACATGCAAGGTGGGGGCTCCTACTCCAGCTGCTTGTCCCCTCTGGGTTGGGGAAGGATGGGACATATTCTTCCCCTGCACAGCAGCTCTGGGAAGGAGATCAAACCCACCTCTTGGAACCTACCCCGCTGCAGGAAGTTGCTGGAGGTGGGTCTGATCTCCTCTATGCTGCTAGGAGCACCCCAGCCAGGGGCTCCTAGCTGCAAGTCCTGGCCAGGCTGAGGAGAGACAGGACTTGCTCTTCCTTGGCATAGCCACGCTTGGAGGGAGATCAGACCCACCTCCAGGTACCTCTTGCAGCTGCAGGAAGCACCAGGACTGGGCAGCAGCCCAAGAGGTATAGAACAGGGCAATTTGAAGAGCTCCAGCCTGTTTTACCTTCCTGGCTTCCATGAAAGTAGATTAGATTTCCCCTCTTTATTATGGTTTGATTGATGTGTAATGGTCACCGCTGCCATTTGTTTGCATACTTCCAGTTAGAAATGAGCAGCCCATTTGCAGCAAGTAATTTCTTCCTATTTTTTTGCCCATTAAGAGAGTTTTGCCTATTTTTCTGTTTGCAAATTGTCCGTGAGTAACTTGTGATTTCCCCCGCAAACACTCAGATAATTTGGCAACCGGTTTTTGGCCTGCAGCTTTACCACAAGCATTGTATCGTGAATACACAATATCCAAAATTCAAGCTTTCATTGGACACCAGGACGGGGGAGGGAAAGGGGAAGATGTCACATACTATTGTCCCGTTCCCTTACTGAATGAACATTTCAGCCTTCTATTGCCAAGGCAAATATTGATTCACTAGAGCATTCCCTGAAGTTAACATAAAGAAAGGAGTAAGATTCATTTTGAAAAGCAGACTTTACCTGGGCTTCTCTGACCCAGATCTTCCCCTGATTTTCATATCAGCTATCTGCCAGTCTCCCCTTGCTTTACACTCTCAGCCTGGCTACCTGTAGGGAATTTTTCTGCAGTAACCTCCCAGCTCTGTTTCTACTAAGCATTTTTTGAGAGTCAGCAAACAGTCCGTTAGCCATTTCTGGCTGGGCAGATTGCCTCTTAATTGCACTCTGAGTGGAGGTTCTCATCGGATGTTCAGCGAAATGTCTGTCTGCCCTGTGACAGCTGTGGGGACGTCACTCTTCCAGGCTCTCTCTCTTGCTCACTCATCTTTCCAGCTCTCTGGCAGTTAACAGGCATCAATGTCTTTCCCCCCCAACCCAGCCAACTTTAAGTCTGGTTTTCAGCCACTCTGTGATGGGGTGTTCACGCAACCCTTGCCCTGAAAGGGTTTAGGCAATAAGGGCTGATTCCATAGGTGCTTTGGGGCTGGAGCACCCACGGGGAAAAAATGATGGATGCTGAGCACCCAGCGGCTGCCCCCCATATCAGCTCCCCCCTGCCCCTCAGGGTTTGCTACCTGCCGGCAGGCCCTGTGGATCAGAACCTCCCCCTCCCTCCACGCGCCTCCCCCTGCCGTGATCAGCTGTTTTGCGGTGTGCAGGAGGCTTTGGGAGGGAGGGGGAAGAGCGAGGGCGTGGTGTTCAGGCGGCAGAGGATGGAACGGGGTGGGAAGCCATCCTAGCACCCCATCACACACACCAAAGTCAATTCATTGGTCTGCTGCTCTGGCCACATGCAGAAGCGAACATGGTGGGGTCTGTAAGGGTGGAGTGACTCCTGATTGGCTGTAAGGCGGTAGGGGCAAGACTGGAATCGGGGGCCTGGGAATGACAGGCTCCTACCTCTTATGGGAATATGTTCTGCCTTCTGTAACTGATGTCTGAGGGAGGACTTAGGTCCCCATCATGGCAGCAGCAGGAGGTAGCTGAGGGGAGGGACAAGGACCAGATACCTCTTTGGGCAGCTAGGGAGTAGGGTCCTCTCAGCCTAGTCCTTAGATCAGCAGGGATTTCTGGGGGGGTGAGGTTTCAAGGACCATCTGTTTCCCCCCACCCGAGAGAGGGGTACTTGTGGGTGGGGGACAAGAGCCCCAGTTACAGGATGAAAGGCTGGAGTTACTGCAAATGGAAAAATCAGCCACAACTGTTCAGACACACTTGGTAGCAGCCCCCGGGATGTCCTGCTGCCTGCCAGTGCTAACAGCTGGATGCCCTCCCGGGGCAGCCTAAGCTCCTGGCAGGATCCGGGAAGTCCTGTTAAAAGAGAAGCAGCAGCTGTTATCGCCAGCCCCAGACATTCACAGAGCATGAGTTGCCCCCCTGCCAAATCGTGAGATTTGAAAATAAATAAATATGTAAAGTTGGGGGGGGTCTTTTGATTTGCCTCTGGGGGTTTTAGCCTGTAGGGGAGGGTAACGTTTTCCAGCTTTTCTCTGCAACCACAAGGCTAGAAATTTCCTTTTCTTTTTTCAAATGAAAACCAAGAGTCTGGTGTAAATCACAGGACTCCAGGAGCTGGTGCCTGAACGGAAAACACCAAACGGCCTATGAATTGACTGCTCCAATGTACCCATGGTGCTATCTCTTGTTTCGCCACACATCCCAATTGCTATTGCTGCCAGGGGCTCCCGATCTCACACACCATTTTATAAGTGTATAGGGCAGTCAGAAGCCCCAGTTCTGCTGGTGGCTGGGGAAGGAGGCAGGTGGTGTGGTATTGACTTTATTACCAGCTGGCCCCCAGGCCTGGATTCTTGGCAAGAGGGCTCAGAGGCAGTGATGTGCTGCCAAAATCTTAACAACGGGTTCCCTCCTCACCCCACGAGGGGGTTGTTGCTCACCCCCGCCCCCTGGGACTCCTGCCCCATCCAACCCCCCCATGTTCCTTGATGCCCTCTCCCAGGACCCCTGCCCCATCCAACCCCGTCCCCTGACTGCCCCCAGAACTAGGCAGGACGGTCTTGTGGGCCACCATAGTGGGTGCCCACCCCACCCCTAAGAGCCAGGGGCACCTGCGGGGGGGGGCGAGGTGGAGAGTCCCAGAGGTGCTTACCTGGGGCAGCTCCCAGGAAGCATCTGGCAGGTCCCTCACATTCAGGTCGAGGATGGCGGAGTTGAGCTGGGGTGGGGAGCGGTTCTCCTGCGCTCCCCGCCCCGGGGTTAGCTGCTGCAGTGCAGGCAGCCCTCTTCGCACCCCCTTCCCCCCCCCCCCCCGGCCGCAGCTCACCTCCGCCTCCCTGGGCCTGCTTCTCAGCCTGCCCCAGCTTCCCGCGCGAACAGCTGATTTGCGGGAAGCCGGGCGGTGGGGGGGCCCCCGCAGGAGAACCGCTCCCCACCCCAGCTCAGCTCCGCCATCCTCGACCTGAGTGTGAGGGACTAAATTTAGCAACCAGCTCCAGCTCACCACTGCTCAGAGGTGAATGCAGACCGGCATGGCCTAATGCTGAAGCAAAGGCTCAGCCCGAGGCAGCTGCTCCAGATTCTGCTGTTTATAACCAGTGCCGGGTTTACAATGGCGCCGTGGACCTGGCCCATGCTCAGAAGGGGCCCGACCTGCTCTCCTTGCCCTGTGCCCTGAGACCCCGCCAGCCCACTGGCTCCCTGCCCACCACTTGCTCCTCTCGGCCTGCCCGCCGGCCGGCCAAGGGCTCCTCTCTGCCCCCTGGCCGGACCCCAGTGCACCTCCGGCTCCGGGCAGTCTCTGCTTCTCCCCACCTGTCTCCCCGGAGCTGAGCCGTCTGGGACTGGTGCAGAAGCCTGGCCAGTTTCGGCCAGTTAGGGAGGGCAGTGGGGGGGCTCGGCTGGGCCCCTCCAGGCAAGTGGGTCCTGACAGAGCCCGGGCGGGGCAGGCCCTGGCCGATCACACCACTTCTGAGGGGCCAGAGCGATTTCCCACCCTGGGACCAGCCCTGGCTGCGACGACAGCTCAGCCCGGCAGACACAGTCGCCTCCCAGCAGGGCCGGTGGGTGGGGCCGGGAGGCAGGGCGCTGAGGAGTGGGTCTCAGGAGGGCCAGGGGTGGGTGCTGGGCTGTGACGGGGTGGGGAAGATCTCTGTGTGTTGGGGCACTAGGGAGTGGGGGTTCTGTGTGGGGTGCTGGGCAGTTGTGGTGTTTTGCAGGGTTCTGTGCGTTTCTGGCAGGGTCTGGGGAGGGGCGCTGGGCATAGCGGGTCCGGGGGGGCTTTGGCCAAAGGGAATCGGTGGGGGGAAGGGTTTCCGGTGTTGGGCAGGGGGGCTGTGTGGCACAGAATGGACCCACCCCCGAGGGGAAGGGGCATGCTGGCAGCACAGGGCCAGGCAGTCCATTGTGCGTCTGGCAACTACCAGTTTGTATAAATAGTTCCCTTGCTATTCCCGACTGGGCTGGGCGGAGCGGGGCCACCCCTGCCATGCCATATTGCCCCTGGCTGGCCCCTCACTCTGGGGACCAACCCCCCCCCCCCCCCCGCACCAGCTCCATTGCCCCTATGGGGGCCCCACAAATAAGTTTGGCGTTGGGCCCACAAAAGGTTAATCCGGCCCTGTTTATAACAATATGCGTCCCTCCATTGGGAGTGAGATAGCAACCATCTGCTCACATCCCGAATGTTAGAGGCGGGACAGGCTGAAAAGCCGCTTGGGAGGCTTTCTTCCCGGGAGGCTTTCTTCCCAGGAGTCTTTCTCCTGAGATGCAAGACAGAGGAAAGTTCATTTTAAGCCAGATAGTGTCTTGGGGCCTCCAGTGATCCCTGCTGCAAAGCACTATCCCCCTCTACTGGGCATCTGTTTCAGTGATGCATCAGTGCAGGGAGCAGATGAAATACATATTCGAGCCAGCTGGTGGGCTATATGCTTGCCAAGAATCCAAGCCAAGGTTTTGATTTATACACAATTCTGTAGGCGCCTGCCCTGCATTCTGCTCAGGACTTCCAATACACTATGCAAAATACAATAGCTAGGACAGCTCATTCCCTTTGAGGCCATCATAGAATCGTAGGAGTGGAAGGGACCTCGAGAGGTCATCTAGTCCAGTCCCTTGCACTCGTGGCAGGACTATATTATCTAGGCCATCACTGACAGGTGTTTGACTAACCTGCTCTTAAAACTTCAAACGATGGAGATCCCACAACCTCCCTAGGCAATTTATTCCAGTGCATAACCACCCTGACAGGTACGAAGTTTTTCCTAATGTCCAACCTAATCCGCCCTTGCTGCAATTTAAGCCCATTGTTTCTTGTCCTATCCTCAGAGGTTAAGGAGAACAATTTTTCTCCCTCCTCCTTGTAACAACCTTTTATGTACTTGAAAACTATTATCATGTCCCCTCTCAGCTTTCTCTTCTCCAGACTAAACAAACCCAATTTTTTCAATCTTTCCTCATAGGTCATGTTTTCTAGACCTTTAATCATTTTTGGGGGGTCATGGATCAGTGTTCATGTCATACTTCCCGGGCCGGGAAAGCTAATGATCCAACCAGCGGACCAAATTCAGTGATGAATCCTGGTCACATGCCACCTCAAGCACGTTGTGCATATTCTAAGAAGAATCATTTTTGTTGCTCTCCTCTGGACTTTCTCCAATTTGTCCACATCTTTCCTGAAATGTGGTGCCCGGAACTGGACAGTACTCCAGTTGAGGCCTAATCAGCACTGAGTAGAGCAGAAGAATTACTTCTTGTAGATATCGATATAGATCCTGTTGTTTGCATTGGTGTTGTAGCCATGTTGGTCCCAGGATATTAAAGAGACAAGATGGGGTAAGATAATAATCTCTTATTTTTATTAAGCCCCCCACAGACCAGGAGCCACCAACTCAAAGCAGCACCAGACCCTGCCAGAACAGATGCAAAACCTGCAGCCATATCTCCACTGATGGGATGATCAGTACTCTCCCAATGCCCCTTTCAGGACCCTTGGCTCCTACATGTAAGCAGTGTCAGCTCCACCCTGACATCTGGTGGTGAGGTGTGGCAAGTTGTGGAAAAGAACTTCAGGGGCCGATGTCATTTGCATAGGCACACCCACCACGCCTAGAATGAGACCATAGCTGCTCAAATGGTCACTTTGGCTGCTGTGGGATCCCCAGCGTCTCTGTTATTGGGGCAGGAAGAATAAATTGTTATTACCCTGATTATGGGAACTGTGCTTGGAACTGTACGTGGCCTTTTGTTATGATGGAGGGATTCACCATCAACTAAGTAGCACTCGCTAGGCAAGGGTCATGGGTTCCAAAACTGTGTGAATAGAGAGAGGCTGGGGACAAGTATTAATACTTGGTGGCATGGGCCCCTTGGTGAGGGCCTTACATGCTAATTGCACTTCCTCCTCTCTCCACTGTGGAATATCAGAGCTAATTTTGATTTCATTAGAAGTCTAGTTATAGGCTGCTGAGCTCACTTTGGGCTGACAGTGCACCAGCACTGGGGCTCCCCTACTACAGCTGAATTCACCTAAGAGCTGAAATCACTGAGTGTTGTGTTAAGTAGTGGGGGAGCCTGAAGATATATTGTGGAGCAGTTTGCGGCACGGCTGGTGAAGCAGTTCAACGCGGAGCAGTGTGTGGATGGCAGGAGCTGCTTGTGGGTCGTGGAGCTGAGCGAAGGAGTTCGTGGGGCGGCTGGCGGAGCGGAGCGCAGCGGAGCGAAGGAGTTCGTGGGGGGGCTGGCGGAGCGGAGCGCAGCGCAGCGCAGCGCAGCGGAGCGAAGGAGTTTGTGGGGCGGCTGGCGGAGCGGAGCGCTGCTATGGAGCTGTGGGGCGGTCAGCTTCAGATCATGGAAGGTGCCTCTTACCCCCGTCCCATTTCCACCCAGGTTGGGAGGTAAAGCTCCGCAGATAAACTTTCGAATTCTGGGGCTGCCCTGACCAGGGACAGAGACTTTTGGGGCATTGGACTTTTGGGACCTTGGGTGATTTGGGGTTGCTGGACTCAAGAACCAAAGGGAAAAGGGCATGCCCCAATTTGCCTGGGGTGGGTTTTTTTTGCTCATGGGTTGTGTTATGAATCCTGTTGGTGGTGTTTCCCCAACATAATGCCACATTGTTTCTCTCTGTTATTAAAAGGCTTTTGCTACACTCAGGCTATGTGCTTGCGAGAGGGGAAGTATTGCCTCTTGGAGGCGCCCAGCGGGGGTGGTATATATTTGTCCCAGGTCACTGGGTGGGGGCTCGAGCCGGTTTGCATTGTGTTATTGGAATGGATCCCCTAGATATTGAACCCGGCCCTTGTTGCTGCCAACTCTGACGGGCAGAAGGGTTACATACATATGCCCGTCACAACATGCGGTGCACACATCCAGTGGGCTAAATGCCCCAATAACTATGTGGGTGAAACAACTGTGCTCTCAGATGAGCTCACTAAGAAAAGTGATAAAAGACCAAACAACCTTATCACATGTGGGCAAACAATTGTCACAAAGCCATCACCCCAAATTTGAGCTCTCAGTCCTCATCCTCAAAGGACTCCTGCAAAGCTCCTTCAAAAGACGAGCCTGGGAGCTTAAATTCGTAACTTTGCTGGACGCTAAAAATCTTGGAGTGAATAAAGACACTGGATTTATGGCTTATTACAACACACTGCAATGCACTAACCTCCACCTTCTTGCCCTATGACTGCAGGGTTGTTAACAGGCCCCTCTGCCTTGAATTGCCTCTCACAATACGTGTTAACTGCTTTTGCAAAAGAACCTGTTCCACCTTGTGTTTAACTGTGATGACTCCTCTACACCAGTGGTTCTCAAAGCCGGTCTGCCTCTTGTTCAGGGAAAGCCCCTGGCACGCCGGACCGGTTTGTCTACCTGCCGCATCCACAGGATCGGCCAAACCTGCGGACACGGCAGGTAAACAAACCGGTCCAGCGCGCCAGGGGCTTTCCCTGAACAAGCGGCAGACCGGCTTTGAGAACCACTGCTCTACACTACTTCAGTATAACTACCTCGCTCAGAGATGTGAAAAATCCACACTCCTGAGTGACGTAGTTATAGCGAGCTTCACCCCCAGTGTAGACAGCGGCTGTGGCGGCAGGGAAGCTGCTCCCGCTGACATAGCTACTGCCTCTCGCAGAGTTATTAACCTGACAGGAGAGGTCTCGCCCGTCTGCTTAGAGCATCTTCACCAGAAGCGCTACCGTGGTGCATCTGCCCTGTCATGCAGATCTGCCCTGTGTACCTTTCCCAGACCTGAAGAAGAGCTGTGCGTGACTCGAAAGCTTGTCTCTGTCACCAACAGCAGTTGATCCAGCAAAAGGTATTACCTTGCCCACCTTGTCTTTCTATAGATATCGATACCCACAGACATCCCTCACCCTTATCCCTTCCCCAACAGCCTGGGGACAAGATGGGCTTTGCTGCCTGGACTTTGAACAACTCTGGGCCCAGGCCAAACGACTTCCATGCCTGAGGCCTGCTGCCCCCTGCAGCGTCAGTTCTCTGCTGAGGCACTATGGCCCAGGGAGAGAAGCGGTCGGTCAGGTAACCAGCCTAACCCTAATGCCTTGAATTCCACCCAGGAGCTTACTGGGAGCCAGTGCAGACTGCAGAGCGCTAGCGTAATGGGATCCCGAAGCAACCTGCTGTTTAGTGAGTGGAGCCCATGACAGCAATCTAACCTCCTGGCAACAAGGGCACAGATGACTGGGGCCAGCCCTGTCTGAGAGAGGACAGATCTCTCAGGCACATATGCAATGAAGCCCGCATGGCCACAGCTGCTACCTGGGCAGCCAGGCTCTAGCATGCCCACGCTGCACTGCCGTTCTGCAAAGGGCAGCTGCACTCTCTTCTCAGTGCCTGTGGGGGAAGGGCGGTTGCCACCACAAATTCTGCCAGCTCTCCCAGCTGATTCCCCGCCACACTCAATCTCATCCCAGTCCTGCCGGCATTGAGGCTCAGCTGATTGGGCCTCACCCATGCCCCGAAATTCAATCTGGCTAAAGGTTTCGAATCACGCCCACCCCTGCGTCAATCACGGACCTACTTGTTCCAATCGCCCGTCCTGCTCAGATGTGGCACCGTCAGGACAGGATAAAGGACTGCCAATGCTTCCTGACAGGATAGGGCCCGATTCTCAGCAGGGCTGATCACCCAGAGCTTCCATTGACTTCAGTTGCAGTCGTGGGTGCTCAGCATGTCTGAAAATCAGGCCCCAAGGGTCAGATCCCCAAGGGTACTTCAGCGCCTAACTCCCATTGATTTCAGTGGAGAGAGGTGCTGAAATATCTTTGACGATCTGTGCCCACGTAACTGCCTGATCCAATGCCCTAAGAATCAGTGGGGAGCTCTCTATTGATTTTAATGGACATTGCATTGTGCCTTGGAAGAATTGAGTGTAAACAATCTAGGGGAAGTCTTTGCACATTGTATTCTCCAGCATATTCAGTGTTGGACTAAAACAAGCAGGAAGCCTGTCGCAAACTATATTCTTGCAGAAGCTACATCAACCATGATAGGGTACAACTCGATGGCAGTCGAAATAATTAAAGACTTTCAATTTCTGCTGATGAACAAATGCCAAGCTAATGTTGGATGGATTGCATAGTTCCCATGGGATGATTCCAAGAACTAAATTTGTCATAAGCTGGCCAGAACCACCAAGTGAACTTTTAAACTATAATGAATGGAGAAAGGGTCTGATTTTCATATTAGCTATCAGACCCAATACAATCATTTGAAACCACCACCATTTCAAGTAGCTGACACATCCAAAGATTTATCTTAAGAAAATATTTGTATGGCAGAGGAGTGTCACAGATCTGGTCTTGGGAAATAGATTTTCCTTGTAGTTTATGAGTAAATTGCTGACGGAAAAAACCTAAGAGCCAGATCCACATCTCAAATAAGTTGGCGTTGATTTTAGTAAAGCTATACCAATTGGGGGTCTGGCCTCAGGGTTTTATTTTTGGAAAGGTGAGATACAGCTTTTAAATTTTTTATTTTTTTTATTGCAAACTACGTATATTGGACCAATACAGCTTCTTGTTTTAAAACTAAAACATTCCTTTGCTGAATGAGCTCTACACTATGTTGGCCTTTTTGGTAGACAACTGTTCATCACTACCATTTAATTCCTCCAACTTTCAATTGAATCTAGATGGCAGCCGTCAACCCCAGGGTAGGCCTCCACTGCCATCTCCAGGCACTGACATACCCTTGTTCTCTTTGATCTGGCTGCCTCAGGTACTGGAGCAGTGAAGGCATGGCAGCTTGGGCTGAAGCACTTGGTGCCATGGCTTCATTCCTCTGGTACCTGAACTTGGGTCTGTCTCTCAAGCTGCAATCACACCCGGTGCCAGCAGCATAGACGTCCCATCAGACACAGGAAGTATTGAGTGAGTGAATTCAACTAAGAGCAGTCACTGTCATTAGGCTTCTACCAGTGAATATTGACTGCAATGGGAATCGTGCATCCCAAGCTAAAAGCTGAGATTCCAAACGGGTAGCAGAACCAGTTACCTGACAGTGCTGGAGGCTAGCGCTGGGTTAGGGCAAAAGAGGCTTTTAAATGAAATTGTGTTAACAGATGGGCTGGATCCTCAGCTTGTGTAATTTGGTGTAGCTCCATTGAAGTCTGTGGAGCGACACTGATTCACACCAGATAAGGATCTGGCCCATTTATTCTTCATGTTGAAGTCTGGAAGCCACTGTATGCCCTTGATTAATCACTCTCTTAGCCCTAATTTTCCCCTATTATCATTAGCCCTATGCTTTTCTGATCCTTGTCAAGTCCCTGCTGCAGTTTCTAACTGCAGCTTCCTTGGTCCTTGCCTGGCAAGTTCTGATCTCACTTAGACTGGTGTAATTCCTCCAGTTGCTGTGCCATTCCGGAGCGACACCGGCATATATGAGATCAGAATCAGGCTCACTGTCCCTGTCTTGCTCTATTCAAGATGGGCCAGCAACAGAATCCCTGCGCCAAGCCTCTGAAGTTAAGGGTGGGGAAGTTCATGTCTAAACATTGCAGCTGGTGCTTATCTCTGTAGCGGGATGGATCCCAAGCAGCCCTGAGCCTTGGGGAGTTCAATTCTGGATGCAAACTTGGCAGCTCAGTCTCTTCCTTCCAGCTGGCCAGCTGAACAGTCTGCAGGGGAGCTGTGGGGACCCAAGAAATGAAACTCCCCAGCCCATGTCGCATTTAGCTGTGATTGCATCCTTGAAGCTCTTAAGAGTGAGCATATCTGAGGGAAGTATTTCAAATGCAATGTTTTCCCAGTGCAAAGGGGCCTGTTTTCAAACTCAGAATTTTTTGTGGGAAAAAAAAATTAATTTCTCATTTTTTGCTGACAAATCTGGAAAATTTTAGGGGTTTTTTTTGTGTTTTCCTCTCCCCCCCTTCCTTCAGTGGCAAAATGGACAATAATAATAATGTCTAGCTCTTACATAGTACTTTTCAGCAGTAGATCTCAAAGCACTTCACAAGCCCTAGAGACATAAGGTGGGTGAGGCAAACTTTTATTGGACCAACTTCTGTAGGGGAGAAAGAGACAAGCTTTTGAGCTTCCACAGAGCTCTCCTTCAGGTCACACTCTTTAGTACATTTATCCTCACAACCCCTCCTCTGAAGTGGGCAGTGTTATTACCCCATTGTACGGATGGGGAAACTGAGGCAGAGAGCAGCTCAGTGATTCGCCCAAGGTTATTCCCTGTGGCAAAGCAGGGAACTGAACCCAGGTCTCCCATGTCCTATGCCAGTATCCTAATAAGAAAAGGGAAAACCACAGAAATTGTCGGTAATGTTCACAAAAAATTTGGAATGAACAGAAATTGGTTCCTTTCAAAAACCTGTGGAATGCAAACGACTGGGATTTTTGGTGGCCTTTTCCTTCCTCTAATGCCACACCTTCTGGTGAACTGAACATATTCTTACAGCCAACAAATGCCA
The DNA here is from genome assembly GCF_965152235.1 of Eretmochelys imbricata. Taxonomy (NCBI): domain Eukaryota; kingdom Metazoa; phylum Chordata; order Testudines; family Cheloniidae; genus Eretmochelys; species Eretmochelys imbricata. The sequence continues at coordinate 125,839,254 of NC_135577.1, read as the reverse complement.
GACACATTAGTAGATCGTAAAGTTAATTTTTTCCAGTACATCATTTACCACATGGCGGGGGGCAACCTGCCGAGATGAACACTGACTAAAATGCCCCTCTAGCCTCCTGTTTGTTTATGAAGGTCACTGCTGCTGTGACCTCATTACTCACTTTCCCGGTAGGTTCTTCAGAGTGTGCGTTGAAGAGGAAGGTCCCTTGGAGAAAGGGGTGGATTTTAGCACTTAAGAAACCACAGATCTGTCACCTCTGCCTGCCAGGAAACTGAGGGTTCCTCATCCCCTGTGCAAAATTCACATACGGCTGCCTGCCCCAAAGGATAAAAGTGTATGTCTCTGAGACCGAAAAAAACTAAGCCAGAACTGCAAGGATGAATCTGATTTGAGGCTAGTCAGAGCAATAAATCTGTCCATTGACCATAGTGATTGTTCTGCACTCTGTCCATGAGCAGGGCCAGATCTGTTATTCTCCCCCACATTGGAGCTCGTTAGTGCAATCGTCTCGTCTCATTAAAACACATCATGACCTAGGTTTCAAAATAGTTTTCCTTTTTTGACGTTTGGGTTTTTCCACAATTTTCCCCCTGGAGAAAGACTTGAATTTTTTTATTTTTTGGCAGGGGAGGGAGGTATGATTTATATTTTTAAGCAAGAGGGAAGAACAGCAAAACCAAAAAAGTTCTGCTTGAAGGCTGAGGAGCAAGGGGGAGATACTTAGCTGGTTTACACCAGTCACCCAAGGAAATGGCCAGGCCATCTGGTCTTAAATGTGTTCTAGTAGCATCACACAGAGAGAATTCCTAACTTTACACATAGGAGTGTTACGTATTTATTACAATGGTGTCATTGACCAGGGTGTTAGTTTTCCTAGGATACCTCACAAGGCTTATTCTGTACAGATAGCATTGCAGTAATGTGCAGGGTGTGAATGCAGGGGGGCCTAGGGTCACAGGTGGCTCGGTTCAACAGCGGTCCCATAGCAGTAGTGGGGGCCTACCTTGGGAGAGGCAGGTAAATGGGGAGGGAGCAGGGTGCCTGAATCCATACTGGGCCCCCAGGGATCTGTACAGGGCCCAGTCCTATTTAACATATGCATAAATGATCTGGAAAAAGGGGTAAACGGTGAGATGGCAAAATTTGCAGATGGTACAAAACTACTCAAGACAGTTAAGTCCCAGGCAGACTGCAAGGAGTTACAAAAGGATCTCACCAAACTGGGGGACTGGGCAACAAAATGGCAGATGAAATTTAATGTGGATAAATGCAAAGTAATGCACATTGGAAAACATAATCCCAACCGTACATATACAATGATGGGGTCTAAATTAGCAGTTACCACTCAAGAAAGAGATCTTGGAGTCATTGTGGGTAGTTCTCTGAAATCATCCACTCAATGTGCAGTGGCTGTCAAAAAAAAGCGAACAGAATGTTGGGAGTCATCAAGAAAGGGATCGATAATAAGACAGAAAATATCATCTTGCCTCTCTATAAATCCATGGTACATCCACATCTTGAATACTGTGTGCAGATGTGGTCACCCCATCTCAAAAAAGATATATTGGATTTGGAAAAGGTTCAGAAAAGGGCAACAAAAATGATTAGGGATATGGAACAGCTTCTGTATGAGGAGAGATTAATAAAACTGGGACTTTTCAGGTTGGAAAAGAGGCAACTAAGGGGGGATATGATTGAGGTCTATAAAATCATGACTGGTGTAGAGAAAGTAAATAAGGAAGTGTTATTTACTCCTACTCATAATACAAGAACAAGTGGCCACCAAACGAAATGAATAGGTAGCAGGTTTAAAACAAACACAAGAAAGTATTTTTTCATGCAACGCACTATCAACCTCTGGAACTCCTTCCCAGAGGGTGTTGTGAAGGCCAGTACTATAATGGGGTTCAAAAGGAAGCTAGATAAATTCATGGAAGATAGGTACATCAATGGCTATTAGCCAGGATGGGCAGGAATGGTGTCCCTAGCCTCGGTTTTCCAGAAGCTGGGATTGGGTGACAGGGCATAGATCACTGATGATAACCTGTCTGTTCATTCCCTTTGGGGCACCTGCCATTGGCCACTGTCGGAAGACAGATACGGGCTTGATGGACCTTTGGTCTGACCCAGTATGGCCGTTCTTATGAAGGATTAAGGGCAGTGGAGGGCTCGTGGGATTGGGGAGCAAGTGCTCAGCACGGTCAAGGTGGGAGAGCTGGAATGTCAGGGGCAAGAGGCAGGGGTAAGCAAAGAACAACAAGGGAGGGAGAGGCAGGGGAAAGCTGAAGAGGAGGTGGGGCTGGGAGAAGGATGAAGGTGAGAGGACGCAGCAGCGAGCCCAGCCAGCTGGCAGCCTGGTGCACGCTGCAGTGATTGAGAGGAGAGGAGGTAGGTTAAAAAGTGGCGATGGGCCTGGCTCCACCAAGTCCATGAGGCGCTGGTCCATAGCACCACACCATACCTGGCATTCACAAGCTAGCCGCCGAACAGAGATAGATACCACCAGGGGACCATGGTTCACCATCAAACAGTTTTGTGAACAAGGACGTATCACCTAGAAAATAACTCCCAGCTACGGTCACTTCCTCACGTCAGCCTGAGCCAGAGGACTCACCAAACCAGGGCAGCTCCAATGCTGACCAGAGGAAGTAGAGTGAAAGCCACATGGTAGTTGACTAACCTCAGCTATGAGCTGTTTCTGTTTCTCAGGGAGATTGAGGGTCTCTGAGGGCAGGATGGGTGACCCAGCTGGCTGTCTTTCCAAGCTCTCCCTTAAAGCTCAACCAGGGAGTCATGTAAGTGGCCTCCCTGTTACAAGTGGAATGTATTATCAAGGCATAATGAGTCATCATCACTTAACTACAGACCTTGATTCACTACACATCAGCTGAAAGAGCATCTGTTTCCCCAAAAGATAGGCCTGAACCAAAACCTGGGATCCTAGCATCTCTAAACTTCGGATCTACTTCTGGGTCAGAACTCTGAGATTCATCAGGCCCATCTCCAGTCTCCAGAACTGGTACTGTTAAGGAAAAGTTAGCACATATGACTCCATTTTGGTTTGGGGCCCACCATTGTCTAAAAGCAAGCACATCATGCAGCAGGAGGAGTGTTCCTTATATACTGCATTCCTGTGAAAATCCTCCCCTTTGTCTCCAGCCTGCCTTGACTCCCGGTATCTTTTCTTTGTCTGTCCCTAACTCCCTATCTCCTGGCCTTTGATGTGAGGCCTCCCATCCTGATAATAAAAGTTACTGATGCACTGCTTTAGGACCATGCTGTGGAATTAACATACTAGTTTAGCACAAGGAATGCACCAAGCAGGGATAGGTGGTAGATAAGAAAAGGGTTTGTTTGTTGGCTAACGTTTCCGATGCACGATGCACGAGGGCAACATGCTTTGCTAAGAGGTATATAACCTTTGTATAATCTGTATTCGGGGTCCCCTCCTGACTAGCAGGGGGGCACCACACTCGAGCGTAATAAACTTAGTGTTTTTTGGGAACTCTGCAGTTGTGGACTTTGTTCATGTGCCTCAGCCTAGATTCGAACTGTGCATGACCTATCAGGTATAATTCGTAACAGTTTGTGTGCGTGACCTGTGAGGTATAATTCGCAGCATTTGTGTGCGTGTCCTATCAGGTATAATTCGCAGCAGCTTTATGCGTGTCCTATCAGGTATAATTCGTAACAGTACAATTTACCTCTGGCTGCCACATCCATAAAACCACCAAATATCCTCACAGCGACCCTGAGCAGTGACGTTGAACCCAAAACATGTGTAACCTGTGCCAGGGCCCCTTGGGGCCCTCCCACACAGAGTGTAGAGAGACAGTGAGGTGCCCTGGTCACAGCATGCTGCACTGTGGCTATACCCAGCTAGCTGTCCCCTGGGGTCTGTTGCCACGTGGCATAAGTTTGAGAACCTTGTAAGTTGCAAACTCAGCCAAGGACAGGGCTGGGCAGAGAATCAGGGATATGTAAGTAGCTTCCCCCAAAGCCTGTCTTATGTCCCTAAAATCTCATGCTTCAGGGCTTTAGCCAGAGGTCACGAAGGGATTTCCCCACCCCCCACTGTGTTTTTTTGTGGGTAGAGGTTTGGGAGCAGGAGGGTGTTGTCTCTCTCCTTGATTTTAGCAAGGATTTGACACAATGCCACATGGTTTTCTCATAAGCAAACTAGGGAAATGTGGTCTAGATGAAATTACTATAAAGCGCGTGCACCACTGGCTGAAAAACTGTACTCAAAGAGTAATTCTCAACGGTTCGCCGTCCCACTGGGAGGGTGTATTTAATGGGGTCCCACATGGGTCTGTCCCGGGTCCAGTACTACTCAACGGTTTTATTAATGATTTGGATAATGGTGCGGGGAGTGTGCTTGTGAAATTTCGGGATGACACCAAGCTGGGAGGAGTCACAAGCACTTTGGAGGACAGGCTGAAAATTCAGAATGACTTTGATAAATTGGAGAATTGGTCTGCAATCAACGAGATGAAATTCAATAAAGACAAGAGCAAAGTATTTCACTTAGGAAGGGGAAAAAAAATCAAAGGCAGGGTTACAACATGGGGAATAACAGGCTTGGGGAGGTACTGCTGAAAAGGATCTGGGGGGTATAGTGGATCACAAATTGAATATGAGCCAACAATGTGGTGCATCTTGTTCTTTTACCCTATTGACACAGATCAGAAGCTCTTTTGCTCTCCCCATGTAAACAGCATTTTACCATGTTAACACAGGCCTCAACGGGGTCTGGGCCAGACCTAAGCTAAACAATGCTTTCCTCGGCCCTCCCTGGACCACAACTTGCATCCCTCTTAATGCTGGGGAGACAAGGGGGACTCCTTCCCACCTCCACTTAAGCACCAGCCAGGGCCTCCTAAACAAGTGCAGGGGCCAGACTATCGAACATGACCAGAACAAGTTTATTAACAGCCCATCCAGCCCCCATCAAATACAGGCTCTGCAAACTCCCTGCTCTACACAGGTGCCACTACGTGGCAGAACAACACAGAGCATCACAACCAGGTTCCAAAGCTCCTGGACCAAGCAGGGCTGGACACTCAGCTGTCTCTTGTCCCTAAAAGCAGCCACCATCTCTGCAGCTCAGCTCTTAGGTCACTCTCAGGGCAGTTGGAGGAAACTTATACAGCAATCATCCAACGAGCATGAGTAAGTTGTGGATGAAACAAAATAAAACTGACTTTGGCGTTCATCTTTGCCAGCTTCTTAACTGGGAAACTGAACAATAATCCCCAAGGTTAAAAACATGTAGCCCATAGGGTAAGCTTGCCCATTATATTCACTGGGCCCATTATATTTACTGGCTTGCCTTTATGATATTTAGTTGCTTCTGTTATATTCGTTGTAACGCTAGAACCCTACAGGCCTGTATCCTGTAAGATATTAGCTGGAGTATAGGTTAGCATAAGCGGGTTAAGAAGGCCATAACCCTTGACACAGATCAATGGTCACCTTTAGATTTCGGGAACTAAGGAGAGCTGGCTCGATGGTAGGAGTTAGAATGTTCCAGTCAGTGTGACCGCAAGGGACATGGAAGTAATAACCACAAATCCGCTTAAGCGAGGGGTGATGGGTAGTATCATGTGCTGAAGTAGCAGTCAGGTGTATCAGTATGTTCACCTATAGACTAAGTACACCTCAGTATTACATTGGTGAAAAGGCTAAATATGGGCATAGAGGATTGAGCATGAGGAGATGATGCTCTGGCCCTATAACAGGGCAGTCACCATGTGGTCTGGGTCTGGGTCTGTTCTTTCCTGGGCTTCTTCCATTGCTGTCTGTTTCTCTACTGCTTGGCCCTTCAAACTCATTGAGGAACTTGGACCATTGGACACTGTGGCATGCCAGAGACAAGGCTGATCCCTTTGTCTCCTATCATAAGGTCTTCAACTAAGGGTGTGAGTGTGCAATTCTAAGAGCTTATGCATAGAATGCTACCACAGATTACCCTATCATTGAATCATAAAATCATAGAATATCAGGATTGGAAGGAACCTCAGGAGGTCAACTAGTCCAACCCCCTGCTCAAAGCAGGACCTAATCCCCAGCTAAATCATCCCAGCCAGGGCTTTGTCAAGCCTAACCTTAAAAACCTCAAAGGAAGGAGATTCCACCATCTCCCTAGGTAACCCATTCCTGTGCTTTACCACCCTCCTAGTGAAAAGGTTTTTCCTAATATCCAACCTAAACTTCCCCCACTGCAACTTGAGACCATTACTCCTTGTTCTGTCATCTGGTACCACTGAGAACAGTATAGATCCATCCTCTTTGGAACCCCCTTTCAGGTAGTTGAAAGCAGCTATCAAATCCCCCTTATTCTTCTCTTCTGCAGACTAAATAAGCCCAGTTCCCTCAGTCTCTCCTCATAAATCATGTGTTCCAGCCCCCTAATCATTTTTGTTGCCCTCCGCTGGACTCTTTCCAATTTTTTTCCATGTCCTTCTTATAGTATAGGGCCCAAAACTGGACACAGTACTCCAGATGAGGCCTCAGCTATGCAGAATAGAGGGGAAAGATCACGTCCCTCGATCTGCTGGCAATGCTCCTACTTATACAGCCCAAAATGCCATTAGCCTTCTTGCCAACAAGGGCACACTGTTGACTCATATCCACTGTTGACTCATATCCCCTGAACCTGTATTATCTCTATCTTGTTATGTGGCTTGGGTCTATTCTAGCTTTATCCATTATTGTACTAAAGGTATTTAAGGTTTTACTTTGCCCTCAGTGTGAGTGTTCCTGTCATCTACCCCAAGACTCCCCGCAAGATATTGAACTCCATAGTGTGAATTCTGGGTAGCCTGATCCTGGGGGAAGAACCATAACACAGTCAGATCAATTGGCCGTTAAGCTAAACATTAGCAACCTTAAAAAGGGTTAGACAACAAACAAAAATCACCAAAGGAAAAGAGAGCAGATGCATTTTCCTGTTTCTGTACAAGGCACTTTGGGATGCTTGGATGGGATGGCCTACATTATCAACCTAGGCCAGCAAATGAAAGAAAGACCAGCTGATACCAGTCAATGGGCTAGAGCTTCTCACCTCTGGCCATTGCGGTGCAGTCATGGCGAGGACAGAAATAAAAAACAGTTTCTTTCCCCTGACGGACCTGTGTGGTTCTGTGGATATTAACCCTCCCTACCCCCTCACAAGTCCTCTGTCACTACAAGTTGATTTTCAAATCTACTGTGTCAATAGTCCCTTCCCAAGAACACTGATTTCCAACCTTGTGCTTGCTTTGCCGGTTTGGTGATAGCAATTGATGGCATGGGAACAATATTGCCAGAGATTATGTTTGTTACCTGTGTACTCACTGCAGCACCTCCTTCGGGCCGTGTCTGGGGTTTAGCTCTGCCAGGTGGATGCGGTTGTACTCCATCATTCTCTTGTGTCTTGCTCACTCAGGCCTCAACTGCTCCTGCTTCGTCGCTTGGCTCTCCGGCCAGGTCACTGTAGTTTTCCCCTCCCGGGGGGGTGCATGGATCAGTCTCTCAGGACCCCACTGTCCCAGGCAGTCTTCCCATTCACTGCCCCCTCAACAGTATCCCTTCTCCAATTTTCTGTAGTATGTGGCTGATGAATCTTGCCCACATGCTCAGGGTTTAGCTGATCGCCATATTTGGGGTTGGGAAGGAATTTTCCTCCATGGCAGATGGGAAGAGGCCCTGGAGGTTTCTCGCCTTCCTCTGTAGCATGGGGCACGGGTCACTTACTGGAGGATTCTCTGCTCCTTGAAGTCTTTAAACTACAATTTGAGGACTTCAATAGCACAGATATAGGTGTGAGGGTTTTTTTGCAGGAGTGGTGGGTGAAATTCTGAGGCCTGCGTCATGCAGGAGGTCAGACTAGATGATCATAATGGTCCCTTCTGACCTAAATATCTATGAATCTATGAAATTTTTCCTAATGTCCAACCTAAACCTCCCTTGCTGCTATTTAAGCCCACTGCTTCTTGTCCTATCCTCAGAGGTTAAGAAGAACAATTTTTTTCCTCCTACTTGTAACAACCTTTCATGTACTTGAAAACTGTTATCATGTCCCCTCTCAGTCTTCTCTTCTCCAGACTAAACAAATCAATTTTTTTCAATCTTCCCTCATAGGTCATGTTTTCTAGACCTTTAATCATTTTTGTTGCTCTTCTGTGGACTTTCTCCAATTTGTCCACATCTTTCCTGAAATGTGGCACCCAGAACTGGACACACTATTCCAGTTGAGGCCTAATCAGCGCGGAGTAGAGCGGAAGAATTACTTCTCATGTCTTGCTTACAAAACTCCTGCTAATATATCCCAGAATGATGTTTGCTTTTTTTGCAAGATTATTGACTCATATTTAGCTTTTGATCCTCTGTGACCCCCAGATCCTTTTCCGCAGTACTCCTTCCTAGGCAGTCATTTCCCATTTTGTATGTGTGCAACTGGTTGTTCCTTCCTAAGTGGAGTACTTTGCATTTGTACTTATTGAATTTCACCCTATTTGCTTCAGACTCTTTCTCCAGTTTGTCCAGATCATTTTGAATTTTAATCCTATTCTCCAAAGCACTTGCAACCCCTCCCAGCTTGGTACTGTCCGCAAACTTTATAAGTGTACTCTCTATGGCTTTATCTAAATCACTGATGAAGATATGGAACAGAACCGGACCCAGAACTGATCCCTGCGGGACTCCACTCATTATGCCCTTCCAGCTTGACTGTGAACCACTGATAACTACTCTCTGGGAATGGTTTTCCAACCAGTTCTGCACCCACCTTGTAGTAATTCCATCCAGGTTGTATTTTCCTAGTTTGTTTATGAGACGGTCATGCGAGACAGTATCAAAAGCCTTCCTAGAGTCAAGATATACCATATCTACCACTTCCCCCCTATCCACACGTCTTGCTACCCTGTCAAAGAAAGCTATCAGGTTGGTTTGACACGATTTGTTCTTGTGAGGGAAGGTGGTCTCCAAGAGCCAACTGGGATCAGAGTGCAGTGCTACAGTAAACCAGCAGGGGGAGTCTGAACTCAAAGGAGGACATAAAATAGCTTACATTCCCTCCACTGAGGCTGAACCAGCAGGTCTAACTCACCGGAAATGTCCAGCCCGTTTACGAGAGAAAAGATGAAAATGCACACGAAGAGGTGATCAGTAGCACTCCAAGCTTCCCTCTTTCCACAAGGCCAAACCAGCCACCGTATGCCAGAGTAAAGGAAGCCTGGGGCTGCTGATGCTTTCCATGCCTATCCAACCAATGTCTCCTGGAAAGCTCTTTAAACATGGAGAGCACAATGCAAGTGCTAATTATTATCACTCCTTCCTGGAACAAGTGCCTCTGGAACTGCTGTCCCCTGCCTGTCTCTGGAAAAGAAATCCCCACCGAATTGTACAAGCAAGCGGAGGCCTTTTCAAATGCCTAACAAATGGGCTCAACATGGTGTTTGATCCCAGAGACTCAAACAGACCAGTCAGCTGCTGGGGAGACTTTGTTAGCTAGTTTTGCCAAGTAAATTGGTTTTCATTTTATGAGACTCATGTCGTTCCTTTTGTACATTATGTATTGTATCCTCCGACTCTCACCTTCATCTCAATTCAAATACACAAAGGAATGTGTGAAAGTTGGATGAAAGTTACCAGCTTTATGATGTCCCAGTAAACTGGATGAAAGTTACCAGCTTTATTATGTCCCAGTAAACTGCACACAGTCAAAAAAAGAAAAAAGTGTTCAGTGAAAAGACCGGAAAGGTCAATACCACGTGTCTCAGGTGCACATAACATCGAGTCACCATGCCCTACACATGCAATTCTCAAACACAACGTCCTGGGAAATACAGATCTGCGGCTTAAACAGATGAAATGACACTTTAATACTCAATGTCCGAGAAGGAAATGGATATAATTGATGCTCACTGTAGTTGTGCTTCATTTAACTTAAATGCATCAATACACACAGTCACACAAAGATCATTGGCCTCATTCCAGTCCCTTGACACATACCGTGCACTGAAAAGGACTTCTGTTTTGAAGCACGACATGGATTCATTCTGTATCTTAATGCTATTCCACTGCAATGTAAGCCCAGGAATAGCAGAACTTGAGCTAGCCGATGCTGGGTTTGTTAAAAGCTTGAGCATCTCCACTCATTTGTAACCCCGGTTAGGAATTCTTGAACCCTGGGTCTCAACCTTGGGCTCCTGCGTCTTCCCTGTATTATGTGTGCCCAAGTCCAACCACCCATATCTCAGAATTCCTAGCATCCTCCGCAAATGTGGGGCCGTTCTACCCCTTTGTTCAGGGTGCAGTGTGGGAAAACTTGATCGTCCACCAAACTTGACTGTCCAGAGAACAAAGAAAGTTGGCTTGTGTGATACTTTTGGCAGACTCCCAGAGCACGCATCGAGTGGGGCTGTGTCTATGTTGCAAAGCAATACGGCTTGAACCCTGGGTCCCGACTTGACTCAGGCTCAGACCCTGCATCCCTGTGGAGTCCTGGGACTCTGGGTCCAAGCCTTGGACTAGCGTGATTTGTGTTTAGACAGAAGGGGCGTTAGCCTTGAGCCTGAGTCTGAACCCTGGGCTTACACTGCAGTGTAGACATACCCTAAGGATTCAAGACCTCTTCCTACAAACACAGTGTTTTTTTTCCCACTCAAAACCACCTGAATGGATTAGGTTTGTCGATCATTTTTTCCCTCTTGCTACTGTGTCCATCGATTATCCTTCCCCGGGATTGCTTCGGACCCAAAGCAAATACATCCGTGTAACCCAGAGCCCTTTTCTCAGCTGATGAAGAGAACTGTGGGCATTCTGATGATAACCAAACACTGCAGCAGTATACCTCAGACATCTGATGAGTTCTCTCCTGTATGCATGGATCGGTCTGGTCTTATGTTTTCTTCTGGTGTCGGAAAATTCAGTAAAGCTTCTCAGCTAAAAATCCCAGACTAAACCTGAATAATCCAACATGTTTTAGGACCCGATACTGTGCTCCTCACTCAGGCAAAACTGCTACTGACTTCAATGGGTCTACTCAGGGCTCTGATCCAGCAAACCCTTCTGCACATGGTTAGCTTTACTTGGGTGAATAGTCCCACTGCACGGCTACTCACCCGAGCAAAGTTATTCATAGATTTTAGGGCTTTCATTCAGACTGATCCCCTGCATAACACAGGCCATTGCATTCCACACAGTGATTTCCGAACCAAGCCAATAACTTCAGAACAAGCCATCCAATCTCGATTTAACATTTAACACATGGACATTTCCTGGATCTGGCTCAAAATGAATAGTGCCAGCCTAAGACCTTAGTATTTAGATTTGATTTGGTGTAGATAAAAGACAGCAACATACCTGTACTGGGGCATTTACTGTCATGTCAACTTTTCCCTGCTCACACACAAAGGCTGCATTGCTATTAAACGTGCATTAGACAAAGAGGGGGATATTAATAGTCTTCATTCCCTTTGGCTCCATTTAAAGATTTCTGGCATAGACACCTTAATAATCCCTTGCTTCTTTTTCTCCAAGAGCTGTGAACAGTGGATGGAATTTCCCTTAGTGGTTGTGCCTATGAACCAAAAGTGAAGTTCACGACAGCAAAGAGAGCCTAAACTGGGCATCATTTAAAGCCTCCATCAGCCTGTGGGTCTTGAGCAGCGTATAGGGCCTTGTTCGGGGGGCAGTGAAGGGTCCACTCCTGCTCCCACTAACGTCAACAGTAAAACTCACTTAGATTTCAACAGGATCAGGCCCAACGCGACAATTACTGGAGTGTAACTCGGTGTAGAGTGGCTAATGCCAGCAAGCTCTCCCTGCTGCTAGCAGAGAACTCCACGTGTGTTCATGACCAGCGATTCAGCTGTTAGCACAATCATCTGCCTTTCAAAGCCTCCCTCCCTGTGCGCTCCTTCCAAGGGGGACGTTGCAGGTGAGAGCAGCGGGCTGCAGCGAGCACAAAGGTCTAGTTTGTGGGTTCAATTCTCACGGGGCCGTTCGCATTTTAAAAACGATCCCTCCCCACCCGCCTTCCACACAAGGGCGGCCTGTAGTGCCAGGAACAAAGGTGAGGCTCTCGCACTCCTACCTGGTAACAGCATCCCTGCCACGCAGCCAAATTACAGAGGGAACAGTCAGGAAGAGCAGGGATATCTGAACACCCTTCCCTTGGCACAAACTCCATTTCAGATCAGCAGGTCCTCTGACAAGTAAGCATTCAGTGGGCCGAGAGAGAGATCACACCTTCCGGTGAGCACTCTTACACTAATGAATAGGGCCCTACCAAATTCAAGGCCATGAAAAACGTGAAATCTGGTCTCCTCCCACAAAATCTGGTCTTTTGTGTGCTTTTACCCAATACGACACATATTTCCTGGGGCAGACAGCGTTTCTCAAATTGGGGGTCCTGACCGAAAGGGCGTTGCAGGGGGGTCACAAGGTTATTTTAGGGGGGTCACGCTATTGCCACCCTTGCTTCTGCACTGCCTGCAGAGCTGGGCGGCTGCAGAGCAGCGGCTGCTGGCCGGGTGCCCAGCTCTGAAGGCAGCGTTGCCACCAGCAGCAGCCCAGAAGTAAGGGTGGCCGTACCCCCAAATCCCCCTACAATAACCTTGCGACCCGCCCCCGCCCCCAACTCCTTTTTGGGTCAGGACCCCTGCAATTACAACACCAGGAAATTTCAGATCTAAATAGCTGAACTCATGACATTTATGATTTTTAAAATACCACGGCTGTGAAATTGACCAAAATGGAGGGTGACTTTGGTAGGGCCTTACTAATGAAACACACCGGGCCAGATCCTCGATTGTCAGTCATCACACCGAAGCCAATGGTGCTCCGCAGACCCTGGGTATAGGTTATAAAAAATTCCAAACGAAAGCACACCCCTGCGCACGCTTCTCCTCCTGGGGATAGGATGAGAGAGCAAAGAGCATGTCCCAGATGTTGGTCATGTTGCTTCAGTCACTACTAGAAGGCGCTCAGCTACTAGTGAAGAGCGTGGCATCAGAACCTCTGTAGACTAGAACGGATCGACACCAGCTGAGGATCCAGTTCACTTTGTTCCCTTTATTTCCCTTGGGAATAGTTCACAGCACTACAGGCTCCTGCTCTTTTTATATTAGGTATAGGCTGTCAAGCGTTTAAAAAAATTAAATCGCACTGTTAAACAATAATAGAATACAATTTGTTTAAATATTTTTGGATGTTTTCTACATTTTCAAGGGACATCTATCTAGAACCGGACATCGGCAATACCAGGAGTGATGAGCTGGAGTGCTGAAGAGAAGCGAAATCAGAAAGTAACTGACAAACTTCTCTGATTGATTATATCTATTAAGGGACAGCACATCCTAAATGCTCAATTACTGAGGGACAATCTACACTCCTTCCTATAGCTTCTACAACTAACTCTCTGTATAACTTTTCTTGAGTGAGGTACCTGAGTATTCGGATTCAAATATCTAAACTGTATCATTAAATTTATTCATCTGAATTTGGGTTATTGCAGATTATGTACTAGATGTTATCTTATAAGTTTTTAAACAAGCTTTGTATCTGTGGATAATCGAAACACTATATCCAGATGTACAGACACACTTTTCTCAACCTTGCATACTGACAGGTTTCAGAGTAACAGCCGTGTTAGTCTGTATTCGCAAAAAGAAAAGGAGGACTTGTGGCACCTTAGAGACTAACCAATTTATTTGAGCATGAGCTTTCGTGATGCATCCGATGAAGTGAGCTGTAGCTCACGAAAGCTCATGCTCAGATAAATTGGTTAGTCTCTAAAGTGCCACAAGTCCTCCTTTTCTTTTTTCTCAACCTGTGCATTATATAATTTTTACATTAGCTTTAATAAAATTTTTATATCTGGCACGTAAATACCTTGCAACGCCAGCTACAAAAGTGCCGTGCAAACGCCTGTTCTCACTTTCAGATGACATTGTAAATAAGAAGCTGGCAGCAGTATTTCCCGTAAATGTAAACAAACTTGTTTGTCTTAGCGATTGGCTGAATAAGAAGTAGGACTGAGTGGACTTGCAGGCTCTAAAGTTTTATATTGTTTTGTTTTTGAGTACAGTTATGTAACAAAAAAAAATCTACATTTGTCAGTTGCACTTTCATGATAAAGAGATTGCACGACAGTACTTGTATGAGGTGAATTGAAAAATACTGTTTCTTTTGTTTATCATTTTTACAGTGCAAATATTTGTAATAAAAATAATACTGTAAAGTGAGCGCTGTACCCTTTTTACTCTGTGTTGTCATAGAAATCAATATATTTGAAAATGTAGAAAATCATCCAAAAATATTTAATACATTTCAACCGGTATTCTATTGCTTAACAGTGTGATGAAAACTGATTAATCGCGATTCATTTTTTGGAGTTAATCTCATGAGTTAACTGCGATTAACCGATAGGCCTGTGTTAGATTCATAATACAACCTTGAAGAAAAAAAAGAAACGGCTGCTTTGAAGCCTGCCTTCAAAACTAGGTCAAGAAACGGTCTGTTTCAGTCAGGGACCTCGGGAAAACCAAACAGCTCTACGTCTATTTCTATCCACCCAGGCATTCCAAATAACTCCCATCACTGGGGTACCTAAGCAGCATGCAGGTCTGGGAAAACACAGCATTTTACAATGCTCTGAGCAATTGATTAGCATTTTTGTGCGTGTGTTAACACTATAAAGGAGTCTGGGCAATTGAGCCCAGTGGTGTGAAGGGCTCGTTCCAAGGGCAGTTTGTTGAAATGAGCAGATGCCAGCTGATCCTGTGCACAAACATTCCCGCGGCCTTCAACGGGTCTTGACCAGGCCTTAAACTTCTTCCCTTCCTAGCAGGTGCCTGATCCTGCAGCCCAGGCCCCCGTGAGTAGCCCCTGTGGATTAGGCCCCACAAATGAATACATTACCATCAGTGTTCCCGCTAATTTTTCCCACCCCTGTGCAGAATGATTTTTTGTTATGTGCACCAATATGGAGGTGATGTGTGGTGGAGGTGGGGCTGAAGAGTTTGGAGTTTGGGAGGGGGCTCAGAGTTGGGGCAGAGAGTTGGGGTGCAGGGGGGAGGGCTCCAGCTGGAGGTGTGGTCTCTGGGGTGGGCCCGGAGGATGAGGTGTTTGGGATGTAGGCTGCCCCGGGGCTGGGGCGTGGAGAGAGGACTCCCCCGAGCCCTCTCTCCCCTCAGCAGCACTTGGGCTGGGGGAGAGCGTCTCTCCCCCCACTGCAGCCCCAGGGCTGGGAGGGAGAGGTGCCTCGCTCCCCCGCTGCAGCCCTAGAGCTGGGAGGGAGAGGCCTCTCGCCCCATCGCCGCAGCCCCGGGGCTGGGAGGGAGAGGCGTCTCTCCTCACCGCAGCCCCGCACACCCCATCCCACCACCAGCCCCCACCTCACCCCACTGCCATCTTCCAGGCCCACCCGTGGCCACATCCGAGTGCAGTGCGGCTCTGCTAATTAACTGTGCAGCCTCCTGCATCGCCGTGCACTGTAGAGGGAACGTGGATTACCACCACCCTTGATTGTAAAAGGGAAGCAAGCGCCGAAGGGATGCTGCCTTTTTCCGGGGTGGTAAGTCTCCCAATCTGGAAAAGAATGTGAAACAGATCTCCCAGCAGCCTTGGCTCTCTTTTTAAATCTTTTTAAATCTTCCTTTTAAACTCTGATGCCTTCTGCCCAGCTCTGAACGGCTGTCCTTCCGCGCTCTCCCTTCCTAGTCTGCTCACGTCGCAGCCCCCTGACTAGTCATCACGGGAGGAACTGTGAGATGATTGGTGACGGCTGCCTGCAATCAGCCTGCAGGGAGCCAGCCAGTTTGTATGTTTCGGAGCAGGGATGGGCCCGGACAGCAGAGTGATGGACTCAGCTGAGCAGAGCTAGGCCTACCCAAGCAGTCAGGGGAAAGACAAGACCTGCGAAGTCCAGTGTGTTTGTCTTCCCCACTCCGCTCCCCTTTTCTAAGGCCAGCGCCACACGCGGCTTTTGTACCGATGTCACTATTTCCATGAGGGGTGTGATTTTTCTACCGACATAGTTATACCAGTACAGCTCCTAGTGTGGACGCAGTTATACTGGTATAAAGGTGCCTTATGCTGGTGTAATCACATTTATACCAGTATAACTGCGCATACACTATGGCTTTAACTAGACTGGGTGAGTTCGGTGTGTGGACAGAGCCCTCAGCCATAGGAATTAGCTTGTTCACATCCTGATCAGCTTGCAAAAAGCAGAATGCCAAGCTATTTCCTTTCCTGATTTGCCATGAAACGCAATACAACGGGTGAGATTTATGCAGTGACCTGACCATCTGGCCATTGGGATGCACCCGCAGGAACATTCTCAGAGACCGGCAGTGGTAACACAGATCGTAGTGCTAGACAGAATGACCTGCGCTTGATCAGCTTGGAAATGGGGCTTTAAATAGTAATCCTGCTGCGGCCTTCACTCCATGGCCAGTTTCTCACACAACCTCATCCCTTTTGGGTTTAAAGAATTGCTGTGACCATTTTAAATGCTGGATCAGCATGGGAGGAACATCCTGGTCACCCTTCTAACAGCCTTCATTAGCACCCGTAGGCTGATCGTTGGCCATCACAGCTCCGTGTGTCGCTTGGGTGGCTTCTCTCTTCCTGCCAGCCTTGGGGCCGTGCCACGCAAGTCTCTCCCTGGCGACTGGCCTTTCTCTGCTTCCAGCCCCGGTTCTTCCACCTGCTCCTCTCGGACAGTCGGCTTCTCCTCAGAGACCTCCTCTGCCTGCTGCAGCTCATCGGTGCCACCACGACTATAAACTGTGTGCACTGTGAATTCAGGGAGGGTGGCCTTCATCATGTGTAAGAAATTGTAAGCAGGAAGAGGAGGCTTCCAGGCTTCATCAGACAAAGTAGCTGAGAAGAGGATACAATCAGAAGTTAATGACCGAGGGTTGGGGCACAATGGATGGCAGGTAGGCCCAGATTCTGCACTGAGAACTGCACAGTCCTGTAGATCCCTCACCGTGCGATTCTCAGTGCAGGCCAGGGCCTATCATTTCTCTTTGGCCAGAGCAGTTTCAGTCAGCTATGAAAATCACAATTTAACTGCAGTTTCCATGAGCTACTCGGGACATTTGTTTTTCTCATGGCTGCAAAGAATTTGTATTTTTGAAAATGGATTTCTTCTTTAAACAGGGCCTTCAATTTGAGGACAATAATACAGTAAATTTAATAAATACAATATGCAGTCCTGGCCCTTTAAAATTCCTCCTGTAGTAGAGGAGATCTCTTGCCCTCCAAGGTGAAGTCCAGTGCGTAAGACTGTGAGCGCCTGTAAAAAGTTCCCAAAGGGCTAGAGGAGTTTTAAAGGGACAGGACTCGAAATACCATATTCTTGTTTTGCACATGAGAAACTGGTGTTTTTTCAAAACATCTCCATTTCCCCCCAAAGTTGTGGGTTTTTAAAAAAAAAATTCAAGCTTTGCATCACATTTATCCCCTTCCTTCAAACCATTTTGTCCCCAGAAAGATTTAATGCAAACCAACAGGCTTTGGTTATCGTGTGTTATGTGTATTATGTTTGATGTGTATTATGTATTGTGCATTATGTTCTTATGTGTGCAAATAAAGCTCTTTGTTTAAAAGTTATTTTCGCTCCTCTAGAATTGCTGCACAAGGGAACCACGCTGACCTTATTTGACTAGAACCAAACTGGACCCACCCACCATGAAAAAGTATTAAGTATGTTGAAAAAGGTGGACAGTGGATGTCTTGTCTATTGTTCTGACTTTAGAAGAGAGGACTAGTATTAAGACAAATCCTTTGTTCTAAGTACAAAGGAAATCTCCTTCCAATGCATTAGTATGTCACAGCTGACCAGGGAGGAGGTGGAGATCACATCTGCCATATGAAGTAGTTGGGACAACTCTGACAATAATATTTAAAAAAAAAGATTTCAGTGGGGACTTAAGCATGTGCTTAAATGCTCTGTTGAACTGGAGCCCGAATTAAGAAACAATTCAGTGTACTGCTGAATTAGGTTTCTACAAAAGGAAAATGCCCTAAGAGAAATATAGCATGCAAGGCATAAACATATGCACAAAAGCTGAAATTGGGACTTAAAGGCTGAAAAGGGCTTATGTGGGACATCACTGGGGCACTGTCCTGACTCTGCCCATGGGTGAATTCTACACAAAGGCCCCAGTCCTGCCATGAACGGGACATGGGCACAAATGAAAAGCCCACACGATAGAGAAAATGATTCCTTCAATATAAGGTGAGCACATTCAGATCGTTTGCACAGACTCTGGGGAAACACCAGAGACTGAACGATGTTGGTGTCATTTCGGGCCTACCAAGATTGGGAGATTGGACAGAAAGGCGAGAAATTGAGCATTACTCTGCTGATAACAGGAAGTAGGAGATCGTTATCTTGTTCAAGAAAACTACTGAAAGGAAGGGAGGTAGACTGTTTCCATTAGATAAGAAAGGTTCTTACGTATATTTTTACTGGTAATTCTACAATTTGTGGGCATTAAAGCATGAGATAAATTAGTCTTGCAACTCTTTCCAAATTAAAATTCGATACAGCTGTTGAGGGCCTTTTATTACCACAAAAGCGCCACATATTACTACAGTGTGGAGCTTTGTCTCCCTCTAGTTGCCAGACCACGTAACAGGTTTATGAGGGTGCCGCTGCCTCACGGTGCACACACCTTTTCTTAGCTCAGAAAGTAGAAGCCATGTTTTTAGGTCACTAGGTCCTGAGTTCAGTCTCCACCACCAACCAGTCTATTACTAGGAAGCAGTAGCAGACTCATAAACCTAATATGTGGCCCTGCCACTAGAGGGGGACAAATCGCCAAACCGTCTCCAGGGGTTTAGCGCTTCTCAAAACGTCTCAAATTCTGAAATTTTTCGACGGAAGAAAGGGACGCGTATTTCAACAAGAACATTGGCAAAAAGCGTGTCCCCTTGTCCAAGCCGCTGTATGTGAGTCGCACTGACATTGCCAACATCTGGTGTGTTTGGATAAGTCGGCTTTAAACAAGCATTCTAGAATCCAGCCGAACCAGCTTATCCAGATTCTGGTTTGGAAAGAGTCGTTCGGGAAGGGTGCTAGATGTTAGCACTCAGGCTCCATCTCCTGTTCACCTGTGCCATCCCCGCTATTGATCAGCCCTACCACTACACCTGTCGCCATAGGATCCAGGTGCTATCCTGAGCTCAACAGTACTATAAAGAATATAGCTGTTGGTTCTGTAGGCATTGACTGGAAATGGTTTGGAAATTAGGATCTCTGAGGAATTATTCCAGTGGAGAAAAAGACTCCACTTACCAGAAACTACCCAGAGTACATGGGCATGTAGAGATGTCTTTAGCTGTGGAGGAAAAGAGATTTGGGGACAACAGCTGGTAGATACTATGTTAAAAAGGGATGTCCACAATCTTGTTATTGGCCACTAGGAAGCTAACCCAAAACCCACTGGAGTCTTTCCATTGACTTTAATGGGGTCTGGATCAGGCCTTAGGTTATCGCCTCAGAAAAACACCTGGTCTTGCCCCAGTGTCCTTAACAATACACCAGGTTTATATTTCACATTGTTCCAAAGTTGAGTGTTAGTTTAGTGATCGTGAGTCTGAAATTGTTGTAGGGACGAATTATGAAAAGCTTTTTGGCTTTTTCCACCTCAATTCCCGAGTCACACAAGCCACTGCACAGTTACTAATAACAACAATACTCCATCTTCAAAGAATTTACGGTGCGAAGCACCAGATCCCCTTCCACCGATACCGCACTTCCACCAATACCGCACTTTGCCAGTAAATGCACAGGAAGGCTGCATGCCTAGCACTGGAAGTTCCTAGTATGAGAATTGGGGCAGACTCAGGAGGCTTTTCATGAGCAGTCAGCATTGAGAAAGCCCAGGTCTCAGTAATGGGGGTCAAATACAGGTTTGTGGATTATTGCAGAAAACTGATGGCAGTTCAGAACAATTCCTACCCGGCTCTGGAAAATAAGCAGTCCCGCAAAGCGCCGCACCTCAGACTGCAGAATCCGAGTGGTCTTTTCTGGCTGGACTATTTGTGCTTTGGCTCAAGCACAGAATAACTGTACTTTCCCATCATTAAATAACCATGACAGACAATTGAGCACAGTGCTTAGAAACATCACACAAACATGCATACTTACTGCTGGGAATCTCGAGCCCGGCTATTAATTTCTCGAGCCAAGACAAAATGTTCGTTTCGGTGACAGATTGGTCCGAAGGAAATGCAAATACTTCCCCGCCGGAATGAAGGTTCACCCAAGCAAGAAGTGGCAGAGGAGGTGGAATGCTGAAATATGCCTTTAGGACTCCTCTGCCTACAGGAGTGGTTTTCCTGTGGAACAGATCAGATTGAACTTGTTCACGAACACTTTAGCAATGAGACAGGAACAGGATGTCTCGATTTCATAGGAACAATCCCGATATTGGAGGCTTTTTCTTATATAGGTGCCTATTACCCCCACCCCCTGTCCTGATATTTCACTCTTTCTATCTGGTCACCCTCGACAGGGATGAGCAGCAAAGGCCAGATCCTGTGAGGTGCTGAGCGCTCTGCCCTGATCCAGCAAAGCACTTAAGCCCGTGCTTAACTTCAAGCATGTGGCCAGTTGCATGGAGGTCAATAAGATTACCCATGTGCTTCTCGGTAAATGTGCTTCAGCTGGATCAGACCTAGTGTATCTGTGTGAGAGCGACCATTTAATAGGGAGGAAGTGTGGCCCACTTGTAGGGGCAGGGGGTGGGGTGACTTCACTCATGTGAAGATGATCAGCATCAGCCTTATGAACCACTTAAGTCCTGCGATGAGCGCTGCCGAGGCGTGGGGCTGGTTTTCTGCACAGTCGTGAATTTCACCCTAGAAGAGGAGGGTGCATTTTACTAGCTACAAAGCAAACAGGCATCTCCTTCCCAGTCTAGCCATTTAAACGACACAACCTTTTCCTCTTTGAAACTAGACTTCTTCCTTCCAAAAAGGTGATTTTCCTTTTTAAATAAAGAAGAGTGGAGGACAGGGGTGGGAAGGGAGAATTTGAGAAGGCCAAAAGTTCACCGGGTGCTTATATCCCACACATTACTGGCAACCAGGTTGTTTTCTCTTAAAAAAAGAAAGAAGGTGCCTTCCCCATCAGCTAAATTATTCCCCACCCCGCAGTACAGTTCTCAGTAGGCAGAGCACTTTCTGATTAATTTGTTGAGGTGCCTCGGGGAAGAGAAAAAAATTAAGAGATGGAATAATTAAAAATACATGTGGGGGAAGGGATAAAAATCTTCCCTCCTGCAACTTTGTGTTTCTTGGCTGTCATCTTTGCTCTGTTGTGCAAGTCGGTTGCTTGGGGCTGGGCGGGGCGGGCCGGTCCCTTCTTTTGCTCTAATTCTTTCGCTCCTTCTTTTGAAAACTTTCCTTTCTCTCCCACACCCAGCCCTTCATTGCATTGTTCATGAGTATTTTCACCTTAGTTACTAAGAAAGTAAAATCAATCAAATGAGCTCCTTCAGCAAGAATTAATTGACCCTGTTCTCCTATGGATGAAAAATAAATGGCATCAGTTACAAGAACAAGGCTATTGATAGTTTAGTAATTGACAGTTTAGTAGTTTTCCTTGAACATGGATAGTCATCATTCAACTCTGACTGCACTTGGCTCTTTGGGTCACTGTTTCGCTGTTGTACATGCCTACATTATTAAAGACCTGAATCACTGCTAAATAACTCAGCATCAGCATAGGAATATGGACATAGGACTGGTATGGACCTCCTGCATCTCCAGGCAACCTTGCCATGATTCCCAGTGAGTTCACACTGAATAACTGGTTAAAAAAACAGCTAGATGGTGTTTTCAGTAACTGCAGAACCAGCTTTAGCATCCCTCAGAATGCTGTGAGCTAGGGTCCTGGAAAGAAGCAAACATGTTTTTTCATGCTCACAGGTTCATCCAGCAAGCGAGAAATGCCTCGTGGCCTTTTCCATTCGCCAAACTCAACATTTCCATTCTCACTCTTTGATTTAGGCCTCCATCGCTGAACAAAATGAGTAAGGGTTTTTCCAGGCTCAAGTAGTGGGGGAGATTTTCCACTGTGATTTCTGGCTGCAAGAGAACAAAGTGAGATGGGTTTTAGGGTGAAAGGATCAAGGCCAGAAGAATGCAGGGGCTAATTTTACGGAGTGGTGCCATTTATATGTTGGGTGGAAGCTGCTCAGATTATGGACGTGTTTAAAACGCCTGGAACGCAGACACATGAATCCAGCGGGCTTAACAACGCATGTGGGTGTGAAACTGACCCCTCTCCAGTGGAATGGTGCAAAGCCTAGGCACCACTTAGATATAACCCCACCCTCCCAGCAATTGTTTAAACACATCTATGAACACATCGCAGATGGTCATGCAGTAGCTCATGAACTCCCCGTGTAACTGAGAAAGTGCGTTTATTTTTACCGTACACAGCAATTATACTTACAAATGTTTCCAGTAATTGGGACCTGATTGTCTGAACTATGTCCAGTGCACTCTGTTTTGATAGCGGGATGCTATCTAGTCTGTGATCTTCATGCCTAGCTAGAAGCAACGCTGGAAGAGGAACAGCATATTTACGGGCCCTACAGGAAAATGGTTTATTACAACAATTGAATGCAACATCTTACGCACAACGCATTGTTTATGTCCTTAGGGGCTGGAGTAAGTACACTGTGGGGAAAGGCAGGGGAGGGAGAGAGGTCAGTGGCAGAGCCAGGAGAGAATCCAGTTCTCCTGCATTCCTGCCCAGGGTCCTCTCATAGTTAGCTAACATAAGAACGGCCATACTGGGTCAGACCAAAGGTCCATCTAGCCAAGCATCCAGTCTTCCGACAGTGGCCAGTGCCAGGTGCCCCAGAGGGAATGAACAGAACAGGTCATCAAGTGATCCACGCCCTGTCGCCCATCTCTGTTTACAGGGCAGTGCAGGCCTTATGGCCCTCTCTATACTATGGCTTGTAGCTGTATTTGAACAGTTATGGTAATGCCCGGACAGTTGGAACATTGTCCTTAAAATACAACGGAATTCACTCAGGTGCAGATCAGTTCATATTCTTGCCAAAAAGGAAAAAAACAAACACTTACAGAACCAACGCATCATCTTCAGCATACAGTCCTATTGTTACATATCCCCGGAGCATGTTTCCTGCTTTGACAAAAGCTTTCCTTGCTGTAAAAATACATAAATAAGTAAATAAACATCCCAAAGAAAAGTGCATTTTTTCCCTTTGCAAATCCGAGAGGGCAACTGAGTGCTGGAACAGGTTTCCAAGGGAGGTGGTGGAATCCCCGTCTTTGGCGATTGTTAAGAACAGGTTGGACAAACACCTGCCAGGGATGGTCTAGGTTTACTTGGTGTTGTCTCTGACCTCTTGAGTTCCCTTCCAGCCCTGCATTTCTACGATCAGACACTGTTGGCAGCAATAGCAAAGCCTGGGGCAGGGGCTGTTTTTTTGTTCTGTGTTTGTACAGCGCCTAGCACCGTGAGGTCCTGCTCTCTGACTGTGACTCCTAGGCACTACGATGATACAAACAATGGCCAATAATATATAGTATCTACATCCTGATGGAAGGCCAATACAAGCACACTGTCTTACTGATTTTACGCTTACACACCTTTAAATCCAGCAAACTAATTCCTTCAAACTTGGCTTGACTTTTAAAACTTGGGGAGACCCTTCCGAATTAATTATTAATTATTATTATTTATGTGGACTTCCACAGCACCAAAGAGCCCCGGTCATGGACCAAGACCGCACTGTGCTAGGAGCTGTACAAACACTGATCAGAAAGCTGGTCTCTGCCCCAAAACGTTTAAAATCTCAAGAACAGGTCACCGTCTAATCAAAAGAGGGGCGGTGTTGCAATTTCTATCTTGACATTGCCCTAAACTGTAGCTGCTGCAAAGATGTTCTAGGCCACTAACGCAGAACAAAGGAGGCCTCCGTTCAGAGCGGCTGCTTATCTAATTAGAACATGCAAGTTACACTTGGGGGCGAACCTCGTAAACTACTGGTCTAGCAGCTACAGATCCAAGTCTTTAAGGCTCTATTGCTCAACCCAGCACAGTCTGGAATCTCTGCAGACTGAGTAGCTCCCATTTTTCTATCTCCCCCACCCACACACTTAAAAAAACCCTCCAAGCATGACAGCTAAATGCAAAAATCCAGCATTCTTTCTTGATTAAAGGAGAGAATTCCTACACTTAGGAGAAGCCAGGAATTTCCAAAACTTAAGGCTGCAACTTTAACCCAGCCAAGTCACACATATGTAGCTTTTCATAATCCTTGTTAAATGTTAAGACTCAAAATATTGGTTTTTGGTTTGAATGTATACCACAAAAGCAGCATAGCCACATTTAAGCATTCAAAAACCGTGAGTCAGGCTCTGATAAACCATGGGATTGGGTCAAAAAGAATACATGTGGGGTTCTCTTTCTTTGCCTTCTGTTTATGAGCTTTTAGGGAACACTCGGGTCACATTTTCATGCTCTTCTCTTCAATCACAAGAGCTAGAAATGCTCTTATTTTTCTTTAAAGGAAAGCTGAGATGCTCACATAAATCACATGACTCCAGGAGTTGGGGCTTAAAGTAAAGCCACCAGATACCACAAGCCTCATGATAAAATTGTGAGACCTGGTTGTGCTGTAATATAGATAGCATGCACAACATGGATGAATGAAAGTGATAGGTGCTACCTTCGATTTTTGGAATTTTCTCATCTTTGGCTGCTTGATCGAACAACTTTACCAAAGCACTGGTGGTGGGGCAAAACCAAAATAAGCCCCAAAGGAAGAGCTGCTTAAAAAGAGGAGGGCAAAAAAAATCAGCAGCAAATGGAGCTGAACTGCCCTCTCCCTTTTTTTTTTGTCAAATAATATAAACGAAATACAGGGACTAGGTGGGTGAGGTGATATCCTTCATCCACCTTGTCTCTCTAATATCCTGGGACCAGCACGGCTACCACAACAGTGCATAAACCAACAGAGACATGTTAGTGGGATGGATGTGTAAGGAAGATTTTCTAGGAAGTGTCCAGGCGGACATAAGACATTGTGACAGGGTTGGGCCAGATGGCTACAGGGGAGTGATAGAAGGCAGATATATTAGCCCCAGGTTAAGTAGGTCCCTTTTCCCTGGGTAAGGTAACAGTGAAGGTTCCAGAACAATCAGGAACCTTCTGGAGACAATTAAGGCAGGCTGATTAGAACACCCGCAGCCAATCAAGAAAGTGCTAGAATCAATTAAGGCAGGCTAATCAGGGCACCTGGGTTTAAAAAGGAGCTCACTTCAGTTTGTGGTGTGCGTGTGTGAGGAGCTGGGAGCAAGAGGTGCTAGGAGCTGAGAGTGAGAACGCGGACTGCTGGAGGACTGAGGTGTACAAGCATTATCAGACACCAGGAGGAAGGTCCTGTGGTGAGGATAAAGAAGGTGTTGGGAGGAGGCCCCGGGGAAGTAGCCCAGGGAGTTGTAGCTGTCGTACAGCTGTTCCAGGAGGCAGTCTAGACAGCTGCATTCCACAGGGCCCTGGGCTGGAACCCGGAGTAGAGGGCGGGCCTGGGCTCCCCCCAAATCCTCCCAACTCCTGGTCAGACACAGGAAGAGTCGACCTGGACTGTGGGTTCATGAAAACAGCCAAACTGAGGGCTGCCATGAATCTCTGAGGCGAGCAAATCCACCAATAAGCGCAAGACCCACCAAGGTAGAGGAGGAACTTTGTCACAACATATAGTCCAATTCAGGAAAGTACCTAGGCAGGTGCTTAAATCTAACCCTATTCAGGACAGCATTTAAGCAGGTGCTTGGGACTTGAGCATATGCTTAAGTGCTGTCCTACATAGGCAGGGGCAAGGAGTATACTTTCTTGAATTGGGACTGCGCTCAGCTGAACCAGATTTTCGATGAATTCCACATTGTGGCCTGGATCGTCCCCCTCTTTCGTGTGCCTCTGTTGAGCCTCAGCCTTTTGGGGGCTGTCTGAGGCGAAGCCAGAGTTGTCTGCCTATCCCACTGCTGGAGTTCCCTTTTGAAGTGATCACTGTGGCAACCGCTGAGTTTTCTGTAGGAACCAGAAGCCTTGAAATTAACATGGCTCCTCCATGAGATAATGAACCCTACCCAAAAAATCGTGGTCTAGATTCAGCAAATGTTAAACTGGGTTTTGCTTTAATTCCCCCAGAATCTGATCAACTCTTCACACCTACGGCCCTCGATAACACTTTGATGCTTGTCTAGAATAAAAGTACATTGGAACAACAGGGAGAGTACCGGTAACTGCCAAGGGAGAGAGCTCTGTGTCCTACAAAAAGTTTCACTGGAAAAAGAAACCTTGAGCATGATCCAGTAGTGAAAGTTCCCAAATATCAGCCGTGTCTTATGAAATCATACTCTACCCAGCAGTAACTCAGAACGCAGTATGTCTAGCCTCTCGATGAGGGTTGCAGTGACCTCTAGACATCAGTCAGCTGTTTGTAAATTCAAAATACTGTCGTGACTCTTCACTACAGCAATGGAAAAGTTCCACGACCAACCCCGTAGGTTTTATGGGTGCTATATTTGTAAGTCTCCTGAAAGATCATAAACGGGAGGTGAATGTATTGTAAGAGAGACATGGCACAATAAACTGCACTGGCATCAATTACGCCTCACTGCAGATTTGTGATTGTTATTCGCTGTTGGCTCAAATATCAAACATAGCTTAAAACATTATCCTGAGAAACAAAGACGCGTTGTAGCTGTAACAAGTGTTTTGTTCTATACCCCACTTCATGGCTCTGCGCCAATCAGGACGCGTGCCAGGCTCCTCTTTCAAATCTGTGCAACCCTCAGATTTTGTCTGTAACTCTCCTTACTGGTTTTGCGATTCATGAGGTTTCAGCTTAAACAAACATTTTACCACTGCCCAACCAACGCCTACTCGGTGATCACGCAATGCGGTTAAAACACGGCATCAGACGCAGCAGTCATTTCCAAGGCGATGGGTGATATCCAAAGCAACGGATAACTCCACATTATTTGTATTACAGTAACACCTAGAGGTTCCAACCAAGATCAGGGCTGCAGGGTTGCAACTACAGTTCATAGGACCTCACCCAGAAATCCCCTCTATGCCTATGGCTGCAGCCCAGAATCAATGGGGCAGGAACCATCATTGTGTTCTGCGTTTGGTCTGTGCCCTACTGCAATGAGGTCGCGGCCGTTGTCTGGGGCTCCTGGGCTCTCCCACAATACCCATAAATAATAACAACAGTGGTAGAAGAATTACGGAGATTGGGGCTCCATGCTGTGCAAAGACATAGCAAAAGAGCTCCTGCCCCAAAGAGCCTACAGTCGCTAAACTGACAAGACAGACCAAGGCTGCGACAAGAGAAGTATCATTTAATTCAGCAAAGCACTGACTTTTTAATAAAAACCCTAGTCCTCAGGGGTGCAGAGAAAAGCTGGAAAAGGTGACACCCCCCCCCCCTCCAAGCTCAAACACCAGACAGGAAATCAAGAGAACTCAACATGTATTGGGTTTTTTAGAAAGCTCTTGATTTTTTTAAGCCAACCTTATGATTCTGGGGACCTGACTGATGTTTTTTGAACTCCTGGGCCTGACAACACTAAGCCGGACTCCAGGGATGGCATTTGTGCAAGCCAGGACTCCAGTGTCTGCAGACCCCTTTCGGTATGTCTACACTGCAATAAAACACCCGCGACTGACCTGTGTCAGATGACTCAGGCTTACAGGGCTCGGACTGCGGAGCTCTAAAGTTGCAGTTTAGACGTCCAGACTTGGACTGGAGCCTGAGCTCTGACACCCTGCAAGGGGGGAGGTTCCCAGAGCTCCGGCTCCAGCCCAAGCCCGAACGTCTACACTGTAATGTTATAGCCCCACAGTCTGAGCCCCGTGAGCCTCAGTCAGCTGACACGAGCCAGCCACAGTGTTTTATTGCAGTGTAGACACACCCCGTAAGCACACATGTTGAGGTGCATTCTCAGCCTCTATTCTAGCTCCCTTCAGACTTCAGTCCTCACAAGTAGCCTGATCTTAAGCCCAATGAAGTCAATGGAAAGACTGCCATTAACTGGCCTCAGATTCAATGCTGCATGCAGGCCGATAAGCCCTTCATCCCCTTCCCATAGGCCCACTGAAAACCCTGCAGTCAGGCAGTGTTTTAACTAGCCGTCAGTGAGCCAGGAACTTTGTCAAACACTGCTAGGAGTCTTACAGGTGCTTCCTAATTACACAATGAAGCCAGTATTTAAGAGAGCATTTTATTTCCAGTATCTTTAAAGAATCAACCAACTTTTGGTATCAAACCAAGTTAATCTTCTATGTGATTGCCCCCAATTTTTCCAGGAAACTTCTCTGTCCCTGTTCTTTAGAGATGTCCCGATGGGCTTGTCTGCATGGGGAAATTTGCCAAAATAGTTATACTGGAATAATTATTCTGGAATAAGACCATTCACACAGGAATTTAGAGCAAAATAACTATAACTATTTTGGTACATTTCCCCCTGTAGACAAGCCCTTAGGAAAACACTTATTTGGTCGCTTGAATGGTAATCTAATAATACAATTTCATTGAAAGTGCATTGATTGTTCTTTTGTTTATAGCTGGACATCCTGTTAGTCTAACTTCAGGTCCTGGAAAAGCCAAGCTTTTCTGGAGTAAAAGTGTCATGAGAAAAACGTCCTCCTTCTGGTAAGCAAAGAAACGAGCTTTCCCCCAAGTCAGGAGACCTGGGATCTGTCCCCTGCTCTGTTTCTGACTTGCTCCGCAATGTCGGGCCCATCCCACATTTTTTGCAGGCAGCCATTCATTTTGAAGGCCTCGATTTGTGGGCCCCGCCCCGATGCTCTCAAAGCTAGAAGCGGCTTTTGGAAAGCTGGGCCTTGTGCTCCGTTTCTAACATGGAGATGGCAGCACCCACCGCCATTATAAAAAATGCTTTAGTTTCTACTGATGAAATTGATCCAGAACCCCTGGGAGTCAATAGGTGCCTTTCCTTTAACTTTAGTGGGCTTTGGATCAGGCTTCATAGCGGTGCTAAATACCATTATTATTTACCCTACTGTGCCTTAACTATTGCCGATCAGCCCTATGTCTTTAATTCCGTTACACTCACGTTGTGCCCTCGACACATTTTCACCCCCTTCTGTCAGAGCATGGCTTGTGCGGGTGCGTAACTGAAGCCAGTTGGAGGTGCAGTACAGAAACCAGTGCTATGGAGCAAGATGTAACCAATCTGCCTCCCAGAATCCCTTCCCAGCCGCAAAGCTTCTCTCTTTCTGCTTTCCAACCACGGGCAGAGGCTCGCAGGTTTCCAAGCTGGGTGAAGGTAACTGACAGGATGTGATGTTCAGCTTGGCTTTGACTGGGGCATGGCGAGCCCAGCTATTTCTTGAGCTGTTTTTGAGGGGAACTATGCCTGCCCATTTCCCCTCTCCGGGTTGATTTATAGTCATTTTAGTCTCTCACATTAAAGTCAGGGCTGGTTCCATTTAGAAACATCATGGACCAGATGGCCTCCTCTCCATCAGCAGACGGAGAGGATGGAAACCCAATGGATCCTGCCGTGGGGCTTGGGAAGGTGCGGGAGGAGGGTACCACTTGTGCCAGCAGACCCAACCTTTCTTCAGACTTCCTGGAAGCCCCTCTGCAGAGATCAGGTTATGGAGGAGGGGAAGGGGTAGGATGGGGTTCATGGGAACCAAGTGAGAAAACGGAAGCAGAACTCAACCTGCGGAAACGTCAGTGCAGAGTATTATTTCCCATCGGCCGGGAGAGAGGATCACATGTTTAAAGGCAGATGCTGGAGGTCCATGCTAAAGAATGCATGTGCAATTGTGCACCCACCGCCTGCACATACAAATGGGGTGACTGGGGTGCCAATGGCTTGTAAGATGCCTAACTAGCCAGTGGATCCCACTCATTTGCGTGTGCAGTCATAGCCATCGGATTCACTACCCCTCCTCTTGACCTGAGCCCTCAGCATATACAATTATTAAGAGTAACCACCGACACCTCACCGAAGATTTTCAGTGGGTCCAAGCACTACCCACTTCCAAGCCTGCTTAGCTTGTAAAGTAAGATGACCACCAGGAATTTTCAGTTGTCCTATCTATTTAGCTTAAGGTTTAATACCACTGTCCACAAGTACAGTGTCTGGACACCTTCCATGTAAAGTTAATAGCAACAGTGAAGTCCCTGTGGATTTCACAGAGCCACTGGCATGTCTCCCTTCATGGGGTAGAAGCTCTGCTTGGGGTAGGTTTTGGGTTTGATTTTTTAAAAATTTATTAACGTACTTTTGGTTTCATTTGTTCCAGGAGTTGGGCGGATTGTGGGTTGGTTGAGATTTGCTTGGCAGAAGCGGGGAATGGCATTCTCACAGTTGGAAGGCCTTTTTGGAGAGGAAGGGTGTGTAGCGTTTCCTTGAGATCATCAGTCTTTGGATTGGCCGGACCTTGATTTTCCCTGGAAATTTGTTCCATAGCTAGATCCCCTCAACGGAGAATGCTTTGTCCTTGGCTCTCACGCACATTGTCATTATATTTGTGATCTGCATTGTCCCAGAGAAACTCTTCAATCTAGCTGGGGCTTTACCCATTAATTGAGCTGAAGATTAGGACAAGGCTTTAAACTGGCACCAAAAGCTGACCGGGAGCCGGTGGTGGGACAGGAAGATGGGCCTGATATGCACTTGTATGCTCACTTCTTTCTGCTAGCCCTACAGCTGCAGGTTACTGCATCTCTCATAACTTATTCATGCCACGAGGCACGTACCCAGCTGCAGCCACATAATGAGAGATTGTTCTGCCATGAGCATTAATGGTTTACCACTTGTTGCAGGGCTTGGAAAGATAAGGAGGGTGGTTGTTTGTAAAGCTGAGCATGATGCAGAGTTCATACCAAAACTTGACACGCACAATCTACAGTTGTGGTTTGATCTCCAAGGCTCCTTCTTACTTATCACCCAATCAAACCCATCTTCCTTGTCTCGCGTACCAAGTTGGTGTATCATAGCTCAGTATGACATTTGGAAGGGAAGGAAAATAATCTAGGTGGTTACTTGTGGCCATAGTAACTGAGCACTCTGTTATTTTTAAACCACCGGTACTTGAGTTCACAAGGAAATCATGCATTCTCCTCTCAGGACAGTGGACTGACAAAGGGCAGAGTTAAAAAAACCACAAACCCCTAAGACTGATCTTGAGTTACCCACATGCAAATAACAACAAGAATCCAAACAACACTGTGTTAACAGTGCAAACATCTCTCTCATCCTCGGGTAACTCAGACCCCCAAGAGATTATCTGGAGACTCCCCCACAACACAGACAAACCCTTTGTGTGACTGGATACTTGGGTTCTTCTGTTGCTCCATCCCCTGCTGGCAGTGGTTGGAACCCTGCAGACTCAATGTAGCTGGTTAACAAAAGAGCTGGGCATGGTTAGCCTGGTAAAACGAAGGCTGCAAGGGGATCTGATTGCTCTCTATAAATACATCAGCAGGAGGAACCCCAGGGAGGGAGAGGAGCTAGTTAAGCTAATGCAAAAGGGGTCACAAGAACAAAGAGGTATAGACTGTCCGTGAGTAAATTTAGGCTGGAAATCAGAAGGGTTCGAACCCACAGAGGAGGGAGGTTCTGGAATGGCCTCCTAACAGGAGTAGTGGGAGCAAACAAACCATCTAACAGGTTTCAAGGAGGAACTTGATACGTTTATTAATGAGATTATTTGCTGGGGCTGCCTGCGACAGCTGGAGCCTGGACCCAATGAGCCAGGACATCCCTTCCAATCCCATGTAACGCCACCCTGCATACAAAGAGAGGTCCTCCAGGTAATGATAATAAAACACCTAGCTCTTACATCGTGCTTCTCATCAGTAGAACTAAAAGCACTTCACAAAGGAGGACTGCATCATTAGATAGATGGGGAAATGTAGATACAAAGCGGGGAAGTGACTTGCCCATGCTCACCCAGTAGGCCAGTGGCTAAGCTAGGAATTGAACCCAGATTTTTGGAGTCCCAGGCCCGTGCTCTAGCCACTAGCCTACACAGTGCTAAAGAGAGTGTGAAAGCCTGAAAGAGTGTGCCAGGTACCAAGACAAAGGCCCCACAGAAGAAGCCCTAAGGGTAGCCATGCTAGGAGAGGAGGCATGGGCTGGAATACAGGGGGGTATTATAGTGAATGACTTTCAATCAAGCCAATCCCCAAGAAACAAGCGTGGTTTAACGCTATTCAGCACATACAGCCTTTATTCTGAAGCAGGCTGGAAAAAACCATTAAGCAGGAGAATATTCAATCCCAGAAGGTGCATGTCTTGGGGATATTAAGAGCTGTGGGACACAGGGCTGATAAGGAAAGTGCCATCTCCATTTTACCTACAATACCCCCACTGCGGTGCTACCTTGGCTACTCCTTTCTGGCTGGATATCCTGTCTCGCAGAGCTCTGCTACATGAGGAATACATGCGGTCCACTGCATGCACATCTTCCACCTCCGCAGCCATGCTCTCTCTCTCTGGAGGGCCGTAATTTAGTTCAATATCTTTGCTCTGAGAGAGGAAATGAGTTATTGCCTGCGTGTGGAAATCGCTTCCTTTGGAGTACAAGCAACAGACCATCATTAACAGGTTCGCTCCAGAACCTACAGGAAAAAGCTCACTAGAAAACTTCTAAAGGGAGGGCCCCGATCCTGCAGAGGGGAGCCATGTGAATGGACCTGTGTCCCAGTGTGGAGAGCCACTGAAGTCAATGCCAGGGCACAAGAGTCATCCGACATGTACCTGCTTGCAGAACTGGGGTGTAGGGCTTCGTTCTCTGGAACAGCCTTTGTTGGGACTGGAGATCAACTGAAGGAGCACACCAACAGAGAGCTAGACTGGTCCAGTAGACAAAGCACTAAACTAGGACTCAGGATATCTGGAGTCTGTTCTCAGCTTCTTGGATGAGTCACTTTCACCTCTGTTTGTTCTCTCACCCTTTATGCATCTTGTCTATTTAGACTGTAAGCTTTCCAGGGCAGGGACTGTCTCCCACTAGTTGTACGGGCAATAGTACAGTGGGTCTGTGCTCTCATTTAGACACTACCGTACTGCAAATAATCAATGTGAACACATATGTCCAGTTACATCATTTAGCAAACAAGGAACCAATGAGTTCCTCTCAAATGGCAGAAATCCTCATCTTTAGGTACCAGATAGGAGCTCCTAATCCTGCTAACCTTGTATTCTCTCTCACAAAGTGCCATGTTTACCTTCTTTCATGCTAGGGTGAAATATTCCCAGAACTGATGTGCTGTGGTATGATGACGAGTCGGCATAAACTTCCCCACTTAAATAATCGTCCACTTCTTCAATCGTGGTCAGCTTCACAGGGCAGGAAATGCTGCTTCTAGAGAAATGAATGAAAGCCAGGGGGGATTGCTTTGTTCAACATGATTTAAAAAAAAACAAAACATGCAGCTTTGTTAAAGAAGCAAAAACCACAAGAGAGAGCAACGGAAGACAGAGGCACCAGGGAAAATCCCAGCTGGCTTCTGGGAAGGGACATCTGATCTGTATCATGACTACTCATGTCATGGGTTTGCTCTCTTATACTCTCCCCAGAGGGAGAAGCATGTGGAGTGGAGCATCTTGTTTCGGTAGGGTGGGTTTTTGTTCGTTAAACATACCTGTTGCTCTGTGTTTATATTAGAGAGGGCAAGGTCAAGAAATGCACCTTGCACTTGGAGCAGAAAGTGGGGAGGCTTGTGATGGTCTTTAGTTCCCATGGGAGTTCATTCCACAGGCTCAGACCTGCCCCAGAGAAAGTTCTGTCTCCTGCACAGATGAGCCTTGACTTTGATTGCTGAGAGCACCATTGGGCCATAAGACCATGATTGGCAATTCTGCTCTTCATCCCAGAGCTTTAAACAGTCTTTTAGGTAACCTGGGCCCAGGCCATGAAGCGCTTTAAAGATAAGGACTGAAACCATGAACTGGATTTGAAATTCTGCAGGAGGCTAGCATAGAGAGCAGAGAACAGGTCTGATGGGCTCACAGCAGCCTGTGTTGCTGAGAAGATGCGCTGCAGTGTTTTGTACTAACTGGAGTTTCCTAAGAGCTGAAGGTTTCATGCCCAGGTACAGCACACTGCTGTAGTCCAGCCAAGAGGTGATGAAGGCATGAATAAGGGAGGCCAGGTCTTCATCCACCAGGATCGGATGGAGTCTCCAAGCCAACCGGAGATGGTAGGAAGGGTTACTCACAGCCATTGTAGTGTCAGAGCTCAGCGTCAGCGAGGAATCCAAGAGTATGCCTAGACTACGGACTGATCGACCAATTGTGAGTGTGAACCTTCAAATCAAAGCAGACAGCATCATGGCTGAAAACGCCCCAAAATAATTTCCTCTGCCCACCAAGTTTGATCCTGGGCGGTAGCTGGCTAGGATTAAAATATCCAGGTTGGGATTCTTTAGTGCTGGGCGGACTCTTGTGTTTGGAGGAGGAAGGATAAATTCCTGCTCTGAATGAAGTGTCAGCTATTTCAGGAGTGGCAACAGTTGTTCACGACTCTGTTCCACAAGCCAGGAAGGGCATGGGTCAGATTCACACTGCATCGTCTTTTCTGAGAGTTAGGATCCTGGAAGCTTCCAATCTGCACCGGGGACTTCATCCAGTGCCCACTGAAGTCCATGGAGCTGCTCCCTGGTTAAAATAACAGGTGAAAACCTGACCCCAGTGAAGACAATGGGATTCCTGCAGCATGGCTCTATGCCAGTCCTCCTGGGTCTGCTCTAGGAGCAGGAGGGGTATTCTGGGGGCAGGGCTGGATAACGCTGCACACCAGTGATCCTTACAGCACAGTGGGCCCTGAGCCTGCAAAATTTAGAGCAGCCCACAGGCATGTGCACGTGTGTGTGTGTAAACACTGGGTGACCTACAGGCTCCATGGAAATCAATGGGAGTTTGCCACTGACATCAATGGAGACAGGATTTCACCCAAAGTGCCCTCCTGGATCACGGCCCAGGTAACTAACAGCAGAAGATTGTGGTTTGTTGTCACATCCGGGTCGTGAGGAGTCAGAACTAGTGGTCAGACCCAGAGTCCACAGTCACAAGACTGGAGTCAAGAGTCAGCTGGGTCGGGATACCAAGGGGTCAGAGGCAGGAGAGAAAATGGAGAGCAGAACCACAAGTCAGATGCCAGGAGTCAAGCCAGGTTGGGATGTCAGGAAGCCAAGCCAGGGAAAGAGGAGCAGGAGCACAAGGCACACAGTTCACAGCAGGGTGGATCCCAGTTGGTCAGATAGCTTCCTGTTCCTGCTGCTGGGTTAAGTAGGGACAGCGGGCCAATCCGCTGTTCTGGGACTGCGCCAATAGGACCTCAGGGGTGGAGCCTCACACTGGGGCTGGGCTTTGTCGGTCCTGGGTAAGGGGCTGTCAGCAGGCTGCCAAGTGACGGGTTGGAGTATGTCTGCTCCAACAGAACTGGATTTGAGGCCTGTGGGTCATGACATCTCCCCCACCCCTAGGGGCGCTCTCTAGGCAACATGGGTTCAGGTTGACTCCTATGGAAGGCTCAAACCAGGCCGGGAGCATTAACATTCTCAGCTGGCTTCCAAGTGCATATCTCTGGGCCTGCAACCTTCCCAGTCAATCAGGTACTATTAGTTACTCCACTTGACCTTGAAATTAAGGACTTCATGGACAACGTATTCCTCCTGACCGTGTACTTGCACTGGTAGAGGTAGTGATTGGGGTCTGTTGGGGAAATGAGTTCTCAGTGTAGGGTTTTAGAGGTGAGACATGGAATATAGGGTGGTCTTTAAGGGACTTAGGGAGCTGGAACTCAACGGTGATGGGTTGATTTGTTGTTGAATCTGGTACAGGCCAAGGAATTGGTGGTATAGCTTCCGAGAGGGTCTGTTAATTCTGTAGAAAGCCATACCTTTTGTCCTACAGAGTAGGTGGGTCCTTGTTGCCTATGCTTATCTACATACTTTTTGTAGTCCTCCTTTGCCTTCTCAAGGTGTCCCTTCACCTCTTCTTGGATGTAATGGACATGTTGACCTAGGTCAAAGGCCAAGAGGTTGGGGCAGGATGTTGATAGTTGTGGGTGAAATCAGGGGTGGTACCCATAGTTGACAAGGAAGGGGCTCTGGCCTATGCATACATATTCTGTATTATTATATGATAATTTGGCATATGGGATAGTGTAAACCAGTTATTCTGGTGGTGATTAGTGTAGCATCATAGGTATTGCTCTAGGATATGGTTGATTCTTTCCATTTGGCCACTCAACTGAGGATGGTAGGCAGAGGACAGGTGCACGTAGACCCCTAATAGATGTAGGGCCTTGTACCAGAAGCAGGCAGTGAACTGGGGCCCCCGGTCGGAGGTGATGTGATCCAAGAGGCCAGGAAGATGACTACTTTGTTTATCCAGAGCCGGGCATTTTCCCCTGCAGAGGCTAAACCTGTGCAGGGAATGATGTGGGCCATTTTTGAAAATTGATCCACCCCTGTCAGGATGGTTGTGAAACCGCTGGATTCTGGTAGTTCTACCACAAAGTTCAAGGAAATTGCCTCCCAGGGCTGAAATGGGGTGTCCAGAGGTTTCTGGTGTGGTACTTTGGTGCAGGTAAACACCTGGCAGGAGGCAACAAAGGTCTCTATTGTGGAGCACATACCGGGCCACCAGAAGTACTAGGATGTTAATCGTTGGGTTTTATATCACCCCAAGTATTCTGGCAGGGTGGAGTTGTGGGCACAGTTGAAGAACTGCCACTCTCGCCAGTCTGGAGGGAGGGAAGAGGAAGGGAGAAATAGATGCAGTCCCTTATGAACATGATCCCCTCCTGGGTGTTGTGTGGTTCTTGGTCAATAATGGCCACATCATCAGGTGGAATTCCAGAGACAGAGGCAGGGTGGATGAGAATCAGCAAGTCCTGGCAGTGGGTTGCATTAAGGACATTATGGGACTGAGAACATTGGCTGGCTGTGGACAGGAGCATCATGGGTCAGAGCCATACCTTTGGGACAAGGCTTCAGCCTTGCCATTTCTACTTCCTGGATGGTAGATCAAGGTAAAGTTGAACCAGGAGAAGACTAGGGCCCACCAGAGCTGTCAATGGTTTAGGGCATTAGCCCTGCACAGGTGCTCCAGGTTCCTGTGATCAGTAAATACTTGGACTAGACAACAGGCCCCTTCCAAGTAGTGTCACTCTTCAAAGGCAGCCTTAGTTGCCATGAACTCTTTGTCCAAGATCCCAGAGTTTTGCCCAGCATGGGGTAAGCTTTGTCTAGTAGTAGGCAATAGGATGCCATATTTGTTTGGGTCTGTGCCTCTGGGAGAGGACTGCCCCAATCGGTGTGCTAGAGACAGGCTTCCACAATGAAAACTTGTGCCATGTCTGGGTGGGCCAATAGTGGAGCAGTGGTGAATGCAAACTTTAGTTATTTGAATGTGTGCTGGCACTCAGGCGACCAGTGAAACTGGGCATTCTTCCAGAGCAGGGGAGTGAGGGGCTTGGCTTGTTTAGAAAAATTTGAGATGAACCTCCAGTAAAAGTTTGCAAAGCCTAGAAAACATTATAGGCTGTACACATTGTGGGGGGGGGGGCCTGCCAAGTAGCAGACAGCCTGGACCTTGAGTGGATCCATCTTGATTCCTGCTGGGGATGGGATGAAACCTAGAAACTCGGTTGAGGTCTGATCAAATGCGCACTTTTCTAGTTTACTGTATAGACCGTGATATCAGATTCTCTCCAGGACTGTACAGATGTGAACGGTGTGTTGGTTCAGATCATCTGAGAAGACCAATATATCATCTGAGTATACAACTACAAACTGGCCCAGGAGGTCTTGTTGCACACCATTAACGAAGTGCTGAAATGTTGCTGGGGCATTAGTCAATCCAAATGGCATGACCAAATATTCAAACTGTCCATAGCAGGTCTGAAAGACAGTCCCCCTCTTGGATATGGACGAGACTGTAAGCTCATTGGAGATCCAGTTTAGTGTATATGTGGGTAGCATCCACATGGTCCAACAACTCAGAGATAAGGGATAGTGCTTAGTGATTCTGGACTGTTATTTGATTTAGGGATCGGTAATCAACACAGAGGCGGAGGCTGCCGTCCTTTTTTATTAAAGGACTGGCTGGTGAGGTTGACCTGCAGATGAACCCCCAGGCCAGGTTCTCTTGGAGGTGTCCTCGTAACGCTACCAGTTCAGGCTCTGACATTGCGTAGATCCGCCCAAACGATATTTTCACCACTGGCTGGAGTTCTGCGGGACAATCATAGTCCCAGTGTGGGGGGAAGCTTTCTGCATTCTTTTTTTAAAGACATCAGCATAGCTGCAGTACTGGGGGGCGGGAGAATTCCATAGTTCCCCCAGTAGGTGTTTCGATGTGGGCAACTATACCTATTTGAACCTTCTTGGGCCTGGATGCAACCCTTCCTGGTCCCTGGTCGCACCATCAGCAGAATTCTGATGGGAACGTGACCTTCTGTTCTCACCAATGAATGAGGGGATCATGAAGGGTTAGCCAGGAGACGCCAACTATCAGGGGAAAATGTGCAGAATGGATCATTCCAGATCGAATTATCTCTGTGTCCCTGAATAACGGCCTCCAGGGGGACAGTCTCCTCCACATCAGGACCCAAAGACAGTGGAGAGCCATCAACAGTTCCAATCATCTCCGGTGTGGCCTCGTGATGCAGGGGAATCTGTAGGGCCTGAGCTGTAGCTGGATCCACAAAATTGTCTGCTGCTCCCAAATCGATGAGGGTCTCTTGGAGGGGGATCTGCTGGAGATCTCCCAGGATGCGCAGCTGGATAGGGGGTACCTGCAAATTGGAAGCCCCTGGATGGGGCTCAGGGTGGGTCTCAGTGAAGACTAGGGTACAGGGAAATTCTCTTCCCTCAAGGACCAGGCCGGTTCTCCTCACTGTGTCTGGACTGACTTGTTTCCCCAAGCTGCTTGGCACTCGTACTGGGCAGGTCGAGATGACATGGCCAGGGTCGCTGCAGTAGAAGCACAGCTGGCACTGACGGCGCCGTTCTTTTTCTTCAGGAGTGAGGCGCTGATGAGGCAGGTTGGCTTGCACAGCTTTGGTGGGCGATACAGAAGGTGACGTCCCAGTAGGCCTGTAGAGGAACTGCAGGGAACATCTTTTCTCCTTTCTTCATTCTCACAGCTGCTCATCTATGCAGTTGGCAAGGTCCACAAGGGTGTCTAGGCCCGCAGGCATCTCTACCCAGGCCAGTTTGTCTTTGATTTCTTCCTGCAAGCCCCCACTGGAACTGGTACAGCTGCACTGTTTAGTTGCACTCTGTATCCGGACGTGTGCCACATAGGAGGCCGCTGTGCCTTGCGCCCCTGCCGAAGTCTCCTCAGGGTGGCCTCGGCCACTTGAGCTCAGGGTGGGTCATTGAAGATGATTGATATTAGCTGGAGAAAGGCAACCCAGTTCGACAGCACCAGCCTATGATCTTCTAGCACGGGGGAGGCCCAGTCTAACACATCTCGTATCAGCAGGCTGATTACCAGGGCCACCTTGGCCTGGTCAGAGGCATAGATTCTGGGACACATCAGAAACAGAAGGTGGCATCGGTTCATGAAACCCTGGAACTGCCTGCGGTTCCCATTGAACCATTCATGCCAGGGTATGGCAGGTGGCACTGGCGGTGCTGAGCTGCCTCAGTTGCTCCTGCAGCTTCTGGTTGTCCCTGATCATCTGAGCAACTTGCAGTGCCTGAGTATCCACCTGGAAGAGGAGGTCCCATTCAGGGGAGTCCTATGCTTCCAGTGGCTGTGGCAGTGCGGCTGGGTCGTGGGCACTGGGCTTGGCCCTGCAGTTACTGTGGTCCGAACAAGTGGTCACGGCTGGGTTGTGGGCAGCCAGACCTAGTGGTCAGAGCAGGAGTCCACAGTCATGAAACAAGAGTCAAGGATACCAGTAGATCAGAAGCAGAAAACAAACTTTAGATCAGAACCACAAGTCGGGTCAGGCTGGATCAGGATACCAGGGGGTCAGAGGCACAAGACAAAATGGATATCAGAACCACAAGTCAGATGCCAGGAAGTCAAACTGGGGGAGCGGGATGGATCCCAGTTGTTTGGACAGTTTCCTGTTACTGCTGCTGGCTTAAGTAGGGCCAGCAGACCAATCAGCTGCTCTGGAATTCTGCCAATAGGACCTCAGGGGCAGAGCCTCAAACTGGGCATAGGCTTCACGGGTCCTGGGTAAGGAGCTGTCAGCAGGTTGCCAAGTGGAGGGTTGGAGCATGACTGCTCCTGTGGACCTGGGTTTGGAGGCCCGTAGGTCATGACTCTCCAAACAATAAACAAACATAAGGTGTCTCTCTCTATTGTGACAGGGAGAGTCAAACCAGTGGATGGACGTAACCTTTAAGAAAAGTTGTTTCCTGACACTGAAAAGGTGTGGAAGGTTGTTAAGCTCATTCCAGACCTACCACCTAAACTCTAAGCCTGGTGTTGAAACTAAAATTAGGTTCCAAACTATTACTATGTAAATGGATTACGGTTCTGCGACAGTAAAGAGCCTTCAGAAATGTCAAGCTGAAATACTAATGACACTGGCATCAACAGGACACTCACAGCCTGAGGAATCTGAGCAGCTCTGCTGTTCCGAGCATGCCAGTGTAAGTCAGTGGTCTTGCTCCCTTCTCATACATCTTGGTAATGGGAAATTGAGTGACATTCTGCTTCATGCAGACATCAGGCCAGTCCCAGCAATTTACTTTGGCAAGCGAAATTCCTTGGGTTCCTGTAACGGAAAACAAAAATATTTACAATAAAGTTTGAGAAGTCAAAGATGAATTATTTAGCAGAGCGCTTTCCAAATGAGTCCTTGGATATTACCGCATTTGTCGGTATTTAACTGTTAGAAATCCTTTTGGTTTTGGACCTACCGTAACTGCAGTGTTGAGGGCCAGATTCTGATATACTTCCTCATGCAGAGCCGTGCCTTAGTCCTGGAGTACTGCCATTGAAATCAGTGGGACTCCTCGCATAGTAAGATACCAGTCTGTGTGAGCAAGTGTATCAGAATCTGG
This sequence comes from Eretmochelys imbricata, assembly GCF_965152235.1. NCBI lineage: Eukaryota > Metazoa > Chordata > Testudines > Cheloniidae > Eretmochelys > Eretmochelys imbricata. The sequence continues at coordinate 125,798,173 of NC_135577.1, read as the reverse complement.
CCCTAAATGAACCCCATCCATCATCCCAATAATAAATTAATTGCTATGGAACTTATTAAAATTCAGTTTAACTATTGTTCCCCTGTCTGCCAATGTATTAATTAGCACAGCATGTGTGGTTCATTTTTGGTTCCTCTGTGTGGCTCATTATGCCACTCAGTGAAACGCCGGTAGCAGTTTCACGTTCAGTGGAGTGTTAACTTGCGGCTTTTTCTGCACCGTGTACACTGTACGTACAGAAGACATGACAGTCAGCTCTGAACCATGGGGTTATAATGCCATTAAGACAGTAAGGTGATGTCAAAACATTACAGCAAAGGACAAATGGCTTGTGTAGCTATTGGAGCCGCAAGATGCAAGTACGTCCCCCTCAACGTCAGAACTGGCCAGTTGTCTTATTTAATAGCTCTAATCTTGGATATCTTCTGGTACTCCTCTCCCACCCCAAAATCATTTCAGTGCTAAAAGAAAAGGGAGGACGTGGCATCAGATTAGAACTGGGCTCCCGGATTGCAATGGAGCCGTTTTGCTCAGCAATCTGCAACGTGAAGAGAAACATTCATGCAGCAGCTACAGATATTACAGTCCATGTTTATTTACCAGCAGCCAGCATGATCTTCAAGGCAGTGGAAGTAGGGGTACGCAGAGGTCTTCCAGGGGGTACATCAACTCATCTAGAGATCTGCCTGCTTTTACAACAGGCTACATAAAAAGCACTAGCAAAGTCAGCACAAACAAAAATTTCATACAGACAATGACTTGTTTGTACTGCTCTATGTAAGTACAATATTTCTATTCCAGCCGAATTATTTAAGAATTATGTGGTAAAACTGAGAAAGTCAGCTGTTGTTCAGTACTAGTGTGCTGGGACCCTTTTGTATTTTTATGTCTGATTTTGTAAGCGGGTAGATTTTTAAGGGAGGTGAAACTAGGGGTACACAAGGCAAATCAGACTCCTGAAAGGGGTACAGTCGTCTGGAAAGGTTTAGAGTCACTGCTGTAAGGCAGCTCCTGGCAACCTTTAATAATACAGTTGTCATATTCAGATTCAGCACTTCTCAGCAGGTGCTCAGCTCCGTCCAGGATTGGGCCCAGAGCACAAACAAGTAATAAGCATTCAACCCCTCTGACGTACTCTCATATCCACTGGCAGAACTTCTGGCTGAACTCTTATGTAAAAAAAATAAAATAAACAAAGCTTTCGAGTCAAACAATATCCAGGGTTCAGCTACACATGTGCTATGTCACAGAGCCAGTGCAGGGTCACTGGGGTTAGTCAAGCTGCCGGGAATTTTAGATTCCTCATCTGCAACCCACAGCAGTCACACACACAATACACCACTTCCAAACTAGTAGGGACCCTTCCCCTGGTGTCCAACTGCCAACCATCAGAGATACCCATCTCCCTCAAAGCTCTGGATCCCAGGAATTCACTCCCCACTCTCGTGTTCAGTCTTTCCAAAGATTAAATTCCCCACAGCCAAAGTTTTCAAAAACAGGAGCCTAATTTTTGGCTTCTACCTCTGCATAAAGGCACAATGGCCCAGATCCTCCAAGGCATTTAGGCTCCTAAATCTCATTGGATTTCAGTAGGAGTTAGGTATCTCAATACCTTTGAGGAGCTGAGCCAAAGGACTTGTGCTCCTAAGTCACTTAGGTGCTTTTGAAAATCCCATGCTTCGGAGCCTCATTAGACTCTGGCCCGTGTAGTTTTGTATAGCCCATCGCGTCCACCCATGTGTATTCTCACAGCAGAACTCCTTCTTGTTTCACAGAGAGTAGACATCATGCCAATCGAAACTCAGCTGGATCAGGGGAACTGAGGCCCTGATACAGCTGTCATTCCTAAAACCTCTACTATTCTCGCAGCAAAATACATTCCCCCAGTCACCAGACTCCATTCTTTTTGGGGAATCTCAAGAACTCAATTAAACTCTTGCTTAAGTTGGTTATTGAGATCCTCCACTTAGTCCAAAATGCCATTTTTCTGAGCTCCTCTGTGCAACCCGTGTGTGGCCTTTGGCTGATGTCTTCTCAAATGGACGTTCAAGCCTCTGGCAAAGCCAGCTGCAATCCTACATCACTGGTTCCGTTAATTCTCAGGCACTTTTCACCCAGAGAGAATTTTAGCAATGGGATGGATTGCTGCTCTTCCTGGATGCAGAACAAAAGGAACATTAAAAAGACCTTTGAATGCAGTTATCTGGATTTTGGCATCAAAAGATGAAGTCACGCAATGCTTAAGCAGCAATGGGCTTGAATCCCCATCATCCTCAAACCTAACTTCTAATGCTCCAAAATGGAGGTGAAAAAACCAACCTACTGAGCCGACAGAGAGCTAATTATCCGAATGGCCACAAAACCCCGGACCCAAACAGACAAAGGGTGAAAGAGTCCAGGGCCAGAGGTGAGGAGTGATTAGAATATGACCCCCCTCCCCCCACTCCAGGTAGTTATGAACAAGGTCAGATTGTTAAGGGGAGCGCTCGCCTCCATAAAACCATAATGGCCGAGGTCTCCAGAGAGGAAGGAAGAATTTCCCTGTGTCAAAACTCCACAGAGAATACGGCCCAGGGCACAGCCTCAAGACTTGGGACCGGATCCAAACTGACAACCTTCAAAGCCAGCCATGGCTGGCAGAGCCGCCATCCACAGAGGAGTAACCTGATTCACAGATCCTTAGCCAGCAACTCAGGGAGAGTCTCTCTCCAAGCCCTAGACCACGCTGGAGACAGTCAGTGTCACTCCTTGCCCGGGATAAACCATGCAATAGTATCATCTGGCTTTTGTAACAGGCCGTGGAGGGGAAGGAGCCAGAGCAGAGAACATGGTCAGCTTTGGAGGCAAGGGTGCTGGAACTGGGAGGGTCAGGGGGCCATGGCCCTCCCACTTTCTGCCACGGGCCTCCCCGCCCCTGCTCCTCCTCTTCCTCCCGAGGCCCTGCCCCCCAGGCCAGGCCGGCAGCTGGAGCCCAGCCCGGGAGCCCAGGCAGCATGGGGCACCGCGGACCCTCCGCCTGCCTGAGGTGGGGGCAAGAGCAACTCCCAGCCCATGTCCCCGCTCCCCAGGCCCCCCCCCAGGGCAGGTGGAGGGTTCGCGGATCCCCACAGCTGCCCGGCCACGCAGCTCTTACCATGTTCGGGCTGCACAGCTCTGAGGCCCCATCCCCTGGCCAGAGCTGGGTCAGGGAGAGCCATAGTGGGCAGCTGTGGGGAGCCACAAGCCCTCCCCCTGCCCTGGGCGGAATCCGTGGGGCAGGGACATGGGCAGGGGGCTGCTCTTGTCCTTCCCTCCCCCCGCCCCCCCCCCAGGCCAGGTGAAGGGTCCATGGCTCCCTGCTCACTCTGGCTTGGCCATGGTGGGGCCTCAGGTGGAAGAGGCCACAGGCAGAAGGGGTGGGGCGGGGCCATAAGGGGGGCAAAGGGCTCGCCAACTTTTAGGAAGGATTCGCCACCACTGTTTGGAGGGGGAAGAGCTTATCTCACACTTTTCCTGGCTCTCTCGCCTGGCCTGAGGTCGCCATAGGGTCCTTCCCGCACAGGGCAATGCCAGCCTTTTGGATTGCTGTACTGCTCATTGTAAGGGCACCTGCCGGGGAGCGTGCGCACATCATTTCAGTGCCCTGCGGGACAGCATACTTTCCCTGGATAACGTATTGGCTCATCAGAAAATTCCAGCCTGAAGACACTGGCCTCCAGTCTCCCCCTTAGCTCAAGATCACCGATCCTTCAGGGAAGAGGAAGGATCTCACACCACACCTGACACAACCCTGTGGCTGTTTTGCCCAGAGACGTGACACACACCACAAGGATTCGGTTCTCTTTTGGAAAGCCAGAGCACCCTGCTCCCTTTTGTCCCACTAACTCCCTGCCTCGGCTAGACCCAATACCCAGAGATGGCAGATTTAAGCCCATGCCCTGCTTGCCACACTTTACCCTCCCAGTGTTGTGATTCTAGGTAACTTACCAGGCAAACCCCCACCCCAGGAAGAGAAATCCACCTGTGGCATCCTGTTTCCTCCATTTCCCACTGGTTTAATGGCATGAGATGCTGTTATTGATCTTCAATTGTTTGGCGCCACCTAGTGGTTACAAGATCATTCACAGACAGCTCCATTTCCTGTTGCTAATTATCAGATCTCAAAGGGAACTGGGTTTTTGTGTTTCATGGGGAAATTCCATAATCTTGAAATGTTTTCTGTTCCAAAACGGGACGTAACCAAAAAGTGTCAACATTTTCCAGGAAATGAAATTCCAAGGGAAAAAGTGGTTTTGGGGTCGATAAACATTTTGATAAAACTGAAGGATTTCATTCCAATTTTCAACTTTTAAAACTTTCTTAATGTACTGAAAACCAATTAATTTCATTTCAAAAGGCGAAAAAAATCAAAATGTCCTGTTCCGAAAGTGTCAAAAAAGGACGTTTCAGCACTATCGAAACACTTTGTTTCAAGGGGGCAGGGGCAGAAGAAAGAGTTGAGTGTTCTGATTTCCGTAAAAAGGACATTTTTCATCAAAAAACCTTTTCAAGGAAAAATGTCCAAGCAGCTCTACTCATTATCTTCCTTTCTCAGCACAGCCGCAACCTTCCTTCACTCTGGTCAGCAAGGTTCCAATGGAACAGACGTGTATTTGGACAGGCCTGTGGCATGGGGACAAGGGAGTAAGGGGGGAGCAAAGGAGAGCCTTGATCTGACACTCGTGACATACCTGAACACTCGAGCTCAGCTCTTGTTTTCATTTTAATTAGGCTTCCCACCAGGGACGCTGTTGGCTCCCATTAAGAGGATCAGGCAGATGCTTGGTTGGAGCCTCGTTTCATAACAGCCACACTCACAAATGCCTGCTGCTTTCCCTTCCTTTTCTTTATTTCTACCTAAGGATCCCACAGGCTCTTTCTGACATGCCCACAACTAGCTGCAGGATAATGGAGTTGCCCTCTCAGACCGGACCAGATCACGCTATGGCATGGAGGAGCCGGACAGCTTCCTTCCTCGCTCAATATGGTGCCACTGGTGAGGAGGTAGAAGATGTAATGACTCCCAGTGGAGACGTGTTACCACACATGTGGTGAAATCTTGGCCTCACTGAAGTCAATGGGAGTTTTGCCATTGACTTTAGAGGGGCCAGGACTTCACCCACCTTCCCCCAGAGCAAGGATTGCTGTTGCAAACCCATGTAGTAAGCATGACAGCAGCAGGGTCTGAATAGCTGGAGGGAAGTTCACCGGTTAAGTAAAAAAATATTGTTATAACAACAACAGCAGCAACCCTCTCTGAGATTTCCTGTTTATTTTCAGGACTTTATTTAACCAAACAGCAGCAGCTAGCAAAGCTTCTGGCCAGATTCCCTTCATGGGGTTTAAAAGGCCAGAAATGTTGAACAGTATCAAACCAAAGCAAATCACAAATTGTATCTCCAGAGCTCCCTCTCCTGGGTTCTTGTCCACAAGCCCCACACTCTGTTCCTTGTCAAGGCTCTGCACAGCACTGCTGTGGTTCAGGCTTGCTAGGACATCTGCTTACTGTACGTTGGACACTCTGGGCAGAAGGTGACCAAAGCAAGAAACCCCAGGCATGGCAGATCACTGCTGCCAGCAACAGGTGTGAGCCAGGAGAATCACCAGCAACAGCAGTGGCAGGTTATTTTCCAAAGGGGAATGAGGGACACTGAGCCCATGTGACTCAGAAAGTAGTGCAGACTTCCTCTAAGGATCAATTCCACCCATCCTTCTCTACTCACAGATCACCTGATGATATGCGTGTATTGTCTTTTAAGATAACCCTCATCATTGTTATTGCTGTGTATAATTTATGTAGTGCCATAGATGTACATGAGTTACACCTGGCAAGAGACATAAAAAGCAGTAAGAAGAGGTGATTGACATACATTAGGAGCAAGAGAAAGAGGAAGGAAAGTGTAGGTCCTCTACTTAGCAGGGAAGGAGAGATAACAACTGAGGACATCAGGAAAGCTGAGGTGCTTAATGTCTATTTTGCTTCAGTCTTCACTAAAAAGATTAATGACCAGATACGCAACACAAATTAATATTAACAATTGGGGAAGGCATGCAAGCCAAAACAGGGAAGAACAGGTTAAAGAATATTTCGATAAGTTAGATGTATACAAGTCAGCAGGGCTTGATGAAATTCATCCTAGGATACTTGGGGAACTAGCTGAAGCAATCTCAGAACCATTAGCAATTATCTTTGAGAACTCCTGAAGATGGGAGAAAGCCCTGAAGACTGGAAAAGGGCAAACATAGTACCTATCTTTAAAAAGGGGAACAAGGAGGACCTGGGAAATTATAGACCAGTGAGCCTAATTTCAATACCTGGAAAGATAGTAATTATTAAACAATCAATTTGTAAGCACCTGGAGGATAATAGGGTTATACGGAATAGACAGCATGAGTTTGTCAAGAACAAATCATGCCAAACCAGCCTTATTTCCTTCTTTGATAGGATTACTGACCTAGTGGAAAGGGGGGAAGCAGTAGATGTGATAGACCTTGATTTTAGTAAGGCTTTTGACACAGTTCTGCATGACATTCTCATAAGCAAACTAGGGAAATGTGGTCTAAATCAAATTTTTATAAGGTGGGTGCACAACCGGTGGAAAGACCATACTCAAAGAGTAGTTATCAATGGCTTGCTGTCAAATTACAGGACTCCATTAGATAAGCCCTCCCAGAGGTCTGTCCTGGGTCTGGTATTATTCAATATTTTCATTAATGACTTGGATAACAGAGTAGAGAGTCTGTTTATGAAATCTGCAGATGACACCAAGCTGGGAGGGGTTGCAAGCACTTTGGAGGACAGGTTTAAAATTCAAAATGACCTTGACAATTGGAGAATTGGTCTAAATTCAACAAGATGAAATTCAATAACGACAAGTGCAAAGTACTTCACTTAGGAAGGAAAAATCAAATGCTAACTGGCTAGGCAGAAATACTGCTGAAAAGGATCTTGGGGTTACAGTGGACCACAAACTGAATATGCAGGATGCAGCTACAAAAAAGGCTAATATGATTCTGGGGGTGTAATAACAGGACTATTGTTTGTAAGACACAGGAGGGAATTGTCCCACTCTACTCAGAATTGGTGAGGGCTCAGCTGGAGGACTGTGTCCAGTTCTGGTTACCACAATTTAGGAAAGATGTGGACTAACTGGAAAGAGCCCAGAGGAGAGCAACAAAAATGATCAAAGGTTTAGAAAACCTGACCTGTCAAGAAAGGCTAAGACTAAACAGGCCCTGTTTTTTTAAGAAAAAACGACTGAGGGGGAACCTGATAACAGTCTTCCAATATGTTAAGGGCTGTTATAAGAGGTGATCAACTGTTCTTCTTGTCCACTGAAGGTAGGACAAGAAGTCATGGGCTTAATCTGCAGCAAGGGAGATCTAGGTTAGATATTAGGAAAAAATTTCTAACTGTCAGGGTCGTTAAGCTCTGGAATAGGCTTCCAAGGGTGGTCATGAAATCCCCATCATTGGCAGATTTTAAAAACTAGTTGGACAAACAGCTGTCAGGCATGATCTTGGTTTACTTGGCCCTGCCACAGTGCAGGGGGCTGGACCTGATGACTTCTTGAGGTCCCTTCCAGCTCTACATTGCTATGATTCTATGAGGCTTTACAGGTAATTAGGACAGTGTCCATCCCCCAAGGGCACCATCATTTTACATTCCTTGATTTGGGGACTATGACCCAAGAATCTCTTACTGCCAGCTGTCAAGGGGCTTACAGGAATCTCCTGATTCTGGTATGTACATTTGGGTTCGCCAAAGAATGTCGCATGAGTTCTCAAACGAGACCCAGTGTCACGCTGGTCATTAGTATCGTGAAATGTATGTACAGATACTGTGTATGGAGTTATGTGTCTAGACACTGAAAATAAGACCTTAAAATCTGTATCATCTATTGTTTACATGTCAATTGAGCACTCTCTCCTTCACGAGTCACCTACCACGAGTCTGAGCTGAAAGCAAATGAAGGACTGAGAGGACATCAGAGGGAAAACAAAATCTAACAGGAAGAGTTAAGGGGGGTGAACCCTATCCGGAGGTTTACATCACAAGTTCAGGCTTGGCTGAAACCACTGGAGAGAACTTTGGGTGCGAGAAACTTCTTTAGACAAGAGAGTGACTTGTTTGTTAAGTTTAGTCTCTAGAAAGCGTGTTATGATTTTGTATTATATGTAACCACTGGTTTCCAATATTCAGACCCACTATTATTTGAATCTCTACTCTTTGACAGGAAACCCGTTCTTGTTTTCACTGGAAATATATCTCAGTGCTGTGGTATTGAACAAAGTGCTGGGCAAGAGGTGAATCTGACAAGCTGGTGTGTACTGTTCCTTTGGCAACAGCAGGCCTGGTGATTCTGTGAGTGTCCCATGGAGAAGGGACTGGACACTGCAGGGGAGGCTCTGAGGACTCGGCTGTAGGGATGTACCTATTGCTTCCTGTCCAGGGAGAGCGAAGCTTGCAGAGGCCTGGAAGGCAGTGCTTGTGCCAGAGGCTGGTGTTTTCAGGGAGCTGACCCACAGCAAGTGAAGACAAGATTGCTTCACACTAAGGGCGGGTAGTGGTGAGGTAACTCCCAAGCCTGGGTACCCCTGGGAGTGTCACACGGGCATCCTGCTATGGCAGGTTCTTGCCTCTTTGTGTCCAAGAGTTATTTCACCTTCTGTCACTGTCCTCATGTTTGCTGTAACTGCTCCTTTACTGTAGCTACCGTCTGTTAGTGCCTAAGGGTGACTTTCCCCATGTAGTGGAGTAGGTAAATGGCTCTCGTTCTTGTTTCCAAGGTGTTATTCGTTTATCCCTCGCATTACAAGCAACTCACACACAAGCCTCGTGTTCCTTGGCCCAGGAACTATAGTTTTGTTACACATCTGTACCACACCTAGCCCTGATCCCTGGGTGGGGCTCAGAGCGTCTATAATGCAAATACTGAATAAGAGTTGTCCCTGATGTTAGCACGTTCCTTGCTCTTAAGACCATATTTTGACACCTGCTGCTATTTATATTTCAGACTGGACTTGTCCACATTCATGCCCACTTGCAACCCATTTCTGCTCTCGTTTACACTGGTCCGGAATAACCCCAGTGCAGTCAATGGATTTACACCCAATGTAACGGAAACAGAATTTGACTCTATGGGCCAGATCCTCAGTCCTGTGAAGGTCCCTTTTAATACGTGGTCAGAGTGGCACAAAAGGACTTAACACCTCCCTGGGTCAGCAGCGGGGGATTCCCTCCAGCCTGGCTCTATGCTAGTCCCTCCGGGGATGCTCTCCCAGTACAGGGAGGGCGTATCAGGAACAGGAGGGGGCATTCTGGGGGCAGGGCTGGATAATACTGAGCTCCAGTGATCCTCGCCATAGAACGGCCCCGATGGAGTTTTATCCCCACGGCAATAAAAAACCCACGGCACCGAGTCTCAGAGCCTGCTGAATTAGGCTCGTGGGACTATAAAATTGCAGTGTAGACGTTCAGGTTCGGGGGAGAGCCCAGGCTCTGAGATCCTCCCCCCACACGGAGTCTCTGAGCCCAGGCTCCAGACCAAGCCCAAATGTCTACACTGCAATTTTATACCACCACAGCCCGAGACCTGCAAGCCTGGATCAGCTGACCCGGGCCAGGTCTTTTATTGCAGTGTAGATGTACTCTCAGGGGCTATTACAAGCCTGCAGAAATCAGAGCAGCCCTCGGGCGTCTATATGTGCGTGTATATATATTGCATGAAATCCTCTCCCCATAGCACTCAATGGGAGTTTGGCCAGGATTCACCCACAGTATATATACACAGAGGCACCAACTTTGTAATGTGCCAGGGGGTGCTTGACCCCCGCTCTGCCCCAGGCCCTGCCCCCACTCCACCCCTTCCCCCAAGGCCCCACCCCACCCGCCTCTTCCCACCACTTCCCACCCCATTCCACCCCTCCCCTGAGCACGCCCCATTCTCGCTCCTCCTCCTCCCTCCCAACGCATCCTGCACGCTGCAGACCTGCTGATTGCAGTGGGTGGGAGGCGCTGGGAGGGAGCGGGAGGTGCTGATCGGCTGGGCCCACTAGCGGGTGGGAGGTGCTGTGGGGAGGGGGAGGAGCCGATATGGGGGGCTGCTGGTGGGTGCTCGGCACCCACTCTTTTTTTTTCTCCATGGGTTCTCCAGCCCCGGAGCACCCACGGAATCGGTGCCTATATATATACACATCAGTTAAACTTCCTCTCTTGTAAAAGGAGGACATGGTACAGGGTATGAACACCGTCTGCTTTTTAACCACGCAATGGAGCTTTGGCACTGTACCTTTTAATGCAATGGCCACCTCTACATACGATTGCAACATCGCCAGGGACACCGCTTCCCCTGCAACATACAAGAGAAACTGTCAACAGCGGTACATCACACACGGCCTGTCTGTCGGCAGCGGGGTCACTCATGGTCGACAGGACGGGTTACTCTCCATATATCATGCTTCTTCAGTGTCTCAAGCTTTGCCATCACTATAGACAGCGATGGTAGCTTTCCAATTTAACGTGGTGAATTGTTCTGGCACTAGGCTTGCTATGCGGAAGGTAGAATTACACTGAATTTATATGTCACTGCAAAAGAAATACCTAAGTATTTGATATAGAGACCTTCAAAAACAAAAAGCTTGTCTCTGTTCAGTATTAATCCATTACAGAAGTCGATTTAATTGTATTGTTCAGGGTGCGTGAGGACACCTGGAGCCTCCCACTGGCATCTTTTCAGCTATTATTTAAATAGAAAGAACGAAATAAATACAGGGACTGTAACAATATACTAAACTATACAAGAAATGTGCACCCACGGTGCTATGGATATGTGTATTGTACTCACAACTGGCGTAGAATAGCACCACCACGTGGGCGGTCTCCATCAGAGCAGCACTAAAAGTTTCTTCTGTCAGGGTACGGATGAGTTCCAAAGGGAGTTCTCGCTTCCTGTCTCTGTAAACCGCTTCCATCACCTGGTCATCTTGAATTTCTACAGCAAATCAACGTACACATAAACAGGAGCACACAGATGCAGCAGGAACTCAGCATTTGCCAGGGTTTGAAAAGACCGAAGAAATCAAGCAATTTATTAGGATGGAGATATATATTCCAGTAGCACCTAGAGGCGTCAGTCAAGATCAGGGCCCCATTCCGCTAGATGCTGTACATACATACAACAAAGACAGTCCACGGCCCAAAGAGTTAAGAGTTAAGAGAGATGAGAGACAAGAAGTGGATAGGACAGGCAGATGGGGAATAAGACGGGAGACTGTTCTAATCCGTGTAATAAGCAGCAGTCAGGGCTTGCTACTGATATACTCTTTAGCACGGTTCTGCTAGGAACTCTGAGCTTCACCGAAGTGACTGGAATGATGCAGAGTTATGCCAGCTGAGGATGTGACCCCTGGAGTACAGAACACTTTTATCTAGGAATCCCATTCACATGAGCAACTTTCTAGGAATGTATTTTAAAGGAAGACTTGCCCGGGCACGTGCTCTCTAACGCAAATGGAATTTGAGCACAGCACCCATGGGCACTCAAAAGAGGGCAGCCTAGATTTTCAAAAGTGGCTCTGGATTTTGGGGGCCTGACCTGAAATACCTCAAAGAGGCCTGGTTTTCTGACAGCGATGAACACCCGCCCTCTGAAAAGCAGGTGTCTAGAGTTGGATCCTTAAAAATTAAGGCACCCAAGCCATTTTGGATCACATAGGCCAGTGCGACTACAGTACTTCTATATGTTTCAGAATGTCTCCAGGAAGGAGGCCCTCGTTGTATGAGTAACTCTCCTTAGTAATTAACAAGCACGTGACTAAGCGTGAAAAGGAGAATTCCAAACACCAGCGTTACCCTGGTCATTATTGTCACTTTCATCCTCATCTTCCTGGATCTGTTCGCCCTTTATCTTGTCTTCCACAAGGGCTATTATTTCATCAGTATCTTCCAAAACCAGGTATTTGATCGGAGCACCCTGGGGAAGAGAAAAACACCAGCTGGGACACAAGGGCATTTATGTTCACCTGTGCCCTGCAATGACTGGAGTCACTGCAATATAAAGTGGAGTCAAGAGGGCACTCAACGGCACCATGTGGCCACTTTTTGTTTGGTTTTGGACATGTCAATAGACTTCTAGGGCTGCTGCAGGTGGCTCCAGACTCTCACATTCGGCAGCTGGAACATCAGGCATCCAAGTCGAGACGACTCTGCAGTTCCTCCTCCTGCCCAGAGGGTCGCTGTGGTGTCTGCTGGGTGACACTCCTCGCTTCCCCTCTCCTATTCCCTGGCACACTTACGGTCAGCACAGGGCAGCTGGCAAGAACTGGGAACAGCAGCAGCAAACTGGGGAGACAATGCTGCCGCCAGAACTACCCTCCCACACCCCTTCCCCAGTGGGAGCTGCCCTGCAGGGTTCAGTCTTGGGACCAGGCAGTTCCTACTGTCTCTGGGCAGTAGCTTTAAAACCCCATATTTATACTAATCTAGCGGGTTCCCAGCCCTGTGTTGTGCAGTTAATGTGGTCCAGCCACCGGCACTGGTGAAAAAAGGAGAACAGGAGCAAGTGTCTTTTTCACGTGGATCTTACTCGAAACACACCTGGTTGTTGCCGCACCTCTCAGGAGAGAGCGTCTGGTTTCCCTCCAGCGACAGAACTGTGCGCGCTTGGCTGCCGGCCTCCACCAGGCGGCTACATTAGCATCACGTGAGCCGCCAAAAGCTGCCTAGCGGCTAACGCCTGCTTTTGCAGATGTCTACAAATTATGCAACACGTCCACTCGAAACTCTGCTCTGCAAGTGGATGCCGTCGCCCATTTCAGACAAGCTACTGGGGCCACGAGCAGGTCCCCTGAGACGATCAAGAACGTTAATGAAATGCTGATGCGTTATCGGTCTTCCCAGAAAATAAGAATTCTAACTACCGTTTGCAGCAGAGTAACCATAATCCTGACACAGAGAAGGATTCTAGCACAGAAAGGTCTCCCATTCAGATAGGAGTCTAAGAACCTTTCCTTTCCCAAACTTAGATTCGTGCCTGGATTCCACCTTCTTCCTCTGTTACAAACCATGTTACGCAAAGCAGGCCTTTGCTTTATGAACATCTACGCTGCCGCTAAGAGGATATTTTGTGCAGCACCACGAAATACCCTTATTAATTTTTATTGATGTGTTTGTGCTGTACAAGACAAACAATAGACAGCCCCTGCCATCGCAACTTGCAATCAAAATAAGACTGAAATCTATTTGAGAGGAATTGGAACCATGACTACAATCTTGACAGCTTTCTGTTTTACATACCTAAGGCAATCAAACAGTCCCCACCTAGGGACCACCTGGGAACCTCACAATCTTGTAACCTACTTTTTCTTCAAAACACCCCTGTGAGGCAGGGCAGTCCTATTACCCCCATTTCACAGGTGGGGAGCTCAGGCGCCGAGCGGCTACGTGACTTGCCCATGGTCACAGAGGAAATCTGTGGCAGGGCAGGGACTTGCACCCAGAGCTGTAGGTTAGCGCCCTCACCATTGGATGATCCTTCTTCGGTGATGAACTTTTGAACAAATCTGGGCCCTGCTCCTGCCCCCTCGGTTCCAGCAGGGCTCCCACACTGGCAAGGGGTCCGACTGCAGGATCAGGCCCTTTCTGAGCAAGGAACTGCTGTCGGCTTTTGGGATGAGCTCCCATTGATGGGTTTTACTTTTATACCAAAGGATTTCACTCCATACCGCTATTTGTTATCAGAAAATGTCTCTTACTGGACTGGATTCTACATGGTCTGCCACTACTTCCCAGCTGTCTAACTAGGTACTTATCTGGCCTTGATGCCCAGAGCATCTGAGCAGCTCAGGATCATTACAGAGTTTATCCTCACAACAGCCCTGAGAGATAGGGAAACATCCTCCCCATTGTACAGATGGGAGACTGAGGCAAAGGGCAGATTAAGGATCTGTCTACACTGTGATTAAACACCTGCAGCACCTAGTCTGAGAGCCTGGTCAGCCGACGCCAGCTCACAGGGCTCGGGCTGCAGGGTTAAAAATTGCAGTGTAGACATTTGGGCATCGGTGGAGACCCTCCCACCTCGCAGGGTCTCAGAGTTTGGGCTCCAGCCTGAGCCTGAACATTTACGCTGAAATTTTATAGCCCCAGAAGCTAAGCCCTGCCAGGCCGAGTCAGCTGACCCAGGCCAGAGCCAGGTCTTTTATTGCAGTACAGCCGTACCCTTGGTTCCTGTGTGCTCTGTGTGTCACTCAAACCTGACCATTTCATCTCTGTCTGGGAACCTCTCACAAATTATCGTTCTGAGGAAAACAGGGCCTTGATGAAGAACAGAATCCTGGGTGTAACTGGATTGTGTTTACATGAAACCAGAAGAACAAACTGAATTGATATGTATTCTCATTCTGCCCTTGTTACCTTTCCATTCCCTTGTTTCTGTGGCTACGGGCTCATAAGGCTAGATGGCTGCTTTCACCTTCTGTATGTAAAAGACCTACCAGTGCAGGCAAAGGCTTATCTGGTGTAATTTCAACAAAATGGATTAAAAGGAAATTCATTACAGCAGAAATACAGTGAACAAGCTAGGGGCTCGTCCTATTGTCTCAGACAGCAGAGCTGGAACGTGTGTGTCACTCACCTGACAAGTGGAAAACCCAAGGATGAAGTTAGATTCAGGTCCAATCCTGCGTGCTTTGCACACACGTGAGAAATTCAGTGTATTCATTCCAATGTGCATTACCTGGCATTTATCAACACTGAACTTCATCCAGCATCCCACCTGCCTGATCCCTAGCATGGGCAGGTCCCTCCGAAGGTACTTTACCTCTCACGCCACCCCAACATAGCTTCCTTACTAGCCTTTTGGGAGGCACGTTGTCAAAGGCCTCTGTGAAGTTCAAATCCTTGAAGGCTTCGGGAGTCTTAAATGGTTCATAGGCCTCATGCTGGCTTTCTGCACAGGGTGAATTTCACCGTATCTGTTTTGCCCCCAAAACACACATGAACATAGGAATGGAAGGGCCCAGCTGAATTATCGACTCCAGTCCCAGCTATCACAGGTGACCTCGGCATACCATCCCGTTCATACATTTATCAAGCTCCATCTTAAAGCCAGGGACTCTGTAGTGGGGAGGCTGTTTACTGAGCACCCTCTCATGGCCAGGGGTCGCTCTGCAGGCACCCTGTCCTGTTTAGTCCCATACACATGCAGGCTTTCAAGTGGGTAACACCCCCTGCTTGGGGCTGCTTTAATAACAAAAGCCGTTCTTAGCAATCCTCAGGGTGCCAAAAGAAAGTCCATCACCACCCAGCAGGCCACACTTAGCTCTGGGGCTTCCTCTCACAGCCAGAGCTCTGCCTCTGCTCCAGGCTCCTCTCCCAGCCCATCCTCCCAGCTGTCCCTTGCTGGAGCTCAAACTTCTCACCCCAAGCTTCTAGGCCCAAATTCCATTGGGGTTTCCCCATACGATCCTCCTGCTCCCCTGCGTTCCTCTGTTGCAGCTCTCTCGGTGTCTCAGAGTCTTCACCCTCTCCTGAACTCCCTCCACCCCCTTCACTGCATCCTCCTTATAAGGCCACCACCCTGGTCTCGCCCAGGTGTGACTCAGTCTATGACCAAGGTTGGCCCTTAAGGGGTGAGCCACCTTGTTACAGCCTTGTTATAACGCTTGCTTTCTCTTAACTCACAGAGGGCAGGTCTACGCTTACAATGCTGCAGCACTTCTGTGAAGATGCTCCTACAGTGACAGGACAGCATCTCCCTTCGGCATAACGAATCTACCTCCACGAGAGGCGGTAACTTTGTGGGCAGTAGGAGCTCTCCCATCGACATAGTGCTGTCTGCACAGGGGTGTTAGCTCGGTAGAACCGTGTCGCTCAGGGTGGTGGATTTTTCACACCCCTGAGCGACATACTTATACCGATGTACGTTTACAGTGTAGACCTGGCCAGTAGCTCAGTGTCAGCAGCCATGAGCAGCCCTACGCTAATGAACCCGTGCTGTTAAACGCATCGATAAGGGAAGAAATGTCAGTTTTACACATCCAAGGCGATTTGTTAAAGAATAGCGAGGAAAACAATTGTGAAAAATAACACCTCGAACTTCTACCGGGAACTGCACTATGTTTAAGCAATCAGATTAAACGTGAACCAATCGTGTCATGAATAAATACAACAACTAACCTCTTCTGCTGTCTTGAGGGCCACGTTAGACCGGAGAAGAAAGTTCAGATCTACGGAATCCCTTTCAAAATACGAATCAGATGTTAAACGGTGTCATGGATAAAGTAACAGTCTGCCCTGGCTACTGCCTAACTCATGGGCACTGGTGGTTCTCTAGCAGCAAAGGGGTGCTGTCAGCATCTGACCCCCTAATCAGGGGGAGATACCAGGCTACCTTTGCCTACCCCCTCAGCTGTGCTGTGAGCTGCTCAGCCATAGCCTTGGATCTAGGTCAGTGTGTCTTGTATATTTCTTTCAAAGTAAAGCAGAGAAGCGTGTGAATTCTCGCGGTGCTGTTTTGAAGGGCATGGGTTTCTTACGTGGTATTGGCCTGACTCTGCTCCCACTGAAGTCAGAGGGAGTTTTACCACTGGCTGCAGGGAGAGCAGAGTTAGACTAGCGGCTACTGCGGCTGCCAGGAGCGCCGGAGGTAATTCCAGCAGGCATCAGAGAGCAATCTGATGGATGACCAAAGCCAAACCCAGAAGGAAAGGCTCTGCACAAGCTGCCACAGTGCAACTTCTGAGAGGGCAGCAGACAGGGCTTTTGCAAAGTGCGCGGCCATCACCCTGTTCCCCCTCCTCACAGAGTGCAAGCCATGAGATGCCTTAGAGTTCAGAGTTACCAGGCAGCAAAAGCACAGGATCTTCCAAGCGGCCTGCTCACTGATAACAGTATCACAAACAGCAATCAGACCCTACTTGGAGTTCTGTCATGCAGAGAGCCCAGTTCAGTCCAGCACATACTCTGGGTTAGCATCCACAACTCCTGTCCCTTCCTGGGTTTTCCTTTACTCATAATTTAAGAACAAAACACAATCCTTTGTCTGAGCTTCTTCCCAAATTGTCCATTTCTCTTTCCTGTGTTACCACACGCCCCCTCTTTTATACTCCTGGGCTGACGCTAATGAGGCCAGCCTGGTCTGACTGCCAAGATGAGTCAGCAAAACAGTTCTGCATGCAGGGACCAATAACTTGACAACTTGTCAAGGGCTCTGTTCTGTTCTGATTTACTCTTGTATAAGTCCAGCGTAATTTCACTGATTTCACTAAAGTTATTTTGAATGTATACCGGTGTAACAGAACAGAAAGTGTAGCACTTGTTAGTTGGCCTGAATACAACACAAAGATATAAGTCGCCTTCAAAAGAAGGATTGCTTATACGAGATGTTAATATTACTGAGCTTAAATACCTTGATAAGAGGGCAACTCCTGCTTTCCCCAGCAGCTGCCATGCAACAAACTCAGCAGTTCTCTTATCAACTTCATAGGTCTCCTTCTGACTGAGAATAAATACCAGCGGCAGGCCGAGCTGTAGGTGGACAGTTGAAACCTTTTCTGGATCTTCAGCAACTTCAGTCTAGAGAAGAGATACAATTAAATGGTTAAATATCTTCACAGTTTATGCTAGCGATCACACACAGGTGATCAACAAGCTTAGATTTTAGATAATTATGCGAAGTAGGTAATGAGATAATATCTTAGTTTATCCTAAATAAACAGGATCCAATCATCCCAAAACCAAAATCTGGATCATTGCCATCTGAACACGCCCATTAGGGTTGATATTTAAATGGAGGAGCATCTTGTGACAATTTAGGCTGAAATGTTCATAGATTTTAAGACCAGAAGAGACCATTGTGATCATCTAGTCCAGCCTCCTGCATAACCCAGGCCATCGGTCTTCCCTCAGTTGATTCCTGCTTCAAGTCCAAGCGGTGTGGTTAAACTGGAGCAGATGTTTTGAGGAAAACATTCAATCCGGATTTTAAAATTGCCACAAGACCCTGATGTCAGTTGCTCCAATGGTTAATTACCTTCACTATTAAAAATCTACACCTTATTATCTGAGACCATTGACCCCCAGCACCCTAATCCCTACGATGGCTTAGAAATCCCACCAGGAATGAGCAGTACGACCTGGATTCTTTTTCCCTCCCCCTTTTCATCAAGCTGCTGCAGCTAACACATGACCACTGATCTTCTGCATGACAGACCCAGGCATGACTGATCTTCTGCATGACTGTGCCAGGGCACAGTACGCCACAATGAAGAGTGTCCCGTGCACCCTGGGGGTCTCGTTCTGACCCATTTCTCCACGTCTAGCTCAGCGGAAGGGATACTGCCCTGGGCACCTGGCAGCCACAGAGGTTGGGGGCAGTCTCTGCTGGTGTGAACCCATGGAAGTCAATTTACACAACCAGAGCATCCGCCCTGAAATGTCTGCAGGGACACAAACACCCTCTGCAGAGCTCTGAGGCAGGCTCCGGAGTTCTCTCTCCCCCCTGTCCCCCTGGAGGGTACAATACCCTCTGCAGTGCTCCCAACCAACATACTAACACCCAGGGATCCAACCCAGGCCCCACTGAAATCAATGGGAGTTTTGCCATTGACTTCAGTGGGGTCAAGATTTCACCCCAGGTCTTGCGCATGGTGTTGCTCTGGGCTCCAGGCAAGCCTCGAGTGCTTTAATGCAGTGCAGATTATGGCGAGTATCATTTCAACCCATACCACAAGGGGTTCTGTCATCAGTTTGAGATACGTGTGGATGTTCAGCGTGGTCAGTGACTGCTCCATGGGAGTCCTCCTGCACGGATGGGTCAGATCCGGGACCCGCTGACAATGGCAGAAGAAGAGACGAGCAGACAATGCATCAGAATCTTCACAGCTAGAGGAGAAAAACAATACACTGAGACGGGTACATACCCCTGCGTCTCCGCTCAGTGCTCCAGCCAGGGCAGCCACTCTTGGCTTCCGGCTCCCCAACCCCGGCCTTTCTGGGTGGAGACAGGAGTTTCTCTCCCTTCTGACTGCACAGTCCCCTGCCTTCCCTGTGTATTTCCCAGCAGAGATGGGCTGCCCAAGCACACCTGCTGGCTTTCCCTTCCGAAACAGGTAAGAGGTATCATTGCCACAGTGACAAGGTCCCGCACAACACTGCCAATCCAAGCTTGCTGTATTCGCAAGGTACAAAGCGTTCTAGAGAAACCACGTTAAAATCAATAAAAGAACCTACATGCCCGCTAATAAGCTTATCGGGGCTCACCCCAACCCTAATCTGGGCTCCGGCAGGAGCAGTCCTTCAGCTCCCCACCCCAGGGCAATTCCTTGTGGTTTCAAGTTCATCACAGCTTCCGCTCAGAACAAGCACTCAGGCTTACAGGCCCAGTCCTTCCTTTCCCTAAGGAGTGGGGCCCTCCAGGGACCAGCATCCTGTTCCTTTGCCGGATCAGGACGAAGGCCCTGAGCCAGTTTAATACCAGAATATTTATCCAAAAATCCTCTTTGTCTATTGATCCCTGGAGGATCCACTTTGAACAAATATAGGCACACCTCTCCAGGGGGTGGCTTCACAGGGCTGATAACCGGAGGAATTACACTAGCTTCCACCTCATACTAGAGAAGGTACATACAACTCCACCATAACACACACACAGTGGCATTGTTAATATACTGGCGTCCAAAGATATTAACCCTAATTCAATAAGGTTTGCCGTAACTCATTAAAGTTTATCTTAATTCCATGAGGTCTGTCCAGGATATGGCAGGACATTGTCAGTCTGTCACAGAGTTCACTACTGTATTTAAGACATCCCAAAATTATTATTATTGTGGGAATTACTGTAGTGCCTACGAGTCCCTGTCACGGAGCAGGACCCCATTGGGCAAGTCTTTGTACATACACAGAACAAACACAGTCCCTGCCCCAAGGACATTAAGTGTAAGACAAGAGACAGCTGATGGATACAGGAGTACCGGGAAACAATGATGAGACATACCGGTCAACATACAGACCAAGAGCCTAACGGTGGTCAGGGCTTTTGTAGGCGTCATGGCAAAGGAGAGTTTTGAGAAGGGATCTGGAGGCTAAGGAGATGGCTTTGTGGATGATGACGGGGAGCGCTCCCAAGTGTGTGGGGCAGCGTGGCAGAAAACACGAAAGAGGTTGTTTGAAAATTTGACAAGTGGAGGAGTGAGGCTGGCATGACGGGCTGAGCAGAGATGAGCATCAACAGCTTAATAGAGAATGAGAGATGAGGGCTGGGGTGGGCGGAGACCATGAAGGGCCCTGAAAGTGAAGACAAGCTTGTGTTTGATGCAACAGAGAAAGGAGAACCAAAATCTGCAACAAGATTTTAAAGTTGGCAAGAACAGACAACCCTCAAATCCAAAGCTAACACCGGTGGGTGTTCAAGACTCTGGGGTCTATTCAACCAATCCTAGCATTAAGATGCAGTATTGTGCCAAAATAGTCTTAACTTAAAAACCTATGCATATTACCAAATTACCCTCTACCAGAGTCAAATGGCCTCGCTCCATTGAAGCCAGAGCTGGGTAGCTGGCCCCATTGATTTCAATGGTGGTGGAAGTCAGACTTCAAGGCTATTTCAGTCTTTCTCATAATGAAAAATGCCATGGGATCTACTCTGTTATTGGCTACAGGGGAATCCTCATGTGAGAAAAGATTACTCACAGGAGCAAGGGTTTATAGGGCTGGGCTCATGGTGTTTACATCTGACAACTTGGGATTCATTATTTACATTTGCAACCCTGTATGAACAATTTCTTGGCCTTTAAACTAAAATCAAGAGTAGCTTCAGTTTAAGAAAGGCAGCATTGCCTAGCAGATAGAGCATTAGACTAGGACTCAGGAGACCTGGGTTCTTTCCTGTCTCTGCCACTGGCCTGCTGGGTGACTTTGGGCAAGTCACTTCCCTACGCTGTTCCTCATTTTCCCCATCTGTAAAATTGAGCTAATGACATTGACCTCCTTTGCAAAGCACTTTAAGATATACTGATGACAAGTGCTATAGGACAGCTAAATAAGTATTATTCTATTAATACATGATAGTTTCTGCTCTTGCAGCAGGATGGACTCAGTGGGCTGGATGCTTAGTTGATAATAATTGGTGTAGTGCCTCTGAGATCAATGGAGCTACTCTGGTTTACACCAGCTGCGGATCCTGTTCTCATAATATAGGTGAGAGGTTTTTCGTAGGAGTGGGTGGGTGAGATTCTGTGGCCTGCGATGTGCAGGAGGTCAGACTAGATGATCATAATGGTCCCTTCTGACCTTAATATCTATGAATCTATGTTCTTCTTTAACTACTACAAGCCTACATCAATGTTCTAAAAAAATTGCAACCATGCCACCTAGTGGACAGCCAGATAACTTTATCTTTGATCAAGTTTCCTCATTACCATGTCATGTTTTTCAGTGGTTATCAAACTTTTGTACTGGAGACCCTCTTCACATAACAAACCTCTGAGTGCGACCCCCAGCTTATAAATTAAAAATACCTTTTAAATATTTAACACCATTATAAATGCTGGAGGCAAAGCGGGGTTTAGGTGGAGGCTGACAGCTCGTGACCCCCATTTAATAACCTCGTGACCCCCTGAGGGGTCCCGACCTCCAGTTTGAGAACTCCTGTTTTACGCTATTGCAATGTGCAAAGCAAAAGTTACCCTATTTAGCAAAGTCAATTCTCACTGTAGGATCTGACCAGAATGATTTTCTTTGTGAGATATTAGTTGGTGAAAGGGTAAACATAAATGTCCTTTGGCAGACATGTCTGATAAAAGCTCATAGATTCATAGATTCCAAGGCCAGACTGGGACCACTGGGACTATGTTGTCTGATCTCCTGCACCACACGGGCCAGAGAACTTCCCAAACTAATTCCTAGAACGGAACTTTTAGAAAAAACATCTAATCTTGATTTAAAAATTGTCACTGATGGAAAATCTACTACGGCCCTTGGTAAATTGTTCCAGTAGTTAATTACTCTCACCATTAATATACACCTTATTTCTAGTCTGAATTTGTCTAGCTTCAATTTCCAGCCATTGGATCATCTTAGACCTTTGTCTGCTAGACTAAAGAGCCCATTATGAACATTTCTTCCTTATGTAGGAACTTATAGACTGTAATCAAGTCACCTCTTAACTTTCTCTTTGTTAGCTAATTAGATTCCTTGCTTACAGACAGCCCCCCAACCTGAAGCAAATACCCACCAGCAACCACACACCACACAAAAAAACCTCTAACCCAGGAAACTATCCTTGCAACAAAGCCCGTTGCCGACTGTGTCCACATATCTATTCAGGGGACACCATCATAGGGCCTAATCACATCAGCCACACTATCAGAGGCTCGTTCACCTGCACATCTACCAATGTGATATATGCCATCATGTGTCAGGAATGCCCCTCTGCCATGTACATTGGCCAAACCGGATAGTCTCTACATAAAAGAATAAATGGACACATATCAGACGTCAAGAATTACAACATTCAAAAACCAGTCGGAGAACACTTCAATCATAGAATCATAGAATATCAGGGTTGGAAGGGACCTCAGGAGGTCATCTAGTCCTACCCCCTGCTCAAAGCAGGACCAATCCCCAACTAAATCATCCCAGCCAGGGCTTTGTCAAGCTTGACCTTAAAAACTTCTAAGGAAGGAGATTCCACCACCTCCCTAGGTAACGCATTCCAGTGTTTCGCCACCCTCCTCGTGAAAAAGTTTTTCCTAATATCCAACCTAAACCTCCCCCACTGCAACTTGAGACCATTACTCCATGTTCTGTCATCTGGTACCACTGAGAACAGTCTAGATCCATCCTCTTTGGAACCCCCTTTCAGGTAGTTGAAAGCAGCTATCAAATCCCCACACATTCTTCTCTTCCGCAGACTAAACAATCCAGTTCCCTCAGCCTCTCCTCATAACTCATGTATTCCAGTCCCCTAATCATTTTTGTTGCCCTCCGCTGGACGTTTTCCAATTTTTCCACATCCTTCTTGTAGAGTGGGGCCCAAAACTGGACACAGTACTCCAGATGAGGCCTCACCAAAGTCGAATAGAGAGGAACGATCACGTCCCTCAATCTGCTGGCAATGCCCCTACTTATACATCCCAAAATGCCATTGGCCTTCTTGGCAAGAAGGGCACACTGCTGACTCATATCCAGCTTCTCGTGCACTGTAACCCTAGGTCCTTTTCTGCAGAACTGCTGCCTAGCCATTCGGTCCCTAGTCTGTAGCGGTGCATGGGATTCTTCTGTCCTAAGTGCAGGACCCTGTACTTGTCCTTGTTGAACCTCATCAGATTTCTTTTGGCCCAATCCTCTAATTTGTCTAGGTCCCTCTGTATCCTATCCCTACCCTCCAGCGTATCTACCTCTCCTCCCACTTTAATGTCATCTGCAAACTTGCTGAGGGTGCAATCCACACCATCCTCCAGATCATTTATGAAGATATTGAACAAAACCGGCCTGAGGACCGACTCTTGGGGCACTTCACTTGATACTGGCTGCCAACTAGACATGGAGCCATTGATCACTACCTGTTGAGCCCGACAATCTAGCCAACTTTCTATCCACCTTATAGTCCATTCATCCAGCCCATACTTCTTTAACTTGCTGGCAAGAATACTGTGGGAGACCATGTCAAAAGCTTTGCTAAAGTCAAGGAACAACACGTCCACTGCTTTCCCCTCATCCACAGAGCCAGTTATCTCGCCATAGAAGGCAATTAGATTAGTCAGGCATGACTTGCCCTGATGAATCCATGCTGACTGTTCCTGATCACTTTCCTCTCCTCTGAGTGCTTCAGAATTGATTCCTTGAGGACCTGCTCCATGATTTTTCCAGGGAGCTCAATGCTGGGTTTATAGGGCTTAATGCTTCACAGAATCGGGTGCACAGATTTGTCTGATCTTCCACCCAAAAACGTCAGCTTCCTCACTTTAGAGCTCTGTCTCTCCCGCCTCCGCCCCAGAATCCTGACCTCTGGTTCCATGTGTAACTGACAGAGCCACCAGCTCTCCCTGCTCTGACTTTTCAGGCGTTGTTTAATGTTGTAAATTTGGGGGTTTAAAACATCCAGGTTGAGAGATGGGCACCTGTCATAAATATAAAGGGAAGGGTAAACCCCTTTGAAATCCCTCCTGGCCAGGGGAAAGCTCCTCTCACCTCTAAAGGGTTAAGAAGCTAAAGGTAACCTCGCTGGCACCTGACCAAAATGTCCAATGAGGAGACAAGATACTTTCAAAAGCTGGGAGGAGGGAGAGAAACAAAGGGTCTGTGTGTCTGTCTATATTCTGTCTTTGCCGGGGATAGACCAGGAATGGAGTCTTAGAACTTTTAGTAAGTAATCTAGCTAGGTACGTGTTAGATTATGATTTCTTTAAATGGCTGAGAAAAGAACTGTGCTTAATAGAATAACTATTTCTGTCTGTGTATCTTTTTTGTAACTTAAGGTTTTGCCTAGAGGGGTTCTCTATGTTTTTGAATCTAATTACCCTGTAAGGTATCTACCATCCTGATTTTACAGGTGGGATTTCTTTATTTCTATTTACTTCTATTTTTATTAAAAGTCTTCTTGTAAGAAAACTGAATGCTTTTTCATTGTTCTCAGATCCAAGGGTTTGGGTCTGTGGTCACCTATGCAAATTGGTGAGGCTTTTTATCCAACATTTCCCAGGAAAGGGGGGTGCAAGTGTTGGGAGGATTGTTCATTGTTCTTAAGATCCAAGGGTCTGGGTCTGTAGTCACCTAGGCAAATTGGTGAGGCTTTTTACCAAATCTTGTCCAAGAAGTGGGGTGCAAGGTTTTGGGAAGTATTTTGGGGGGAAAGACGCGTCCAAACAGCTCTTCCCCAGTAACCAGTATTAGTTTGGTGGTGGTAGCGGCCAATCCAAGGACAAAGGGTGGAATATTTTGTACCTTGGGGAAGTTTTGACCTAAGCTGGTAAAGATAAGCTTAGGAGGTTTTTCATGCAGGTCCCCACATCTGTACCCTAGAGTTCAGAGTGGGGGAGGAACCTTGACAGCACCACAGCCAGTTGAGGAGGAAAAGACATAAGTCATGAAGAACAAAGTTTGGCTCTCAGACACCAGGATGGCTGCGGGACTGGCAGTCAGAAAAACCAGCTCTTCATTGGTAAAGTGACTTCATTTGCTAGGGAAATCAGTGAGAAGCTGCCAATGTGCCATCCCAGATGGTTTTTTCAGTCTTCGGAGCACAGCTGCACTTTCAGTTCAACGTAAGGGCAAAAGCTTGTGCTAGCTCTACTGAAACTAACCTGGTTCACCCACATCTGCTCCTCCGACCACAAACAACCAGATTCTGCTACATTTACAGCAAAGAGTTCTCTCCTCCGCGAGTAGTCTCGTTCCTTTCAACGGGGCTACTTATGGATCGCTCAAAACCCGGGTCTGCACTTCTTCCCACCGGGGCGGCTGTGACCAAACCAACCTAACAGCATAAGCAGTTCAGATGAGACCCTTTCTCAGAGGGTTATACCCACCCAATGGTCTTCAACAGCGCCACTTCCGTGGTTAAAACAAACTGGTGAGCAGTCCCATGTACAAAAGCAGCTTCCATTACTGCTCTGTGCTCTAAAAAAAAAAGGAATTGATCCAGTTAATACATTCTTAGTCCACTCCCTCACCCGTGCTAAATATTATGGGCCAGATTTTAGGAATCGGCGTCAAGAAAAATATATGCCTGTCTAATTTGCATGCATTTCAGTAGAGTCTGCACGGTGAAATGGATCGTTTTGTAAAAGAAACCAAGATGTTTGGAGATCTAGGTCAGAAACTCAGTTCTGCACTATCTTATGAAAAAACAGAAAAAGCTCTTGAAGGGATATTAAGATGGAAGGTTGATTTTACTACCTGGTGTTCCAATTGCTGGCACATAGGCAAAAACGACATTTGATCTTCGCTTCAGAGAATTTTCTAGATTCTGAAGCTCCACCAGCGTTGTAATATATTTAACTTCGTTAAAGAGGAGGGCACTGAGAAGACATAAAAATTTCATTTACAGCGTTCTTCAAAAGAAACCAGAGAATTTTCACCCACAATTGCAGGCAAAAACCAGAGCAGGTGCACCTCTGGCTACCTGCCTCAGGAAGCAGCAGATGCAACTGCTCTGATTTGCTCCGTAATTCATTTTGCAGGGCTAAATTACACCAACAAAGAGGCCAGCTTCAGCTCAGTTGAAAATAGTCCCCCAGGTTGTACTGAGTTCATGTTTACGCAAAGCTTCAGGCAACAAGTGAAAAGACAAAACAAATGATTTCACACTGAATGTTCGTTCTACTTACAACAGGATATTGGCTACAATGGCATTCACATCGAACAGGGCATCTGTGGGGAATTCTCTGAGCAACACGTTACCTCTGGGAAAGAGAACAAACCACCAGGTCATAAATCAAGATAGAGGTTATTCGTCCTTGTAGATGATTTCCTGATTCTTTTTGCAGATTCTAAGCCCAGAAGGGACCATTCTGATCATGCAGTCTGACCTCCAGCATAACAGGCCATATAATTCCTGCACTGAGCTCAATGCCTTTGGCTGAACTAGTGCATTTATCTTTTAGACAGACATCGCCCAAAATGCTCATCTGAGAGGAGACAAGAGAATCCTCTTAAATGGGGCAGGTCAGTTAAAAGGAAAGCGCTTGTGCAAGGGATGTGAACGTCAATGGGAGTTGAGCACCTAACTCACTTAGGTGCTTTTGGTGGTGTCTTCAATGTAACAAGCCTGCAAGAGATCCAGAACGAATCGTGTAATTAGCCCACTTTGCATTAACTTCAGTGCACTTTGGATCAGATCCTTTGTCAGGTATGGAGTCTGATCAGTGGTGAGCAAATGTAACCCATGCTTACTCCGAGTGGTGCTCTGTCCCCCTCTAGTGGTGGCTGGGCCACACAGGGTAGAGCTGACTGGGAATTTTTCATCAAAGTGTTCTTCAACTGAAAATCCAATTTTCACAAAATATTTTTGCCAAATATTTTCAGTTTTCCACCATGAAAATCTAAATGAAATATTTCATTTTTGATCAGGTCAATAGCTCCTGAGCCATTCAGTGCCTCGTGGGAGTTGTAATTTGGGTGCCTCATGCCCCCATTCTCCTCCATGGGCCAGGCTCCCTGGCTGGACTACATTTCCCATGATGCATCATGGTCCGCCCTCTGGCTGAACCTCTACAGTGCATCAAGGGAGTCATATAACCATGGGAGATGCAGTCCAGTTTTTTTCCCCAAAATGAAATCCTGCAGTCTAGCATACTCTCGTCTCTATTCCTTGTAACTTCAGCCTCCTGGTTTGTTAAAAAGAAACCAAAAAAGTGTTCGCTTATACACCAGTTCTTGGTGTAAAATGACTGAAGTTGCCTTGTATAAATATTTGTTTCCTCCAAAATAACACCAAGCAACTTATCTCCAACAAAGTCAAGAAAATCACACTAAATTCACCCAGGCACCTCTTGTATGGTCTAACCCCTTCCTCCCATTCCCATCTAGTACTATTACAGGGCAATGATCTATCTAGGGATACCTAATCCTACCTGGGCATGGGAAGGGGAGGGGGGGGACCAGATGACCTCTTGAGGTCCCTTCCAGCCTTACATTTCCAGGACTCTATAAGAGTGACTTGTGGTATCCATTCCATCTATTCACCTAAATCACGATTTTAAATTGAATCTTCCATGCTGATTCATCATTGAAAGATAAAGGTTCCTCCCTGTACTTCCTGGATAATCTGAGAGGCTTCTAGGACTGGCAGACAGCTTGTCTACTACTTACGGGCCTGATCTAAAAATGGAGCTCTTTCCACTAGTTTCAAAGGATCATGATGGAAAGAGTCTCCTTCATTGCTACATCCTTCCAGTGCCTGACATGTCAGCTTGCTGACGTGGTTTCCTTAAAAACTTGCAACAGAGAAGCTTTCAAAAAACAATCCACAGTATTTTATTTAGTCACTAGAACGCAATAAAACTCCATTCACCTGAACAGGTATGCTTTCATTAAGGCATTTTCTTTCCCACAGTATCTTGATACCTCTTCTTTGAGACAATTAACCTGGGTACGTAAAACAAGTCGTTATAAATCTCAATGCACAGATACCTACAAATATATAAAGTTGGAAGCATTTTATGGTCCAACTGTATGAAAGAGAACTTTTAAAACCTACTGTATATGCAAAAATGCAATTAAGTGATAATGTGAATGGGATCCAGTGTTACAGATAAGATTTTACAAGCACAGAAGTCAGGAAATTCCAAGTCACGGTTCTCAAACAAACATAATTTAGCTGCCTTCATTCAGTTTCACCCAGTTACTCCTATAGGAAGCCCAAACTATGTTTGGATAGCAATGTACTAATCTGCATAGTAGGATAACATTTATGTCTTAATAGAAAAGGCTGAGGAAAATTTCTTTACGCTTCTCCTCAAACTGAAAGCAAGCATGTGAAATTTCAGCCAAAAGGTCATCTCTGAACCTGCCTCAGGATAAGGATTAAAGGTTCAGCTCGTTGAAAAATGTCCGTCCCCCCCACAGTAAATGTAGATTTTTTTTCCAGCCAAAATTTGAATATTGAAAATATAACCGTTTAGAAATGCTGCCATAGTGCCTCCCATTGTCCTCTGTGGGCACGGCTCGGACTACATCGCCCATGATGCACCATGACCTCCCCTACTGGAGATGGGAGGGGATGTATCATGGGAGTCCCTCGCCATGATCCATGCAGGGAGACTCCTGCACTCACATGGAACCCAACTGAGTTTAATGGAGCTCCATGCAAGCCGGGGGTTTGCCAGCAGAGAGCCAACTGCAGGATCGGGCAGATGACAGCAGCACCTTCCCAGCGAGCAGCCTCGCAATGCTAGTGCTGGAGTATAGAGAGAATTATCTGCTGTCAACACATTAATACATCTGTTACGCAGACAGTGACAACATAACCACCTGTATGGAGAACTGTCCCATGTGCCCATGTGATCAGAATTACGGCCCCACCAGATAACAGACGTCTACATTTCTCAGCTAGGAAAATAAATGACATGTTCATTTACCTTCACCACTGAAATCCCATAGTCCTGGAGCGCTCCAACTGAGTTCCCTAGCTGTTCCAGAAACAGACGGGCACCTGGAGAAACTGAAACACCAATAAGAGCTGTAAAAAGAAAAGGAGGACTTGTGGCACCTTAGAGACTAACCAATTTATTAGAGCATAAGCTTTTGTGAGCTACAGCTCACTTCATCGGGTGCATTCAGTGGAAAATACAGTGGGGAGATTTATATACACAGAGAACATGAGACAATGGGTGTTACCAGACACAGTGTAACAAGCGTGACCAGGAAAGGTGAGCTATTACCAGCAGGCGGAGGGGGGGGAGGGGGACAGATGACACACAACATGGGACCTTTTGTAGTGATAATCAAGGTGGGCCATTTCCAGCACTTTACAAGAACAGTTGGAGGGGAAATAAACATGGGGAAATAGTTTTACTTTGTGTAATGACGCATCCACTCCCAGTCTTTATTCAAGCCTAAGTTAATTGTATCCAGTTTGCAAATTAATTCCAATTCAGCAGTCTCTTTTTCCACTGTATGCATCCGATGCAGTGAGCTGTAGCTCACGAAAGCTTATGCTCTAATAAATTGGTTAGTCTCTAAGGTGCCACAAGTCCTCCTGTTCTTTTTGCGGATACAGACTCACACGGCTGCTACTCTGAAACCTGTCATTATGCAAGGCAATAAGAGCTGGTTTCTCTGTATCTCTGGTCCTCTTGATTATCAGGTAGAGTAGCTAGAACAAAACCTAATGTCACCTAATCTCTCTGGACCAGACTGAGTTACCCTTACTCGCCCTGAGTAGTATCTTGCTCCACAAGTTTCCCCACTGATTTCAGCAGGGCTACTTGTGGCATAAGCTACTCGTCAACACAGATACAGGTATGACAAGCTGGCCTTATTTGCCTCAGTTTCCCATTTTACAGAGAGGGGCAGTGTTACTTCCTCTTCCCCCCAGGAGGCACTTTAGGAGAGAAATACAACCCCCTTTCAGCAAGCTAGTCCACAAGAGGAGTTCCTTATGCGCACACAGAGCGCCGATGAAGGCAACAGGGTCTGACAAAGACACAGGGATCTTCCCAGGCCGCTCAACCTACAGGTTGGATGCCTCCAACAGGAACAACAATAGGAAAGTGCTCCCCTCTTCACATTTCTGTGATCACCGGGAATATGCAGGGGGTTTGGTAAATTCCTGCTCTAAGAGGTGTTCTGTCAAACTATTTAGGGTTTCAACTTTTCCAAGAACTGTGACCATTTGATTTGCGCCATTGCCAAAGAGGCCTTTTCCACAGCTACAATGTTATTCCCTCTCACAAGCACGTGAAACATTCCCCTCGAGTTGCTTATTTCTCCTGCGAAGCCAGGATAATGAGAACCCCCACGCATTTAAAATACATACCGTCTCGACTAAAATAAACTAGGGATGCTCTTCCTGGCTGCAAGCTACCGAAATAATCCTGGGGGCTCAGCTCTTGCAGTGTATTTGCATTTCTTGCCGCAGACATGTAACAAGTACATAACAGGAGGAGAGAGCAGCAAGAAAGCCTTCCGTTCATTTGGGGGAGCATGATTTCCTCAGTTAAAGTCACTGCAGAAGCCACGTCTGGAAAAAAAAAAATGTGCTTGCTGTTTACATAGATTTCCAGATCTGTGACTGTAATTTACAAATGTGACGAGACCAATAAACACCAACGATTAAAATGCGAGTTTATCTAACTGTAAAAATAGCAGATGGATTCAGTTACAGCAAAGCTAATGTTGATTACAATTGCAGGCCGTTCCTGTTTCTTATTAATTACATTTGCAACTGCAAAACCCTCTGTGGTTGTGGTTTGGGGCTGGGGATTTTTGTTTAGTTGGTTTGGTTTTGGTTTTTTTGAGATGGTTAGAGAAAATCAAGTGTCCAGCAATGAAAACAGTGCCCACCTACACACAGATATTTCAGATCACAACTCCTCTCCCCTCTTGTTAGTAACTGATTAGGATCAAACTAGCTTCACACACTCTACTGATCATGACTTGCATGAACAAAGAGCTTCCCAAAAGGCCTGATTAGCCGTTTCTTTACTCCAGTTTTACACCAGTTCCATTAGAGTGAAATCACGGTAACACAAGGGCCAGCCAAGCCTTTTTACTGGGCACAAATTGTTTAAGAAGAGAACAGACACGTGAGATATTTATTGCATTTCCCCCTCATCCATGCACAGAAGGTGAAAGTCACACCCTCTTCTCCTTGAGGCAAAGCTGGAGTGGGGACCTCTATGAAACTTTGGGAGCTGGATCTAGCCTCCAACTTTTTTGCGCAGTATGTAGGCCAGCCCTGCAGTTGCAATTGCCATCCCTGGAGCGGCACAGAGGCCAGAGCTCCTGCAGCAGGATCTGTGTAACCAGTAGCGGCTCCCCCTCTCCGCCCCGCCATGCTGCTTGGTGAGGAGCTGACACAGAACCCCCTGAATCTTAATGGGTTGCTCTCTCCATGGCTGCCCCCCCACACACACACACACACTAGCAACACTGCAACTTGGCTCTGTTGGGGAGCCTCCCACAGACCCTTGGCCTTTGGGTGAGCTCGACCCAGCAAAAATCATGCATCCAGTTCATCAAACCTCCCAAAGCTACGGAGTGCTGTTCTTCTATCCAGAACCAACACATATAATAAGGAATCTTTGCAAGAACATTGCAGGATTAGAAAATGTCACCCATATTTGATTCTCCTGTGTAACAGATTCATAGATTCATAGATATTAAGGTCAGAAGGGACCATTATGATCATTTAGTTTGAATTCCTGCACAATGCAGGCCACAGAATCTCACCCATCCACTCCTGCAATAAACCTCTCACCTATGTCTGAGCTATTGAAGTCCTCAAACCATGGTTTAAAGACGTCAAGGTGCAGAGAATCCTCCAGCAAGTGACCCGTGCCCCATGCTACAGAGGAAGGTGAAAAACCCCCAGGGCCTCTTCCAATCTGCCCTGGAGGAAAATTCCTTCCCGACCCCAAATATAGCGATCAGCTGAACCCTGAGCATGTGGGCAAGATTCACCAGCCAGATACCCAGGAAAGAATTCTCTGTAGTAACTCAGATTCCACCCCATCTAACATCCCACCACAGGCCATTGGGCCTATTTACTACGAATAGTTAAAGATCAATTAATTGCCAAAATCATGTTATCCCATCATACCATCTCCTCCATAAACTTATCGAGTTTAATCTTGAAGCCAGATAGGTCTTTTGCCCCCACTGCTTCCCTTGGAAGGCTATTCCAGAACTTCACTCCTCTGATGGTTAGAAACCTTCATCTAATTTCAAGTCTAAACTTCCCGATGGCCAGTTCATATCCATTTGTTCTTGTGTCCACATTGGTACTGAGCAATCATATCTCCCCTCAACCTTCTTTTGGTTAGGCTAAACAAGCCAAGCTCCTTGAGTCTCCTTTCATAAGACAGGTTTTCCATTCCTCGGATCATCCTAGTAGCCCTTCTCTGTACCTGTTCCAGTTTGAATTCATCCTTCTTAAACATGGGAGACCAGAACTGCACACAGTATTCCAGGTGAGGTCTCACCAGTGCCTTGTATAACGGTACTAAAACCTCCTTATCTCTACTGGAAATACCTCACCTGATGCATCCCAAGACCACATTAGCTTTTTTCACTGGCCACATCACATTGGTGGCTCATAGTCATCCTGTGGTCAACCAATACTCCAAGGTCCTTCTCCTCCTCTGTTACTTCTAACTGATGCGTCCCCAGCTTATAACTAAAATTCTTGTTATTAATCCCTAAATGCATGACCTTGCACTTCTCACTATTAAATTTCATTCTATTACTATTACTCCAGTTTACAAGGTCATCCAGATCCTCCTGTAGGATATCCCGGTCTCTCTCTAAATTGGCAATACCTCCCAGCTTTGTATCATCCACAAACTTTATTAGCACTCTCCCACCTTTTGTGCAGAGGTCAGTAATAAAAAGATTAAATAAGATTGGTCCAAAAACCGATCCCTGAGGAACTCCACTGGTAACCTCTCTCCAGTCTGACAGTTCACCTTTCAGTATGATCCCCTGTAGTCTCCCTTTTGACCAATTCCTTATCCACCTTTCAATTTTCATATTGATCCCCATCTTTTCCAATTTAACTATCAATTCCCCATGTGGCACCGTATCAAACGCCTTACTGAAATTTAGGTAAATTAGATCCACTGCGTTTCTTTTGTCTAATAAATCTGTTACTTTCTCAAAGAAGGAGATCAGGTTGGTTTGGCAAGATCTACCTTTTGTAAAACCGTGTTGTATTTTGTCCTAGGGTTTGTAATGTTTGTTTGCAATATACGATTCAGCCACTAGATGTCACTGCTCGCTGTATAGCGTTCCAAACTAGGTGTGGTCCCCTGGCAAACAAGGGAGACAAAGCTGGGATTCAAGCTGCATAGAAGCCCCTTTGTTTTGCACTATAGCTGCAGATGATTTCTTTACTCAACACCTCCTTTGAATCCTGGAGACTCCAGAACAATCCTGGAAGGTTAGCAACCCCAACAAACTGAGGCTGTTATAGCAGTAGTGCTCAAAAACAAACAAAAAATCCAGCCACCCTCCAACAGCAGAGATAGTTAGCAAAGAGACAGAGCCACCTAATCTTCAGGTTCTCGCTCTGTGTTCAAGTACTCTGCCTTTCCTGCTCTCTGCATGGAAAACAGGACACTTTAAAAAACACGTACACACAAATTCCACTTTATAGTAAGTAGGCTTCGAAGGATTAGATTTTTACTGGTAAACGTCAATAAACATTGATTGCACCGTACACACACTAACCCATGAAAATATATTTCCTTCTATAATAATCTAAATGTACAGGTAGGTGAAGTAAGCAAAATGCTGTTTGAGAACTTAAGAGTCAAAACTGAGTGATTTAGACTTTTGAATTAGGCTGGTTACAAAGAGACTAGCAAATGAACAGTAAAAACAGGTATGATTTGTTGAATTAAGAATATTTCCTTTGTATAGTTTGATACGTGATATTGACAATTTATTTACATGGTTTATAAAGCCTTAACTGTTGAATCTCAATGTCTAAATAATTGTCTGACCCCTCCCCAGCATTTCATGCAACTGTAAATGTAAATTGTAAATGAAAATGTAAATTGATACAAAGAGAAAAAATGCTTAAAAATATGTTGATATTATCCATCAAAATTATAAAAATCTAATTCGACCAAGCTGAATAATAAGCAACACCATCAGTACATGCCATTGTATCTGTCTGCTCCTTGTTGAGTGATGCTTAACATCCAGGGGCATAAGAAGTACTCCTGGGAGAATTCTGCACCAAAAAAATTAAAATTCTGTTCCAAAAAATGAGAAATTCTGTGCACAATATTTTAAAATTCTGCATATTTTATTTGTCAAAACAACACTATATAATCATGCCAGTTTCAATTATTTTGGTAATTTATTTCAAAATACCTGTCAGTAAGTATGTCTGTAACAGTACAGACAAAAAGAAAAGGAGTACTTGTGGCGCCTTAGAAACTAATCAATTTATTTGAGCATAAGCTTTCGTGAGCTGCCACAAGTCCTCCTTTTCTTTTTGCGGATACAGACTAACACGGCTGCTACTCTGAAACCTGTCATAGTACAGACAAAAAAATTCCTCCAGAAGTAGAGAGTTAAAAAAACCCCTATGACAACCAGTTCCTGTTTCTCTGCCCCCTCCGCCCCAGAGACCTGCCATGGACGCCCAAGGATCCAGAGGGAGAAACAGCCTGATGCTGGGTCCCGGGCTCATGGGGAGTTCCCTGCACACCCCCTCTTTCCTTCAGGGCCTGCGGGGAACTGCTGCTGCCAGGAACCCTCCAGCTCCTTCCCTCTCCCGCCCCCGGCAGTGTCTTCTATTTGCGAGCTGGGCTCTGCTGGGTCCAGCGGCCCTTAGTGGCAGTCAGCAGCTCTGCAGCCCATTTCTGAAGGGGGGAAAAGGAAAGTCTGCATACACAACATTAATTTCTGCACAAATTCTGCATTGCGCAGTGGTGCAGAATTCCCACAGGAGTAAAAAAGAATGCACTCTCCACCAGCTACTTAAACTTGTCTCCTAAAAACAGACATTGTTTTTAATACTGCCTGAAAAACACAGGCTGCAGTTTTAAACACGTTCCAACATTTTTTTCAAATTAGTATAATTCTTTATTATTATTATTTCTGTCACTGTGGTGCCTAGAGAAGCAGCTAGGAAGCACACAGAATCTGACCCAAAACTCACTGCAATCAACAGAAGGATTTCTACTGGCCTCCATGGGCTTTGAATCAGGCCCTAATAAAGTACAGAGACGACGGCTCTGGAAACCCCTTAGACAGAGCAGAAGAATTTCGTTCTCATTTGAGAGGCTCTGATGATCTCCTCCCTGTTTGTAAAGTAACTGGAGTTAACTTTGCTCTGCTGTCTTGTTTGTTCCCCTGCATCAGGGACGGCTTGTTGATCAGGAAGAGCATTTGCAAGGCAGCATCATTGTTTGGTCGCGGGGAAAAGAGAGCAGCGTCCTTCTCTCCGTGGTTTGGAGGAAGCAGAGTGTGACAGATCAGGGGCTCCACCAGCCAGGGCACTATGGGAGCCGTCGAGGGGAGACATTACATGCTTAAAGTTTTATACCTAGAAGATTTTAAGCGTTTGACATTTTTAAGATGTTTACAAGACCCCACCCTCTCTCAACCCCCCAGTGCTCTTTCCCTGTTATGTCCAGTCCCATCGTCCCACGCACTGCTTGGCCACGTCTACTGTGATCCTGCACACCCCACCCTGGGACCCTACCCACCCTCAGCAATGACCAGCCTTTCCAGGCCTTTCTGTGGCCTGGCAAGATCTCCCAGGCACCTGTTCTCTGCCACTCCTCATGGTCCCCAGTAGCTGCCATCTCGTTCAGGCCCTTGGCCTTCTTCCAAGCATCCCTCCATCTCCCCCATTATTCTTCCCTCCTCTCTATCTGCTCCTCCAGCTGTCTGCTTGATCCCACCCACATCTCTTCTAGTCCCTACCTGCACACATCTGTCCCGTACACACACACACATTCCCTCTATGGCTCCCCAGACCCCTTCAATCCATTACATGTCCCCCATGCCCACTCTCATTTGCCCACATTTCACACTCTCTACCCCCTTTCAATTTGTTGGTAACCGGACCCCAAGACCCCGCCCCCATCACTTAACCCTCTCCGCCCCATCCCTGTCACTCCCTGGATTGTCTCCACCTCCTTCTCCCACCCCCATGCCCCAACTGGGCTCCCTCTGCTTTGGGGCTGGGATGGGAGCTACTGCAGCCTGACAAGGAGCCTGCTTGCAGTGAGGAGGCAGCCCCGGCTGAGCAGGGGCTGGTGTGGGTTAATAATCTGGCTAACCGGACTTTTGGGTCCGATCAGTATACCTGACTGGACACTTCAAGGTTCCCTTTTCGACCGGACTTTCCAGTCGAAAACTGGGCACCTGGCAACCCTATGCCCACAGGGTCTCCTGCATCACCCTCCATGGCCCACCAGTGTCCTGCATCCCCCTCCACTTGCCCCTTCTGCAGAGCCCCACAGTCCAAGATCAGAGAGCCCAACTCCATGCTAATGCTTGATGTGCCCCTTACCTCCAGTCGACCGCCCTTCCAATCCTCTCCCTCTCCCCCCATGCCCTCCTTCTGGACTCCTGTCCCCTGGATCCGCCCCTGCTTACCTTCCCCCTGTCCATGACCCTCAGCGCTGGCTCACTCCAACAGTGACTGCAGCAAAGGCTGGAGTCAGCAGAAGGTCAGTTTAAATTATAAATGTTTACGTTATTTCTACTGTAAATAGTGCTCTCTGTGCATGTCAAACCAGCTCTTTATAACTTGGGAATTCCCCAAATACCACCCCACCCCAAATCAACTCAAAGGCACCTCTCCCCCAGCAAGGCCAATAAAACAAACAGGGAGGCTGGACACCAAACCCTTCTGGAGACAGGATGAGTTCGCCTCCCCCTCAAAAAAGAAAGAATTAGGGCATTTTCCAGTGACAGAGACACTTTTGAGACACTGTAACTTTCAAATCTCTCTCTGAATTTCACCAAACTTCCCAAAAATTCCCATCTCAGGGATGAAATGTGGCAGGTGGAATGCTGGGGGGCTCTGTGTCTTTTTTGAGAAAGCTGGGACATGGAGGGGAGTATTTTAAAAAGTCAGATTTACAGGGGGGAAATCTAAGTTCAGCTTTACCTGTGGGTCAATTCCTGCTGCTTCGTAATGAAGTATCCTGAAAGGAGGCCTAGAAGTAAATAAGAGTGGGAATGAATAGGGAAACGGACACCAGGCCTTATTCTCCACAGTCTTGCACCTTGCGTCATCATTTACACCTTTGCAAGACGATTGTATTATTATTATTGAATTCCTGCAGCTCCCAGGAGCCCCAATCATAGACAAGAACGCCATTGTGCTAGGAACAAACAATTATATCGTGTTCCTTTGTAATCTGGTAGCATTTCACATCCACTCAGAAGTAGTATTAATCATCAATCAGGGTGCAAGGCACTGGAGAATCAACCCACACGGCCAAAGCAAGAGCTAGCTAGAGTCCAAGCCTTGTCCACATTCAGCAAGAGCCCTAACTCAGCCATTAGTGCCTGGTAGTGGCACAAGTGGGGATTCACCCACGAAAGCTCATGCTCCAATACATCGGTTAGTCTATAAGGTGCCACAGGACTCTTTGCCGCTTTTAATTAACACAAAAGAAAAGGAGGACGAGTGGCACCTTAGAGACTAACCAATTTATTTGAGCATGAGCTTTCGTGAGCTACAGCTCACTTCATCGGATGCATTCGACAGCTCATGCTCAAACAAATTGGTTAGTCTCTAAGGTGCCACTAGTCCTCCTTTTCTTTTTGCGAATACAGACTAACACAGCTGCTACTCTGAAACCCTTAATTAACACACTTTGCCTTTATGCGGTGTAATTGTAGCCCTGTCGGGGGCAGGATATTACGGAGACAAGGTGGGTGAGGTCATATCTTTTATTGGACCAACTTCAGATGGTGAGAGAGAGACCAGCTTTCCAGCCACACAGAGCTCTATGTCGGGTCTGGGAAAGGAATTCCCAGCCTCAGAGCAGAATGCAAGGTGGAACAGATTGTTTAGGGTAAGTCGTTAGCACATATTGTCAGGGACCATTCAGCATAGCGTGGCCCGTTAACACCTCTTCAGTCATAGGACAAAAGGGGGTCAGTGGGTTACAGACGGCTGTAACAAGCCATAAATCCAGTGTTCTAGAACAAAAGTTCGTCCAAGAAAAGATGTAATAATTTTACTAATGTAAGCAGTGTCAGGATGAGCTCCACCCTGACATTTGGTGGTGAGGTGTGGCAAGTTGTGGAAAAGAACTTCAGGGGACGATCTCATTTGCATAGGTACACCCACCCTGCCTAGAATGAGGCCATAGCTGCCCAAATGGTCACTTTGGCTGCTGTGGGATCCTCAGTGTTTCTGTTATTGGGGCAGGAAGAATAAATTGTTATTACCCTGATTATGGGAACTGTGCTTGGAACTGTACTTGGCCTTTTGTTATGATGGAGGGACTCACCATCAACTAAGTAGCACTCGCTAGGCAAGGGTCATGGGTTCCAAAACTCTGTGAATTGAGAGAGGCTGGGGAAAAGTATTAATACTTGGTGG
Organism: Eretmochelys imbricata; assembly: GCF_965152235.1. Taxonomy (NCBI): domain Eukaryota; kingdom Metazoa; phylum Chordata; order Testudines; family Cheloniidae; genus Eretmochelys; species Eretmochelys imbricata. The sequence goes on along the minus strand of NC_135577.1, from coordinate 125,759,402 downwards.
CATGGGTCCCTTAGTGAGGGTCTTACATACTAATTGCACTTCCTCCTCTCTCCACTGTAGAATATCAGAGCTAATTTTGATTTCATTAGAAATCTAGTTACAGGCTGCTGAGCTCACTTTGGGCTAATAGTGCACCAGCACTGAGGCTCCCCTACTACAAGCTGAATTCACCAAAGAGCTGAACTGACTAAGAGCTGAAATCACTGAGCGTTGGGTTAAGTAGTGGGGGAGCCTGAAGATATATTGTGGAGCAGTTTGTGGGACGGCTGGAGTGCCTTGTGGACAGGCTGGTAGAGCAGTTCATAGGACAGCGGGAGCAGCTGGTGGGACGCGGAGCAGTTCGTGGATCGGCTGGACGGCGGGAGCTGCATGTGGGTCGCAGAGCAGAGCGGAGCGGAGCTGAGCGAAGCAGTTTGTGGGGTGGCTGGCGGAGCGGAGCAGAGCGAAGGCCTATGGAGCTGTGGGGCCGTCAGCTTCAGATCATGTAAGGTGCCTCTTACCTCTGCCACCATCTCCACCCAGGTTGGGAGGTAAAGCTCTGTAGATAAACTTTTGAACTCTGGGGCTGCCCTGACCAGGGACAGAGACTTTTGGGTCATTGGACTTTTGGGACTTTGGGTGATTTGGGGTTGCTGGACTCAAGAACCAAAGGGAAAGGGCATGCCCCAATTTGCTTGGAGTGGGTTTTTTGCTCATGGGTTGTGTTATGAATCCTGTTGGTGGTGTTTCCCCAACATAATGGCACATTGTTTCTCTCTGTTATTAAAAGGCTTTTTGCTACACTCAGACTATGCGCTTGCGAGAGGGGAAGTACTGCCTCTTGGAGGCGCCCAGCGGGGGTGGTATATATTTGTCCCAGGTCACTGGGTGGGGGCTCAAGCCGGTTTGCATTGTGCTATTGCAATGGACCCCCTAGATATTGAACCCGGCCCTTGTTGCTGCCAACTCTGATGGGCAGAAGGGTTACATTAAGATAATGTTGAAATAAAAAGGAAACGGTACAGCGTTCAAGCACAGAAGTTTCTCTTTATCAGGGAATAAGGTACAGATTATCAAGGGGTGCGAAATTCGGTTAGGAGCTGGTGGCGTAAGGAATACATAATCTGCAGTCTCCCTGATTGGGGGTAAAAGTTTAACCGGCCAAAGCACAGACATTGAGATATGGGGGTATGTTGTCCATATAATGGCTATGTTCAGGTGTGGAGTATAATGAGTGGATACGATGATGAGGATGGATCTACCCTCATTTGGTGGGATTTAATGTTCATTGAGTTTATGGTTCCAGTTCATACGGTCCAATGGAAAAAGCCTCTCAGTCCCTTTCCCATAGTGGATGCACGATGTCGTTATTACTTCGCCCACCTTGTCTCTATAGTTTGCCTTTGTCCAGCCTGAGGGGTCAGCACCAGTTTGGCTGCACAGATAGATGAGTCCGAGCTATTCCCAAATGGTGCCAGAGCCTTCAGTGACAGGCACTTTCGACATGCAGGTAGATAAACTGGACAGCCAGATACAAATGGAGAGTGGAGAAATGCTTAGATGTGGGGCAGTTCTAACGTTGTAGTTAGGTAAATAAGAACTGGACTTTGTACAGAAGATGTAAGAGAGGGAGCCGGGTTACTTCTGTAAAGTTGCTGGAATCAGTTCTCCCCCCATTTACGTGGGTGCAAATCTGACCGTGACAAAGACAGAACAGGCCCTGAGATGCGGCAGGAGTGGTTTCCTGTAAATGTGAGCAGAGAGCAGTCACCCACAGCAAGGCAAGATAAGAGCAAACACGGGAAGCCCCTGCGTATGACAGCACTCGGATATTGCCCTGGCCGGGGATGGGCTTTGGATGGGGGATTTTACCTGAAGGATAATTTGGGACTTGCATCAGGGGGAGAACATGGTGCAGCAAGAGTGGAAGAGCTGGTACAGAAAGGGCTCAAGTTCTTATATCGCCATGTCAGCCCCAGCTCGCCCCCCCCCCCCGCACTCCACCCCCACTGTGCCCCAAGGCCCCACTTGGCCTCTTCCCCAGAGGGACCCGCCCCCGCCTGCTGCTTGCACCTCTCCATTCCCTCCCCCAAAACCCCTCCAGCTGCCGCTTGTGCCTCTCCGCCCCGTCCCCTGAGCTGGAAAGGAGCGAGCGGCAGGCAGGGGGGCCTCAGGGAAACAGGCGGAGTGGGGGACAGACGCGGTGCAGCATGGGCAGAACCCCGGGGGAAGAAGCCAAGGGGAGCAGGGCCTCAGAGCAGAGCAGGGGTGGAGCATGGGCGGGGCCCCGGTCCGCATGCCTGTGGCCCCCCCACTTCTCGGGAGCTTCCGCCGCGCTCCAAAGATGGCAGGGGGAGGGAGGGAGAAACTGATACTGGGAGTTGAGTCGGGGGGAGACTGGGCCTGGGTAAGGATGGGAGTGGGAGCCAAATGGGAGCCAGAGACAAGCTGGGCAAGAAGACAAGGCTGGGAACCAGGGAGGGAAATGGAGGGTGATGGCTGGGAGCCATGGGTGGGCAGGGAGACTGAGATAAGATGAGGAGCTGGGGGGAGACTGGAACCAATGGGAAGGAAGGAGAAAGGAGACAGGTCTGAGGAGGAGCTGGGATGTGGGAGGAGAATTGGGACTGGCAGGGCAAAGGGACTGGGACAAAAAGCTGAGGGGGGCACTGAGATTGGATGAGTCCAGAGAGAAAGCCTGGGACTGAGAACCAGCAGGGTGTAAAATGTGTGTGGGGAGGTGTGATGGGGCATCTGGCCCATAAGGGGTTAATAGAGACCTAGGGAGGTTGAGCAGCAGGCGGCCAATCGGAGAGGGGCTGTGAGGAGCAGCCTGTCAGGGCTGGGCTGGCCCATATAAGAAGGGCTGCAGACGAGAGAGCAGCTTCAGTCACTCCCTGTACCTTGAGGGGGGAGAACTGGCTGCCTTGCAGGCTGAAGGCAGAAAGCACCCTGGACCGACCAGTGCTGCAGGCAGAGACCCAGGGAGCTAAAGGCAGCTCCTGGCGGGCTGCAGGGATCTGCAGGCTGAGGCCACGGGGAAGTGGCCCAGGGAAATCTACTGAGGAGTCAGAGGGGATGCAGCAAGTGATGGCTACCTACAGGGTCTGTGGGCCGGGGCCTGGAGTACTGGGGTGCCGTGGAGGAAGTGGCCAAACATTGGGCTGCAGTTGCCACTTGGGGAAGTGGCTGGACAGTGGACTGCAGTTCCCCTGGAAGGGGGGAGCACTGAGTGTGGCAGAGCTGAAGGGCTGTGTCCTGGAGAGGGCATTGTGGTCCTGGGAATGACACAGGTCCAGGAGCAGAAGTGGCAGCGGTGAGACCTCACCAGAAGAAGGCACACTGGCTAGCAGAGCTAACCCCCAGGACAAGCCAGTAGGAGACATTGCAGTGGTGAGTCGCAAACTGTCAGAGGAGGACAACTGGGTGCTAGGATGGGGACAGAGACAAATCAGGGTGTTGAACTGGGACTGGTTGGGCAAGGAGAGCGGGGACAAGAGGGCAGGAGGACTGGGAATGGCTGGGTAAGGAGACCGGGAATGGGAGCAAGGGACAGACTGGGACTGGGAGCCAAGGAGGAAAAGAGTGGGAACTGGGAGCCAATGGGTGTGGGGAGACTGAGATCAGATAAGGAGCTGGGGAGGGGACTGGACCTAGCTGAGCATGGAGAGTGGGTCTGGAAACCAGTAGGACAAGGGAAGGAGGTGAGGGGGAGGAGGAGATTAGGACAAGGAGCTGGAAGGGGGGGGGAAGCACTGAGATTGGATGAGGAGCCCGGGAAGGGAGACTGAGGGAGCCTTTGGGTTGCGCAATGTTGTGGGGGGGGGACAGAGTGAGTGGGGGAAGGGTGGAATTGGGGCTGGTTGGGCAAGGAGTGGAAGTAAGAGCGGAGGCCAGAGGGAGACTGAGAATGGGATGGGGAGTCCAGAAGGGTGACTCTAGGACCAGGACCAGGCAGAAGGGGCCAAGCTTGAGGGGAATGGGCAGAAGAGTCTGTACCCACTAAAGAACACACCTTTCCAGAGCCTGGAATGGAAGATTCCTTCTTCTCACCATTCCTCTGCTGTCAGCAAATATCTGCAAACCTCACTGGCAAAGTGTTCAATCCCCAGCGAGAGCTGGTCCACATAGAGGATGACAACCTACTACTGCTGTCACTTACTACTTTAGCTCAAGTGGCATGGATCTGTACAGTAGAGCTAAAGGTTCCGACCATGCACATTTCAATGTGATGCCACGTGATGGAATTTCTGGGATTTTTATTTTTTTTAGAAAAACCTGAGAAATGACACACACAAAACTTGTTAAAAACATTAGTAAGGTTGCAGAGTTGTGTGCGCAAAAGTTAGAATATGCCAAAATTTAGGTTGCCAGGGCAACCTTATTCTCCTCCCCCTGTGCATTTTGATACGATCTTTAATTACATGACCACATTCTATTTGTTTCCACAGGACCCTCGCCTCACTCAGTGCATAGGCTGGACCTGCTCGGGGGATGAATCAGGATCTGCAGTGAAGGAGGCTGTTGTCTGAAGGACCCTCCCTCACTGCGTGTTCCTCATTTTCTGAGTGCTTGACTTGAGGCCCTGGGGTATGATTTGCAGAAGTGCTGAGCACTCAGCTACAACTGAAGTCAATGGAAGATGTGCTTTGAACTAGGGCTGTTGATTAATCGCAGTTAACTCATGCAATTAACTCCAAAAAATTAATTGTGATTAATTGCAGTTTTAATCACACTGTTAAACAGAATACCAATTGAAATTTATTAAATATTTTGGATGTTTTTCTACGTTTTCATATATATTGATTTCAATTACAACACAGAATACAAAGTGTGTATTATTTTTTATTACAAATATTTGCACTGTAAAAATGATAAACAGAAGAAATTGTATTTTTCAATTCACCTCATACAAGTACTGTAGTGTAATCTTTGTCATGAAAGTTGAACTTACAAATGTAGATTTTTTTGTTACATAACTACACTCAAACAAAACAATGTAAAACTTTAGATCCTACAAGTCCACTCAGACCTAGTTCTTGTTCAGCCAGTCGCTCAGTCAAACAAGTTTGTTTACATTTGCAGGAGGTAATGCTGCCCTCTTCTTTACATTACCAGAAAGTGAGAACAGACATTTGCCTGGCACTTTTGTAGCCGGCATTGCAAGGTATTTACATGCAAGATAGGCTAAATATTCGTATGCCCCTTCATGCTTTACCACCATTCCACGGGACATGTTTCCATGCCGATGACGCTCGTTAAAAAAATAATACGTTAATTAAATTTGTGACTGAACCCCTTGGGGGAGAATTGCATGTCCCCTGCTCTGTTTTATCCGCATTCTGCCATATATTTCATGTTCTAGCAGTCTCGGATGATGACCCAGCACATGTTGTTCATTTTAAGAACACTTTCACTACAGATTTGACAAAATGCAAAGAGGGCACCAATGTGAGATTTCTAAAGATAGCTACAGCACTCGACCAAAGGTTTAAGAATCCGAAGTGCCTTCCAAAATCTGAGAGGGATGAGGTGTGAAGCGTGCTTTCAGGTCTTAAAAGAGCAACACTGATACGGAAACTACAGAACCCAAACCACCAAAAAAGAAAATCAGCCTTCTGCTGGTGGCATCTGACTCAGATGGTGAAAATGAACATGCATCAGTCTGCACTGCTTTGGATTGTTATCAAGCAGAATCCGTCATCAGTATGGACGCATGTCCTCTGGAATGGTGGCTGAAGCATGAAGGGACATATGAATCTTTAGCACATCTGGCACATAAATATCTTGCGACGCCGGCTACAACAGTGCCATGCGAACGCCTGTTCTCACTTTCAGGGGATATTGTAAACAAGAAGGGGGCAGCATTATCTCCTGCAAATGTAAACAAACTTGTTTGCCTGAGCGATTGGCTGAACAAGGAGTAGTACTGAGCAGACTTGCAGGCTCTAAAATTTTACATTGTTTTATTTTTGAATGCAGTTTTTTTGTACGTAATCCTACATCTAAGTTCAACTTTCATGATAAAGAGATTGCACTACAGTACTTGTATTAGGTGAACTGAAAAATACTGTCTCTTTTGTTTTTTTACAGTGCAAATACTTGTAACCAAAAATAAATATAAAATGAGCACTGCACACTTTATTTTCTGTTGTAATTGAAATCAATATATTTGAAAATGTAGAAAACATTCAAAAATATGTAAACACATGATATTCTATTGCTTAACAGTGCTATTACTCGCAATTAATTTTTTTAATCATGTGATTAATTGTGATTTTAATTGCTTGACAGCCCTACTTAGAGCATTACAGAGCTAATGTTAAGTACTCTGAAAAAATCAGGTCCTAGGAGTCTCAAACTGAGCACCCAAAATTAGCGAACACTTTTGACCTGAATATCTCTGTTCTCCATTTGTAAAATGGGTTTAATACCCCCGCACCTCACAGGGTTTTGTGAAGATAGATTAATGTTTGTGAAACACTCGGATACTAGAGTAGTGACATCCTAGAAAATCCCATGAGGAAATATATAATTCTGCCTTCAAAAAGCAAGGACTGAATAGTGGTCAGTTAAAAAAGACTAGGAGCCACACATTGAGCAGCAAGGAGAAAACAAAGTACTGAATAGCTACTGATTGACTGAGCACCGTCCATCCTGTGCACTGAATGAGGCAGAGGTCCTGTGGAAAAAACAGAATGTGATCCTGTAACTAAAGACTATCTCGTAATGCATATGCACAAGCAGGTCAAATTGAGATTGCCCAGGCAACCTTAGTTCTGGCATTTCCTAACTTTTGAGTACTTGACTTTGCAACCTTAATAATGTTCCTTTAATATTTGTGTGTGTGTAAGTAATGTTTGTTTTTTGGGGGGCTGAGTGAAACCTCACTGAAGGTAGAAGAGCTGCCTCTTCATTGAGGATAAGTGTAAAAACAATCAAGCTTCTTTCTACAATAGATAGCTGAAGCAATAGAAGCCGCCACTCAAAAGACAGGCCACGCCCAAAGCTGGTCAGGAATCTGAGCTATGTGGGTGGAGGAGTTTGAATGCAAATACAGGGGGCGAGGTATTCTTGGAGGGAGATCTGGGAGATCTATGTGTGAGAGAAGGAGCAGAAACACCACAGACGTATACAGATGGCAGCAAGGAAGCCCTAGAGACAGACAGACAGAAGCACTTTGTAGTGTGAACCTAGGAAAAAGCAAAGAACAAGAGAGCTTTGTGGGCGCAGTACTGGCTGGAAAGAGGCTTGGGACTATAAGCAAATAAACTGTCTCCAGCTGTTTGATTCCCAGTGTGTTCAGGGGAATAGGACTTTGTACATTCTTGTAAATAAACAGGATTGCATCATGGACATACCAGACTACATCAATTTCTCCTCCTAACAGAAATAACCCACAAGACCCAGAATATTGATTATTCACTTGAGTCCAAAGGGGTAATTATTATATATTTGGAGGGCACAGTTATGAGTATGAATCTGTTCCTTTCTGTCAACTGTCCTGCAGAACAGGTCCAGATACTACATACTGTGTTTTGACCTTGGAGCTATGTGCAGATGTGGTCGCCCCATCTCAAAAAAGATATATAGGAATTGGAAAAGATTCAGAAAAGGGCAACAAAAATGATTAGGGTATGGAACAGCTTCCGTATAAGGAGAGATTAGTAAGACTGGAACTTTTCAGCTTGGAAAAGAGACAACTAAGGGGGGATATGACAGAGGTCTATAAAATCATGACTGGTGTGGAGAAAGTAAATAAGGATGTGTAATTTACTCCTTCTCATACCACAAGAACTAGGGGTCACCCAATGAAATTAATAGGCAGCAGGTTTAAAACAAATAAAAGGAAGTATTTTTTCACACAATGCACAGTCAACCTGTGGAACTCCTTGCCAGGGGATGTTGTGAAGGCCAAGACTATAACAGGGTTCAAAAAAACTAGATAAATTCATGGAGGATAGGTCCATCAATGACTATTAGCCAGGATGGGCAGGAATGGTGTCCCTAGCCTCTGTTTGCCAGAAGCTGGGAATGGGCGACGGGATGGATCACTTGATGATTACCTGTTCTGTTCATTCCCTCTAGGGCACCTGGCATTGGCCACTGTCGGAATACAGGATACTGGGCTAGATGGACCTTTGGTTTGACCCAGTGTGATGATGTTGACATAATCTGGGACCGCATAGATTATTGTTTCAACCAAGCTCCTGTAGTGGCAACAAAGCTTGTATAAGGGGAGTCAAATAAGTTGTCTAGGACAAGGTTATGGTTTGTTGGTTATGATTATGCTGTCTATATGTGTGTATAATTTTTGTAGTTAAAGTTATGAATAGTGGCTCTCTACTGTCTGTATTTCAAACTTATACTATGCTTCTGCGTGACACCCCAGACAAGTTGGTGTCAGCTCTGCCTAGCCTGCCTGATGGCCCATTAAGGACCATCAGCTACACAATTGACCCATTGAGAGAAGGCAGACAGGCCTTGTGACTCAGCAAACTATGCAGGGACTTGCCCATGTGACTCCAAACTCCATTTTGCTGTAATTTTCCACAGTAAGAACAAAGAGGTGTTCTTACACTTCTAAAAGGCTGATGCCTCATCTCCATCTTGTCTTCAATCCTGCTTCATACCTCTGGAGGAACTTTGCTACGCTGAAGCTCTGAACAAAGGACTGAAAGACCCATCCCAGCTGTGGATGTTCTCCAGAGACTTGATTTGAACCTGCAGTTTATTCCATCACTGCTACAAGCCTGAACCAAGAACTTTGCCATTACTGTATGTAACTGATTCTATTTAACCAGTTCTAGCTCTCATCTGCATCTTTTCCCTTTTATGAATAAACCTTTAGATTTTAGATTCTAAAGGACTGGCAACAGCGTGATTTGTGGGTAAGATCTGATTTGTATATTGACCTGAGTCTGGGGCTTGGTCCTTTGGGATCGAGAGAACCTTTTTGCTTTTCTTGGGGTATTGGTTTTCATAACCATTCATCCCCATAACGAGTGGCACTGATGGTGATACTGGGAAACTGGAGTATCTAAGGAAATTGCTTGTGTGACTTGTGGTTAGCCAGGGGGGTAAAACCAAAGTCCTCTCTGTCTGGCTGGTTTGGTTTGCCTTAGAGTAGGGTTACCATACGTCCGTATTTTCCCGGACATGTCCGGACATTTTTGGTTCTTAAATCGCCATCCGGGAGGAATTTTTAAATATCTAAAAATGTCCAGGATTTTGCCATTATTATTTTTCCACAAAGAAGAGTTGATTATTCAAGAGAGTGAATGCTGATCATTTGAGAAAGTGCCCGCTTTTTCCCCCAGTGCTTGCACCATGAAACAGCTGTTTTGCGCGGCTGGGGGGGGAGAACACGGCGCACTGTGGTGAGGAGGCAGGGCCAGGGTGGGGATTTGGGGAAGGGGTCCAATGGGGCAGGGAGGGGGCAAAATTGGGGAGGGGACTTTGGGGAAGGGGTTGGAATGGGGGCAGGGAAGGGGTAGGGTTGGGGTGGGGGGCGCGAGCAAATACCCCCCCCCTCCCGGAGTGTCCTTTTTTTGAATGTTCAAATATGGTAACCCTACCTTAGAGGTGGAAAAACCCCAGCCTGGGGCTGTAACTGCCCTGCTTGAAGCAATTTGTCCTGAATTGGCACTCTCAGTTGGGTCACACCAGAACCAGCATGGTTACACCCAGTCTGGCCATTCTTATGTTCTGGTACCAACACTTGTACATTGCTGATTTCAGTGCGGCTTGTGTGTGTACAGCTCAGGGTGGAATCTGGCCCATAGTATTTATTCCAAAGATAAACAAGAGCTGGCAAGAGCCAATGGGTTGTGCCTCCACCAGAAATGCAATTTATAATTTTCCTTTCGCTCAGACTGGAACGACCATGTTTTCCAAGCAGGTTCCAGTCCCGGCTCCAGCTTTGGCTGTGATTGATTTAGTCAGTGTGATTTTCCAAAAGCGATTAGTGGTTTGGGACGGGTTGATTAAGCTTAAGACACCTACCCCCTGAAAATCAGGCCCCGAGGATGTCTCCAGTTGGACACCCAAAACCAGTGACCACTAGCCATAGTGGAAAATGGGGCCTACGTACGCTGTCTGCAACATGCTGATTTGTTACTTTATTATTTGTATTACAGTAGATCCCCCATGCTTCAACTAAGACGAGGGCCCCATTGCACAAGGCGTTGTACATAGTAAAACAGCCCCGGCCCCCACCCCCACAGAGCTCCCAAAACAAAGGGTGGGAAGAGGAACACACAGAGGTGAAATAATTTCTCCACGGTCAGGATTAGAACCCAGGTCTTGGACGTTTAACCAATGCTCTGTCCGTTAGAACACACTGCCTTCCGAGCTCTTCACTGGCTGGTTTTTGGTTACAATGTATAGTTCTTAAAATGCTCTGGCTAAAGAAGACTATTTGTACATAGCGTTTATTAATATTTCATCCGCTTTGAAACAGGGAATGCAAGCACTCTGGTAAATGCATTGGCCATGTAGTTTCATTGTGGTATCTGTAATTATTCTATCGCCTTTACAGATATTCAACTCCTGCTCAGGGCGAGCAGTCCCTTTACAGTCCATGCTCAAAACAGAGCTGAAGGTAATATTGTCTTACCTAAACTATATCTGAAGGAATAAATCATTGATGCTTTGGCCAGCAATTGAACTTGCATGCCGCCCTTTCAAGGAGCGGGAGTAATAAGACAACGTTGTCACAGTAAATTAAGTCTGGTAACAGAAAGGTAGACAGGGTACATGCATTCACTCTGACTGAGCTCCCACCACTGAGCTAGGCACCTCCCAGTTCAGATCCAAAAACCAAGCCCCAAAGAGTTGCCCATTCTCAGAGGATGGGGGAGGGACTCATCAACAGGGAGGAGGAGTTAAAGGAGGAAAGACTTCAGCCACTTTTGTGAGATTTATGCAGTTAAGAGCTGGTGCAGAATTGTTTCTCTTTGTTAAATATAAATACAAATATACCAAAGTCCTTTCCAGTTTGTTTGGATCACTCAGTTAACTGGTTGTGTCCCAACATTGCAGGGTTTAGTGGAAAGAGCATTGAGTGAGAGTGAGGAAGCTCCAAGTTTTAATCTTGGATCTGCCACTGACCCCCTGCACAGCCTTACACATGTCCTTTCATTTCACTGTCTCAGTTTCCCCATTTGTAAAATACTCATTTGTCTCCTTCATGGGGGAGTTGTGAGATTATGCGTATACAGCCCTTTGAATATACAGCTCCGTAGGAATGGGTGTGAAATGCTACCCAATCAGAAGGCTGACACTTTGCATGGATGTGCTTTACACCGAAGGAGCTGGAGAATCAGGCCCATAAAGCACTCTATAAGAGCTACACAATATTATTATTATTAATGTTAGACATTTACACTAGGGTTCTACATCAACTCTTTCCAGGAATCTGTGTGTCCCATGCCATTTCCTGTTTAACCTCTTACTGGTTTTAAATCAATGGAAAAGCAAAAATACACACACAGGGAATTAGAAGATATACAAGCACTCCAGCTGCTTTGATCATTTCCGGGGTGCACATAAGCCCTAAAGCCAGCTGAACTTGTCCCTTTGTGTAGGGGAATCTCTAGGGGGTATCCTATACCCTCTCCTCTGTTACCAGTCCCACTTTAAATGACTAGAATTGTTTAAAAGCTAATTTACTTCTCACTCCCAGTGCTGTTTGCATCTCCCTGGCAGCTGGGACAAAGGAAATATCCCTCAGGACACTTTCACTTAGGTTTCACTTTCACTTTCTGGTTCTCACTTCTCAAGTCAGCTCCCTGCAGCATGGTTTGGGTTGCAAAGGCTGCAGGAGCCAATGTTGTCCCATCTGGTTACAGTCAAGTGCAAAGCCCCTGTTCACTGATGCATGTTTTTGGATGGAAACAATTTCTGCTCCTGGTCAGGGACTGAAGCTGGCTTGTCTACACATTGCCTCCTGCCCTCTGTGTGCTTGTCCGGCCTGGCCTTAAGGACCCTCCCACTGGAGTCTGTGGAAAGCCCTGCACTGTGAATAGATCAAATGGAGCACACCCCAGGATGGCTTCGGGGCCTCACTCACCTGGCAGGCGCTATTGCGTGTTTCAGACACCATTTTTTGCCCCGAGGACAGTGGCGTGAAGTTCTCCATCCGTCCCTCCTCTGGCACGGGTGGGATGGGATCACATCAGCCCCGTGTTACCTCCGCTCCTGTGTGTCTCTGGGCCTTTCTTGCCGAGAGTGGTGGCACTGGATGCCTCCAGCGGGCAGGTAACAGGGCTCACCCTTGATAGCAGGAGGACACAGGTGCTGCTCCACAGTTAGGGCTGAAAGACCCAGGCCAAGCTAAACCTTACTGTGCTGGAGATCTAGGTATTACCTATAGCAGTGGGATCTCTGAGCTACCCCTATAGCAATGGGGATCTCTGAGCTTCCCTATAGCAGTGGAGATCTCTGAGCTACCCCTATAGCAGTGGGGATCTCTGAGCTACCCCTATAGCAGTGGGGATCTCTGAGCTTCCCCTATAGCAATGGGGATCTCTGAGCTTCCCCTATAGCAGTGGGGATCTCTGAGCTTCCCCTATAGCAGTGGGGATCTCTGAGCTACCCCTATAGCAGTGGGGATCGCTGAGCTTCCCCTATAGCAGTGGGGATCTCTGAGCTTCCCCTATAGCAATGGAGATCTCTGAGCTACCCCTACAGCTGTGGGGATCGCTGACCTTCCCTATAGCGATCTCACCAGCAAACCCTCTATAATAATGGGGATCTGTGGGGTCCGCTATCGCAATGGGGATCTCTGCGCTGCCTCCCCGCAGACCTTGAGCCGCTCCTGTCCCCCGCACAGACCCGCCCGCCCGCACAGGCCTCTCTCCGAGCAGCTGATCCCAGTCCCAGGCAGCGCGGGGCTGCGGCTCGGGAGGGCGCACAGCACAGCGGCGGCTCGCTGAGCCGGGAGAGCAAGCCAGAAGGCGAGAGGCGAACAAAGTGAGGGAGGTCGGAAACCGAGTCGGGCGGCGGCGGCAACCCAAGAACAAAACGGAGCCCGGAGAGCCCGCGGAGGGCGGGCCGGCTCTGACTGGCAGGCCCAGCCGCCACCGGCAAGGGCGGAAGGGAGCGGCGCGGGCGGGCCCGCCGGGAGCCAATGAGAAAAGTCCGCCGTCCGGAGCGAGCGCCTCAAATAATCTGGCTCAGCTGATCGGCTCCAGCCGAGAGTTGTTTTCGAAGCGAGGGGAGCGCTGCAGCCGGGCGGGCGGGCGCGGGCTCTTTTGTTGCATGGGTTTTTAGCCGCCGCTGCTGTGAGGGGGGGACTTTCCCCGCCCCCGGTTTTTACACCCCCCACTCTCCCCCCCCCTTTTATCCCGTCGCCGCTCCCCCGCCCCATGAGCGGGACCGTCTCTGCCCCCCCCGCCGGGGCGATGCCCGCCGTCCCCTACCCGGTGGCGCTGGGGCTGACGGTGCTGCACACCGCCCTGTACGGCTCCCTCTTCCTCTTCGCCTACCTGCAGCTCTGGCTGCTCCTCTGCTCCGGGGAGAAGCGGCTGAGCTACCGCACGCTCTGCCTCTTCCTCTGCCTGCTGTGGGCGGCGCTGCGCACCGTGCTCTTCGCCGGCTCCCTGCCGGGCGCCCCGCCGGCCGCCCCGCTGCCGCGCCCGCCCTTCGCCCGCTGGCTGCTGCACTGCTCGCCGGGCTGCCTGCTCTTCGCCAGCCTCTGCCTCCTCCACCTCTACTTCGCGGAGGTAGGTGCGGGGCTGGGGGGGTCCCGCTCGCGGCGCTGTGTGTGTGTGGGGGGGCGACACACACCAAATTCTGCACATTTGGGGGGAGGCTGCGGGGATTTGCCCTGATTCTCTTGCCCACAGAGAGAGACACACACACACGCCCCCCACAGTGTCACTTGGGAAGACCAATAACCTCCGGGTTGCTCCACTGGGCTGTGTTGTTGTTGTTGTTGTTGTTGTTTGGTGTGTGTGTGTTTACCAAATTCTGCAAACTTGGGGCTGGGGAGGGGGGAGGCTGCGGGGATTTGCCTCGATTTCCTTGCCCCCCCCCCACGCACACAGTGTCACTTGGGAAGACCAATAACCTCCGCGTTGCTCAACTGGGCTGTGTTGGTGGTGATGTTGTGGTTTGGTGTGTGTGTGTTTACCAAATTCAGCGAACTTGGGGCTGGGGAGGGGGGAGGCTGCGGGGATTTGCCTCGATTTCCTTGCCCCCCCCCCTCCCCACACGCACACAGTGTCACTTGGGAAGACCAATAACCTCCGCGTTGCTCAACTGGGCTGTGTTGTTGTTGTTGTTGTTGTGGTTTGGTGTGTGTGTGTTTACCAAATTCAGCGAACTTGGGGCTGGGGAGGGGGGAGGCTGCGGGGATTTGCCTCGATTTCCTTGCCCCCCGTCCCCCCCCCCCCCCCACACACACACAGTGTCACTTGGGAAGACAAATAACCTCTGGGTTGCTCAACTGGGCTGTGTTGTGTTGTGTGGTGTGTTGTGGCGTGGGGGAGGTTTTAAGGGGGACTAGATAAAGTGGTGATAGCAGGGGCTGGACGGTCGCCAACCATTACGTCACCAGCTAGAGCCTCTTTTGCTATTGTTGCTGCGTCTTCCCCTCTCTCTCACCCCCCCTCTTTTTTTTATTATTAGCAGGTTTATTCTTCTGCCCCTTGTTGTGCTGAGGTTCCAGGGACCCCGCGCTCACCCCTCAAACCCGCGGCTCAGGGCTAGAGTCGCTGCTCAGCCCCTAACACAATGGGCCACTATTTACTGGGACATCTGCGAGGCCATTTGGGTGGCTTTTGTTGTTGTTTGTCACTTGGCTTTCGTGTCTCTCCCTCCAGAGCTTATTTGTGTGTGTCTAATCCATCCCCCCCTCAAATTCCCCCCGATATTTATCCTTAGCCCGGCCTCTGATGAACGGCTCCCCCTTTGCATGGACTCTGATGAAGCAAGTCACAAACTAATCTGGCAATACTTTCCGGCTAGCTGTATTATTATCGTTGAGATTGCCTTACTCTGCAGCTCTCAGCTGTTTAACACCCTCACAAAGGAATCTCCAACCCACTGAAATCCTTCAGTCACAGGGGAATTGATTTCATTTTCCCTAGGACATTGGCATTCACATGATAACACACAAGATGAGCAGTACAGTTTCTTCTATATTTCTTCCCTTTTCTTCCCCCCCCCCCCCAAAAAAAAAACAAAACCCTGAAGACTGGTGAAGCTGTCAATTTTTAAAAACTGTCAAAGCTATAAACACATAGGGTAATAAAATAGGTGGTTATGCAACATTTGTTGTTTGACAGCTGTCTTCTCTGCCAAATTCGAATTTACCTACTAGTAGGTATTCAATATGTCCCCAAAAGGCAAAGGGAAGAGGGGATAATTGGGCTTGTATTGGTAACAATGTGCCTAGATTTTGTTACATGTGTAAATTACTTAAATACTGCAGTATGTTTTATGTGCATCGGGCTTTCTTCAAAGCTAATTCTGTTTATGAAATTGCAAACTAAATTCAAATGGGTGAGATAAAGGGAAGGACAAACTTTATTTTGCAAGGAGAACTGACTGGGGGGCGGGGGAGATGGGTTTGAGGAGGGGTGTTGATTTTTTTCCTTGCCTAGTTCTAGCATCAAGACAAATATTAATCTAAATGTCAATAGCTATGGAATTGGGGAGGGGGAATCTAGAATAGCTTGTCTCTTTGTTAAAAATTATGTTCACATACTTGGTTGGGGGGCTGGAGCCTCAACTAGCTTCTGGAGTCACATACACTAGAGCACTGGTTTGCAACCTTTTTTATTTGTGGACCCTTTTTAAAAAAAAATTTTTTTTAAATTCATGTGGGGGTGTGGATCCCTTTGGAAATTTTAGGCCTAGTCTGCAGATCCCCATTGGTCCATGGACCACAGGCTGAAAGTCGTGCAAAGTGGGTGTAAAATCCTTGTGGGTCAGAATAGCAGCATTTGCTTGCACAAGTGTGAGCAACTGCACTCGGTGCAAGGTGGTGGACAACTGGGCCCATGGCGTTTCTGAGAAGGCAGGGGTAGAGTGCCTGCAATGTCTAAGCCAGTGGTGCTCAAATTTTTGTAGTGGTGATCTGTTTCACAAAGCAAGCCTCTGAGTGTGGCCCCCCCCGTTATCAATTAAAAACACATATATAAACACTATTCTAAATGCTGAAGGTGAAATGGGGTTTGGGGTGGAGGCTGACAGCTTGTGACCCTGGTCATAACCTTTTGACACCCGCCCCCCAATTTGGGAATCCCTGGTCTAAACCATTTGTTCACCTGCCCTCCAGAAGAAT
Source organism: Eretmochelys imbricata (assembly GCF_965152235.1). Taxonomy (NCBI): domain Eukaryota; kingdom Metazoa; phylum Chordata; order Testudines; family Cheloniidae; genus Eretmochelys; species Eretmochelys imbricata. The sequence goes on along the minus strand of NC_135577.1, from coordinate 125,743,129 downwards.
TGAGCTGAGACCCAAGAGCTCTACAGATGAAACTGGCAAGGTTAGACTGGAACAACCCCCTTGTGTTTACACTTCTTACTTTGGCTCTAAGATTGTCCTAGATTGTTAACTAATCAGTACGGAACTGCCTTGATTTAGCTCATGATGACCCAGCTAAAGTCATACAGGGGACTCTTAATCTGAAACAAGAGGTGCCACCACAAGGGGGCCACTCCAATCTAAAAACTGTTCCTAAATGGAATTAGAAAGTGGGTGCAACTCTTGCATTGGCAAGGCCTTCAGTATAGAATTACAACTTGCTAAATGGTGACACTTAGAACAAACTAGGTGACACTGTCCTTCAGTTCTTGATAATGATCTGTGAATGGGTGGTATGGAACTATATATCTTTCTACTGTATTTTCCACTCCATGCATCCGATGAAGTGGGTTTTAGCCCATGAAAGCTTATGCTCAAACAAATTTGTTAGTCTATAACGTGCCACAAGTCCTCCTTGTCCACCTAGTAACATCTTTGGAGCTGTAGATGCAGTACACCATGATTCAAATACCTGACTTGCAAGCTGGTGGTAAGCACCTCTTTTAAAGCAGAAGATTAGGCTGGCTACCCATTGGCTTTCTTGGAGAAGACTGAATAATCAAGGCCTTTAGGACCCTGTAGAAACATGGCTTTTTTTTTTTCTCCCCCCTCTCAGTGCTTTTATATCTCATGTCACTGTGGCTCCCAGCTGACCTGGGTGTATCAAACTCATGCTTGAATTGTTTGTGAGCTAAAAGATGAAAGTGGTGCTGGGGTGTGAGGGTAAACTGTACTAGGCTTCTAATTCACAAACCCCTACTGACAAATCACATTATTTCTGTATGAATTACCTGTTTGAAAAACACAATTCCGTGCCCCCCACCCCCCCCAACAAAGTGCAGAATAAAAACAGACTAGGATTCTCTCTGGGCTTCCAGCCCCACTGTGTAATTTTCTTGTTCAACTTGTCAACGCTCATTTTGAGAGTCTTATTCTTGGTCGCCAGAGACCTGCTGCTTTAGCAGTAGCAGTTGTGGTTTTCCTTCTGTTGCTAGCTAGTTACGTACTTTGATGCTCCTAATGAACAAGCAGTTTGATACATAACCCACATCTCTCCTTACTCCATCTCAACTCATTAAAAGAGGTTCTGCTTTCATCTTAACTTCATCAGGCTTAGTCTGAGCTCTGGTTTCCTTGGAGATGTCCAAGTCAGCAATTTGACTCAAATGGGACACTTTTTCCCCCCAATTATGCCTCCAAAGAGGTGTATCTCCAAATTATAAATCTAAGAGTTAGCTTGGAGACTGAACTGTCAATGATACTCCACATGAAACCTAAAATAGCTTCTCCACCCGCACCCCACTGCCAGTGGCCATCTTGGCATCTTCCTAGTAGGCTAGTTCTGAAAGAAGTCTTCTCCCTCTACTGCCAGTCACTCCCTGCCTTGATCATCTGGAGAGGCCCTTTGTGAGTAACTTCAGCCACAGCAACCACTTGCTTCCCCTTCTACAAAAGCCTGCTTGCAAGTGTTGCCCTCATCACTCCCTATCGCGTATAGCAATATGACTCAGGGCTCTGCCTTGCAGGAGGCGAAGAGGTCCTCTGGCAGGCTGCATCCCTAAGGTTGGCTTATCCATGACCTCCAACCTGTCTGGGTTTCTCTTTGTAATTCTTGAACTGACTAGACCACTTCCCCTTCTGTACATGCACATCTGCTCCAGAGTAATTAAATCATACCCAGCCTGGGAGTTCTTGTATCCCAAAAATATCCAAGCTAGATAAGGAAACTCAACAGTTCTGTCACTAATCGGTGAGCTCCCAAGATGCTCCACATTCATTCTTGTACCCTTAAACCTTTCCTCATTAGCTTTATCTGGTTCTCCTATATTTCTTCAACAGTATGACTCTAAGGATGGGTTCACTGGGTGGTGGGAATCTTGGACAGTGTTAAAACTGCCTGGTTCACCAGCTAAGGAGTCTCCAGAAATTGGAAGTGCCCACCACCACGTGACATAGTAGACATGCTGCCACCTTTCTGTGCTGGGAAATGCAGAGTGCATCCCAGCAAGCCCTTGTGATTTGTCAGTGACCTTATGATCAAGGCACTAACATTCTGGGAGGGAAGAAACTAACCTTCCACAGTTTCTGTTCTTGGTTTCCTCTCTTGGTTAGACTGAAAGATTTTTTGTTGTTTGATTTTGGTGCAAACTTTGGGCACTTCTGGGGTGTGGTCCTAGAAGAGCCTGTACTATTACACTGCAGGGGCTTGAACTGTATGTGATTGTAGCAAAGATGTACCTTATACAGAGACCATATGGCCACATAGCTATAGCTGGCATAATTCTGTAGTGTAGAGGCAGCTCGTGCCAATGAAAGAGGTCTCCCATTCCTGTAGGAATACCTCTACCTCAAGCAATAGTAGCTACATCAATGAAAGCGTTCTTCGATGACATCGCTGCATCAACACTAAGAGTTTTGTCAGGATGTGACAACGTCAACCTAACTCTTGAGTGTAGATGGTTCTTAATGACAAAAGAGCATATCCAAATGTGACTGGTTCATGGTAACAACACACCCAGATGTCTCCATAATCGCTCCTTTTAAATTAGGCAACCACGTTCTGTCTCTTATCTTTATGCTTGGAGAGAGGGACTTCCAACAACTTCAGGCGAACCAAGATCGTTCTGAGGAGTAATATAGAATCCCTTCTGGCCAACTGAAAGCAGTGGCTAGAGGTACATCCCTGTGCTCTGACTGTTCGAATGGGGGACTTTGGAGGTAACTGCCTGTGCTGAGTGTTTATGTGGAGTACTTACAGCTCTTAGCTCCTTCCTTCCTTCCTAGAGAGACTTCTCCTTTACAACTCCAGTACTGCCATCCAGTCTTGGTACAGCACTGAACAGTCCCTCTGTATGTCAGGCTGGCACAAAGAAGCTCTGCTTGACCAAGGGACCTGTACAGGTCTGCCAGGCCAATATGGCTCAGCCTGCTAGGGCTTTTTTTTTCTCTGCCCCTTCCTTTTTCTTGTCCCTTCCTGTTAATTTCCAACTTGATTCAAAGACATGTGGCCATATTAAAACTTTGTAGCTAGAAATCTATGCTCTTATACATACTAACTGCTTGGGTGGTGGAGTAGCATTGTATATTTATGATGAGGTGGACTCTAAAGAAATGATAAGTGATGGAATGGATAAAGTCTGTTAGGGAAGAAAGCTGCTAGATGTTCCCCTGATAGTGTTTGGGGTGTGCTACAAACCACCGGGATCCAGTTTGGATATGGATAGAGACTTCTTTAATGGTTTTAAAGAAATAAATACTACTGGGAATTGTGTGATTATGGGAGACTTTAACTTCCCAGATATAGATTGGAGGACAAGTTCTACTGATAATAGAAGGGCACAGATTCTGCTGTATGTGATAGCTGACCGATTTCTTCACCAAACAGTTGATGAACCAACAAAAGGTGATGCCATTTTAGATTTGGTAGTAGAACTGGATGTAGAGGACAACCTTGGTTCTAGTAATCAGGACCTAATTCCAATTAAACTAAATGGAAAGATGAACAAAAATAGGTCTGCAATGAGGGTCCTTGATTTCAAAAGAACAAGTTTAAAAAATTTAGGGAATTAGTGAGGGAAGTGGACTGAACCAAAGAACTCAAGGCTCTGAATGTGGAAGATGCTTGGAATTACTTTGTCAACGTTGCAGAAGTGATCTGAAGCCTGCATCCTGAGCAAGGGGAAAAAATTCCTAGGGAAGGGTTGCAGACCAAGCTGGATGAGCAAGCATCTCAAACAAGTGATTAAGAGAAAGCATATAAGAAATGGAAGATGGGATGGATCAGCAAGGAAAGCTACCTCTTGGACATCCAAGTGTGAGGATGAAGTGAGAACTGCCCAAAGCCTAGCAGAGTTGGCCCTTCCAAAGGGAATTAACACTAATAGTAAAAGGTTCTGTAGTCCTATAAATAAGAAAAAATGAGGAAAAGATGTGGGACTGCTAAACACTGAGGGATGGGGTGGAGATTAAAGATTATTTAGTCATGGCCCAACACCTCAACAAATACTTTACTCTCATTTAAAAACTAAGGCAATGAAGATTTTAGGGATAGTGGGATGGTGGCTAATGGTAATGGGGATATGGAGGTAGAAATTACCCCATCCAAAGTGGGAGTCAAACTCCAACAGTTCAGTGGGACTAAACTGGGGGGCCTGGATAATCTCCATCCAAGAACATTAAAAGAACTGGCACATGGAATTGCAAACCCAATTGCAAGGATTTTTAATGAATCTGTGAACTCAGGGGTTGTACACTGACTGCAATTGCTAATCTAGTTCCTATTTTTAAAAAGCTACAGGCCTGTTAGTTTGACCTCAATTGTATGCAAGGTCTTAAATTTTGAAAGGGAAAATAGTTAAAGACATAGAGGTGGATGGTAATTGGGATAAAATACAACATGGTTTTATAAAAGGTAGATTGTGCCAGACCAACCTGATCATCTTCTGTGAGAAGATAATTGTGTGTGTTTGTTTTAAAGGGAAATGTAGTCAGTCTAATCAACCTGGATGTCAGTAAGGCATTTGAGACCGTTCCACATGAGAAATTATTAGTTAAATTGAAGAAGATGGGGCTTCATGTGGGAATGGAAAGGTGGAACCAAACTGGTTAAAGGGGAGGCTACAACAGGTCATACTGAAAAGTGAACTCTCAGGCTAGAGGGAGGCTACTAGTGGAGTTTCTCAGGGTTCAGTCTTCTTAAATAAGACTGGTCCCATTTTTTTTATTACTGATCTTAGCATAAAAGTGGGTGTGTACTAATAAAATTTACAGATGACCCAAAGTTGGGAGTTTATTGCCACTATGGAGAAGGATCATAATATCATACAAGAACTGGGGGCAATAGAAACAGAAAATTTAATAATGCAAAGTGCCAGGTCATGCATTTAGGAACTAACAAGAATTTTTCCTATACACTGGAGACTTGTCAGTTGGAAGTGACAGAGGAATAGAAAGACCTGGGTGTAGTGGTTGATCACAGGATGACTGAGCTGTCAATGTGATGCGGCCATAAAAGACTAATGTCTAGGATGGATCAGGTGAGGTATTTCCAGTAGAGACAGGGAAGTGTTAGTACCATTATACAAGGCACTGGTGAGACCTCACCTGGAGTAGTGTGGGGAGTTCTGGTCTCCCATCTTTAAGAAAGATGACTTCAAACTGGAACTGGTGCAGAGAAGGGCTACTCACATGATCTGAGAAACAGAAAACCTGTCTTATGAGAGGAGACTCAAAAGAGCTTGGCTTGTTTGGCCTAACCAAGAGAAGGTTGAGGGGAGATGACCTCTCCCTATAAATACATCAGAGAGATAAATACCAGGGAGGGGGAGAGAGGAGTTATTTACGTTATACACCAATGTGGACCTCAGAACAAATGGATATAAACTGGCCATCAAGTTTAGACTCAAAATCAGGTGACTTTTTTAACCATCAGAGGACTGAAGTTCTGGAACAGCCTCCCAAGGGGAGCAGTGGGGGTAGAAAACCTAACTGGCTTCAAGACTGAGCTTGATAAATTTATGGAGGGGACGGTATGACAGGACTGCCTATGATGGCATGTGGCCCACTGGTGACTGCCAGTATCAAAAATCCCCAACTGCTGGAGACAAGACATTGAGTTACTACAGAGAATTCTTTCCCAGGTGTCTGGATGGTGGGTCTTGCCCACAGGCTCAGGGTCTAACTGATCACCATGTTTGAGGTTGAAAAGGACTCTTCCTCTGGGTTGGTTTGCAGAGACCCTGGGGCATGGGTTTTTTTAACCTGCCTCTGCAGCCTGGGGCATGGGTCACTTACAAGATTAATGTAGTGTAAGTGGATTATCTGTAACTTGAAGTCTTTTAAACCATGATTTGAGGACTTGAGTAACTCAGCCTGAGTTTAGGGCACTATTAGAGGAGTGGATGGGTGGGTGAGGTTCTATGGCCTGCAATGTGCAGGAGGCCAGATGGGACCATCATGATCATCTAAAGTCTACGAGCATCCACCTGTCAAAGGCTTGACAAATCTACATGCCAAGGGAAAGTGGGGAAATGTTCTCTGGCAAATTGGAAGTTCACCTGTCAGTTTTGGCTGCTTTCATTACATAACTGGAGTCCTCTGCAACCCCAAGACCCTTCCAAATGTGTAGCTTTCTTCCTGAGCCTGCAGTCTCTGGAAGGACAGGTGTGAACTGTCTAAGGCCCAGATCTCATGTGTTCCTTCCCCAGCCCCCAGAGCACAGCTGGTGGACAGGCTAGCTGCTCTGAAGGATTCTGCTGGCACTTAAGGGAGGTTGTGAAAATGTTCTTGCCCCTCTCCCATAGGGCTGCTGTTCCAAATACAGGGAGTAGCTGCTACGCTGCTTGTGCCACTGGATGGGGTAGGAACACGGGGCATCTGACCAGTGAATCAAATGAGCAGCAGATCCACCAGCTCCATCACTGTTGCATCGCAGCATCAAGGAACCCCTGAATTCCCCAGTCCCTGACTTGCTGTGCAGTGAATTTGCACCATGAGGTGGGGTTCCCCATTCATCTCAAGAGGCTGATCATTCTGTCTTGGCCTGCTAGGGTTTGTTCTCCCCCCCCCCCGCACCCCCAAAAGCTCTTGACACTGGCCTGACTTTGCTCCCATCCAAATTGATGAAATTTTTACCATTGAATACAAGGGCAGCAGAGTTAGGCCAGTGTTGAGAGGTCTGGAATTCCACCCTTTAATCTTGAGGGGTAAAACTCCTAATTCTGGGGGCTACAGCTAAATCCCGATGTACCCTGTTAGCAAATAAGACCCTCTTCTAGATGGCAACCTACTGGATAACTTGGGTTTGCAAATAGTATAAAGCCTTTAGTAGCAGTAAGCTATGGCCTGCCTAAACTGTTAAAATTGGCATCGAGGAGGTGAGACCTAACGCACGACGATGGCGTTTATTAAAGTCTATCTCCTGCCAAGGCTTATAGATCATTACAAATATTTCAGGGTGAGCAAAATTTGAAGTACTGGTCCTGCATACTCATCCTCAACTCTTCATGGCAGCAGCTGAACAAGGATCCCAGAGCTTTGGGATGCTCTAGAAACTCTTTACAAGGCCGCTTCAATGCTTGCATCAGTGTCTAACGGTCATGGACAGGGAACCTGCTGCCTAGTACAGCCAATTAAGTACTAAGAAATACTCTTTAGATCAAGATAAACAAGACTTTCTCTCTGACCTCCCATCAATGGCTCAGTCCCACTGGGAGTGCAGGGGATTTTAGTGTAGCAAAGAGTGCTGGGGGAAGAAAGCACAAGCCAAACACTCTGTTCTACTTTTAATCTCTTAAAAGCCAGGTCTGAGCTCTGACTTGTGCCTTTCAGAATCGTCACTCAGGATGATGATACAAACCTCTTAGTTGTCACACAGATGTCCAGGATACACAAACACTCACTAACCACGGACTTCTCCAGTTGACTCATCTTGATGTCCCTCTTGCTGGTTTCAAAACCAGAAAATCCCCAGCATAGCCGGCCCATGTCCCGCTGATATGCCAGCAATAGTCACAGCTTGGAGGAATATGGAAAAAGCCCTTGCACTGTCAATATGGTGGAGAAATAGCTCTTCAGGATGGATTGGGAGGCAAAATATCTAGTCTCAGAAATAAGTTGAGCTTTTGATGATCTTAAGCCAGTCTCTAGCTACTAGGCCTAACAGGCTTGGGGGGTCAGATTATCCTACATCTGTCTATGTGGCATTCTTCACCTCTGGAGAGTCTGGTACTGGCCACTGTCAGATGGGGTACTGTACTGTACAGACCTGCCATATTGGATTGGACACATGTTCAGTCATGAGTGCTAGTGGCCATTTCATTGTGGCAAAGGTTTCCTAGAAGCCTTTTGCCATCTGTAGTTGCTGAAACTTTGTATTCTGAAGCCTCTCATAATGTGAATTGGCAGCTTTGATGGCTCAGACATGAAGGCAGAGGGAGATGTCGGGTCAGAATGTTGCCCAGTTAGTCAGCAGCAAACTGCGGTTCATTAGCCACAAAACACCCATGATGTGGAAGCTGTAGGAGCTTAGCCTTTCAGTATAGCTTCCTGCAGCAGTGGGTGCTCTTGAGCAATGATCATACAACTGTTTTAATATCCAAGGGCAAGTGTCTGCTAGAACTGGTAAAGTCTCTTACTCCCAATCCTTCAGCAAAACCATGCCAAGCTTCCTTCAAAGCTGTGCTACCCCATCAAACTTGCCACCTTGGCTTCAGAAATCTTGAGACCATATGAGTGTGACTCTCTTTCAAAACTCTTCCTTGCCAGACTAGCCCAGTAAATACTCATATCCTTGTAAGCAACAGCCAATGCTCTCCAAAGACTAAAATCATGTTTCTTCTCCTCCTCCTGCGTAAGTACTTTCATTATTCATACGCTGAAAGTAGTGATGTTGTGTTACAAACCCTCACAGCCTGAATGCAAGTAGCGGCCATTCTACTTGCTAGCTGCGTTGAGGCTGTTGCCAGCTAACTTCCACTGAAAAATAGGGCTCTTTACTGAGTTAAGGATTAGGAGATAGGAAGGTCACGACATTCTTTTCTCGTGCATCTCAGTAGCCGGAGACCTGTCTGTCTCCTGTACCCTTAGAATCTTTCAGAGGAGCCTACAGGGTCTAGGTGCCAGTTTCACTGAAGTTCAAACCCTGCCTAAGTCCTTAGTGAAGACACTGGAAGCATTAGTCAGCACCATATGATGATGACTCACTGCAGTTCGAAGCGCAATAGACACTTGATCTAGATGGAGTGACTCCCTCCTGCCTTGCTACCACTTGCTCAAAGAGGTTAGGAATCTGCCTTCTCCGGAGGTGTGCAGGCATGTTCTAAAGGACAAAGTCTTATACTGATGCTCTGATTGGTCTCAAAATATGAGAGCCTCATTAGCCTCTGTTTTAGAACATTGTCAGGGGCTGCTCTTGGGCACACTGGCCCTCTGCCTAGGGCAGGAGGAGGGTCCGGGGCTCCCCACAGCAGACTGCCTATGAGGGTTCTTACCATGGCTCGGCTTCCGGCCTGGCCAGGGGGTGGGGCCCTTTTTGGGGGGGGGGTGAAGGCCCAACTCACCCCTTTCTCTCCCCTGCCCACCTCATCCCTTGGGAAGAAGCTGGTGCCACCCCGGAACCTCAGACAGGTGTGAAGCAATGCCGCAGGGAACCCAGGTCAAATGCCGTCCTGGCGTGATTCTGACTGGGACTTGAACACTGTATTTCAGGATTGTCCCACCCAATTAGGACAGGTGGTCATCCTACACATCTTGTCTAAAAGGTACTACAATAGTATGTCTTCTAAGGCATCCTCTGAAAACTCACCTGCTGGTCAGGATCATCCTGATAAAATATGTGGCAACGTTGTATGTGAAATTATAAAATTATGTATGTATGATGATATTAACACATGTTCCAAACCCCACAACCCTGCCGAAACTGAGGTGGGGAAATAGCTTTGTCCTAAACAAAGCAATGTGTACTCTGCTTAATTTGCATTTTAAGCAGTAAACAGAATAATCAAACCTGGAGGGAAACAAAGAAAGCTGAAACAGGAGCAAGAAATCCAGAAGGGAACATCCTTCCACATAGACTTTTGTCTCGTACTTCCCAGCTGGAAATGTTTTTTTTTTTTTTTTCCTAGAGAGGGTTTGAAACACCCCAGGGCACCATCTCTTCTCCCTGCCCATCGCATTAGTGCACCTGAAGTGACAAAGAAAGCAAGCCCTGAACTCTGACAGGGTGTGACAGTGGGGGGTATTTACTGGTAGAGTCTGCATTGGTGGTGGGATATCAGGGTGGGACTTCACTTGAGGGTTGATACATGAGCACATAACCTGAGCCCAGGAGGGGGTTGGGGCTAGGTGACACCTTCTGTCCAGAAAACTGGACAAAGGCTGGAGGAGAAGCAGGGGGTGTGGTTGGGTGAGACTGCTGGAGGGGGGGTTTCAGTTTGAAGCTGGCTGGGGAAAATAGAGGGAGGTCCAGCATCAGGGTCAGCCCCAAGATGGATCTGACTGAAGGGTCCTGTTTCCTGTACCTTCAAGCTCTGTTTTGGACTATTCCTGTCTTCTAATAAACCTTCTGTTTTACTGTCTGGCTGAGAGTCCTGGTGAATCGCAGGAAGTGGGGGGGGGGGGCATGCAGGGCCCTGAGTCCCCCACACTATGACACAGGGGTTCTTCAGTAAGACTGCTGAAAGCATGTGTTAAGAAACTTTGCTTGACTCTGATCTAGTTTGTTTGTTAGGTATTTGTATTTCTTGTAACAGTTTCTGACTCTTTGTGCATCATTACTCTTACTCAATGTTTGTAGCTAATCTTGTTTTACTGTTTTATCTAATCCAGAGTGTTTAAATTGAAGTGTCTGGGTAATTCTGTTTTGGGTAACAAGTTATGTGCATATTATTCACTCAAAGGAATAACAAACTTAAAACCTTTTGTACTGTCAAAGGGGGCTGGGCAATACAGGACATACATGACTGCGGGGTATGCTGGGGTCCTCCTGCAGTATAACCAAGGCTGGTGAGAAGCAGGGTGTAACTGACAGGTTGCAGTTACAAAAAGAAAAGGAGCACTTGTGGCACCTTAGAGACTAACCAATTTATTTGAGCATGAGCTTTCGTGAGCTACAGCTCACTTCATCGGATGCAGACACTCAAGGTGTGGCTTGCATGCTGGAAAGCCACTTGTGAGCAGTCCAGATGGGAGCTACTTCAGCAAAGCATTGTAAGGTACTCAAGGTTACAGGGCAGGGGTGACACCTGCTCATTAGTCTGGATTGTACCCTTTTATGTCACGTGTACCCAACACCCTTTTTAAGAAGGAGAGGTGCTTATAGCCTCAACTTGCCCATACTGCTCCCTTCCCAATTGAAGAGCTGCTCCAAAGATTGACACATCACATGAGCTGCTAACTTTCGTCACATTTCTAGACATATGAAATTGTAAATCTATCCTCTACTCTGCAGAATTCAGCACGTCTGGGACTTCAGCCTTCTGAAGAATTTCTTCAAATATATGGTGAATCATTAAGCAAATATAGCCAGCTGAGCTTCTGCCAGGGTGAAGAAACCCAGAAGCGAATGTGCACGTACTCTATTGCAATATAGTTTGCCATGAGTTCTAACGTAATCAAATATAAAAGGCTAACCAGAAATAGCCCCCTAATGTCTAATTTAAGAATAGCAGCTAAAACCCTTTCTTTAATAAAGAAATTAAACATGACTGAGGTCCTACAATATTCAATATGAAAAGCTTGTCACAACTTTATTTTGCTGAACAATGTAGCTCACATTCAGCTACTGAAGACCAAATCCCACTCTCCTTGTAAAGTCCTTCAGAGCAAGACAGGATTCGCAGTAATTGCCCAACGAATAACTGGATTCATAAATTACTTGCTTAGCTACTAAAACAGTTGTTTAGACTAAACTCTCATGACCTATTCAGTCCACCTAGCAGAACAGGTTAATTTTCTATGTGGCAAATGGTTGCAGGCTACAAACAGTAGTAAGAGTATGGAGAGCTAGAAACCCCCCCCACCCTTTTCTGCCCTTTTGCTGAGCAGAATCCCTTCTAATGTAACTACAGCATGAACTGTAACACATACTATGGGCATGTTAGAATAACTTTCCACACTCTTCCTTTGTAGGTTATATTCAAAGTCAAATGTGCAGCAGAATTCAATAAGTACAAGTAAGTGACTCCTCTTCTTGCCTAGCCCAAACATGCTCTCATTGGGTGTATTAACAGTACAGCGTACCTGAAAGATAGTCAGTGTCTGAAATCTACCAAACGCTACATTCAAACTTCATAGCAATAGCTTTGTTTTGTCTCTTACCCAGATGTTTAACAAAGATTAATTCAGTTACCTCAGAGTACAGGGTGGAAAGCAAAGCCCTGAAGAAGTTGTGGGCTAGTCACTGGGCAGCCTGATCATCGGATTGGGGTGCCTATGTGGGTCTGGGGGTGAAGGACTCGATTGTACCCAAAAGGGAGATGCTATAGCTCCTGGTTTGCCCCTCTTTACTAACACACATAGCACCAGCGAGAGCTTCCCTGCAACTCTCAAAGGGTACGTTTACACAGCAATGAAAAAACCCATGTCTGGCCAGTGCCAGCTGGCTCAGCCCCACAACCTGAACCCTGCAAGCTTGCTTCATTGCTGTGTGGACTTCCAGGCTCAGGCTGGAGCCAAAGCTCTGGGACCCTCCTACCTCACAGAATCCTAGAGCCTGGGCTCCAGCAGTGAAACAACCCCACGAGCCTGAGTCATCTGGCATGGGCCAGCTGCAGGTGGCTTAGCTGCTGTGTAGACCTAGCCTAAGGGTCTAGAATGAGCACTGCATTAGACAGCACATGTTTCTGTAATTCATGGGAGGGTATTGGTGCTCCAGCAGGTTAGGGTGACCCATGAAAAGGCTGAGAACCATGGTAGAACACTTCTGGGATTCACTATCTAGCCATAAGCCAGTGAGGGAGTCTTGTCTTCTGTGGACCTTTGTGATCCCTAGCTTATGAACCCATGCTGTGGCTTCGCAACACACCAACCACGCCTGTGGCTCAAGCCTGCGTGTTAAGTCATTTTAGTAGGACATCCTTCTGTATGGAAGGCGGGACTTCAGATTGTGTCCGTTAGACCCATAGGCCAAGAACTAATGGACCTGTGTCAGGAGACCAACTCTCAATGGAGAGTGTAGATTCGACTGTGTTATCAGCCTTGGTGAAAATAAGTGGCTGCAGGTGGTTGGGCTGACTCTCAGAGCCTCTAACTTACATGAATGTAAGTTAAACCAGTAGTTAAGTTCTTATCTTGCAACTTTAAGATAGAAAGACAGGAATCTTGTAACTCCTGATTTCTTGCAAGCTTCTACCAACTGAGTGATTTTTAAATACCCGTGCTCTACACACTATGCCGACTAAACAATTTAAACTGACTTCTAAATGGCTTCCCTAATTCCTTGTCTACATAACTGACCTTTCACACTTGCTAGCTTGCTGAGTTATAGCAAATGAAGAACAATGCTGGGAGTAAAATGAACTAATAGAGAACAAGGGAGATGATGCGGCGGTAGAGACTTCTTCAGACTGTTTTGCTCAATCAGTTTTTCTTTTTCCAGGGTCCTGTTGTATCTGGGCTCCATATTTACCAGCCTTCTCTTTCTCATTGTGAATTTAACTTGTGCAATGCTTATCCATGAAGATGTCCCAGAGAGTCGGCTGAGATGGACAGTATTTGTTCGGGCACTAGTCAATGACAGTCTCTTCATTCTTTGTGCCATTTCATTAGCTTGTTGTATGTGCAAACTTGCAAAAATGTCATCGGCGAACGTCTACCTCGAGTCAAAGGTAGGTAAATGCTGTCTAAGCTGTGCTGAATTATTTACTTCAGTCCATAGGGGTGCAAGTCCAAGACCATGACCCCATCATGCTAGATGCTCTGCAAACACAGAACAAAAAGAGTTCCAGCCTGGAACTAGTCAAACTCTTTTCAGTTTGGGTTCTTCAATTTGTGTTTGTGCTTGCAGGAGATCTGTTGGTGCAACAGAAGATCACTATAACTGTCAATACTGGACTTTTTTTTTTTTCCTTGAGTTTCTTAAATCACTTGTTTCAGTACAGAGTCAAGATCTGGTACTGATGGTGTGTTGCTATCTGACACTTAATGTCGAGGCATTTGGTAGTAACTGCAATCCTCTGCTAATGTGACACCCATAAACCAGATCCACTAGCAACCCAGTCTAGTAATAAAACTCTGGTGGCCTCTTGTAGAAGAAAGCCAGCTTACATCACTTGTGTCAGAAGCAGTATCCCACTCCATTACATGTAGCATCTCCTTATGGGCTAACTGCACCTGGCTTGGGGTTCCCCCTCTCCATGCCTTCCCTTCCCTCCCCAGGTTTCCAGACTTGACCAAAGGATGTATAGACACAACTGCATTCTATCAGCTGGGAGCACTGAGCACCAATCTACACAAGTCTTCCTGGAGACATTCAAGATACCATGTGGGAAATGGCTTCTGCCTGTAAAAACTGGGAGTCATGCATGGACATGTCACCTGGGCAAGTCACTCCATAACTCCATCTTGGAGCTGGACTTTGCATAGGAGAGAGAGAGTCTGTTTAAGCCTGTGGGAGACCCCTCCATTTTGTCTTCAGCTGGCTAAGGAGAGAGAGCCTCTCGACCCCCAAGGATACATCTTCTTAGCCGGCTGAAGACCAAATGAAGGGGTCTCCCACAGGCTTAAATAGACTTTCTCTTGTGGATGGAGACCCCCTCCTCTCTCCTATGCAAAGTCCAGCTCCACATGGTATCTTGAAGTCTTCCTGGAGACATTCTTATGTGGATTGGAGCTTTCCAAGATGCATTGTTCCTTAAGTGCTTCTTAATTGGGCACTTAACCTTAGTAGAGCATTTGGTCAGTTCCTGGAGAAAGGAATTCGCAGAGTTATCTAGAAATCAAGCCAGTACGTGGCCAATATTCATAACTTCAACTACAAAAATGATACAGGCATACAAATAGGAGGAATAGATTCAGTAGATCATAACCTTTACAGAGATGTTACATAGCATATGTAGCATAAAACATATTCCAGTTATCATACACACACAAACATATTTCCATAGAGCTTTATGGGGTGCACCATCACACGGTCTCTCTCCATTGCAGGAGCCCTGGACTCTTGTTACTACTGGAGCCAGAATTCTAAACCCGGGCTGATGGCCTGATGAAAGGCAGCATTGCCTCTGCTGGAGATGGGGCTAGATGACTTTTTCCCATGGTGACCATGCTCTGTCCAGGGTCTGCAAAGCCCCTGTCAGTGGAGACGGACTCAAACAAGGCTGGGCAGCATTCACCTCCTCATCAAAGAAGGGATGAGGATGTTGCTGGGTCTGATTACTGGTGATCAGGAATTGGCAGCTCCTGTGTGTGGCCAAATTGGGAGCCTGGGCTCCTGTAGCTCAACAAGGCTCCTCTGCCCAAGGCAATGACTCCTATGTCTGAGTCGCTTCGCTAGACCCATGCCTACATCATCGGCTGGTAGGCGACGCTTCCCCTCTCCTTGGAACTATGGACAGCGACTACTGGAGCTTTTTCTTGCACATGGTCTGCTGTGTGGCAGCCAGTGAGCTAACCGGCTTTAAACGACTACCCCTATGAAATGCCAGCCTGTCTCCTCTGCCTTAGACGTTTCTGCTGCTTGATCTGAACTTGCATAGGAGAAGGGGTCAGCAAGTAAGAGATTCCTTCTCCCCCTCCCCGCCCTCCCACCTGCAGAGTCCATGATTCAGGGGACCTTGCCCCATATTTGTCTAATGGACTCAGCATACTGAAGGCACTACATAGACTAGGTGGTCTAGCCTGGCATAGTTTATCTTAGGGAGCAGATGTAGATCCTGATGGCTTCCCATCTTCTCCCCCCAAAACTTCCCTTCTGCATTTTCCTGAGATGAGCGAACTGTCAAGGAGGCAGGAGCTAAAGAGCCCAAGTTTATTTGGGATCAGTTAAACTGCCAGCAGTTGCTCCAGTTCTCAAATACAGCCTTGTGCTGCAAAACAAGGAAAAAGTGGAACTAAACTCTATCTTCTGGTTGAACATTCTGGGTCTCAAAGGCACATTTGGCAAGTCACTTTTGTATGTGGGGGAAACAGACAGAGGTGTTTCAGCAAGTTGCAATATCTGACCATAAGGGCTCTGTGCTGCTGGTTGTGGCTCTGCAGCATGATCAGGCAGGAGTCACAGTTGCATGAATTGGAATTTAAATCGCCTTCAGAGAGGTACTGACTTCCTCTGCTCAGAATTGGTTTCCTTTGCCCTGAGACCAGATCTGTGAGCATGTTCTGAAATCTGAGAAGTCACTACTTCTGGAAGTAGAATTTCAGTGTCCTCCACTAACCTTCCTATTCTCTCCTCTTGCCTCCTCTCCCCAGCAGCAGCCCTGCTGTGGGGATTGCTCCTAATCAGTAGTACACCAAGGCTTCTCTTATTTGACAAAAAAACTTCCTAAAAGGCTGTTGCTACATCAGTACTCCAGCCCTCTCTGCAGTGTGTGCTGTACTTGCCAACCAATGTAATGGGGTTTCACACCTCAAGTTAGTGGCAACGAAGCACCGTAAATGAAGACCAAACCCAACCTGCGTTTTGGTATAACTAAGCTACGCCTGTCTAGCCAGGTCATCTGTATAATTGTTTGCTTGCAAAAATAACCACTCTGCAACTGGGACCTAATACTAGAATAATCCTCCCAGTGGTTTGCAAGGTTCCACTTCTCTTCCTAAAGGTCGGTAAGAAACAGTCATGTGGAACTGGACAATTGCAATCAACTCCCCGCCGGCCCAGAAGAGGGTTCTTAACCATGCTGTCACTAGAATATTTAAAGCTAGTGTGATGAGTAGATGTTCTGGGTCCAGTCATGCATGCATGACTTGCCGTGCATAAAATTACAATTTTATGGGAAGATTTGTGTAACAACCTATTAGATTTTTAACGTATTTCGCTTCCTCCCCTGGTTCTTAGGGCACATCTGTCTGCCAGGCTATCCTCGTCGGTTCAGTAGTTGTTCTTCTGTACTCTTCAAGGGCTTGCTATAATCTGGTAGCAGTGGCCATATCTCCAGAGAATGTTCCTAGTCCATTTAATTATGGCTGGGACAACTTTTCAGATAAGGTAACTAGTAATATCAACAAGTGGGTGTTGGCAGGTGGTGTGGGGGGTGTCTCTAAGCCCGAAAATGGCTAATGAGGAGAAAAATCAATGTTCTGGGTGTGTGGGATCTCGCTAAGGATGTTGTTGTAGTGTTCTTAAAAAGCTCTCATAGTCCAGTTCCTGAGACTCCCTGTAAACAGTCCGTCCTAAGAGGAATGTGAGGCTTAATGTAACACACCTGCTGTCTACAACTAGACACATCTCTAGAGGAGCTTGACCCCGAAGATTCCAAGAGCAGCCCCGGCAACTAGCGCCTGACGCTAATCCATTAAAAGCTGCCTTCCAAGCTATTTGAGTCTAAGGGAAAATATGACTGTCACCCTGCCGCTACTTTCTTAGGCTCCTCCTTTAATTTGGGGGGGTTACTTGTCACAAATGCTTCCAAATGTTAGATCTCTGTGGTGACGACTACTCGAGGTCACTGCCACTAACCTGTTACTAGCCATAACAGTAAGATGCAGTGAATGGGATTTGCTTGCCAAGTATCTAAGTACTGACCAAGTGCACAAGATTAAACCTCAGCGAGATCTTAATTGGACACCAAACTGCACCCTCTTAATAGGGAGTGCCCACCTGTAGAGCTGGTGTAATGGCACTAGGTACTGTGCTGCAGTATAGACCGTTCGGTAGGTCAGTCTAGGTCCTGAGCATCTGTGGCCAGCCAGGATTGACTGAAACCATGGTGGAGATGTGGAGATCACATCTGTCTGGCCTCATACCCTCCGCCCTAGAGGCGGTGGTGGTGGAGGTGGGATACTAGCTGCCACATCACTGTATATAGGGGTGTGTAAGCCTCCAGTGTACCACCCTATAATCTAGAAACATTCTATAAGATGTCTGAGTTGACCTGAAACACTTGCTCTGATTGGTGAGGGGTCCTCTTTCTACACTAAGGAACTAGCCCATCCCCCCACCCCACCCCAAAAACTGAGTAGGCTTGATGTGGAAGCTCTCAGCTGAAATCTGTCGCAGCTGGTACTGGCCACTTAGTGACAGGACACTGCCCTAGCTGGACCACTGATCTGAGCCAGTCTGGCAATTGCAGTGTGCAACGCTAATCCGAACTCTTTCCAGATTTGAAATCCAGAAGAGTTTGTGCATCCTAGTCTGTCTTGGAATCCCATCACTTTGGGGAAAATCTGTGTGTGTGTGTGTGTGTACACACTCATATTTCTCCCCCCCCCACCCCCAAGAGTGCTCTTTTAAAGACCCAACTCTCCAGGCTTAACCATAACTTCTCCGTTTCCAGATGCATACGGAGGAAGTCAGTGGTGAAGAATATGTGGTGTTTGGAGTGGTCCTCTTCCTCTGGGAGCTTGTGCCGACCAGTTTTGTGGTGCTGTTCTTCCGGGCTCAGAGGCTCACTCAGAACTTGGTAGGCTATGAACTAATTGCTCTGGGGTTAAGATCTTTTTCAAGTTGCTCGTTGCACATGAAACTTGTCTGATTTACTCAAGCTAAATAGCTTCTTTTTTTTTTCCACTACGTAATCTCTAGAAACAACTGGGTGCTTTTTTTACCTTTATCAACAGACACCAGCTGGCATGATCAACAGTCACAGTTATAGCTCCAGAGCGTACTTCTTTGACAATCCAAGGCGATATGACAGTGACGAGGACTTGCCAAGACTTGGTGCAAGAGAAGGAGGCAGGTAGGTGGGGAGCTGTTCAGATATTCAGAATCACCATTCGACTCTCGCCTGTGAGCAGCAAACAGTGTCTACAGAGCAACCAACTCCTGCTCTTCTTTTAAGCCAAAGAATCTTTCCTAGCAAAGGGGCCTCGAACCGGTAGACCAAATAAATGAGGCAGTTCATAACATAAGCTGTGGCTTACACTAAGGACCTGAGAGAGACGGGCTGGATCACAGAAACCCCCTGGGAGCTGCCACCTGAGGTAGGGCCCTGCTTTCCCTGCCAGCTTGGGACTCCAGCACCCTGTCTCGCTGAGCCAGACACGCCACTCTACTCCCACGCAGACCCAGGGTCTGAACCACGTGCCCCAAAGCTGCAGGCTTGGTTGACAGCAACTTAAGTGTTCCTGTCCTTGACACTCAAATACCCAACTCCCAATGGGATCCAAACCCTAAATAAATCCATTTTACCCTTTATAAAGCTGTTCGCCCTCTATAACACTGATAAAGAGATGCACAGCTGTTTGCCCCCCTGGTATGTATTAATTGGGTTAATTAATAAGTAAAATGATTTTATTAAATACCGCAAGTAGGATTTAAGTGGCTCCAAGTAGTAACAGACAGAACAAGGTGTATTAATAAGCAAAATAGAATAAAACATGTAAGTCTAGTACAGTAATAAGAACTGAATACAGATAAAATCTCACCCTTAGGGATATTTCAATAAGTTTTTCACAGACCAGACACCTTCCTAGTCTGGGCACAATCCTTTCCCCTGGTACAGCCCTTGTTACAGCTCAGGTGATAGCTAGGGGCGCTCTCATGATGGCTGCCTCCCTTTTTTCTATTCCACCCACTTATATACCTTTTTTGCACAAGGCTGAAATCCTTTGTCCCTCTCTGGGTTCCCACCCCTCCTTCTCAATGAAAAAGCATCAGGTTAAAGATGGATTCTAGTTCAGATGACATGATCACATGTTACTGTAAGACTTCATTACCCACTTGCCAGCACACACATATACAGAAAGACTAACAAGTGAAACATCCAATGAAGTGAGCTGTAGCTCATGAAAGCTTATGCTCAAATAAATTGGTTAGTCTCTAAGGTACCACAAGTACTTCTTTTCTTTTTGTGAATACAGACTAACAGGGCTGTTACTCTGAAACCTATCTACAGACAATTGTCCTGGTTAATGGGAGCCATCAAGATTCCAAACTACCATTAATGGCCCCCATTTTGCATACTTACAATAGGCCCTCAGTTATATTTTATATTTCTAGCTTCAGATACAAGAGTGATACATTTATACAAATAGGATGATCACATTCAGATTATAAACTTTGTAATACCTTTCAAGAGACCTTTTGCATGAAGCATATTCCAGTTATGTTATGGACTTTGGCCACAGGTGCTAACCACTGTTGAAAATCAGGTCACTCTTGGGTGCTTAAAGTCAGAGAAAAAGTCTTTGTTAAAATGCATAGAGGTTTACAGGCATGTGTACCTCTAAACTAAAAACTGCTGAATTCCTGGTGAAGACTTGCAAGCTGCAGAAAGTCCTGGGTAAAGTGTGGTGTGTTTTGTTTTTTGTTTTTTTTTCCCCCTAGAGTAACAATTATTGCTGTATAACAATCTTGAGCCAAAAGATGTATGAAAACTTAGCGGGGCTGTAGTGTTCTCCTCAGACTGAGATCCAGGCTTTTCTGAGTGCATCTTGGCATGACAGGTGTTCTAGATGCATCCGATCAAGTGAGCTACAGTTCACGAAAGCTTATGCTCAAATAAATTTGTTAGTCTCTAAGGTGCCACAAATCCTCCTTTTCTTTTTGCGAATACAGACTAACACGGCTGCTACTCTGAAACCAGTTCTAGAAATAGCTCCTAGAAGTAATGAGTGAACTTGTGTATATTTGTCTTTATTTTAGGGCTGTTGATCGCAGCTAACTCACAGGATTAACTCAAACAAATTAATCACATTTATAACTATCCAAAAATATTTAATATTTTTTTAGTTACAACACAGAATACAAAGTGCAGTGATCACTCTATTTTTTGTTACAAATATATGTACTGTAAAAATGATAAACAAAAGATAGGTTTCAGATTAGCAGCTGTGTTAGTATGTATCCACAAAAAGAAAAGGAGTACTTATGGCACCTTTAGAGACTAACCAATTTATTTGAGCATAAACTTTCGTGAGCTGTAGCTCAAGAAAGCTTATGCTCAAATTTGTTAAACAAAAGAGTATTTTTCAGTTCACCTCCTACAAATTCTGAAGTTCAATCTCTTTATCATGAAAGTGAAAATCTGCATTTTGGTTACATAACTGCACTCGACAAAACAGTGTAAAACTTTAGAGCCTACAAGTCCATTTGGTCCTTCTTCTGCCAATCACTAAGACAAATAGGTTTGTTTACATTGATAGGAGATGCTGCCTGCTTCTTACATACAATGTCACCTGAAAGTGAGAACAGGCGTTCACATGGCACTTTTGTAGCCAGCATTGCAAGGCATTTACATGCCAGATATGCTAAACATTTGTATGCCCCATCTGGCATGTAAATACCTTGCAACGCCAACTACAACGGTGCCATGCAAACGCCTGTTGTCGCTTTCCAGTGACATAAACAAGAAGCAGACAGCATTATCGCCTGAAAATTGTAACCAACCTTGTTTGTCTGAGTGATTGGCTGGCCAAGAAGTAGGACTGAGTGGACTGGTAGGCTCTTAAAGTTTTACATTTTTATTTTTGAATGCAGTTTTTTGTACATGATTCTACATTTGTAAGATCAACTTTCATGCTAGAGATTGCACTACAGTACTTGTATGAGGTGAGTTGAAAAATTTTTTACAGTGCAAATATTTGTAGTCAAAATTAATATAAAGTGAGCACTGTATACTTTCTATTCTGTGTAATTGAAATTACAATCTCTTAAAATGTAGCAAACATCCAAAAATATTTTAAAATGGTATTCTCTTTAACAACATGATTAATCATGTGATTTTTTTTTTTAAACGCTTGACAGCCGTACTTTTTATTTATTTATTTGGATGCTCCGCTTAGGATGCCCATCAGAAAGGTCCTGACCTCTTTTAGGTGCTGGACGCCCACTCTCTGAAAACTAAGGGCCCTTTGAGATGTCAAGTTGAGCACCCAAAATCACTGGTCACCTCTGAAAAGTTGAAGGGTTGGACAAAGATTCCTACCTGAAGCCACTTTCAACTTTTTTTTGCATTAAAACTCCAGCACTAGACAGCACAATCCTGGAATAACTCTAGACTCTCATCTCTAACCAATATTTCCCATTTCTTCTCTCCAAAGCTTGGCTACCCCTCAGTGCTCCGGCTGGTATGGCACTCTGCCTGAGAGCGATAGCTGTGCAGTTATTCCCTGTCTGAGTGGACCTAAGCCAGACACCGCCCCACTGCTCTTCACGTGTAGTGATTTGGAAACTAACAATCACCACAGCTTATACTCCACGCCACAGAACTGAAGAACCCCACCAAGATTCGCTTCTCTTGGGGCGGCTTTCGTGGGAGTCCGATCATTTTCCAAACATCTAACTCCATCTGCACAAACATTCCATTCTCTCTTGCAGCTGTAAACCAGGACCTGGAGACTTAGGCTGTGTGTGGTATGTAAAACTGTTACTCATGGTACCGTGTAGCAAAGGGAAAGTGAAAAATCTCTGGGAGCTTTCTGGGGGGAGGTCAAGTCTTCTCAAGATGCTCGTTGGCAGCTAGAAGCCCCAGAGCTGACTCACTAGACCAACATCAGATGCATATTTGCACTTTTTTTATCTGCACGTTCTGAAGGAACACGTCACGCTCCGACTTCCCTTTGGAACAGCCTGCGTCTGTTCCATGTTACTTTTAATTGCACATCCATGGCTGGGAGAGGTCATCCCGTGAAGACGGGCGCGTCAATATGTAGACCGTGCTGTGCTTGGTGTCCTGATCCACTCCAAGGACACAATCTCAATCTCTCTCTCTCTCTCTCTCTCTCTCTTCAGAGAAACTGTGTGGGATTTATACTAATGAAGAAAGTTACCTAATGTATAATGTGCCATATTCACAATACAAATTTAGTGTTTCTTTGCTGGGGATGTGGTCTTACTCTAACTTGGTCCTCATGTCAGCAGACTACTAAAATACTCTTAGCTGGACTGTGGGTTAAAGCAAACCTTAAAGCATGGGTGTGCGAAGGTCTTTAAAGGCCTGAGCTCAATGGCTGTTTCTAGCACGAAGGTCACTGAAAAGTAACCATCTCTGCTCTTTTAAACAGAAAAATGCCACCTAGAGCAAGCAGAATGAGTAGTTACTGTTAAGCTTGTGGAGAGAGCATGTGTCAATGAGGCATGCTCCTTGCCAGGTGGTTTCTTCAAGCAAACCTAGCAGTGAGTCTGGATAAGTGGCGCGAGCATTTTATTTTGGCCGAAACCAATACATAACATGGCTTCTTTCATACTAGGATCTGTTCACTGCATTCCCTAGTGGAATCGGTGCTTAATCTGCCTTGGGGGATAATAGCAATTTTATATTTAACCTGGCTGAATATAAACTAGAGGTCCTTCTTAGAACATGAAAACTTCTCTTCACTTTCATGGCAGCTTTCTCTGACAGAAATCGGGAAGCCTACAGTGTGGTATCTGTGCCACTATTTGGGACTGCCTCAAAACTTCTAGTTCTCCTGTGTCTGAGGAATGAGTGTCCCATGACGTTCCACTGAATGTAATGTAAAAGTAGTGCAACATGACCTGAACAAGGGGGACCCCCTGTTGAAGTATTGGATAAATTTTGGCATCTCGTTGCAGCGTGTGCACTGGAGGGTGGGTGGGTCTAATGAGTGAGTAGCATTTAATGGAATGTGTAGGTTTTTTTAACGTCCAGGATTATATTCTGGCAGGAAGTTGGTCTTTAAATCACTTTTTTTAACTGTGTCCAAAAGCACCCTATTTAAAATAGGAAAGCAAGACGTGGCTGTGAGGATGCACAGGTGTTTAGATAGGCTCTAAAGTGAGCTGTTAAATACACTGTTGGTCTACACAGATTAGTAGCTCCTACAAGGAAAAGCATGCTTCTATGGCAAAGCTGCTATGGCTAGTGTAGGGCAGCCGCTCTCTCCAGCATCCCCAGGATCTCTCCACCTTACATTCCTTTAGAAGCTTAAACAGTTGGCATACGTTGCTGATGGCAGGAGCTGGTCCTGCCGATCAACTGCATGCACTTTCCAAGGCGTGCTTTGTTTTTAAACTTGAATTAAGGTTTGATGTTAAAGTAGAACTTCACTGAGGGACTGAACAGGACCATGTAGTCTGTAGGACAGTGGGGAAATGGCCCCACTAAAGTGGGGATACTGCTGGCACATGGAACATGACTGAAGTGACTGTCTAGCCTTAATGCTGATTCCCAGGCTTGCAGCTATATGGTGGGTGTGACGCACGTTTTCCAAGAATAAACTCTTGGTTCTCAAAGAAGATAGTGGCGACTGGGGGGCAGGCCTAGGATGTGTGTGGGGAAAGAACATTTGAGTGTATAGTGAGCAGATCTAAATCCTTGCTGTTACTGAGCTAGTTCTGAACCAGTTAGCTGGCAGACCAGGGACCCCCTCTCTCTGTATAACCCCCACCCAGAAACTGAGCAGCTGGCTTGAGGTGTAGGGGTACTCCAATGTCCTCACTTTCCTCTTTCGCTCCCTGGTCCAAAACAAAGGCAACCTGTACTCCTTCCTCTAAAGGCTCGGAGACTATTTTTGGCAGATCACTGGATCCTTCTTGCTCGAGCCAGAAAGGACTTAGGAAAACCGTTCTCCCAGCTACTTTTATTTTAGCTACCATTGTAAGACCCGTCTCGTTGCCTAGGTTGGGATTCAGAAACCAGTTGCTCTGTCTCGATCACTGCTTGACTTATGGTGAAACTAGTTAGGGACCTGAACTCCAGCCGCAGCCCTTCTCTTTCCCCCTCCCATAAGTCACCAAAGACGTGAAGTTCAGCCACTGGCCCCTGTTTTTGCTTAAAAGTCCAAAGCACTAGGAGCACTTTAAGTTTCCTTTGGAGGGAAGGGAGTGTTGTGCAAAAAAAAAAAAAAAAAAAGGGCTACAGACTCATTGTTCATATTGCACTGACGCACAGAATGACAATATGATCTTCCTCTCGTTAGGATCACCGATCAGGGCAGTGAGTCTTGTTGCTTAAGTGTGTACTAGTGAGTGACTAGCAAACGTTTTGGTTTTTATTACTTTGTATGGATGGCCGTCAATTTCAGAACTCCGACAGCTCAGATTGGGGCCAGTCTTGTGTTTTACTGAAGTAATTTATAGCTGACGTGTACAATGACTTTTATATGCATAGTTGCCTTTCATTCCATATTTTTTTTGTAATGGTTTAACCGTTTCTCAGCTTCACAACCAGTCAAGAGCTGGTTGCAACAGGAAGCTGTGGCCAATGAATGTACCTATTTGTTGTTGTTCACTAAACTGTAACCAAGCACTACTATGTGGAATAAATTCTCCTGTGCTATTTATGGGCATCTGGGCTGAATTCTGTTCCCGGTGCTGCCTTCAGTTAGGCAACTAGGGTCTCTGCATCACTTGTCCATTGGTCAGTGGACTCTACCCAAGTTTGAAATGATTTTAAAGCCATGTGACTTCTCTTCTCCTTCTCTCTTTCGCCCCCCCACCCCACCCCCAATTGCTGCATTCCTGCACAGAGAGCCAGCTTCCACACACTTGCTAAAGGGACACATCTAAAGAGACTGAGTGTGTAAGTCTAAGAGAAATCTTCTGGCTTGAACAAACTGGGGAAAGTGATACTACTGTTTGGGTCTTGTGCTCCCTAACAAGCATTCCCCGTGGCACATCTTGTAGGATTACTGTCCAAATGTGGATCAGCTAGAAAGGTCCAGTGACTTTTTTGATGCAGGAAAACCACAAGCATAAGAGCCCCGTCTGCAACTTGCCAATCCACGAGGTGACTTGGGGCATCTTAGTGACTCCGTATCTGTAACGAGCAGTAAGTGTGTGTGTGTGTGTGTGTGTGTGTGCAGCTTGAAACAGAATGAAGAGGTGTGGGCAGGAGGGGTGAGGGCCTAGCTTTCCTCAAGGGGAGGTGCAAGCTACCCTTGACATAGCCTCGCACCCCTCCTGCCCACACCTCTTCATTCTGTCCTGCAACCCTCCATCTCTGTTCCTGGGAATGTAGAAGGAAAGGGTTCTGGCACTCCTCTCCCTAATTCGTAAACACAAGCTGTGCGGTTGGAGCAGCTGCCATGCTTGAACAGAGTTTCCCTTTATGGGGGGACACTTCTGGCCTGTGCACCCAGCCTTGATTCTAGCCAGGTGCCCCCGGGGGCATGTGGCAAGCTCAAGCCCACCCACTGCTGTAACAAGGCAGCTGAGTGGGTTGAGGCTCTGGGCCCTGGAGGAGGATATACTTAAACTTTTTTGGGGGGGAGACAACACACCAGGCACTAGGCACATGCACACAGCCAGTAAAGGCTATGGGGGCAGCACCCACGCAGCCAGTAACACGCACAAAGGGAGAGTGGACAAGGCACCCTAGGTATGTGTGTCAGGTGGTGTGGGGAGAGGGGGCCATTACAGTGATGAGAGGCTGTGGGCCTAGCCCCCCACATCTCTTCACTTCCCTCTGGCCTGATTTCACATGGTTCCAGGCCTGCAGCTGTGTGACACTTCCTGGTTCTTGCCCTCTACCTTGGCCAGCAGCTCCTGGGGATGACCACATGGGCCATTATTTCCTCCACTTCCCTAGTACCCTGGCTTGCCCATCTCCTCTGTACTAGGAAACCTCAACCCCTGCCAGTGCTAGGCCTGTTACTACCTGCTCCCCTCCCTTTGCATGGTGCAGTGCTGAGGGAGGTGAAGTAATGGACCAGGCCTTGCCAGTGGCCACCCTCCCACTGCTCATGTGTTTATTCCCCACCCCACCCATTGTCCTATTTCAATCCTAAGCTCTTCAGAGCGGGGCCTGTTGCCACTTTGCGCCTGTACAGCACCTACCCCCATGGCACTACCCTGCTAAACATGGTCAATATAACACAGGCTGGGCCTAGCTCTCGGCTCAAAGGGCATTCCATGTCCACCCTTCTCTGCAGTGCCCAGTGACCGAAAACAAAATGACTTGTGGCTGTTGCATAGAGGCAGCCTGCCCTCCTCATGACACACACCCACTCTCAGTGGTAGAGCAGAACTTGTATGCTCAGTCACTAGCTTACCATCAAGTTTTCTGCTGTCAACTTAAAAAATCCGCCCATTTCCCTAAGGGAGCATGTGACCCTAGCCGCTGCTGCCATCAGTCATCAAACAGCAAAAGTCTGAGGTGATTGCCTTCCAGAAACTGTGTTTAACTAGGGTGGGGTTGTATTGAACAATGAAACCTCATGGTGGATGTTAAAAGCCAGGGCTTGGGGCGGGGAAATAATACATGCGGCTGGCACGAGCAGGAAACTGAGGGCTGGCAGCAGAGGAGGGGAACCAACGGGTTCTCCCCAATTTTGCTGCTGCTGCTCAGGAAAAAGTGGTGAGCGAGAGCAGGGCCTCTGCACTTGACAAAGATCTTCTGTGTGCTGCTGCGTGGGGGAAGGAATTGCTCTTTCCAACCAACAATGATGGAGGACCGAGTCCCTACATTTGTTGCCCACTTTTGCAGAGTGGAACATAGTGCCTGACCTGTTGCAGCTGGGATAGTTATTGGAGAGCTAGGAACTAATACAAAAGGATCTTGAACGACACAAGGCTGTTGGCCAGGCTATGAGGAAGAGAAGAGACGTGCTCATGCACACTTCTTCCCTGTACATGCCAGGGTGGTGGAGCAGGGAAGAAGAATGTCCCCTCATCCTGAGAGCAGCTTGTGGGAAATCCATACTAGCCAAGGTAAGGCATATTGAGAATGAAAGCCAGGACCAGGGCCCAGAAATAGCCCTCTTGGGGGAGGAGGGGGAAACCCTGGCATTCATTTTCCCTGCACCTTGTGCATGTGTAGAATCATAGGACTGGAAGGGACCTCAAGAGGTCCAGTCCCCTGCACTCATGGCAGGACTAAGTATTATCTAGACCATTCCTGATGGGTGTTTGTCTAACCTGCTCTTAAAAATCTCCAATGATGGAGATTCCACAACCTCCCTAAGCAATTTATTCCAGTGTTTAACCACCCTGACAGTTAGGAAGTTTTTCCTAATGTCCAACCTAAACCTCCCTTGCTGCAATTTAAGACCATTGATTCTTGTCCTATCCTCAGATTAAGAACAACTTTTCTCCCT
Source organism: Eretmochelys imbricata (assembly GCF_965152235.1). NCBI lineage: Eukaryota > Metazoa > Chordata > Testudines > Cheloniidae > Eretmochelys > Eretmochelys imbricata. The sequence goes on along the minus strand of NC_135577.1, from coordinate 125,715,457 downwards.
CCTCCTTGTAACAACCTTTTATGTACTTGGAAAAGTATGTCCCCTCTGTCTTCTCTTTTCCAGACTAAACAAACCTAGTTTTTTCAATCTTCCTTTGTAGGTCATGTTTTCTAGACCTCTTTTTTTTTTTTTTGTTCTCTGGACTTTCTCCAATTTGTCCACATATTTCCTGAAATGTGGCATCCAGAACTGGACACAATACTCCAGTTGAGGCCTAATCAGCAGAGTAGAGCAGAATAATTACTAGTTTTACTGACAATACTCCTGCCAATACATCCCAGAATGTTTGTGGGTGGTATATTTTTTTTGTTTTGTGTTGCAAGCAAAAAAAATAAACACACACCAGCCTTACACTGACTCATATTTAGCTTATGGTCCCCTATGTCCCCCAGATCCCTTTCCACAGGACTCCTTCCTCGGCAGTCATTTCCCATTGTGTATGTGTGCAACTGATTGTTCCTCCTTAAGTGGAATACTTTGTGTTTGTCCTTAGGATGAAATTCAATATTTACTTCAGACCATTTCTCCAGTTTGTCTAGATCATTTTGAATTATAATCCTATCCTCCAAAGCACTTGCAACCCCTCTCAACTTGGTATTGTCCACAAACCTTATAAGTGTGCTCTATATGGCATTATCTAAATCACTGATGAATATATTGAACAGAATCAGCCCCAGAACTGATCCCTGTGGGACTCCACTCGTGATGCCCTTCCAGCATGACACTGAACCACTGAGAACTACCCTCTGGGAACAGTTTTCCAACCAGTTTTGCACCCACCTTATAGTAGCTCCATCTAGGTTGCACTTCCCTAGTTTGTTTGAGAGGGTCATGCGAGACAATAACAAAAGCTTTACTAAAGTCAAGATGTATCAATCTACTGCTTCCCCCCCTATCCACAAGGCTTGTTACCCTGTCAAAGAAAGGTTGGTTTGACTATTTGTTCTTGACAAATCCATGCTGACTGTTACTTATCACCTTATCTTCTAGATATTTGCAAACTGATGGCTTAATTATTTGCTCCATTATCTTTTCAGGTACGGAAGTTAAGCTGACTGGTGTGTAATTCCTCAGGAATTACAGAAGTTTCTCACCTGCTGAGGGAGATGTGCCAGTCTCATCTCAGCCTCTGGGGAAGAAGTGTCTGGCAACCTTTAAGACCTGCTGTGATTGCTGATGCACTGAGATTCATTTGTATAGAACCATTCTTGATTTGACTAGAAGTATCCAACTCGCATATTGTACTCTAACTACCCTTCTAAAATAGGGTTAAGGGAAAAGTGTAGTCAGAGCAAATACTGTTTTAGGTTTTGTCTACACAAGGTTTCACCAGTTTCACTTTAACTGGATTTTTAAATGATTTAAATTGATGCAAACCTCTGTGTGATCACTTATAGCAGTAAGAAAAGGAGTACTAGTGGCACCTTAGAGACTAACCAGTTTATCTGAGCATAAGCTTTTGTGAGCTACAGCTCAAACTGATTCCTAACTGACTTAAGCTAAACTGAAAGAAGCCTTGTTTAAAACTGAAATAAAGTGCATCCATGCAGGGATTTGCACTGGTTTAGAATCACACCTTTATTTCAATTGGTGCAGCTTTCCCCTGTAGACAAACCTAGAGCAACAGAGAGCAGTTGTCCTTTATATCATCAACCATGAAGTTTAGGTGGCTCCTCCAAGCTACGCTGTACGCTGCCCCAGGACTGTACCAAGTGAAGAGTGTTTCTATTTTACACTCTCTCAAAATGTTGCCTTTAAAACAACTTAAATGGTGGGGTCTGGAAAAAAACTATTGAACACAGACAACCCCTAGTGAGTTACTGTAGTTGTATTTTGTATTTCTGCATTTGTCCAGTGTCACATTTTCACCAAGACTGTCAATTTCTGAAGGTAAACAAAAACATAAGTTTTTTATCAAAGGAAGGAGTGCAGCACATATTTAATCATTAGTCAATCATTCAAAATTTTCAAAAAATAAAAACTGATCATTTTACTTTACACAATCAAATTTTTCCCCCACCCCTTTACAAAAAGCAGCTGCTTTGTACAAAAGATCTGGTCTCAGCAGGTTACTGCTGCAATCATTCTGTAAAGTGAAGAGTTCTTCCAGTGTCTTTTCCCTATTGGTTGTCTGAAGTGTGAAGGAAATCTGATTTGTCCTCTTTTATAGAAAACAGAATAAAAAAGGTAATTTAAGTCTTTTTCTGAGAGACAAATTCACTACATATTTCGTAACAAGTTCTTGAAGTTTTCCAGCTCTCTAATGCTAGTTGAAATCCTGTATGCAAGAGAAAGGAGGAAAAAAGGTAAGAAATCTAAAATACACAAGGACTCATTTTAAATGTTTTTATATAAATGCAAATAACATTAGAAAACAGTTCTTGCAGCTAAGGATTTTTGCATGTTAAAAGGAATTATGGAACTGAAACAAGTTTTGCTGACTCATTTTAAAGCCATATGTAAATTATACATTCTTAATCGTGGTAACAGAAGCAGGCCCTTCATAAATAGAACGTTAGCTAAGGTGTGGTCAAATACGGTTGCTCAACAGAGGTTGTCATGAAGCCATCTATAAAATTAAAACAGCCATTCAGAAGGGCTGTCGAAACAACTTACAGATAAACTGGTGTTTGTTTTAAAAGTTTCTGAATTGCACACCTCAAGTCATTTTATTGCAAAATGCACTTTGCTACAGGAGGTTTGGCATCAGTGAGAGAACCACCAGGGCAAGTCCCTTGCTTAACTTCCCATATTATAACAGCAATCTATGCTCCTTCATTGTATTCTTTTTTCCTTAACAGAGGATACTGACTAGCTGATTTGAAAGTCATTTACAAACATATGATGAAGAAATGAACATTTCAGTTTGTCTTGATGTGGTTAAATGTTTGTTTTACAAAGCACTTCCAGCCCATATAGATGGGAAGATAAAGTGGAATGAAAGCCCTGATTGCTGGATACAGCTTCAGATTGGAGTTGACTCCTGCACGGTACTTTAGCACATAAAAGGACTTGGGGGGGGGGGAATGATGGGGGGGGGGATGGAGAGGGGGGAAATTTGTCACTAATCAGCTTCCTTTGGAAATATTCACCTGTGGCATGCTCCCAATTTCATACAAGCTGTTTCCTAAGGTACCACTAAATCAGCACATTAAAAAGTGAATCTCAGTAGCCAGAACTCTTTTTTTAAAAAGGATGGGAGCGGCACTCAGTGGTTTGTTTTTTTGCCTCTCTGCACAAGCTGAAAAATGTCAACCTGCTGAAGAAAGTGCTTAATGTTTTCCAGACCAACTTATCTACCCTGGAGTTTTCCCCCTGCCATGTGCTACCAACTGGCGTTAGAGGATAAAACTCAGAGGCTTGGTTTGAAATTAATTTAGCTATAAACCAGGACTACAAAACTTTAAAAGCCAGTAACTTGGTGCAAAGAATCTCACAGAAAACCCCTGTGAGCCAACTAAGAACTCCAGACCTGTTAACGGAACAAAGGTATGGCGTGTAACCAAAACATCTTTCAATAACGTTTTTCTTTTGAAAGGTTTTTTTTCCACAGTTACTGCCAAACAAACCTCCCTAGCTCCCAAAGAGCCTGATTGATGGATGTCTGTTAAACAGAACTCTTGCAAATAAATGTTTTAAAAGTAAACTGATACAACTTCGAAGCTTTAAAGGTCAGCCTCCACATTAAACAGAGACCTAAAAATGGGTACCTTTGTTGGACAATGTGTTCCTAAAACAGATACATGCAATTTCTTACAGACTTCTGAATTCGTCATATGAGAGCCTTAAGCATTATCTTTAAATCATAGAAAATGAAACAGAACATTATTGCTTACTCCTACTTTAAACTATATCAAAACAATCAACTGAAATTTAGAACTGTAATCATCAGGAAGTCTGCTCATCTTTTAAAGAGTTAATGCTGCAGTTACTAATCACAGTATACTTTATTTGTATGCACCACCTTACATTTTATTTAGATTGGAAAAAAGCAAAACACAATTTTAAACTAACCTTCCAAAGGCATTAAAGAAGGAGACTATTTCTTGTCTCGTTAGCTGGAATCCAGAAGAGGGGCCACTTTCTGGCATGTTTTCTATCAGTTTTTGTGAAAAGAGGATCTTCAAAGCTGTACCCAAGCCCTGAGTCTGTGCAGTATAAATATAACAGTAGTAAGTGTGCCATTTGATTAGCAAATTAACTTCATTTCCCATCACTTTATTTGAACAGATTAATACAAACAACAAAGTCATTTTTGAGGGGGTTCATTTATTAGGCATGTATATTTCAGTAGTACCTAGGAGCCCCAGACATGCACCAGGACCCCTTGCACTAGGCCAGAGGTGGGCAAACTATGGGCTGGATTCAGCCCATCAGGGCTTTGGATCTGGTCTGTGGGATTGCCAGCCCTGTGGCACAAGGATTAAGGCAGGTTCCCTGCCTGCCCTGGCCCCATGTCACTCCCAGAAGTGGCTGGCACCACGTCCCTGTAGCCCCTGGGGGAGGGGGCAGAGGGCTCTGCCTGCTGCCCCCACCTGCAGGCACCACGCCCATTGGCCAGGATTAGGGAACCACAGCCAATGGCAACTTTGGGGGAGGTACCTGCCGGCAAGAGAAGCATGCAGAGTCCTCTGGCCATCCCACCCTCCCCTAGGGGCTGCGAGAACATGGTGTCAGCTGCTTCCGGGACTGGCACAGGGCCAGGGCAGGCAGGGAGCCCGCCTTAGCCCCAGTGCATGCTGCTGCCACCCCAGAGCCACTCAAGGTAAGCAGTGCCAGGCCAGAGCCTGCACCCCAACCCCCTGCCCTGAGCCTCCTCCCGCGCTCTGCACCCCCGCCCCCCCCCCCACACACCGCACTCCCTCCCACACCCAAACCCCCTGCCCAAGCCCTACATTCATGGGCCTGCATGCAATTTCCCCACCCCAATGTGGCCCTCAGGCCAGAAAGAGTTTGCCCACCCCTGTGCTAGACTGTAAAAATGGAACAAATTGCTTATTGGACTTACTTGCAACTTTCCCCAAAGGCGACATTTTAAACACCCAACGCAGTCCATAATTCTAGAAATATTCCTAAAATGGAGCCTAAATTCTTCCTTTAAAAAAAATAGGACTTTTAAATACAGAACATCGTTGTTACATGGTTAAGAGATTTAAAAATCACATGTCGATTAGTTAGTGCCTAAAGAAATGCTTTCAGGTATTAGGGGCTCTATCAGGCAGGCTCTACCCTACACTTACCAGACAGGTGTTGTGCTGCATCTGAGCTTTCTACATTATCAGACATGCTAAGAAAACTAGTGCATGTTTACTCCAGTTGGATGTTTCTGGTCTAGTAACTTAAGCACATCAATGTCTTACGATATCCTATTCAGTCTGATAACCCAGTGTGAGAAGTCCTTTATTCTGTCAGCAAGTAGTTTCAGGAAGGGGGACACAAGGTGAACAATTACCTTTAATTTAGCAGCTTCCTTTTTATTTCCAGCAAAAAATGAGTTTTCATCAAAGTGCAAAGGGAAAGACCTGAAGCAAGAAGAAAGAGTGAAATTTCCAAAAATCCTTAAGTGACAGGAGCTTACATCCTGTTTTCAAGTGATTTGGGCACTTTGGCTCCTAAGTCTCATTGAAAGTCAAAGGCAATTAAACAGCTAAGTCACTTAGGAGTCTAAATTCCATTTTCAAAAGTCATTTGGGCTCTGAATCTACACTTTACAGTATCATTTAAATCTATTGCATACACATAAAAATTCTCTAATTTTTATAATAAAAATGAGTTATCCATGTCTCAGTCACGAACAATAGGCGACCGGGCATGGGAAACTGACGAACTACAGCATCTCCCTCTGAGGCCGAGGGCCAGATTCTAATCTTAGTTAACTGACATGCCCCATACATCCTATAAAAGAGTCTCGCCCTATATCCAAGACCATCGCTTTTTAGATGTTTAAAGTTATTTTGGATTGCAGTGTAAAGCTAGTACTAGAGTTCCGCAGATCAGTCAGATAGAAAGTAAGTTTCAGAAGTGACAGCTAAACAAACAGTTATTAATCTCAAAAAGAACAGGAGGTCCTGCTTTAGCAGGGGTTGGACTAGATGATCTCCTGAGGTCCCTTCCAACTCTGATATTCTATGATTCTATGACTTGTGGCACCTTAGAGACTAACAAATTTATTCGAGCATAAGCTTTCGTGGGCTACAGCCCACTTCATTGGATGCATAGAATGGAACATATAGTAAGAGATAATATAACACACACACCAACCCACACACACAGATAAGTTGGAAGTTACCACAGAAACTGTGAGAGGCTAATTAGTTAAGATGAGCTATTATCAGCAGGAGAAAAAAAACTTGTGTAGCGATAATCAAGACGGCCCATTTAGACACTTGACGACAAGGTGTGGGGATACTTAACTTAAGGAAATAGATTCAATAGGTGTAATGACCCAGCCACTCCCAGTCTCCACCCAAACCCAAGTCAATGGCATCGAGCCTGCACACCAATTCAAGCTCAGCAGTTTCTCGCCGGAGTCTGTGTTGGAAGCTCCTCTGCTGCAAAATTGCCACCCTCAAATCTTTTGCTGAGTGGCCAGAGAGGTTGACGTGCCCTCCCAGTGGTCCTCGAAGGTTATGATTCCCAAGGTCACACCTGTCCCCACTCTTCTGCGTAGAGACGGTCCGGTTTGGCCAATGTCCATGGCAGAGGGGCACTGCTGGCACATATCACACTGGTCGATGTGCAGGTGAACGAGCCCCTGATGGCAAGGCCAATGCGACTAGGTCCCATGATGGTGCCATCTGAATAAATGTCGACAGAGTTGGCATCGGGCCCTGGCAAGGATAGGTTGGCAAGGATAGGTTCCTGGGCCAGTGATTTTTGTTGTGTGGTTGCTGGTGACTATTTGCTTCAGGCTGGGGGGCTGTCTGCGAGCGAGGACCGGTCTGTCTCCCAAGATCTGTGAGAGTAAGGGACCATTTTTCAGGACAGGTTGTAAATCTTTGATGCGCTGGAGAGATTTTAGTTGGGGGCTGAAGGTGACAGCTAGTGGCGTTCTGTTATTTTCTTTGTTGGGCCTGTCCTGCAGTAGGTGACCTCTGGGTACTCCTCGGGCTCTGCCAATCTGTTTTTTCACTTCAGCAGGTGGGTATTGTAGTTGTAAGAATGCTTGATAGAGATCCCGCAGGTGTCCATCTCTGTCCGAGGGACTGGAGCAAATGCAGCTGTATCTCAGAGCTTGGCTGTAGACAATGGATCATGTTGTGTGGTCTGGATGAAAGCTGGAGGCATGCAGGTAAGCATAGCGGTCAGTAGGTTTCCGGTATAGGGGGTGTTTATGTGGCCATCGCTTATTAGCACAGTAGTGTCCAGGAAATGGACCATTTGAGTGAATTGGTCCAGGCTGAGGTTGATAGTGGGATGGAAATTGTTGAAATCATGGTGGAATTCCTCAAGGGCTTCTTTTCCATGGGTCCAGATGATGAAGATGTTCATATTCCAACTTATTCATGATATCTTCACGTGTGTGTGTGTGTGTGTGTGTGTGTGTGTTCCATTCTATGCATCTGATGAAGTGGGCTGTAGCCCATGAAAGCTTATGCTCTAATAAATTTGTTAGTCTCTAAGGTGCCACAAGTACTCCTGTTCTTTTTGCGGATACAGACTAACACAGCTGCTACTCTGAAACCTGCCATTATTAAACGCAGTTCTGCAAAAGCTTAAAGACAACCTAAACTATTAAACAGGGGGTGTAGTACCTGGTTTGACCGTTTGAATTCAGATACCGGGGCAAGTCACTTAGCCTCTCTGTGCCCCAGTTCTCCATTGTACAATAGGGATAACACACTGCCCTGTGCCATCGGGGTGTTAAGTTAAATACATTACAAGAATGTGAAGCGCTTTGAGATCTACTGATGAAAAGCTCTGTGAGAGCTAGGTATTATCACTACTCAGAGCACACTGGAATAATAATAATTAAAATAATTAGCTGACCCATACCATCCCACTACAGAAAAATCTTATTTTCTAAAACATTTTAAGAAGGAGAATATAAGATTCATAGCTGCACACTATTCCCTTTCCAGCATTATTTACTTGGTTAGGTGAAGGATTTCCAGCAGTTGGTTTTTGGTTTCTGTGTCTCTGTTTTTATTCCCCGTGAATAACTGGAATCCTGGGCGCTCAAAGAATGGCAGAACTTTCGACATCGCCCGTAATTCAATTAGGTAGAGGAAATACAGGTTCTTGAGCCTCTTAGAACCTTCTCCTTGAGTAAGGACTTCATCAAATCTGTGCTGAAACTCAGTAATGTTGTGTCCCCATGTTGTCCCCAACCACGTATCTGAGAGAGGAGAAAAAAGGGTAAAGGGCGGCTTTGAAAATTGGGCAGTAAACTTCTTTCCCACTATGCCATGCATGTGGTTAAAGTTAATTTTTAGAATTTAATGTTTACAAAACTCAGGCCTGGTCCACACACAAAGTTGCACTAGCTTTCTATACGGATTTAAAACCCTGTGTGGACATTCTTAAATCATCTTACTGGCTTATATTGGTAAATTTACAGGTACAACCTAAATCAAGTTAACCAGTTTTAAACTGATCTATGCAGGTCTAAACTGATGCAACCCCCTTGGTAATTAAATCTGTTTTAAAAACAAACTTTTAGTTAAGCTGGTGTAATTTGCATGAACACGAGGCCTTAGCAGTATCCAATCCACTGATCTCTTAGTTCAGCATACATTGATTGATGCCCCAATTTCCTTTGTCTCTTCATTCCTACCCTCAAAAACCATTAACTCATTGCAAAATTCAGAGAGAGGCATCTTTGTTATGGGAAGATTTCCTGTGCAGGAAGACAGACAGGGAAAACAGCTTCCCTGTTTTATTGCAACAAGAATTAATGCTGGACCCAGAGCTTCAGGCACCCCCCGGATGAAATTAGTGATGTCCTTGCACTGAGAGGTGTTGTGCTGCCTTTTTAACTAGACGTGCAGCAAAATAAAAAGTGATTTGTCCAAATGAGGACTAGTGAAAATATTTTTAGTGTTCAAGCTCCTAAAAAAAAAAATTCTGTAAACAAGAGAGAAACTACATACAAACATAAGAGATGTAACCACCATCCGGTGGCTAACTGACACGCAGTGTTGGATAAAGAGACACCTTTGGCGCAGGTTACAGATACTTAACCAGCGAGTCTGTTAAACAAGAACTGCTGTACTAAGAAGTCTTAAGGAATCCTGTAATGTGTGCAGTTGTCTGTCTGTACAAGCAATGTATTACAATTCTTGGCCAATTCTGAGGAGTGAGAGGTCATTTAAATCATGCTACTGAGAAGTGTGGATCAAAATTTTCAAAGCTGGGTGTCTAAATTCAGGCATCTAGTCCATATTTAGGTACCTCAAGAGAAGCAGTGTACATGTTCTGGGAAAAGTTAAAGAATCTTGGAAAAGCTTAACTGAAGAGATCAGAATGCCTGCGAGAAATTACTACTAAACTTACTGTAACGAGCAAAGCACGAAGTTACTCCAAAATGAGCTGTGAGGAGACTCTGGAGGAGCGTAAGGGGCAAAGGCCAGCCATTTTCAACCCAGAGTGCCTAAAGTGAGCCACATTCCAGCAGTTCAGTACGAGGTGCGGAATGCCGGCAGCTCCATTCAGTAGCAATGAGATATGTGGATGCTCAGCACTTCTGAGCATGTGCCGGTTTTGATTCAGGTGCCCAAATTTGGATTCAGGAGCCTAAATTTATGGTTGGAATTTTTGGCTTTGGTTTCCAATTTTTTAAAAATTTAAGACTTCTAAAGGCATTTGGATAATTGTATACCCAACCTCGTGCGTCTTATTTCCACACCCAGCTGTCATCTGTATATAAGGGAAGTATGAGAAGAACGAAGGGAGAAGAGAAGGAGAGCGAAGCTGGACCCAAACCCTGCTGAAATGGGCTACCAGCTAGTATTTTACAAAGCAGTGGAAGTCAATTCCCATCTAAGCTGACTGCAGAAGCAGCCTGGCTCTTAGCGAAATAAGGCAGAAAGTCACACTCACCTTGCAAGAGGTACCTGGCGCTCAAATGGATGTTGATGCTTGCATGTAGGCCAGAAATCAGTTTGTAGAAAGCTCTCTTCTCTACGCAGAGGCCTGAAAGGAAAACGAGTCGAAATGTAAAATAATAAAGCGGATGTTTGAATTTCCTTCCCTTGGTGTTATCAGAGATCTAATTTAATCACAGTTTGCTTTGGCAATTAATGCCCCGCTCCCCCACCACCACAAAGTCCACTTTGTATTACTCACAAAAAACAAAACAAACCATTACCTTCCAGCCAACTGTAAAAGGAATTCCCTGGAAATGAAGAAACAAACAGTCATGAGAGCTTTGACAAGGAAAATTTTGCACATTCACCAAAATAAATCACCTAAAACATGGTACAAATTTGTTCAATGCTGTTCTCAGAGCACACAAAACAATTAGGAAAAAGTTACAGGCTAAGAGAGAATCCATGTATCTCCATTCCTATGAGGTCATTCTTGTCGTAACATCACAGTTGGTTTTGGTGTCACAGTAGGAATGTACATCGTAAGGTGATGATCTGCCAATCAGAACACCACAGCCAGACCTCTGAACCAATCAATGCAGAGCTGCAAAGACTGGGGTGAGATTGCACAGGCAGAAAAGTTTGCCCATACCGATTTGATTGCAGGGTTGGGGCCTAGCTGCGTTTTGCAGGTTTTTCCAAGAGAGAACACACAAAACCCCGCTGAAAGAGCCTCCCAGCTGACTGGCACCAATGTCAGACTCGACATTTGCTAGCAGCTAAAGACAGAATACTGACACTATAGCAAAGCAAAGTTTAGAGTCTTTTCCACCCATATCAGCAGGAGCTGGGAGCACTGCACTGCAGAATACACAACCCCAGGGGAAGTGGTGGGCAACAGCTTGCATCCCTTTTTGGGAGGGGAAGAGGGAACAAATGGTTTTTATTGTTGACAGAAGACACAACATTATAACAGAGAAATAATAACAATACGAAGGTCAGTGTGATCTACAGCCATCTCATAAACCGGGACTTTGTATTTGCTCACTGCTGCGTGATGGAAGAAAATGCAGAGAAAGAACACAAGCAGAAAGAAACAAGCCACAGGGAACAAAGAACTGGGAACAGGCAGAGCATGTGCACAGGGCTCAGTCCTGCAAGGCACTAAATACTCCTACGATGTATACAGCGCCCTCAGCTTTGAAGGTAATAGGAGTTGAGGACGTTTTGGCATCTCACAGGAGCGAGCCCTTGAAAGCGTGAGATAGGTGCCAACTGCTATTGACTTTCAGTGATGCTGGGTGTTTAGGTTCCTGTGAAAAGCCCCAGTCTTATGGCATTGCTTCACGTAAAAGCAGCTCCCTCTGCCACAAATGAACTAGCATTAACAGAGTTACAAAACACACCACCGCCACACCAAAACAAGCGAGCCCCGTCCAGGTCTTATGGGATGGGGTTTTGAAAAGCACCGGGGGGCTTGTCTACTCAGTCAACAAACAAACAAACAAAAACAAGCAAACCAGACCCAAGGCAGCAAGTCTCTGAGCCTAGATCAACTCCCTCGGGCTCAGGCTGCGGAGTGAAGAATAGCTATGCCTATGTTCAGGCTCTCGCTGGAGCCCAGGCTCTGAAATCCAGCAGGGGGGAAGACTGGGCTCCGGCCTGAGCAGCTAACCTGCTATTTTTAGCCCCACAGTGCAAGCCCTCAGCTGATCCAGGAACCTGTGCACCTAAAACCCTTTGGCTCTTTTGAAAACCCCACTCAAAGGCTGTTAGCCTCAAGTATGGGGCATGTTCTCTTCAGGAGTCGCAGAGATTCCTAGATTCCAAGGCCAGAAAGGACCATTGTAAACATCTAGTCTGATCTCCTGTATAATACAAGTCAGAACTTCCCCCCACCCCCCAATAATTCCTACAGCAGATCTTTTAGAAAAACATCCAATCTTCATTTAAAAATGGTCAGTAGTGCAGAATCCACCAGGACTCTTAAATTAGTTGTTCCCATGGTTAATTATTCTCAGAGTTAAAAGTTTACACCTTATTTCCAGTCTGATTTTGTGTAGCTTCAACTTCCAGCCATTGGATTGTGTTATACCTTTCTCTGCTAGGTTGAAGAGCCCGTTATTATAGATTTGTTCCGTATGTAGGAACTTAGAGTGGTCCAGTCACCCCTTAACTTTCTCTTTGTTACGCTAAGCGGATTGTAGCTGTAAAGCTAAATAGATCCATGCAAGAGAAACCGAACAAAGGAAGATTTCAAAACTATTCCCATTTTTGCTTGCCTTGCTGACTATGCTAACTCTTCAGATTGTGGAAGAGGCAGAGGCAAAAAGTTCTGTATCCATTTTTTTTTTCCTGACCACAACAGAAATCAACACAAGTCACTCACCATCATCATCTCCTGGGGGGAGGGGGAAAAACAACAACAAAAATTACACCACTAGAATTAATTCCAAAGTGTAAAGACTATCCAGATATTGTTGTTAAATCGGCTCAGACAAGAGAATAAGTAGTGTTACCAGTGTTTAAAAGCACTGTATACGTGCGCGTTAGATTATCTCAAGCTGGTGCAGTAAAGGTACGAGATAAGCAGAGTGCTTTGAGAGACTGACTAGCATGGAAGTAACTGCTACAAGGTATTAAGATCACTCCCAAGGGCTTTGGGGGAAGAAAAATGATCACGGGATTAGTAAACACAGGACTGGAAGGTAGGTGACCTGCTTTCCTCTTTCCACCTCTGCCACAGACTTCCCACGTGACTTGGGTAAATTATTTAGGGACCTATCCAAAGCTCATTCACGGCTAAGGGAAGACTCACATTGACCTCAATGGGTCAATCTTTGTGTACCTCATCTGCAAAATGGGGATTTCTCCACTTACCTTCTCATGTGGACAAGACAAAGCTGAAGTTACACACACAGTACAATGAGATCATCAGAAGGCGGCACCCTTATTTTATTTTCCTTTGTCTATTTTGTCCAGCTACATTGCTCTTTGAGCATACTCTCATTTTCTTCATGTGTTAATCAAAGAATGAACTGCAGGAGCTTTTGCGGACAGAATTCAGATTCTTTTAAATCAAGTGAAAACCCAGTCCCCAGACTTCTCTTTTGCTAACGCCCATGGTTAAAATTAGCTGTCAACACAGATGCCTGGACTGCTGCAATTGGACAAACGTTTTCTCAGGCTTTCATACATAAGAGCTAGCATGAACAATGGGGTTAGATTTCAAATGAAGAGGAGAGAGGCAGTGTGGCCTAGTGAATAGGGTATTAGACTGGGTGTCAGGAGACCCCGGTTCTATTCCCAACTCTGCAACTGAGTAGCTGCGTGTCCTGGGTCACTTCACCTCTCTGACTCTGTTCTCCTTGCCACCCTTTGTTCATCTTGACTATTTAGATCATAACCCCTAGGGCAGGGTCCATCTCTTACTAGATGTTTGTAAAGAGGCTAATACAATGGAGGCCTTATTTCATAGGGACATTCTTAAATGCCCTTAGCATCTTCAAGTATAAAAAGTGAGTGCCCATATACCAATCCTGTTCCCAGTCAACGTCAAAGCTCACGTTGATTTCAATGGTGCTGAGTCAGACTGTTTTTCCTGGGCTGTTACACAACAAAACATCATCCCTCTGCAATGTCCTTTATGGTACACACACAGTTCTAGGCTTGATCTAAATCATTTTTCTTTTTAATTCAGAGAGCCAGCATAAATAGCTTTTATCATTAAGGCCACTAAAACTCATGGGCTGCCAAATAGCTTCGTGGGATGAATAAATGACTCACCTCTGCCAGAAGCCAAGGGATTTAAAGGTCTTTCTATGGTCCGAGGCCTAAGAGACAAAATAATTTAAATATGTAATATCACTATGTATGGAACAGTCACTTGGCTCTGCAAAAACATTTTACAAGTTCATGAAAGTCAAACAACCCAGACTGGCGTAGAACTGTTTCCTCTGCCCATACAGATTTCAAGGTGGTGGCAACACAAAAAAGAAGAGGAATTGTGCCCCATGTGGATTTTCTTTATGCATTACCAAAAAAAAATCTTTTTGTTACACTCTGATGTGCCCCACAACAGCAATCCCAGAACACAAGGAAATCGAAGCAAGAGACACAAGCCGGTTGTCAATCAGCACATATAATAACCATGAACCGGTTAAGTCAGCAACAGTCTGAACAAAACAAAGAAACAGTCCAAAGAACAAGGTATGTAGCAGCAGGCTTTGAGTAACCCTGCACACACCCAACGCTACTCACATCCAGGAGCAGGAACCAGAACACTGAATGCAGGAAGCAATAAGCAGGAAGGCAAAATGCCCCCCCCCACACACATACAGTTTCCTTCTCTTCTCCCCAGAAGGTCAGCAGTACCTTGCCAGAAGCACCAGGTGATCCTGTAGGTTATACCTCGGATTCAGCTCAACTTCCCCAACTGGCCACGTGACATCGGCACACACAGAAAGGAGTGTCCTCCTCCCTCTCCGTTCCCCTGTCAGTAGGCAGGATCTCTCTCGCTGGTTAACGACACATTCTCCATGTGACAAACGCACTCGCCACAGTCTGTACCCTGCAACCCGCAAAATCACGTCACGAGTATCAAAAACGCTTCCAGACCCTTGCCTAACATACACCACGTGTCCAGGATAGAATGCATAGATTCATGCATGGATACACTTTCTGAAACTCGCATATTTCCTAGTCACATCGGCTTTGAGGATGGCAAAGAGGTGGGATCAACCTTTTCTGTCAGCATAGACAAGTTGGTCCTCATAGGTCAGCTGAAGAGATGATAGAAAGGGGTTTCTACAGTACATGCACGAGGTGTACTCCAAATATCCTATAAACCATGACTCAAAAGTATGTGAGCTACACGCTTCTTCAGAGTCCGATGCAGTCTCTCCACTATCCCATTTCCTTGGGGAGGGTAGACAGCAAATTTATAATGTACTGTACCAAACCTCGCCAAAAAGCCTTCACAAACTCTCCAGACAAAGTGTCCCATGATCTGAAACAAGGCTCCCTGGTAGGCCAAACATTGCAAATTAAGTGCTTAGGCAAAAAATGAGCTCCTTGAGGTGCCTTCTGAATTTATGAATGCAAAGGGGTAATGTCAGGAATATTCCATAACCGTCAACACCGTGTAGCCACACAGTGCAACTGAGGGGCCAAGAATATCCACTGCAATTCTCTGCCATGGTCTGTCTATGACTATTGGTTTCAAAGGGACTGGAGGAGCAGTTATTCTATGCATTGTGCACGCTGAGCCTGCCTTCATCTGATGCTCTATGTCCAAGTGCAGCCCTGACCACCCTGCATCAATATGCATTTGTTCCTTCATTTGTTTTAACTCCCAGATGTCCTTCATAGGCCACATCTAGGATTGTTTGTCACAACGCTGCTAGAACAATCACCCGGGCTTCTCTGCATAAGATACGTTGAGCAGCACACCTCTTCACCATGAGCTCGGAACAAATTTTGTAGAATGTAGACCAAGTTCTCTTAAGAATTGGGTCCATCCAATCCGCCTGTACAGGATGTACCATCTTGCACAGTTTAGCATCAGTCTGCCCTAAGTCAACGGGTAGATCTTTCAATAAAAAGCATCTGGTGTACTTTGCTGTTTCTGCACACAAGGGCACCATCACAGCAGAATTTCTCAGAAGAGCATCAGCAAGCAAATGACGACTTCCTTTGGTAATGCACCAAATTCAAGCCATACTACTGCAACTGAAGAATCCACTGCTGAGTGTGAAGCTGCAGCAGGTCAATGGCTTTATGACAGAGGCCCAAAGAGGCAAACGATCAGTTTCTAATGTAAACTTTCTCCCCACTAAGTAGACTTTGAAGTGTACAATAGCAAAAACCATGCCAAGAATTCTCGCTCCCATCTAGGAATATGTTGTTCCCATTGGGATGAGGATATGGGAGGCAAATATAACCAGCCATCCCTCCTGGAGCAGAACAAGGCCCAGTCCCCAATTGCATGCATCCGACTGAATCACTACCGACTTCTTTGGATCAAAGTATGCATATGATTGGATATGACAGAGGGCTTGACTCAAGATTTCAAAAGCCTGTTTTACCTCTTCAGTCCAAACGAACCGGACCTGGGTTAAACCCCACAGTGACTTGGCAAAGGTACTAAAAATGGGACAGAACATGGCCACCTATGTTTCAAGGTAGGCCAAGGATCGAACTTAAACTACTACTATCTGTGGGTAATGGTAGCAAAGCAACAGCTTGTAGCCATTCAGGTGCCAGTTTCACACCATCGGCCAACAGCGAATGCCCTAGAAAATCTACACCATCTTTTGCAAAACTGCACTTGGCCGCATTCAACTTTATGCCAACTTGTTGGAGTTGCTCCAGCCCTGGTCCAGAACAGCATTACGCTCAGGAGGACTCTTAGCAATGATGAAAATGCCATCCAAATATCAACATGCAATCTAGATATTAGCAAGGAGGTGAGGCACAGTCTCAAATACCTAAGGAGCAGAGACTCACCCAAAAGGGAGTTGTTGATAGCTGTACCTCCCAAATGACATGCTGAAAGTCAGTAACAACTGCAAACTTTCAGCCACAGGTATTTGCTAATAACCAGATAAGTTATCCAACACAGAGAAAATCCAGAATTTACTCAGTAGGTCACCTCTTTGAAGGTTGGCAATTGAAACTGCTCACGTTTCACATACTTATTAAGTGCCCTAAAATCTGTGCACAGTCAAATGTCACCATTCTTTTTGTATATGATCACCTTGGGGGGGGCTCCATTTCCATAGGCCCTTCCACCTCCCGCATGATACCATTATCTTCCATGCACTGCCATTCTGCTTGGATCTTGTCCACAAATGCGGAGGTACATGACATGCAGGTGATGCAAAGGGCTTGGCATTTGAATCCAGCTGCAGAGAGTACACATATCCCATTGAGAGAACATCACCCCCATTAAATAAATCATGGTGTCTCTGAATGGTACATTGGGTATCCACTTCTATTCTAGCCAACATAACACCACCAAGGTGTCCTGTGCGAATTCATGCAGAATACCAAGCTGTAAGTACAGATCACAGGACAACAATGGAACGGCATTCGCAGCAGTGCTTTTATCAGTGTAAAACTTCGCAGGACAGGCTATGTGTGTGTAGAACACACAGCACCACCCACTGTCTGCAAAGCATACATATTCCAAGCTTTTATCACCACTGTAGTCCAACAAATGGCCAGATTACAAACTAATCCAGAGGGGAGAAAACATTACCATCTTCACCATGCACTTCAGCAGTGAACCATTAATGTCTGCAATAAGGGATACCCGCTCCAGCACCTTGCCACAGGAGAAGACCGTATCAAAGAAAACGTCAAGATCCCCTGGTAAAGGCGGTCTCCTGCAGCTCCACACGTACAGTATGTACCACAGGCCTCCCGACATTGTGAACCAGTGTACCATGGCGCACTAACTGAAAGTGTCCGTCCTTCCCACAAGCCCAGCACTTAGCAGTTCTAGCCAGGCAAGCAGGGAAACTGGCCAAGTGACCTGCAATACCACAGCAGAAACAGTGAGGAGCTGGAAACTTTCATGGCTGAGACCCAGGTGTGGGAGTAGGTAGCGCTGTACGACTCTGAGCGACGCAAGTAGAAGGGACAGCTGACAGTTTAAGTGTAGACTCAAGGGTAGCAGCAGTCGGAGACACAGAACCCTTTCAGCCTGAGTCCTCTCAAATGCTTCACTCTTAGCAACTGTGGCATCAAAACCTAAGAGTTCTAGCATCTTTGGCCAAAAACCATTCACCCAGGAGATCATTGGCTACACCAATCATAACATCCCCAAATTCACAATCCCGGGCCACCTGCTGCAAACAACATACACACTCACGTATGGTTTTGTTGGGCTGCTGGCAAAAAGCTTGAAAAAACATTTTCCCCTTTAGCAGAACGGAATCCCCAGTCCCAAAATACTCACTGAGGTGCTGCACAGCCACGCCAGAGAAGGACTTGGGCTCCAGGAGTGCATCATAAATATCAATGCCATCACGGCACTAAGCAGTCCTGCAGCACGGGTAATCTAGCCACATCGGAGTGTTGCAGGGACTGCACGTAGTTCCGAAACTTCCAAACAGAGTATCACCAGTTAACAGGTGAAGAATGTGTAGGCAGCATGGGCTGAAGAATAGAAGCACTTGTGGCCATAATGTTATACTCCTATATACCACAGAACAGCAATCCCAAACCACAGGGAAATCGAAGCAAGACACACAGGTAGGTGGCCAATCAGGACATGTAATAACCATGGACCAGTTAAGTGAGCAACATTCTGAACAAGACAGAACAGTCCAAATGGAAGGTAGGTAGCAGCAAGCCCTGAGTAACTTCACATATCCAATGCTATGGGTGTGCGTGCGCACACCCTCACACTAAAACTGGAGCACTGAGTTCAGCATACAGGAAGCTAACAGGAACAGCATGCAATAAGCAGGACGGCAACACAAACACGCAGACATAAACACACCTTTGAAAAACCAGGAATGTTTGCTGGAGGACTCAGACATGCCTACAGGGCTCTCTCAGCCTTTCACTAGAAGGGAGGGGTGACGAATCTTCAATAAAGTCATTACCTCCCCACTGTACAAGTCCAACAAACACAGATTTAATTACTCTGGGGATGAGTCACCGCTGTAGTTAATGGTGATGCAACGCCACTGAAAAGATTGCCCCAAATCTTCTCAGGGTTTCAATGATCCCCAGATATTCCCCACTCTGTAGCAATCCACCTCCCAGCAGATGCAGCTTGGGCAAGGCTCCTTTAAGACCCATCAGTACCACCCAGTGAGTCAACCAGGATTAGTGGAGAGCAATCTGAAGGAATCCTGTTCTTCTGCAGCTGAAGATCCTGTCTGTGCAGGGTTCTTAGCCAGCCTGGGACCAAGGGGTGATGCTCAGATCCTACCATATGGCATTGTAGCAGCTGCCACGCCTTTAATCAGCAACAATATTTATTGGTGTGACCAGGAAAAAGATAGCTAAAAATATTATACACAAATCCTGAAGACAAGAATGTCAGTAAAAGCCCTGTCTATGGACATTTTCCAACAACCTTCTCAGAAACCCCCCCCCTACTTAAACAATTGTCTTAGAATTTGTGGGGGAAGTTTTCATCTGATCAGATGTATTTGTGCGCAATGAGTAGTAACCAAAGCTCACAGGGAGAGAGAGACTGTCAAACCACATACTTGAAACAGTTCTCCTCATAAATGCTGTTCCAGATCTTCCAAGCCTCTGGTCCTTTGTAACCCGTGTAGCGTTCCGGATTCAGAAGTAAATCCACATACTCTGCATCAGGAGACTGTACATCTGTGAAAGGAAGGCCTTAGTTGAGGATAAAAGGAAATGAAGAAAAACTACATACTCAGGGCCAGATTCTGCCACCTTGACTCACACTGAGTAATACCATCTTCTTTGAATAGCCCCTATGGTAAGCAGAGAGCAAGTGTGAAAAATCAGGACACTTTTTTTGGGGGGAAGATGGGGTAAAGTTGCATATATAAGACAAAGCCCCGAATATCAAGATGTCTGGTCACCCTAGTAACCCCACCGAAAGCAATGGGAATATATTGAAAGAGGAGTATTAAATGAGTAAGGGTTTCAGAATCTGGCCCTTAACAACCAGTGTATAGGCTATATCTACACACAAGGGAAGCTGTGACTGTAAAATAGCTAGGTACACCCAGGGTAGCTTTCATCTAGCTAGCATAGGTAACAATAGCGGCATAGATGAGGCAAGCATGGTCTTCAGCGCATGCGAGCCGCCAGAGCATAAACCCAGAACCAGGGCACAAGCCCGCTGGGGAACGTTAATCTACGCTGCTGCATCTGCACTGCTATTGTGACGTGGCCTAGCACAGGTGCATCTACCTGTGTTACAATCACACCTTCATTTGCAGCATAGACACACCCTTACCTGTCTTCTAGTTTCAAGTTTGAGCCACAATGAATCCACTGAAAACCCTGAAAAATGAAAGTTAAAACCTGTATGCCTGCTCGGAAATGTGAAACATTTTTTTGTTCCAAAGATAGATAGTTGCCACTTTAATGAAACTGCCAAGATCAACTGACGTATTTTTTCAGAAAGGAGCCTGCATTACACAGCGCGTGTACTTGCATACACCCTGTTACAGGGGAACAGTTTTCCAGCACTCAGTATTGCCAGCTGGAATGCCAGACAGAGTATTTCACTTTGGTCTGGTCTACACTTAAAAGTTAGGCTGACATAGCATGGGACTCAGAGGGGTGAAAAATCTGCACCCTTGAGAACCGTAGCTAAGAAAATCTAACCCCCAGTGTAGACAGTATAGAACAGTGGTTCTCAAACTAGGGTCGCTGCTCGTTCTGGGAAAGCCTCTGGCGGGCCAGGCTGGTTTGTTTACTTGCCGTGTCCATAGGTTCAGCCGATTGCGGCTCCCACTGGCCGCGGTTCGCCGCTCCAGGCCAATGGGGGCTGCAGGAAGGGCGGCCAGCACATCCCTCGGCCCGCGCCGCTTCCTGCAGCCCCCATTGGCCTGGAGCGGCGAACCGCGGCCAGTGGGAGCCGCGATCGGCCGAACCTGTGGACGCAGCTGGTAAACAAACCGGCCCGGCCCGCCAGGGACTTTCCCTGAACGAGCAGCGGCCCTAGTCTGAGAACCACTGGTGTAGAATGCTTCTATCACTCTAGCTACTGTCACCTATGGAGGTTGAGTTCCTGCAGTAACAGAAAAAACCCCTTCCGTGGGTATGGGAAACATCTATACAACGGCACTATAGCCACGGTACCATTTCTGTGCCGTTGAAACACCCACAGTGTAAACGTGGCCTTTGTCTGAACTATTACATAGTTAAGGAATATGGACAATCACATTTACCACTGCAGCAAATTTTATAAGGGGTCGTTCTTGCATCTCTTCAAAAAAGTACAAATAAAGATTAAACACACAGAATTCAGACTTACTAGTATATTATTTCACAGCTTACATTTTTACAAAGTTTTCAGACTGCGCAATCAGCCTTTGTTTAAATATTGTCTCAAAATCATTCACACTAGACAAAGCCTCATACCATCAGCTTCGCAAAAGTTGTCTGAAGAATCTTCATGCTGGGTCCACTGAAGCATGGCTCGCTGGGTTTCCTCGCTACAGAGAATAAAGAGAGACAGTTTGAGAGTCAGTATTAATTTTTCTTTATGACAAATGTAATGATTTATTGAATGAAATTATACCTCAAAGATTCATTAACGGCTCCAAGTCTCTTAGCCTCCTCACATTCTCCAGCATGTTTACTGGCTTCTTCTGAATACTAGAAGGCAAAGAGGAAATAGCTGATTTACTGCATGTAAAATCCTTCCCCAAATCCATTAAAGTATTTGGTCTGATTTTCAAAGGTGCTGAGCACCTAAAGCTCACAATTGTCTGTCAATATTTCATCTTAACATGTATTTCTACAAAAGGAGCAGGGTATTTGAAGATGTTTAGAGGCCCATGCGATTGTGGTGATCATTTTGTATTTCACCTCAGAAGTCCCCACTGGCAACTTCTGAAACTCCAAGAGCTTAGTTGTTTTGAATGGGAAGTAGCTTTATGAGCATTATGACATTAAAAAGAGGCAATATTCTAAACAGCAATTGTCAGGAGGAACAGAGGTTATTTGTGGTATACTTGATGTTAATCTGATTAGAGAGGTTTTTAACAGCTGTAGTGAAATATAACAGTCACAAGTCAAACCATTCATACAGACACACATACCTTAAAGCTTGCAGATTCAGTCCCACCAGGGACTTCATTCTGAAATGCAAGATAGAAAACAGACACATTTTATCCATCATGCTGATGTGGTCTTCTAAGCTAATTTTAGGAAACATTAGGAAATTGACCAAAAAGCTTTCAATAAAATTAGTTAGAAGGGCAATGTGGTCTTGGGATTAAAGCACTGGACTGGGATACAGGAGATCTGGGTTCAATTCCTGACCCCTCCCTAGACTTCCTGTGTGATTCATAGATTCCACAGCCAGAAAGGACCATTGTGATCATCTAGTCTGACCTCCTGTCGACTAGGCCATAGAACTTCCCCTAAATAATTCCTAGAGCAGAGCTCTTAGAAAAACATCCCACCTTGATTGAAAAATTGTCAGGGACAGAGGATCCACCGTGACCCTTGGTCAATTGTTCCAAAGGTTAATTACTCTCAAGGTTAAAAATGTACATCTGATTTCCAGTCTCAATTTATCTAGCTTCAACTTCCAGCCTTTGGGTTGTGTTATATGTTTCTCTACTACATTGAAGTGCTCATTATTAAATATTTGTTCCCCATGTAGGTAGGTATAGACTATAATGAAGTCACCTCTTAACCTTCTCTTTGTTAAGCTAAACATATTGAGCTCTTTGAGTCTATCACTGTAAGTCATGTTTTCGATTCCTTTAATCATTCTCGTGGCTCTTCTCTGGACCCTCTCCAATTTGTCAACATCCTTTTTAATCTTAGGCATTTCCTGTAGGGCCTTATTCTCATTTACATTTAGGCTCCTCTATACTGCTATAGTGGTGTAAGGGGGCTTAGCGTACATCAGAATCAGGCCCCAAATCTCTGTACCTCAGTTTCCCTATTCCCCCAAAAGGGTACAAGAATGCTTGCTTTCTTATCCCATGGGGTGCTGGGAGGCTAATTCGTTAACATTTGTGAGCCACTCAGATATTATGGAGGGGAGTGCCACAGAAAAGCCAATAAGTAATTCATATTCATGTTGACTTTTTGGGAGGAGTGGGAAGAAGGAAGATGAAATTAGCCAAATGTAACAGAATACACAGTACGTGTGAGTGAGTGGTAATTCTTCCTGAACTAGACTGTTTTAAAGGGTTACATCAGCTGGTATATTTCCTGTTAATCAAGCCTCCCCACCTCTATATTTGAGGTGTTACAACATGGCTATCCAGGGAAGAAAAGCCAATTCTCTTCTTAGGCAAGATTACTGAAATGTGCACCATGCTTTTTAAGAAAATTAACTATAGTGACACAGAAAATATAATCTAAATAAGATCAGCTCATACCAGGCAGCCTTCTACCTTTAGAGTACTATATTCTTTTGACTGCTTTCATCAGCACAACACACAGAAATGGACCATTAACATAAAAAATGCTATGGTATTTAAAAAAACAGGTTTAAAACTGGAAACATTCTCTGAGTCTTCTGCTGTGATCATGTGGTTTATGATCGTGTCTGTCAATCTAACAACCAAATCAACACCCTCACTTCCTCTCTATCCCTTCTCTTTTGACAGACTCCTCGAAGTTGCCTCCAGCCACAAGCTGAGATGACATTTTTCCTTAGCTCTTTTCCAGTACTCTGTCTAAATGTCAGATGTAAGGACAAGAGCCTTTGCTTTTGTACTTGGGAAGCAGGGAAGTCAGAAAAAATTGTTTCATATACAAGAAACTGCTTGTGAATCTGCAAATGAGTAAGTCAGTTCACTATGGAGAGATCTGAGGTTACACTCTAAGTGTCCAATCTCAGTAATTTTAAAATGTGATTTATATATAAAATTTTGCACACACACACACACACACACTATATTTATAGTGATTTTAGGTGTTTCTTGTAACACTAGTAAATGAACAATTTTCAGACATAATGTCCCTTTTAAAATGGGAAAAATTAAGACTCATGGTAAATACAGGATTGTATGACTACAAAGCTTTTTTGTACTGTCAGCAAATGATTCTCTAATCAAATCTGGTGTAATCCAAACTATTTTTTCAAACAATACCTTAAATATTTAATAGTTTAGCCCCTTTAGTAGTTTCCTCCCATTTTTTTCTACATAAGCCTGATCAGAGAGCTACTACAACTGTGTTAGCTACAGTAAGCAAAAGCGTGGATTGCTGTCCTCTGCTCGTCCTCTATAAAGATTGGCTAGAGAAGAAACAAGTTACTGTAGCCCAGATTTGTAAAGGTATTTAGGTATTGCACAGCCTTGCAACACTTAACCTATTTAAGAGCTAAGTCTCATTTTCATTGACTATCAACAGGATTTTGGCTCCTAAATGCCTGAATCCCTTTTGAAAATGAGACTTTGGTGTTATGGTGCTGGGCACAGCAACAATGCCAAAATACCTTTACAAATCTGGACCTGAATAGATTTGTGTACTTACAGGTGCACAAGGCTTTACTGCGCAGTCTCTTATCCCACAGTGACTGCTGTCATTCCAAAAAGGGCAAGGTTTCTTTAGGTTTACCTGTAAAGAATTATACATAAAAATTAATTACATATTATACAAATCCACATAACCAAGCCAATTACATGAACCACAGCCTAATGTAATAACACTTGTTACCTAATCCATAACTTTTGTAACAATTCTCATTTAGGGTGTAACTCAGCACACAGCAATCCACCCTTTTATAAGGGCTTAAGTGACGCAGGGCTCATGCTCTGGCTTTCTACACAGGAGTGAACTTCACCATTGGTGAAAAGACTCGGGATAAACTTTTGTATTTCTCTCTCACACGAAAAATGTTTTCAGTTGCGGTGACCTTACAGATGACATTAAATGTGGTGACATTAATTAAAGATTTCAGACGTTTGGTAGGGCATTTCTTAGGTGCTCCTGGGCCTAGAGCAGATTCTCAATTGCCCCCTTATCTGCCTCAAAATATCAACATCCAAGTAGTGCTCTTCTAAACCACCCTAATATGTAATGATTTTTTTTTAAACAGTAATAGACAAAACTACAGCCAAATACTCAAACACGGCCTCATGTTTGACTCCCCAGATAGAAAGCTTTTTTAAAGCACAAATAGCCAAATTCTAAACTCACTTATATCCAGTGCTTAATTTGTAATGAAAGAGGTGCCAAGGTTCAAGGAATTTTTTTACATTCGTAACTCATGTAGCAAGCCCAGAGGTGCTGGGGCTATGAGCTGCCAAGCCTAGAAGTGCCAGGGCTTTGCCCTGGCACAAATTAAGCACTGCTTATATTCATGCAACTCCAGAGACATTATTATGGGTGTAACTGCGGGCAGAATTTGGCCAGTAAAGGACCAGTTTAATAAAAACTGGATAGAAGTTATAATGACCAATTCGCTCAGTCTTGTTAAATGCCTCTTCATGCGTACAAAATGCAGTACAGGAAACAAAACACTGTTCTCACTGCACAGTTTTTGCCCCAGTAAATGTTTTCCATACTTCACCTGGCATAAAAACCACTTCCTTGCTCTACCACTAAAGCCTTTAAAGGGGGAAAAAAATGCTTCAGAAGCAATTCTTAAAAAAACTTTATATAATTTATTTGAAGAATATGTTGCCTCAAATTAAGATTCTCCGGATAGTATGAAAACCTGAATTGTTATGATCATGCTCCTAAAACAAGAATACATGAATTAAAAGATAATTGGTAACTTACATGGAGACTTAACAAAAACAAAAACCACACTACTTATCTAGTCCCGATGTATTTTTGGCAATGAATATAATTTTTGAAGATGAAAATACCTTGTAATGTCTAAAGTAGTCACTTTCCAGAAGCTTATTTAATCTAGGGAAAAGTTTGTTGTTGTTAAATGTATCTATGGTTTCCACATCACAGGTGCAGTCATCTAAGTAACCAGTGACCTGTTGAATAAAAAATAAAATATGACAGTTAATATGAACAAAATATAGGATCTATTTTTAAGTACAGTGCACAGTGAGTATTTAATACAAAATGTCTTCCCAGACTTTTCCTAAGAGGCTACCAGATAAGGAGGTTAATTAGAATTAACAAGCATTCAATCCTGCTGTACTGGCTTGCCGGGGGGGAGGGGGTCGGGTTTTTTTTTTTTCCTTTTAAGATACAGCTTTGAGAACTGTCTTGTGCCTTTTGCAATATATCTTGGTGTCTGTAAATCTCTGTGGAGGAATGCCCTTTCTCCAAAACTTATTCATAGTTGGCATATTGCTGAAGAACTGATATTTCATGAATACTTCCCTCTTTTTAAAAAATATTAGATTCTGACTGAAACATTTGACTAAGTTGTAGCATTACACGTAAACACTCTTGTCCTGTCTACAAAGCACACATAAATACACTCCTTTGGCCACATAATTGTATAGGTACAATTTTAGGGCCTGATCCAGCTGAATGCCCTGAACTTTAACAGAACTATACCAATGGCAATTGCCTACCTAGGTTCTTATAGGACAACAATCCCTGTAGCATCTCAGGGTTGTAAGAAGTGCCAGTCCCCTGCATCACGACCAATTAAGCAATAACAATACCACCATCAGAACTCGCAACGGCCAAAATAAAGTCCTATTAAACCACTTTATTAAACTGTTTTTAGGCAATTGTGTTGATGCCATTTAGTTGATTTAATCAGAACTGGACAAAATATGATGGAATCTCTTCAGGCATCAGTTACAGAGATCCAAGAAAGCATTCACGTTAAATCTAGTTTAAAAAGCCAACATTTCTTGCATCATTCGAAAGCAACTCAGTGGGCTGTGTTGTTGTTCAGTGCTTTTTTAAGACCGCATGAGAAGACAGATTCATTTGTGGTCTTACTGCACACAGATTGCTGGCTCAAAGAGGAAGTTGCACAATGTCAAATAAGTAGACAGAGTAGGAAGTGACCAATTCAGTGTTCAAACACTAAAGTACTCTCAGCACTCAACCCTTTACATTATGTTGGTGACTTATACTGGATTTTGACACATCAGTCCAACATATAGCAATGTGGTATTATCCAGTGACGAGTAATATTACAGTTTTGGAAATTCAAGGACTTAAGACCAAGAAGGACTTTATTTAAATATATATATTAGTTTAGGAAGTGAATATCCACAGGAATTTTATTACAGATTATAATAGGTTCCCTTGACCCCATCCTTCAATACCTATCAAAAACAGTAGAAATCTATAGCACATAACCATTTATACGCAGACACAATATTAGTTCAGTCTCCAAAATATCTGATCTTGTCAAATCTCAGCTCCCTCTTCATTGCACTGGAAGCAAAGCTACAGGCAGAGGCAGAAGGAGAGGATAATGGAAAACAGAGGCTCCTTACAGGCATCATGGTCAGTGACAGCGAAGTGAAAACTTCTCATGGTACTGTTCTAGTGATTGCCAGGGGGTGACGGGAATAATACTCAAAGAGAAGCAAGGAGCAAAGTAAATATGGAGGTATATAGACAGCAGAATTTTTTTTGTTGTTGTTTTCAAGGACTTCTTGTTAATTCTCTTCTCTCACTTGCACGTAATTCACAGTCTTGGTCCTTATTTTTAAGGCACTCATCAGTTTGGGCCCAGTATACCTAAAGATCCGGGATGAGGGCCACAGAAATAGGTCTGCTCCTCAGGCCCAAAAGAACTGTGCAAAGGAGGGTAAATCTCATCTGTCTGGGGGACCGAGCTTTCTCAGGGTCCAGTCCCAGACTGCGGAATGAAATCCCACAGGACCAAAGTACCACCACAAACCTTCGTATACTCCACTCCCAGGGAAGGCACACTTCTTTGACCTGCCTTCTCTGGGACAAGCACAGAGCAGCATGGACACCTATTAAATTATTTTTAAAAATATACATTTAAAAATTATTGTTGGGAAAGGGAAGAATGAAAGAATGAACCAGGCAAGAGATGCTAGTCACCTCACTTGAAGACTTCTGTAAGGCACTCTGATAACTACAGTGGTGAAGGCGATACACAAATCGGAACAGAATAGTGCTAACCACCACTGGGGCAATTAAACACCTTCTTGCTCCCTTCCCTCACCCCCAAAGGGGGCAAGGGGCAATGGCAATGGAACACTTTCTTTCCTTGTTTAAACACTATCATGGAGGAGAGAATGGATGGATGGAACAATTAGCATCCTTCGCAAAAAGCACCAGATGACTGACTTTGCAATGGCCTAGTCTGCTGGCTGAGGAATTAGGAGCCCCGTCTTCAAACTTGAATCATTTGTATTGTGCGTCAGTACTGTGGAATCGACTCCTTTAAAGAAATCATTTGGGCAACGTGGACCACAATCGAGGCTTGCTGAACCCAATGGAAAGGAAGTCTACATTACCACGCTAGCACTCCTGCTTCCCCATAAACAATATGTTTTTGTTACAAAACTATGGTTCTATGTTTGGTTTTGGAGCCTCCTGTTTTACAAAGCAAACCTAGTACTATTTCCTACACCTGACCTCATGTTTTCAGTAGAAACATTGACATTTCCAGCCCTACATTTCTACAATTCTGTAATTGGGAAACTGATGGGGTTTTGTATTGCAATGGCTGTAAAATTAAGAGCTCAGCAATTAAGTTTATCACCAGGTTAAGCTACCCAGTTAAAAAAAATTAACTGACTAATCCCTAGTCTATACTCATTTCTGTTTCAAAATTCTCATTGCTACTTTCTGGAAATATTGCATTCTTCAGTTAAGCCAAGGAACGCCGCTGACTGTAATCCAGCTGGCTGTTCAGAGCTACTGTGGTGTAAATCTAGGCAGCTAATGATTCATCTACTCTAGAAAAATGTTCCATTTTGAGAACATGGTCCTGCTGGCACCCTTGAAAAACATGGAACACCTGCACACAGAAGTGCTTCAAGTGGCATCCATGCCAAACACTGCCAGGATTATATTTGCTTTCACTGATTCAACCTGAGCTGTTTTGGCCTGCAGCGTGGATGGCAATAATACCAGCATGGATCGAGGACACCACCACTGTGCAGACAGTTCTCCTGGGCACGGACTGTCTTTTGAAACAGCCCAGAGTCCGCTGCTTCCCGGAGCTGCAGTATAGGGAGCCAGCAAGCCTTGCAACTGGGTTTAGAACAGCAAAAGGGAAAAGATAGGCCACACGGAGGGTTCAGAACAATTCAGCATGACTAGTGTAGGTACATGGAACTCCTCGCTCCACTGACAATTCCCACTGACTTAATACACTCAGGAATTCACCCTTTGTGCTCCACTCAGTTCTAGCCTACCAGTTAGGAATGGTTCAGTTCTCAAGCAGACACATGGTCTAACAGGCACTACTGGCCTGCTTACCTACCACTGCCTCCCTTCCTGAGGAGCCAAAGGCTGGAGACAATGTAAAGGGAGACAGACCAGGAGCCAATGAAGCCAGGAAGCCTCGAAGATGCTGAAGCCTGAGACACCAGAGGTCCCATAGAAAAAGAGCTACCGGGCACTGAAAGTCAGTTTGTGTGATCCAAGTCTCCTAGAGGACCGAAGCAATGCTGGCTTGTGCAAGGAGAAAGGTCCCAATAAGACTAATAAGGCTTCCATTTCACTTTTGCCCTGGCTAAGCTGACCTGCCCTAGAAAGTCTAGAAATAGCCAAGATCAAAATGCAAAGTCCAGCCAGGAAACACAAGAATCCACCTCTGGTCTAGTGTAATTCCAGAGTTCCTTACAGGTTCTTATATGGACATACATCACTGTATCAGTGTCTTTCCCTGCTGCTTTAGGCCCCTTAGCTGAAGCCGTAATGTTATTTATTGGGGTATCTACAGCGCCTACTGTCATGGCAGCGACATCTTAATTATAAATATGTTGACAACATATGCCACACACTACAGGACATCTTTAAAAAATACATATTTATCTGGAACAGTTGTTTAAGATGAAACACACAAGCTGATATACTCACAAACATGTGCCATGTGCTTCATTGTTCACAGGACTCGCTGACCTGAACAGTTGGGTTTCCCTGAGCCCAGGGGCTAGGGCTGGTTTTGCCCAAGCGAAAGGAGGCAACACTAAAGCTATGGTGGAGCCAGAGATGGAAGGAGTGTGTAAGCGGGACATGAGGCAAGAGGGCAGGGCTGGTTTTGCCCAAACAAAAGATAGCAACACTAAAGCCATCATGCAGTTGCAGGTGGCAGATACAAACATCCCAGACAATATGAGTGGCCCAGATTCTTGAGGGAGTTTTGGGTCTTCTCGTGAAGGAATGCAACTGGAACTCAGTATGCATGTCTAATTAACTCTCTAATGCTAATGTATCGGCATTGCGTGGGTACCTAACACAACCATTAGATCACTGCAATATTTTGGTACTAAACCCCATCAGATAAAAATCTGACTATGTTTCCCTTGCTTTGGTTCTTCCTCCTTCACTTCATCTCCCTCCTTCCCCTCTGCAGCATACCTTGGGGTTGTTCCCTCGTCTAGTTCTCCACTCTGTTCTGCAGTTGGCCTCTCCACTCTATCCCCTCTACTTTCTTCCCCCATTTCTGGTTTGCTCCCTCCTCCCTCGCTTTCTCTCCGTCGCCCCCTTCCTTTTCATTGCCCAGTCCAGTTCCCATTTAAGTCAGTGCAATGACTCCCACAAGCTTCCCTGATTTCACTACCATGGTGTGTGCATCTTCCTCCCCCGCTGCCACCTGTCCCCAGCCCAGCTGTCGAGAGTGGGGAAGATGGTGACACATTACCCTGCCATCCCCACCTGCAGTCAGAACAGGAAGTGGGATCATCTCTGTGGAATGGAACGAGGAGCATCTTTTAGCCTGTATCAGCAGCCACCCTGGTTCCCAGCTCTCCCTGCTTGTGGTACTCCACTCAAATTCGGGATCAACTCATTAATTTTTTGTGAGTTGGCAGCTCATGGCCAGAGGGGGATCTTCAGTTAAGGAGGCTCCTAAGCCCAGTTTCTGCCACAGTGGCTGTACACTGGGATCCAGTTAGTCCTTCCCCTCCCGCACCTCATCCAGGTGATTCCTGTATGACATGAGGGCCAAGACTGGGCTTCCAGGGCTCTCACGTTAGCCTCACTGGTAGCTCCAGGAGCAAGGTGCAGAGCTGTGCGTTCATCGGCATCTCACCTATTGAGTTCCCTGGCCACATCTCACACTGTGGAGACTGAAGTTGCATCAGGTGACATTTCAGAGTGTGTGTTTGCAGCAGAGAGTTGCAGCTGCCAATAGAGTTAGAACAGGGGTTCCCAAACTTGGTTTGCGACTTATTCGGGGTAAGCCCCTGGCGGGCCGCGAGACACTTTGTTTACCTGAGGGTCCACAGGTACAGCCGTTCCCAGCTCCTAGTGGCCGCAGTTCGCCGTTCCCAGCCAATGGGAGCTGCGAGTGGCCGTACCTGCGGACACTCAGGTAAACAAAGCGTCTCGCGGCCCGCCAGGGGCTTATCTTGAAAAAGTCATGAACCAAGTTTGGGAACCTCTAAGTTAGAAGATGCATCCCAGTTTTGCTCCCCAGATGGCGCTATGGAGACATTTTGCATGTCCGCAGGTATGAATTCCTGCCTCAGTGGTCAGGGCAGGGCTTGAAGACACAAACTTAAGGAGATCATTCTCCTAGTCCGTTGCTTTGACCATGCCGCCCCTTCTTTGCCTTCCTCCACTCGTTCCCCCTTCTCTGTCTCTTTAAACACAAGCTACTTGTCTTCACTTGCAAGGCCCTTCACAGCCTATTCCCACCCTACCCACCATCTCTTACTCGCTACCGAAATGTCTGTTCACACCTTCGGTTAGACCATGATGTCAGCCTCCACCACCCACTCATTAAATTTTCAAACAGGAACCTTGCTGCCCCTACTGCTTGGGAGGAACTCCCCAAAGACATCCGCAAAGCCCTGTCATTCTCCCCCTTTAAATCCTTCCAAAAAAACTCTCCTTTGCCACGTTGCCTACCAAAAACTTGACAGCCATTAGTGTGCTGATACCACGCCCGAGCACACTGATCAATATTGTGTCACTGTTTCCTTGACTTCCCCTTTCTGTCTGTATCCATCTGTTGTCTCTTGTCTTATACTTAGATTGTAAGCTCTCTGGGGACCATCTTTTTGTTCTGTCTCTGTACAGCACCTAACACATGCGGAGTTCTTGATCAGAAGGGTGACGGTGACGAGGGCTCCTAGACACTATCATAATTACAAATAAATAATAAAAATAAAAGGAACATGAGTTAAAAATCTGTTCAAGGAGCAAAGGATCAGATATTCTTGAGGCCCAACTTTTCACATTTTCTATTATGGCCAGGTACCAAACTGAGCAAAAAAACAAAAAAAAACAAAAAAAAACCCCACCTTTGTGTTATTTGAATAACCTTCATTTGCCTAACTGCACAATGTTTGACCAAAATCCAGACTGCCCATCACCAAACAGCTGCAGTGTTTCCACAAAGGAACTACACAGGTCTGTAAACAACATATGTGCAATAAGTTGCTGGGAGTCCACAGGGACACTTTAATGATTGATTAAAGCATATAATGCATCATAAACAAGAATATCTGAGTGGAGGATGAGCGGTTTGTAAAGTTATTGGAACGGGGATATTGAAATGATATTTAGTGCTAATGAAACAGATGGTAAAGCAGCAACATTATGTGAAATTGTTAAGTTGTTTTTAGTTATACACTGCCGTTTCTGATAAAGTTTCGGAACTGGGTAGTGGCCTTAATGTAAAGGAACTGTAACGTAACTGTCAAAAAAGTTAGGCCCCAATCTCCCCCATGGGGAGCCTCAGTGAAACCAGCCCATGTGGAGCTCATTGCAGAATCAGGACCTATTTGGTCCAGCATCTGAAACGTTGTAAGAGCTAGTTTTATCTTAAGTCTGTACTAACATCCCCAGTGTCGTCCTGTGCCATGTCTGAGCTAATGAGGACATACAAGCTATTCTCGTTCCTTACACTGTCAGCACATACCCAAACCCCTGTATTGTATAGGTGACAAAGTTTGGGATACCTCGATTATGAAAAATGCTATTAACAAAACAAATTATATTCTAAAAGAAAAGGCAGCAAAAAAAAAAAATCTGGCTTTAGAGAGCTCAGATGCACAAGTTATAGTGCCAGACATCCCCACCCAAAGGAAAAAGAAAAAAGAACAACCTTTTCAGTTTCAGAGTAGCAGCCGTGTTAGTCTGTATTCCCAAAAAGAAAAGGAGTACTTGTGGCACCTTAGAGACTAACCAATTTATTTGAGCATGAGCTTTCGTGAGCTACAGCTCACTTCATCGGATGCATACCGTGGAAACTGCAGCAGACTTTATATACACACAGAGATCACATACCACACCACAGAACCACTAACCCAGGAACTTATCCTTGCAACAAAGCCCGTTGCCAACTGTGCCCACATATCTATTCAGGGGACACCATCACAGGGCCTAATAACATCAGCCACACTATCAGAGGCTCGTTCACCTGCACATCCACCAATGTGATATGCCATCATGTGCCAGCAATGCCCCTCTGCCATTTACATTGGTCAAACTGGACAGTCTCTACGTAAAAGAATAAATGGACACAAATCAGATGTCAAGAATTATAACATTCATAAACCAGTCGGAGAACACTTCAATCTCTCTGGTCACGCAATCACAGACATGAAGGTCGCTATCTTAAAACAAAAAAACTTCAAATCCAGACTCCAGCGAGAAACTGCTGAATTGGAATTCATTTGCAAATTGGACACTATTAATTTAGGCTTAAATAGAGACTGGGAGTGGCTAAGTCATTATGCAAGGTAACCTATTTCCCCTTGTTTTTTCCTACCCCCCTCCCCCAGACGTTCTGGTTAAACTTGGATTTAAACTTGGATAGTGGTCAGTTTGGATGAGCTATTGCCAGCAGGAGAGTGAGTTTGTGTGTGTGTGTGTCCCCCGGGGGGGGGGGGGGGGGGAAGGAGGGGGTGAGAGAGCCTGGATTTGTGCTGGACATGGCCCACCTTGATTGCCATGCACATTGTAGGGAGAGTGGTCACTTTGGATGAGCTTTTACCAGCAGGAGAGTGAGTTTGTGTGTGTGGTTTTTGGAGGGGGGTGAGGGGGTGAGAGAACCTGGATTTGTGCAGGAAATGGTCCACCTTGATTATCATGCACATTGTGAAGAGAGTTGTCACTTTGGATGGGCTATTACCAGCAGGAGAGTGAGTTTGTGTGTAGGGGGGTGGAGGGTGAGAAAACCTGGATTTGTGCTGGAAATGGCCCAACTTGATGATCACTTTAGATAAGCTATTACCAGCAGGACAGTGGGGTGGGAGGAGGTATTGTTTCATGATCTCTGTGTGTATATAATATCTGCTGCAGTTTCCACGGTATGCATCCGATGAAGTGAGCTGTAGCTCACGAAAGCTCATGCTCAAATAAATTGGTTAGTCTCTAAGGTGCCACAAGTACTCCTTAACCTTTTCAGTGTGCATATGCAAAGCACTATTCTATGTCTGTCCCATACTGCTTTATACAGTGGTACTTGCTTTTCATTAGACTTGTACTTGTGTTAATTAATGCCTCTTTCTCCCAATTTCTATTCAGTCTCTATGGTTATATAGAGTCAAAACACCTTTAAAGAACTGAACATTTTTTATTCTTTATCAGCAGTTTATGTCTGACATCTGAATATCAAATCTGTGGGCATTGAGATCCACAACTGGAAGAGGCTATGTACATGAAAATGATTATTAACCCAAGCCAGTTGTGCAACTCCCTAGTTCCCATTTCCCACTTCCTTTTTTATAGATGGAAAAGAAAGAGGAAGTTAATGCAAAATCTATTATTGTCACATTGAGGTTACAAGGTTTAAACATGGGTCAGAAAATGAAAGTGTTAAATACTTCATTGCAATTTTAACTCATCTAGACCCCAGATTGGGGGATTTTAACTCATCTAGGCCCTGAAGTCGGGGATTCTGCATGGGGTTCGTTCATATAATTGCAAGATCTGGTCCTTACCTTGCACATACATGGCTGTTGTTTAGTCATACATAGCAGAACAGATCCTCAGCTGGTGTAAGTTAATGGAGCTATGCTGCTTTACACCGGCTGAGAATAAGAGCCAGCATATGCAATATGGAAGAGTTAACATTGCAACAAAAACTTTATTATACATTACAGTCTTAACACTGGATTTTATATTTTAATCTCTTCTACAAGAGAGGCTTGTACACAGGACAAATCTCAAAACCTATCAAAATCTCTCTCTTGCTCTCCTCTCTCTCCTGAATGTCAGAAGCATAAGGAATAGTCCTGACTCCTGGGAATGTGACAAGTGAGAAATAGGACAGATAGGAAGATTTCACCCTCAGATACTATAGTGATGCACATCCTTAAAATACCTTAGACCAGGGATAGTCTATTTTTTTGCAAATGTCCAAATTTCTTGGTCAAGGTATAGTCAAGATCCAGACTTCAGAGAAAATAGTAAAAAACAAGAAGAAGAAGTAAATAAAAAGATTTTGGGGTCTGTTCAAAAGCATCTGGTGGTCAAGATTTGGCCCGCACTCCCCCTTTTGACTCCCCCTGGCCTAAGGACTATAAATAAGCCTGCAAAGTATACTGTCTCTCACCCCTTGATGATGGGTCCCTCCAGCTCAGCAGGGCTGGCAGCAGGGCTGTATGGGACAGCATGTACTGCTGCTGTCTGTGCTGTGCCCAGGGTTTCATAGATTCCAAGGCCAGAAGGGACCATTGTGATCACCTAACCCAGCAGTTCGCAGACTGTGGGTTGGGACCCCAAAGTGGGTCATGACCCCATTTCAATGGGGTCGCCAGGGCTGGTTGAGACTTGCTGGGACCCGGGGCCAAAGCCCAAGCCCGAGGGCTTCAGCTCTGGGCGGCAGGGCTCAGGTTACAGGCCCCCCGGCCTAGGGAAGTGGGGCTTTGGGTTGGCCCCCCTCCTTGGGTGGCGGGGCTTGGGTGGGCTCAGGCTTCTGGGGTCCTGTAGTAATTTTTGTTGTCAGAAGGGGGTCGCAGTGCAATGAAGTTTGAGAACCGCTGACCTAGTCTGACCTCCTACATAGTTCAGGCCAGAGAATGCCCCAAAATAATTCCTAGAACAGAGCTTTTAGAAACACAATCCCGCCTTGACTGAAAAATTCTCTGTGATGGAGAATCCACCACGACCCTTGGTCAACTGTTGGAAGAGTTAGCAGAGACCTTCAAACTCCAGCACTGCCAAGCCAGCCCTAACCCTCACACAGGTCTGGAGACCCACCCTTCACAACCTGGATTAAGGAGAAGATTAGTGAGTGTTCAGACAGGGCAGGTAAAGTAACCAGACAGCAAGTGTGAAAAATCGGTATGGGGTAGGGGGTAATAGGTGCCTATATAAAACAAAGCCCCAAATATCAGGACTGTCCCTATGAAATTGGGACATCCGGTCACCCCAGATACAGAGAGGAGACAGGTAGGGGAGGCTGTGACAGGTGTGGGGAGCTCACAGGAGAGAGAAACATGCAGGTAACAGGGGTGTGGGGATGGGGAATAGAACACGGAGGCTGTGACAGACACCAAGGGGAGGCCCAGATGGGGCGAGAGGATGGACGGACGGACAGACAGACAGACACCTGGGGGAGGCGCAGACAGCAGGGGAGAGGACAGACAGACAGACACCTGGGGGAGGCGCAGACAGCAGGGGAGAGGACAGACAGACAGACAGACACCTGGGGGAGGCGCAGATGGGGGGAGAGGACAGACGGACAGACATCGCGAGGGCAGGAGCAGAGGGGGGTGACAGGACGGACGGACAGACCCCACAGGGAGGCGGGGAGGACGGACGGACAGACGGACCCCGCGGGGAGGGGCAGCGGGAGGGAGAGAACGGACGGACGGACAGACAGACGGACGGGCACCGCGGGGAGGGGCAGCGGGAGGGAGAGGACGGACGGGCACCGCGAGGGAGAGGACGGACGGGCACCGCGGGGCGCACGGGCCGGGCCGGAGGCTCTCTCACCTGGCAGAAGCACCTCTGCTCCGCGGAGCCCGGCAGCGGCGGCCCCGCAGCGGCCGCCCCGAGCAGCCCCAGGAGCAGCAGCAGCAGCCGGCGCGGGTGGCAGCGGCCCATGGCGCGTGTCTGTGCGGGGCCGCCCGGCGCGCGCGGGCCTAGACCCGGCCGGCGGCCCCGCCCCGCGAGGCGCGGCTGGGATTTCCCGCCCGGGCGGCTGCGGACGTGCGGCGCGCCCCGCGCCCGGCCCCGGCCTGACCTGGCCCTGCCCCATTGGAGGAACCGGGTGCGCGCGGGAAGCGGTGACGCGTCCCCAGGGCTCCGCGCCCAGCACCCGCCACGCCCCGAGTCGCGCCAGCGCCCCCAGCCGAGCCCGGCAACAGCCCGCGGGCCGCGCCGGCCAGCGCACCAGGCGGCCATCGATCTCCCAGTGCACCCGGCCCTGGAACGCCCAGCCGGGCCTGTGCACCCAGTGTGCCATGCACCCGGCCCTGGCAACGCCCAGCCTGGCCAGTGCACCCAGTGTGCCATGCACCCGGCCCTGGCAACGCCCAGCCGGGCCAGTGCACCCAGTGTGCCATGCACCGGGCCCTGGCAACGCCCAGCCTGGCCAGTGCACCCAGTGTGCCATGCACCCGGCCCTGGAACGCCCAGCCGGGCCTGTGCACCCAGTGTGCCATGCACCCGGCCCTGGCAACGCCCAGCCAGGCCAGTGCACCCAGTGTGCCATGCACCCGGCCCTGGCAACGCCCAGCCGGGCCTGTGCACCCAGTGTGCCATGCACCCGGCCCTGGCAACGCCCAGCCGGGCCTGTGCACCCAGTGTGCCATGCACCCAGGCCTCGCAACGCCCAGCCGGGCCAGTGCACCCAGTGTGCCATGCACCCGGCCCTGGCAACGCCCAGCCTGGCCTGTGCACCTAGTGTGCCATGCACCCGGCCCTGGAACGCCCAGCCGGGCCTGTGCACCCAGTGTGCCATGCACCCGGCCCTGGCAACGCCCAGCCTGGCCAGTGCACCCAGTGTGCCATGCACCCGGCCCTGGCAACGCCCAGCCTGGCCAGTGCACCCAGTGTGCCATGCACCCGGCCCTGGCAACGCCCAGCCTGGCCAGTGCACCCAGTGTGCCATGCACCCGGCCCTGGCAACGCCCAGCCTGGCCAGTGCACCCAGTGTGCCATGCACCCGGCCCTGGCAACGCCCAGCCGGGCCTGTGCACCCAGTGTGCCATGCACCCGGCCCTGGAACGCCCAGCCAGGCCTGTGCACCCAGTGTGCCATGCACCCAGGCCTCGCAACGCCCAGCCGGGCCAGTGCACCCAGTGTGCCATGCACCCGGCCCTGGCAACGCCCAGCCTGGCCAGTGCACCCAGTGTGCCATGCACCCGGCCCTGGCAACGCCCAGCCGGGCCTGTGCACCCAGTGTGCCATGCACCCGGCCCTGGCAACGCCCAGCCAGGCCAGTGCACCCAGTGTGCCATGCACCGGGCCCTGGAACGCCCAGCCAGGCCAGTGCACCCAGTGTGCCATGCACCCGGCCCTGGCAACGCCCAGCCTGGCCAGTGCACCCAGTGTGCCATGCACCCGGCCCTGGCAACGCCCAGCCGGGCCAGTGCACCCAGTGTGCCATGCACCCAGCCCTGGCAACGCCCAGCCAGGCCAGTGCACCCAGTGTGCCATGCACCGGGCCCTGGAACGCCCAGCCGGGCCTGTGCACCCAGTGTGCCATGCACCCAGGCCTCGCAACGCCCAGCCAGGCCAGTGCACCCAGTGTGCCATGCACCCGGCCCTGGAACGCCCAGCCGGGCCTGTGCACCCAGTGTGCCATGCACCCGGCCCTGGCAACGCCCAGCCTGGCCAGTGCACCCAGTGTGCCATGCACCCGGCCCTGGCAACGCCCAGCCGGGCCAGTGCACCCAGTGTGCCATGCACCCGGCCCTGGCAACATCCAGCCGGGCCAGTGCACCCAGTGTGCCATGCACCCAGGCCTCGCAACGCCCAGCCGGGCCAGTGCACCCAGTGTGCCATGCACCGGGCCCTGGCAACGCCCAGCCGGGCCAGTGCACCCAGTGTGCCATGCACCCGGCCCTGGCAACATCCAGCCGGGCCAGTGCACCCAGTGTGCCATGCACCGGGCCCTGGCAACGCCCAGCCTGGCCAGTGCACCCAGTGTGCCATGCACCCAGGCCTCGCAACGCCCATCCGTGCCTGTGCACCCAGTGTGCCATGCACCCAGGCCTCGCAACGCCCAGCCGGGCCAGTGCACCCAGTGTGCCATGCACCAGGCCCTGGCAACGCCCAGCCGGGCCAGTGCACCCAGTGTGCCATGCACCCACCCCTGGCAACGCCCAGCCGGGCCAGTGCACCCAGTGTGCCATGCACCCGGCCCTGGCAACGCCCAGCCGGGCCAGTGCACCCAGTGTGCCATGCACCCAGCCCTGGCAACGCCCAGCCTGGCCAGTGCACCCAGTGTGCCATGCACCCGGCCCTGGCAACGCCCAGCCTGGCCAGTGCACCCAGTGTGCCATGCACCCGGCCCTGGCAACGCCCAGCCTGGCCAGTGCACCCAGTGTGCCATGCACCCGGCCCTGGCAACGCCCAGCCTGGCCAGTGCACCCAGTGTGCCATGCACCCACCCCTGGCAACGCCCATCCGTGCCTGTGCACCCAGTGTGCCATGCACCCAGGCCTCGCAACGCCCAGCCGGGCCAGTGCACCCAGTATGCCATGCACTGTGCCCTGGCAACGCCCAGCCAGGCCAGTGCACCCAGTGTGCCATGCACCCGGCCCTGGCAACGCCCAGCCTGGCCAGTGCACCCAGTGTGCCATGCACCCACCCCTGGCAACGCCCAGCCGGGCCAGTGCACCCAGTGTGCCATGCACCCAGCCCTGGCAACGCCCAGCCAGGCCAGTGCACCCAGTGTGCCATGCACCGGGCCCTGGCAACGCCCAGCCTGGCCAGTGCACCCAGTGTGCCATGCACCCGGCCCTGGCAACGCCCATCCTGGCCAGTGCACCCAGTGTGCCATGCACCCGGCCCTGGCAACGCCCACCCGGGCCAGTGCACCCAGTGTGCCATGCACCCGGCCCTGGCAACGCCCATCCTGGCCAG
The DNA here is from genome assembly GCF_965152235.1 of Eretmochelys imbricata. NCBI lineage: Eukaryota > Metazoa > Chordata > Testudines > Cheloniidae > Eretmochelys > Eretmochelys imbricata. The sequence goes on along the minus strand of NC_135577.1, from coordinate 125,675,651 downwards.
TGCACCCAGTGTGCCATGCACCCGCCCCTGGCAACGCCCAGCCTGGCCAGTGCACCCAGTGTGCCATGCACCCGGCCCTGGCAACGCCCAGCCTGGCCAGTGCACCCAGTGTGCCATGCACCCGGCCCTGGCAACGCCCATCCGTGCCTGTGCACCCAGTGTGCCATGCACCCGGCCCTGGCAACGCCCATCCGTGCCTGTGCACCCAGTGTGCCATGCACCCGGCCCTGGCAACGCCCAGCCTGGCCAGTGCACCCAGTGTGCCATGCACCCGGCCCTGGCAACATCCAGCCGGGCCAGCGCACCCAGTGTGCCATGCACCCACCCCTGGCAACGCCCAGCCAGGCCAGTGCACCCAGTGTGCCATGCACCGGGCCCTGGCAACGCCCAGCCTGGCCAGTGCACCCAGTGTGCCATGCACCCGGCCCTGGCAACGCCCAGCCGGGCCAGTGCACCCAGTGTGCCATGCACCCGGCCCTGGCAACGCCCAGCCTGGCCAGTGCACCCAGTGTGCCATGCACCCGGCCCTGGCAACGCCCAGCCTGGCCAGAGCACCCAGTGTGCCATGCACCCGGCCCTGGCAACGCCCAGCCGGGCCAGCGCACCCAGTGTGCCATGCACCCACCCCTGGCAACATCCAGCCGGGCCAGTCCACCCAGTATGCCATGCACCCGGCCCTGGCAACGCCCATCCGTGCCTGTGCACCCAGCGTGCCATGCACCCGGCCCTGGCAACGCCCAGCCGGGTCAGCGCACCCAGTGTGCCATGCACCCGGCCCTGGCAACGCCCAGCCTGGCCAGTGCACCCAGTGTGCCATGCACCCGGCCCTGGCAACATCCAGCCGGGCCAGCGCATCCAGTGTGCCATGCACCCACCCCTGGCAACGCCCAGCCAGGCCAGTGCACCCAGTGTGCCATGCACCGGGCCCTGGCAACGCCCAGCCTGGCCAGTGCACCCAGTGTGCCATGCACCCGGCCCTGGAACGCCCAGCCGGGCCTGTGCACCCAGTGTGCCATGCACCCGGCCCTGGCAACGCCCAGCCGGGCCAGTGCACCCAGTGTGCCATGCACCCGGCCCTGGCAACGCCCAGCCTGGCCAGTGCACCCAGTGTGCCATGCACCCGGCCCTGGCAACGCCCAGCCTGGACAGTGCACCCAGTGTGCCATGCACCCGGCCCTGGCAACGCCCAGCCGGGCCAGCGCACCCAGTGTGCCATGCACCCACCCCTGGCAACATCCAGCCGGGCCAGTCCACCCAGTATGCCATGCACCCGGCCCTGGCAACGCCCAGCCTGGCCAGTGCACCCAGTGTGCCATGCACCCGGCCCTGGCAACGCCCAGCCTGGCCAGTGCACCCAGTGTGCCATGCACCCGGCCCTGGCAACGCCCAGCCTGGCCAGTGCACCCAGTGTGCCATGCACCCGGCCCTGGCAACGCCCATCCGTGCCTGTGCACCCAGTGTGCCATGCACCCAGGCCTCGCAACGCCCAGCCGGGCCAGTGCACCCAGTGTGCCATGCACCCGGCCCTGGCAACGCCCATCCGTGCCTGTGCACCCAGTGTGCCATGCACCCGGCCCTGGCAACGCCCAGCCGGGCCAGCGCACCCAGTGTGCCATGCACCCACCCCTGGCAACGCCCATCCGTGCCTGTGCACCCAGTGTGCCATGCACCCAGGCCTCGCAACGCCCAGCCGGGCCAGTGCACCCAGTGTGCCATGCACCCGGCCCTGGCAACGCCCATCCGTGCCTGTGCACCCAGTGTGCCATGCACCCGGCCCTGGCAACATCCAGCCGGGCCAGCGCACCCAGTGTGCCATGCACCCGGCCCTGGCAACGCCCAGCCGGGCCAGCGCACCCAGTGTGCCATGCACCCACCCCTGGCAACATCCAGCCGGGCCAGTTCACCCAGTATGCCATGCACCCAGCCCTGGCAACGCCCAGCCGGGCCAGAGCACCCAGTGTGCCATGCACCCGGCCCTGACAACGCCCAGCCGGGCCAGTGTACCCAGTGTGCCATGCACCCGGCCCTGGCAACGCCCAGCCAGGCCAGCGCACCCAGTGTGCCATGCACCCAGGCCTCGCAACGCCCAGCCGGGCCTGTGCACCCAGTGTGCCATGCACCCGGCCCTGGCAACGCCCAGCCGGGCCAGCGCACCCAGTGTGCCATGCACCCAGGCCTCGCAACGCCCAGCCGGGCCTGTGCACCCAGTATGCCATGCACCCGGCCCTGACAACGCCCAGCCGGGCCAGTGTACCCAGTGTGCCATGCACCCAGGCCTCGCAACGCCCAGCCGGGCCTGTGCACCCAGTGTGCCATGCACCCGGCCCTGGCAACATCCAGCCGGGCCTGTGCACCCAGTGTGCCATGCACCCACCCCTGGCAACATCCAGCCGGGCCTGTGCACCCAGTGTGCCATGCACCCACCCCTGACAACGCCCAGCCGGGCCAGTGCACCCAGTGTGCCATGCACCCGGCCCTGGCAACGCCCAGCCGGGCCAGTGAACCCAGTGTCCCATGCACCCAGCCCTGGCAACGCCCAGCCGGGCCAGTGCACCAAGTGTGCCATGCACCTAGCCCTGGCAACGCCCAGCCGGGCCAGTGAACCCAGTGTCCCATGCACCCAGCCCTGGCAACGCCCAGCCGGGCCAGTGCATCTAGTGTGCCATGCACCCAACCCTGAAATACCCTGCCTGGCCAGTGCACCCAGTGTTCCATGCACCCAGCTCTGACAACACCCAGCCGGGCCAGTGCACCCAGTGTGCCATGCACCCAGCCCTGGCAACGCCCAGCCGGGCCAGTGCACCCAGTGTGCCATGCACCCAGCTCTGGCAACGCCCAGCCGGGCCAGTATACCCAGTGTGCCATGCACCCAGCCCTGGCAGCGCCCAGCCGGGCCAGTGCACCCAGTGTGCTATGCACCGAACCCTGACAACACCCAGCCGGGCCAGTGCACTCAGTGTGCCATGCACCCAGCCCTGCCAACGCCCAGCCGGCCCAGTGCACCCAGTGTGCCATGCACCCGGCCCTGACAACGCCCAGCCGGGCCTGTGCACCCAGTGTGCCATGCACCTGGCCCTGGCAACGCCCAGCCGGGCCAGCGCACCCAGTGTGCCATACACCCGGCCCTGACAACACCCAGCCGGGCCAGCGCACCCAGTGTGCCATGCACCCGGCCCTGACAACACCCAGCCGGGCCAGCGCACCCAGTGTGCCATGCACCCGGCCCTGGCAACGCCCAGCCGGGCCAGTGCACCCAGTGTGCCATGCACCCAGGCCTCGCAACGCCCAGCCGGGCCAGTACACCCAGTGTGCCATGCACCCAGCCCTGGCAATGCCCAGCCGGGCCAGTTAACCCAGTGTCCCATGCACCCAGCCCTGGCAACGCCCAGCCGGGCCAGTGCATCTAGTGTGCCATGCACCGAACCCTGACAACACCCAGCCGGGCCAGTGCACCCAGTGTGCCATGCACCCAGCCCTGGCAACGCCCAGCCGGGCCAGTGTACCCAGTGTGCCATGCACCCAACCCTGAAATACCCTGCCTGGCCAGTGCACCCAGTGTGCCATGCACCCAGCTCTGACAACACCCAGCCGGGCCAGTGCACCCAGCGTGCCATGCACCCAGCCCTGGCAACGCGCAGCCGGGCCAGTGCACCCAGTGTGCCATGCACCCAGCTCTGGCAACGCCCAGCTGGGCCAGTATACCCAGTGTGCCATGCACCCAGCCCTGGCAATGCCCAGCTGGGCCAGTGCACCCAGTGTGCCATGCATCCAGCCCTGGCAACACCCAGCCGGCCCAGTCCACCCAGTGTGCCATGCACCCAGCCCTGACAACACCCAGCCGGGCCAGTGCACCCAGTGTGCCATGCACCCACCCCTGGCAACACCCAGCCAGGCCAGTGCACCACATGTGTCATGCAGACAGCCCTGGCAACGCCCAGCCGGGCCAGTGCACCCAGTGTGCTATTCACCCAGCCCTGGCAACGCCCAGCCGGGCCAGTGTACCCAATGTGCCATGCACCCAACCCTGAAAAACTCAGCCTGACCAGTGCACCCAGTGTGCCATGCACCCAGCCCTGGCGAGGCCCAGCTGGACCAGTGCACCAAAGTGTGCCATGCACCAGGCCCTGGCAACACTCAGCCGTGCCAATGCACCAACGTGTGCCATGCACCCAACCGTTGCAATACCCAGACATGCCAATGTACCTGGCTACACTCGTATTTGCCAGTGCATCAGGCCCTAGCACAGTGGTTCTCAACCTTTTTTGCTGGTGACCAGGGCCGGGCTCCAGGTCCCTGCGTTCCAAGCCGGCCCTGCTGGTGACCCCTTTCACATTGCAAGCCCCTCTGAATGCGACCCCCTACCCCAAATTAAAAACACTTTTTTATATATTTAACACCATTATAAATGTTGGAATCAAAGCAGGGTTTGGGGTGGGGCTGACAGCTTGCAACCCCCCGAGGGGTCCCGACCCGCAGTTTGAGAACCTCTGCCCTAGCAACACCAGTGCCATGCACCAAACCATGGCAACACCCAGCCATGCCAATGCACCAGGCTACACTGGCATCTGCCATGCACCTGTTGCAATACCGAGCCATGCTGATGCACCAAAGTGTGCCATGCACCAGGCCGTGGCAACACCATAAGCTGTCATGGGACAAGTGGGAAGCTCCGCTCATGGATCAGTAACTGGTTAAAAGATAGGAAACGAAGGGTAGGAGTAAATGGTCGGTTCTCAGAGTGGAGAGAGGTAAATAGTGGTGTCCCCCAGAGATCTGTACTGGGACCAGTTCTATTCAACATATTCAGAAATGATCTGGAAAAAGGGGTGAACAGTGAGGTGGCAAAATTTGCAGATGATACAAAACTACTCAAGAAAGTTAAGTCCCAGGCAGGCTGCAAAGAGCTACAAAGGGATCTCACAAAATGGGGGACTGGGCAACAAAGTAGCAGATGAAATTCAATGTTGACAATTGCGAAGTAATACACATTGGAAAACATAATCCCAACTATAAAATGATGGGGTCTACATTAGCTGTTGCCTCTCAAGAAAGAGTTCTTGGAGTCATTGTGGATAATTCTCAGAAAACATTCACTCAATGTGCAGCGGCAGTCAAAAAAGCGAACAGAATGTTTGGAATCATTAGGAAAGGGATAGATAATAAGATAGAAAATATCATATTGCCTCTATATAAATCCATGGTACACCCACATCTTGAAAACTGCGTGCAGATGTGGTCGCCCCATCTAAAAAAAGATATATTGGAATTAGAAAAGGTACAGAGAAGGGCAACAAAAAGTATTAGGGGTATGGAACAGCTTCCATATGAGGAGAGATTAATAAAACTGGAACTTTTCAGCTTGGAAAAGAGACGACTAAGGGGAGATATGAAAGAGGTCTATAAAATCATGACTAGTGTGGAGAAAGTAAATAAGGAAGTGTTCTTTACTCCTCATAACACAAGATCTAGGGGTAACCAAATGAAATTAATTGGCAAAAAGTTTAAAACATACAAAAGGAAGTATTTCTTCACACAACACACAGCCAACCTGTGGAACTCCTTGCCAGAGGATGTTGTGAAGGTCAAGACCATAACAAGGTTCAAAAAAGAACTGGAATGGAAGATAGGTCCATCAATGGCTATTAGCCAGAATGGGCAGGCATCCAAAACCAAACCAACACCAAGCCATGCCAATGCACTAAATGGCACTGGAATCTGCCATGCACCAGACAATGTCAATCCACCAAACTGTTGTTAACTACTGTGCTATCCATCAAATAACACAGGAATCTGATGTGCACCAGTGCTCCAAACTGTACCAGCATATAACCCTACACCAAACCATGTCATGTAGACCACTTCTGTCATCATCTTGTGCGAGTGATTCAACCACACATCCAACTTTGCTACAGAACAGCCACACCACACGCCAGACTACAGTAGTACTATGCACTGAACTGCCATCTGCACACAAATTATGCCAATGTACAGCGGCACCATGCACTGAACTATACAAAGCCCAGTCACACGCAAAACCATGCAAGTGTACAACCGTACCACACAAGAACCATGTGACTGACTTCAGCTGATGGCATCTCTGAGGATTGGGCCCTGTATGCATTATGACCATGACTGAAAGACTTCAACCATGCTGTTGAAAATAACCATGCTTCACAAACCATGCTCAAGACAATTTCTACCCAGCAAGGTTATATTATGGCTTCTGATCATGGCTTAACCTAGGCGCTGATCCTGAAAATACTTACACATATATGTAAGTTTACTCACATCCTATTGAACTCATGGATAAAGAATTTGCAGGATTGGACCAATGATTTGTATTGTAAACATGGTGAGGATGGATACAATCCAAGTGTGGGCACCTCACTGTTTGAAACTAGTTTCAAAAATTGTTACATGTCTTCGTGTGGACTGGTCCAATAAGAGTCAAAAATGTTTACTGTTTATCTATAAACTACTAAGTAAAGCAATACATTCTTTCTTTATAATGACCTAGATTTCTCCCTGTGCGCATCATCAACAGGCAAAACCCTGAACTCAATCATTCTCTGGAGAGCAGCAGGTTCAATGTGATAATGTACAAAATGAGGTCACTCAGGTCACTCAGCAAAGGTCACTCAGCTGTTGCAACTGAAACCTTAGTGCAATCTGATGCTACCTGAGTGCACTGTAGTTAAAGAATGTCTTTGTTGGTTTAGCAGCAATTGACTCTTCACTATGCAATTACAACATCTGAGTCATTTGATTATTCATTTAATTGTTCATTATTTTATAAAACTATACTATGTACTTTACCACATCCACCATCTGAGGACTCAAAGCACCTCACAACTTCCCAGTAAAATTGGGAAATAAAAATAGCCTTTGCATTACGAAAAGGGAAGTTAAGGCACTGAAGATTAAGGCCTGCATTTTCAACCCTGGGCACCTAAAGTTAGTCACCTAGCTCAATGTTTAGACACCCGGATAAAAGTGGTCTGATCCCTCACAGCTCCCATTGACATCCTCCAATGCAATGACAGGTTTCAGAGTAACAGCCGTGTTAGTCTGTATTCGCAAAAAGAAAAGGAGTACTTGTGGCACCTTAGAGACTAACCAATTTATTTGAGCATGAGCTTTCGTGAGCTACAGCTCACTTCATCAGATGCATACCGTGGAAACTGCAGCAGACTTTATATATACACAGAGAATATGAAACAATACCTCCTCCCACCCCACTGTCCTGCTGGTAATAGCTTATCTAAAGTAATCGTCAGGTTAGGCCATTTCCAGCACAAATCCAGGTTTTCTCACCCTCCACCCCCCCACACAAATTCACTCTCCTGCTGGTGATAGCCCATCCAAAGTGACAACTCTTTACACAATGTGCATGATAATGAAGTTAGGCCATTTCCTGCACAAATCCAGGTTCTCTCACTCCCTCACCCCCCTCCAAAAACCCACCCCCATACACACACAGACTCACTCTCCTGCTGGTAATAGCTCGTCCAAACTGACCACTCTCCAAGTTTAAATCCAAGTTAAACCAGAACATCTGGGGGGGGGGGGGTAGGAAAAAACAAGAGGAAATAGGCTACCTTGCATAATGACTTAGCCACTCCCAGTCTCTATTTAAGCCTAAATTAATAGTATCCAATTTGCAAATGAATTCCAATTCAGCAGTTTCTCGCTGGAGTCTGGATTTGAAGTTTTTTTGTTTTAAGATAGCGACCTTCATGTCTGTGATTGCGTGACCAGAGAGATTGAAGTGTTCTCCGACTGGTTTATGAATGTTATAATTCTTGACATCTGATTTGTGTCCATTTATTCTTTTACGTAGAGACTGTCCAGTTTGACCAATGTACATGGCAGAGGGGCATTGCTGGCACATGATGGCATAAATCACATTGGTGGATGTGCAGGTGAACGAGCCTCTGACAGATTGATAGAGCCAGAAGAGTTCCCAGAAGTTACCTACTACAGGACAGGCCTAACAAAGAAAATAACAGAACGCCACTAGCCGTCACCTTCAGCCCCCAACTAAAACCCCTCCAACGCATTATTAAGGATCTACAACCTATCCTAAAGGATGACCCAACACTCTCACAAATCTTGGGAGACAGGCCAGTCCTTGCCTACAGACAGCCCCGCAACCTGAAGCAAATACTCACCAACAACCACATACCACACAACAGAACCACTAACCCAGGAACTTATCCTTGCAACAAAGCCTGTTGCCAATTGTGCCCACATATCTATTCAGGGCACACCATCACAGGGCCTAATAACATCAGCCACACTATCAGAGGCTCGTTCACCTGCACATCCACCAATGTGATCTATGCCATCATGTGCCAGCAATGCCCCTCTGCCATGTACATTGGTCAAACTGGACAGTCTCTACGTAAAAGAATAAATGGACACAAATCAGATGTCAAGAATTATAACATTCATAAACCAGTCGGAGAACACTTCAATCTCTCTGGTCACGCAATCACAGACATGAAGGTCGCTATCTTAAAACAAAAAAACTTCAAATCCAGACTCCAGCGAGAAACTGCTGAATTGGAATTCATTTGCAAATTGGATACTATTAATTTAGGCTTAAATAGAGACTGGGAGTGGCTAAGTCATTATGCAAGGTAGCCTATTTCCTCTTGTTTTTTCCTACCCCCCCCCCCCAGATGTTCTGGTTTAACTTGGATTTAAACTTGGAGAGTGGTCAGTTTGGACGAGCTATTACCAGCAGGAGAGTGAGTCTGTGTGTGTATGGGGGTGGGTTTTTGGAGGGGGGTGAGGGAGTGAGAGAACCTGGATTTGTGCAGGAAATGGCCTAACTTCATTATCATGCACATTGTGTAAAGAGTTGTCACTTTGGATGGGCTATCACCAGCAGGAGAGTGAATTTGTGTGGGGGGGTGGAGGGTGAGAAAACCTGGATTTGTGCTGGAAATGGCCTAACCTGACGATTACTTTAGATAAGCTATTACCAGCAGGACAGTGGGGTGGGAGGAGGTATTGTTTCATATTCTCTGTGTATATATAAAGTCTGCTGCAGTTTCCACGGTATGCATCTGATGAAGTGAGCTGTAGCTCACAAAAGCTCATGCTCAAATAAATTGGTTAGTCTCTAAGGTGCCACAAGTACTCCAATGCAATGCCACACATCTGAAAATCAAACCACTTCTATTTAAGGCCGCTTTCCTGTAACTGACAGCATGTGGATGGACTGCTATGCCCATACAGAACCCCAGTAACTTCACTGGGGCTCTGTGGTGAGTGCAGCAGCCTGGCCATATGGACAGCAGTGGAAGATTGGGGCCTAGGGCGCAGATCCTCCGAGGTATTCAGGTGCCTGAAGTGCCCATATACCTTTGAGGATCTGGGTCTAAATGCCCAAATATGGAGTTAGATGCCTAAAGTTAGGAACCCGTGTATGATCATTTTTGTCCGTGTAACTTGCCAAGGATTAGACAAACAATCTGTAGCCATAGAACTCAGGTCTTCTGACTCACAGTCCTGTGCTTGATCCACAGCTCTATTTTCTCACCATTTTGCTGCTCACATTTCTTGTATTTGAAGTCTCCTCATTGTCTTCCTGTGTCTCTGGGAATTCCAGCTGGAGGTTTGACCCTGGCATCCCAGGCCCTACTCTGGAAAGTTATATTATTTGCATAAATTGGTTTCTGTGGTCCAGACTGTGCTTGCAAGATCAGTGCACAAATCAGACCCTCCATGCTTGGATTTCACCATCTCACGAGGAAAAGGGGTGGAAATCAGCCTCCTATTTTGCATTGTCCTCCCAGTCCACCTCCAATGGGAAGGTGCTCCGTTAGGTTGGCATCAACACAGTGAGATGGCATGACAACTGGATGGCCCTACCACCAAATGCAGTGGAAGTTACTTGTGACTTTAAGACCATGTCCACAGCGCACCATCTGCCATTTTAATGGCTTCTGAAGCAGCTGTGGCCAGTGGGAATCATGGCCTTCAGTGCCAGGAAGCAGGGAAAGGGTTGTAGCCACTGGCCAGGAGAGGAGCCTCCAACCAGATGGCCCATGTCTGTAGATCCTAGGGGATCCACAGGGTTTGGTGGTGTTGTCACAGTTCAGGGTAGCTGCACCTATATTTAACCCTTACTGGTCTGGCAAAGGCACCCACGCTCAGGCTTCCAGCCCTCAGTCATCACCTTTCTTGGAAGGACACTATGTCTCTCTCCTTCCTGCCTGGGGTATTTCCAGACTGAACAGTTCCCTGCCTTCATTGTGTTATTCCTGGCAAAAGATAATCTGCAGAAGCAGGCTGACTTGCTTGCTCTTCAGAGACTAATAACGTAACTGCCCACAGTTATAAGTTACCACACAACTCTTTCTAAGTCTAACCCTGCCCCAGTTCACTGGCCCAGTATGAGGTTGTCCAAGCTAGGGTAAATTGGCTTTGGGGCTTTTTACATCACTTTGGGAAACTGGCCCTGCGGCTCCTCTGTGTGCTCTGCGTTGTGTGTCAGTGTGAGTTCACCTCAGACCCGACCCACTCAGACAAACCACCAGGAACAAGGTTTTAGTCTCTAAAGAAACATAGAACAGGATGACAATCCAGCAGCCTCCTCTTTGCTTGTTTGCCTGGTGCTCCCAGCATCAGTCAGCTTCCTACCTGGAGGGCAGAGGATGCGTCCTGGCAGGAACCAGGACATTCTCCCAGCATGCCACAGTTTGTAGTCCACAACTTGTAGTTCCCACTACTACTGCTGAAACACGCTGCAGCTTGGGTTATATAAGCAAGCCTATTTTATACTTACGGTAAAAGCACTACAGAAAAAACATATTAAAAACATACAAGAACCTACACACAATCTAAGGAGAGATTGTCTCCTCCTCGTCTGTGTTAGTCCTTCCAACCCTTCCGTAAGGATTTGGGGCCCTCTGTGGAACAGAGGTCCCGTCCGTTTGCTGGATCAGAACAAAAAACCCAGAGGCAGTTTAAAACCAGGCTATTTCTCCAAAGCTCCTTTCTGTTTCTGGTCCCGGGAGAATTCTGTCTGAACTAGTATTTGCCATCCTCTCTGGGGGGTGGCTTCAAAGGGCTGAGAACCAGAGGAATTACATCAGCGTATCCACTCCTCCTAGAGAAGCTACATACAAACTCACAATAACACATAAACAATTGCATTTTTAACACAATGGACCTCAAAGGTATTAAACTCAATTCAGTAAGGTTTGTCCAGGATATTGTTATGTCCATCACAGGTAGTAGGGAGGATCCAGCCTGCCATAGAAACTCTGGAAGGATAAACGCTGAGAAAGGATCTTTGCAGAGTGTTCCTCCTACAATTAGGCACATGTGTAAACCTTTGCAGGATCGAGGCTTAACTTTATGCTTGCGAGCATCTCATGTGCATAAAGCTTAGCAGTTTGCATAGATGGTGGCGGGATCGGAGCTCCTGGGGTGAGTATTGCTGATGCGTGGCTCTTTTAAAAATAGATATATTTGTACAACTTTTACTTTGAATCATTTTTACAATGTTGCAAGGTAATGCTTTTTTGCACACACACACACACACACAACCAGATACCAAGTGTGAAAAATCGGGGCAGAGGGTGGGGGGTAATAGGAGCCTATATAAGAAAAAGCCCCAAATATCGGGACTGTCCCTATAAAATCGGGACATCTGGTCACACCCCCCCACACCCGCCCCCATGCCCTGCACTCTTCCCGGCAGAAGCCCTGCGCTTTGCCTCCCTTTCCTGCCCTTGGCTTGGACGGCGCTAGGACCCTGGGGGAGGGCGGGGGTGTGCGCGGCTGGCGGCGGGCCCCGAGGCGCAGCGCTGGAGGCGCCGTTGCCCTCCGCGGCGGCAGGGGGCGCTGCCCGCCCGGGTGGGCGGGCGGGCGCGGGGCGGGGGGAGCTGGCGGCGCGCGGCCCTGCCCCCGGCGGCCATGGCCCTTCCCGGCATTCCCTATGAGCGGCGCCTGCTCATCATGGCGGACCCGAGAGACAAGGCGCTGCAGGATTACCGCAAGAAGCTGCTGGAGCACAAGGAGATCGACGGGCGCCTCAAGGAGTGTGAGCGCCGCGCGCCGCCGGGCCGGGGGAGGGCGGAGCCGGGAGCCGCCGCCCGGCCACAGCGCTGGGTCGGGGGCCGGGGCCGCCAGGGACGGGCAGCGGCCCGGGCCCCCTGTGGGAGGGAAGCGGAGCGGGCGAGGGGAAAGGGAGGGGAGCGGCCCGGGCCCTCTGGAGGGGGGAGCGGTTCCCAAGGGGGAAGCTCTTTACCCGGTGTGGGGGCTCCTGGGTTGCTGCCCCTGGGTGTCCGCAGAGGCTGGGCTGGGGGCTCTGGCCCTGATCCAGTCAGGGGAGGGTTAATCCCCGCCCATCCTGGGGGGACATGTCCGGGTCCAAGTGTTCCAGCCCCCCCCCCACTGGTTATTAGGCAGGGAGTGGGTAGGACCAGCGGAGCTAACACTGTTCAACGAGGGGCAGGGATATATGCCTATTGACAAGCGATTAAAGACCCTTGCTTCTCCCATTAGCATTCTCCTAGATTTTGTGCTGGGCTTAACCCAGGATACCTGGTCTGTAAGCCAGAGTTAATAGCTGGGTATCTACAAGAAGGATGTGGATAAATTGGAGAGAGTCCAGCGAAGGGCAACAAAAATGATTAGGGGTCTAGAACACATGACTTATGCGGAGAGGCTGAGGGAGCTGGGATTGTTTAGTCTGCAGAAGAGAAGAATGAGGGGGGATTTGATAGCTGCTTTCAACTACCTGAAAGGGGGTTCCAAAGAGGATGGCTCTAGACTGTTCTCAATGGTAGCAGATGACAGAACGAGGAGTAATGGTTTCAAGTTGCAGTGGGGGAGGTTTAGATTGGATATTAGGAAAAACTTTTTCACTAAGAGGGTGGTGAAATACTGGAATGGGTTACCTAGGGAGGTGGTGGAATCTCCTTCCTTAGAGGTTTTTAAGGTCAGGCTTGACAAAGCCCTGGCTGGGATGATTTAACTGGGAATTGGTCCTGCTTCGAGCAGGGGGTTGGACTAGATGACCTTCAGGGGTCCCTTCCAACCCTGATATTCTATGATTCTATTTGTTCTGGGATAGTTACTGCTACTAGCAAGGATAGCTAATTGCCGATTCTCCTGTATTGACTTTACCCAGAAACTGTTAAATGCAGTTATATCTGCTCTGCAAAGTGGCCAGCCCTTGCACTTGGTTTCTAGTGGATTAAAGGCGTAGCAAATCCCTTTCTTTTCTTTTTTAGTAAGGGAACAACTGAAAGAGCTTACCAAGCAGTATGAAAAATCTGAAAATGACCTCAAGGCTTTGCAAAGTGTTGGACAGGTATGCAATATACGTAACGTCACAGCTGTGTGTGGCCCCGTGGGGTAGATGAGCTGTGCTTAGCAAGTTATTACCACAGATGGATTTAAAATTGATTTAAAATTAAAATGGGATATGATACCATCAGAGCAAATGTGTGCCATGGGGTGGTCTTTACAGGTGGTAAGTACACAGAGTAGGTGTATTTTTAACAGTTCCTGGTGTATGGGGCAATGAGAAAGAAATAGAATTGTAAGCTTCTCCTATGGAGCAGGAAAAGGAGCAGGGATGGAGCTGTGAATTTATGTTAACTATTCTATATACTAATACAACTTCATAGATGTAGCTTTCAGAGTAGCAGCCGTGTTAGTCTGTATTGGCAAAAAGAAAAGGAGTACTTGTGGCACCTTGGAGACTAACCAATTTATTTGAGCATAAGCTTTCGTGAGCTACAGCTCACTTCATCTGATGCATAAAAGTGGAAATTGCCACTTTTATGCATAGATGTAGCTAATACTTGTTTCCATTTTTTTCATAGATTGTTGGTGAGGTTCTTAAACAGTTAACAGAAGAGAAATGTAAGTTCCCTAGGTGATTTTTTTTATTTTTTTGAAACCTCTGGTTTTTAAAATAAGCCAATTAAATTATGATTTTCTTAAAAGAATGAAATAGAGCATTACTAAGTAGACATCACTCTGAAAATACTGTATAATTGCTACTTATTTCGCACTAGGAATTAGGGGGGTTAAAAAGAGTATGATCTTATTTTCTCTGTCATTTTCTCTCTCTAGTCATTGTGAAAGCTACAAATGGACCAAGATATGTGGTTGGCTGTCGTCGTCAGGTAACTCTGCTTTGCTTGGATATTTTTAAATAGCTTGTCTAATATTAAGTATTATAGTCATTTTTCTTGTTTCACTTTTAAAGTTAGCAAGTTCGTACTTCACTTTTTAAGCTGCGCTTGGCTAACAACATATAGATATGGTGCTCTCTGCACCCTGGTGATAGGTAGTGATATGCGAGGAATGCTGGAATGGATTCTTGGGAATAATAAAGCGAAGCGCCCACAGTCCAAGATGTTACGTGTTTTTTGGGTTTTTTTAGTTTTTCAGCTTGATCCTTCTTATAAAGTTAAGTATAAGCTATTAAGTCTATTCCAGAACCTCATTCCTTAAATGTTTAGAAACCTTCTAATTTCTATATTAAATCTACTCATGGCCAGTTTATCCCCATTTGTTTTTCTGCCAAAGTTGTCCTTTATCTTAAATAGCTCTTCTCCCTCCCTGGTGTTTACCCATTTGCTGTGTTTAGAAAGAGCAATCCTTGTTCCTCTCAGCCTTTGTTTTGCCAAGCTCTACTAGCCAAGCTCTTTTAGTCTCCTCCCGTAAGACAGACTCTCCAGTCCCCTTATCCTCCTAGTAGGACTTGTTCCAGTTTGAATTCATCTTTCTTGAATGTGGATGAGCAGAATTGTCCACAGTATTCCAGATAAGGTCTTAGAAGCTTGGAGTGTTTGGAAAGGTTTCACCTCCATTGTTGACCACAGGGTCTGCATAACCTCCCTTTGGCTTCCTTTGTGACTTTCCCATCTCCATCCTAGTTGAAAACTGAATTCATAGTCTGGTGCATTAGGCCTAACTTCATGAAACTCTTTTTCCCCTTGGTATCCTCACAATCCACCCCACTGACTACTTTTTGTGACCATCAAAAAGCAGCTACAACTCTACTACAGGACATGACTAGCTTTCTCTCTAAATGACCTTGCAGAACCTTTGTGCTTTCTGTCCAAGGTCTGGTGTCTGTCTGCCTAGATTTTATAAGGTGGTTCATTGCTCATGAGATCTCAGTATATTTCACACAAAATAATCCCTCTACCAGCCTTGCCAGCAGGAATAAACTTCAAGTTACTCTTGGGATTTTTGTATAAAAGTGTGAGATGCTGATTTCAGAGGGTTATTGCAGGAAATGGTTGTCTTTCTCTAGTGTCATTCTCCACCTTTTTCCTGCTACCTCATCTACTTCTATCAAAATGAAAATGAATGAGGGATGGTGCTATTGCCATAGCCAATGATACGACATTTTAGGCAGCTGGCATTGGAAAGAAAACAGTAAGGCCTTGTTTACACTGACACTTTACAGCTCTGCAACTTTCTTGCTCAGGGGTGTGAAAACACCTCCCCCCCCCCCCCTTTACAAGTTTCAGCGCTGTAAAGTGGCAGTGTGTAGACAGTGTACCAATGTACCAATGCTGGGAGCTACTTCCCTCATGGGGGTTGATTTTTTTTACAGCAGTGCTGTTGCTGCGACTACCCAGCCTCATGGACTGAAAATGTAGTCCATTTTTTATGTTTAGCAGGGAATAGCCATCCAATGTTGGATTTTTTGTTTTAAATCTACTTTCCAAGATGTCTTTTAAGCCATTTTTTATGTAGGGCCTGTTCACTGAAAATGTTCTGCAATTGTAGGATCAGCAGAAGGAGCACAAATTAATCCCTAGTTAGCACAACTGTACATAGAATATCAGGATTGGAAGGGACCTCAGGAGGGCATCTAGTCTAACCCCCTGCTCAAAGCAGGGCCAATCCCCAATTTTTGCCCCAGATCCCTAAATGGCCCCCTCAAGGATTGAACTCACAACCCTGGGTTTAGCAGGCCAATGCTCAAACCACTGAGCTATTCCTCCTGCCTACTTGGTGATGTTGGTACATACTTTATTTATGTAGAAAACAGCAAGTGAAGAGAAATACCCTTAAATTTCTAGTTTCAATTGTATCTTCTAAATAGAGAATGACAAAATTGGTAGAGGTGAAAAGTCAGGTTTTCAAGAAGGTATAAACAATATTACACTTTAGACTTTTTTAATCAAGTCTGCCAATAACTTCTGAATATATAAAATATGCTGTCTAATATAATGTTTTTAATATTCTTGGAAGGAGGCAGCCATTATTGAGACTTCTGACATATCATCAGAACATATTCTCCCATATTTAGAAAAATCTAAACCAGAAGAAAGACGCTTTTTCTGTAAAGGAAACAATGTGACCTTAATATTAGTATCTGAGTCGATCTCCACTAGAAAGGAAAGAAACCAAACCTCATTATAGATATTAACTTTTTTTTTTTTAAGTACAAACTATTTGATAGACTGATTAAAGTTGCAAGTGTTCTACAATACCGATATAGTCTCTGGGTTCTTCAACTTGTCATGTACAAAGTTTAAGCTGAACAGTCTTGTAGACTATGGTTTAATAAAAACATTAACAAATCTATAAATGGTAAAGTAAATTGAAGTATCCATTTGGATGATGTAAATTCTTTTTACCTAGACAGATTTACAACTTACAGACTTGTTTAAAAAGACTGCCTAGACCTTGACATTCAAATGCTGCTTTACCAATTTTTTTTAATCTCTGCTACGTGCTCATGCTGTTTGTCATGTGGTGCATATAAATGCTGGGCTTCTAATGGTGTTTGGGGGAATGAAGAGGTATTGGAGCACTTATTGGGAAAACACCTAATTACAGAGAGTAAAGAATAGATCAAAGAGTCTGCCTATCATCCCTGTGGAATTTCTCTACGTGCCCATCTACTTGGCAAAACTCAGGATTGTGGTATAAGTGTCACAAGAGTGTTAACAGTGCAATAGACATAGTCCCATAACTCTGTAAATTTTGCTGCATAGATATGCTTTGGCTTCTCAGTTCTGGAAAACTTCAAAACTACAATCACCTACATTTATTATCATCTGTGTAGTAGACACAAGTGTTCGTGATTGTTTTTCATATATCTTGACAAACACTGCGGCTAGATTTGTACAAAAATACATCTGGGAATGGCCTATTTGGATCACTGCAATTTAAAAAAAAAAAAAAAATCAAAACACTAAAGTAACTGCATAGTTTTTAACTATCATTCCCTATACAGTTCTATACAGCACAGGCCCGCTTCTTGCAAATAGTGCAGCAGGATGAACAATTCATTTTCTAAGGGCCTATGACAATAAATATACCTTATTTGGGCATGGAGGGGTTGATGTGATAGCTATTGTCTGGATAATAAAAGTTGTAACTCTTGAATAAAAAAACTTCTTGTAAAATGCCCAGAGGCTAAGCATGATGCCAAACAATCAACATATATTTACCAATCACTGTTCCCAAAACGATGAAATATTAAGGGAAATAATTTCCTTGTGTAAGGTACAGGTGCCGATGAGTGCTAATTCACTTGGTGCAAGTGGGTCTGCCTGGTATGGAGAGTGGCAGGGTTCTGATTAAGGCAGGATATAATGCTTTAATTTGTCCTTTTTTGTAAAATTTGTAATTACGTTGCAAGTTGATCTTGTGTGAGAGGTAAAGTACCATCATAGGTCAGGAATGGTCTAGCAACAGGAAGCAGAGTGAAGGACGGGGTGGGCAAATTATGGCCCACAAGCTCCCCCTGGAGCATGGGGTTGGGGCTGCACCACACGGCTCGGCCCCTCACCGGCACTCTGACCGGGGCACTGGTTCGGGGGCCACTTCGGCGCTCCAGCCAGGGTGCTGAGTCGCAGGCCGCATGGTCGCAGGCCGCACCACACGGCTCAGTCCTGCTTTGGCCAGGGCACTGGGTCAGGGGCCGCACCACGTAGCTCCCAGAAGCTGCGGCATGGCCCTGCTCCAGCTCCTCTGCACTCTAATGGGAGCTGCAGAGGCGTTGCCTGTGGATGGGGCAGCATGCAGAACTGCCTATCTGCGCCTCCGTGTAGGAGCCGGAGAAGGGACATGCCCACTGCTTCTGGGAGCTGCTTGAGGTAAGCGCTGCTCAGAGCCTGCATCCCTGAGCCTCTTCCCCCTGCCCCAGCCATGAGCCCCCTCCCACCCTCCAAACCCCTCGGTCCCAGCCCAGAGCACCCTCCTACACCCCAAACTCCTCATTCCCAGCCCCACCCCAGAGCCCTCACCCCCTCCCACACCCCAACCCCAATTTTGTGAGCATTCATGGCCCGCCATACAATTTTATATTCCCTGATGTGGCCCTTGGGCCAAAAAGTTTGCCCACCCCTGTTGTAGGAAGACATGGTCAGCAAAACTGCCTGCCCGAATTGCAGGGGTAGTGGAAACCACTAGATTCCCCTTGATCAGCTCTCTTCGCTTGTGTCTGAAGAAGAAGGGGAAGGTCACCATCTGAATCCTTGTTGAGACTAAATGCTTTTTCTGTCATATCAAACAAGAACAATTACTGTAGAAATATAGAATTCCATCACTTTGCTGTTTTGAGTCAATTTCTAATAGAAAAATCTCTTGTGAAACTAGCTTGACAAAAGTAAGCTGAAGCCTGGGACAAGAGTTGCTCTGGACATGACCACACTAACTATTATGAGGTAAGCTTTTGCCACCAAAAATTTTTTTTTCCCTTTATGTGAAGGATAGAGTTGGTCTAAATATGTTGCAGATATTAGGTATGAATAATAAATCTTGTAGTGCTTTACAAATTCTTCTAAATACATATATATACATTATATGGGCAAATACTTTCAGGGTGGTCTTACAGCTTTATTAGAGTGGATCAAAATGTTTTTTGTTTGAAATTACTTTTTAATCAAAACAAACTTCTGTGGGAAAGGTCTGTTTTTTGTCAGTTGGGGGCATGTTGGTGAATCCCTCCCTCCCCAAAAAATGTTTCATCTTTGAAAAGTTTTACTGCAAAGATGAAAAAATGTTTATTACAAAATTTTGAGGGAAATTTTTTTTGTCAGTTTTTCACAGGGGAAACAAGCGTTTGCCAGCCAGCACTAAGATTTATTATATGACTGATGAGTATACAGTGTGTGCAGAATGAAAAGATAACATCTGTTTTATTAATACTCAAATGCTACAGATACTTGCCAAGGGAAGTGGATCCATTAGTTTACAATATGTCTCATGAAGATCCTGGGAATGTTTCTTATTCTGAGATTGGAGGGTTATCGGAACAAATCAGGGAGCTAAGAGAGGTACTGAATGTTTAATTACCTCTATTCAGTATGTATTTCTGTGTTGTGCCGGGTGGATTGAAAGGTCTAAAAAGTCTAACACATGCTATTTAAAGATGTTCAGGAAAGGGTTTTATACTGATAGGGGAGGGTTTTCCTTTCTGTGTCATAAGCATGTAGATAAACATGTTATATCATGTTTTTTTATCTTAAACAATCATGAGACCGGGTATTAAAGAATAGCATTATTTGTACCTTATTAACTTCATGTAGGAAGGAGAGCTTTTAGGTGCACTATTTAAAAATACTTTTTGATCTCCATAAATGTACATAGTGCGTAACATAGGCTCTGAAAGAACAGGGGCCTATACCAGATTGCAGGTAATCTGGCTCAGAGGAATATAATGTGCACATCAACAGTTCGGGTACAAGAGGGTGTGGAGATGCAAATGAGATTAACATTGGGAGGCTATACTAAAATAGATGGGTTTGAAGGATGCTTCCAAGTTGAGGGGGTGTCAAAGTAAAAGTGCAAAGCACAGTGGAAGAGAACGACAAAGGGCCAAATTCTAGTCTTTGGACTGGAGTAACTATTGAAATGGGTTACTGTGGATATTCATGTGTATGACTGGGGGCGGAACTTTGTCCAAAGGAGCAAGTTACAAGAAGGTTTAGACAAGATGTTGGAGAGATTGGAATAAGAGCAGAGTTGTGCAGATCCTCAGATTTAATCCATAAAACAGGTGAAGAAAATTTCCCTGACAGCATTTCTATAGCTAACTCTTTCTGATCCTGTATAAAGAGATTGTGCTTGCTGGGATTAGTAGTGAAAAGAATGAAGAAGTTATGGGGAAATCCATACCTATATATTGTACCATAAATGTATATACCATAGCATCTAAGCATAGAGTAATATAGTCAAGGATCTCTTTAAAACAAAACACTACTTACCTGCCTCTTTTCTCAGGTAATAGAGTTACCACTTACAAATCCAGAATTATTTCAGCGTGTGGGAATTATACCTCCAAAAGGCTGCTTGCTGTATGGCCCACCAGGTGAGTACACGTCTGTAGATGCCTTTCATTTCCAGTTTTGAGTTCTGTCCATAATTAAGGCAGAATGAGACTTCGTGTCCAAAAACCTATCATCTAGGCATCTGAATTTCAGTTCTCCTTACAACAGTGGTCTCAAAACTTTTTACCTTGCATCCCCCCCTTACCATATCCGTGCCCCCCCTGGAGCCGGGAGCGGGGATGCAGCTCTGGGAGTTGGGGGTGCGGACAGGGACAAGGCAGCAACAGCTGGGGGTGGGGCCAGCAGCTGGGGAACAGGGACAGAGCTGGGTGGCGCTCCCTCCCTGGGGGCCTGGCCTGGGCTCCAGCTGCGCACCCCCAAACATTCGTCCGTCCCACAGTTTGGGGGCCTCTGCCTTACAATGTAATTAGTGCTGAGCTGCCCCCTTGGAAACCTGTTGCTGTATTCTGTTATACTTCTGTACCCTTGAAATATATTTCAGTCTGTAACTTTACCGATTGGTCTACAAGTTGAACAACTTCAGTCTCTGTCTGTCCAGGTACTGGGAAAACACTACTAGCCAGAGCTGTTGCAAGCCAACTGGACTGCAATTTCTTAAAGGTAAAAATAACAGCATTCTTTTCAAATAGTGACAGTCCTTCTGGTTGTACTTCAGTCTGTTTGCTCATGTTACCCATTCATTTTCAACAGGTCGTGTCTAGTTCTATTGTAGACAAGTACATTGGTGAAAGCGCTCGGTTGATCAGAGAAATGTTCAACTATGCCAGAGATCATCAGCCATGTATCATTTTCATGGATGAAATAGATGCTATTGGTAAGGCTAATGGACTGTACGATGGCTAAAGTCTCTTGTGATTATTTAAGCCAGCTCTGAAGTAATAGTCTCTCTTTTCTTAAAAAGAATTAATACAAAGTTGATTGTCAGGGAACCTTTTTGTGCGGAATGAACAGGGTAGAGGATACCTCTCCTTTCAACTTGCTTCTGGAGCCCATTACAGCTAACTTAAAATCAGATATTGCATTTGGCCTGGATCAAGATACACTCCTAAACATGCATTTAACTTTACCTAATACATAATATGATTTTTAGTACTTTAACATTTATTTATCTCAGAAACCATTTTGATCCTTAAAAAAAAACGTACAGGTAACTTTCAGATTTAATATATATTATAGGTGGCCGTCGTTTCTCTGAGGGAACTTCAGCTGATAGAGAAATTCAGAGAACCCTAATGGAGGTAAATGGCTAATACGTAATCTTTTATAGTAAAGCGAAAAATAGATGTGCAAATCCATATATTCAGATTGTTAGAACTGTTGCTGCACTAGTGTTGTGTTAAAAGTGAACTGAGATACTTCACTTAAAAAAAAGCAGTTAAAACAGTTTGAGATCCAAAATGCATAAGCCACGTATTTGTATGTAATTAATTTCAAAAGTGATTTGAGAGCCTTTATCTGCAAAGACTTGAGCTCAGGCTTCTGCGCTTCGTCCACAAGAACTGATTACACCAACACTTAACGCATCTTGTTTAGATGTTGGAGGGCATTAACTCTTTCAAGGGAAAAACCTCCCTGCAGAACCTCTCTGCAGGATAGAGGCTTTCTGTTCAAAAAATATCTAACATCTAAAGTTAAAAACACATTGTCATCAATTTGGGATATTAACTACAATGGTGAACTAAGGTAATTGGAAATGGAACAATCAGTCATGTTAAAGAGAATTTTTTAAAAAAACCCTCAATCAGCAACACAATTCTCTGTAAGAATTCTAGGTCTGATTGGTGTGTGTGATCCCACTGGTCTGGTTTATCAGTTTTCCCAGCCTAAAAGGAATGCATATTAAGCAAATATATCTACCTCACTTGTAGTATAAAATAATCACAAAGGATAGAGGTTTGAGTTTTCCATAGCAGAACTGGATATATCTAATGAAATGTCTTCAGGGGTGATTGAATGTTCTAGGGGCTGTTCTGCAAACACAATTTGTGTGAATCATCCTTAGTGCAATATATTGAAAGTATAACTGCCAATCACTGGCTTTTAGTATTTGGAGGGAAAAAGAGAGAATGCAAGGTGACTAGAATGTTGCAATCTTCCATCTTTGAGCTGTTTTGTTCTGACTTTTTATCTTTTTTTTTTTTTTTTTTTTTTTAACTTTCCTTTATGGAATATGTGGGGAGCTGTGGTATTCTTGGATCATTACAGTTAAGAATCGGGTAGCATTGCTTTAGGACTATTGTTTCCACCAATCCTTTTTCTGTAATGATCACTAATGAAAATGAAGTGTGTGGAAAATGGTGTGAGCTATTAGATTTATGAACAAGTTAAGTTAAAAAAAAATTCCTTGTTTTAAAAAAAAAATCCATTTCCTCTAGTTATTGAATCAAATGGATGGATTTGACACTCTGCACAGAGTTAAAATGATCATGGCTACAAATAGACCAGACACTTTAGATCCTGCATTGCTGCGTCCTGGAAGACTGGATAGAAAAATCCGTGAGTTGACATCTTTATTCTTAAGCGTGTGTATAATTCTGTACATTACCCTTGTTCACCCATTTTAATTAAAAAAAACAACAACCTTCTCTTTTTAGATATTGATTTACCAAATGAACAAGCCAGATTAGATATATTGAAGATTCATGCAGGTCCTATCACTAAACATGGTGAAATAGGTAAGTACGTGAGCTGCTTAAATATTTCTCCCAAGTGTAAAAGTGAGGGGAAGGTGAATTGGTTACTGGTTACCGTAACACCCACCTTCCCAAAAATGTTCCTCAGTATTTTTTAAATAGATCCATATTGAACCATTGCTGAACCTCACTTTGTAAAAATCTGAGGGTTAGGGATATAGTAACCCTCCTAAATTTGGCTACAAATCAGAGAAACTGTCTGATTTACATCAGGTTGGACTCTTTCCATTGTATAATGGAACACCTTGCTGTAAACAAACATTCCCATTTGTCAAAAAAAATTAAATCTTAGAACCATATATGGGTCTGAGAACAAACAAGGGTACTTCTGTCCAAAAGGAAAACTTTGAAAGTTATGAGCAACTGAAAAGTTGGTTTTACATGGAAATCTTTTTAATTGCAGTAATATTGCTGTTAGGTTGTGCTGTAACTGTAGTTTGGAAAAGAATGCACTTGCCATTAAGGAGTAGGGCAAATTTCATCTGGGACATTGGTGGGAGAGGCAGCTGTACACTGAAACTGACAAGATTCTGGTCAGTTAGGTGACTGCAGGCCTACCAGAATCTTGTTGGCTTCTCCCTGAGATTGCCTTGAGGAAATCTGTGAGAAGCAGCTGAGACACTGAAGTTATCAGGAACTTGGGGGTGGGGTAGAGAAGAGGAAATGAAAACAGGAAAGAAGAGAGACTGAGAATAGCACACCTCTTCACTGCTGATGGAGGGCGTTTTCCCTGCTTGTTGTTTCCAAGAGATGTGAGATGGGAAGAAGAAGAGTCTCCTCCCTCACAGGAAGAAGAGAGAGGAGCTCAGTTTGACACCTACTACCTAAAGCTGATACAAAAGAGAACTGTGAAGTTAAATCCAGATAGCACCCTGAAAGGAACCACAGCATACCCTTTTCAAGAAACTAGATAGGAGCCTGAGCAGTACTAAGCTCTTTAGCAGTTCTGTCTAGTTCTTGGACCCACTGTGAGGGACACCTGTTTTTTGTTTCAGTGTCTGGTCAGTGGGTGTCAGACTTCTCAAGCCTTGGCTGTAAGTAAGCCTTGGCTTGAAGATAAGTAATCTGCAAACTGTTTCCATTTTTGTGATCTTACAAATGTCTGTAGATTTGTTACACTAGAATGCCACTTAATTACAGTAATGATAGCTACGGCTCAGGTGGCCATATTAGTTCTAAGTTTTCAGATTCTTAACATAAAATAAAAATAACCTTTCAGCTAGTGTGTCTTGTGGTGGCCATAATGAAAAGGGAAACTATTTTGAAAAGTTTTTGGTAAAAATCAGATTTGTGGTTTAAGATATTTGAATTTAAAAGTTATGGAAAAAATGGATTTGCTAATTCAGACACACAGTATTTTGTACCCCCAACTCAAAATTAAATATGCGGTCAAAAATTTGCTGGAAATCTGAAATGCACAGAACTTGTGAACTTATACCCTAGAAACTGTAACCCAGCTACACACTTTGTGGATGTGTAATGATAGAGCTTTTAACACTTTTTTTTTTAAAGCCCATTGTGCTAGGGGGCCAAGTTATGGTTATTGTGGGAATAATAAATGTTGAAATTGTTTTTATTCAGATGCATCTAAATCTCAACTATAACATTGATTTAACATCTTTTTTTATTTAATTCTGGTGTATGTATTTTCAAATTAGTAATTTTTAAATATAATCTGGGTTTATTTTATCTAGATTTATATGTTAATGGGGGAATAACAGCTGGTAAATACAATTATCAAGGTAGCTAACGTTTTCACTTGCACTGAGAATGAAAGTAGAATATTCAGGGGTCTTTTTATAGCTGATGCTGCACTGCAATGGTACAAACTACTTTGTACTTCTAGTTAACTGGCATTCTTGTTTTGTTACTAGATTATGAAGCAATTGTGAAGCTTTCAGATGGCTTTAATGGAGCGGATCTGAGAAATGTCTGTACTGAAGCCGGTAAGAGGCTCCTCACTCACTTGTATTCGTTTGCTCAGTTCTTAATTTTGATGTGCTGAATTTTGCTATAAACATTAAATACTCACTACTGGTTTCTCTGATCTGTTCTTAGTATGATAGATGAACATGAGGTTCATAAACATTTCATTGTTTTAAATACCCTAGAATGAGGTACCTATTCTTGAGGATCAGCTAGCATTTACGTTTTTTACATCAGTGGCTGGAAACTTAGGTTAACATAATAGTGAGTTTCACTGGTAAGTTTCAAAGCGCTATAAAAATGAATCTCTTGAAACACTGGCATTGTGGTCAAATGCACACTGGAAAGGATCTATATATATGCCCGTACACCGTAAGTGTGGGGAGAAATAGTAAAATGAAGTTCCCTGAAACTGGGTGAAACATGTCTACCCAACTTGGACAAAAATTTGCTTTTTACAAATATTTCTTTATGGCTTATACCATTATTTAAGTAGTACAGAAAATGAGTCTTATATATTCCTGCCTTACTCTACTTGAGAAAATATTGTCAGGGCTTGTCTACACTGGGAAGGTAACTGGTATAGCTGTAATGGAATAATTATACCTCTATAGCTAAGCTGATACAACAGCCCTGTGTGGATGCTCCTTGCCTGAATAAAAGTGACTTTATTCCAGAATAATTACTCTGCTTCCAAACAGGTCTGTGGTGCATGAAAAGAATAAAAAACTGATTAAAGTTACTCACTGAATCTCCCTATGGAGTATAAACAACAAGGAGTCCTTGTGGCACCTTAGAGACTTTATTATTTATTTGAATGAAGTGGGTTTTAGCCCATGAAAGCTTATGCCCTTGTGGCTAAGGTGCCACAAGGACTCCTCGTTGTTTTTGCTGATCTAGACTAACACCGCTACCACTCTAAAAGCTGTCACCGTGTGGAGTATGTAACTTTTAACTTTGATCCTTTCAATGTTTTAATTACAAAGTGATAGACTTAATGGAATGTCTCAGATCTATATTATTGCTGCTAGTATCACTAATTCTGTAAATATCTAGCAGTTTCTCAAATTGTTCTTCACAGGTATGTTTGCAATTCGTGCTGATCATGACTTCGTAGTTCAGGAAGACTTCATGAAAGCTGTTAGAAAAGTAGCTGATTCTAAGAAGCTGGAGTCTAAGCTGGACTACAAACCTGTTTAAATTAACCACATAGTTAATGATCGACTGCACAGGAGATATTGGATTAATGTATAGAAGAACAGAAATAATGTACCTCTTGGCTATGATCTTATTACAAGTGTATGTATAACACCATAAGCAAGTAATTGATGCTAGTTACAAGTCGGCTACAGAAGTGTGTTCTGTACAGTTCTGAAAATGTGGCATTCATTGCAGCCCAAGTTAAGGAGTGAGGTGTGTTCTCATAACAATTACTGTGTGAATTTATAAACATACCCAAATGGTTGAATTTAGCAAATTTTAAGACAGTCAGTGCATTTCCTGGCATTTTATATCATTTTCCTTTAAACAGTTGAATAAAACCTGTTTAAGTCTTTCGTATGTACCTCCTCTCTACCTCTTTAGATAAGAGCATTCATTATAGTTCTTTAGGTACTTAAAGTGCTACTAATCTCTGATATTAATGATCATGTTTGATTTAGGCATGTATTTTGATAAACAATCTATACAAAATTCTCTATTGGTAAAACTGGTGTCGGATACAATGTACCTAAAACACACATTAGGAAATGTAATCTAATGAGCTCTTAATAGTGTGTAACAATTTCATGTTGCCTGTCCATGTGAAAGAGGATAAGGTACTATTTTTGTTTCAAGATTCCACTGTTGAAACCTGGGGAAGGGATTCAATTGGAACTACAATTTAAATGACCATTGCTCAAAATGCATTAACCAATATTTGTTATAGCCTGATTTCGGTTAGCACAATTCTTTTCAAAAAGGGTCATATATACTTCTCTGAAAGTGCCACACTCCTAAATGTTTGTAGGTAACCTACACAGCTAAATAGCATTTTGATTTTATAAAAACCACTTAACTTAGTGTTTAAAGAGTAACTGTATCAGGGCCTCACTCTAGAACGACAAACTGTCAAGCAGGTGAGGCTTAATTTATTTTGGTTTGTAAAAACAGCTCTCCTCCCACTAGGTGATCTTAGTCACTCTTTTAAATACATCTCACTCCCCACTCCACCTTCCTAGCTGTCATATAGCAACTGAGACTATCCTCCATAAACTAGTAAAAGTGTAGCATCTAAACTACACTGTTTTGGGAGGGGCAGGGAGATGTATGGAATACACAGAGGGCTAAGTATTGTTCTGCTGTGGATTGTACAGATGTAATGGGCCAGAATTTGGCCTACTGCCTAATACCTCCACATATACTGGGAACTGATTATTGCAGCTGCTAATTTGAGTAATCATTCAAGCATGATAAAATGGCTTTAGCTCAGAAGCCAAGGAGTGCTTTGTTCACGCAGTCCAGCACGTTGCATCAGTGTGGATTTTTTCATTCCACTTTTGATGTGTGTAGGGAAATGTTTTCCATAGTGCTTGTATTTTACTTCAACTTTTAGGTAAATTTTACAAACATCCCAAGAGTGATGCTTCTGTATGTATTAAGACTCCATTTTTTGGCCACTTCTGACTACCCCATCTGGATTATTCTGTGCCTACCCAACTCAGAAACAACTGGTAGATTAGTTCTACAAATTTTCTAAAGCCATGCCATTTCAGTTTGCCTTATGTGCGAGTACAGAATGAACTGTAGTACTATCCTTGTTAAAACCACGAAAGAGCTTTTAATAAACTAGTTTAGAATACAGAACTGAAACGACTACAATGCACAGGCAACAGTATTTGGATAAGTGGATAAAACAAGCTAATGATGATCATTACATATGAAAGAGCATGCATGTTTATCTCAATGTAATAGTAAAACAGGCTTGTATAATGTTACCTTGTCTATAGTGTCAGTGGTATAAAATCGGTGTCAGTTTATTTCCATCATGAAACCACTCCAAATAGGGCCAGATGTCCATATGCATGGTTAAATGATGCTGTTACAGAAAGTCTAAATGTATTCAGAACCAATTAGACAAAAGTTTAATAAAAATTGAATAGCTCTACAGCCATCTTATAATATATACAAATTTGATAAATGAGTTTGGAAAGGATGAATGCAATAGGTAGAGAAACCGATTCCTATATCATACAATCTAACTAAAACCATCTTATTAAGCTGAAGCTAAAACATAGCATGTTACAAAGATTCATATATCTGTGGTGCATACAACTGAATGTTTAACTGCTGTTTTGCTAATATCTAAGTTGTTTTGGTCACTTCACTGAGAGCAAACCGCTCTTCAGCAGTGAGGTCAGTAGACATATTTGGTTCCTGGCTGTGAAGGAAAGCAAATAGGCAAGATTTGTTCAAATGAGGTGGCAAGAGCAGAATACAGTAAAACCCCATTTATCTGACCCTCCATATTCTGGCTCTCTGCACTAACCAAACAACCAGGACTCCAGAGCCAGAGTGGGTGATCTCTCCTGTAGCTGCTAGAGGGCGCTGCAGCATCGCACGTTCCCATTCTCCAGTTTATCTGGATTTTTGATTCTGATCTGGCCCTGGTCCCAATTAGATTGGATAAATGGGTTCTGCTGTAGTTATTTCCTTTTGAGGGGTAGTGCCAAAGGGTATGTCTTTGCTGCAACTAAACACTCGCAGCTGGCCTGTGTCAGCTGACTTTGGCTTGTGGGGTCAGACTGCGGGGCTGTCAAACGAGCTGGGGCTGGAGCCCAGGCTCTGGGACCCTCCCCACTCATTCCCAAATGCCTACATGGCAGTTTTACAGCGCTGCAGTCTGAGCCCCACCAGCCTGAGTCAAGTTAGTTGCAATGTAGACATACCCCAGGAAGTCTAGTCCTGGACCAGGACACTTCTGGGCTAGGTGCTATACATGCAGTGAACAAAGAAACAATTCCTGCCCCAAAGAGCTTGCAATCTAAGTAAAAAATGAGAAAATAGGTGGACACAGACAGCTGGGATGAGCCCATGTTGGTCAGTATGATAGGCAGGGATCACAGCCCACCATTTGCCTATTTATTTATTTGTAGGCATATTAGTAGAACTTTGAAGGAGGACAATGAGATAGCTTTGTGGATATTTATAGGGAGCTCCTCTCTCAGATGAGGCAGCATTGGGGAAAGTACAAAGGGGAAAATTTAACAAATGGGTTATTCAGGCTGGTATCATTGGCTGATCAGAGCAGGAGTTGATATCTTTATAGCATATGAAATGACAGGTAGGTAGCGATAGGCTGTGAAAGTGAAGACAAGTAGGTGTATGAATGATACATTGGAGAAAGGAAAGCCAGTGGTAGTACCCAGAGAGGGGTAATGGTAAAAAGAAATCAGCTAGGTCTTTTCAGCAACATTTTGAACAGATTTGTGAGGCAAGATTGCATTTATCAAGGTCAGAGGACAGTGAGATATTGGGAGCCTGGATGTGAGTTTTAGCTGTGTGGATGGATAGGTAAGGCTGTGTCTTAGACACACTATGCGGAAGGAATTGGTGAGATTTAGAGACAGCCTGGATGTGAGGACCTAGAGAGAGGACCAAGTCAAAGATGACATCCAGTTTACAGGCCTGAAGGATAGGATGATGGTATTCTCCACGAAGAAAAGGAGTACTTGTGGCACCTTAGAGACTAACCAATTTATTTGAGCATGAGCTTTCGTGAGCTACAGCTCACTTCATCAGATGCATACCGTGGAAACTGCAGCAGACTTTATATATACACAGAGAATATGAAACAATACCTCCTCCCACCCCACTGTCCTGCTGGTAATAGCTTATCTAAAGTAATCATCAGGTTAGGCCATTTCCAGCACAAATCCAGGTTTTCTCACCCTCCACCCCCCCACACAAATTCACTCTCCTGCTGGTGATAGCCCATCCAAAGTGACAACTCTTTACACAATGTGCATGATAATGAAGTTAGGCCATTTCCTGCACAAATCCAGGTTCTCTCACTCCCTCACCCCCCTCCAAAAAAAGGTGCCACAAGTACTCCTTTTCTTTTTGCGAATACAGACTAACACGGCTGTTACTCTGAAACCTGTCAGTATTCTCCACGGTGATTGAGGTAGGCTGGCAGTGGAATGTTAGGAATTCTGTTTTTGGCATGTTGAGTTGAAGATGATGGCTAGAGATCAGAGAGGTCAGATTTTAGTGTGGGCAGAAGGAGACAGGTTGGAGTAGAGGTGTGGATAATCTGTGAGTTGTCTCCCCAGATATGATAGTTGAAGTGAGATTATCCAGAGACACGGTGTAGAGGAAGAAGAGACAGGAATCCTGGGGAACCATCAGAAAGTTGGAGGGGGATGAGGAAGATCTGTTGAAGGAGTGATCAGCGTGAGAGCAGTCACTGAAGCCAAGATAGGATGAGATATCTAGAAGAGCATAGTCAAGTGCAGTAGTTCTCAACCTATTTATCATTGTGGATGGCATACCCAGTCCTTAATGTGTTACCTAGGCCGCAGGTTGAGAACCATAGTGCCCAACCCCTGCAGACCCTTATGCCTAGCACCCCCTGGCCAGAGACAGCTCCACAGAGTGGGGCCAAGTGCCAGGGCAGCCCTGACCCTGGACCCTGCTGTGTGGGACCATGAGGCAGCCCAGACCCCAGCATGGGGCAGCCCTGACCCCAGATCCTGTTGTGCAGGGCTGGCCATCAGCCTAGACCCTGACGTGTGGCAGCCTTAACCCTACATCCAGCTGTGCAACAGCCCTGACCCATACCCTGCTGTGTGGGGCCAGGTGGCAGCCCTGACTCTGGATCCTGACCCCCACTGTGGCACAGGTTGAGAACCACTGGTCAAGAGCATTGAAGGCAGCTGGCAGGTCAAGGAGGATAAGGATGGTGGCACATACTGCCTTGAATCCCCCCCACCTGCCTGTATCCATCTTTTGTCTTATACTTAGTCCCTGCTCCAAAAAGTTTACAATCTAACTTTTTGTTCCACTTCTACAGCGCCTGGCCCCATGGTGTTATGGCCCATGACTAGGGCTCCTAGGTGCTACTGCAACCTAAATAATGATAGAGGGCAGCTCTGAGCTTTAGCAGGGGAAAGAAGTCATTAAAGTTTCAATGGACTGCCAGGGGTGGAAGCCGGCTTGGAGTGGAGAAAGTCCAGCCAGCCAGCCATCTAGACAGTTTGATCAATGAGGTTAGAGATGAAAGGCAGGAGGGACAGGACTTGGAGAGGCAAGTGGGCTCTTTAAGCTGGGAGAACCTAACGCACATTTGTATTGGGAGAGCGTGGGATGAGGGAGATCAAGAGAGAAAGTCACCGCAGCAAGTGGCAGGTTAGAGCAGCAGGACAGGAGGGGAGGTGAAAGCTAGCCCGAGAGGGGAGTGTAGGTTACCTGGGGCCGGGTGTCGGGGCGGAAGGAGGATCAGCGACATCTGTGCAGCACCCCTAGCTCTCAGCAAGCAAGGCTGCACCGGAGCGGGTCCTCGCAGGGGCTGCAGGGTGGAGGGACAGAGCCCGGTCCCGGTGCAGCAGGAGGCTGCAGCGCCCAGGGGCGGGAGGAGAGGCCAAGCCAAGCCTGGTCCTCCTGGGCCTGGCGTAAGCACTTCTCCCCCATCCCCGGGCGCTGGGCACAACCAGGGACCGCCCAGCCCAGCCTCTTCCCGGGGCGCGGCCGGTGCCCGCCTGAGCCCCGCGCACCTGCGAAGCCCAAGGGGCTGGACCGAGCCAGCAGAGGGCGCGGCGCGGAACCGCAGCTCGCTGGGCCCGCCCCCAGGCTCCGGCCAAGGCCCCGCCCCCAACCTCTTCTTACCGAGAGAGGCCCCGCCCCCGAGTTCTGACCAAGGGCGGCCCCGCCCCCGGGCTCCGGCCAAGGCCCCGCCCCCGACCTCTTCTTGCCGAGAGAGGCCCCGCCCCCGAGTTCTGACTCAGTGAGGCCCCGCCCCCTAGCTTTTAGCCAGCGAGACCCCGCCCCCGGGTTCTGAGGCGGCTGGGCCCCGCCCCCAGGCTCTGACGAGCCCGGACCCCGCCCCTCCGGCTCGCGGGGGGGGGGCGGGGCGAGGGCGCTGCTGGAGCGGCGCCCGGGGGGCTGGCGGGGAGCGGCGGCCGCGGGAGGGAAGCAGCATGGCGGCCGGGTGCGAGCCGCTGAGCGCGCCGCCGCCGCCGCCTTCCCCTCCTGCCGTGGCGGGGCCCGCGGGCCCGGTGCCCGAGTAGCCGCGCCGCGCCGCGCCGCCCGCAGTGCGCCCGGCCATGGAGCTCGCCCGGCCGGCCTTTCCGGCGCTGCCGCAGGCCAAGGAGGACTCCGAGGTGAGCGGCCCGGCCGCGCGCTCGGGCCTGGGGCGTCCCCTCCCCCCGCCCCGGCCCCGCTCCCGCTCCGCCTGAGGGGCCCGAGCGCCGCCGGATCGGCGCCCCCCTTCCCGGCCCCGGCATAGGCCTGGTGTGCCCCGGCCTGCCCCGCCGCGGTCCCACGCGGCCCTACCGCCTCCGGGACAGCCCCCCCCGCTTCCTCACGGGGGCCTCCTGCCCCCCGGGGGGCCCCGTCACCCCCATCCTCTGCCTGCCCCTGGGATCTCCGCTCAGGCCCCCCTTCCCCCTACGGGGGCGCTGGACCCATTGAACCCCCTTCAAGTCAGCGGGTGGGGCAGCCCCCAGGTCCCCACAGGGTGCCTAGGGACCCTCCCTCCCGTGCCTCCTGATGAGTAACTTCTGTGAGGGTCACTGCTGAGCCCTCTGCTGCTTGCTACTGAATAGTCCTGCCCCCAAGGTCCGACCTGCCCCCAGGCACCCGCCTGGCACCCCCGCCCCCCCCGGCACCCGCCTGGCACCCCCCCCCGGCACCCGCCTGGCACCCCAGCCTGCCACTGACTCTAACGCCTTCTCTCCTCTGTGGGATCACGAGGGACTTTCCACCAGCTGCTGTCTCCACCTGCCTGTAAGGTTGCCCCTGATTTGATAGCGTGGGCTGCAGGACAGTTGACTGCTACCTCACTTCTTAGAAATTGAAGGGGGGTGGGTCACCTGGAAATCCCCCTCTCCAGATATGTGGTGGTTACTAACTGAGATATAGTAGAAACAGTTTGGAGCACTGGGTGATCCTTTGTTGAGCAAATACTTCTAGTGTTCAAGAGCTGTGACTGCCCTGCAGTTTAAGACAGGTGGCAATATCGGCTAAGACAAAACTACTCCTGGTGTGGTGTCAAAAGAGCGAGATCAGTTTGGTGTTTGATTTCTGAACTTCGCTTAAATCTATAGTGCCAGTCTTGGCTAGGGGTAATGTGTTTTCATATGTTTCAAACAGGCACAAGTGTGCCCCTTTTGATAATGTCGTATGGATAGGGCCCTACCAAATTCACAGTCCATTTTGGCCATTTTTACAGTCATGGGATTTTAAAAATCATAAATTTCATGACTTCAGATATTTAAATCTGAAATTTCCTGGTGTTGCAACTGTAGAAGTCCTGACCCAAAAGGGGGTTGTTTGGGGGCAGGGGGTGTTGTATGATTATTGTAGGGGGTTTGTGATAGTGTCACTATTACTTCTGTGCTGCTGCTGGTGACGATGTTGCTTTCAAATCTGGGTGACAGGAGAGTGGCACCTGCTGGCCAGGAGCCCAGCACTGAAGGCAGCAGCACCACCACCAGCCGCAGCACGAAAGTCAGGGTGGCAGGGTGCTGCGTGGTCGCTGGGTTAGCAGCTACCCCTCTCTGGCCATCCAGCTCTGAAGACAGAGCAGAAGTAAGGGTGGCAATATCACAACCCCCCTATAATAACCTTGTGACCCCTCCACCCACAACCCTCTTTTGGATCAGGACCCCCAGTTTGAGAAACACTTGTCTCACCTGTGAAATCTGTATAGTACAGGGTAAAAGTACACAAAAGACCAGATTTCACTGTCGTGATGCGTTTTTCACGCCATGAAATTTTTAGGGTCCGACATATGGGGAACGCAAAATGCCACTGCATTTATGGTTGGATGTTGACAGTGTCCAAAATCTTGACAGTTTTATAAATTGCTGCATACTTCACAGATGCTTTCAATTATTACATCCATATTGATGGGAATTATTGTTGCTTGCTTGTTTTGTATTATGGTAAGCTATTTGCAATACCTAATTTACTATATCTGTTTTCTTGTTTTGGTACTATTTCTTTAATGTACTTTCCCTACTAGGTCTGGTAACTCTCTAAAATTTTAGACACGTTCTCAAACACAGTTATAATATGGTTTGTATCTGAACTCAAGTTAAAAGTTGTGTTCACAACCCCTGCAGGGTAGTCAGTAGTATATCTGTTTGTTTAAACAAAATATCTGCCCACTTCGGAGCACTCATGCATGCTACCTACAGCTGTGTCCAGAAGTAGTTAACCAGAATTGTGGTTGATGACATTTTAAACTTCAGTTTTAGCTAGCATAGTTTAAAAGGACACTGGGGTAAACCTATTTTGAAAATAAATATCATTGTTAATGTTACAGCGATTTTAGTTCCTTAAAACTGAAATTATAAATCTATTTTACTTCTCACTGTTCGCATTTTTCAGTGCAGATAATGAAAACAGACTAATCCCTCATAGTTCTCAGACATTAACATAATACCATAATGTTAGGGCTGTAAATGTGACAGGAAAAAAGTTGGAAATATTTTTTTAAACTGTGAAAACACTTCTATTGATCACAGGTCTTGTAAATGTTTTTACAAAATGTAAATTGTGTCTAACTTGCATCCCTTCAATCCCCATTTGTAGGGAGGCGTAAAGATTGTAATACCACTGATGTTAGAAAATATATTTATAAAACTAAAGCAAACTGACAAGGAGAAACCTAAAATCACTTATGATGCTATAAAGTCCAGTGCTTAAAATGTGCTTTGGAGAAGCAAATGAAGTAAATTAAAATTGTCCAATCCACAAAAATAAAATAAAATCAGTGAAAGCTGAAACTTCGTCTCTTATACACTGCCGCAAGAAGGTAGATTAGTACAAGTAGTATAACAATACACAACTGTTGAGGCTCCTGTAATACCTAAGACTAGTGTGGTAGATTAAGTAACCATAAAATATCAAAAAGAAAAGGAGTACTTGTGGCACCTTAGAGACTAACCAATTTATTTGAGCATGAGCTTTCGTGAGCTACAGCTCACTATGAAGTGAGCTGTAGCTCACGAAAGCTCATGCTCAAATAAATTGGTTAGTCTCTAAGGTGCCACAAGTACTCCTTTTTTTTTTTGCGAATACAGACTAACACGGTTGTTACTCTGAAACCTGTCATAAAATATCACAGTTTAAAAATGATCAGGAATGTTGGGAATGTCATCTGATAGGAGCATCAGTATCTTCACCCTAAGTCACAGTGGGTACTACTTTCTGTAATGTAAAATTTCCTATTCGAGTTCATTTCTCTCTGCATAATATCCAAGAGTAAAAATCAACAGGCCAGTTGATTTATTTGGGACGACCTTTTCAGGCTGCATATTGCAGCTACTAGCCTTGGATAAAGATGCCTTTCAGAGCTCATCAGTGCCACCCTTCAATTAGCTAGAACAGGGGTTCTCAATCTTTTTCTTTCTGAGGCCTGCCCCCAACATGCAATAAAAACTCCATAGCCCAATTGTGCCCAAGAACTGGTTTTCTGCATATAAAAGCCAGGGCCAGCGTTCAGGGGTAGCAAGCAGGGCAATTGCCTGGGTCCCCATGAAACAGGGGGCCCCGTAAAGGTACATTGCTCAGGCTTCAGCTGCAGCCCCAGGGATTTCAGTCCCATGTAGTGGGGCTTCGGCTTTCTGCCCTGGGCCCAGTGAGTCTAATGCTGGCCCTGCTTGGCGGACTCCCTGAAATCTGCTCGCTGCTCCCCTGATTGAGAACCACTGAGCTTGAAGGCTTGCATTAAGAAACCCAAGGCAGCATTTACCCTTACCTGCTGGGGTGAGGTTAAGTTCATCATGCCTCAGCAGCATTTGTAGTCTGCTACCTTCTCAGGGACTGGAAATCATTATTGGCTCTCCCATATGAACACACAGAGCCATTACTGGGGTGGCTCACGTTTTCTAATTTTTCTTTGTATTTACTTTAATTGAATGAATTTAGTGCTCATGCAAAGGAGGAGGTCAGTCACGTCTCCAGGTAGACATAATGAAGGCAGGCAGGTGCTGTCATCAAGCTTCTGCCACACATCTCTGCCAGCACACATCAGTCCTGACTTGCATTATCTCCACTGTTCCATGCTGATGCACGGACTGCAGTAATGCTAAATTGTGCAATTTTGTGACATGAGCCAATAAGGTCTTGGATGAGACCACTTCTTTACTGTTTTCCACTTGTAATCTGATTAGAAGTTGAACCCATATTTCCAGCTCACAGAGCCATCGAGATTCCTATGGAGAATGTCTTTATCTATATTTTGTGCATCTTGATACATACTAGAAATATATCTCAGTTCTGGCAAAGCGCATCTGGTAGATGCTGTGAATGTGTATTAACAATTATAAGCATTTGTTTTATTATGGATCAGTAATATTGAACATGTCAAAGCCTTCTGAATAATGATTTTACATGCTCCAAAATCATTTTAAACCTTAATTTCTCATTCTCTTTCAAACCCCACCCCCCAAAAACTCAAGTAATTAGCCTACATCTTCTAATTATTGCTTGCCAAATTCCATGAAAAACTGCAGAAGCTACACAAGGGGAAAAATTGGTATAACTTTTTCTACATTCCTGTACCTTAAAGGCACATTGTCAAGTACCCTAGATCCAAAGTTCATCCCGCTTTAACAATTTGATTATTACTGCTTTAAATTCTTAAAACCTTTTGGAGAAAACCCTCTGCTCAGATGCTGAGAAATTAAAATAAAAAACACTCATTTAGGAGCTATGTTTTGTACACATGTTTCCTCT
The DNA here is from genome assembly GCF_965152235.1 of Eretmochelys imbricata. Lineage (NCBI taxonomy): Eukaryota > Metazoa > Chordata > Testudines > Cheloniidae > Eretmochelys > Eretmochelys imbricata. Next base: position 125,638,789 of record NC_135577.1, on the reverse strand, counting down.
GCTGGTTCTACAGCAGTAGTTAATACACTGTTCCCCAGAACCCAGGTGTAATAACTGATGGTGAATAAAGGAAGGAATAAATAAAGAAAAATCGTAATTTCGAGAGACAAAGATAATCGGTGTTTGCCAGAAATGTAGAAAAAAGCAGGATTTATGTAATTGAAACAATGGAGACCCTTAAACATACTTGCAGTGGTAATTACTGCTAAAATATTTTAGTTTGAAGAAAAAAAGAGCTAAGGATTTAAAATTTCCATTTTGTAGTCGTAATTTTTAGAGTTTGGATTATAGTTCAGTATTTGGATGCAGGTGCCTAAAGTAAACATTCTTAATGCGGAGTTCAGTCTCTTGGTGCAGTGGCTCTCAACCTTTCCAGACTACTGTATCCGTTTCAGGAGTCTGATTTGTCTTGTGTACCCCCAAGTTTCACCTGACTTAAAAACTACTTGCTTACAAAATCAGACGTCAAAGTACAAAAGTGTCACAGCACACTAGTACTGAAAAATTGCTTACTTTCTCATTTTTACCATATAACTATATAATAAATCAATTGGAATATAAATATTGTGCTTACATTTCAGTGTATAGTATATAGAGCAATATAAACAAGTCATTGTATGAAATTTTAGTTTGTACTGACTTCGTTAGTGCTTTTTATGTAGGCTGTTGTAAAAGTAGGCAAATATCTAGATGAATTGATGTACCCCTGGAAGACCTGTGCATACCCCCATGTACCCTGGATGAGAACCACTGTCTTGGTGTATTTTGCATACTAGTTATTGCTTTCGTCTATTATATTATTCCATATAAAAATAATTGGGAGGACTCATTTTGTTTGGCAAACAAGTGTTTGACAGTGGTAAACATTCATAGCAACATTAATTTTGTGTCAGTTGTCTGTGGTTTAAAACTTTGTAATCTGTCTGTTTCGCCCAGATGGATTACAACTATTCTGTATAAACATTTAAAAATATAAGAAAAACTGGGAACATTTTCTTAAGCTTTCACTTTTACATGAGCTATAGATTACTGTAAAATGAAACCCAGCAAAACCCCTCTTAATACAAACTTTAATACTTGCTGGTCTGTGGGCACTTAAAAAGGTTTTTTCTGTTAAAATGTATGATCAGCATACCCAAATAAAAATCAGACAGAGCAAAGACTTAAAAGAAATGCTACATGATGCTAGCAAAGGATACAAATTAAAAAGAAAACAAATCTTGAGCCTGATTTCGCAGGATGTTGCCAAAATACGTATGTCAAAGGGGGAGCATTTCACAGCTGCAGAAGCTGATAATCCTCTCATACTTTTTTAATCTACGGGCAACCCAGGATCTACCCTGCCCCAAAGCCCCACCCTGCTCACTCATCTCTTTCCGTCACTTGCTCTCCCCCACCCTCACTCACTTTCAGCAGGCTGGGGTTGGGGCTGGGGCCGAGCAGTTTGCAGTGTGGGAGGGGGCTCTGGGCTGAGCTTGGGGCAGGGGTTTGGGGTGCAGGAGATGGTGACGGGTGCAAGCTCTAGGAAGGAATTTGGGTGCAGGAGGGGGCTCTGGGCTGGGGCAGTGTATTGGGGTACAGGGTGCTGGCTCTGGGGGGGGGTCAGGGCTGGGGCAGAGTGGCTCGGGGGGGTCAGAGCTGGGGTGCAGGAGGGGGTATGGGGTGCTGGCTCCAGGCGGGGCTCAGGGCTGGGGGTTGGGGTACAGGTGGGGTTTGGGGTGTTGGCTCTGGGAGGGGGCTCAGGGTGCAGTTTGGGGTACGGCCTCTTGCTGGGTAGCACTGACCTCCAGGGGCTCCCAGTCGGCAGCGGGCAGAGCAAGACTAAGGCAGGCTCCCGGCCTACACCGGCCCCATACGAGTCTTGGAAGGGGCCAGTTTGCTGCTGCTGCTGCCCCGGGGGAAAGGCCGGGGGGGGCATGTGGCTCTGTGCACTGCCCCTCTCTGCAAGCACTGCCCCCGCAGCTCCCCCAGCCAATGGGAGCTGTGGGGGCGGTGCTTGCAGGCAGGAGCAGAGTGCAGAGGGAGATCCCTGCCCCAAGGGCCATGCTGGCCACCTCCGGGAGTGGTGTGGGGCTGGGGTAGGCAGGGAGCCTGCCTTAGTGGCAGCCACGCTGCGAAACCAGAGATTGCAATCGACCGATTGGTGACCACTGGTTTAGACCCTGCACCTCTGTGGAGCTCTATTGAAGTCAGTGGGAATCCCAACAGCCACAGAGGTTTACTTGCATGCAGCAGCTTCCAGGAGCATGGCCTAATCTGAAAAGTAATTGTAAAAATGACATTGTGAGGCTCCATGTTTATTATCTCATCACTGTCCAAATCAATGTGCTCCGTTTACAAGAGGTGCATTTTCTAACTACAGTCCAGTAAAAACTCAACCTTTTTCCTAATTAGATGTAAATAAAAACAGTTTTAAACAATCTTAGTAAAAAAATCCCTTCCCCGGTGCCAGTTGCAAATGTGTTCACTTCCTTAATATATGTGGTGTTATCCTACTAGATGTTCATGGGTTCTCAAAGTCATCCAGACAATAGAGTAGGCAAGACCCCTATTTTCATCCTGTTGAAAAAAACAAAAATTCTACTCTGATCATGTCTAACAGTGAGAGGCAGCGCTCTGCCTTCACCCTCCATCATCTGTTGTTAATAGAATATTGCATTGATGTAATCTAATGGTTCCAAGTTAGTGTTTGTAAATTGTTATGGGATTTCTTCCAGACTAATGCAACAAGGTGGAAAAAATAGCACACAAAACAAAGTATTTGTTCTTGCCATCTCTCCTTCCCTTATGGACATTTTTCCATTTTCTTTCTAGTTTCCCTTGTCTTAATTTTCTTTGTTTACTCTTTCCCTGTTTCTTGAAAGGACGTGCTAGCCCACTAGCACACTTTCTCTTTCCTCTGTGTGTTCCCTCTTTCTCTTCAGTATCTTTACCTGTTTCTGTTCTGTCTGCTTCCTGCCCCATGAATTTCCCTGTTGTTTAGCCTTATTTTCCTATCCATTCCCCATTGTCTTCGTAGTCAATTAACTTGCTTCCCACCTCTGCTTTGGCATTCACTCTGTATTTTCAAAGGGTAAAATATTTGTATGGCAGTTTATATGCTGCACTGGAGAAGTACTCTGCAAAAATAGTTGATTTATCTACAGAAAACAAACTGTTAGAAGCTTATTGTCAAATGCTGCTTCTGTGGATGTGCCTCTGAGCAGCGCATGGATGCACTAGAGTCAAATCCTGTTTAACCATCCTTAGAAAGATCTGTGTGGGAGTTGTGTTCGACACCTTCTCTTGCCCAACTCCATTCCTTATAGAAAGCCTATTTGTACCTGCTTGGTACTACCCTAGGGCAGCTCCTTTTTGTGGCTACTAAGAATTTCAATCCCTGGTAGGAAATGGAGATTAAAGTAGCACATTTTACAGTGACAGAAAAGGTGGTTGTCAGTAATATTCAGACCTTTCTCTTGAATATATTTTCAGCAGCCTAACTGTGTATATCTGATTAATGGCAAAACTAAGAATCAGACTAGATGAAATTCATATAATTGGATGTTCAATCATCACTTTATTAATGCGTTTTATGGCCTTTTGGCAGTTGTATTTTGCACTCCTATTTAGAAGTGCCATCAGCACAACCAATTTAAGTTTTATATATGGCCCTTAATGCACGATATCACAATGTTTTATGGAAAAAGTGATTAGCTAATAAGAGAAGAAAGATTTCAAGATAAGTACAGGGGGAAAGAATTAGAGGATGTAAGTGAAAGAACAAACCCACAACCATGGAGAGTTGTGGTGTGAGGACAAGATGCTAAAACTGTCAGAACAAACAAATTATAGAAAATGAAATGAGGGAATTAGGGCAAAGTAAATCAGGTTTCCCTCCTGCTGTTCAAATTCATTGAATTTGGAGGGAGATAGGAAATTGAGAACTGTTCCCTAACCACTGGATTGTGGGATATTCTGATGTGGCTCTCTATCTCTCTTCTTGAAGCTGTCCATTTTGCATTAAATAATTATTCATAGGGCCAAAGAGAGAGAGTGAGAATGACTCCACAGTCCAGTAGGTAGGGCATGTCCCTGAAAGTTCAAACCCCACTCATCAGGTAGAGAGAGGAAGTAAACTGGCGTCTCCCACATATTGGGTGAGTACCCTAACCAGTGAGCTAAAGGTTAAAAGGGAGTCTGCCACCTCCTTTCCCCAACCATTTTGTGTGGAGTTAGGCTTGTGCCGCAGCTGCTCTGGAAAGAAATGGTGTAGGCACCAGACTGCAGGAGAGGTTTCGTGGCTGTGAATTGCAAGAAGAGAGAGGTGTCTCGCTTGCAGCATGGACTTAAGCACCTAAGTCTGAGAGAGAAGTGAGGCTTAGGACACATCCCTGTCTCATTGGCATCTCCCATTGGCTAGCTTAGGTAGGCAACTGCCTAGCATCCTGGCTTGTGTGGATCCCTTTCTTAGGCATCTATTTCCCCCATGTGTTGTATAGGGAGCATTGCAATGACTTACGTACTTTTGTGGATCCCTAGACCATGATATCAAGGATAAATTGAGATAGTAGCAATGAAGTCAGACTGTTGTGGAGCAAGGGACTTTCCCCTAATGGCCCATACCCACCATAAATATAGTCAAAATAAGACTTGTTACATTTTAGAATGTGGACAGGATAAGACTTAACTCTCTCCTATAATTGGACTAAAGCCTTTGACATGCCCAAGGCTCCCATCTGGTTGTGAGTAACAGACCCATCCACACTGCAAACTGTAACCTAGTCAGGGGGACAACTGTAATATAACCAGATTTTCTGACTTGGTTGTAGTTATAGTCCTAGATGGACCTCAGGACACTTATTTAGTCTCCATTGATCCAGTAGTAGGAGGTTACTGTATAGCAGGGGTAGTCAAACTTTTTGGCCTGAGGGCTACATCGGGTTTCTGAAATGGTATGGAGCGCTGGTTAGGGGAGGCTGTGCTTCCCCAAACAGCCAGGTGTGGCCCGACCCATATCCGATCACCCCTGCTTCTCGGCCCCTGACGGCCCCCCCGGGACTCCTTCCCTATCCACTCGTTCCCTGTCCCTGACTGCCCCCGGACCCCTCGCCTACAACTTGGCCAAACTTGTTCCTCACACAGGCAAAGAGAGTTTGTCCAACAGTTCTCCGGTTATTAATATTAAATATAGAAGTCAGTGTCCCAGCTTGTGTGTTAATAGCCATCCCTTGCTTCAGAACACACATTCTCTCTCGTAGTTAATGCTTAAATACAAGGTTGGCTTATTACATGAAACACCAGGTTTTCCACCACTTTTTGGAGCTTGTGCCTCTCATCCAGAATACAAAGTGTTTCACAGGCCACCTATGCTACTGACCATAATCATTAGCAGGCACAATTTTTTGACCGCAACAGGACCAGAAAAGATTAATCTTCATGGATTGCTTGCTCCTCAGCCAGAGCCGAGCTCCAGTAAAGACTGAATCACGTGCAGTGTGGTTGTATGCACTCATAGGCCTTAGCTATCAAAGCAAACATGTACCATTTCAGTGACGCATTGTCATGGTGCGTGCGCGCATGTGAGTATTTGCACTTTGTCATACGTGATTTTTTTAATGGAGTATGTGCTGTTTCATAGAAGGTAAATGCAGGCAAACACCACACACTGTTTAAAACTCCCTCACATTCTGCACTCTACACTGAGCCATTAGCTGGGGTTCTTGGGGACACACAAGTGCAGGATTTATGCTGTGTATTCCTTTTAGTTCTTTCACAACTCCTGCAGTCCCCCTACATTCTCTCTGAACAGCTGTGCCTCTGAGCCACAATCCAGTTTGGGATAGCTGGTTATAGATGAACAATACCGCTTTGTAAGGCTTTTCTTGATCACCTTTTACGTGGCACTCTTCAGCTTGGTGATTTACAAACCATAGGAACCATTTAATCTGCTGCTGAGTTACATTCACTGCGTGGATATAATCTACAAAATGGTTAACAAAGCTTAGCCGTATTACTGTATCCAGTTGGCATGTCTTAGTAGAGTTTGTTTTCGTAACAAAATTCCCACGTTCTGTCTGATCTGAAAGGAGATGCTTACTATTGTTTGTCTGCTGTGTATCTCAGGCAATATGCACAGAGCATTGTCACTCTGGAGAAAATAGTGATGGTGGGATGAATTCTTTGGTGTGAGACATCTGCCAGGGCTTAATCTACAGACAAGGATTTTTTCATATACTTTCTGTACGGTAACGGAATAATCTTGTGTTGTTGAGTGCAAAAGCGCTGGAGAGCTATCATGAAACCACCAGAATAATTCTTGCACTTTATGTTAGAATCTTTTAGTAACTAATCGTGTGCTTTCGGGTAAAGAAGGCACTTAATCTGAGAGAGCATCTTTCTGATACCTACTGTCCAAAAGAGATCCCAGTAGAGAATGGCTTTTGTACCCTTAAGACTTCCCAGAGACATTGGAGACTGATGTCTGGAGAGCACACTGTGACATTTTTCTTCATTCGGAATACCTTCAGGTCATCCCTATTTTTCTTTCACTGGACTGTGTATTGCTAATTGCTGCCTGCTTTTCTTGCACAACTACATTTTCTGCTGCAGCATTTGGCCCCTATTATGATTTGTGCCAGCTTTCTTGTTTATGCTCTGTTTAAGTATTTACACAAAAAGGTGTGTGTTGTCCCTAGGAAAAGAAAATGAGAAAGCAGTAGGACTCAGTCTTGCCTGAATATAATTGATTGGTCTGAAGGATTACAGCATTAAATATACAAACTTCTAACAAGATTATGCACTCTGTGTGCATTTTCACCATATTTTAGGTTAAGACTGTGTCTTCTAAATTTAACAATACAAAGCAACTAAACACTGTTTATCAAAACACACAAGTGTGTTTGTACAACAGGTACAGGACACCAAAAGCATACATAAATCATAGGCCTTGTCTATATGGATAATTAGATCAAAATGAAAGCCTTTGTGGATGTTCTCATTTTGGTTTCAATCAGGTTTATTTCAGATTAGCTTAAATTGATTACAACCATGTTTAAATTAAACTGAGATAAGAATACACACAGGGCTTTCACTGGTTTAATGAAACTAGTGCAAATGTGTGTGTAGACAAATTTTTAAAAGGGGAGGTTCTTTTCAATCTGCCTAGGTATCAAAGGAAAGATACTGGCTATCAATATGTCCACACTTTGTCACACGCTTCTAACTATCCAAAGTACTATAATAAACTCTCTTCAGATTTCATTTCCAAACAAATATAAGACTAGTACAATCAGTTATATTCAGGCAGACTTTCAAAGCAGTAGGACTGATTTTCTTTTTCCATGGACAAAACCCACCTTTTTGTGTAAATAAGAAGAAATCCTTAAAATGATCACCAGACATTCAAAACAAAGGACACAATCAACTAAAAATCACATTTATCTCATAGAATGTACCTTCTATTACAAGTAACACATGATTAGTGTAAATGGAAGATAACTTTTTAAAAGTTGACTAATGTATTTACTTTGTGCATTTGGCAGTGTTTTCTGTGTAATCAGTTTCACTGCAATCCATTTTCCTTGTTTGTGTAGTCTTTTCACACAGTAATAGGGAGAATTTTTCTTAAAATGTGGTTCCATATTTTAATTTGAATTGAACTTTCCTCAAATGCTGTCCCAGATTCAATTCCGCAATCCAGGGGTTTAGGGAAAATTTTTTACTCTGATACCCAAATCCCATATAATCCCTACTAAATATCATTTAGTCTGTAAAGCCTCACTGAGTACCTATTTTTGTTTTAAGACATGTATCTAAGTGAGGGAAGCGATATATTACGTTGTTAACAGTATTTATGGCTCCCCCAAATTCCTTGAATTGGCCATACTGCGATTTTGGGACCTGAAGCTACTGCTTCCACTTCTGAAATCTAGGGGTTACATTCCGTAATTCTTTCCTTGCAATATAAACTGCTACTGTAACCCTGACATATTAAAGTCATGGTCAGCAGTTGTCCAATAAGTATGTCTTTTTATATAACCTATTAATTTTCCAAAGGGGTGGTGGGAAGGGGAAAAGGGATATTAGCAGAGCCCTGGAAGGGCAAATGGGAAGAGTTTGTATAAATTTTAACAAAGGAACTATTAGTGCCTCCATGGAAGGCGGATTGAGGAAAGCTTATGTAAATATACACACACTGTGGCAAACTAAGCAGGAGTGCTTATCACCCTGTTCTCTTTGCATATATGTTTTATTCATTTGCCCTCTCCCCCCCCCCCCATTGCCTTTTTAGATTGTAAATTCTTTGTGTTGGTAGAATACCTACCATGGGGGGCGGGGCCTGATCCTGATTAACCCCTAAAGTATTGGAGAGCAGGAGATAATTCACATGGGATAGGGAATGAATGAGTGAACAGCAGGAAGGGATATTGGATTGTCAGGGAGGAAAAGAATAGGAGTTGGACAGACTGTGTTGATAGGTTTTAAAACTCAGCTCTGGCAGTTGTTCTGTAAGGCACAAAAAAAACGGGGTGGGGGGAGATTGGAATGCTGGTTCCAGCATCTGGAATGTGCAGGTGGATTGAGGGGATGGTACAAAATGAGCCAAGGCAAGCTGTAGTGACCTTGCACTGGCAGAAATGCATCCCCACAACAAAACTTGGAAGGGGTTGTGATGGTGCAGGAATCTGATACACTGACTAAAAGGAATATTCAGGTCCTTCTGGCTTGATGCAAGGAGGTGTGCATACAAACCCATACAATTGTCTAGGATAAAGAAAAATGGAAATGACTTTTTTGTGGCTTACTCTGCAGTGGAATTGGCAAACTGTGTTAATATAGAGTAAGTTTCTGGAATTGGCAAAGCTAATATCAAGTGGTGGATTATATGGTGTTACCTGCAAGATTCCTGTTGATGTGTACCTTTGCCTATGTTATAGCCATAGAAACATCGCCTTTACCAGAATTTTGTATCCCCCAGGGCTAATGCAGAAAACTGTTTAGACACAGGTTAGGCTTGATCCACTCATCATGAAAAGTTTTAATTTCGCTATTCCCTTTGGTTGGAATTCTGCTAGTTAGTCCAACTTTCTTTGCTCTGGCAGTTTATTTTGACCCAAGATGCATTTAGTAGCAGATTATGAAATGGCAGGCAGCTGGCTTAATTTAGAAAATCCATTTTCCAGCAATCAGACTATTTCACAATGTGCTTGTTTGTTTTGGTTGCTAGCTTTTTTTGCACATTCCCTATTGTGTGTGTGTGTGTATGTATATATATATTTTATTTTATTTTTTAAAGGATTGGACCTATCCCATGAGAAGAGAGATGCAGGTATGACACTCTAATTTGTTCATTTGAGCCAAAGCCCAGTGGCTCATTCAGTAAGTACGTGGAGTTGCCAAATGAAAGACTTGAGTTCAAAACTAATCTCAGGCTCTTAGATAGCAGGCTGGCAGTTTTGCAGCAGATATGCCTCCTGGGGAGGGTGCATGCTACATTGTTCTTGAATTCCCCACCCCTAGTGGCTAACATAGAGTAGTTACAATATATAGCAGGAGGATGCTAGCAATCTCTTTTGCTGGACATGTGCTGTGTTCTATTGGAGGTTTAAGTATGAAGCTAGGGATTTTTTTAATGGGGGAAGAGGAATGAGGAGAGGACAGTCTAGAATGAAGGGTTTCTGGGATCAGTATTGCAAACGTAAATTTAAAAAACACTATTAATTGGGAATCTTGTTCTCTCTCTCAACGCCTGAAATATACAGTTTTCTGTCTTCATGTATGTTTTAGAGCATGGGAACTACAAATAGACTAGAACTTTGCTTCTGACTTAAATTCATTCAGAAGCAGGTGTTCTCAAATAGCAGCGTTTGGGGAATTTAAGTGTTAGTACCATGACCTTTCAGCCAAATCCTTGCATAAAATAAAGCTCTTTGGACATGCCTGGAAGTGAGATTGAATGGAGGGAGGATAACTGGATACAAATTAATCATTTGTTCCTAACTATCATATAAAGTGAAATAATTTATGTAAACTGAACATAAGTGAGCTTTTGGAATACCTAAGATGACTTGCCTTCACGCCAGCTCACAATTCCACTGAAACCCACTAATTAAACGAGGGCTAGATAAGGTGCGGCAATCTAACTTGAACTTTGTCCATATAAAGGATTTGATTTCTCTTTCAAAAATAAGAGTCTCTTTTTATGGATCACATTTCTTTTACTTTACAAAACTTTTTTTCCTAGTCCTGTTATAAATGACACTTGATAACATGTCCCTCACAACATGATAAATTACTTGTTTCCATGGCCACAGTTGGAGTTGAGAGCCCAATGCATTTTTAACTAAGTTTTTTGAGTTGATGTTTAATGTTTTTTTTTCCCCCGTAGGAAATTTTACCTGGTTTATTTTTAGGCCCATATTCTTCAGCTATGAAAAGCAAGGTACGTTTTTCAGAATATTCTCTTCTAAGTAAAGTTCTAGCAAAATTGCTTTTTGCACTTTAACATAAAGAAAAAGGAGTACTTGTGGCACCTTAGAGACTAACCAATTTATTTGAGCATAAGCTTTCGTGAGCTTGGTTAGTCTCTAAGGTGCCACAAGTACTCCTTTTCTTTTTGCGAATACAGACTAACACAGCTGTTACTCTGAAACCTGTCACTTTAACATAGTTATTGTGAAAAAGTAAATTGCATATAGTTAATGTTTACACAACTCTCTGAAGTCTTTCATATATGAGCTCAGTATAAATGAGGCAAGATAAATGAGGTAATTATCTTTTATTGGACCATCTTCTACTTTCGAGCTACACAGAGCTCTTCCTCAGGTCTGGGGAAAGTACTCAGGGGATACGCCTATGCAGCAAAGAAAACCTGCGGCTAGCCCATGCCATCTGACTCAGGCTTGCGGGGCTCTGGCTGCTTCATTGCTGTGTAGACTTCTTGGCTCAGGCTGAAGCTTGAGCTCTGGAACCCTCCCACCACACAATCCAGCCTGAGCCCAAAAGTCTACACAGCAATGAAACAGCCCCTCACGGCCCAGCTGCAGGTGTTTCTTTGCTGTGTAGGTATACCCTGTCTCACAGCTAAATATATGGTCGAACAGATAGTGTAGCATAAGAAGTTAGCATATATTCCAAGGGACCGTTCAAGGTGGAGTGGACTGTTAATCATCCCTTTTAGAATATGTGCTAACTACTTATGATGAACTGTCTGTTCCACCTTGTATTTAGCTGACACTGACTACCTTTCCTAGACCCAAGGAAGAGCCTGTGTAGTTTGAAAGCTTGTCTCTCTCATCAACAGAAGTTGGTCCAATAAGGTATTACCTCACCCAGCTTGTCTTTCGAATACCCTGGGACCAGTACAGCTACAACAACTCAGTATGAATAACGTATTGTCATAAGAAAGGCCATACTGGGTCAGACCAAAGGTCCATCCAGCCCAGTATCCTGTCTACCAACAGTGGCCAATGCCAGGTGCCCCAGAAGGAGTGAACCTAACAGGTAGTGACCTAGTGATCTCTCTCCTGCCATCCATCTCCACCCTCTGACAAACAGCAGCTAGGGACACCATTCCTTGCCCGTCCTGGCTAATAGCCATTAATGGACTTAACCTCCATGAATTTATCCAGTTCTTTTTTTAAACCCTGTTATAGTCCTAGCCTTCACAACCTCCTCAGGCAAGGAGTTTCTTATATTACCTGCTATGGTTTGTCAGATTTGCAAACTCAAAAAAATGTGTTAACTCGGGCAGGATGAAGGTAATCTGGGGTTACAGGCACATTATGACATGAGGTTCCTTGGCCTGTGCCCCTGTGCTGTGGCCCCACTCCTCCCAGAGCAGTGAGTCTTGGAATTGGCACCCCATTCTGATACGTGGGGCAGTTCAGTTCACACCTCTCAGCTGTTATTTCAAGCTGTCTGCAGACTCAGGTAGACATCTTTGTATCTGTTGCACCCAGTTCATATTTTTGAGCTTTTCTTGACAATCAGGAGAGCACAAAACTTATTTTTAAACAAATGAAAGCTGAGTCTCATGAAATCACATGCCTACGATGTTAACTCCTGAAGTCAGACCCTGAACTCAGCTACAGTGATTTATTCACTTGCCTCTGCCGTATACAACTACGCTACTCACTCCAGACAAAAGAATCTGTAATACTAGATTGTATAAACAATTTTTCAGTGACTTCCCCTGAAGGTGATGAGAATTTATTAGTGATTTCACCATAATTAACAAAATCTGAATTTATAGATTGACTTCTTTTAAAAGAACTTTACATAGATTGTGGCAAGCAGATATTTCTGTGAATGCTCCTCTGTACTTTGTTCAGACAATGGATATTGTGCCACTGAGAGTTATTTCTCTGTTAGTGTTAAACCATAAATCAGATCAGTCAATATAATATTTATGTAGTGTGAACTAAGCGGTTCAATTTTAACATATCCCAGAGGCAGAAAAAAAGTTTGCAAAATTACATCATATAGTTTAGAAATATAATTTCTCGCCTGTTATGAACTGGTTCCATCAAGTTTCAGTGTTAGCAATAATATTACCACATGGCACATGAACTTGAGAGAGATTTCAAGAAGTTGAAGGGTGTGTTGGGGGTGGGGAAACCATTTTTTAAACCCCCTCTCTGCTTGATGCTTTTTTATCCCTGCTGCCAGGAGCATTCTCCATATAACCCTACATTTGATAAAACAGTTCTTCTCTTTATCTGACTATTGGAGGTCTAGTCTTAAATGTATTAACTTTTTATATACTTGCCTGATAACCCCAATCTAACATTTCACATAGATCATATTTTAAGGATAGCATGTCATTTTTCATTATAACTCTTAATATGCTACAATAAAAAACATACGTGTTCTTTAAAAAGTTTACCTAAATTCTTATCTTTTGCAGCTACCTATACTTCAAAAACATGGAATAACCCATGTGATATGCATACGGCAAAATATTGAAGCAAATTTTATTAAACCAAACTTCCAACAATTATTTAGGTAAGAAATTAACATAGCAGCATTCTGAAAAATAAAACAATATTGAAGATCTTATTTTGAAAAGCTATGCTTTAATTATATTTAATGGGATTTTTAAAGGTGTTTTCCTTATTGCTAGCATGGTCCTCTCAAGTAATCGTGTTATGTTCATATTAATTGTTTGAAAAATGTCACACTAAAATAAACAAGGGTGTGTCAGATATTCTCTAAAATGTGTATTTGTCTCACCATGCCACAAAGTACTTTGTGGTATACCAAACAAATACACAAATAGTCTCCAACTGTCTTCCAATTACTGATCTGTCAGTTCTGGTTATAGTTTGTTTTAGTAAGTTGAAACACTGTTGCAATAACAGATTCAAAGACAATATATGCAGCCTTCTTGTGGCACACAGGCCCCCAGAAGAGAGTTCAGTACAATTTAACATCTTGATAATACTGGAAATATGGAATAGTGGTTCAGCTCCATTATATATAAATTCATACCCAGCGTGGTCCTCTACATCTTTGATTCCTTAGCAGTTTTGCACTGCATTTTGGATCTCATCCTTCCAGCTGAGAACTGGATAGGATCCTTCAGATTCAGTCAGAACCTTTTAACGGCCTACAAGGGTGCTACATTCCCTGTAGTCCTAGAATTGAGACAGGAGAATGAGGCTAGCTCTTTTATATGGCATTGTACAACATCTTATGCAGTTTTCTGAATGACATTGCAGAAAAGCTATCTTCCAGATTTACTGTACCCATTAAAGAAAAGGCAATATGTAAGACTGTTTTATGCTTACAGTAACTGTTTTAATTTCAGGTATTTAGTCTTGGATATTGCAGATAATCCAGTTGAAAATATAATACGATTTTTCCCTACGGTAAGTATCTTGGTCTGTCAGTTTGAGTGGATTGTGGATGGAGCAGTTCATAGTCAGATTTTCCAAAGTGACTAGTAATTTTGGGTGTTGCAGTTTTTCAGTGCTTAACTTGAAACATCTTATAATGGATTCTATTCCTGGCTCTGCCACTGTCCTGCTTATTGACCTTGATCAGGTCAGTTTGCCTCTCTGTGCCTCAGTTTCCCCATCTGCGGAACTGGGACAATGATACTGACCTTTAAGATCTGCTGATGAATAGTACTATATAAGAGAGAGGTGGTGGTGGTGGTATTATTATTATTATTATTTTATTATTAGCGCTTGATTTTCAGTGGGTGCTCATCTCTTTCGGAAAAGCAGGCCCATTTAAAGTATCCTAAGATGTGTACCCAGAATTACTAGATATTTTGGAAAAGCTTGGTTTCTAAGAATCAACCCTATATTTTTTTTCTTACAGCAAATGTTAGTACAGGTCAGCTTAAAAAATGAAAGGAGACTGAATGGTGCAAAATTTAAATTCATTTTCTGGTAGCATATCTTAAACTACTTTAAAGGACTTAAAATGCAATATTCATAATAAAAAAAATCAATCATTTAAATATCTAGTTACACTCTGGAACATTAAACAGAAAAATGTGGTTACAGAAATGCTGAATCTCAATTTGTACACTTTGGATTGTTTGTTTTTGAGAGAATTGAAGCATTGTATGGGAATTCCCCCCAAATTAAATTGTGAGGGAGCGAAATCACATCTGGTCTTGCATCTTACAGTAGTCCTAGTGTTTTCATAGTGTGGACCACATAATAGCCACCCCCTTCCTAATCATTAATCCAATCTACTTTGCAGCTACTTGCCTTCTCCCCATTCCCCTGCACGTGCTGCCCTGCTGCCTTGTCCTCTTTTCTGCCCTGTTCCTTGTAACTGTTTTACTCTGGATATGGCTGTAGACATTCAGGATGGCTCTTGTTTGCTCTCCTATGTAGCTATGACCCAAAAAAGAGATGTCTCATTTCCAGCTGCTTTTGAAGGTTACTGGGCTCTTCTATGCAGTTAAGAGACTGGGGGCTTGAGCAGCAGCTGGAAACAAGGAAGAGCCAGCACTATTTGACCATCTCATATTGGTGTTGGTCCAGAGAGCTCTTTAGACCACAAATCCCATGTTGTTGGTTGATTAATAGAAACCTACACAAGAGATTTAAAAAGGTGGCTTTTTACAGTAGATATACCGACATCAATGTAATTCTTCGTAAGTACTTTATTGTGACCCAGATTATATTTCTGTTGGGTATTTTGCTTTTCATCTGTTCACTTCCAGATAGCATAGGCTGTTTGCATCAAATTGTCATGAAGTATCTTGGGATCATGGTGGGATTATAAATAACAAACTTTGTTCATGGTAATGCTTAACTAAAATGTGTTTAATTTCTGATAATTAATTAAATCTCTTCAGGTAGCTCTCAAATAACTGTCCACCAAAACTTTTCTTTGTATTTCAAAATTCTCATTAAAAAAAACCCCTAATTTGTATGTAGAACAGTTAAGTGACATATTTAGCATGTAAAATCGTGAATCTTTACATATTGACTAATGATGTTTGGTGTGAAAACTCTTCAGTTTTTAAATGTAAAAACGGTGTTAGTATTTACAGCTCTAGTTGGAACTGCATGTCTTCATATAACCAGCTCACTCTTTTCCCTATAGACTAAAGAATTTATTGATGGAAGTTTACAAACTGGAGGTAAGCTTGGATTCACTTTTTCTTTGATTTACCTAATATCCTAATAGTTTGTTACGAAGCTTTAAAAATCCACTTGTTTAGTTGTGTGTACCTGGGCATAAATACTTGTAACTGACAAGTACCGAAGTGGGGATTTCCCAAATGTTTGGGTTTTTTGGCTGACTGGCGCTTGTCATTTTGCGTGCTCATGAACCTGGTAGTGGAATTAGTCTTAACACTGCATTTTAATATAGGCCCAATACAAACTATTCTCCCTCCCTTCCACGCAAACTTGGTTAACCAATCTATTCCTAGAGCAGTCTGTCCACTGCAGATTTGATTGTGTTCTGGAAATTAATACAGATTCATGTGCTTGGATTTTTGTTTTTAAATGTAGGGCCTTGCTCCTCTACAAGGATCCGTGCTAACAGGATCCCAATTAGTGATCTAGAGTGAAGTAAAACAACATTTGTAAGACACTAACCTATTATTCTTAAGCAAATACCTTGCTGTTGCATAGATGTGTTTAAGGTGAAAAGCTGGTAAACTTGGGAGAGAATAATTTTTATACAAGTGTGTGTATATATGTGTGTGTGTGTGTATATATATATATATATATATATATACACACACACACAAACATCTATACAAGGTATTCTCTGTCCTCTCAGGAAAAGTTCTTGTCCATGGAAATGCAGGGATTTCTAGAAGGTAGGAACCTTTCCCTTTTTTCTTTTGTTTTTTATATGCAATATGTTTTTTTTTCTAAATAGTTTGTTTCTTTTCAGTGCTGCCTTAGTTATTGCATACATTATGGAAACATTTGGGGTGAAGTACAGGTAAGAAAAGTACATTTAAACTGATTTGGAATTTAGTTGTCTTAAGTTATCTGTAGAAATTAAAAGTTTAATTTAAAATATACTTATGGGACATTGGTCCATTTGCAGTTTAAGATAACTGCTGCCTTCCCAACCAAGTACTTAATTGTAAATGTAAAGTAATGATTTAACTTAGTAGTATTATAAAGAATTTTCAAAGAGACATACACTCTGTGGCTTTAGGGCTGAAGTCAACCTTTAACTCTTGGGGGTTGAGAGGAGACTTTTCCCTTTGGGCAGATTATCCCAGTTGCCTGCTTCAGGGTTGCTTTCAGCTTTCTCTGAAGTGGGTGGAGACAGGATACTGGACTAGATGGATCACTAGTCTGTTCCAGTGTGGCAATGCCCATGTTCTTACCAGCTGTAATAGTCCCTTGGAGCCTCTGCCACCCAGTGCAGTTTAGAGATGTCCTAACGCTGTGCCTTGAGACCAACCTTGTGGCCTTAGGCAAGGGGGAGCCTAAAGCCACCTTCTCCTACACCCCCAAGCTAGTCCAGGTACAGAAGGGCTAGTTCTAATGGTCTTTTAAAGAAAAGTGTTTCCCCCTAAGAATTTAGAGCCAGTAGCAATAGACTGGTCTAGCTGTATTTATTTTGTCAGTCCAAAGAGATGAGTGCAGAGATCTTTTTTCTCGTTAAGGGATGCATTTACTTATGTTCAAGAAAGAAGATTCTGTATTAATCCTAATGCTGGATTTGTCCATCAACTTCAGGTAACATTTTTTCCTGGTTATAACTTAAATCACATGGCTTCCTTTCCCGCCAGTTATGTATATACTTATGCAACTAAAAATCAGTGTTTCTCAAGTGGTTTAAAATTAATCTAATTAGAATGTTTGTTAGCATACTCTGACACTTGTTTATCTGGAATTATGGAGGGTGGGGGAGAAGAGAGCTGTCACTTTAATCAGTTACCAGAATCAAACTTTGAAAAAAGCAACTTCAGACATCAGTAAGAAATGAAAATCTGTTATTTCATACATCATCTTAGGGCTTCTTAACTACTGGTTAGTCGGCAGACGGGAGAACTTCAAAGCAGATACCGTGGTCCACAATCACTCCATTTATTGGCATCATATCGGAGAACAGAAAATAGCTCAGTAGTAAGGTTTGACATCCCTATACCACCAGCTTTAAATAGATTTACCACCAGCTTTAAATAGGTCTTTTGCGTAAATGGCTGGGAAGCCGGGGGTGATCTGCTGAAATGGGCTTGTAATAGTTGTCAGTCATCCACTTGGCTGCCTGGTGGTGAGACAATTTATTTAGTTTTATTTTTACAGTATCTTATTTATAGGAAGCCTCTCCTTGTGCAGTCATCTTATTTCTAAATTTGTGGCATTTGTTTGCAGTAAAATAATACCTTGTCTTCATCTTCACAGCCCTATGCAATTGCGCCCCTGTCTAAAATCGCTGCAGTTGTCCTATATTGACAGTTCAGTTGCTTTATAGTCCAGTCCCCTCCCTGGAGCAACACTGCCTCCTTTTCCCGAAACATCCTTCCTTGAGAACCTGTGTTCATGCAACCTTTTTCTCCTCTTTGAGTGCGAGCATCAGAGGGGTAGCCTTGTTAGTCTGGATCTGTAAAAGCGGCAAAGAGTCCTGTGGCACCTTATAGACTAACAGACGTATTGGAGCATGAGCGTTCGTGGGTGAATACCCACTTCGTGCAGCTACTGTTAGGTGGATGCCATCTCTTTCCTCCACCCTGCCCCGACTGTCTCAGTTTGAACACTAACTGCCACAAGAAAGAAAAATGGGGCTAACAAGATGGATGTGTTCCAATAAGCATAACTCGTTTACTAAACGTTTTCATTCCCATAAACCCTCCTCTAACCTTTGTCCTAAGCAGCTTTCTCTCTAACTTACAGTCCAGTGTCTCCTTACTTTGCAAAGGTCCATGCGTACCTAGTAGCAATATGTCCTTATTTTTTTAGGAATATGAAGCCATCTATCTAGCAAAATTAACTATCCAGACGATGTCACCACTGCAGCTGGAGAGATCACTCTCTGTTCCACCTGGTACTACAGGTGAGAAGTCTTCTGTTCTTTGTAACTACTCTCTTGTCTCCTAAGGACAGTTGTGTGGCTTGGTTTTGTGAAGTGATTTCCACTGGCAACAATGGTCAAGCTTACCTGTGCAGTGCATCTGTTTCTCTGGGTGAAAAATGACTTCAATTGGTATATAGGAGTTACTTGCAATCTTATGTTTAGGATGGAGTACTGAAAATGCTCCACTTCCCCGATATACTGGAGAAAGGGTAGCTTTGTGGCATGCATCCCCAGAACCTGCTGAAAGCCCTGAGCTATGTGGAGATCCAGATGGGAGGGCAGCCAATAATCAGAGCATATTCCATGCCTAAAGCTAAGGCAGCTTTGCTTGGGAGGGAGGATTTTGCTGTGTTTCAATTGAGAGAACTGGGCACTTTTAAAATGTTACCTTTAGTCTCCCTCCCTCACGTCCCAACAGTGGCCTCTGATCAGGCCAGGCAGGGAGCACATGCCGTGATGACAGAAGAATGAGGCTTTAATAGCCCACACCCACTGCACGTATTCAGATATGATTTTTCAGTTGCTTAATTCTTTAACTTTATTAAAGACTGAATTTGAGCTGTTTGCTGTAGCCATGTCCAGTAACAAAGTGCACTTGAACGTTTCACGGTGGGAAAAGTGTTGCCTTTGTTGGAGGAAGACTAGTCAGAGACCAAGAAAGGAAAGCTTCACCCCACAAGGTGAAAGTTTTGGAAGGTTGAGTATGTGCAGATTTGAGTTTCTAATGCAAACTGTCTTGTGATCTTAATGATGATAGGTGCTTATAATAACTGACTTCTTAAAGCATATTCTCGAATTTTTTTTTTAGGAAGTTTGAAGCGAACACATGAGGATGAGGAAGAATTTGGAAATATGCAAGTGGCAGCAGCACAGAATGGGTGACGTAGAGCACCACTATTCCTAGAGATTGTGAAACCCTGCACGTGGAAGTGAAGAAAACTAGAAAAGATAAATTAACACAAAACAATGAACACACCCAGAGCTTCTTTTCAAATACATGTTGCTTCCAGATGTAAATCTGCCTCTGCAACACACACACAGCAACATTTTAATATGTTGGACTTCTTGAATGAATAGATGGCACTGATTGTTTTATTCCTTTTTTACACTTTACAGTTTTATTCTATACCAAGATTTTTGGACTTGCAAAGAGGTATTATTGCAATAATGCACTTTTCATACTTGAAATTTCTTTATTTGTATGATATAAAGTTATTACTTTAAACAAAATGCAAGCTGGGGGGATTTGTTTATAAAGTTATTTGTGTAATTTATAACAAGAGACTTTAGTAAAGAAAAGTTTGCTAAAATTCACTGTGTTCTAAGTATATATTGCAGCTTAGTTACTCCACTTTTAGAAACATACAAAAAGTGGAAATATATCCTGTTTTTACAAACTTCTATATACCTTCTGCTGTTAGCAGTTGACACCTCCTCAATTATCTGAACAGCATTGACTTTTTATCCTCATGATAAAACCCCACTGGGTACCAATTTATCTTTGAATACACTGACTGCCCTCTTGTTAGTCTTTGAGAAGAGGAAATACTGATCTAAAAACCTCCATTAGTATAATGCAAGCTAATCTAATAATGGTATCTGGTTAGAGTAAATTATTAAATTAAAAGGATCATGTATTAAACTAAGCAAAGGGGAAACCACCATCTCAACTTGATGTATATTAGGACTGAAATCTTTCTGTTAGCGAGCAGGAATCAGTATAAGGTTTTGGCAAACTTAGTTAAGTCAGCCAATAGTGGATGTAACAAAATTAAAAATAGAACCATTGCCTTCCAACTCATTTCCAACGCCTTTCCCGTGTATTGTATCAAACAAGAGAACCTTCGGACAAGTAGTGGTGAAAGCATACTACAAGACTGTAGCCTGGTCGACCGAATGGAGGAACGCTGATGTTTCACTCAAACACCAGCGAGTGTCTCTGCCATTGAGGATAAGATCTATGCACCTCCAAAAAGGTTAAAATTAATAAATTCTGTTTAAAAAACACTTAGCTGTGCAACCTTGATTTTTCTCAAGCATTCGAGTCAAGAATTGCCAAGGTTTTTCACACAATCTTAACGCGTATCCGCATATTTCATCAGTGACACCTCTCCATTTTCTGCAACTGTGTGTGCCATCTGCTTGTATGTCAACCAGATCCATGAAACAAAAGATGTGAATGAAAAAATAGTTCCTTTAGAGCCCTGCCTTACTGAGCACCATAAAGGTGGTAGAAAAATAACTAGATGTTCAGGTAATTAGACTGTGTCCTTCTTCAGAACCACAGGTGGAGTGGAGTGAAGATTTAATATACTGGCATTCCTGACTTGGGTATTTAAGAATCCAACCTCCGCCTGGTTTTCCTTTATATGGCCATCCTGTCCTATTGCAAGTTTCTACAACCTTGTAAACTATATATTCTATGCACATAAATTTCAACTTTTACTTTAGTTAAGCAAGTTACTAGGATTAATATAATAATGGGATGAAATTATAAAGGTCAAACTACATGATCTAATAGTCATTTTTTACCTTAAACTCAATGATTCTATATTGTTCCAGTCAATGTACATTGAGTGAATCATGACTCTTGCACACACTAGATAATCAGGTCAGAGTCAGGGTTTTTGCATCGGAGCATTGCCTCATTTGGTGTGCACGTTCCCTATACTGCTAAGATAGCTGGACTTGCACACTGCAATATTCTTTTGCTTAGAACATGGATTAAATGCTGTTAAATCATAACTATACCCCTGAGCATGCACCGTGAGACCTTCGTATCTTCCTAACATGGTCAAATCAACACAGAATTCAAAGGCACTTCGCTGGGTCACTGTTTTCCAGCCACCTGCACTTTCTACTCCTACCCATTCTGGTGATACATTTGTGTGGCTGGTTTTGGTAATGGCTGAACTGTTTAATTTTTTTAAATCTTGAACGTAAACATCAGCTGGAGGAAGTTTTCAGCCTCCAAGGTGAGTGTTTCCATTATATCCATTGTCAGTCACTCCAAAAATTGACAAGAGCGCTACCAGCAGCTGTAATCCAGTGTAACGAAGTTCTCCTAATGCTTATAATACATCTTTTCTTTTCTTTTTTTTTTAAATGCTGGGAGCCATACTCTCAGTATTCTGCATGCTTTATTACTCATCCCGTAATGTTACTATGCAACTTATGGGCAGTGGCATCTGCCACCCAGCATGTTCTCAGCTCATGGAGTGTCTTCCAGAAAAGGGAGGTAGCTGCAATATAAGCAGAGAAACCTGTTGAATAAGCAGTTACGCACAATGTGAAGGCAGTACCAACAGTGAGGGGTGGAGAAGCACAATGATGCTGCTGCCCCTAGAAAATACCAACGAAGACAGATCTGGACATGGCAAATGTAGGCTGCTATCAAATAAGCTGCAGCCAGTTACAACCTAGAGGGGCATACAATTGCCTTTCCATAAGTAACACAAGAGGTCAATGGCCTTTGCTAGGAGAAGGAACCCTACACTTAAACCTACATCCACATTTGCTGCCCTGTTTATTGCATGTGGGTTGTGGGGATGAAAGAGTGGGCCTGGAACTGCACACACTTTTCTCAATATAGTCCAGTCACAATACAGGTGAGTCAGCAACACAGTACTCACTGCAGCCTGTTAAATCAGCATCTTGTGGCAATGGGGATTGGAAGTCCTTAGTCACAATCCTGCATGCAGACAGCCTGGGTGGGACGGCCATTTGTTCTAGACTAAGCAGGGGTCCTGCTTGTATTCTGCCTTGGTGTCAGAGCAGCCTTGTCGAGGGGACAGCACTGCTCTCTTCGTAGAGGGAAGGGAAGAAGATCCCTGGAAAAAATGCTTACTCTACTCAAACCTGCTGGAGTGCTGTGCCTATCCAGTTCTTCTGCTGTTTAAATACAGGGAAAACCCAGATAAATTTTGCTACTCAGACTGTTCACGCCCTCCTGGACAGAGGCGGGAGACCTGAGCAAGGGGCCGCTATACTCACAGTACATTGGCATGGTACAGTATGGATATTGCTGTACTCAGTGAGACCAGACTTCCTGGCAAATTGCAGCGAGAAGAAGAAAATGCTGGTTACGCTTTTTACTGGAATGGCAAATCTGAGGATGAACCCAGATGCTCTCCTCTTTGCTTGCAAACTCGAGACACTGCCAAAGTGTGTTAATGCCAGACTTCAAGTATGAGGAGGTAGCCGTGTTAGTCTGTATTCACAAAAACAACCAGGAATCTAGTGGCACCTCTAAAGCCTAACAGATTTATTTGGGCATAAGCTTTCGTGGGTAAAAAAACCACTTCTGCAACTGCATCAGAAGCCCAAATAAATGTTAGGCTTTAAGGTGCCACCCAATGCCAGCCTTGTGCTCCTCATTAGCCTAGCTAACATATGTTATACTTCTGGCATCGGGACACATGCACTGACAGCGATCCATCCAGCAGAGGATAAGGACGATGTCTATTAAACCCTTGATAGGTAGCAGGTCGGTCCCGTGTAATGAACTGATCATTTTGGGCTATTTTAATGCCGGGATGGGTTGTGACTATGCATCTGAGGGCAACGTGGAGAGGAAGGAACATAATTAATATATATAATAATGGGATGAAATTATAAAGGTCAAACTACATGATCTAATAGTCATTTTTTACCTTAAACTCAATGATTCTATATTGTTCCAGTCAATGTACATTGAGTGAATCATGACTCTTGCACACACTAGATAATCAGGTCAGAGTCAGGGTTTTTGCATCGGAGCATTGCCTCATTTGGTGTGCACGTTCCCTATACTGCTAAGATAGCTGGACTTGCACACTGCAATATTCTTTTGCTTAGAACATGGATTAAATGCTGTTAAATCATAACTATACCCCTGAGCATGCACCGTGAGACCTTCGTATCTTCCTAACATGGTCAAATCAACACAGAATTCAAAGGCACTTCGCTGGGTCACTGTTTTCCAGCCACCTGCACTTTCTACTCCTACCCATTCTGGTGATACATTTGTGTGGCTGGTTTTGGTAATGGCTGAACTGTTTAATTTTTTTAAATCTTGAACGTAAACATCAGCTGGAGGAAGTTTTCAGCTCCATGGCACCAGCTGCACTGCCTGGTTTCAGCTTCTTGCCTCTGAGCTGGGGTGGGGAGAGGAGATGTGGGGGGTGGAGCTGTCCCCTCTTGTGCTGCAGGTTGGGGGCAATGCCCTCCATGTCCCTAACTCTGCCCATGTGCTCAGGGCTTCTGCCCCACAGGGAGCACCAGGGCTCTGGGATTCAGCCCTGCAGGGGGGAGGGCAGCGTGCCCAGGATCAGGGCTTCAGCTGTGGGGGCACCTGCGGCCCAGACCCCCAGTTGAGAACCACTGCTCTAGAGGTAGTCAGTTGCCAAATAAAGTGACTGCGATCCCCTATTTGCCTCTGATGTCACTAAGTATTTTTCTCTTGGTTGGTTGTATGGATAAAGCATTTAACACTGCAAATCTTTTGCATTTCTTTGCTCTTCTTAAATTAGTGTTGCCTGAAAGTTTTATATACTCTCAAACTTCAGCCAGCCCCAGCTCTGTGGAAGAAGTGGTAGTAAAATCAATGTTCATGTTATCAATTTTGATGAAAAAACAGGACACTTTGTTTTAAAGCAGTTCAGCTACTGTTAAACATGGAGTCCTGCAGCACTCCACTCCTTAAACTTTTCATGGTCATCCAAGTTCAACAGTGTGATTGACTACTAGTGGCTCTTTAGTCAGCTGGACTGTGAGCCAATTTGGCCATACCTTCAAACGCTAAAGGTATGCTTCCCCAGTTCAGTAGATCAAGGCTACAGGCAGAAGGTAATATTTCCCACTGTAGACGTTCCGAGATCAATCCACTGGCGGTCGATTTAGCAAGTCTAGAGAAGACCCACCAAATTGACAGCAGATTACTCTTCTTGTCAGGGGTAGAGTACAGGGGTCAAATGGAGAGCAAAGTAAGTCGATGGGAGACTTTCTCCTGTCAACACCCTGCTGTGTAGACCCTGCAGTAACTAGATCTAAGGTACGTTGGCTCCAGTTATGTTATTCACGTAGCTGGAGTTGCATAGCGTAGGTTGACTTACTACAGTAGTGTAGACGTAGCCTAAGTTAACTCCATACAGTTTAACTGTGTTTAACCTTAAGTTATCAAGTCATAGATGACTGGCACAGCTAAAAGGTGCAGTAGCCACCCTGCTTAATATGAAGAGGTAACTTCAACAACTGCTGGTTTTGCTACCATCAGTCTGCCAGGGTTCAGAACGTAGCCTCTGATACAGAGCGAACAGTACTTTGGAAAGCTCGTACCAGTCAGCGCAAGATGCGTGAGCTGGATTTCTCCCAGTAAATGCATTATCCAACATGTAATAGACCAAAGCCTTTAACTGTCTTAAATCAATATAAGGTAGACCTATAACAGCTCCCTACATGTTCTTGTACAAGTTGTCTTACGAACTTACCAGTTATTTTTAATTGGGAAGCAATGAGGCCAGGAACCATCTCACTCTAATAAGGACCTGAATGGACTAGGTCCCATAGATCAGTGGCTCTCAAGACTCTTGAAGGGGTACAGTCATTTGGAAAGGTTGATTTGTCTTGTGTAGCCCCGAGTTTCAATTCACTTA
Source organism: Eretmochelys imbricata (assembly GCF_965152235.1). Taxonomy (NCBI): domain Eukaryota; kingdom Metazoa; phylum Chordata; order Testudines; family Cheloniidae; genus Eretmochelys; species Eretmochelys imbricata. The sequence continues at coordinate 125,613,656 of NC_135577.1, read as the reverse complement.
AAAACGACTTGCTTACAAAAATCAGACATAAAAATACAGAAGTGGCACAGCACACTATTCCTGAACAATGGCTGACACACATTTTTACCATATAAAATTATAAAACTGATCAATTGGAATAGAAATACTGTACTTACATTTCAGTGTATAGTCTATAGAGCAGTATGAACAAGTCATTGTACAAAATTTTAGTTTGTACTGATTTCGCTAGTGCTTTTTATGTAGCCTGTTATACAACTAGGCACATCTCTAGATGAGATGATGTACCCCCTGGAAGACCACTGCATACTGTAATGTACTTCAAACTAGATAAAGTTCAACATCTGATTAAAGTTGTGAAGAACAGGAAAATCCACATTAACCTGGTGTCACATAAACCAGCTGTCACTTCTGATAGGAAGCTGGAGTCTTAATCACAAAGGCTTGAAAGTCACTTCCTTATTTAAATGTCCACTAGCACTTTCTGAACTTCATAAGGTTAAAGCAAGGAAGAGAGAGGCTGTGTGTTTTTGCACTGCTGCTAGCTTTCTCAGCAATAACGTATTCATTTTAAACTTGGCTGGTAGCAAAAATACATTTACATACTGTACCATCTCCCAACAGTTAGGTGTGCTTCTGTCACATTCAGCAAAGGGTTGGATTGTTTAGCTCAGGTTTAGGACCCCCAGGTGGAATAAACAGGAGTTCTCCAGCTCCAGGACTGGTAAAGTTCAAGTGATTGATAGTCTCCAATTAACTACTATTAGTATTACTGGGCTTCTTTATTTTGTAGTCTCTCCTTACAGAGCTCAGGAATGGTCATTCTGAAGAAAGTTTGGTCTGCATCCAATATCCTTATTTAAATCACTCGGAGAAAAGAGACCATGATCTTTAACAGATATTTTAAAAAGGTGATCTCCAGATGAGGGAAGGCAAAAACGATCAGGTTGGATCTAGACAATTTTAAGGAAGTACACACACAGCTGGTATAAACCTCAATGTGAAACACATTAAGGACAAGGAAAATATGGCAGTCTGTTTATTTTAGATTAAACAATGCTTTTTTAAAAAAAATAAATAAAACCTAGACATCACCAAGAAAACAATATATTAGAGTACTATCGATTACATTAAACAGAACCCTCACCACAACTTAAAGTAGTCCTCAGCTGAAAAGAGAACAGTTTCTAAGGCCTAATTGTTCAAAAACAAGAAGAGATTGTTCTGTAGTAACCTTCATTACTCACAATACCCTATTCATAACTGTAGTTTTTGTCACTCTCCTACCATATGTTACCATTGAAACAAGGGTTTTATTGCCATCAGTGGCAAGAATTGCTAAAATCATTTACCCAATGTTAAGAGCAGACAGGACAATCCAAAGCAGCTTCAAGCTTTCGGTACCAGGATTTGGGATTTCTTTGTTAATCAGCAATTCAATTTGTGTAAGCAGTTACCATCATAGAAGAATGTATATCTGGCCCAGTAGAATCAAGTGTGGCAAGTAATAAGTCAAATGTGTTCACTAACTTGGAGCACATCACTGATACAGAAGGTGTTAACTCTTGTTCTCAAATGACATTAATCTAAATAGAACAGAAATACGGAAAGCCTTACTCAAGATGAGAGAAATATTTTGCACTTTAAACAACTTTAGAATTTCCTTGCTCTGTGCACAAGCCACAAGTCTGTAAGTGACTGCTTTGAATCTTTCCAATATATCAGCTAAAGTGCAGGTCCTGAATATGTAGTCTGTATTCAGTTGATATTTTAAAATATAAATGAAGTATGGCCAATAAATGTCTACTATAGCCACATTATACCCTCCAACTATAATCTGTTCAATCTAATTTTTGGAAGCTAATGGCTATGAAACTTTTAGGTACATTAATGTCAATAGCACTGAAGTCTACGTTTTAAGGTTAGAAATAAAACAAGTTCCTTTTCTGCCTTACTACTGCTGCGTAATAGGGTGTGTTCCCCACACAGATTACATTTTCCTTCAATGAAGTACAGAGAGAAGCTCAACCCCCACATTACCTGCCCTTTGGCTACCAAGAAGCGCAGAACTTTAGAAAAATACAAGGCAAGAAAAATTTTGTGATTAAAAATATATACCTTTTGTTAAAAACCATACCCTTTATAACCCAGCTAAGAACAAAAAAACAAAACAAAAAAAAGCTTCACTTAGGCTGAACAGTAGTAAAATTAGTACCAACAACTCATCACCCCCCGAGACCTTTGAAAATGTCATTCAAATTGCAATTTTTACACATCTGTTGTCCGGTATCTACAGGGCTCATTACATTTGCAGCAACAAACTATTTAAATTTTCCATGAAGAGAATGAGTTTGTATCACAATGTCCTCCACCAATAGTCTTTACAAAAGAAAAGCTGGCAGTTCTTAATTAAAGAATTTTTGACACATGTAGTTTTCTTCAGATACTGAATATCCAAACTTTTTATAGAAAGCCACATTTTTGGGCAGACACTCGAGAGTAATTTTATAACAGTTCAGTCTCTTACTTAGCAACGTAAGCGTAGACATTAATCTGAAAGAGACAGAGAACACGAATGGTTATATAAAATGGCATTGGATCAATTAAAGTTCAATTCTTCAGCATGAATGCAAACATTTCATTACTACTATTAGATGAGACCTCTCTGTGCAGTAGAAGCTTAAACTGCAGTGATAGAGGCCGTTCAGTTTTCTACCTGAAATATTACTTCAACTTTTACTTGGAGAAAAAAATTCATTTTGAGTTTGTTGCAGCGGCATGAAGGAAGCACAGCACCCTTTCTTACAGTAGATCATGAAATGCCATTGTGTAAAATGATTCACATGAATTAAAACAGATTAGCTAACTTCCCATGGAGAATGCAGAAGCATCTATTAAAGGGCAGTTCATTTCAGCTGTTAGGTAGGTACTTGCAACTCATTAGTCAAACATGCCCTCGAGCACAATGTGACTTGAGGGGTGTGCCCATGTCCGCATGCACACGCAGAGGAGTGATTTGTTACGGCTTGAGCCTAGTTATTGATCCGTACATGTTCATCGAAGCAACTATAGCATGTCTGTTAACAGATGTTAGAAACTGGATGGGATATACGGGGTTCCTGACCTGTATGGTGTTACAAGGTAAAGACTGTGAAGAAATACTTACAGTTTGCCAAGCTGCTTTCCTCTGCATTCGTCACTTACTACAACATCTTCTACCCTTCCTCTCTGAGGAAACATGTGTGTGTGTGTTCAGTTTACGATAGCACCTTTAAGTCATTTTTCAGTTAAATTAACAAGTGAATCTCTACCATTGCATCATATTTTGACAGGCAAGGAAAACAGATCTTAAAACAACAGGTTTCAGAGTAGCAGCCGTGTTAGTCTGTATCCGCAAAAAGAAAAGGAGGACTTGTGGCACCTTAGAGACTAACCAATTTATTTGAGCATAAGCTTTCGTGAGCTACAGCTCACTTCATCGGAGCTGTAGCTCACGAAAGCTTATGCTCAAATAAATTTGTAAGTCTCTAAGGTGCCACAAGTACTCCTTTTCTTTTTACAGATCTTAAAATGTCTTTGTAGCTTACATTAAGAGTATACTAATCTTATTCAGTTTGACAGTAAACTGTATTTACTATTTTTGAAAAACAATTAGTTTAATGTAATTTCTTTCTCTATAATTACAGTCTGGAATGCACAAACACACCTTTGCACATGAATGAGTAAATTTATGTTCTATAACCAGTGTTGCTGTAGCAACAATCTGTCCCAGATTTGTATCTTCCACAACAGTCACATAGTAATCACCGGATCTCTTCATGTGTTCGAAGGTTTCTGTGGGAACAGGAGAATAGTAAGACACATTTTATTAATGGATTAGAACTAACAGCCACATGAACTTATTTCGAAGGATAAATTCTAATTCATAGCACTGAAGAATTCAACGCCACAACCCAAGAGGCGATCAAGAAATTAGAAACGGACAAAACTCAACAGTCAAAAAGGATCTGTTTCAAATTAGGATGCAAATGGCTAAAAAAGCGTAGACAATACAAATTCTTGTGTTCTGAGATGCAGGGAGAAGACCCTTCCCTTGCTGCTAGCATCACAGACCCACTAAGATCAAGGTAGATCACTCTTCCTCACAGTGACAGACTTTAGCTTGAAGCCCTATTAGTTTTTGTAAGCAGAGCAATGAAAAAAGGGTAACAGGATGACCTGGGTAATTATAGGCCTGTCAGCCTGACACTGATCACAGGCAAGATAATGGAACAGCTGGTATGGGACTCAGTGAAGAATTAAAGGAGGGTAATGTAATTAATGCAAATCAACACAGGTTTATGGAAAACAGATCCTAATTCAGGCCTTGTCTAGACTGGCAAGTTTCTGCGCAGTAAAGCCGCTTTCTGCAGTGTAACTCCCAAGGTGTACACCCTGCCAAGCCGCTTTGGGCGCAGAAACTCCTCAGTTGCAGCGCTGCAAAAAAATCCCACCTCGACGAGAGTCGGAAGCCTTACAGTGCAGAGGCTCCAGCGCCGTATTGGCAGTGTAAACACATTACAGCGCAGAAAGCAATCAGCTGGCCTCCGGAAGGGTCCCATTACCCCTCAAGTGGCCGGTCTGCTCATGGTTTTGAACCATGGCTGGCTGCTCCGCCCCTTTCAAAGCTGACAGCCCTTGCATCCTGTGCTGATCTGCTCCGGGACACAAAGCAAACCATTAATGTGGAATGCTTGTGCTGTTGAGGGTGTGTGTGAGAGACACACTCTGTTCCCCAAAACACACACACTCTCTCTCTCCCCCTCTCCATACACACACATTCCCTGTCATACACTCTGCCCCACCCTCCGCTTCAGTTGAAAAGCAGCTGGGAATCTACTAGGATGCCCACGGAACAATGGGATTGAGAAATCGGCATCATGGGACGCTGTGCCTTCCCCGTGAGGCATTGCAAGCCCTTCCCGAGGCACCCTGCGGCCAGTTGCACAGTGGGATAGCTACCACAATGCACTGCTCTCTTTGCCACTGCAAGAGCGGCTAACGTGGATGCGCTCCAGCGTCACAAGGAGCACAGTGTGGACACGCAACGGCAGTTGAATTCCAGCGCTTTAATAAAAGTGGATAAACTTGTTGCGCAGAAACTTGCCAGTGTAGACATACCCTTTCTTGGTCTCTCTTTTAATGAGATTACAAGTTCGGTAGATAAAGGTAATAGTGTTGACATAATATACTCAGATATTAAATGGATTAAACACAGGCTAACTGATAAGTCTCAGAATGTGATTTGGGCTGGGTTCTTGGCTCTACACTAGTTAACATTTTTATCAGTGACCTGATAAAGTTTCAAGATGACACAAAAATTGGAAGTGGTAAACAATGAAGAGGACAGGTCACTGATTCAGAGCAATCTGGATCACTCGGTAAGCTGGACTCAAGCAAATGATATACATTCTAATACAGCTAACTGTAAATGTATACCAAAGAATGTAGGTCATACTTCCAGGATGGGGGACTCTATCCTAGGAAGCAGTGACTCTGAAAAAGTTTTGGGGGGTCACGGTGGATAATCAGTGGAACATGAGCTCCCAGTGTGATGCTGTGGCCAAAAGAGCCAATCCCGGGATGCATAAATGGGAACTCGAGTAGAAGCAAAGAGGTTATTTTACCTCTGTATTTGGAACTGATGCGACTGCTGCTGGAATAGTGTGTTCTGGTACCCAAAATTCAAGAAGGATGTTGATAAATTGGAGAGGGTTTAGAAAAGAGCCACAAGAATAATTAATGGATTAGAAAACATGCCTTATGGTGATAGACTCAAAGAGCTTGACCTAATTAGCTTAACAAAGAGAAGGTTAAGAGGTGACATGATTAGTCTAAAAATATCTATAGTACGTGGAAAATAAATATTTAATAATGGACTCCTCAGTCTAGCAGAGAAAGGTATAACACGGTCCAATGGCTGGCAGTTGAAGTTAGACAAATTCTGACTGGAAATAATGGTGAGTGTAATTAACCATTGGAACAACTCACCAAGGGTCGTGATGGAGGCTGGCCAGGTGAGACCCACCTCCGGGAACCTCCTCCAGCTGCAGAAAGCTCCGCATCCCCGCACTGCTTCCTGCCCCCATCACTTCCCAACCACGGGGGGAGGGCTCATTGCGCAGGGATCAGCTGCAGTGCTTCTTGCAGCCAGGGGGAAGTTCCCAGAGGTGGATCTAACCCAGCCCCGGTAGCGGCCTCTGTAGGAGAAGAGGAAGTCCCGTTCTGTCCCTCCCCAGCCCCACCAGGACAGCATTGGAACCAGGGGACTCAGGAGGCCATGTCCCTCTGACTTTTTAACAAGGGCATAGTTTGGGGGGCTAGGAGGTAGAGTTGCCCTCACAGACTGCAAGCCTTGGGTAAGAGCTGCACTTCACGGTGGGGGACCTGATCACGGTTATCAGCTCCCACACCATGAAACAGTACCGCCTCCTGGCCCCTCAAACTACGCCCATGTTAAAAAGTGAGGGTGTGTGGCTCCATGCTCCCGAATCCAGTGCCCTCTCCTCCCCCCCGCACTTCTACAAAGGTTCTGGCACCTTGCCCCCACCCCTGCCCATCCCCGGCTCCAGGCCCAGGGTTTGGAGGTTAAAGAGGCCTTGGGCTGGGGGGGAAGCGGGGGGCAGGTGTGTGTGTGGAACCACAGTGCCCCCCTGACCATGGGGCCCTGGGTGGTCATTCACTGTAAGGCTGGCCCTACCCCTGCTCAGAAAGTGATGACATCCCCCCATACCATGAGACCCTCATGTTTGCGCTTCCAGCTGCCCAGCTCTGAAGGCAGCACCTCCATCAGCAACAGCACAGGAGTAAGGGTGACAATACCATGACCCCCCCACAACCCTCTTTTGGGCCAGGACCCTCATGGTTATAACACTGTGAAATTTCAGATGTAAATATCTGAAACCATGAAATTGACAATTTAAAAAATCCTATGACTGTGAAATTGACTAAAATGGACAATGAATTTGGTAGGGCCCTAGTCACACAGGAGGTCAGACTAGGAGATCACAATGGTTCCTTCTGGCCTTGGAATCTGTGAAACAAGCTCACTGCCTCAACAGGAGCGAAGACAAGCCCCAACTTCAAACTGCAAGTGGTGATGGACAGACCATAACAAGACACGTTCTCTCTAAAACTCTACCTGAACACAAAGAACTAGAATTTGCCCCATTTGTGTGCGTGAACTCTGAAGTCACCTGGGACAGGCGAATGAATGTCACAGTGACCATGAGATCCTAAACCACCTCAAAATGCTGAAATCTGCCTGGAGAGGCCTGGGCTAACAAACTCTCCTGTGGCATCATCCAGCTACAGAAGTCAAGAGGTTCATTCATGATCAGATTTGCTGTCAACATTAATAACTTCCTGTTCCCACCCTTCCCCTTTTCAAATGCCAAAATAACGAATAATGTACTCACTGATAAACTGTTCAGGGCTGACAACTCCAGCTTCTGTCAGCTGACCCAGAACCTTAAAAAAGCCTGTTGCAGAAAAGTACAACAACAAAAAAGTTTAATACCAGATAAAGATCAGCAATTAACTAGAAGCCCAAAGAATATGGTTCCAGCATTTCAGGTACAAATTCTAATCTGTAAGTCTGTGCACACAATTGTGCAAGCAAAAACAGCACTTTACACCATATAGTTGTACCCACGCAGAGGAGACAATGTGACACCTGAATGATTACTGAAACAGCTCCTAGAACGCCCCCCTGTATTCCGTCAAGATATGTAACACATACCACACAAAAGCAACATTGACGTGTTCCAAGTAAAGTGAAGTTTTTAAGTACGTTGAGATTCATGATGTGAAGGGAATCGACTTCTCCATATACCACCTACCGTCTAGTTTAGTTACATGTAAAGAACTCCACATACTCCATACGTATACTGACAGAATTCTATATCCTGAAAGTGAATTCAACATTAATTTTGAACTCACGCCATAAGCAATGTTAAATGATTGTCTAATGCTGTAACAATGAAATGTTTTGAAAGCAGACAAGAGACGTGAATCAAAGCAAAGACAGAATGCTAAGAAACTATGGGTACGACCCTAAAGCCTTGCAGGTTCTCAGAACCTGGGATCCAGCCCAAGCCTGAACCTCTACCCTGCAATTAAACAGCCCCATAGCCTGAGCCCTATGAGCCCAAAGTCAGCTGACAAGGCCAGTCACAGGTGTTTAATTGCAGTGTAGACATACCCTATCAGGTTTACATTTTCATGGATCCTCAGAGAAATAATTTGAATGTTGAACTGTATTTTCAAAACAAGTTTTCCCAAGTTCCACAGCTAAAGAATTAGTTGAATTTTCTAACATTCAAATGAATATGAATCAGTATACTGTTTTTAAAAAGAAATGTATGTTACTTCTACAAGAGATTGTGATGAACAGGAACATGTGGATTACTTGAAAGATTTGAGCTTTAAGATTTGTTTTTAGTGCATTCTAAATATCGGGAAAACCTGTTTTAAGTGACCACAAGCAAGTATCAAACGCCTAAGCACTCAGCTACCACAATGGGGCCCTATACGGACCTAGATGAGATATAAGAGGTGGTTCTCAACTAAAGTACAGATTAGATTGGATTGGATTGTAAATCTCAGAATGATTTCAAAATGGTTAATAATGAAGTGAGGGCAACCTACTGGAAATGGTTGAGTGCAGGTTGCACTGTGTACAATTCTGATCCAAAATATTCATTACACAATAGGAAATAGAACTGGACTTCACCTCTATTTATATCAGCAGTGCAAAGGGGTCTCAGAACTAAACCACCCCCTGGGTCTAAAGGCGAGATGGCAGGAGAAAATGTTGCTATGTTCTGGCTCCAGTCAAGTTCCTGAAGGAGACGTGGGTCAAACATTGGTATGTCATCAGGCATCATGGCAGCAGGGGTTGCAGGAGGTGAACTGAAATCAAAACATAGATGCATTCTATAAAAAACATTTGAGATTGAGTTAATGTTTATACCCAGTAATCCTGGTAGCTACATAGTAATATGATTGTATGTTTATACCCTTATTCCAGCTATTTACACAGTAACGTGTTTTCTCTATGATGCAATGAGAAGTTAATGAAATTTAATCTCCTATTTACTTTATCAGCAGTTGTACTGTTTGAACTAGAACCTACCAGGATTTGGGGTTAAAAACAAACAATAAAAGTACATACTTTGAAGTTCCTTAATGCATGTTAAGTAAAGCCCATTTAATTTAATTTTTGTGCTAATGAATCAAACTTCTTATGGAATTAAGGTAACTAGAGCAGATTTTGTACAGTATGCTTAGCATTTACACCCAGTTCAAAAAATCTAGCACTCCAAATAAAGAAGAAGAAATGCAAACTTCGCTACTGTACCTCAAAACTATAGAGACTGCAATTTGGATAAGCAAAATTACACACTTTTTGCTGATAGAATTTTTTTTTCAACTATCCATTCAAGGCCACACTAGTAGTTTAAAATTTACAAAATCAAATGCAGTCTTTACTGAAAGGCGTAGGTTTTCAGTGACTGTTTCACCACTTGGCTAGCACTGCCATGGTTACAGTGTGACAACTGTAAATGATTAAAATAGAATATGAGGGAAATGTTTGTTATTCAGTGGGTCGGGGGAGGAGAATAAAAAATGGGAAACAAGGGAAATTTTGCTGATTTCTTTAATTTAGAGGTACATTCTTTGTGTGTGTGTGTTGCTTCTGTAACTAGACTATCTGATGGGGTACATAAAATGAACTAGAACGCAAAAGAGCGACTTCTGAGGCTAGATTTTCTCTTTTTTAAAAAGAGTCCTCTTTATCTATCTTCAGTTGAACCAAAAAGCCACCACTCTTCAATGCAAGATACAGTGTTCATATATACCACTGGACATGCCAAAGTAAACTAAGTTGTAAAACGTATTTTATTGGGATCCCTATATTTCAAAAAATGCCTTTTACATGAATTATAAGACAGTGCAACATCTCTGTAATGCTGTCTAGGGAAAAATGCAGAATGTGTTACGTATGAGGCATTTTAATGGAATCCAGAGCACAGAAGTGTCAGATCAGAAGGCAGCACTGTGAGTACAACAGGAAGCACTAAATATTTTCTCTCTACCTGCTGGTATATGATGACCTTTACATATACGCCCTTTTCACAAACACTGATATACTTAAATGAAAACATCGGCAGTGTATATCCCTTCTGGGTAAACGCTAACACAAACTCTCCACCTACCTTTAAAAAAATAATTGGAAGTAACACTGAACCTCTACTGAAGGATCTCACGGAACTATACAATCAAATTAAGCCTAGTACTCTTATGAGGTAGCTAAGTATTATCTTAATTTTAAAAGGTGGTGAAATTGAGGCACCAAGAGGTTAAGTGACATTCCCAAGGTCTCAGGAAAGCCAGGAATGGGAATGCAGGTTTTATGATGCCCAGTCCTGGGCTTTAGTGACTAGACCATGCCAAAGTCTGCAGTGGACTTTCAAGCTATAATATGCGTTTGAATTACTCTAAGGCTGACAAGAACTAAGCCACTGTAATTCAAGCCATAGCTCTGATACCTCATATGATAGCTAATGTTATGTCAGACTAAATAAACCCGAGCATGCCTAGTTTTAGTTGCTGGATCATCCTATGCTGCTATTAACCTCTCTCTTTAAAAAGCTTACCCAGAACTCATGGCTGATCGTAAAATAATAGAGCTCTACTCAAACAATATTCTATGCAGAACAAAATTGGAAGTAATTTCAGTATTGTGTTAAAGAATGCTCAGAACACACACTGAAAAGAAATACTAGAGAAGAGAACACCAGGAAAATTAACATCTTTTCATTTAGTATTATTTTGATAAAGTAATAAACTGACTTATATAATTTAACGCTACAAGACACAAGGCTGGTTGGTCCCTGGGTTTCCTCTAGAAACCAATAGGAGCTTGGATCAATCCCAGCTCAGACTGGGAAGGAGTGCAGAGGACCTGTTCAATATCAGCACCCATGACAGTTTAGACAGACATGAATATGCTTTGAAAAAGTCCTGTCCTCCTTTGCCAAAGATGAGGGGCCTGGCAGGAAAGGGGCAGTCAAAAACTATTTCAGTGTACTGCAAACTAATTATAGGGAACTTCCACTTCTAAGACCACGTTCTGCAGTTGGGTACATGTGAGCAATGTCCAAGGAAGTCAAGTGAGCTGGGAGCCTACACCATCAGGAAGAGTTTGAACCACACTGAAGGTGTGTGGAAAAAGCACGTGATGAAGTGAGCTGTAGCTCACGAAAGCTTATGCTCAAATAAATTGGTTAGTCTCTAAGGTGCCACAAGTACTCCTTTTCTTTTTGCAAATACAGACTAACACGGCTGTTACTCTGAAACATGTCCTCACTGTAGCAACTCTGAGACGCCTGCCTCCTTCCACTCCCTTCTGACATCACTGTGCTGTGCTAGTCTCCAGGACACACCAGGGCAGATGGCAACAGAACTATGGTAGAATCTCAGAGTTATGCACACCAGGGTTACAAACTGGCCTGTTAACCACACACTTCATTTGGAACTGGAAGTATACAATCAGGCAGCACCAGAAACACACACAAAAAAAGTGTAAATATAGTACCGTGCTGTGTTAAACATAAACTACTACAAAAATCGAGGGAAAGCAGCATTTTTCTTCTGCAAAGTAACATTTCAAAGCTGTATGAAGTCAATGTTCAGTTGTAAACTTTAGAAAGAACAACCATAACATTTTGTTCAGTTATGACCATTTCAGAGTTACGAACAACCTCCATTCCCGAGGTGTTCGTACTCTGAGGTTCTACCGTACTTAAAATTTGTATTCTCACAAACAGAGCCATTAGTCGCCATAGTTAATTAAACAAAGCCAGGAGGGGAGTGAACATCTCTTTAGAGGAGACCAGGCAGACCTCCCCTAAGGGAGAGCTGTCCAGGGATCCCAGCCACAGGTGAACGCTAGCTTGGTCTGCACGGAAAAGTTACAATGAAGTACACCCAGGGTCAGCCTTGGGCTAGGAGGAAAGAGACTTCTTTCCCCTACACTCTCATCCCCCTGTCCCCGCCACCATATTCCCCACTCTGCCTGCCCCACACACAGTCTCACCCCAGTCCCCACACATCAGGAGCCCCCTAGCCCCAACCTCCTTCCCAACCATGTGTTCCCCCAGTCAGTCCCAACCCCTGGATATTCCCTAATCCAGCCCGCCACCCACCCGGTATGCCCAGTCCAGGCCCCCTTCTCCCAACATGTGCCCCCTCAGCCCAGCCCCCATCCACTGTGTACCCGCCCCAGCCAGCACCCCCCCTTAAACTACTGTATCTCCCCAGACCTCCCCTCCCGTACCTTACACTGAACGTACCCCCCCACCGAACAACCCCCCAACCTGGTCCCCCACAGAACGTGCCCCCCAACCCAGCCCCCCCACCGAACAACCCCCCCAACCTGGTCCCCCACCAAACATGCCCCCCACTCCAGCCCCCAAACCAAATGTACCCCAACCCAGCCCCCCCCAACAACCCCCCCAACCTGGTCCCCCGCAGAACGTGCCCCCCACTCCCACCCCCAAACCAAATGTACCCCAACCCAGCCCCCCCACCGAACAACCCCCCCAACCTGGTCCCCCACAGAACGTGCCCCCCACTCCAGCCCCCAAACCAAATGTACCCCAACCCAGCTCCCCCACCGAACAACCCCCCCCAAACTGGTCCCCCACAGAAAGTGCCCCCCAACCCAGCCCCCCCACCGAACAACCCCCCAACCTGGTCCCCCACCGAACGTTACCCCCACTCCAGCCCCCAAACCAAATGTACCCCAACCCAGCTCCCCCACCGAACAACCCCCCCAACCTGGTCCCCCACCGAACGTGCCCCCCAACCCAGCCCCCCCACCGAACAACCCCCCCACCGAACGTGCCCCCCAACCCAGCCCCCCCACCGAACAACCCCCCCAACCTGGTCCCCCACCGAACGTGCCCCCCCTCAGCCCAGCCCCCCCGAACGTACCCCCCGGGGCGCTCACGCAGCGACGGGCGCGGGGCTCCAGCGGCCTCCCCTCAACGCCGGCTCCGCGCCGCACTCGCCGCACGGACGTGGCAGGGGCGGGGCCAACACGCAGGCGGACGCAGAGCCAATCCGCGGGCCCCGGCCCCGGGCCCCGCCCCGCGGGAACTCTGGGCAAAGCGCTGGGCGGCCCGGAGCCTGAGTGGGCGGGGCTGGGAGAGGAAAGCCCCTCCCCCCGGCGGGGCCGCCCCAATTCCTACTCGGGACCCCTCCCCCCTGCGGGCTACCCCCATGGGGGCATCCCACTTCCGACAGAGACTCGGGGCCCCTCCCCCCGCCTGGGGAGCCCCTCCCCCCAGGGAAATCCTCCCCCCCGACCTGGGGGCTCCCCAATCCCTACAGAGACTCGGGGCCCCTCCCCCTAGGGAAATCCCCCCCACATACACAGAGACCTGGGGCTCCCAATCCCTACAGAGACTCGGGACCCCTCCCCCTACGGGCTACCCCCAAGTGGGCACCCCCCTTCCTACAGAGACTTAGGGTCCTCCCCACCCACATGGGGCTCCCCTCCCCTTGGGAACTCCCCACGCACAAAACTGGAGCTCCCCCCCACAAAGACTTGGAGACTCACCCCACCCCACCCCACAGGGACCTCCCCCACAGCCACCTAGCGCTCCCCCCACCTCCATACAGATGTTCAGGTCCCTCTCCAACCACCGGAGGGGCCTCCACCCATGGAATCTCCCCCCCGGCTCTCTCCTGCCCCCCCGCCCGCCCCACAGAGACTCAGGGACCCTTGAAGGCCCCAGTTCCTGGAGTCCCGGCAATAAGTGAGAGGCTGAGCTGCTGTTACTTTGAATAAGGCCGGTTTCTAGCCCTCTTGGGTGGGGAGAAAGATGTGGAAACATAACCCCTAAAGGCCTTGTAATCAGATTGCAAATGAACTGGACCCCGAGTCATTGTGTTTAAATTTCTCCTGTCTTTGCAGCTGATCCCACTGCTTTTTTGAGGGCCTGACTCAGAAGTGTTTGAGCACTTTGGATTAACAACACTGTATCTGTGGACCTCCAAGCACCAGAAACCACAAGAACACACCACAGCCAGACCCTGGCATTGCTACATCTGTCAAACAACCCCACCCAAATCCAAATGACACATAAGTTGTGGAAGGGGGAAAGGATACTACAGTGATTAGGACACTAGCATAGGACTTGGGTTCAATTCCCTGTTCTGCAACAGACTTTTGTGTGACCTTGGCCAAGTCACTTAGCCTCTCTGTACCCCAGTTCACCATCTGTACAATGGGGATAATAGCGCTGCCCCACCTACCAGGGGAATTATGAGCATAAGCACATTAAAGACTGTGAGATGCTCAGATACTATCGTTATAGGGGCCATATAAGTATCTTAGGAACAAAACAGAAGTCTGAAAAGACAATACATAACCCCCTGGGAAAGGCAGGTGAAAAATTATAACAAACTACACTGCCACTGGACCCACTTGCTGATCCCTTCAGCACAATACAATCAGCTAGCAACTCTTCCCATGTATACAATTAGTGATCACAACCTGAAAATTAGAACTGGGCCGGGGTAGATATCTATACAAAGAGACTTTTTCTACTCTGCTAGCCAAGATACTCAGGTTTGCCAGAAGATAGTCCCTCAAGCCCTCAGAATTGCTTTTCCATCCAGAAGTGAGGAAGAAATACCATATGCAACTCTGGGAGAAATGAAAGCAACAGCCGATTGTGGCATGTAGGCACCTGCCTCACAACCAGGAATGGACATTAACAACAACTAGGCACAAGAGATAAACGCCCTTCCACACGCCACCGCCACCACCAACCTGGGCAGATGATGTTTGATACATTGCATCTTCCTCCCCTGTCTGAGCTTTCCATCTTTTTTATAATTTGGCAATATTTGTACAGCTTGGCCTGCCAATAAAGATTTTTTATTGGATTTGATCAACCTCAGAAGGAGGGAACATAAAACCAAGGCCTGGGCCACTTGTGGACACTAAAAACCCATACGGCACCTTTGACATATCGAGTGTGCTTAAAACACTATGCTGGAGAAATTCCAGTTTGCAGTCACACGCTGCCTCATATAATTCCCCTTGTAGCTTCACTTGATTACAGTTTTCTTCATTTCCTGCTGTAAAATGTTGGGCATTTTTGGTGTGTGATGCTGAACAGCTGCTCTCTTTTTACTTCAGAGGTGGCTGCATGTCAGTAGGGGGTGATATGAGTCCTATGTACAGAATATTCTATGTGTAAAATGTTTTGGGATTGTTCTGATTGAAAGCTCCATAGAAATGTTAATCGCCGCCATGAACGGCACAAGTGGCAGCTCTCATGACTAAAGCATCCAACTATTTTGAGATTTACCATCTTCAGATGCTTTTGGGTGGCACTGGGGCTCTGTCAACCAACACGGAGGTTGCCCAACCATCTAGCATCTATCTAGCATTTTCCTGTGATTTGTGCTCTACATTGAGGCCCTCTTAGGGCCCCAGGGATTTAGTAAGGGAGGGGGAATGAGGTTGGGACACTGGCAGACCAGGGGCTAGCTCTCGCCAAGGCTTAGGCTCAGCTGAGCACTGACAAATTCATTGCTGGAAACCAGTCTGTTTCACCTGTCTGTCAGAATGGTTAAGATGGGTGTTGGACTTATTTAGTTTTTAGACTTTATTAAATACATGTAAATGGCTGCATTCATTAATCTCTCAATTTCTTTATCATCTGCTGTAAGGTAATATTTAAGTTTTTGCATGGTAACTGTCAAAAGAGATCATCTCCTGTTCATTGAGAAGACCTATCAAAACTAAATTGGCCATCGTGGGGCATCACAATACAAAGACTTTATTAATTACCCCCTTGCACCCATAAAGAGGCTAGGTCCCCTCAGCTTGAATTCTGGAAGAAAGAAATAAAAATAGCTGACAAGAAAATGTGTTATCTCTTTCGCTGTTTGGACTCTCCCCGGGCTGGAGCTACAAAACAGGCCTGGGTTAGCCATAAAATACATTCAGAGCTAACAGCTTACTTTTACTCAGTCACCTTTTAAACCTGTAACTGTCACTCATCTGTGTATATATGTTGCCTGCTTTAACCTTGTAATAACTCTCTCATTTCTTTTCTTAGTTAATAAATCCTTACATAGTTTACTATAGAATTGGCTGCAAGCATCGTCTTTAGTCTGAGATCTAAGGTGCAAACTGACTTGGGCTAAGTGACTGGTCCTTTGTGATTGGGACTAACCTGAATAGTGTTGTGATTTTTGGTGTAAAGTGACCAACTATCACGAAGGGTATGTCTACAACATGAAATTAGGTCAATCTTATAGAAGTCTATTTTTAGAAATCGATTTTATACAGTCGATTGCGTATGTCTATACTAAGTGCACTAAG
Organism: Eretmochelys imbricata; assembly: GCF_965152235.1. Classification (NCBI taxonomy): domain Eukaryota; kingdom Metazoa; phylum Chordata; order Testudines; family Cheloniidae; genus Eretmochelys; species Eretmochelys imbricata. Next base: position 125,597,224 of record NC_135577.1, on the reverse strand, counting down.
TCGGCGGAGTGCGTCCTCACTACCGTGGTCAGCATCGATTTTTGGAGCGTTGCATTGTGGGTACTATCCCACAGTTCCCGCAGTCTCTGCTGCCCATTGGAAGTCTGGGTTGAGCTCCCAATGCCTGATGGGGCAAAAACATTGTCGCGGGTGGTTTTGGGTACATGTTGTCAGTCGCCCCTCCCTCCGCGAAAGCAAGGGCAGACAATCATTTAGTGCCTTTTTTCCACGCAGGTGCCATACTGCTGTCAGCAGACGGTGCAGTAGGACTGCTAACTGCCGTAGTCATCCACCACTTCCACTGCAACTCTGCTCTCCTGGTGCCATGAATCCACCTCACAGGTCCTCTCGTCATTCTGTATAAATATCTATTCTCGTGGCATCCGTCGTCATCCACCGCTTCCGCTGCAACTCTGCTCTCCTGCAGATGCCATACCACGGCAAGCATGGAGGCCGCTCAGCTCACCGCTGCTGTTGTGAGCATTGCAAACACCTCGTGCATTATCCTGCAGTATGTGCAGGACCTGCAAAAGCAGGCGAGGAGGCGACGACAGCGCAATCACGATCGTGATGAGGACATGGACACAGACTTCTCTCAAAGCACGGGCCCTGGCAATTTGGACATCATGGTGGTAATGGGGCAGGTTCATGTGGTGGAACGCCGATTCTGGGCCCAGAAAACAAGCACAGACTGGTGGGACCAAATAGCGTTCCAGGTCTGGGATGATTCCCAGTGGCTGCAAAACTTTCGCATGCGTAAGGGCACTTTCATGGAACTTTGTGACTTGCTTTCCCCTGCCCTGAGGCGCATGAATACCAAGATGAGAGCAGCCTTCACAGTTCACAAGTGAGTGGCAATAGCCCTCAGGAAGCTTGTAACGCCAGACAGCTACCAGTCAGTCAGAAATCAATTTGGAGTGGGCAAATCTACTGTGGGGGCTGCTGTGATGCAAGTAGCCAATGCAATCACTGAGCTGCTGTTATCAAGGTCAGTGACTCTGGGAAATGTGCAGGTCATACGAAATGGCTTTGCTGCAATGGGGTTCCCTAACTGTGGTGGGGCGATAGACGGAACACATATCCCTAACTTGGGACCGGACCACCTTGGCAGCCAGTACGTAAACCACAAGGGGTACTTTTCAATGGTGCTGCAAGCACTGGTGGATCACAAGGGATGTTTCACCGACATCAACGTGGGATGGCCAGGAAAGGTGCATGACGCTCGCATCTTCAGGAACTCTGGTCTGTTTGAACAGCTGCAGGATGGAACTTACTTCCCAGACCAGAAAATTACTGTTGGGGATGTTGAAATGCCTATAGTTATCCTCGGGGACCCAGCCTACCCCTTGCTCCCATGGCTCATGAAGCCGTACACAGGCACCCTGGACAGTAGTAAGGAGCAGTTCAACTACAGGCTGAGCAAGGGCAGAATGGTGGTAGAGTGTGCATTTGGATGTTTAAAAGCTCGCTGGTGCAGTTTACTGACCAGGTTAGACCTCAGCGAAACCAATATTCCCATTGTTATTGCTGCTTTCTGTGTGCTCCACAATATCTGTGAGAGTAAGGGGGGGAATTTTATGGCGGGGTGAGAGGTTTAGGCAAATCGGTGGCCAATTACGCATAGCCAGACACCAGGGCAATTAGAAGAGCACAGCTGGGCACACTGCACATCAGAGAAGCTTTGAAAACCAGTGTCATGACTGGCCAGGCTACGGTGTGAAAGTTCTGTTTGTTTCTCCTTGATGAAAACTCGCCCCCTTGGTTGACTCTATTTCCCTGTAAACCAACCGACCTCCCCCCTTCGATCACCACTTTCAGAGGCAATAAAGTCATTATTGTTTCAAAATCATGCATTCTTTATAGATTCATCACACAAATAGGGAGAAAACTTGCAAGGTAGCCCGGGAGGGGTGGGTGAGGAGGGAAGCACCGGGTGGGGTGGTGGATGAGGGAAGGCAGGAAGGACAAGGCCACACTACAGTTCAAAACTTATTGAATGCCTCCCTTCTGTTGCTTGGGCAATCCTCTGGGGTGGAGTGTCTGGGTGCCTGTAGCCTCCCCCCCACGTTCTTGGGCATCTGGGTGAGGAGGATGTGGAACTTGGGGAGGAGGGCAGGCGGTTATATGGGGGCTGCAGCAACAGTCTGTGCTCCTGCTGCCTTTCCTGCAGCTCCACCAGATGCCTGAGCATGTCAGCCTGCTCCCCCATTAGACTCAGCATTGCATCCTGCCTCCTTTCATCGTGCTCCTGCCTCCTCTCATCGCATTCATTTAATGCTTTCCTGGACTCTGCCACTGTCTGCCTCCACGCATTCCGCTGAGCTCTTTCAGTGTGGGAGGACTGCATGAGCTCTGAGAACATTTCATCGCAAGTGCGGTTTTTTTGCCTTCTAATCTGCGCTAGCCTCTGGGATGGAGATGATGGGGGAGCGTAGAAACATTTGCAGCTGCAGGAGGAAAAAAAGGGGTGATTTCTTTTCAGCCAAAGGCAAACAGCAGGAATGGGCCCTCTGAATGTCCCCTTAAACAAATTTCCCGTATTTCAACCAGGTGGCCATGAATTATATCATTCTCCTGAGGCTAACACAGAGAGTACCTCCAGGAGAGCTTCATGGTGATGTCCCTAGTGGATTTCCGCTCCATCCCCAGACACTTTAACAGACTTTTCCAGTAGCTATACTGGCCGCGAATGCATCCCAAGTCTTCAGGGCAAATTAATCATTAAACACGCTTGCTTTTAAACCCTGTACTATATTTATAATGGTACACTCACTAGAGGTGCCTTCTCTGGCTTCATGGTCTGGGATCCCGCCTTGGGAGGGCTAGAAGGATATTGGCTCCAGGGTGATGAACAGTTCCTGGCTGCCGGGGAGAAGGGATTCTCCACTTGCCTTCTGTGAGCTATCCTCAACCTCCTCCTTCTCATCTTCCTCATCCACAAAATCCTAATCCCTGTTGTGTGAGACTTCCCCCTTGCAGGTGTCCACGGACAGTGGTGGGGAAGTGGTAGGGGCTCCCCCTAGAATTGCATGCAGCTCATCATAGAAGTGGCATGTGCGGGGCTCTGACCCAGAGCAACCATTTGCATCCTTTGTTTTTTGGTAAGCTTGCCTCAGCTCCTTAACTTTCACGCGGCACTGCTGTGTGTCCTCTGTCCATCATGCCCTTGGAGATTTTGGCAAATATACTGGCATTTCGTCTTTTGGAACAGAGTTCTGCCTGCACGGATTCTTCTCCCCATACAGCGATCAGATCCAGTACCTCCCATTTGGTCCATGCTGGAGCTCTTTTGTGATTCTGGTACTCCATGGTCACGTGTGCTGATGAGCTCTGCATGGTCACCTGTGCTGATCAGCTCGCCAGGCTGGCCAAACAGGAAATGAAATTGAAAAGTTCCCGGGGATTTTCCTGTCTACCTGGCCAGTGCATCTGAACTGAGAGTGCTGTTCAGAGCGGTCACAATGGAGCACTCTGGGATAGCTCCCGGAGGCCAATACTGTCGAATTGCATCCACACTACCCTAAATTCGACTCAGCAAGGTCGATTTTAGCACAACTTCCCTTGCTGGGGAGGAGTACAGAAATTGATTTTAAGAGCCCTTTAAGTCAACAAAACAGGCTTGGTCGTGTGGACGGGTACAGGGTTAAATCGACCTAACGATGCTAAATTCGACCTAAACTTGTAGTGTAGACCAGGGCTGCGACTCCATGGTAAGACTGTTATAATGCTTTAGGAGTTCACACTTACGTTACTGGGTTGGTGAAATCTAATTATAGGTTAGACAATTATAGAAACACCAGTTTGGGGTCTCTGCCCTGCTTTTTGACCCTCTGCCTGAGGCCGGCACTGAAGGTCATCAGCAGCTCCAGCTAGCGTGGCAGAGGGTGTTTTACATCACAGTGTCACCTATTAAAAATACAATAACCATGAGCGCTTAGTCTTAAACCTGTTTTATAAGTCGAGATCAGGTAACACATGTACACTGAATATGAAGTTGTGCTGAACAAGGTCATTACAGAATGGACATTCCCATTATGTGATTGTGATATGTAATCACACTTGTCTATGTTTATTCCCTCTTGTGTCTTACCCTCTTAGTGAATCACACTCTGTTACCATGGAAACAACCTACATTACTCAGTTTTAACTTGTGCTACCCAACAGTGACCAGACTAAAAAAAAACAACCACCCTCTTTGTATGAGTTACACCCAAAGCTCTGATGCCAGAATGAGCTGGATTTTGTACAGTTCATACTAGGAACTTCATGGATTACTCATTAGGATCCACTTTGGCATTAAAGGTCCTATCTAGGCTAAGAGACTCTGCGGGGACTGAACAACTAGGAAGATGACAATGTCCCAATAGCTAAAAGAAACATAGAAATTATACCAATTTAACTAAATCAGTTTGCTGCGTTTGTGTAGACACACTTAAATCAAACTGAGTGGCTAAAATTGGTTTAGCTTAATTCCGTTTGTTGTGACTTCCTTTCCTGAGGCAGGATTTACTGATGTGAGATAGGTGAAAGGATTCTGTCCATTACCTGAACAACTGCTCTGGCAGATCTGGCAATTTCCTGCAATATCTCTGGGAGATTTTATTGTAGTAAGCACTCTGGGCCAGGGATTGTGTGTAATTCCATGGGAAAGAGTGACCACAGCTCCTCCAGGAACTAAGAATGAGTGAGGAGGTGCGGGGTGGGGGTGGTGATTGGCCAAATTCACTCAAGTTGCAACACCACCAGAGAAATACCACCATCTGGAAAGGCTCGCATAGAATAATTCCAGCTAGATTCGCCAGAGACAAATGAAGGATTTTTGGATAAGTAGCCTGAGTTTAAACTGATTTAGGGCCCTCTTTCTGATCCAGCAAATAGCCGAGACTGGTTTGAGGGGGGCCCCAATCCTTCCTGGGCCTACTGAGACCCCACAAAACTGATGGGTGATCTCTGACAAGCTTATTAGCATGCACATAGGTTCTTTTATTGCTATTAATATGTGTTTCTATAGTGTTTTCACCTTAAGAATAAATGTGCTTGCTTAGAAAGACTTCTGTGGTAACTCATAACTGTGGCAATTATGCTGTTTATAGCCTTCAGAAAGATAGCAAAGCACAGACACTGCCCTGTTTAAGCAGTCTGCCTTTCTGGGGATATCACAGTGTAGGCAGGGAACTGTGCATCCAGGAAAAACCTGGTCAGGAGGGAGAGAGATGCAGGTCTCCACTCAAGAGAGGTGATGGCTGAGGAACCAGGAGCCTCGCTGGACCACAGAGCGGAATAAAGGTGCAATTGTCCTGAACTGTGACATCTGCAGCATGACGAGCTGTTTTAAGCAGTTATTGTTCAGGTTTGGCTTGACGTTAAGCATTTTCAATCATTCAGATATTTTTGTGATTAGATATGGAATTGTTCATTAAGTTTTTTTTTTAAATGCTAGTTATGAATTAAGCTAAATTGATGCCAAGCACCCTTAATCCAGTTTAAGATCGTCCATGCAAGGGAGATGAACTGATTTAACTAATTTGATTTATTAAGAGATTAAGTTAAATGGGTGCAATGAGGGCCTGTAGGCCAGGCCTTGGCAAATGAAAGTTGAGCAATAGAAAGGGGGAAGCATTTTTAGATTGTTCACACCCCTTTTTGTTTGGTTTTGGTTTTGTTTAACTTCAATGATTAATTAACATTTTGGAGAATGGAAAGTCCTTCAGCAAAACTAGGGGAAATCAGAGTTAATATTCCTGATATTTCTAAGGTAATCTACTCTCTCCTGAATGTTCGAGCTTTCTCTATCTATCATACATGAGCACACATTCACTTTAAAAAATCCTCTTTAAAGACAAGCAGTGACGGCTAATCCTGGGCTCACAGTAGCCAAAGGAAAATTGCCTCTGACTTCACTGGGACCTGGGTTTGGTTTTTATAGAACTAGGCAGGTCATAGAATCATAGAAGATTAGGGTTGGAAGAAACCTCAGGAGGTTGTTTAGTCTAACCCCCTTCTCAAACCAAGACCAACCCCAACTAAATCATCCCAGTCAGAGTTTGGGATGACACATTTCCGCTTTTCTGGCTTCAGTTCCATACTGGAACATTTTGTAGCAAGAAAAATACATGGCTTTTCCATGTTTGAGGGAGTTGAAGCAAGGAGATTTCAAGATGAGGACATTACAAATTAATTACTCCAGGACATGTGGAGTCATGGAAAATGTATTTTCTTGATGTAAATGTCTGAGCCTAAAATAATACCCTGCTTTATGAGAGGAAAACCCCACTCCCTTCACTTGACCATATGACAAATCGCGGTAAGAATGAATAACTCCTTGTGACAAACTAATTGTTTATACTCTGTTTTGGAAACAGATTCCCAGGGCCGGATATTCCATGAAATTATTTTGTTTTGCGTCTTTTTAATCTGTAATGAGTAACTTTTTATCTAGTCATACACAATTCTTGAATATTGCAAAATATTTAAGGTCTGTATCGTGACTACATAAAACAGTTCAATATGCTGCAGCCATTTAGGTAAAGGACAGAATCCTTTCACCTATCTCACATCAGTAAATCTTTCTTAGGAAAAACAGGCCCCCATTTGAGACATCTTCTGTGTGGATATAACCTAAGTCTCGGACAAATTGCGATAACTAAATACCTGCTATAATTTAACAAAATGGCAGGGAAAATCTGGCAGCCCTTGAACAAAGATCTCCAGCAACCCAGATGGCCATCTGGAGCTTGGGAAATGGTGTCTATTCGGGACTTATGATAACATTACTTCAGCTATGAAAAAGAAGAGCATCTGGAACCTGTCTGCCTCTTTGGAAATTATTACCCAATCTTTAGCCAAGAAGCCAAATATAATTTAAGTATAGAGGAAAGGGAGGTGTTAGAAAAAACAGGTGTGCAGCAAACAAAATATAAATATTTCCTAGCCAAGCTGGATAAGAAGGTATATGTCTCCCAGAGAAGTTCACAAGCCAGAAGCCTAAAGTCTCACATTGCCTTGAAAGGATCCAAACAAGAATTAAGGCCCAGATCCTCAAAGGTGTTTAAGTGTCTAACTCCCATTGAACTATTTAGGCTCCTAATTCCCTTGAGGATCTGGGCCTAAAGAAATATATGGTCTGTATCGTTAGGTTTTCCAACATCCGCTCACTAGGGCCTGGCAACCTTTGTCAGATAATTCCATTTGAAGGTAGAAGTCCTGTTGATCCCAAACCGTCGAGCAGCATGAGGTTGGTTTGCATATCACAAGATTTAAATAATAATGCATTTTGGGGTTGCTTAATTGGCCTTCCAGTTTGTGATACTAACAGGTTCCTGTTTTTAAGCTTTTCTCGACAACTCTGAGGGCTAGGAACTCACTTTTTTTAAAGTGAAAGCTGCGAATCTACTGTATTGTCTTGAGTCCAGCAGCTGGGGCAGTGAGAGAAATACCAAATATCACAAGATTTGCAACAAAATCCAGAGATTTTTTACACTGTGCAAGTCATTGCCTAAAGCACTGTACCACCGTCACAGAGGATGTTTCAGGACACAACCATCTTATTTTTGTCATTTCAAAGACTTTTTAAAGCCAGTTTTGTTTTTTTGGTTTTTGGTTTTTTAAAAAGTAGGCCTGGTTGTGCACGTAGGAATGCAGGTCCAATTGCTTCTACTACGGTGACCTGATGTCCTGATTTTATAGGGACAGTCCCGATTTTGGGGCTTTGTCTTATATAGGCTCCTATTACCCTCCACCCACGCTCCCGATTTTTCACACTTGCTCTCCGGTCACCCTAGCTCCTACATTTGGATGTGCAATTAGGATCTGATCCCAAACCATTTGAACTCAATAAGAATCTTTTCATTGACTACAATGGCTTTACTGAGCTATCAGGCACACATGGTCAATTTGTTGTATGGCCAGTATCACAATGAGATTGTTATTTTCAGGAGCAAGTGCTCAGTTTGCATATGCACCGAGGAGAATAGCATGCACGGGCAATTGCATCTGTGCTTTTGCAAGTGGGCCATTTTTAAAAAAAACAACAGTCTGGCCCTGTATATTTCATATAACTCTGCTTTTGTTTGGTTGCCCTTTGTGAACAGTGCCCAGCAAACTACAGCTGATAGCCATCAGGAACCTAAAATATATTCTTATCCATTCAGTAAAAGCGTTTTGGCTTTTTCCTGGCAAACTACCTCTTTAACCTCTCAAATCATCAGCTAGTAAAGTATTGAGCTAAGTGGGGCTCCCATTCCACCAACGCCTAAGAGAAGCCTCGCTCTGCCAAGAGGTATTCTGCCTAGAAATTGCAGCACGAATGGAACAAAAGCTCATGCAGTGGTCGGACAGAGACCCTTGGAAAAACCTGAGCACAGTGTGGTGAGTTCAAGGAAAACTGCAGGACAGTGGGTTGGGAGGAGGTATTGTTTCATATTCTCTGTGTATATATAAAGTCTGCTGCAGTTTCCACGGTATGCATCTGATGAAGTGAGCTGTAGCTCACGAAAGCTCATGCTCAAATAAATTGGTTAGTCTCTAAGGTGCCACAAGTACTCCTTTTCTTTTTACAAGGATTAGCTTTCTCTTCAGTAACTATGCCAAGATTTACAGTTATGACATTTCCCCTTCAGCAATGGAAAGTGCACTCTCTATCATGGTTTACCTCACAGAGATTATAGTTCTTAGGAATGTACTTTACTAAATGCTTATTGTCACTGGAGACTTGATAATCCACATTCTCTGGATACCAGATACCAGCTGTTGCTCTTGACTGCAGCAAATATGGACCAACGATGACACAACGTCACCTTACCTAGCACTAGCATATACCAGTATGGTGCCTCCCAGAGGTGACAAGGTCTGCTTCCACCAATAGTGAGAGAGTCTAGGCATTGGGGGCAATTTGGCCAACTTCCAAGGACCTTCTTTTATTAGTTGAAGGGTATCTTCATGCTTCTTGGTTAAGAGCTGTTGTAATAATGGGGCCTACAAATTTATGCTAATTGGGAGCTCAAGTTTGGGAAAGTGGGAAAAAAATTCCACTAACCTATAACAACAAATGTGGATGAGAAAAGGCGCAAAAGGGAGACAGACTGAATTAGTACAAGCAGAAGATCTGGTCTGCCAACAACCGCTGCAGCGAGCTTCACCATCCTGTCTGCCAACCCACCATCTCCTGGACCCCAGGATCTGCCACAACACCTCTGGACCTTCTTTGGTCTAATCCTGAGAGATGACCTCACCAGACCAGGCCAGAGAGACGGACCCACACCCAGATGACATCGCCACCTTCAGCGGTTTCAGCTAAGTCCTGTATACTACCTGGGATGTGAGACTTTGTCACAACTCCTCCCTCCCCCCATGGGTTCTTTCCTTTCCCCACCTTATTTATTTTCTTTCCTATCTCTTGCCAGTTTCCTTCTGACTAATGAGAGTCTAGCTTAGCTGGCCACGGCTGCATCTTTTGTAACACTGCCGTGAGCCTGGGACCAGAAAGAGGCTGTTAAAAGCAATGCCCTAACAACTTCATGCTGATGCAAGTTGGCCAGGTCTCGGAGTGGCTGATAAGATCATGTGCTGGGCCTGTGTTTTTCCAGCAGCGAGGTTGCAGGTGAGAGTCAGCACCAGAGGTAGAAGCTACATTTTGTATCTTTGCTGGTCTTCTCTCTCCCCTCTTGTGTGTGTTTGTCTTGTTGGAAATGGGATTGTATTTAACAGCAGCAGCGGTTCCAACCCTTTACAAATAATTTATTCTCTTTTCCCCAAAGACAACAGTTATTACCATCTTTAATACCATCTAAAAGACTGTCAAAGGAAGGGTTTTTCCCTTATAAAACCTTTCCGCAGCTTTTCCTTTGGAGAGGGAGCAAGGGTTATGGTTAGAATGAAAGCCTTATTTAATACTTTACAGGTCAAATGCTTTAACTCCTCTTCTTTCTTTTCTGTCTTTAATGAAAGGTTAAAAGGATTGTTAACAGTGGGTTTGCCATGGTGCTAAGCAGGCTGAGGTCTCTGCCTACCCAACCCTAAATCTTGTTTAAAACTGCGTAATGTTGAATTGTTACAGGATCATGTTAACACATTTGACTCTTTGTGCCCATATATTCCATCCAAATTCATACACCAGGATTCCCAGAACAGGTAAAATGTTAATCTCCTTGTCACAGTTCAGGGCAACTGCACCTGTATTTCCCCTCTGTGGTCCATCAAGGACACCCACACTAGGTTCCTGGCTCTACAGCTGTCAACACTCATGAGTAGAGATCTGCATCTCTCTCTCTTGACTGTTTTTTTAAGGCTGCCCTGCTCCCCGCCTGACCTTGTGATATCCCCAGCAAGCCAGGCTGCCTAAATGGCCAGTGCCTGCACGTTCCTTTCTCTCTAAGGGCTACAACCAGTGTATTGCCCACAGTTATAAGTTATCACATATCTCCTTTTAAGCAAGCACATTTATTCTTAAGGTAAAAGCATTATGGAGAAAACACTGAAACAATAAAAGGACCTACACACATGCTAAAGAGGTTACCAGAGATCACCCCAACTCCAACCTGGGGCTCCAGTAGGTTTCCAAGGCCAGAAGAAATCATTGTGATCATCTAGGCTGACCTCCAGGATAACACAGGCCAGAGAACGTCCCAAAAATAATTCCTACAGCAGAGGTTCAAGAAAAACATCCACTCCTAATTTTAAAAGTGTCAGGGATGGAGATTCCACCACGACCCTTGGTAAGATGTTCCAATAGTTAATTACTCTCACCATTAAAAATGTATGCCTTGCTTCAAGTCTGAATTTGTCTAGCTTCAACTTCCAGCCATTGGATCATGTGTTAGACCAGCGGTTCTCAAACTGTGCATCGTGATCCCCTTTGAATGGGGTCACTGGGGATGGCTTAGAATTGCTGGGGTCCGGGACTGAAGCCCTTGAGCTTCAGCTTTTGCCCTGCCACCTGGGGCAGTGGGGCTAAGGCGGGCCCAGGCTTTGGTCCGTCCCGCCCCCCCCCGCATCGGGGTTGCGAAGTAATTTTTGTTGTCAGAAGGGGGTCACGGTGCAATGAAGTTTGAGAACCCCTGTGTTAGATCTGTGTCCGTTACATTGAAGAGCCCATTCTTAAATATTTGTTCCCCATGTAAATACTTACAGATTGTGATCAAGTCACCCCTTTACTCTCCCTTTTGTTAAGCTAAACAAATTGAGCTTTTTGAGTCTCTCTCTATAAGGCATGTTTTCCAATTCTTTAATCATTCGTGTGGCTCTTCTCTGACCCCTGTGCAGTTAATCGACATCCTTCTTGAGTTCAGTCTTTCAAGACTCACAACTGGGTTTTCCCCCATGGTTACAAGTTCATCCATTTTAGATCCAGAACCAGACTAGGCAGATCAGCGGACCTTTGATTTTGGCCCTTTCTAACAGGTGATCAGCAGACTCTGACCCTCCCTTCCCTCACAAGGCTGGGATTTTGCATAATGGGATTGGGGAATTTGCAATAACCTCTCCCTAGGATTGCCCCAGGAACTCCACTTAACACTTACTGTCCCAAAATTTTTGCATTTTTACTTAGCACCATAAATTACTTTCCCCTAAACTGGACCTGAGAAGCAAACGTGAAAAATATAGGAAGGAGTTTGAACCTGTGCAGGGTTAAAATACACGAGGTTGTTGAATCAGGGCAAAATGTTACAAGGCCAGACCTGTGCCATGTGCCATAACTGTGGCTGTTGAGAACTAGTTAAACTGCTTAGTAGGGATGCCACTGCTGGAATTCTCAATCATCAGCATCACATATATTCCGAACAAGCTGGCATTGACACTAGAAACCGTATGCTAACTGTGACGCCTGGCCCGGACATGCACCCACAGCCAGGCCTGAAAACGGAGGGTTTGTGCAGCCATCCAAGGGACAAAGGTTGAAAAAAATTAGATTTGCCTCAAGCTCTACCAGCAGATGGCACTCAAGTCAGGGTCTTGGAAATAGTTTACTGTTTAATTATACCCTTGATGGACTGATCCAGTATAAAAAGCATATTTACCAAGTGGCTAGAAAAACCCCCCACTGCAGCAGTGTCCAGAGTGGCTATGCTAAGAATGTCACAAGACTGAGATTTCTTTTAGCCGTCACCATAATATCGAAGAGCTTGTTATGAGAAGTGTCTGCTTAACTTGATTCCCATACTAAATCAATGGTACAGTTAAGTTAGGCCAGCACTGAAGAAAGGGAACGTGCCATTGAAGCAGACCAAGCCGTTACTGAAAAGGCGTGATTACATTTTGACCCCAGTTTAGAACAACTGTTAGTACATGATGCATGACCCAGCCACAGATACAGTCACACCACACAGAAAGCCAGCTGGGAACGAAACGTCAGTGGCCTTCGCTCCCAGAAATGCAACAAAAGCAGAAGAAAACTGTGTGCTGATAGAATTCTCAGCCTCTCTTGTTCTATCTGGAATCAGAAATTTCCAGAGGTGCAGGAATAGTTTTTATAGTGGGGGTGCTGAAAGCCATTGAACCACATGTAACCCCGGTATACAGTGGAAACCACTTCAAGCCAGGGGAGTGCTGCAGCACCCCTCGTTCCAGCGACTGTGGGAATTTCTAAGTGTTAGTAATGGGGGGACGCTTATATGATTTACAAACTATTCACCTCTAGGAACAGAAATGGATCTGCCAGATTTAGCTGCTGCCCAGTGGCAGAGGTGGGCTTTGACGCTTGCATTTTACAGCTGTGACATCAGGCATAAGCCATATGAAAAACAGAAACACCGGCATGTTGAGGAAAATTCCAGCCAGGCCCTGGTCACTTCACTGCCCCACCTGTTCCTATTGTGCAGAACGGGGGCGGAACTGGCATATGCAGGACGCCATCGCAGCCTTTTGAAGGTGGCTGCAGCCATGGTGGCAGAATTAAATGGTCGAAACAACAATTTCTGGCCCTGTGACCGCACGGCAAACCTACACAGTGCTGTCTGCCAGGGCCTTCAGCTAGGGAAAAGATGTGTAACGTTTCGTGTTATTGTCACTAAGTAAAAGATATCACCTATGCGTACTACCACAATGACAGCAGAGTATCTTTGACTCATCATTTTAGTTCCTGTTTCAAAAAGATCTGATCTAATCAACCTAAGGCATAGAAACTGTTTGAGGAGGAGGGGAACCAGCCTTTTGTTCTGTTTTGTTCCACGCTTACCACAATATGGTCCTGGGCCATGACTAGGCTCCTAGACACTACTGTAATAAGACTAATATTGCCATTAGCATAGTCTCTGTTAGTATATAGGTCTGTTTGTCAGCCTGGGATAGCATTTTGGGTTTGACTTTTTGATCCTCTTCTCTCTTATACTAATAAGCGTGAACAAAGGACAAAGAAACCGTGATGTTGCTTCTGCTTAGTCAGATGGATTTGTTCGTACAATGGGAACAGATAAGAGCAGTTAAAGTGTGACTCGGGGTGTGTCTTCACTAGCAACGTTAAAGTGGCTGTGTAGATGAGAGCTCTCCCAGCACTGTAATAAAACCACCTCCCTGAGGGGAGTAAGCTCCCAGCGCCAGGGCGCTGTCTACACTGCAACTTGCAGCGCTTGGGGGGGGGGGTGTTTTTTCACACCCGTGAGCAAGAAAGTTTCAGTGCTGTAAAGTGGCAGTGTAGACAAGGCCTCAGAGCACACTTTAAGATTGCCTCAACCACTATCTCAAGGCAAAGTCAAGCAACCAGTCGGGAGGGGCAAAGGGGCTTGGGGTGGTGGGGAAGGTATAAAACACTAAAAGACCAAAGACGTGCCTGTCCCTGATCACAGCAGAGCCTCACTCTTTTACCCTCCCCTGGGGTACAAAGGGGTGGGACTGTAGGCTTGCAGTGCAGCTATATGTGGGCCTGCTCAGGAGGAGGAGGTGGGAATAGGGAATGGGGACACAGGCAAGGCTCTGCGGCGTCAGAGCTGGGAAGGGAACACTGGGAAACAGGCTCTGCCGGCGTGTCGAGCTCTGGATCTGTTTGTTTGGAACTAACCCCAATAAACGGCACATTGCCTGCACTTCGGCCTTCTGCTCTCTGTCTGCGTGACAAGAACCAGGGGAGAGAGTGAAGGGAAAGCCCTCTAGCAGTCTCTAGCCTGGGGTAAAGACTAATGGATATCATGTCTACACTCATTTTTTCCTTCCGCCTCTAGGTGGTGATATTATCCATTGTATTTACAGTACTCCACACATTCTAATGCTTGTAATACTGTGAGGCTGGTGTATGGAAAAGGGGGATCCAGTGGACATAGAGTACTTAGATTTCCAGAAAGCCTTTGACAAGGTCCCACACCAAAGGCTCTTTCGTAAATTAAGTTGTCATGGGATAAGAGGGAAGATCCTTTCATGGATTGAGACCTGGTTAAAAGACAGGGAACAAAGGGTTGGAATAAATGGTACATTTTCAGAATGGAGAGGGGTAACTAGTGGTGTTCCCCACAGGTCAGTCCTAGGACCAATCCTACTCAGCTTATTCATAAATGATCTGGAGAAAGGGGTAAACAGTGAGGTGACAAACTTTGCAGACGAGACTAAACTGCTCAAGATAGTTAAGACCAAAACAGACTGTGAAGAACTTCAGAAAGATCTCACCAAACTAAGTGATTGGGCAACTAAATGGCAAATGAAATTTAATGTGGATAAATGCAGCGTAATGCACATTGAAAAAAATAACCCCAGCTATACCTGCGCTATGATGGGGGCTAATTCAGCTACAACTAATCAGGAAAGAGATCTTGGAGTCCTCATGGATAGTTCTCTGAAGACATCCACGCAGAGTGCAGCGGCAGTCAAAAAAGCAAACAGGATGTTAGGAATTGTTAAGAAAGGGATAGAGAATAAGATGGAGAATATCTTATTGCCCTTATATAAATCCATGGTACGCCCACATCTTGAACACTGCGTACAGATATGGTCTCCTCATCTCAAAAAAGATATACTGGCATTAGAAAAGGTTCAGAGAAGGGCAACTAAAATGATTAGGGGTTTGGAACGGGTCCCATATGAGGAGAGATTAAAGAGGCTAGGACTTTTCAGCTTGGAAAAGAGGAGACTAAGGGGGGATATGATAGAGGTATATAAAATCATGAGTGGTGTGGAGAAAGTGAATAAGGAACAGTTATTTACTTGTTCCCATAATATAAGAACTAGGAGCCACCAAATGAAATTAATGGGCAACAGATTTAAAACAAATAAAAGGAAGTTCTTCTTCACACAGTGCACAGTCAACCTGTGGAACTCCTTGCCTGAGGAGGTTGTGAAGGCTAGGACTATAACAGGGTTTAAAAGAGAACTGGATAAATTCATGGAGGTTAAGTCCATTAATGGCTATTAGCCAGGATGGGTAAGGAATGGTGTCCCTAGCCTCTGTTTGTCAGAGGGTGGAGATGGATGGCAGGAGAGAGATCACTAGATCATTATCTGTTAGGTTCGCTCTCTGTGGGGCACCTGGCATTGGCCACCGTCGGCAGACAGGATTCTGGGCTGGGTGGACCTTTGGTCTGACCCAGTCTGGCTGTTCTTATGTTCTCGGGCTGTCTCACTAGCTTAGTTCCTCTACGTGGGTTAGTGGTGTTAGTTAATTCTTAGGATCCGGTGTGCAGCCACATGACAATGTCTTAGTGACCACTGCTTCAAAGAAAATGTGTTCCAAAGATAGCACGATGCTCTGTGGTTTTTTGTACCGAACTTTCATCCTGGGAGAATAAATATTTCTGGAGGTATATTATATATATATTAGCAGGAGAGAGCCAGAATGTCGAATCATACTGTGTGTGTTCATGCACGCACACTATTCTGGTGTGTGGCTTTCAGTATTAATGGTTTGTAGTTGAAAGCAAAACCACAGAGCTGCACACAGTTAAACGTCTCCCATTGTTTCTCTCCTGCAGTACCGGATCCTTCCTCAGACCTTGTACTGCCAGTGGGGTCAGGAAATCCTGCAGGGTTATTTGGGAATTATGAACGGAGTCATTAAGATGATCTGATTTGTTTTGTGTCCGAGTGCCTGAAGGAAAGTTGAGCACTGTGTGTTCCAGATGTAATAATTTCCTTTGTTTTAGGCAGTGTGAGCATTAATGATGTCACTGGTTTTGGCTACAAATACTGGGTGAGATGTCAAAGGTAGTTTCTGCTCTGAATCGCTTGCTCTGTTTTATGCATTTTATAGACAGATTTTTTTGCGTGGACAGACAGGCATAGTGAGATTCACACCAGATTTACACCAGCCCCTTGGCACCAATAGAACAATGTTGATTTATGCCAGCTAGTGATCTGGCATATTGAGTTAAAAGGAGGGACAGCAGTTTACACCACTGAGGAATCTGGTCCATTGACTTCAGTGGTGCTTGGCTGATTTACACCAGCTGCCGATCTGGCCCTTTAGGTAAAAATGTTTTGAAAAATCAGCTTTAGGATAAAATTTTCACAAGTACTTGTGGGTACATCCACACTGCAATGAAAGCCCCACGGCCCGGCTGTGGCTGGCCTGGGTCAGCTGACTCGAGCTCGCGGGGCTACTCAGTAGCCATTTGGGCTCAGGCTGGAGCTTGGGCTCTGAAACCTCTTGGGCTTGTTCTACACTAATGCTGTAAGTTGATCTAAGTGACGCTAGATAAGTTACATAAATAACGAAACGTAAGTCGACGTGCCTTAGATCGACTTACTGCGGTGCCCACGCTATGCTATGTTGATGGGCGATTGAGCTTCTGCCTCTCATTGAGATGGGTTACCGATGTCGACGGGAGCGCGCTGGCCCATCGACGTCGCGCGTCTTCACCAGACCCACTAAATCGATGCCGCTGCATCAATCGCAGCGGCGCCAATTTAGCCACGGAGTGTAGACGTGGCTTTGGACTCCCGCCCAAGCCTGAATGTCTACACAGCAGTGTTTAGCCCCGCAGCCCCGTGCCTTGCAAGTCAGAGTCAGTTGACTCGGGCTCTGAGAACTGGTGCTGCTGGGGTTTTTTATTGCAATGTAGATGTACCCTTGGAACCTAAGTCCCATTGACTTTCAGTTACACTCAGGCTCCTCAAAGGGAATGGCCGTGAGCCACTGAGTGGCTGGGCTGGTGAAGCCTACCCCCGCCCAAAGCTTCAGGGCCTGAGCTCCAGCCCAAGCCATAATGTCTGCCAATCTATTTTTAGTGCTGTAGTTCAAGCCCTGTCCTCTGGTGTCCGTGCAGTGTCATGGTGGGACGGCTTGCATGCTGTAACGATCCCCAGAGTCTGTGTCGGCAGGGGCATTTTGCTCTTGGGAGGTTCAACCAGATTGGTCTGTGGGGGAGGGGCCAGACAAAACAGACACCCTGGTCCTCCAGGTTGGGGGTTAGGCACAGGGTCCGCAACCCTGTTCCGTAAAAAACAAAATATGTTATGGAAACGGCGATGGAGAAATCGCCCATTACTGTGTGTGAAGGCCTTCAGGAATCCTTGCTTTGAGCAGGGGGTTGGACTAGGTGACCTTCTGAGGTCCCTTCCAACCCTGATATTCTATGATAACCCATATGACTGCCAGTGGTGAAAGCCAAAAGGAAGCCACTGGCATGAAGACTGAAGTGCTCAACACCAAGACAAAAAACAAACTTGGTTTTTGGAACGTATGGACAAACGTATGAAACAGGGAAGCTAGCTCAGGTCCCAGCGGAGATGAGACACTACAGCTTACACATCCGGGGTGTCAGCGAGAGCAGATGGACGGGATCAGGAAGATTAACAACGGCCCTGGGAAAAACTTTGCTCTTTTCTGGATGGGATGATGGACAACACCGTGAGGGTGTTGCCATCCTTTTGAAGAAGGGAGTGGAGGTCATAGAATCATAGAATATCAGGGTTGGAAGGGACCCCTGAAGGTCATCTAGTCCAACCCCCTGCTCACAGCAGGACCAATCCCCAACTAAATCATCCCAGCCAGGGCTTTGTCAAGCCTGACCTTAAAAACCTCTAAGGAAGGAGATTCCACCACCTCCCTAGGCAACGCATTCCAGTGTTTCACCACCCTCTTAGTGAAAAAGTTTTTCCTAATATCCAATCTAAACCTCCCCCACTGCAACTTGAGACCATTACTCCTCGTTCTGTCATCTGCTACCATTGAGAACAGTCTAGAGCCATCCTCTTTGGAACCCCCTTTCAGGTAGTTGAAAGCAGCTATCAAATCCCCCCTCATTCTTCTCTTCTGCAGGCTAAACAATCCCAGCTCCCTCAGCCTCTCCTCATAAGTCATGTGTTCTAGACCCCTAATCATTTTTGTTGCCCTTCGCTGGACTCTCTCCAATTTATCCACATCCTTCTTGTAGTGTGGGGCCCAAAACTGGACACAGTACTCCAGATGAGGCCTCACCAATGTCGAATAGAGGGGGACGATCACGTCCCTCGATCTGCTCGCTATGCCCCTACTTATACATCCCAAAATGCCATTGGCCTTCTTGGCAACAAGGGCACACTGCTGACTCATATCCAGCTTCTCGTCCACTGTCACCCCAGGTCCTTTTCCGCAGAACTGCTGCCTAGCCATTCGGTCCCTAGTCTGTAGCGGTGCATTGGATTCTTCCGTCCTAAGTGCAGGACCCTGCACTTATCCTTATTGAACCTCATCAGATTTCTTTTGGCCCAATCCTCCAATTTGTCTAGGTCCTTCTGTATCCTATCCCTCCCCTCCAGCGTATCTACCACTCCTCCCAGTTTAGTATCGTCCGCAAATTTGCTGAGAGTGCAATCCACACCATCCTCCAGATCATTAATGAAGATATTGAACAAAACCGGCCCCAGGACCGACCCTTGGGGCACTCCACTTGACACCGGCTGCCAAGTAGACATGGAGCCATTGATCACTACCCGTTGAGCCCGACAATCTAGCCAGCTTTCTACCCACCCTATAGTGCATTCATCCAGCCCATACTTCAGGTCCATCAGCAGCAGACTTATGAGGGCCAGACTGAACGGGAAACATAATATCAGCCTGATTCAGTGCTATGATCCGACAAATGACAGTGATAAAGAGGTAAAGGATAAATTCTACCTTGCACTACAAGCGGAGTTAGAGACAGTACCATGCCACGACCTAACTATCGTCGTGGGAGACCTGAATGCCAACATCGGTAAGGACAACACACACAACGACAGAGTAATGGGAAGACATGGGTGTGGCACCATGAATGAAAACGGAGAGAGGCTTGTTGATTTCTGTAATATGAATGACCTAGTCATCAGCGGAACCCTATTTCAACATCGTGAAATTCACAAGTTGACATGGTGTTCTCCAAATGGCAGAGATAAGAACCAGATTGGCCATATCATGATCAATGGCAAATGGCGACGCTCACTGACAGATGTGAAAGTGAGAAGGGATGCAGATGTTGGCAGTGACCACCACCTTGCGACAGCCTCCATCAAGCTAAAACTGAGAAATGTGGGTCCACCAAACAAGGGATATAGACATTATGACATTGACAAGCTAAGTCCCTTGAAATACAGAAAGCCTTTGTTCTGCAGTTAAAGAACAGGTTTCAAGCACTTGCAGACCTTGACGAAGAGCAGGGGAATGCAGATGAGGAGATCAACAAGAAGTGGGACAAAGTAACAGCAATTTATAAACAGAGCAGTGAAGCCTGTCTAGGCTACAGGCAGAAGCGAAGGAAGGACTGGATTACACCCAGCACATGGAACACCATAGAAACCAGACAAGCCCTGAAGAAAAAAAAGTTTTATATGCAAAATCCCAGAAGCTAAAGGACAAATACCACAAGCAGTATAGCAAGGCACACTGGGAGGTCAAACGCCTTGTGAGAGTGGACAAATGGCATTATGTTGATAATCTGGCAACACAAGCAGAGGATGCAGCTGCTCATGGTGAACAAGGAACCATTTACAGAATGACACAGCTTATCAGTGGTAAATGGCAGACCCAACAAACACTCTCATCAGGAGCAAACAAGGACACCACCTAACAACTGGAAAAGAACAAGAAGTGTGCTGGACAGATAATTTCAAAGAATTGCTGAACAGGGAGCCACCTAAAGAGGAAGCAAACATCCAGGAGGCAGAAGAAGATCTTAATATCAGCACAGACACCCCAGCTAAGGAAGAGATCACTCAAGCCATCAAATCCTTAAAAAATGGGAAAGCTCCTGGCAAGGATAACTTGAGTACAGAATTGTTCAAGGTAAATCCTAAGTTAGCAGCATCTATCCTGGCCCCTCTGTTTACATCAGACTGGGAAAGGGAAAAAGTGCCAGATGAGTGGACCAATGGGGTTATAGTGAAGATACCAAAGAAAGGACCTCTCAGTAATTGTAATAACTGGCGTGGTATCACACTTTTATCTGTGCCACGCAACGTATTGTGTCAGGTCATAGTCCAGCGTATATCAGAGGGAGTCAATAGCGTTCTCAGAAAAGAGCAAGCTGGTTTTTGGAAAGGGTGTGGATGCACAAACCAGATCTTCACTCTATGAAACATAATAGAAGAGTGCTTAGAATGGCAATAGCAACTCTGCATAAATTTCATAGACTTTGAGAAGGCTTTTGATAGCATTCACAGGACCAGCCTGTGGTGCATTCTGCGGGCATATGGAATCCCCTTCTGTATAATCAATGTCATCAAAAGCTTCTATTTCAACTTTACATGCAGTGTTGATCACAGTGAGCTCAGTTTTGAAGTCAAATCACGAGTACATCAGGGGTGTGTCATGTCTGCAATCCTCTTCAACATTGCCATCGACTGGGTAATGCGGCACACAACAGAAGACAGGCCAAGAGGTATTAAATGGACTCGCTTCTCATCCCTTGAAGACCTGGACTTTGCAGATGATGTCGCTCTCCTATCGCATACCCAACACCATATACAAGAAAAAACAACTCAACTCAATGCATTCAGCCAGCAAATTGGACTGAAAATCAACTGCAATAAGACAGAGATGATGACCTTTAATATTCCCAGTGCAGATAGAGGATTATGTTCTCACCAATGTAGAAACATTCACATACTTGGGCAGCACCAGCAGCCAGGACGGTGGAACAAGCCAGGGCACCCGGAATAAAATCAATAAAGCCAGGAACACCTTCAGGAACTTAAATACAGTCTGGAAATCATCAAAATACAGCACCAAAACCAAACTCAAGATTTATCAGAGCTGTGTACTTTCAACACTACTTTATAGCGCAGAACGTTGGGGAATGAGAAAGTCCAACATGTCCAAACTGTTTTCATTCCACACAACCTGCCTCAGAAAAATCCTCTGCATCTTTTGGCCCAGAACCACCTCAAACCAAGATCTATTGACACAGTGCAGCCAAGAGGATCTGAGCACCATCATTGCCAGGGGGCATTGGAGATGGATTGGCCATGTGCTTCGGATGGAAACTGATTCCATCACCAGAGTGGGAATAAGATGGACACCTGAAGGCAAGTGAAAACAACCTGGCGAAGAGCTGTGGAAGCCGAGCTGAAAAACCTGGGGCACAGCTGGGGAACCATCGAAAGACTTGCCAGAAACAGACAGGAGTGGAGGAGCTTCGTCACTGCCCTAAATGCCAGAGGCATAATAGGAACATGAGTAACAGCCGTGTTAGTCTGTATTCGCAAAAAGAAAAGGAGTACTTGTGGCACCTTAGAGACTAACCAATTTATTTGAGCGTAAGCTTTCGTGAGTGAGCTGTAGCTCACGAAAGCTTATGCTCAAATAAATTGGTTAGTCTCTAAGGTGCCACAAGTCCTCCTTTTCTTAATAGGAACATGATGATGATGAGTGCAAGCCCTGTGCGCCCAAGTCTGTCACCTCCAGCTGGGAGCGAGCTGCCATAGGCTTTCCGGACATACCCAAAGTGACTAGGTCACCTTTGGAAAAATGTTATTTAGGATCCTAAGTCACTTGGGCCCCTTTGAAAATTTATCCTTAGTCATTTCAGCCCAGATCCTCAAAGGAATTTAGGTACCTAAGGCCCCTGGAGGTGGTGGGCCTTCCTCTCTATTTTAAACCACTGATCTGTTCCGGTCCTGTTTCCCTGTTTATGAAGCGATTACAAAAAGTACATGAAATAAACCATCAATTTGCAGTTTTAAATCCTAACCAAGCACTATGGGAGACTTGCCATCAATTTCCCTGGGAACAAGGGCAGGCCCCTAAAATATGTGTAAGCGCAAAAACGGGTTCTTTCGATTAATCTGACGGGTGATGCTGAGCGGGTGATAGCTCTGACTCAGACGTGCTTCCCCGGGCGCTGCAGCTTCTGCCACGCAGCTCAGGGTGGAGGGCGATGAGTCTGTTGTTCGTCAAACACGCCCCCCCCCCCCCCCCGCCCCCGTATCCTGACTGCTTCCCTGATAACATGACCTCACTGTTTATTAAGCATGGCCGGCTGCCTGCAGATAATACCGACAGGCAACCGGGCAGAAAGTCATTCAGAAACGTTCGGCCAACGCCTCAGCTGGTGCAAATTGGCATGAATTCAATGGAGCGACCTCGAGTTACACCGGCTGATGGCCTGCCCCACAGTGTGTGGCAGGGAGCACGTTGCGATAACTGACCCAGGGAATGTTTTCTGGCATCCCTTCGGCGTTGTGGCGAGGGCTGGGTTAAGGACATCACGGAGCCGGCAAGAGGAAGAGTTAAGCAGCATTGATGGGGACTGGTGAAAAGTTTGATGGAGAGGCTTACAAACACAGGCCTGGGAACTGGGGGCGGGGGGTGCTGCAGCACCACCAGGTTTTATGTGGGGCTTTGCTCCCTGCCCCACACCCAGGGTCCCGGTTGCTGGCCCTGTGCCCAGAGCGCTGCTCCCAGCCCTGCATGTGGGATCCTGGCTGCCAGCCCCACACCTGGGGCCCCGTCCCCGCCCCCAGCTGTGGCCCCAGCCTCAGCCCTTTGACCTCTGCCAACATCCCGTCCTCCTGGAGCCACGGCCCTGCCCCCGGCCCCGCCCCCGGCCCCAGCTCTAGAGGTGGGGAGTGGAGAGGGGCACGGCCCCCCCCACTCGAAAAAGTGTTCCTGTACCACTGCTTACAAATGCGTCTCACCTGTCAGCTAATTTCATGGAAAAGGCCACCACGTGGAAAAAGAGCATGATCGAGTGGGCCCTTCCCTGCCGACGTCTGTGTAACACAGATCAGATGAGAGCCATGGTGCTGGTGGTGGGGGAGACTGGCCAGCGTCCAAGAGGGGCAGTGGGGTCGCTTTCCCTGTGGTTCTCTGGCCTCTGTCGGATGTGGAGGCCACTCCCCTAGCGCTTCCTCTCTGACTCCCCGCAGCTCAAGGGCAGCTTCCCCATCTGTAAAATGGGGCTAATGAGGCTGACCTTTCCAAAGCACTTTGAGATCTACAGCTGAACAGGGCTAGATTAGAGTGAGGGATTAGCAGTAATGGGAACCTGTCTGAAGGGAACCGTGTGGCGCATCCCAGGCCCCGTCCCCATCCCGCCGCTTTGGCCGTGAGTATCACACGTGGCTCTGCTGGATGAGACCCCAACCCCACTCACACCTTTCGTTCTCCTGCCAATGTCTGTGATCAGGGGAAGGATCAAGTGTTTCAGAGGCGGCCTGGATGGCAACAGGCTTCCTTGCTGCTGCTGGCTGGCTGTGGGTTTTGTGGGTCTTGGCTGGGTTAAAGTCAATTGCTGAGTGAGTGCACCAGTGTTCAGAGGGTTCCTGAGAACTGTGCTGTGAAGCTGTCCCAGGCACATGGGATGTACGACTTAAAGGGACTTCCTGGGTCATCAGACATCCCCATCATAGACTCCAACTGTCACAGTCCAGGGTGCCAATCCAGCCCAGTGAGGGGTTGTGACTGCCTGTCCTGCAACCCCGGGTGCCTCACAACGCTTTGCGGCTGTAGCTCCCAACCTGGGCCGCTCACAACCAGCCTACCAGTCACACCTTGGGTGTCTGTTTATTGCTGCAGCCCTGGTCCAGTAACTCTGACCCTTGCCAGCAGCACATGCTGCTTCCAGCAGCCTTGGTTACTACTTGCAGGGTGACCCCCAACATACTCCCCATCCCAAATTTCCCCACAAATGTGTGTTATGCACTGCCCAGCCCTCTCCTGGACCAGTCCGAGATTAAAGGTCCGCTGCCCCTGTAAAGGGTCAATATTCAACAGTTTGCTGCTTTAACTGGAGTGACCACGCAGTTCAGTTTAAACACAGCACCCGACTAACTTAGATTAAAAATAAAACAAGTATATTTAAAGGGATAGGTTTAAAGTGAGTACAGGTATAAGGTATTAAAGTCAGAAATGGTTACTAGAGAAATAAAGATAAAATGCTTTCTAGCAGCAAAAACTGAACAAGCTAGATTTGGTTCAAGGTAAAATCCTTAGCACAGGTTCCCAAATTTTCAGGTCAGGATCTCCCCGCAAAGTCAAAAGCCTGGTTCCTTTGTCTTCTTAAGTGAACGAGAAAGAGATGAATTGGGGTGTTTTTGCCCCTCACTTTTATAGTCCAGTCACCCTTTGTCTTGCATTTTCCTGAGGGTCACCCCTAGATAAAGCTCATTCCAGCTGTGAGGACAGAGACATGGAGTCTCTTGGCGAAAGAAGTTCCAGGATGTTTTTTGCTAAAACGCAGATCCATCTGTTCCTGCTCCCCTCCATTGACAAAGAATGGCCCCGTGACAGGTGATGGCCAATCAACTTTGATGACACTGGCTAGAGGCATCAGCTTGTCCTTTGTCTTTGAGAAAACAGTTTACCCTGTCCCCAGACTTGTACATGCATTGTAGTAATAACTTCAGTTTGTGTCCATAACTCTTAATATGCATTTCCTCCACACATTACACAAGAATATTGATGATCAGTGTGCTCTTAGTTTTTAAATGATACTTCACAACGCATATGTTGTGCAAGCATTTCAGTCACACCTGGTCATAAAACTGTCACATGACCTCCTATCACACAGGCACCTCACACCTTTATCTGAGGGGGATTGTGTTCCTACCCCCATGCTACCTGGTCCAAGGTAGGCTAATAGGCCTGGCTCCCATCCAATGCACAGGGCAGGATAAGGGACAGGAGGACAGGGTACTTAGCGGTCTCTCCCCATGCTCTGGGAATGGGCGACAGGGGATGGATCACTTGACGATTACCTGTTCTGTTCATTCCCTCTGGGACACCTGGCATTGGCCACTGACGGAAGACAGGATATTGGGCTATATGGTCCTTTGGTCTGACCCAGTATGGCCGTTCTTATGTTCTCTCCCTTTCATGTGTCACTCCCTGTAACCCCAGCTGGCCTGGTTTACAGTCACACTCTTGAGTGGTCAAAGAGGTCTGTGGGGCCAATGAACTAGTGTTCTCATCACTCACCTTGTGAGTATCTGGAGAAACCGATGCTCCAACCAGCAGCCCACCATCAAAGTCCTTTCTAGGGCTGTATCTTGGTCACTTGCCTGCTGACGTTCCGGGCGCAATTCTGCCCTCCCGCCGTTCGAGCCTTCAGGTTAGCCCTGAGAATACTGCTGCTCAGCGCTGAGGGGTTGCCAGCAGCCAAGCACAGCATTGCCCGTGTTTACCCTAGCAGTCCTTGCAATGCTTAATTCTGCACTGCATGTCATTAAAACCAATGGGCGCTTCCCCTGTAGGAGGGCTAGAGCATCAGTGTGAACTCCTTTAAGACCTGCTTGATTTTTACAGTTACTGATCCAATTCCCTGAAATCAAGGAAATCTGCCCATGGACTTGAAGGACCTGGGACCAATCCTTTCAAAAGATCCCATAGGATAGATCTATAACTAGCTCTGTGGGTGAGAGCTATTAGAAGATTTCAACTTCCCTGCCCTATTCCCAGCCAGTAGATGCTGCCGCCTGGTATTGCCCACTGTTTCTGAATGAGCTGCAGGATGTTTATCTCCGGGGTTTAGTCCTAAGGCAGGATTTGAATAAGAGCGGCACGTTTCACTATTTGTGTTCGCTCCTCTTCCGGTCCCAGCTGACATCATGCTGCATCCACCTGTTATGTCGTCTTCGATGCTGTAACGCTTCACAGTTGTGAAGGCCAAGACAGTAACAGTGTTAAAAAAAGAACTAGATACATTCATGGAGGATAGGTCCATGAATGCCTATTATAGCCAGGATGGGCAGGGATGGTGTCCCTAGCCTCTGTTTGCCAGAAGCTGGGAATGGGCGACAGGGGATGGATCACTTGGTGATCACCTGTTCTGTTCATTCCCTCTGGGGCACCTGGCACTGGCCACTGTCGGAAGGTCAGGCTTGACAAAGCCCTGGCTGGGATGATTTAGCTGGGGATTGCTTTGAGGAGGGGGTTGGACTAGATGACCCCCCGAGGTCCCTTCCAATCCTGATATTCTATGATTCTATGACAGGATCCTGAGCTAGATGGACCTTTGGTCTGACCCAGCATGGCCGTTCTTATGTTTGGGGGCACTCATGCCTTTATCTGAGGGAGATTGTGTTCCTACCCCAAGCTACCAGGTCCAAGGTAGGCTAAGGGGCCTGGCTACCATCCAATGTCTGTATAGTCATTACTATACATACATCCTGCAGATGTGCAGCTCCTAGGACAATCGTGCCACCAGCCAGTTGGCAGCTAGGTGGCACATCAATATAAATCTTAAAGAACAACAATGGAAAGCAATGGCTTTGCTCCAGGTCAAGGTGCTGCACACCAGGAGCGAAGGTAAGAGGAATATGTCCTTCCGTGTGAGTATGCCACCAGCCTCTGTTACACAAAGTGAACAGGTGGTAAACAAACATTTGATTTTCAAAGTCACAAAGGGCAGCCTGGCATCCACCCCCACTGGAAGTCAATGAGTACCGGGCACTGCCTTCCTCTTTGTTCTTTTGAAAGGTCTCCCACCCAGGCTATTCTTGCATCTGTCCCTTGGGGGAACTGATGTCTGCCTCAGTACATTTCACTGAGCTAGGAACAAGAGAGTGATTTCCAGTACATATCCCAGAGCCTGGCAATTACAGCAGCCAGGGTAAGTAACATTCTTATCACACAGGATGCTCTTATTTATTTATTTTAATTTTAGTACAGGAAAGAAAACCACAGCTTGTTTTTCGGGGCTGACCATCTGCTGACAAGCCCAGAAGAGAGCAAAATTCCCATCTGAGCAAGATGCTCATTTCTAGGCTAAGGGGGAGTGTGAACGCTCATGTTGGAGAACTCCCATCAGTCTGGCTTATTAAATCAGACATTGCAGCACAGTCCAAGAAAGGCTGTCGAGATGCTGATGCTGCTTTGCGTGAGGTGAAATGCTGAAGAGACTTATGAATGTTGTTTCCTCCATAACCAGATAAAACACCTTTGTGGCCTCTGCATTTGGGGACAGCCGGCCAAGGAAGGAATTATTCTGGCTTTCATTTTCTAAGTACAATTTTTAAAGCAGGTCAGAATTATTTGAATTTCCAAAAAATGTTAATGAAGAATTTTGCCACCATTTTGAATTTCATTACAACAAATGGGAACATTGTCAAAGACATGTTGAGGGAAATTCAATTTCAAAGAGGTTTTTCAACCAACTATAGATGGGGGGATAACATTTTCAAAAGCAGCTAAGTGACTTAGGTATTCAGGGTTCCTAAATCACCTAGGTGCCTTGGAAAAGTTGTTTTTTTTTTAAATTTCAACATTTCAAATGTTGACAAAAAATCATAAAATCCAAACCAAAAAAATCCTCCAAACTTCTCGCCAGATTGAAAAATTAGGAACCAACCAGTTCTAGCAACATTGCTTTCCTTGGGGTACATTCATGTGTACCTACGAGGGGAGACAATTGCTAGAGAGGGGTTTTCCAAGTGTAACATGGGAAATGCCTCCTCAGCATTCCTTAGTGCATTGCAGGCTGTGGGCAGACGCCCGTCCTTGAAAACACCCTGGGAAAAGGCCTCGATGGTGTTCTCCGAGTACGAAACCCAGCTGAGGTGGTTAAGCAAATAGAAGTAGTAGTTTTAGGGGAAGAATCCTGAAATGCCTTGAGCAGCTGGATGGACGCAGCAAGCTGAAAAGGGCTGTCTGCGATGCCACTGAAAACGGAGGAGTGTACGTGTCCGCACTACACTGACTATGTTATACTTTATAGGGTCTTTAAAGGAAAAAATGGGAATGGGGAATGTTCTCGTAATGCTTTATTTTATGCATTTAAAAAACCATCCGTCGTAGCTATTTGTAGATCATTTACCACTATAGTAGCTAGATTCCACAGTAAAACAAATTAAAATAAATGCCTGCAGTGTGTTACAAACCATTGTATCTCTAAGGAGCACGCACGCCTGGCTATAGCTCAGCCCAGCTTAACGTCACTAGGCAGATTATTGCAGGCTCGGAGCCACCATCTGAAAATCGTTCCACGCTCATCACTGCACCTCAGACAGAGCAATTTATTGTTGAGAGCTGAGGGGGTCGCTCTTTGATTTCTAGTGTAACGCAACGTTACCTGACATGAGAAACGGATTAGAGCTTCGCCCCAATCCACGTCTTCCTGATTCTACTGCCATCAAAGCAAGGAAACCAACAGCCATCTGGCAACCTGCCTAGACACTAATAAGGATAATTTAATTTTGTGTATAATTTTGTCTGTGGGATGAATTCTGTTGCCCTGAACTGGAACATTCCCTGACAATGACAGTATCCGATACAGTACAGGTCTCAGAGACTCATTTCTGACTTCAGTTTTCTTGTTAGCCTTGTACTTCAATCAATGGGATTCAGTGATAGAAGATTTCAGTCAATAACCAAGCAGCACGAAGGGTTTGAAAGCTGTGGTTTCATGTGACATGTTTGAGAGGTTTGCTAAAGTCACGCAGTAATTCTTTCTTGGGTCTAAAGATGGAAAGTACCGAACCTGGAGAGAACATAGCTCAGGCTCTTTCATGTTTAGCTGACTCATCCCATTGGCACAGCTTGGCTTTATTGCATGCTAGTGTTACCCAATTCATCACTAACTGCTCCTTGGAGGACACCACTCATTATGCTGGCCAGCAAAGCTGGTGGGGGGGGGAAATAAATGGCTTTCCAATTGTTCTTCCCGAAACATTGTCCGGCCAATGTCAAGGCATTTCCTGAGGCACTGTTAAATCACCGAGATGTGTTAGAACGGCAAAGTCCACTCTCACGGCTAGGAGCTGAGTGCCTCCCGGGAACACAGTCATCGTCATCAAATACATTACGCCAAGGACCTTTGTGTCAGCCAGCATGACCACGGTTGATGGCGTTGCACCAGGCACCACATGGCAAAGGGCCCCCACAGAGTGAGAGCCCTCAACCCCTGCCGGAGACACACCTTCAAAATAGCAGTTGAGGTCTGACTTTAGTTCAACCCTGTGCATCTCTG
The DNA here is from genome assembly GCF_965152235.1 of Eretmochelys imbricata. NCBI lineage: Eukaryota > Metazoa > Chordata > Testudines > Cheloniidae > Eretmochelys > Eretmochelys imbricata. The sequence continues at coordinate 125,567,948 of NC_135577.1, read as the reverse complement.
CTTTGAAGAGCCAAAGCGAGCTCTAAATGGTCACACAAAAGTCTTGGATCGGGGATTTCCAAGTAAATCATTCTTGGATTTCCTGCTGCTACGGGGATTACTGCTGGGGCAAGAGGATATGGTCAAGGTCAATGCTGATCTCAGGCCGCTGATTTGCTGTAAGTTACTTTCAGATACTGTAACAGGAAACAAAAGTTCTCTCTGTAATTGTTCAGGCTCAGTAAATTATGACCCTCTTGAAGATTACTGTGGTGAATATAGAAAGAAATCATTTATAAGTATCCTTTCCTTTTCTGTTTCGTCGAGTGGCTTCCTTCCCCTCCCCATCTCTCAATTTATCACAAGAGAGCTAAAAGAAACAGTTTTGCATGTGCAGCCAGAGGGCCCTCGATCACTCAGGAAGAAACAGTGGTGGTTTAGGTGGAACCAGAGGCCTGCTTGTTAGAGAATGGCTGTGGGAAGCTGGAGACCCAGCTTTGCCATTCACTTCCGGTATGACTTTGGGCATCTCACTTGAGCTCTCTCTGCCTCAGTTGCCTAATCTATACCCCAGGTACAACCCCCTTCTTTGGAAAGTGCGGTGAGATCCTTGGGTGAAAGGTTCTGCGTAAATACAAAGTATGACTGTACTACATCATAAAATGAGTGTCACCACTGTATTACGTGTCGGACTTTCGGTGGGATTTTGTGCAAAGTTTAGTTGTACAATATGCCACAGATGCCTTTATATGGTGTGTTTGGGCAGAGCTGGCCCTAAAACTCAGCCTTAAACCCAGCAGGGCCCCCAGTTTGAACCCTTCTTGGCACAATCTCTCCCAGTTTGCAGTGGGGTAAGACACAAGTTGCACTAGGCATCGTGTTCCAAAACCACGCCTGCTGGTTTGCTGGGCTCAGAGAAATGCACGTGCAATTAGGATGTCTCTTAAGAGGTGGCCACCAAGGAGCTCTTGAATGCTAGCTTCTGGGATGCAGATAATGGGTGAGGAAACATACAATAGAAAACATGAATGAAACTGAGCCATACAGAAGCATAGGGGAGCTAAGAGGTTCTCTTGCTTAATGAGTTAGAACTGGGCCTGGAGTCTCTCTGTACTACTCTGACACATCCTCAAAAGTCTCATCCACTCAACACTTGGTCAGTGCATTCTCTGGAGCTCCTGATAACAAACTGGATCCAGGAGCTTCCAAGGGTGAGCTGAAATGTTAGGGGTCACATAGCCAGATGGGCCCAGCTCCTCAAAGGTATTTAAGTGCCTCACTCCCATTGATTTTGGAGTTAGGTGCCCAAATACCCTTTTGAGGAGCTGGGCCATGGAACCTGAGTTGCTCTATCACCAAACCCCACTGAGCAATTGTGTGCCCATGGCACTACATCCCCCACAAATCCAGATCCATTCCAAAGACTTCTTCTAACACGTGAATCCTTTGTGAGCATGCTCTGCAGCTGGGTAACACCTAGGGCTGTCACAGGAGCCAGAAAGTCTCTGGCAAACAATAGGATTCAGCATCAAAATGCCCCAGAACTTTGAGTAACTACGAGATGGGGTCTCCTAGCTCAGAGAGAAGTTTCTTCAAAGGTTGAGGTGGTTCAAATAGCAAGAGAAATTTGAAGCAAAGTCCTCCTTGGGCAAACCAAGGTCCAAGTGGAGGTCTCTCATTATGATGACCCTCCCTTCTTGCAGACCCAAATTTACTTATATTGCATGCAAATTTGGTGCTCTCCCCACACTGCGAGGGCTAGTGGCTAGAGAGAGGATTGCTTTAGTGCAGTCCCGTTCATTCCGACAGGCTCCATGTCACGGCCCATCAGCCATGAGGGCTCCCCTGTTTGGACTCTGGCCCACGCTGGCTAGGTCTAGTCTGTGCAGCCAGTAGCTGTGTCTTGACTCTTAACCTTTGCTGAAGCCAAGAATGTTATTCTAGCAAACAACTGGGGATTTCACCAGCAGCGTGTCTCCTCTGCCAGCCAGCCTGACACAGCGGTCTCGACAGCACTGGAATCTGAGCATAGGCCTGAGAGCAGTGGTGAAAGGAGTTAACAGCTGAGTTATGTCCTGATCTGGATCATTAAGTGTCAGCCGGCAATGCCATTTTCCTCCGTGGTGATAACGTGCGACATACTCAGCATTATGCTACATCGTGGGATAACTAGGGCTACAGAGCCTTGCGCTTCACACCAGCGCTTGCTCTCTGCACTGTAAATTATTCATTCATTTTGGCCTACGAAGGGCTGGTGAACGCTGTGCAATTCCTTGCTTAAAAGGTCATGTGAATCTCCCATCTGCTGGCTATTAAATTACTTCAGGCTTAAAAAGCTATATGAATTTTAGATGACGCAGCCAGCAGACAGCCAGCTCAAACAGCCATGCAACTCCCCCCGACACTGCATTAAGCAAAGTGGTTTTGCACTCAGGCAGCCGGTTCCCATTACCAACTCTTTTCTTTTTTAATGCAAGGTGATTGCCTGGCTCAGACAGTCACACGGCAAAGAAAACCACAGGCTGGCTTGGGCGCTTGTCTGTGAATTCTTATTTTGATTGGTTCATCTCTGGATCTGGCACGGTTTCCGCCACATGTTTCTCACCTCTAGAGAATGGGCTATTGTTTCTCACCTCTAGAGAATGGGCTATTGTTATGTGTATTGCAGTAGTAACTGTAGATGACTGGCTCCTAGCAGAAGCTCAGTGTGCTAGGCCCTGTACAAACACATACTAAGGGACAATCTCCGCCCCAAAGAAGCAAAGTGTGATGGGGAAAACAGAGGCAGATGGAAGTGAAGAGACATGCCCAAGGTCACACAGCAAATCAGTGCCAGAGCTGGGAATAGACCCCCCCAGGTCTCCTGATTCCCAGTCCAGGGCCCTATCCATGACTACATAAAAGCAGAGCATGCTGTCTCTGCCTGCCTTAGTGTGGGGCGACAGACTAGCTGCCTTCTCGAGGTCCCTTCAAGCTCTGGATTTCCACAACTCTGCACGGATTTATCACTCTAACGTTAGGCACCCATCTTGTCAAATGGCTTTTGGTTCTTCCATCCATCACCAACACATAGGGCCCTGCTGTTTCTGAGAACCCTTGGTTTAATTGCTTTAAAAACCACCACTGACGTTCTCCAAAGTGGTCACGGATTTTGGGTGCCCACCCTGAGTCTGAGGTACTTGGCTCGTCCGGAAAAATCAGGCCGAAGGTCAGCACCCAAAAATGGAGGCCTCTGAACTCGGTGGCCACTAATGACAATTCTGGCCTTGAGTCGTCGTCATATATTTTAACAACAAAATGCATTTCAAACTATTCTACGCCATGGGATGGGGGCCCCAGAACCTGTCTGTCCAGAACTGTTAGCTATCGCCAGGATGTTAGACAGGAAAGAGAAGCAGGTTGGCTACATGGATAGGTATTGGGGAGTCCTCTCCGTTAGCTCCTGATTAATTAGGCCATGCATGGGGGCGGTCCTGGGTAGCAGCCAGCCCTATGCTCAGTGGCTGTCCCACAAGCATCGTGTATGCTAGGATCCCCCCCATGGAGTGGCCTGGGTGTAGACTAGAAATGGTTGCCTTGCCCTCCCCGTCATGTCCCTCCCTCTTCCACGGTAAACTGCTGCTCGGAAGCCCTCTGCAATTTAGCCCCTAACTCTCTGTCCTGTTATCCTATTGACTTCTGTCACGGCTCTGCCAAGACCACGAGCCGCCACTGCCCGCTTGTCCTCTTCTCCCACAGCCACGGGACAGCCACGTTGCTCATTTTCCCAGGCTCTCTCTCGAGCCACGTTACCGGTTCCTTCAGACTGATTGTCCCCATCAGCACATTTTGTCACCTTCCTCCTCGGACATTGCGGGGTGCAATCCAGACCAGTGGGGGGTTGGGGCATCGCTTACCTTGCCACCTTGGGGGCCTCCCAATGCTTTGCTGCTGTAGCTCCCACCTGGGCCGCTCACAACAGTCACACAGCCCGCAGGTCGCACCTGGTGTGTCTGTGCATAGCCACAGCCTTGGGCCAGCAACTCTGATCCCAGCTGGCGGTCAGCAGCCCCCGTCACACTTCACTTCCAGCAGCCTTGGTTACTACACCTCTACCCCGATATAACGCGGTCCTCGGGAGCCAAAAAATCTTACCGCGTTAGAGGCGAAACCACGTTATATCGAACTTGCTTTGGCCTCGACCATTTCCATTATTAATAGTCACTTTCCGCCCCCCCGACTGACCCCTCAGAACCCCCGCTGCTCCTTGTCCCCTGACTACCCCCTCCAGAGATCCCCCGCCCCTAATCACCCCTCCCAAGACCCTACCCCTTAAGCCCCCCCTGCTCCTTGTCCCCTGAACACCCCCTCCAGAGACCCCCCCTGTCCCTAATCACCCCCAGGACCCCATCCCCTACTCATTCCCCCTGTTCCCTCTCCCCTGACTGCCCCGACCCCTATCCACACCCCCACCTCCTGACAGGCCCCCTAGGACTCCCACGCCCTATCCAATGCCCCCATCCCCTGACCGCCCCACCCCCAGAACCTCCAAACCATCCAACCCCCCCCCCCCCCCGCTCCCTGTCCCCTGACCGCCCCCGAGACCCTCTGCCCCTTAGCCAAACCCTGGGCCCGGCCTGGCACCTTAACACACCGCTCAGAGCAGCGTGTGGGAGTCAGACATGCTGACCCGCCGGAGCGTGCAGCCCCGCCCTGCCAGAGCGCTGCTTTACCGCGGTATATCCGAATTCGTGTTATATTGGAGTAGAGGTGTACTTGCAGGATGACCCCCTAACACATGCTCAGTTCTGGATTTCCCCCCTAAGACGTGTGTTCTGCACTGCACAGCCCTTTCCTGGACAGTCCTTTAAGGGCATCAATATAGAACAGTCTGCTACTGTCAAAGCTGAATCCCCACTCTGTCACTCCGAGTGCAGAAGTGGGGGCCTCCAAAAATTAATACTTGCCACTCCAGGCTTGTATTACACTCCCAAGGTTACAGCTTTTCTCTGACCTTGGCTTGGTAAACGTTGCCACCACCCAAATGCAAAAAAAATCCCTTTGAACCCAGGAAGGAGCACTTGGGAATTTCTCCTTCTGGGATACTCTCAAGTCCTTTCGCGCCCCCCCGGGGAATAGCTGAGAAAGAAAACAAAGGAAATTAGCTGTGGCTACCAGCTAATCAAACAACATGCACAAACCTCTTAGAACACCAAAAATCCAATCCTGTTCTTAAGAAAGGTAAATTTTATTAAAAACAAAAAGGAAAAAATTACATCTGGAACTTAGGCTTTTGCTAGATTTTAAAAGAGCAATTCCAAAAATCAAGCACCCAAACTAGCTTTCTTGGGAGTTCAGCTTAAAGGTTACAAGCAAACAAAAGCATCTGGGGTTAGCACAGAGGAAATCCACAAGCCAAAATAAAAAATAAACCTGATTGTGTCTAACTAAAAACATTCCCTATCCAAATAATTTCTTCTAGGTATGGAAGATGAATTTTCATACCTGGTTCAAGCCTTACACAGCATTGCTGCTCTGTCCCTGCAACCCAGAGAACAACAGACAAAGGGAAAGTTTCTTTCCCAATTTTAAAAAGTTCTACCTTCCCATTGGCTCTTTTGGTCAGGTGCTCAGTCCTTTTCTTTTACCCGTGGATTTGTTACCCCTTTACAGGTAAAGCAAGCAGAGAACAGTCCAAGAGGGATTTTACAGCTAACTGGCTGGCTGGGTGTCCATCAAAGGGAGCTACTCCCCGCCCCCCCCCCCCCCTTCACGTATCAAAGCTACTTTGAAGGGAATTACCCACACTGTTCAGTTTAAGACAGCACTGGATTTGTTTTGATTAAAGAATAAAAAGTGTATTTAACTACAAAGAGAGGTTTCATGCGAGTACAAAGCATTAAAGTCAGAAATGGTTACAAGAGAAATAAACAAGCCTCCTAAACTTAACTAGACTTTGTTCAAGATGAAGTCCCTTACCATAGGGTTCCAGTAACATGGCTGACCAAACTCTTAGGCCAAGACCTGTTCCCAAAGTCCAACAGCTGTTTCTTTTGTCCTCTTAGGTGACAAAGAGAGCGATGGAGAGGGAGAGACCAGTGGGGTGTTTTTGCCCCTCTCTTTCACAGTTCAGTCCTCCTTTGAAATGCATTTCCCTGAGGGTTACCCCTAGAGAAAGGTCCTTCCAGCTGTGAGGATGGAGACATGGGGTCTGGTAGTGAAAGAGGTTGCACGCTGTTTCTTCTCACCTCTGTTTCCTGAAATGCACATTTTCCTTGTTTCCCATCTTCCCCCTTTTGCTCTCAGAGGACTCTGTTTACAATCTATATGTAACTTGAGGTAAGTAAACACACATTCCTTTGTTTAACATGGGTTTAAACATATGCCACCAACATCAGTCAGGGGAATTCATAACTTTACATACAACGTTGCCACACACATTTCATCATGATATTACTGACCAGTGCGTTATTAGTTTTCAAATGATACCTCAACAAGGGACATCTTGTACAAAGATTATTACAATGATGTGGAGTGTGTGCATACAAGGGTGCATTTGGTCACCCTTTCATACTCTATCTTGCAAGTTACTGGGCCATAATACTGAATCCTAATTACCTCCCATTCATTCTATTTCCACTCACAAGTCTTCTGTGCACAAGGCTGCTTCAGGTCCACACCACACTGAACTCCCTGGCTCTTGAGATTAGGGTTTCAATAATATTTTATCTATTGCTTCCCTAAAGTCAAGGCAAAATGCATTGATGGTTTCTTCTCAGCAGCTGTTTCAAAGAAAAAAGTCCCACAACGTTGGGCGTCTGCTCATCTTGATCTTCTTCAACCCAACTGTAACTTCCTAGTTCTGTCCCTATTCTGCTACTTCTTCACATTTCCAGTGGCGGATGTTTCAGTGTACAGGTCTAGACTACCCTCAGGCCCCTTCTTGCCTGGAAGAAACTCTGTATTTTCATCCACAAAACTTCCTCCTTCAAACTGTCCTTTAATGTGTGCTTAACAGAGTGGGGCCTGGTCCATGACTTTAGCTCTGAGGCACAATGATACCACAAATAAATAATAATAATACATTCTTAAGCATAAGCATATCAGCATCAACAGCTGTCCTCGAGAGATAGTCTAAATACCTCTGCTAAAGAATCCAGTGGTTCTCTTGTCACTTTCTTTATCGTTGCTTATCATTCCCTACTCTGGGATGAGTCTTTTCCATTGGTATTTCTTCTTCCTGCCCTCAAGACGGAGCTACGTATGTGTTGTCAGCTTGTGGCAAACATTCCTCATTGTCCTGTAAAGGGAAGATTATTTTTTTAAAGCAATGTCTGCCTTCCCATGACCCTTCACTGACCCCTTCTGCTTTTGTACTTACAATGTTTCCTATCATTTATCTCACAAGCTTTTGCAATCATCCTTTTATTCTCCACTTTTGGACTTTAAAAAAAAAAATCAAATCATGTTCCTAACTTGAGCCCTGATCCAGCAAAGTACAAGAACATTGGAACTGCCAGACTGGATCAGAACCAAAGGCCATCTAAGTCAGCTTCCCGTTTCTGACAATGGCCAGTCACAGATGCTTGTCAGGAAAGGGAAGGAATCACCATGAGCAAGTGTGGGGTAATCTGGCCTGCACACAGGTCTTATCCTGACCTCTGATGGAGGTTGGTTTGGGCTGCACGAGGAATAGAATCGTAGGGCTTGTCTTCATGTACAGCGCTGTGTGGGTGAAGCTGCACGCCTGTAGCACTTTTGAAGACATTCCTACGCCGACGGGAGAGCTGCTCCTGTCGGCGCCATTAATCCACCTCCCCAAGAGACAGTAGCTGTGGCAATGGGAGAAGCTCGCCCGCCGAGATAGTGCTATCTACATGTTGAGGGGTTAGGTCAGTAAACCTGTGTCGCTCATGGGTGTGGATTTTTCACACCCATGAGTGACGTCGTTATATCGAGATAAGTCTGTAGTGTAGACTGGGACATAAAAACATAGGGCTGGAAAGGACCTCAAGAGGTCTTCTAGTCCAGCCCCCTATGCTGAGGCAGGACTAAGTATTGTCAAGACATCCCCGACAGGTGTTTGGCTCAGCTGGTCTTAAAAAAACAACCTCCAACGATGGAGGTTCCATAAAACCTCCCTTCCGGTAGTTTTGTTAGCATTAACTCTGGGCATTCTTGTCATTCATACAAATATCTACTGCCTTTCAAATTTTGTTAAGATTCTTAAACCCTTACGTTACTTTAAGCACGTGCTTAACTTCCTTCCCGGGGTTGCTTTCTCTGACAGGGCTCAGAGTGATTAGCCAGGCTTTTCCAGTGCAATGCAACCGAGTCATTTTGGCAGTCTGCTGGTGCTTTCTGGGGTACGAGTGCAGGCATGCTGGGTACGTACAACTCTTTTGGTCTGCTCTCCTTTATAAGAAAGGAGACGACGCCTGCATTGATGCAGCTCCCCGCATAATAAAAAGGTCTCATGAATCAGCCAAACTGAGCTGGGTTCCTGACTTATCTGGGGCAGGCACTGCCTGTTGCAATCACAGAAATATGGAACTGAAGGAGGCAGAGAAATAGTGAAAGTGAAAATGCCGAATGGGCCGTAAGCGCGGAGAAGTCTGTGGTGGCTCTCGGAAACGTGCCATACAGTATGGAACCCTGGCTTGCTCAGAGCGGCACTATCCCCCTGTCAAGGTTCCTTCCCCACTCTGAATGCTAGGGTACAGATGTAGGGACCTGCATGAAAACCTCCTAAGCTTACTTTTACCAGCTTAGGTTAAAACTTCCCCAAGGTACGAACTATTTTACCGTTTGCCCTTGGACTTTCGCTGCCGCCACCAAACGTCTAACACCGGTATTATTATTATTAGGAAAGAGTTCATTTGGAAATGTCTTTCCTCCCCAAAATCCTCCCAAATCTTACCCCCTTTTTTCTGGGGAAGGTTTGGTCAAAATCCTCACCAATTTGCATAGGTGACCACAGACCCAAATCCTTGGATTTTAAGAACAATGAAAAAAGCATTCAGTTTCTTAAAAGAAGAATTTTAATAAAAGAAAAAGTAAAAAAGAATCACCTCTGTAAAATCAGGATGATAAATACCTTACAGGGTAATTAGATTCAAAACATAGAGAAGCCCTCTAGGCAAAACCTTAAGTTACACAAAAACAGGAATATCCATTCCATTCAGCACAGCTTATTTTCGCAGCCATTTAAATAAAACAGAATCTAACACATACCTAGCTAGATGACTTACTAAGTTCTAAGACTCCATTCTGGTTCTGTCCCTGGCAAAAGCACCACACAGACAGACCCGGACCCTTTGTTTCTCCCCTGCTCCAGCTTTGAAAGTATCTTGTCTCCTCATTGGTCATTGTGGTCAGGTGCCAGCGAGGTTATCCTAGCTTCTTAACCCTTTACAGGTGAAAGGGTTTTTCCTCTGGCCAGGAGGGATTTTAAAGGGGTTTATATATACACCTTTCCCTTTATATTTATGACACGCCCTCTAGTGGTGGCCAAGCCTGCGAGAGATTGATGACCCTGCTACAGCCATGATTACACGACGTGTGTCTTGTAGCTCATGCAGTAGAGGCTCCTGTACTGAGTTTCAGAGGCCCCAGGTTTGAACCCCATGGCCGGCAAGTAGGGACTTGCTCTGGAAGTCTCTGAAGCTTGGGGAGGTTCGTCCGTACCCAGGGAGAGGATGAAACCTCCTGCTTGGTGTGGTGCTCTCTCCCACTCTAGTGGCTAGGCTGGCCAGCTAGAGAGGGATGAGTCAGCTACAGCCTGAGCTAAGTGACATGTGTCTCCTTTTAGCTCATGCATCGAGGTCCCAGCTTTGATCCCCACGGCTGTCGCCCCATGTGAGTCAACATTACACCTAGACCAGCTGGTGACAGTCACTATGGTGCAGAGAAATGCCAGTGATTAAAGGTGCACAGGTCTTTTCTGTTATACATGGTCCATCTGTTGGTTGCATTCCCCCAGGGAAATATTTGTACTTGCCCCCTTTAAACTAAAGATCAGACTTGTCTCACGGCTCAATAAGGCCGATGTCTCCACTCTGAATTGGCAGGGTGAGTCTCCGGCTCACGTACACACAGTCGTGCTAGCTCTCATGGAGTGAACGTGAGCACAAATGGCAGAGTAGCTGGAGTAGCACGGGTAATGGCAGGGGTGGCACAGATGTACAGTCAATCAGGAGAGAAGTTGCCCTCACAACATAATTTTTACAGCTTGGTGATAGGATCAGGGAGAGCCCAGAGCGCTGTACACAAATCAGTTGGGGGTTAATTAAGTAATTTTTTCCTTTTAAAATAAGACACCAAGAAGCTTAGCTACTAAAGGTTCCCTGTAGTACCAAAGAGAGAGATGCATCGAAGAAAGGTTAGACGTTGGTATCTAGCAGAAAATTGCTTTCCCCCCTTTATCATTCCATATTTCAATTTTAAAAATCCATCGCCTGTAAGGACCTTGGCATTGTCTAATCTAACCTTCTGCATAACTCAGGCTGGAGAAGTCTGCCCTGCATTTGGCCCAAAAAGTAAGGCTGAACTACAGCATGTCTTTTACAAAGACATCCAGCCACGATTTAAGGATTGCCAGTGATGGATGATCTACCACCTGCCTTGGTAATCTGTGCCAATGGCTAATTCCTATCACGGTTAAAAACTTGGTTTATATTTCTAGTTTGTCTAGCGTCTATTGCCAATCATTGGGTCCTCTTCTTCTTTTGTCTTCTTGATTTAAACAGCCATGTAACACCAGACATCTTCTCTCAGGGTACTGGTAGGGAAGAAGGCGCCATCCTACAGCAAGGGAAAGCAAAGGAGCTCTATGGAGTTCTTGACCACAGGCATGCGAGAGAATTGTGCTGTCTTCAGAAAGTAGAGTGAATTTCTAGGGGGCTTCTCTCTGCCATCCCCAGAGGGTTTTGGAAAGTGGACCAGGCTCTCCCTTGCAATAATAACCACCTCTCTCATTGGTGAGCACGGTGGTATCCACCTGCTAATGCACATCCTGTCTGCATATTGAGCAGGAAGCAAAGCTCCATCAGGACCACAGACTGCTCACTTGATTTATTTCTCTCATTTAACGCCCCCATTTGTGGCCAGTCAGCAGAACCTCCAGATTAATCGTAGCGTGGCTTCCTGTCTGCTCTCTCTTCACAATGCCCCTACTGTCTAGCTTGACTGCATCGTACACGTTTACTGGAATCATCTTTCCGTTCTGAGCCAGGCTCTTCCCCCCAGCTGGCTTTGCCATCAGATCTCTCTTATGTTTGTTTTGTGATCCTGGTTTGAAACCCAAAGTTGTGTGAAAAAGGAACAGCTGCAGCTTGTGTTATTTTGGTCAGTGGAGTTTTTCAATGACACTTCTGCATTCCTGGTTTTAGATTAAAAAAAATATTGCAATGTGAAGGTAATTATTAGCTTCATTGGCTGGGATAGCTTCTTCACTTTAGTATATTTCATGACAAGGAAATTCAGTTAGTAAATAGACAACATTAGGGACTGGGTGTCTTTATCTAGAGTCAAAACTAGTAAATTAGAAATACTACTTTCATTTGAAATGAGGCAGTGTTGTATAGTGGGTAGAGCACAGGATTAGGAGTCAGGAGATCCAGTTCTGCCACTAACTTGCTGTGTAACCTTGGACACATCACTTCCTGTCTTTGTTTCTCCTCCCACCTTATTTAGTTTGTAAGTTTCTTCAGGCTGGAACTGTTTTGATTGCACCTAGCACAGTGATGCACTGATCACAGTTAGGGCCTTTAGGCACTCCCATAGTGATAATAAAGTGGGATGATTTCCATTATTGCTCTTCCTTTGCATTTATACAACTGCCGAGTTTTGCAGGTAAACAGTAACAAATTCACACACTAGCTCATTTCAGATGAAGATGGTGGAACTGTGCAGGCAGAGGTGGACTTTTTCCAGCAGGTTTGAATAAAGTCTTTGGATGGCACAGAACTCAATGACCACCATATTTTAACATCACTCTGTATTTGGGTTTTTCCACTTACTTTTGTGGCAATATGAACTACAAATGAAGATTATACATCCAAACGGTTGACTGCTTTGTGCTGAGAAAGAAGTGGGAGATTTCCTTGTAGCGTAGACATGAATTTGTTAATCACATGAAGGCTAACATGGAAAAACGAGGTGTTATTAATCAGTAGTCGGAGCAAGTGAAAATGTATTTGCTAGAGCTATCAAGACTAATTATGTAGTTGCATTCAATGGAGCGAGTGCCTGTCAGCACAACAAAGCCACGGCTTACATATCATACATAGTCCTATCCACAGTTACTTGGAGAAGACTGTGTAGGATCAACCAACTATCAAACATACTGAAGAGTCCAATTTTCCACTGTCCAGTGAGATAATCCAATATTTCTGATACCCATTTTCCTGAGGGAGGTCTCATTTCACATTTTCAATTTTACTGATTTGACGGAGGGAACCTCTATGGACTTAGAAGTATTTTTCCTTTGAAGACCAAACAAAAAAAGAAACCTATCACATGCCACAGTACCTCGGTCTGCAAATGCAATTGCATCAAGAAACCATTGGAAAGACTACATGCTTTGGGAACCATCAAATGGGATTCACTTTAACAAATAAATACTTTGCTGTGTTAAGGAACTTAATTTTGGGAGTGGACTTCATAACTATGATGCGTTCTTCCAGGGACCAAATGGCAGGCAGAGGAGATATTAGTGCATTACTACCAGGTACTCAAGATCTTTTATAATAAATCGATAGCAATCCGGCTAGTGTCTGAATACATTAGTTTTGTAAATGTCTTATAAGAGGCTTTCACAATTATTATTATACTTTTGTAAACTGAGTTCTGTCCTAATCAGGAAGTATTATTTTCCCTTCCATTGCACCGATCTTTACTCATCATACTAATAACATTGTATTTAAATTTCATTACACCACCAATTGAAAGGATAAAATGTAATGTTTACCCCATAACATTTTAAGTCTGGCTTGTAAGTAGATCAATTTTTCCCTTGCGCAAATATAATTAGCATTGAACTTGGTGCACTTATGCCAAGGGGATTGTCAGATTGAAAAGTCCTTGCAAAAAATAATTATATCAGGGGATCACAATCATAGGATGGAAAAAAATTACGAAGAGTTGTTTTGCGGAGAGTTGAGGTCACTTTGTTTTTTTTAAATGGAAGCCTGGATTGTATTGGTCTGGCAGAAGCAAAGAGTAATTGAATCCTTTCATCAAAACATTTTCTTTACAGCGTGGAAACATCAGACATACATTGATGGGATGGGAGGGAGGTGAAATACTGCAGGCTGTCAACACAAGATAACTTGTTTTGAATGCTGGGTGGCGTAAGGAATCTAGCAGCAAGTCACAGGTGACAGTCGTAGCAGTTCAGGTGGCCGGTAATGAAGGACTTGAAGATGTAGTCCCTTTCGCGGTCTCATTCTATTTTGGAAAGGGCCGCACTGTTTCAACGGCAGCAGCTTGCAGCCTGGCACCTTCCGTTCCAAGATGCACACCACCATGTGTATCTGCAATGGCAGGTCCTTGGAAGCTTGGCAGCAAATGACACAAAATAACCTGGGTCACCTTTGTTGTTATGGCAATTGTTATTTCACTTGCAGTAGCATCTAACGCTCCAGTTAGGGGTCAGGCCTGCCCCCGTGTACTAAGCACCGCACTGAAAAAAACAGTCTCATCAGAGAGCTTGCAATGAAGGATTTAGCCAGAGCACAACAGCTGGCGGGGGGATGGGTGGGAAGGATACAGTTCTAGCCAAGACAGATGCATAGGCATAAATTAATTTTAACAGGGGTTTTAGGAGTCACAAGTTGCAGCTGTCTGTGAAGCGTGTGTTGGAATGCTTTTATGCAGCTGAGCTGGAACCACGTAGGTCCTTGTGGGTGGGGGGCAGCCAGGACAGGTAAGTGACACAAGAATTTGAGCTGAGTGGGTGAGGAATCAGAAGACAAATGATGAGGAGTAAAGCCCTTTGCCTCTCCCCAAGAGCTACTGATAGCAACATAAAATGGGAGAAGGATGACAGACTAGAATCAGCTATAGCAGGCTGTCCAGCATGCCCAGATTGGTGTGTTTTCCATAGACACACTAAAATGCTAATATTTAATGTATTACCTGGTGCATCGAAGGACATGGCTTTGCTATGCATGCAGCTCCTAAGCTGGCTGTTAAAAGGCTTCCTTGTTCCTCCAGGCACCATTTGTGCGTACAGGGTTTAACCGGAGGAAGCTCAGCAGCCTACAAGCCTTACAAGGAAGCGGCATTCTGCACAGTACATCCAGTTACACGCTTGCCAAGAGTGAGCGCACCCTTCACGCTCAGGGAAAGCAAACGCCGACAGCGGTCGTGCAAGTGTATTGACAGGAACAGGCCTCCTTACGCAATGACTTTTACTTTCCCCTCTGGAGAGGTTAATCTTTCCTCTCCAGATTAGTTACTATTTCACACGCAGTAGCAGATGCAGCCCAGATCCAGGCGCTGTACGGACGCAGCAACAGCCCCTGCCCCAGGGAGCTCACAGTCTAAAAAGGCAGAGAGAGGAATCAGGGTTATGACTAACATACTACATTCACGTTCCTAAGTGCTCTCCTCCACCTGGCCTTACTGCATATGGTATTTAATCCAGCATCTACTAGAGCAAGATCTATCAGATCATGGTGTGCCAGTAATTGCTCATGTTGAACATGAACGACCAGTGGTGTTAGTGAAAAAATCAAAGCTTAGCACTGCTCGGGGCTTAGCTCATAGGTCTGATGCTTCCATGATGCTCATCCTCTGATCCATCACTGGTGAAGCAATGCAGGATTAAGATCTCGTAACTGCCCCAATCCTCCTCTTGGGCAGGAGAGTTGACTAGCAGGCCACATTCCTGGTGAGTCACTCAGGTGATCAAACTATGGGAGAAGACCCTGGAGCTTTTCCTTTTAGAGAGAAGCTGGCCTGGGGTGGGGAATTACTTTACTTATCCCTGAGGAGCACTCAGTCTGAAGACCTCTGAAGTCAGAGGACTGGCCTGAATTTGCAGAGGCATCCCTGGCTAAGTCTCTGCTGGGGGATGGTGGTGGCTGTGGAACCTCCATCCTGACTCAAAAGCCTGTTCTTCTGGCAGAGAGCAGCTGCAGCGGCGGTCCCCTTTGGCAGCTCTGGAGAGGGGCATCTCTTGGCTTCT
Source organism: Eretmochelys imbricata (assembly GCF_965152235.1). NCBI lineage: Eukaryota > Metazoa > Chordata > Testudines > Cheloniidae > Eretmochelys > Eretmochelys imbricata. The sequence continues at coordinate 125,552,797 of NC_135577.1, read as the reverse complement.
GGCTTGCTCACCACAGTGGGGACAGAGGAAGAAGCACGAAGGAGCTTGGGTGGCCCACAGGAGAGGTTTTGCTCCCAGCAGCCTGCAAAGACGGTTGCCAAGTTAAGATTCTAATGGACATGGTGGCAGCTGCTCTGTTTGCTCTGCCTCAGGCTGAGGGTCTCTGGAATAAGGCAGAAGGGACAGGACCAGGGACAAGTCAGAACCAACTTTGGCATGAATAGGGAGTGAGATGCAGTCCAAACGCTGCCTGGGAGACAGGCCCATGTTTAACAGAGCTCAGAGGAATGTGGCCAAGCCGGTTTACGAATGCCATTTCTTGGACAGAAATCTCCTGACTCCTCAGTGCTGCTCAGTTCACCTTCCCTTCTATCTCTCTCCCAGTTGCAAGATTCTCCATCGCTGTCGGAATTTCAAGCTTGGACTTGGCAGAGCTCCTCCTAGCATTTCAGCCTTGAAGAGACCCAGCTATCCCTGGCTAACACAAGGGTGCCAAGGTGCTTGTCTGCGAGGAAGTGTGTGCAGACCAAGGAGACTGGAAGGTAGACCTAGGTAGCAGATTCCTTACCAGAGAAAGGTGCTTGTGTGTGCCTGTAGGCAGCAGGCAGGGTGTTGTGTGAGCAGGTGGGGAATCTCTCCATCCCTTTTCCACAGAGATCAGGGGCCAGAATTTCTCCAGATCTCTCTGCCTGGAGGTCTAAGCCAGCGTGACAATCTTTGCACCACAAAGGGCTGTGCTAGCAGCTTGCCAGGAGCCAGGGGGCCGCACACTGTTGTTACAGGTATTTACATATTTGCACATGAGCAATGAGGTGTTTAAGCTCATCTCATTTGCAGTCACCACACACAGTCTTGCTTTTACCTGTTCTCCTATTTCTTCCTTGGCTTTCATTCTCACTTAATTTTCTTCTCTCCTTGACCATTGTTTTAATTCTCCTGTCAAGGTTCTTCCCCCACTCTGAACTCTAGGGTACAGATGTGGGGACCTGCATGAAAAACCTCCTAAGCTTATCTTTACCAGCTTAGGTCAAAACTTCCCCAAGGTACAAAATATTCCACCCTTTGTCCTTGGATTGGCCGCTACCACCACCAAACTAATACTGGTTACTGGGGAAGAGCTGTTTGGACACGTCTTTCCCCCCAAAATACTTCCCAAAACCTTGCACCCCACTTCCTGGACAAGGTTTGGTAAAAAGCCTCACCAATTTGCCTAGGTGACTACAGACCCAGACCCTTGGATCTTAAGAACAATGAACAATCCTCCCAACACTTGCACCCCCCCTTTCCTGGGAAATGTTGGATAAAAAGCCTCACCAATTTGCATAGGTGACCACAGACCCAAACCCTTGGATCTGAGAACAATGAAAAAGCATTCAGTTTTCTTACAAGAAGACTTTTAATAAAAATAGAAATAAATAGATATAAAGAAATCCCCCCTGTAAAATCAGGATGGTAGATACCTTACAGGGTAATTAGATTCAAAACATAGAGAACCCCTCTAGGCAAAACCTTAAGTTACAAAAAAGATACACAGACAGAAATAGTTATTCTATTCAGCACAGTTCTTTTCTCAGCCATTTAAAGAAATCATAATCTAACACGTACCTAGCTAGATTACTTACTAAAAGTTCTAAGACTCCATTCCTGGTCTATCCCTGGCAAAGACAGAATATAGACAGACACACAGACCCTTTGTTTCTCTCCCTCCTCCCAGCTTTTGAAAGTATCTTGTCTCCTCATTGGACATTTTGGTCAGGTGCTAGCGAGGTTACCTTTAGCTTCTTAACCCTTTACAGGTGAGAGGAGCTTTCCCCTGGCCAGGAGGGATTTCAAAGGGATTTACCCTTCCCTTTATATTTATGACACACCCCCCAAATCTCAGCTAGGGTTAAACACTGGCTGGGATTTCTTCCTGGAGCTCTAGGAAAAACAGAGTTAATAAGACACATGCATCTCTAAATATACTACAAAGTACATAAAGACTAACAATATTTTCTACATCTCAAGGACGATTTTAACCAGTTGATTCTGGGAAACTTTCACGGGAGAGTGCATCAGCCACTTTGTTAGAAGCTCCTGAGATGTGTTGGATGTCGAAATCAAAATCTTGGAGAGCTAAACTCCACCGAAGAAGTTTTTTGCTATTTTCTTTGACGGTGTGAAGCCACTTCAGTGCAGCATGGTCGGTTTGCAGGTGGAAACGCCGTCCCCAAACATATGGGCGCAGCTTTTCCAGAGCATAGACAATGGCGTAACATTCTTTTTCAGTGACTGACCAGTTGCTTTCCCTCTCGGACAGTTTTCTGCTGAGAAACACTACAGGGTGGAATTCTTGATCAGGTCCTTTCTGCATTAAAACTGCTCCCACACCACGCTCGGACACATCTGTGGTTACTAGGAACAGTTTGTCAAAGTCTGGGGCCCTTAGTACAGGGTCAGACATGAGTGTCGCTTTAAGCTTGTTAAAGGCCTTCTGACACTTTTCGGTCCACTGAACAGTATTTGGCTGTTTCTTTTTAGTTAGGTCTGTCAGTGGGGCGGCGATTTGGCTGTAGTGCGGTACAAATCGTCTGTAATAACTGGCCAAGCCTAAGAAGGATTGAATCTGTTTCTTTGACTTTGGGACAGGCCACTTTTGGATGGCATCCACTTTGGCCTGTAGGGGGCTGATAGTTCCTTGACCCACCTGGTGTCCAAGGTAAGTCACTCTGTTTAGGCCTATTTGACATTTCTTAGCCTTAACAGTTAGTCCTGCCTCCCTTATGCGCTCAAGGACTTTTTGTAGATGTTCCAGGTGGTCTGCCCAGGAATCCGAAAATATGGCCACATCGTCAAGGTAGGCGACTGCATATTCTCCTAATCCCGCTAGGAGACCATCTACAAGTCTTTGGAAGGTGGCGGGTGCATTTCGCAGCCCGAAAGGGAGTACATTAAATTCATACAGCCCGAGATGTGTGGTGAAGGCTGACCTTTCCTTGGCAGATTCATCTAGCGGTACCTGCCAGTACCCCTTGGTTAAGTCCAAGGTAGAGATGAACTGGGCCCATCCCAGTTTCTCTAATAGTTCATCTGTGCGTGGCATTGGATAGTTGTCTGGGCGAGTTACAGCATTTAGCTTACGGTAGTCCACGCAAAAATGTATTTCCCCATCTGGTTTGGGAACTAGAACCACTGGAGATGCCCATGCACTTTCAGAGGGGCGGATTACACCCATCTGTAACATATCCTGGATCTCCCGTTCTATAGCAGTTTTAGCTTGAGGAGACACCCGGTAAGGTTGGACCCTAATTGGGTGAGCATTACTTGTGTCAATGGAGTGGTATGCCCGTTCAGTCAGTCCTGGGATGGCTGAGAACGTTGGCGCGTAGCTAGTGCACAGCTCCTGGATCTGCTGTCGCTGCATACGCCCAAGGGTCATGGAGAGGTTCAGCTCTTCCACACCCCCAGCACTTTTCCTTTCGTAGTAGACACCTTCAGGCCACTCAACGTCATCTCCTCCCTGGGCTGTAAACTGACAAACCTTTAATTTTCTGGAATAAAAGGGCTTTATAGAATTAATATGGCACACCTGAGGCTTTCGGTTGGAGGTGGGGAAGGCTATGAGATAATTAACAGCTCCCAGGCGCTCCTGAACCGTGAATGGCCCTTCCCACGATGCTTCCATTTTATGGGCCTGGAGCACCTTTAAGACCATGACCTGGTCCCCTACTTTGAAGGAACGCTCTCTGGCATGTTTATCATACCAGGCTTTTTGCTCTTTTTGAGCATCCTGTAAGTTTTCTTTAGCAAGGGCTAAAGAGGTTTGGAGGGTGTTTTGTAGGTTGGTTACGCAGTCCAGAATGTTAGTTCCTGGAGAAGGTGTAAATCCCTCCCATTGCTGCTTCACCAACTGCAATGGCCCCTTAACCTCACGGCCATATACAAGTTCAAATGGGGAAAACCCTAAACTGGGGTGTGGTACAGCTCTGTAGGCAAAGAGCAACTGCTGCAACACTAGGTCCCAATCATTGGAGTGCTCATTTACGAATTTACATATCATGGCCCCCAAAGTTCCATTAAACTTCTCCACCATGCCATTTGTTTGATGGTGGTAAGGCGTGGCAACCAAGTGATTTACCCCATGAGCTTCCCAAAGGTTTTTCATAGTTCCTGCCAGGAAATTAGTCCCTGCATCTGTGAGGATGTCGGAGAGCCAACCTACCCTGGCAAAAATGTCTGCTAGTGCCTGGCACACACTTTTAGCCCTGGTGTTGCTTAGAGCTACTGCTTCCGGCCATCGGGTGGCAAAATCCATGAAAGTCAGTATGTACTGCTTTCCTCTGGGTGTCTTTTTCGGAAAAGGACCCAGAATATCCACAGCTACTCACTGAAATGGAACTTCAATGATGGGGAGTGGCTGGAGAGGGGCTTTGACCTGGTCTTGGTGTTTTCCCCACTATTTGGCACACCTCACAAGACTGGACATAGGTAGAAACATCCTTGCCCATTCCCTCCTAGTGGAATGACCACCCCCCGAAACGGTCTTTGGTCCTGTTCACCCCAGCATGGCCACTAGGGTGATCATGGGCTAAGCTCAAGAGCTTGGCCCGGTATTTAGTTGGAACTACCAACTGTCTCTGAGGATGCCAGTCTTCCTGGTGTCCACCAGAAAGAGTTTCCTTGTATAAAAGTCCTCTTTCTACAACAAACCTGGATCGATTTGAAGAGCTGAGAGGCGGTGGGTTGCTCCGTGCCGCCGTCCAAGCTCTCTGGAGGCTTTCATCTGCTTCCTGTTTGGTCTGGAACTGTTCCCTTGATGTTGGAGACATCAGTTCCTCATGGGATTGTGGACCTAGGCTTGGTCCCTCTGGAAGCGATATAGGGGATGGAGCTGTTTCTGTTGACTGTGAACCGCTCTCTGCTGGTGCACTATGTTGGGATTCAGGCTCCAGCTGAGCCTCTTGTGTAGGGTTATCGGCTGCTGCCAGTTCAGGTTCGGTGGGGCCCTCTGGTGTTGAGGTTGCAAGTACTGGATTCAGTGCTGGCACGGGGTCTGGTGTTGGTTGTTCGGCTGGTTCCGGTTCTGGGACTGATTCCGTCTGGGTCTCTGGGACTGGATCCACTACTGCTGTTGCAGACATTGGCCTGGGGTCTGGGTCCATCACCCCGACCGGGTCCTGATAGAAGTTTCAGAACAGAGCTAGGCCTCACGGCTTGTTTAGCCTGGCTGCAGGTAACCGTTCGCACAAGTGAATGACCCCTGATGGCATTGCTAATGTGATTAGGTCCTATGATGGTGTCACTTGAATAAATGTGGACAGAGTTGGCATCGGGCTTTGTTGCAAGGCCAGGTTCCTGAGTTAGTGTTTTTGTTGTGTGGTGTGGTGAAATACAGCAGCTCCTTTATTGCATATGGCAATGCTACATATCAGTGTACGATCAGGAAAGAACACTATAGCCCACTGGAAATGCAGGGAGCATTTAGGGAGGCGAGACAGTGGGGGTTAACACACCCAACCACCTGGCTAATGCTGTAGGATACTGAGGGAATGTCTTTGCTGCAGAGTTAACTCGAGTTACCCACACTGGAGTCACTCCTCTCAAGTTAGCCTAGCTTGTGAGAGTGGCTATAGTGGGAAGTTAACACTAGAGCTGCTCCATCCACACTGGTGCTGTACTCATTCATCTGTGATGCTCAGACTTCTGGGGGCATATCCATGGTTCTTCATGCTGCAGGAAGCGGAGTCCCTCTGAACTGCTGGCCAGTAAGTTGTGGGAGAACTTGTCTGTGCTTGTCGCACGGGGAAACTGCAGGAAGGCACTGAGGACCAGTGGCATTTGAGTGGAGCTAGCCTGCGTCCACACTGCAGAGAGGTTGTATTAAGCACAGCTCACCAGCTGCTGACTCAGGCTTTAGCCTACACCCCATGACAGGCTAGCCAACTCAAGCACCACTGCACCTTGAGTTAAGGGTTTGTGTGTGGGGATGGGACTTGAGTTAGGGACAACACTCGAGTTAACTTTGAAGTGGAGACAAGTCCTTAGTGACCATAGCCAAGACATCCATTTCACATTTCGTCTGAAAGACAACACCACCGGCTAGCAGCAAAAAGTCCCCTCCGCCCCCCCAGTTCCATGCTGCAATATCTGTTCAGTACTGGCATGGAAGAGAAGAGTGCTACCTATCTAATCCCCAGTACTAGGGCTTGCCGTGAAGGTGATCCATCCAAGAACTGACCCACCCAGACAACACTTGCTTGTGAGATAGGATGGGATCACAGCACAAGGTTTGATTTCTTATGCAACTGGACAAGTTATTAGCAACAGTGACAACCTGTGAAATCCTATAGAACGTGCTGGTAAATCTATTTGGTAGGGTATGAAATTAAGATTACTCTACACAAGGCACAAGAACCAGAAGTGGAAACTGAACATTAAATAAAAGGTCCGACTTTTATTTAAAATAAAATGCATTTGTACATAGTCTTTAAACCACAGACTATCGGAACACAATACTGGTTATTCCTCGGCATTGGGTGGGACAGGAGCTCCCTTATTAGTATTAATTCTGCACTGGTGCAATGTATGGGGACACCGCAACTCCAGGCATTAGAGTTATTAAGGACAGTGTTGCACAACTCTAACAAAGTCATACTTAACTTAGATAAAAATGTATTGTACGTCAATTTCTAAATTACTATCCATATCCTTTTAAAAGCACTATATAGTTAATGCGGACACTAGATCTATGCAAAATTCTAGTTGGCTTGTGAGACTAGTTAAAAAAACTGTACAATTTTATAAAATTTGTGTTTTTACATAAGTTACACAAAACTTATACTTCATAGACCTTTACTTCATATTGTAATGAAAAAGTTTGCATATCATAGGCAGACAGTGAGTATGCTGGTGAGTACTAAGAGTGTTGTAATACAATACGGTGTAAAAATAAAAAAAAAAAAGAGACAATATAAATGATTATCCAAAGGAAATAGTTAACAAATAAACCAAACTATAACAGACTAACAGAGGACTGTTCTTCAGGGCCCCACACAACTATCTTCAAAATAACATCAGGCATCTACAACTGTCCTGATTCATGTAGTGTGAAAATAGAGATCGAAATTCTACTCAAAGGGAGGAGGACTTAAAAAAACAGGAGGTCAAATTTACAGTATATATAAAAAAACCACTAAAGAAAAAAACATGCATTAAACATGATAAATAGACTTCATATAGTTTAAGCCCTGGATAGCTTTATAGTAGATGGCTTAGAGTTCTCTTTATAATTTGGCTATCAGTCAAATCTGCCCATTGTGTCTTGTGTCTAAAGACCAACAGCAGAATTTGCTACATTATGTAGCCTATGAACTGTCTCTTCATAGCAGATTAACGGAAGTGCTCATTAGTGCACACACATTAACTGGTCTGGTAATGCAAAAATTTCCATGATAAAAAAAAAAGATACATTTCAAGCTTACTTTATTAAGCAGCATATTTCAAATAACAGCTTTTAAAGTTAAATATTAATATGGCCATGGGGTTTCTCTCAGTATACAATACATCAAACTCACACCCAACCGCTGGTAAGTTTGTAAAACATCTCTTCGTCTAAACTTTCATTCTGGTCTTTTGCTCGCGTTGACAAGAAGATGTAGCCACCAATGAATTCATGAACCACTTTGCAATCCACCTCAGTGCAAATGAAGGAAACCCTTACATCATCTGCAAACTCTACGGTAACCTACAGTGCAAAAGACACTGGATTAGGATCAACAAGATGGTCACGTTAATTATACCAACTTCAAGAGTTCCCCCTGTCCACATTACTGTGCTTCTCCATTAGCCTAGATGTATTCTGTATTGTCTAAACAAACACAGTTATGTAGCTTAAGATGAAGCAAATATTGTTCTTGTCCAAACATTTTAAATCTCCTTTGCCCCTGATGGAATAAAGTCTCCCTTGTAGTAAGCAATTGTTTAAAGTTTCCTGCTTGATATTCTATGTCTATTTTCTGAAAAGAAAAAATGATTGGATAGAGAACTATTAGGGGCCAGCATTTGCCCCCCAATTTATTAGTTTCCCCCAAGAAGCCTATTATGGTTCTGTTAACAGTCTCATTTGAAGTCTTCAGAAAAGTCTCCTTCCAGTGATGTACTGTTCATAGGCACCAACTTTCCCCAGCACCGGTGGGTGCTTGTGCCCCCCCCCCCCACCACTGCCTTGACTACACCCCTTCCCCACTCCCATCCCAACCCCTTCCCCAAAGTCCACGTCCCAACTCCGCCCCCTCCCTGCCCCATCGGATCCCTCCCCAAATCCCCACCCCGGCCCCGCCTCTTCCCCCGAGCATGCTGCGTTCCCCCTCCCTCCCAGCGCTTGCCGCGTGAAACAGCTGTTTTGCAGTGGCAAGCTGGGAGGGAAGGGGGAGAAGCGGGATGTGGCGCACTCAGGGGGAGGTGAGCTGGGGCGGGGAGCTGCCGGTGGGTGCAGAGCACCCACCAATTTTTCCCTGTGGGTGCTCCAGCCCAGGAGCACCCATGGAGTCGGCACCTATGGTACAGTTTATTAATTCTTGAGGCCAGTAGTATTGCTAGACCATACCAGTCAGACTCTGGGATGAGCGAAGCCAACAAGTTCCTTGCAGAGCATCTGGTCTGAACAACCTGGGATACTGTGGCTTAAGGAACTGGTTAAAAAAATCCGAACCGCCCCAAAATTTAAAGCTACTGGGACATATTTTCAGCCCTCAGCCTCTAATTGTGGATATTCACAGGCATGTGCCCTTTAAATACCACAACAGTGGGAAGTTTTAACCAGGCATTGCACCTGCAAAGTGCTGGTGGGGGTTTATGTATGTACAGTAAAAGCTGGTTAGAGGACCAGCTCAATGTTTACACAACAGCATCTGATACTGACTGCCCATTAGTTCCACAGAACTCTAAGTTGGGCTGCAAATAAAAAAGTGAAAACTAAAACAAAACAAAATCTAGGTAATTTAGCTATACACAGTAAGCAGTCCAGTATTACCCTCTTAGCCCAGAAGTTTCATTTTGCTTAGGTATCGGGCTGCGTGTTTGCACACAGACTAGAAACATCTTCTGAGTAATAAGGGTCTAATTGGGGTTTAGTGAAAAAAGGTCACTGAATAGTTTTTAAACACTGGTTTTTAAAGATTTTCCTGTTGGAGTCAGAAAGAACTTTTCCGCTGACTAATGGAAGTAGAATAGGTCCCCAAATGACAAACACTGATTATACATTAGAGCTAAACAATGTCTTCCTAGAAATAGCTTCATTTAAAAAAAATAAAATAAAATAAATAAAAATCAGAAAACTTTACTAGATCACCAACACACAAAGCCACCCAATCTAGACAGGTTTCAGAGTAACAGCCGTGTTAGTCTGTATTCACAAATCTGGGCGGGGGGGGGAAGAGGAGGAATAAACAAGGGGAAATAGGTAACCTATTCCTTCCCCCTCCCCACTGTTCCTCAGACGTTCTTGTTAAACCCTGGGATTTGTGCTGGAAATGGCCCACCTTGATTATCATACATATTGTAAGGAGAGTGATCACTTTAGATAAGCTATTACTAGCAGGAGAGTGGGGTGGGGGGAGAGAAAGCCTTTTGTAGTGATAAACACCCATTTTTTCATGGTCTGTGTGTATAAAAACATCCTCACTGTATTTTCCACTTTTATGAATCCGACGAAGTGAGCTGTAGCTCACGAAAGCTTATGCTCAAATAAATTGGTTAGTCTCTAAGGTGCCACAAGTACTCCTTTTCTTTTTGCCAATCTAGACAATCACCAGGCCCAGCTAGTTGGGGGAGGTGTGATACAGTTGTTATTTCCAAGGAAGTAGTAAAATCTTAAGTGGATTCCTTATAGTGTATAAGAAACTCTTGGGGATGCTGTAAATGAATTAGCTCACACAAGACGGAATTGCACTCAAAAACCCTACACAAACTGTAAATAGTTTAAAAAGAAATCTTGGACTCAAAGGAGAGAAAGAGAAATAGTTTATGAAACCAAGCAGTGTCCTCCCATCCAACAAAATCAGGAGGAACCCTCAGGCTAAATCTAAGTCATGTGTATATGTAGTTTTTATCAAAAAGACGCCTTACAATGGACATTTGGGCAAACAACAGTGTTTCCCAGCTCTGTAAATGCGACCTTGCTTACCATTTTTATTTCCCAGTTTACATTCCACTGTTTCATGTTGCTGAATCGCCACGTTTTAATTGCATCTCCGGTGCTTGCATCCATTCTTATGAGTCTGTTGTAGGCAATTCCAATCAGCTCTTCTTTCTTGCCCCCTTGGAATCTATGACATTTAGATTTATAAAAGGTAAACCTTAAACATATGCAGAAATGTTGTTTGTTCAATTATTGAACTGACTCATAAAACAAGCTGAACCAATGTAATTTTCATTTTTCTTTCCAGTGCTGATGCAACTTATTACTTCAGAGCTACAGAGAGGATCAATAAATGCAGCAATGGATTAAAATCCTTCCCCAGACATTTAAATAGAATTCTAAGTATTACATGCAAATAACGTTGTGTGTGAAGTTATAATTATGCATATTAAAGCATTTTACAGAAGCTGTTTCTGTATAAACTACACTGTTCCCAACTAGGAATATCTCATGGTAGCTTCAAATAAGATAATAATCTGCACATTCATACATGAAAATTTTACTTTATTACTTAGCAGAACCACTGACCTTGCAATAAAGTGTGTGATGCCAAATTCTGGTAGAGACTGCCAAGCTTGAATAAATCGCATCTTGGCTTCAATTAGACTCATCTGAGCTACATTCTGATGGGCCTCCAATATTCTGGCTGTGATCTGAATGTGATTAGACACAGTCTTCAGGCAACTGTCGTAACGTTTGAAATATTGTGTAAACCACACGCCCCCCCAAAACCATAACAAAACAAAAAAAAAACAAACCAACCCTACACACCCAAAACCATGTATATAATGTTAGACTCCCTGTTGGGAATTTTAGTAAGTCAATTACACTGTCAAACAGATGTTTGCAGTTTCTAAACTGCATCATAGGCTATCGGTCATGAAATGGAGTATGTCACAGAAAATAGCTGCCATTTGTGCCATAGTTAATAAAAGATAAATATGGAGCTGCTTTTACCTAAGCACCACTAAATATTTGTGGGTATTATTTTTATATACCAGGCATGATTATAGATGCAAACGTTTTGGGCACACATTAAATTTTAAGATGCACAATGAGAATCAACTCCTGAAATGTACATTTCTAGTATAAAGGATTCTTATTAGCAGATTGACAGCATAAAATCACTGGGGATCATCATCATTAATACTAAAAGAGTTATGTTCCTCTAGGTGTTTTGTTTTAGGACTACTCTCCATATGAAAGGGTTTTAAACTATTTTTTAAATTAAATTAATCTGAATTTTAAAATTTATTTATTTTTACTGTCACTTACCAAGTCTCTTATATAGCCTGGCTGTAGATGACAATGCGAATAAAGGAAAAGGAATCAGAAAGAAAAAAAAAAAGCAATCAGAAATATGGCAACAAAGCAAAGAAAAAAGTGCAAATTATCTGCAAACTGAAGTTCAAGCAAAAAACATGCAAATTTTCTTAGGAAGGAAAACAGCAAAAAGTGAATGCAAGCATGAAAAAGGGAACAAGGAAACAGAACCATCCCTCATTCTACAGCCATCAAAAATTAGGAATGTCTCATTCATCTAGAATGATTTATGTACGTTTTATAGGCGTTTCAGAATTCCACCAGTGGCCAAAGTCAAAAATAGAGGGAAAATTCCCATCCTCAGCCTTCTTTCAAGGTCTTTGGTTGAACGAGAATCAGGTTTACTTCTCTTTAGAGTGCGCAAAGCCATTTACCATTTAAAAAAAACTAGCTTCGGTCACTTCAGATATGAGGAAAATATCCCCATAGTACCTTTCTCAGAGAATAAATTAAAATGCCCAACACAGTTCAGTGGCTACAGAGATTCTAAAATTACACAAGGAAAACAAAAATTAAAATTGCCATCTGCTTTATGCATCCTCTTTCCTGAGGATACAGCTACACTAAGGACTGCAACCATAAATGCAGTCTTCTGTTTATTTTGGACTGAATGTTTCTTAGATGTAAAACCACAGAAATTCATTGGTCTGAGCAGAGTAAATGCCACAAAACCAAATCAGAATTCACAAATTAATATTTAAACACTATGAATCTAAACAGTTTGCTATTGTGTTTCTGTCTTAGCACGTCCTAAATCCATTTGCAAACCTGTAATATTGCAAACGTCAGTTTACAGTAAAACCATGAACCAGTTAGAGGGCTGGTTTGTAAACCAAGTGTCCGTATCACCACATTCCTAAGCAGACCAACTCATCCATCTGATACAATAGTTAACGTGATCAAGGACATTCACATCTATATTGACCTATTGAGATCATTAGTCCAATAATGAGACTGTATGGGTTAGTGAAAACTTGACATTTATCTTTAACAGATCAGTGGATATTGTAAATGTACATTTCAGATAAATTTGCACTTAGTGAGAAGTTTCCCCCCGAAAATTACCCTCAATTTAATAAATTGCAATAACTTGGTGTTCCTTTTTTAGCTGGCAGGCTACATTCCATGAATTCCCTGAGGGCAGCATTTCCTCCATTCCCCATCACTCCCCCATCACATGATGCTGTGTGATAAACAAACAGTCTCAATGCAACTTACACAACCTCCAGGACACCAAGAAGGAGGAAACTAATAAAATGCAAAGGGGGCAAAACTGCTGAACATTCTTGCTGCCTTTATAAATGAAAGGCTCTATTTATACTTAACTAATCTTCAAAAGGGATCTGTGGCTTCAGAATCGTTGGCCTGGCTTTTACAAGTCTTTTACTGCTATCTCCAGTGTTGCACCTATTGCTTCTTAGCCAAGATATAAACACACTATGTAAATAATATGAGTTAATTGTTTCCCTAGGGTCTATTTTACTAAGATCAAGTCTACAATGTCTTATATATGTTATAATTTGTTATATATGCAATCCTTCCCTGTCCCCATGGATATAAAGGCTTATTTGGAGAATAATAAGGGCTATAGAAAATGAAATTCCACTGTCAGGAAATCATACTGTGCCAATAAATAGCTACATTTTCCCGCTTCTCTGCATGGCAATCCCCCTTCTGATTTCCAGAGATCAGATTCAGACACAGTAATTTAACTACAGATTAACAATCAGTGTACTTGAGTTTACTAAATCATCAGAGACACTGAGCAATGCTTTAGTTATTTTTGCAACTTTAGCCAAATACTGTGAGACTTTGTGCAACCCACGTATTTGCTTGTTTTGTGGTAGAAATAATATGATTCTACCATTCACTGACTAGATATAGATTACTACTCAAATTAAGTCACAGTTCTTTAAAAATATACATTTTCAATGGCTGGTATTTCATCTATTTACAAGTGTTGGAACAGTGCGAATAAAAAAAATACAAACTACATTACAGCAAAGCCTGTGTAGAACACTTTGTAAACAATGGGAACCTAAATTAATCCCAAGAATTTCTGCATGAGCTTTGTGCACATGAACTGAACTAAAAATCAATTCCTACTGTTGATTTACTCTGCCACAAACATCCCACTACATTAATATTAAGGTATACAGAATTGACCAATTTACTAATGTGCAGATGTTCTTTTCTGTGTACCATATTACAGAAGTTTCAAAAATGTGCGTAAAATAATTGACTCCCATTGTTCAGACTCTGGGAGACTGTCAACGTCTGCTATCTCATTGCAAATTTGACATACATACTCTGAATAAAACATACTTAAGATCACTGGGATCACATGCTGCAATCACTTGATATTGGTTCAAAACCAAAAAGATCACTGGGATCACATACTGCAATCACTTGATATTGGTTCAAAACCAAAAATTAAATTTACACATGATTTAAGTAGTAACATTGTCAAATTCTGTTAAAATGCATTAACATCCGATGTACCTAAGATGAAATCTTAACCCTAGTGAAGTCATCTACTGCCATGACAAAACTCCCATTGACTTCAATGGGACCAGGATTTCACTCTTTGGGTTAAACACAAGATTTCTGGAAAATGACTAAAACCCCAGTACCTGTTTGTTCTTGTACTTTTTCAGGTAGCGAGGTGAAACCAGACATTCTGGATTAATGTCAGTTGTGACTTGTTCTGGGATTAACTGTGGATCTGGGTTCAAATGCTGCATCTTCAAAAATGACAGAATATTCTGAACTTCTAAGTTGTACGAGCTGTCTGCCATGGTCTTGCCCTTGGAGGCTAGCCTGCAGGCTGCCATCCAGTGTGCATACTGCTTCTCCTGCAATTAAAGGCAAAAAGGGCACTCAAAAGGAAGGTAAATCTTTCTTTTTTCTGTTCAAACAAAGCTCTGTCGAATTTTTCAGTACAAGAATTGAACATTTTTCAGTACAAGAGACATACAATGGGCCAAAACTCTGACCAAAGTGTAGGATATAACAGTGGTACATAAGGAAAAGGAGTAAGGTCCAGTCTTGTACATTACATCTATATACACACAATGCTGTGCGTTTGTCAAAAGAACATGACCAGCCTATCAAAATGTAAGCCATGGTGGAGGAGTATATGGGGGGCAAAGAGAAAACAAAGCCAGTCAGGGACTTACATTATCACAGCGAAGCCAGATTTCATTCATACCATCTGCAACTGGAATCAGAAGTTTGATATTAAACTTCTGACCAGAGATGTTTACATCAGGAGTAACCTCGCACCCTGTAATAAAAGAGCTAGTGATTAGTGTGTATGGAGACACAGGCTCTAAAAACAAAAACACACACACACACACACACCACTCCAGTCTAATAGTATTAAAACAGTGTCCCAGTGATCTGATGTGTTATAACCTGGCTGAAGAATGTACACCATGCTTTGTTTTTAAAGCAAGTAAAAAATTAAGGGAAATCAGAGGAAAAAGTACAAAACAGTGTCAGGAGCAAACTGATGTCTTGCAGCTAAAGCCAGAGCTATCTGCCTAGTTGCAAAGGGTGTGGTACTGCAGATAATAATGTAAACCCACATTGCGGGATTTAGCTAACTGTTTAAATTACAATCTAGGCTATAACATTTCAGCTTCTGTGGTGAATCATCTCCAAGACGTGGATGGAAAAATGAAAAGCAAGATCTATTTTGAGGGAGAAAAACAAAAACGCTATACAAGTTCAATTAAATTTGGCATTACAAAATTTGCTTGACCCTTCATTTCCTCTCAAATGGACCAACATTTTGAATGGAATTACCTAGTCTAATAATTCTCTTATAACAGCAAAACCAGGTGTCAGGTGGGGTGTTACTAATCTAAAACTATCATCCTGTAAAAATTACATGGGTTGGGTGTGCTGCTTATACCTTCAGTACTGAGGCACTAGTTTTCCTCAAATTTGGTTGCTGAAAAATCTTAAAATGTTTGTATTAGATGTTAAGCATTTTGAGAACTCCAGTTTCTTGAAAACATCTAAGTTAACGTGGGCTTCATTTCAACTCAGTCTCCAAGATTCTTTTAAAATGCAGTCAGAAGCAGCAACGTCAAAAGCTCCCAAAAAGGTATTCCAGGCTACACATCTCCGTAACTATAGTCTGAGATCATTTGGCAGCCTGTCTGTTGTTGCCTTCATGGTAAAAAATTAAAGCTGTCAGTAGTTTCTGCTGTTCCATAGCCCTCTGAGCTGGAATAGTTGACTTCTGAATATAAGGCAGGCCAGCAGCCTTAGGAATTTTAAACGTAATGTGCAAGTCTTACACTGGGACTTTACAGCTCTGCCACTTTCTCGCTCAGGGGTATGAAAAAAAACACCTCCCTGAGCGCTGCAAATTTCAGCGCTGTAATGCGGCAGTATAGACAGTTCACCAGCCCGGCGTGGATGTGTGTTTTTAAAAAGAGTGCTGAGCTGTGTTGTGACTGCACAAGCCACGTTAAAGAGCTGCCGTGGCAGCGCTTCAACGATGCCAGTGAAGACGTGCCGTAAGACTTGTGTGCTCACATAACAGGGGAGAGGAAAAAAGGCTGCATTTGAAGAGAAAATATTGCTGTTTACAAGTCTAAACTTGTTTATTTCAATAAGTCCATCACAAAAAAATAGGATTACATAACTCCTATATGCTCTAACTTATTTTTGCTTCACTCTAAAAGCCAGACACATGTACCATCAACTAAAATAAATGCAGATCTCAACAATGAGCTTTGAATATTTTGTGTGTGAAAACAGGCTAAGTTTTCCACGAGCCTGCTGATCCATACAGCATTATTTATGCTATCATCACAATCACTTATTTAGAAGTGTATTTTTACACCATACTTAGAAACCTCAGTCACTTTTCCTTTAATACTCAACACTACATCTGAAGTGTAAAACAAAAGGAATCTGAATGTAGAAATAAATGGTGACAATGACAGACTTGTTTGGATAACGTTACTAGAACGGCACGCATCTCTCCTTACCTCTTAAGTTCATTTGGTGAGCTGGAGTCCCACTGGATTCATCTTTGCTTTTATAGCAGGAAATGGACGTGTCTTTGAAGGTGCACCAGTATTGTTTGTAACCTTTTAGCGTCAGTTTCTTAGGCCTGCCAGACAGGTCGATATTACTATATTAGATCTACAATTCACCTGGGTAACAGCGCTTAGTTTAAGGGACATTGTAGGTAGCTGGGCTCTTAAGCTGATCTTCTGTACCTTGAACGTGTACCATATTGAAGTTCTTATATTCAGAAAGCCAGATGCACAGCTTTTCCCTTTGCTTACCTCCCCAACCAAATCCTGCTTCCGCAGGGTTTAAAACCTTGAGCTTACAATGATGTACAGTAAACAAACTGATGCATGAGTGATCCCACTGGATCAGTAACGGAGTTGCACAATTATTTGTCCGCTTATTTTAATTACCCTCTTACAGAGAAGATTTGTTCAAGAAAAATAAAAAAGGTTACAAGCTTGGACTCTTGACTCCAAGTACTTCCATAGGGGACAAGTGTCAGACTAACTCCTACTAATGCCTATAAAAAGAAGCTTCCATGAATCATGGAAAAAGGTTGTTTTTCTTCTGTAATATTAAAAGAAAGTTATTTATTAATTATTTTGAAAGTTAATGCTTTGATATTTAATTGAAAATCATGATGTTTGTTAAAAAAAATCAGAGCCACGCATATGTAATCTTTTAGGCACCTGATTTCACATGGTTTATTACAGCTGTCTCTCTTGCTTGCCCCTTACAAAGGGGTCTGTCCAGTGAAAGGTTTCGGTTCCCTCTCTGTGGGAGGCCTGAACGCTAGCTCCACAGAAGCCCTTCATGATATTCTGTTCCACCAAGCCATACGGGGATGTAGAAGTAGCCATCCTCATGCGTGAAACCCACAGAATTCTAATCCCCACCCCATGGGATTTTACATTTCACTCTAGTGGATCAAGTATTTTAGTTGCTAATGGGTGAACTTTGAGAAAGGTTTAAGAGGCTCATTCCAGCATAAAACTTCCGGTATTTAAAGCACTGATGCACCTATTTTGGCCTCCCACTGCGTACCTGCATCCCATTTCATCACCCAGCATAGCTCTCATTGACTTTGTGCCTCTTTAAGACGACCGGTACCCCCCATACCGGGTGGGCACCAGCTGAAGGGGAGGACACAACCTCCCCACATGTCTCCTCCCTGCCACACTCCTAGCCCCCGTGCTCTCCCCGCTGCTCCCCACGTTACCAGTGTATGTGTGCGTGGGGCTCTGTCCTCCCGCAGCGCTGGCTCTCCCCCACCCCCTGGCATGTTCGGCTGCTCTTCTTGGCAGCCGAAGCCAGGCAGGGAGTGGGACAGAGCCATTCCTGGATGCTGCCTGGTGCAGTGCAGCAGCTGCCTGGGAGCGTGCTGGTCTGTGGCAGCAACAGCCTGTTCCCCGCCCAGGCTCAGCAAGTCAGAGGGCCCCCCCGCGGCATGCTCAGAGTCAGCTCCTGTTCCCAGAAGCAGAGCCTGGGCAGGGAGCAGGTTGCCACCCCTCCCCCGTCAGGTGGCAGGCTCTCTCACAGCCAGCATGCTTTGTGCGCAGCAGCAGCCAGCTGCGAGAGCGCCTGCAGGAGCGGACTCTGAGACACCGTGGGGGAGAGGGGTTCCCCCCCCGCCGGCTCGCTCAGCCGCTGTCCCAAGAAGCTAAGCCTGGGCGGGGGGCAGCCTGCTACTGCCACAGCCAGGTGCTCTCCCAGTCATCCGGGATGCTGCGCTGCACCAGGGAGTGTGGCTGGAAGAGGCTTTGGCCCTGACCCTCCCTCTCTCGGCCTGGGGCTGGCTGCTGCGGGGGGCCACTCGACCCTTCGTGACCCTCCCACGAGTCACTGGCTACTTCTCTGCTTGCCCTGCTTCCTCCATTTTAAGGGTAGAGAGCACTATGGGGCTCAATGAACAGTGTAGTCCAAGGCTTAATTCCCAGCATGTGAAATGTAAAGAGGAAATGCCCAGGAAACAGCAGGAAAACAACTGACTCCTCCTGTCCAGTCTAAAGACTGTAGGGAGAGAGAAGTCCTTGGTACTGGAGGAAGCCTGGAAACGTGGGGGAAGGGTTAGGAGGAAGTCAGGAGGTGGGGGAGAAAAACAGAGCCAAAGGCCCAGCTTTTAAATGAAGTTAGTGAAATGAAGTTCAAGTAAAGTTTAAACGAAGTTAGTGAAATGAAACTTTTAAATGAAGTGTTGGTTTCGGGATGAGCAGATGTCTGGTCTCTCATATTTTGCCTTCATCAGTTTTCTCCATCCTAAAGTTCTAAGATATCACAATAGCCCTGTATGTGGTTGTGGGAAGGAAGGCTCAGTTTCAACAAGTGTGCTGCCAGGACTCCCCCAGTTTTCATTTAAAGATGTTCAGCCTCTAGCCAGAGAAGAAGAGCGAGCAAGTTTTTCCATCATTTGTCTGTGTGTCTTGATCCACATTTTCCTTTGCAACCCTCATTTTAACCTGCAAGGGGCAAGGCAGGGCACTTTGGCTACTAAGCTTAGTCATCATGCTGGTAGGTGTGAGGTAAGTCTCTCAAGCCCCAGGGACAACAGTGTTTCTTTCATGAATTAGTATAGCAACTTCTACACTCTAAAACATGCCCGAAGAATGCAAAGGACATGTCCCATCCAAGATTGGGCCAATTTATACACACAGTCATTTAAATGCGTTTCTTATAACATACTGCCTGGCCCCATTTTTAAAAAAAGTTCTCACAATACACTCTAGTCTCTTTATAGGTGAGTCGAGTCCTTTACAGTTAAGATATTCTCTTTAGGAAACCAGATGCCTATAGGAACACACCTTGGTTTCAATCTAGATCATCTGCTGCCTGTTGAGTAGTGGCAGCTTGAGCTGAAGCCATTCTCAGCACCTCAGACACACTTGGCTTTTTCTTTGGTGGAAGGCTAAAGAAACAGAACAAAGCCCCAGTTCGTCCAAACTGCAGCAACAGATGAAGCAGATGCTGTAGCTCAAGCAAAGACAAAGATGATGATTATAGCAAGGTCTGGAGAATTTAGGATCCTAGAGCACCCAGTGCTTTGCCTTATAGATTTTTTAGATTTGTTTAACCTTTCTGTATATTAAAAATTCAATTTAAATATTCACCTCCTCTTTCCTTAGGTACATGGATCCAAGAGAGTCTAGTGAGTCTAACACCTTCCAAAAGATAAATGATGTTAGTCCCACAACTCTAGTTAGCTAATCAGCTAGCTTCCCAAGTTATTCTTTTATTAACAATTAATTATGTCAAACCGTATCAAAAACTAAGCCTCTCTCTTTTTAAAAGAATTCACACAGATGGATAGACACACTAGCTCTGAAACTGTGCTGTAGCAATCAAAATATACTACAGAGACCCAGACTGAGTCAGGTACTATAGCTAACCTGATAAATATGCCTTACAAGATGGACAAAAAAAACTTTCAGTAAACAAATGACAGGCTACGGTTCAAGAAGACAAACCATTACAAAATAAAGGTTAATTACAACCCTGTTCTCATGCAGTTGCTTTTCTTCTGTTCCTAACCCATGAAGTCTCATTGAGATCTATGCACAGATTCCAGAACTTTCATCATCTCCCTAACATGATGCACACTCAATTGCAAGAGATGCCCATGACTGCCAGAATATTAAGTCAAGATTCAAACATGACTATTCCCAGTTTCCACATACCATGAGCCAATTTATAACTAAAAAAGCAGTACATGAGCCGGAAGAGCATTGCAGTTAACTCAGACCTGCTCCTTTTGGCAGCCAGAAGAGAACAGGCAGATTAGAAGGACACTTGTTTGTTATTCATCTAGTCTCTCAAACCAAGAAAAGCACTTGAGTAAGGTTTCTAGTTTCATGACAGTTCTAATTTTAGGATTGCTTGATTAACTTCCTAGCATAACATAATATAAACATTTCAGCACCAGCTAATGGTGAAGAGTAGCCAAAGCATGTCCCCTCCCACAACTCCGGAGGGGTATGGGTGGGAGGGTGGGGAGGGGCATGGAGCAATGAAATTCTTATACATCTGAAGAACTGAATCAGTGTACTAGAAAATGTAGTAAAGCTACAGCTGAGTCCTTTAAATAATGTTAAGTGGCCAGTGTATAGAATAGGTGCAAAATAAAGTGGAAACAAACAGGAAGTTTTAATATCTAGAGCCCCAGGGTATTTTAGCTAGACTGCAACTATGAAGTCAATGTGTTAGAAGACATTTCACATCACACAAACCCAAGCAGTAGCATGCAGCAACGAACGAATCCGGACAGCAGAGCAGAAAGGGAATTATGCAGTACTGTCATTAATTATTCATTGACATTAGTTTCACAAGCGCCTCTTCCCATCAGTACTTACTTGAACACTTTAATGTAGTCGGCAAGCTCAGGAATCGAAGTGATGTCACCCTGAAAATAAAACATCATTCATTTGATTTGTCTGCCAGATACAAGACTCAGTTCTAGGATGGGAGGATCCAAAAACAAGGCACTGGGGACAGTGATTCAGTTTATAGGATAATGCCACGCAATTTCCTCAGTTACGAGGGGGGAAAAGCTTGATAAAACTTCATTGTCAAATGTCAAGGGCTCACAGATCACAGACTACTTTATTAGAATACAGTTTATTTCACAGACTGAGAAAGAGAAGAAAATTCACTCCAAAGAAGTGCTGTTTTGAAACTCTTTACTCAACACACAAGTAGCAGGAGACAACTGATTCATTAATAAAGGTTTTTAAAAAGTCCGTACTGCACTTGAAGTTCTGGAGTTGATTCTGCACACACACACACCCACCCCTGAAGTAGTTTAAGACTGGCCTGGTGTTTGAGAAGAAGCGCAGGTTCTTTACGACTTCACGGCTTTTCCCTTGAACCCAAGCCCCCAAAAAAGATGTGCTTTAAAATATCACAGGGGGTTGTTTAATTGCTTCCCAATGGTCTAAAATGGCAATATCTTTCAGTATTGTCACACTGGACTATACTCCTAGAACATATCTATGGATTTCAGAGTCACAAAAAAAACAAAAAAAATATTCATCCTGAGGTGGACACTGAAATGGACAGTCTCAACCAATGTGCCATTTCTAAATTTCTTCATTCTTATCTGGCAGGGTAGGCTCCTCAATATGACGTTTCGTGGCACTGAAATATGAAGATTCCTCCTATTGAAAATGGTCTAGATCCTACATAAATAGTGGCTTTCCTTCTTCCCACTGTACATCCATCAGAAGCAGCACAAGTTAATACTTCTAAAGCTCTGTTATCAATAATGATATTTTAGCAAGCAAAAGATCCACATTAATTTCAAAAAGATACACTATAAATAGTTTAAAAATATACTTAAGATGGCTGCTAAAAGAGAAAAAAAACCAAATTTGAAGATTTTGGTCTTTTATGCCTTGAAAAGGTTAGAACATAAACAAGTGAATTCAGAGCCAGCATAAAGTGTGTGATGCTCCACTGACTGGAGTGCTCCTCTGAGTGAAGATACCGAAACCTTTCAAGGTTGGCATTTGGCCTTAACTCTTCTTTCACAGTTCTATTCTATGGAAGAGCCAAGTACTACAATAGTACTGTGTTTTAGAAGTTTTATCATTTGAAACTAGTCCTGGTTGACTAGGGCTCCTAGGTGCTACGGTAATACAAACAAACATGTGATATAGGAAAACAACCCTGAAATATATTAAGCTACTTAAGGCCAAAAACACTAACCAAATGATATTTTCACCATTACTTGTTGTGAAAGTTACATGTGAAGAAACATGGTGGCTATTTTTGACACCGTAAAGCTTTGTCCACTAATTAAGGAATAGTGGAAGAAAAACTAAATATATTCAGAACTGAAAAAAGAAAAGGAGTACTAGTGGCACCTTAGAGACTAACCAATTTATTGGTTAGTCTCTAAGGTGCCACTAGTACTCCTTTTCTTTTTGCAAATACAGACTAACACAGCTGCTACTCTGAAACCATTCAGAACTGAGTATTTTCTAAGCAAGTACAAGAAACAGAAATTAATTAAATCAAAATTTAATCTGAGTTTTCCTTGACACTGTTGTATTTCCCATGTATAATGGCTCAAGTTTTAGTGAGGCCATACTTCACCCAGTTTTCCAGCAGTGTAAGCTAAAGCTTAAGGAAGCCAGTGTGACTCACTTGTGGTCACAGAGGCAACCTGTGGTTCATACTAGATTAGAATCTAATAATCTTCATGCCTCACAGTTTGTTGCTATAGCCACAAATATATTGTTATACTTCATTTCTACAGGAGGATCTTTATATGCTAGCTGATTGGGCAACATTATGGCAGGTAACATTCAGTGTAAAAGGATACATATTAGAACAAACAATTTGATCTACTGATACATGTCAATGGGTTCTAAATTAACTGTAAATACTCAGGACAGAGAAAGGAGGTAACTGAACAGCTCAGTGAAATCATCTGCTCAATAACAGTGTTGGTCAAGGAGTATTATATTGCATTAAGGGCTAGAGCAAAATGCCAAAAATACTATCCCCACTAGCGGGCCTTCATACTACTTGGCAACCCTATGCTTAGTTCTAATCAACCCTTCTTATACCCAATACAGCAGAAAGAGTGTCCAGGGAAGGACAGCAAAAATGATCAGAGGAATGGAAAAAATTTCCACCTGAGGAACGATTAAAAATATTAGGCCTATTTAGTGCAGAGGAGACAAATAAGAAGGGATCAAAGAAGGAAGGTTGCTTCATCAGCAAACTTACTATAGTACCACTTAAGTCTGCCTGATCACAAACATTTATTTAAACTTTAAGAAGTCATTAACTCTTACCAGAATCGTTGATGTTTTACCACCTTCTAAAGTAATTTCCAAATCAGACAGGGCAGCATCAACTTCATCAACTTCTTTGTCACTGTTGTTCAAATGATTTTCTGATGACATGATTGATAGTTTGTTGATGTGGTACTGAAACACAAGTTAGAGACCCTGTTGATTTTAAATACACTGTACTTTAATTTAACAGAATAATAGAACATCTATCTGACCGAGCAGAAATCTCACTATTGTCACATTCATTGTCACCCACTTAAATAGCTGTAAGGAAAAACCAAAAAGAAAGCCATGGTACAATATGGTATCCCCCGGGATCACACTTTGAATGACCACAGCAACAACATTGGAGAAGAGGCTGGCAATCCATTTTAGGTGAGTGCTATGCTGTTCTATATTAAAGTAACCAGAAGATAATACAGCTATAGTATTGCTCTATGCTCCCATTTAAAACATTATGGAAGTTTGTGCAATTGTGCTTGTAGTATAGACTCTACTGGGCAAACAATGGACTAGCCAGTTACATAAACAGGCTTCATTCTATCACCAATACAACAGAATTTACAAATGGAGGCCTGAAGCACAGAACTCATGGGTGGGATTTCTAAAGCATGCTCTGCGTTGGCCTAGCTCAGCTCCCACTGCAGTCAATAGGAGATTTACCATTAACTTCAATGGGAGCAGAGTTAGGCCAATGCTAAGTGCTTTTGAAAATTCCACCTGAAGTGACTTGGCCAGGATCACAGGGAAAGCATGAGAGTCAGAAACTGAACCCAGATTTGAGTCTCAATCCAGGGCCTTAATCACAAACCCATCCTTCCCTACTCATTTTAGAATACGTGAATGACATAGTTGGCTCTACACAGGTTTGGGTCCAGACAACATGGTTAACATGTGGCAGACGATGGCATAAAGCTCTTTGTTTTATGATTACACATTTTGCTGTATGGTGCTAGTGAAACTAGTTTGGCTGATCCTCATCCCTTCTAGCTTTCCATGTGACGGAACATCTCGGAACGCACTGCCTCAAGTGATGCTGGTGCTGCTCTGTGAATTCTGGGAGCTCTATCTCCCAGGCAGCACAGGATGGCTACCAGATTGCTTGTCCTAGTTTATTCTGGGGAAAGCTCAACTCGACTGTATGGTAACTGAACGTGCAAGCCCAGCTGACATGTGACTGTTGTGAAAAGGCTGCTGTGCAGACACCTCAAACATGGCTTTTGTAATAGGGTCCGAGGAGTCGAGCATGACCTAGTCACAAACTGGAGTTGTACTCAGGGTAGACATAGGCACATCTCAACTCGTTATAGTCTTCTTTGGATTTTGCAGGACAGAAATAACCAAAAAACCGCAAACGACAAACCTAAATCTATTTTAGGCTACAACAAAGTTTACCCAGTTACTCATTCTATATCAGAAAGGTGCAATGGGAAATGCCAACTTGAAATGCAAATGGCTGGTCTTATCACATTATTACATCCTTCCCCCACCAATATTGGGGCACAGGGTGGAAACTAGTCTCTTCCCTTCCTCTGTCACTTGCAGCTGCTTCCATCTGCTCTAGGGTGTTGAGAGATCAACTGTTCTGTCCTCCCTGCTAGGGTTCTTAGTTTTCTCTTCAGCATCCTCGTTTCTTCACATCAGTTGGTTTCCACTTGCCAGCCTCCTGGGGAATCTGTGGGTTGGCATCCACAGTGCATGCCTCAAATACATCCTGCAATTCCTGACGAGCTGATGGTTGGTGATTTCTCAGCTCTCTCCATTGGTGACTAAGTCTTTCCAACCAGTGCCCATCATCTTTTCTAGGCACTTATTTTCGAAGGCATCTAGTTAAGTGTCTAATATTTTGGTAGATCTCCAGCTCTCTCAGCCATATGCTAGCACTGAGATTATGTTTACATTAAAAATCCTCGGTTTTGTTTGAGCGCTGTATATCTTTGATTTCCATATCTCACGGAGTCTAATAAATGCTGGGGATGCCTTTCCCATCCTTGATGTCACTTCCTTCTTGAGGTCTCCATGAGTCAATATGAGGCTGCCCAGGTATGTAAACTGTTCTACTTTCTTGATATTTTTGTCTTCTACTTTGATATTACTGCTTGATGCCAGGGTTTCAAGGATGTTTGTTTTAGCATAACTAGTTTTGAGTCCTACTTGGCCTGGTATTTTTGCCATATCGTCTGTGTAATTTTTTGGGGGACGTCATTCAGTTGCACAATATCAGCAGCAAAGTCTAGGTCTTCTATGTATTTGCCATCTACCCACACTATACCAGTGTTTGTATTGCAAATACACTTCATTATAACAAATAAAATGGCTGGGATTGCCATTTCAGCAACTGCTACTATCTAAATTCATTCTTTGTATTGCCTTGCAATAAAAGCAGCATTGTGCACATTCAGAAAAGTATTCATGCTCCTTAAAGACAGTGGCATAGAAACAACATTCAGATCTACAACAAATCTACAACGCTAGAAGCAATTCTTCAAAGAAGTTAATGGATCAGCTACATTAGAGACTGCATCTCCAGCTATGGCGCTCCAAGAAGGTTGTGCGCCTCTGGGTCAACAAAGATCACAGAGTCCAGCCAATAGCACACAAAGCATCTCAGCTGAGGGGATCTGGCTGTGGAATGAACTTCCAAAGGAGTACAGAAAAATCCAGAGTCTAACCAGCTTCAGGAAATGTTGCAAAATCTATTTGATAAACCTTTTTTTTAAATCATAAGCAGAATGGCATTCATAGCATGATCTGCTCCCTCTTTTACCTCACCAGAAAAAACAAAAAAACCCCCAAAAAACCTACGCCCCCAAACAGAGCCTTCTATAACCCGAGGAAGAACGAGAGCCAGAAATTCCATGAAGTCCACTAGGATTTTGCTACTGCCAATCTATTTTATGCAGCAGGCACTAGGGTAATGGGCAGCAGTATAAAACCCTAAAATAGAAATGATCTTTCCGGGGGGGGGGAGCTATTTTCTCTGGTGTTCATTCAATAAGTATTTTTGAAGGCAGAAACTTGTGACTAAGAATTATAATCCAGAGAAGATATAATTGCCACAGCAATACCACAATTAAATCTACAAAGCTGAAACTATTGATGTCACAGTGGATGTCAAACATCATGCACCTTGGGTTGCCCTTATAGGAACACTGGAGAACAAACTTTTACATTCTTGCTTTCTCTCTTTTTTTCCTCCCCTTCAAAAATGACTGCCACGGGTTGAAATCCATACAGCCCTGGATCTGCTAGGCCAGAGATGTTTCTGCATGGTGGAGGAGAGAAGCAACCTGGCTGCCAGATATACTTGGGACCACCCTTAGACACAGTTTACAACCAGTCTTATGGAAATGAATGGTAAAAGCATTCACCACGTGTATTACCGATGCCAAATTTGCACATAATATTCTGCACAACAGATAAATAGTTCTGGGAAACCCACAGATCATCATCAGCTGTTCTAGGGGCAAAGAGCCAGAAACATACAGTTCAGTAACCTAATGTACTTATTTGTATTTTTTTTAAAGGCAAAAAAAAAAAAAAAAGAGTCAAGATAGATACACACATCTTTGGGGAAAATAATCTAAATTCCTTTTCATGTGAAGTAACAAGAAGCAAATATTTAAATTACCTAAAAAGTTTAAGTAAACACTAGAGAATAGGAAACAAGCCAAGTTTCACTAGAACAGAAAGTTCAGCTTCCTGACAAAGATAAAGCAAGGCTTTTATTGAACTAGTTGAAGGGCATTTTAGTTTCAATCCACCCCTTGATTTAAAGCCTACAGAAGGCTACAAAATTGCAATGGAGTTCAATTAAAAAAAAGGGTCCGTCTCTTACCTGTAACGCTGCAAACATCATCATTTCTTCTTCCGTACATTCTATTTCTTCTAAAAGAATAGCCCATTTAGATTGCTCATAAAGCTGGTTGATTCTGATTGCATCGTACTATAGTGAAACACAAACACACACCACACACACATAAAGCACCTGCAAAAGAAGGCCTGAGGCCCTTTACATTTCAAACATATCTAATTAAAAAGAGAACAAACATCACTAGACTTATTTTTACATCCAAATTTCTGCTTGAAATTTAAATGCTAAACCACTTCGACATTGAAACAACCAGAATTCCCTTAACAGAGGCTCAGGCAACCACCTGCTTTTATTCATTTAGCAGAGTCTTGATGTGTAAACAAACATACAGTGTATTTATCATTTGAAAGACACAGGATCGCATTTTCACAGATGGGCAGCTGAGCAGTAGCCCATACAAATGGGCGTGCAGACATTCTGAGTGCAGATACTGATCTCCACTTTTTGAACGTTTGGCCATATGTACAAGACAGAAATAACTCAGTACCTTTGGATTCAAGTCAAAAAAATTGTAGTACTTGAACCGGAGCAGTAAGGCCTCATTTTCTTTCACATCTTGTTCCATGAGCGATCTTGACGAATCCAGCCATCTGCAAGTTGTCAACAGATAACAAAAAAGGGTCTGGTTGAGACTTTGTAACCATTTTAAGAATGCAGTTTAAGTTTTTAGTATATGTCTTTAACTCACCCTTGGTTGATCTTAGCTTTATCAAGAAGTGCTTGTGGCTTGTACATTTTTGCTAAGATTTCTGGGGATGTAATTGGCTGGCTGACAGCAAGTATACCAGGATTCCCTTCTGATAAAGCACTATCTCCAAACCAAGCAGAAGTTGGAGACAGAGGGCTTCCATCGTGAGAATCATAGGTGGGCGTCATTGTTTTGCTATAAAGTCCCGGACTCGAATATATGCTTCCTAACAGAACAGGAACAAACATGTGAAGTCAGCTTGTGTTCAAATTCTGTATGCTCGATGCAAAACAAATACAGTAAATAGATTTTAAAAATCCTGAGACTTAAAAAGAACAAAAAACAAAAAATGGACACTGCAATGCTTGTTTTCCTATGAAAAGCTAACCTATTTTAACTATCCTTGATAAACAAGACAGATCAAAAGTTCACTTTACATTTAATCCATGTGAAAATACTTAGAAATCCACCCTTAGAGGTATGAACTGCGCCTTCTTATGTTTCTACAGCACCTAGCACATTGGGGGTATTACTGGAGACAATAAAAGTAGATAATCTGTTGCTTACGCATTTTGAAAGTCAAAGTTTAGAAGAGTAGGAAAATAAGGAGACAGCCAAAGAAACCACAGGGGACAGGGACAAAAGTCTAATGAGGTGGGGCTCACCTTTCACTGGGCCGATGTAAAGAACATCAGTGCCTACAGAGAAGGAAAGAAAGGAAGTGAGAAGGCAAGAGGGAGACAATGAGAGAAGTCAGAAACAAAAAGGGACAGATGAAGAAAAACATGCACAACTGTAAAAGACTTAGAATATTTTGGTTACATTATGTCATATTTGTTTGTTTTCGCAAGTTGGACTTGAAACCAAAACTACCCTGTTTAAACCATGCCCTAATTAAGTCAATTTTGACAGCCTCCATACATGTGAGATGTATCAGTAAGAGTAGCTGTTGGTATCTACTGACCGAACTTTATGAAATGTGCTGCTTACTCTTCAGAACAGCGTGTGGTCGCCTAGCCTTAAGACCTGCCTTTTAAAAATAGCTGATAATTATTCCATTGAGTCTGGTAAATTTTTCAAGCCCACAAATTCTATTTGAGGGAAGTTTTCAATAACCCTGGGAGTGGTGTATGGGTCATTCACCAGTTTGGATATTTTGACTCCTCACCTCTGTGTAACAAATATGAAAAAGTCTGTTAGGCCTGATCATCACTTGCTCTCTTCAGTGGTGACCACTTTTCCCACTGTGTATATTTGTATTGCACATTGGAACAAAGGTGTAAACTTGAGAATGATATATTTAAACAGATTTGTCTTAAAACTAGAGACGATGTGGTGATATACAAAAAGCTTTTTTTTTTTAAATTTTATTTATTTATTAATAAAATGGCTTTGATTATACACCAATGGCCTGGATTCTCTGAACTCCTTAATGACAATCTGAACAGTTTATTTAACTGCTGAGACACCGGGAGTTAAGATTTCTTAACATGACTGCAAATTGCCTTGCCTCTTTACTGCACTTAATGCTGGCGAGAGTCCAGCTACCCAGATGCAAAGCAGGTCCTGTTTAGCAGTTTTCAAGATACTTGTGTTGCCACAGTGTGTTCTGATCATCTCAGCTGTTTTTGAAAGGGAAGAAATATGCAGTTGATCTCTATTCTTTGTCTCTCCCCAACTCTTGGCATATCTCAAAAAAGCAGAATTTTAAATAAACCAACAGGTCACTCTGTAAAGGCTGCTTATTTTCACTTGAAAATGTGCAAGTCAGATTATATGTGCATTAAGTGGGGGGTGTGTGTACGTGTGTGTGTGTGCAAAAATATTTCTCCAAAGTGTGTAGTACTTGGCAGGTTTGAGCTCAGCATGAAAGCTGCTCTATAACAATTAGATTTTTCAGCCAAGTCCCAGCACGAGCAGAGAGAAATTGAGTCTTTTGGTTCAACTATTTGACTTAAGACTCCTGGTTCTTGCAGAACTTTCAACAGTACATGGAAGGGTTTTCTCTCACTGTGTGTTCAGGCAAACCTGATACTTGGATAAAAAATACTCTCTCCTTATTGTCGTTCTAGAGAATGTTAATAAATAAATGGCCAATGTTTTGGCAGGCTGGCTTTCATCAGGGCACACGGACCAAATAAAGTCCCAACTTCAGAGTATTATTTATGCTGAAATTACAGTCATCAATCCTCAGGGGGTTTATTTGGAAAAAAAAAAAGTATCTCCTTCTTAAAGGGTGACAAAGGGTAGAATTTAAGCATCAGCTTAAGCAGCTCCCTGAAAAGTTAATTAAATAACAAAAAACAAAACATTCCTATCTGTTTAAAAGCAGTATGTTAGGGTACAGAGGTTACTTTACTCATTCATTTTGTGAGTTAGGGGAGGAAGAATTTTTGCAAGGTGGAGATGGATGGTAAAAGGGCAAGAGTGAAGAAGTGAAAGGAGAGATGAGAGATTGGGTTTGTATTAAAACAACGTCTATTTCAGTCTTCAGTTAGGCCATTCATTCATATTGCAAAATGCTTTTCTCAATTCAAAGCAGTTGGTCCAGAATTCTTTAAAAAAGCTATTGTGTATACTCCAAATCCAGTGTCACAGTACTGTCCTTTCTTTAATTCACCAGTGTAAAATACCTGCTCTTCAGAATAAACTTTTCTTACTTAAGATATGCAACTGGCCCCTATGTCAGATTCAGTGGGGGGGAAAAGGGTGGTTTTCCTTTTAAAAAGGAAACAAAGTTTTCTAGCTCACAAGGGTGCAAAGGAAAGATTCCAAATGTGAAAAGGAGGAAAGTGATGTAGAGCTGGCTTCCTAAGTCTGCAGATATCTGGAAATAATGGAGAAGTAAACAGTCTCCATTTCTCTCACTGGAGGTATTCCTTTTAATTATCACACTAAGACCCAGACTTTCAAAAGTGAGGTACAACTACTACACACCTAATGAGCATTATTACAATTGTGTCTGCAAATCAGGCAGATGAGTTTGATGTCGCTTTAGTATAAATAAGATATATTTCCAACGTCTTGTACCCATTGGACAGCTCTACATGGGCGCAGCTGCACCACTGTAGCGCTTCTGGCGAAGATGCTCTATGCCGACGGGAGAGTGTTCTTCCGTAAGCAGAACTACTCCATCTCTGTGAGAGGCGGAAAGCTATCCTAGAGTGAGAGCGTCTCCCGCCAACATAGCCCCGGTGTGGACAGTGCTTAGATAGCTGTAACTTGCATCGCTCTAGGGGCTTTTTGTTTTTTCAAATCTGAGTGATGCTAGTTAAAATCGACTTAAACAGTAATATAGATCTGCCCATTGTTTTTCTTCTGAGGATTAAATTCCATTATTAGCTCTTCATTGCTTCTGTACAGATAGCCAGTGGTCATTCTCTCAGTTCACTGTTTTTCATGCCTTCTTTCAAAAGTATTACTATTGTGAAATGGAAGTGCAATGTAGTTACTTTTGTAAGGCTACACTGGTGCCCTAAAAAGAAAAGGAGTACTTGTGGCACCTTAGAGACTAACCAAGTTGAGCATAAGCTTTCGTGAGCTACAGCTCACTTCATCGGATGCATACTGTGGAAACTGCAGAAGACCTAGGCACTCAATTAAACCAGACTCAACGTGCTTCTATGGTCAGAAGAATGACTGTGTAAAATCAGTGCCATTTAATTCAGCAGATCCACACCCTGTACTCAGTCACATCCCCTTGATTTCTGTCACACATACATCCTAACTACTACTATCCGTGCGGGGGAGAAGATCCTGCTACAGCAGAGTAAGCCAGATTCTTTTCAAGCCTGCAAAAGCCGTGGACTTCATTGAGATCAAATGCAGGCCAACACACTCCACTGGAGAAAATCACACCCTAAAATATGTCTCAAGCAATCAGTTCTCCGCTGCTCTTAGAAAACTATTCCCAATCTATAGCCTTGCCTTTACTAGGAAAAGAGGTGTGTCTTAACACATCCTAAAACCCTAGTGTAGACAAGGCAGTTTGTTAGTTTTAATATGTTAGCTGGCTGAAGGAAACTATAATGGGGAGTTCAGGTTTACCTTGACCAACTACCACAAATTAAAGCTACAAACTTTTGTTGTTTACACTAGGATATTGTTCACCATGTGCTAAAAATACACCTTTTTAAAATACAACGCAATCAGGTTTACACAGTTGTTTCAATGTGCAATACAAATATACACAACAGGAAGAGTGCTTACTGCTGGAGCGAGTGCGTGCAGTTATTCATCAGATTGCCGCCTAAGAGGCAAGCCTTGTGCTCATCTTCCATGCCCACAGAAAAAGTGGGAAGGGAGGAAGAGCCTTGAGAGTAGAGCTGTACGTGGAATGGGATACTGTTGGATACTGGGAACCTGCATAGGAGATTTACACTCAAGTGTGCTACAGAATCGCAGCTCCTCGGTGATCCTTTCTCGAAAGGCTCCTAGAATGGAGAAGGACCAGGGCATCAAAAATTATGTGGAAAAGCTGGCTGCATCCCTTGTTGGAACTGCAGACAGTGAGAAAAGCAGCTACTGCAGCCTCAAGGTAGTAACAGCAGCTGCGGTACAGCTCTATGCCACACCGGAGCCTAGGGGATGATTGCATTCCTTTTCTCCCTAGCTCAGAACCTGGGTGGGGACACCATCTGCCCTTAAGGGATTACAATATATATATATAAAATTGCATCCACACGCATGGGCGAGGACACACACACAGAAACTCATTCAGGTTGCCAAGTCAAGCACTCAAATAGTAGAAAATACAATTAAATTTTTCTGTGCAAACTATTTCCCAGACTCCTTGTTGTTTTTGTGGATACAGATTAACATGGCTACCCCGTGATACTTAACTATTTCACTATTTTCTCCTGCCTCCATACATCTCTGCCTCCTGCTGAATCCATGTTTAAACAGAAAAATAAGAATGACAAATGTGAATGATAAATGGGAACTGTTTAAGAACATTTTGCTAGGTGCCCAGAAAACTTCTTGGCTAAGGGAAGTGAGAGCAGCAATAATACAAATTATATCTGTAAGACAAAAAAAAAAAAAGAGGAGGGGGGGAATTTTGATTAGAAGTTAAAAATTATAGAAAATTGTTAAGGGGTACAAAAGAACACAGAAAATCTACGGCCAGTAGAGTTAAGGACAGTAAGAAAGAGGTGGGTTTTTTTTGCTTTTGTTTGGTTGGTTTTTTTAAAAGCACAAGAGAAACAAAAGGAACCCTGAGAATGGCACTGGTCCATTATTAGATGGAAATGGTAGAGCTATTGATAATAATGCAGAAAAGGCGAAGGGTTCAATAAATATTTTTGTTTTGAATTTGGAAAAAAGCCAGATGTACCTGCCACGATAAAATATTTTCCATTCCAACTGTAACTAACGAGGATGTTAAATAGCAGTTACCAAAGTTAGACATCTTTAAGTCAGCAAATTTGGATAACTTGCATCCAAGAGTTTTAAAAGAGCTACCCCAAGAAACTCTGTGGACTATTAATGTTAATTTTCAGTAAGTCTTGCAATACTAGGGAAGCTCGAAAGGACTGTGAAAAAGCTAATGTTGTACCAATATTTTAAAAGGATAAATGGGATGACCTGGGTAATTATAAATAAAGAATTAGAAGAGGATAATACAATTAGTGCCAATCAACATGAGTTTATGTAAAACAGATCTTGTCAAACTATCATTTTGATAGGATTACAAGTTTGGTTGATGTTATACTTAAGACTTCTACAAGGCATTGGATTTGGTTCTGCACAACATTTTGATTAAGAAACTATAACATACAAAGTCAGCATGGCACAGACGTCTCAAAATGTAATTATAAATAAGGAATCATCGAATGGGTGTGTTTCTCTTGAAGTCCCATACGGATCAGTTCGTGGCCCTATGTTATTTAATATTTTTATTAATGACCTAGAAGAAAACAAAATCAATAATAAAGTTGCAGATGACACAGATTGTGGGAGTGGTAAATAATGAAGACGACATGCTACTGATAAAGAGTAATCTGGATTCCGTGGCAAATTGGGTATAATCCAACAATATATGCATTTCAACCTTGCCATAATGTAAGATCATACATTGAGGAACAAACAATGAAGCCATACAAAGGAGGGGAGGGGTCCTATCCTGGAAAGCAGTGACTCTGAAAAAGACGTAGGGATCATTGCGGATACCTAGCTAACCATGGGCTTCCAGTGCGACACTGTGGTCAGAAGGGCTAATACAATCCTTGGATGCATAAACAGGGGAATTTCAAATAGGAGTATGGACGTTATATTACTTCTGTCTCCAGATCAGGGTCTGAATAGCGGGCAGTAAATAAGGAATTCAGAGATTCGGATTTTTATGGCCAGAAGAGACCTTCGTGTTCATCTAGTCCAAGGGTCTCAGAGTCCCAGCCCATGAACCTCCCCACTGCATCCCGTGGCGGAGAGACCCATGCAGCCATGCTGCCGGCTGTCGGAGGCAGGCGCTGCCCCCTGCAGCTCCCATTGATTGCGGGAACGGAACAGAGATACCATCACTAGTCATGGGGCAGAGTCAGCCATGAAGGCAGAGTCACTTTTTCCCCCACAATGAACATAAACAAGTCAACATACCGAACACCTATCTGATGCCCACCTTGCTGCAATCCTGAAGGTTTCAACTGCTCAGTCACTGAGGCCAAACATCAACAAACTGACAGAACTGAAGCGTTGCCAGGTGCCTGGCAAACGTTAAACACTCTCTGGCAGGTGAAGAATCGTATAAAGTTGAATGACAATTTTATTATTTCTAAGAAATTCGAAATAAACAATACAATATAAACGTTTTCTTTTCTGAACACCATCTTCAGTGACAGTATTGGCCCGCTGGGAGGATCTGAGGACTGGCAATGGCCCTAAGGTAAACTGAGTTTGAGACCCATGATCTAGTCTAATCTCCTGCATCATGCAGGCAGTTGGACTTCCATGAATTAATTTCTGCCTCACGTCCAACAGTTGTGGTTGAACTAGAGCATATTTTTAAGGGCTTGTCTAGAGAGCACTGCAGTGTGGTCTATGAGGGTGTGAAGTGTACAGCTCCCTAGTGTGTGGTGCTGTAGTTGCCCTGGGTAGACCTATGTAGAACATGAATGAAAAGATACCTAGTTTGTATTGAATGTAGTCCTGTAGGACTATATTAACACACACTAGGCATCTTTTCGTTCTCACCAGCAGGATCTATATGGGGCAGTTATGAGTGAAGCACATTAGAGCGCTCTACAGCTAACACCCCACAGAACCACACTGTGGGGCCATGCTGCTATATTGAAGAGCCCTGCATCAAATTTGTGTTCCCAATGCAGGTTCTTAAATACAGAAATCAAATCACCCCTTAACCTTCTATTTGGGAAGCAGAATATAGTGAGTTCCTTCAGTCTCACTGCCAGGCCTAGTTTCCAGTCCTTTAATCATTCCCATGGCTTTTCTCGGAACCCTCTGCAATTTTTCAGCATCTTTCTTGAAGCGTAGACACCAGAACTGAACACGGTATTTCAGTAGTGGGCACGCTAGTGTCAAATACAGAATTGTTAGTTTCCTCACAGGATTTTCTATCATGCTCATCCCTAGAGTCTCAGGGCTTTGCGAACACTGATTTATTTTCCCAACGCCCCATGAGATGAGGGAGATGCTATCCCCGTTTTACAGATGGGGAAAGGGAGGCACAGAGAGACGAAAGTAAAATGTATACACTATGTCACAGTTCCTGGGCAAACTGCACCTCTGACACCTCCTGATTTGTGTTTCCTGTAAGCCATGCAGCAGGCTCTCAAGGGCAGCGCAGGCAAGTGGGGAAGAGGAGCCCCTCCCCAAGTCTGGCCCGGCCCCGCCGGCGAGAGGAGACCCTCCCGCAGTTCAGCCCCGCTGGAGCTGCGGTGGCTGGGGAGAGGCACCTCTCACCCAGCCCCACCTGCTGGGGCGAGAGGGGGTTGCGGGGAGTCCTCTCCCCCCACTGCAGCCCTGGGACAGCTTGCACCACAACCCCCATATCCGCAGTCCCACCCCAGAGCCTGCACCCCAACCCTCTGCCCTAGTCCCGAGCCCTCTCCCGTACCCCTCATCCCCAGCCCCATCCCAGAGCCCTCACCACCCACAGCACCCAACCCTGTGCCCTGAGCCCCCTCCCACACTCCCAACCCCTCAGCCCCACCCCCACCACACGGGACTTCCGCACATGGACATAAAAAAATTAGAGGGAACACTGCTCCTAATCTATCCGGCTCAGGATCAAGCCGTTACCTCCATTGGGGTGGGGGAGAACTCATCACATAAATTCCACCACATCCAGACTGGGCCTTGGGTTGCAGTCACCTGGAATTAACCTATCACCTCAGCAGGTGTGACCTAGGCTCAGAACTTGCAGTTTTATCCCTTCTGAGACCAATGGCAGTGATCAATACAGTGACCAGACAGCTTCCTTAAAGTGAAGTATTATTTATTTTTAGATCAAAGGCATTTCAGCAAAAAGATCTCTTAAAACCAATAAAGCAGACTGTACACACATCTAGCTTTTCCTTAAGGCTTACCATTCCCTGGCCCCACTTCTTTAGACACCCTCCACAGAGCCTCTTCTCTCTCTAGATACAGTAGCTGACAAGTAACCCAGCCTCCCTCCTAGACTCCCTTAGGAGTGCTTTTTAACCTTTTAGTGTTCTTTTAGTCTCTGTGCTGGACACTGGGAGATACCAGGTTTGCAACGCCTTGGAGACAATTACTGAAGCTAACTGCTTGCCTCGCTGTCTTTCAAGTGCATACTAAGGTGTCCTTATTTAGCTCTAAGTTGCTTTCCTGCTTGCTTTTCCCACAGCCTCCTATTAAGCTGGATCAATATACTCAGAGAGAAAATTCTAACCAACCGCCACAGCTATACAGTAACCACATCTCAGTGACCAGTTCACATCAATGTCAGTAAAACTATTACACATCAGCATTCATAGGTTAATATATAGCAACGACACCGGGGAGGGGGAAGAGAGCAATTCCATGCCTATCACATGCTAATTTGGGGCATCCAATCTGAGACACTGAAAACATGATTTTTCAGGGTATGTAGTATTATGGAACAGGCAAAGCATAACTCCCACTGTCTTTAGTTACAGGTATGAGTGCTCAGCACTCCTGAAAAATCAGACACCCACAGTAGGTGTAAGGCACCCAGAAAATGAGGAACACACAGCTAGTGGCTACCTGTGAAAAATTTGGTTTAAGTGACTTGCCTATAGCATCACACAGGAATTCTGTGACAGTGGCAGGTACAGAATTCAATTGCACAGAGCAACATTCAACTGCCTTAACTACTTGCCCATCCTTTCTCTTCCTGCAACCCCCGCCTCATTCACCTTACACCTTTTGCAGCAAATGAGACAGTGATTCCTTCAGACAACTGACTCTTCCCTATACAACTCTGAGCTTAGGCCTGCCCATCCCAGCACTTGCAATGGGTAGGCATCCCATTGCCAGGGATATGCTGTGCACTGAATGAAACAGCGCTCCTGTGGAAGAGAGACTATGTGATCATGTAACTAAAAACTATCATAATGTATCAGCACAAAGGGGTAAATTAAGGTTTCCCAGGCAACCTTAGCTCTGGCATTTCCTAACTTCTGAGCACTTGACTTTGCATTCTTAATGTACTATTTCCTTTCTTCAAAAAAGCACGTCATTGTGTGTTATCATATTGACACCCACAAGGGACATCAGCAGGGTTGGAATTTTTAGATCTACCACACAGACCTTGGCTCTTGTGCTAATGGCGTAACTGACAGGAGTAACAGGTTGTAATCCTCTATATGCACCAGCAGTAGAAAGGGCTGAGACTCTTTGCCAGAGGATTTCGCAGATACTTACTGACTGCAGAGGATCAGTAAGATTAAGCGATTGTGGGTTTCATTTCAAGCTCTGTAGTGGACTGTACTCTAGTAGGCACAGACTCTTCTGCCCATTTTCTCTCCCTCTCCCCAGTCTCCAATAACCTACTTGTTCCTCATCCTCACTGACTGAGTCCCAGTCTCCCTTCCCCAGATGCCTCATCCAATCTCTCAGTGCCTCCCCCAGTTCCAGCTCCTTGTCCAGCCACTCCCTGCACCTTGGCTCCCTGTAAGATCTGGCTCCCCTTCCTCCTGACCCACTGATACTCAGTCTCCTTGTCCAGCCAGTAAGTGTGTCATCCTCTGGTTTCCAGTTCCCCTCTTCAACTCCTGCTAACCTCCAGTGTGGATCTTCCCAGGCTCCTAAATCTACTCTCTCCCTCACTGGCTCAGGTCCCCTCTCAGTTCGAATCAGGTGGCTTCCTCTTCTTTGCTGACTGGGTATGAACAAAAGTGGGGCATTAAGAGCAGAGAAGAGACAAGCTCTCTGCTCTCATTTTCTGTGTCTGGACCCACCAGTCTGGAACTGCTGGGAATTTCAACTACAAGGAAGTTCTGCTTAGTCCTCTGCAGCACTGGACTGAAACATGCCCAGTGTGGATAGAATCTTCAGGGAATTAAGCTGCAAAGCTCTAGCAAAAAGAAAAGGAATACTTGTGGCACCTTAGAGACTAACCAATTTATCTGCGCATAAGTTTTCGTGAGCTACAATTCACTTCATGGGATGCATTCAGTGGAAAATACAGTGGGGAGATTTATATACATAGAGAACATGAAACAATGAGTGTTACCATACACACTGTAAGGAGAGTGATCACTTAAGGGGAGCTATTACCAGCAGGAGGGGGGGAGGGACCTTGTATAGTGATAATCAAGGTGGGCCATTTCCAGCAGTTGACAAGAACGTCTGAGGAACAGTGGAGGGAAATAAACATGGGAAAATAGTTTTACTTTGTGTAATGACCCATCCACTCCCAGTCTCTATTCAAGCCTAAGTTAATTGTATCCAGTTTGCAAATTAATTCCATTGTTTCATGTTCTCTATGTATATAAATCTCCCCACTGTATTTTCCACTGAATGCGTCCGATGAAGTGAGCTGTAGTTCACGAAAGCTTACGCCCAGATAAATTGCTTCATTTCGAAGGTGCCACAAAGTACTCCTTTTCTTTTTGTGTATACAGACTGACACGGCTGCTACTCTGAAAGCTCTAGCAAGTCTCTACTGAACGTGTCTGAACTTATTGATTTTTTCAAATGCTTATAACTACGACAAATTTGAGCAGATTTTCTCAGGGATGGCAAGAAGCACAGTCCTCACAAGGCCATAACCTCTGCCAAATTTCAAGTTCCTGCTCCAAACCACAGGAGGTGCTAGAATTTCCTTTACAAAATGGCTATATATTTTTCAACATGGGCAAAACAATGTATTTTCCCCCAATCTCATTCCCCGAAACAGATTTACCATTTTAGCTGAAACTTAAATAAATAAATAAATAAATAAATAAATAAATAAAGTCTGACTAAAGTGGACACTGGCATGGAAAATTTCAGACTGAATGGTTACAGTTTGGCAAAGTAAGGCTACGGTTTAGTCACGAGTATTTTTAGTATAAGTCATGGACAGGTTACGGGCCACGAGTTTTTTATTGCCCATGATCTGTCCATGACTTATACTAAAAATACCTGTGATTAAATCTTTTGGGGGGGGGGGGGACCACACACACGGACGGACGAACGACACTAGGGGGACGCTGCTGGTGGGGGCACAGAGGGCCAGCGGCACCAGCTGCCGGGGCCAGCAGACTGTGGCTGCTCTGGCCGGACACCCGGGGACCGCGCCTGGGGCCTCCGGAGCAGCAGCTGGTGTGGCCGTCTCCGGGGCCACCTGAGGAGCTGGCCCCGGAGCCAGCTGCTTGGGCGGCCTTCGGGTCAGCCACACTGGTCTCTGTAGAAGTCACGGAATCCGCGACTTCTGCGACCTCCATCATAGACACCGAGCCCTACCTATAAGCAACTGAAAACAGGATCTTATAATAAATGTCAGGTAACCTTAGATGTCAGCAGCACTATCAGCTTTGCCTACAGTTATTTGCCTAGAAGTCCAGCGTCTACTGGTCAGGGAATCTCAATGTGCAGAATGTACCTCTGTAAATCCGTAAGCATAGAGTAATCATTTCAGGTCATGCCTGTCTCATGTCACATGAGTACTCAATAGCACAGAAATGGTAACAGTGCAGTACCAGGGCAAACTGAACAACAGCTGTTAATTATCGTGAGGATATTCAAGTTAAATATATGCAATTTCTATTTAATGGGATAGAAACTTTACAGTTAAATGCATTTAACTAAATCACAGCAAGCAAACATAGGCTCATACGCCGAACTAAAGGCAGCACTTAAAGATGCAGAGATGCCTTAACCCCACACCAGACCTGGGTAGCCAACTGATTTGGGTGAAGGGAAGGAAAAAAACTATTTTCACTCGATTCCCTTGCTAGTTCAGAATCATTGGTGGTTCTGATAATGTCAGTGTTATGTCCACCGCTGATATTTTAAGAGCAATTAAGGAAGATATTACAAGTGTAACTTCTTGTCTACACTTCCCTTCCTGTGCTTGATTAATAAGCAACATCTTTAGAAGACATGCAGTTCTGAAACATGCAGAGAACTAGAATGTACTGCTGAAAGCATTTGTAAAGGTCCATTCTAGTTTAAGGTTCTCATGACTGGTGCAATATTCTCCTTCAGTTACTGGATTTACAACACCACCAAGGTGAAAGCAGTTCTGATGAACAACAGTTCAATTTTTCAAACAGACTAAGTCTGGCTCAATTTAACATTCACAGTAAGTAATGCATCCGATGAAGTGAGCTGTAGCTCACGAAAGCTTATGCTCAAATAAATTTGTTAGTCTCTAAGGTGCCACAAGTCCTCCTTTTCTTTTTGCGGATACAGACTAACACGGCTGTTACTCTAAGAAACCACAGTAAGTATATTTTCTCTGTAGTGCAATTGTTCTGTTTCTGTGAGCCACTGTTCAAACTATCTACCAGATATGCAAACCATTCCACCATTAGAAATTATACAATGAACAAAGAACATGAGGTTAACTTTTAATATTAACAGTCTGAAGCTTGTGCCTTTATATAAAGAATACTAATACAAGTAAAACTCTTTCAAGCTTTATGGAATCTGCTTAGAATAGAGAACACCCATTGTTCAGCCTTTCATAATTCATACAAAGACAGAATTCCTGCAGTAACACAGTGACAAAGCCAACATGCAAGTCATTCTATATACAAGTGCAGCTAGGTATTTGTGATAATATGGGACAAGGAAAAGCTTAGAAATTAATAAAAAGACTGGACACTCCGTTTAACTCCCTCTGTAACAGGGTAAGAAAACACATCAGTAACATACCCTAGACACTA
This sequence comes from Eretmochelys imbricata, assembly GCF_965152235.1. Taxonomy (NCBI): domain Eukaryota; kingdom Metazoa; phylum Chordata; order Testudines; family Cheloniidae; genus Eretmochelys; species Eretmochelys imbricata. The sequence goes on along the minus strand of NC_135577.1, from coordinate 125,511,582 downwards.
AAAGAATCAGACTCAACTTTAAAAAAATAAAATCAAAATATTTGGCATTGTTCTATTTTACATATGTAAAAGCATTTAGAATTCATTCATACAACTACTAAATACTAAATAGCTCTCAGATGACTTCTGCAAAGTTTATTTGTAATGCATTTCTTGTGCAGGCACCAATGGATTAGGTGTGACCAATACATCTTTCCCTTTAACATATGCTCCAATATACTACTTGACCTTCCTTCCCCTTCCTCTTGCTCCTTTCCCTTCCCAGCCTCCTTCCCCCAAATAACTCCAGAAACAAGTTTAGGCTCACCTGATCCTGGAGTGATTAACGGTCCCTCCAGTTCAAGCGCCTCATCTTCACTTTGGTCATCTATCTTTCTCTTCTTTTTTTTTGTTGGATCCCTGGGTTTCCTCAAGAGAGAGAGTTCTTCTGGATGTCTGATGTCTGGGGAGAAAATTACCATTTTAATAAAGAAAAAAATTGTTTCTACTGTTGACAAATTCAAATAACTTGCAGACTTTAACCTGGGAAATTGTCCTGCAAACAAGGCTGTGCGCGTGGAAATAAACAAAGATTTTGGCAACACTTCTCAGTATGGAATTGTCAAATTAGCCTTTTTTTTTTTTTTGGGGGGGGGGGGGGGGGGAAGGGGCGCTTAAAAGGAAATAAACCTGCAATTGTTTCCTGGCCAGATTTCCTGATCGAAACCGCTTTGATTTTTCTGACCATTAATAGGCTGAGGATGGATTTCTTATGAGCCAGTCCAGGTGCAGTTTCTGGGTTTGACCCTTATTACCTGAACTAACTGAGCTATTTGTACAGGTAATCACACTTTCACATAAACAGGTACAGTACATTACACTGAAATATTTCAAACGCATGTTAGTCAGACTGGTTGTTGTGGCAAAAAAAAGACTCATGGTATGATGCAAAGCATTTCAACTATTGACTAAGATTTTAAAAAATGGGCGCCTAAATATGGATTTGGGCGCCTAAATGATTGGCCAGAGCAGCACTTCTGAAAAATCAAACCACTCATTTAGACGCTGGAATACAGGTTTAGGAACCTATCTTGAAGGACCAATTTTTAAAAATCTTGGCCACTGTGTTTATTTTCTATGATTAAAGTAAACACTCCACAATACCTATAGAATATATACCTGCATTTGATAAAACACTGACTATTATGCCACAATTTGATAAAACCCCTACATTAGCAAAATGTAAAATGGGTTTATAGATTTCCCATAATCTCTAAAGCACATTATACAAAGAAAAGGGGTAACAAAACCTTATGATTTTTTAAATGAAGCCCCTCTAAGAGTCAGTTTGTGTCACAGAAATTATGGCCATGACAAACATGCAGGCTTTAAGTGTACTCTTATATTAGTTACTGTGAGTTTTGGCTTTGTTCTAGGGCAAGAGAGGTTTTGGGGCACCATATTTCTGACTGGCTGCTGAGGAGACCTAGGGATAGATTCACTAAGGTACTTAGGCACCTACATCCAATTTTTAGGCACCACTGAGATTAAAAAAACCCACTCAGCCATCACCTAACCCTGTAGACACCCAAATTCACTCGGCACCTATGTTTCTGCCTGTGAGCATGCATACTGCCTCCCTCTCGACATCCAGGTGCCTGCCTAAGCCCCAGAGCGACCCATGCACTAAGGAAAGATAGGCACTCCTCCGTCTAACTCACTTGCAGGGCCCGAGCCAATAGGTGTGTTCAGAGGCCACCTAACTCCACTCAAAACATCCAGAGCCAGAGCGAGAGAGAACGAGTGTATAGTCTGGTGGGTAGGACGCTCACCTGAGAGATGAGAGCCCAGGGTCCAGTCTCTCTGCTTCAATGACTATTTAGCCAAAGTGGAACAGTTTCAACAGGAGACTGAGGTAGACCCACATAAGAATATGCCACAGCTCAATACTTAGGGCACCTACCTAAGAGGGGGCAGATGCCTCTTCAAATCCCACCTCTTCTCATGAGGTAGAGGGAGAATTTCAACTGGTCTCCCAGACATCCCAGGTGAGTACTGAGTCACTGGGCTAAAGGTTATGCAGGAGGTCTCCTCCTCCTCCCACCACCCACTAGTCTCCTCCCTGCAACCCAGCCTTAAGCACCTAGCTCTGTGAGAGGGGTGGGGCTTAGCACACACCCCTGTCATCAGCATCTCCCATTGGCTAGCTTAGGTGGCTACCCACCTAGCGTGCTAGCTTTTGTGAATGGCAGTCTAAGATGCGATCTCTCTACCTTCATTGTGTAGGGAGTCAAGGTGCTTAATTCAGACTCTGAGTCACAGTGTTGTTTCTGTGATCTCCTCGCCTGAGTCCCTTTGCGAGTTTAGCCCCGAGAAATCAATACATGCAAACTGACATCTGAGAAAGGGAAAAGGTGGGTGAGTGGATATCTTTTATTGGACCAACTTCTGTTGGTGAGGGAGACAAGCTTTCGAGCCACACAAAGCTCTTCTTCAGAGACCTGTGGTGGAAAAGCTTGTCTCTCTCCCCAACAGAAATTGGTGCAATAAGAGATATTACTTCACTCACCTTGTCTCTGTAATATCCTGGGACTGACATGGCTACAACTACACTACATACATCTAAAATAAGATTATACAAAGATTGCTTATTGTGATGAACTGGACAAGAACGTACAGGGAAGGATTTCAGGTGGGGCTGACAAAAGAGAAGGCAAGCCCTCTACTCTGCCCACACAACTGAGGGTTTACACATCTTCTGAAGCACAGAAATAAAAATTTGTTCTTCATCCCTGCGTGCGACCAGGATACTGGATGATTCTGAATTAGAGGGGAGAAGTGGATTTAAATTTGACAATTAATAATTCTGTTACACAGAAAACCCTCCCAACCCAAACCCTTGTTTCAATAACAGATGTTTGATTTAAAGCAATAGTGTCAAATTTTATTTTTTGACTTGACAAATTTCAAAAGATTTAAATTTTCTGATATCAAAGGGGCTCTATGGTACGATCAGATTAAAAGGGTAAACCTCTGAAAAACGTTTTTTCTGTTGTTTATGGGTCTTCATTTAGCCAATAACTTCTCCCTTGTTAACAGACTACAGAACTGCACCAGAGGTATCAATAGTCAGAGCACTAGACAGGCGGATGTTAACCAACCTGCCAGCTACAGCCATCCTGAGCAGGGTTAATTAAAATGCTGGCAATATACATGAATACCACCACAGGCAGAGCTGCACCACAGGAAGATTTTAGAAATAATGATAGTGCAGGCACGGCCAAAATGTCTAGCCCAAAGCAGCCATCAGCAAAATACACACACTAAACCACAAGATCATTTCAGACAAAGATGGTGCTTTGCTTATACCTGTCTGCACCCAACTCTTACTGGGAAAGAGCTCTATAGGAAAATGAAGCCCACCATCTATCAAAACATAGAACTAATCCATAAACAAATTAGATGGAATTCAGAATTCCCTTGCTGAAACCAGAAAAAAAGAAGTTCTGTGGGACTGATATTTGAGTAACTAAGCTGGGAAAGCATTCACCTGGACATGAAGCCATTTTATTGTAAGGACGAAAGACGGCAACATGCAGATCTAAGCTATAAAATATGTCAAGTGAAGATTATGAATAAGCATGGAAAGTGGAGTTTCAGCTGCAGAAGAGCTTTATCTGTGCTCTGAACTCCACTGGCTGCTTTTAACTAGTTTCAGCAGACCCTGCATGACAATGGCAGGTAATACTGAGTTAGCACCATGTAAGACTTTGAATTCTTAGAGTAGCAAGGAAAGCAACCACATTTTCTTTTTCTAGCATCACATAGAGTGCTCAGGAAGACACTTCCAGCCTTTAAATGTTAAGAAACCAAACAAGTTTTACCTTTGATCACTGTACAAGCTTCCCATTGACAATAGTGGTTTGCTGTGGATAGTATGTAGGTTGCCACAGCACTATAATTAAAATTGGAACTTGGCTCTCACCACATAAATGAGTTGGCACATCTGCATTATGCTCTAATGAGACAGGTGTTTTTTAGTCTTCTGGTTGATTTCCATACTTTTTGGCATCTTCCTAAACTAGAAACTTGCTAGGGAAATGCCAGGATAAAAAGTAAGAATCACGGATGCACTCTGAGCTAATTGCCCAGTGTTTGCTTTACAACAATCAGTCACAGTTGAGGATCAGATAGCTGCAGTACTCTAGTGAAGGCTAGCTATATCCATCAAACCTGAGGGTTTGTCTACACTTACAGCACTGCAGGGGCAAAAGTTTACCAGAGACACTACCTATGCTGATGGAAGAGCTTCTCCCATTGGTGTAGGTACTCCATCTCCCGGAGAGGCAGCAGCTGTGTTGACAGGAGAAGCCCTCTATACAAGCAGTTAGGTCGGTATAAGTGTGTTGCTCCGAGGTGTTGCTTTTCAAACACCCCTAAGTTACACACTTATACTGACATAAGTTTGTAATGCAGGCCAGGGCTAAGTGCTTAAACCCCAGGACTGCTCCTTTCAGACCCAACTCTCCAGTATAAATATCAGTGCTAGCCATCTTACTTCAAGCGTGATGACAAACGATGTATTCACATTTTTTTTGTCCTGCATTTTAAATATAGTGCTATTATGCTGCTGCTGGGGTTCTTCCCTGTGCAGTACTCAGTGAAAATAAGTGTAGTTACAATAAAAAGAAAATAATACAAGTTACAAAGAAAAATATTTACTGCATTTTCCAAGGTAAGATGGCTATTATTGGTCTGCCTTTTGATATCTAGTATTTGTATTTTATTCTAGCTTTTTTTTTTTTTTTTTTTTTTTTTTTTTAAAACTACAGACCCAGTGACAGGATAGATCATGTTTCCTCAGTGCTGCTGAGGCTTCTTGTGCCAATAATCTGACTATTAAAGCACCCCAAATACCAACTTCAATAGTTATGAAGAAGCTGTTCTGTTCCATCACGTCAATTTAAGGATTAAGAGTTCCCTGCAGCACACATTAACAACATTGTAATGACTCCAACCACCAACTGTGTGAATGAAACACTTTTAGAAGCTGAGTTCCTTTTATGTAAGCCACTGTTAACTATAAGCACTCTGCATTTTTTGTTTTCAGGCTCTGATTTAGAGAAAAACCACCCAAGGCCACCTTCTGTCCTAGATGTTCTCAAATATCTAGGTGGGCCAGTTTGCTTAGCATACACAAGGCATTCTCAAACATGGTCATTGTGTGGACCACAGTATACAAGATTGTTTCAGACCACCATACATCTTATTTATGATAGTGCAACATCCTTGTGGTGAACACTGCAACTGCTTCTATGGAAAATGGTAGTAAAGTATTTCCGAGTTTTAGTTGTCTAACATATTTAGTCCTTTTTGAGAAGGTTTAAATCAGTCGACTTTTGCACTTTCCCCTCGTCCTTGACTTAAGCCTCCTTAATTTACTTATTCTTACTTTAAAAAAAAAAAAAACAAAAAACCCCAAACGCCCACACATGCTTTAGATACCTTGACACAGTTAAGTTTAGTTTCACTAAACACATGTATTTTGTGCCTTATTCAAAGTGATAACTAGGGTGTATATGTAGGTAGTTATATTGATAAATTATTGTACACAGTATAAATACATACACTATGCAAAATCTGTTGGAATATCTAAGATTGTTGTGCAAGAGGTAGTTAAACTAGAAATAGCATAAAAAAAATCAAGGCAACTGCAATTTTATATTCCTATGTTTGTTTACAGTACATTAGCAACTGATATTCCCTTTCAGCTGAAAGCCAGCATTAGTTTCTGGAGCAAAAAAATCATTCAAATGAGATTCAAGAGACAAATAGGCTTCCAAAGGGTGGGCTATAAACCAGCCTAGTCTTCTGAAAACAATTCATTCTGGAAATTAACCAACATTGACCATCTGATTTCAAAGCAAGTTTTTACAGTTTTCTCCCAGTCACTTATGATACTCCCTTCAGATGGAGATATATTGAGATTACATATAGAAAGTTTTAGGAAGCTGCCTTAAAAATGTGTTACCAGATCACTAGTAAAAGGTATATACTTTTTAAAAAAACTAAAATGGTATTATCTTATTACTCATAAAAGTTTGACAACTTTAGCACAGTTAAACTACTGGCACAAATTCCACAGCCATTATATCCATTTCTCAGCAGCCTCATAAATTTAGCATTGCTTACCCAGAAACTCTAGGAATTTTAGCCCATTAGATAGCCATTTTAAAATGTATTTTTTTTCCCACCTCAGAGCCTGTAATAGCTTCAATGTGACTACTAAGTCAAGTCTTCCCCCAGACAAGTAATTCAAAAGGAATTCCTTAAGAAAAAGCTAGCAACATGATTTTAACTTAAGTTAGAAATATGAAACAAAATTGACGTAGAAAGCAACAATCAATAAATAACACATTTTATTGAAGTACTTTTTAATCATTCAGTAAATTATTGGGGTGGGGGGAGAAGGTCTGTGTTCTACTACATATGATTAGTACATTTACAGAGGATCTTAAAACATGTTTTGAATAAAGAAACGGCCTTGGCAAACATGGTGTTTAGTTTTTGTAGCTAAAGCAAAGAAGTTCCAGGAGTTTAAGGACTACCAGATGGTAGTACTGTAGTTAATTAGAAACTGGGACAAAAAGTAGCTATATAGCTCCAGATCCCAGTACTTATTTTAACCATATAAAGCAAGAGAGACTCCCTTAATGGGTAGAAGTGGTATAAAACACTTTAAGTCCTTCAAATAGGTTTGCACTTTTAACCAAGTTTCAGGTCACTTGACACCTGTATAGGTTAGTTTGCTGAAATAATTCACTGTTAAATATATCCAGTGAATGGGGTAAAATATATCAAAGGCATAATCTCAGTGGGAAGTGAATAATTAAAGTCAACTGGATTTCTGCACTTTATTTCAGTGGAAGCAGGATCTCACCCGCATAAAGTCACTTTGAAGGGACAGTGCTCCAGTAAACAGTTGGCAATTCAGGAGAAATGTCACTGTGATCATGTGAGGAAGCTGTACTGAAAGTATAGTATTTTTACAGCTATGCCAGTCCTACTCTATTATCAGCAATTTTGTCACCATGCGGTTGTGGGAGTTTTTTTAAGTCTATCATTTTGCACAAGAAACAACAGGACTGTACGAGAAAGTTCAATCTAGATTTTTGTATTTTTCTAAAGTTTATAAGGGCTTGTTTCTTTACACCATACTATTATTAAGTAAATGTATGACAGCCCCTCTGTTAACTCACTCACACAAATATGCTGGCAAACCCGGCAAGCTTATGTTGTGAATGTGCCATTAAAAACAATCTGCAAAAATATGTTGCAGTGCACATGGATATGAAAAAGTTGTGGACTGAAAAACTGGACACAGGTTTCTACAGATGTCTCGATCAGTTATCCATTTAGAAGTCTTCACTATACTTCTGTAAAGGTCTAGGATTAGTTTGCAACAGAAATAGTGTCTTAGAACACTACAATTTGACATAGAGGCCTGAAGGGGGGGAGGGGGAAGAGAGGAAGATGTTCACAAGCCAGATCCTGTTACACTTTTCACATTATCCAGATCCCTTTAGCAATCAGCCATTTGGCTTGGGCAGAATAATCCAAGCTACTCAAATATTTTAAAGGGAAAAAAACCAAACACACACATACACACACACACAAAGAGTGTTCATTTTTCAAAGGAGAAAGATCCCTCTTGTAAAAAAACTAGAGTACAAACATTTCAGAGTGTTTATTTCAGAAATGTAGGTGGGAAGATGTCCCACCAACTTAAAATGTTCATGCTTTTATTATCCTTTTCAGCCCTTGGGTCAAGTGACAACCTTCCCCTTCATTGTATCTTGATTTCCTAGGGCCTGAAATGGCTTGTGGCTGACCAGAGGCTCCATCTCTGGTGGGAAACATTTCCTTAGTCTTTGCCTTTTGTTTAGTCTTCAATTTCTTTTTGAGCCCTTGTGATGAGAATTTCTCTTCACCCACACACCTTAGACATTAGACAGGATTTCAAGTATTTAGTGCTATTACCACTATTTGTAATTTCCATGGACCACCACCCCAAGTAGTCCCAGGGGACTGGGATTTAAAGAAAAAAAAAAAAGTACCTTCAGAGTGTGGACTTGTTATATGAACTTTAGATAGACTCTAAACGGAAGCAAACAAGTGTTGGAATTAGACTTTTAAAGTCTAAATCTTTTGGGACCTGTCTAGCTAACAGACTGGTCCTCTCACCTCCCTCCACTGACAGCAAAGTAGCTGACATCAGTAGAAAAGTTTAAGCAGAAACCCTGGATTTAAATGGGAAGAGGTGAGTGGCAGGGCATTCTCTCTACACCAGCTCCCCTCCCCCCAGCCTGATGGTGCCTATACTGGTTAACTTTCACAGCCCACAGCAAAGCACTGACCACCCCTCCCCTAACCAGATTCTTGAGGAAACCAATTGTTTGAGGAATACAAAGGAACAGCAATGAGAGGACTGTTTTTTTTTAACCTGAGTCTTTAGGCCCAAATTCTCTGTGGTTTGAGAAATTCCTGCCTTCAGACTTGCACGGTTCTTGTATTATTTGTGATTAAAGGGCTTGGGAAAGAAGACATGAAAATAAATGAAACAATGGTCCTCTGATCGGAACTGCCTGCCTCAATATGCAAGGTTATCAGTCATGAGAAGATTAACAGAACTCTAGTTGCAGATTTTAACATGCCTGATTAGGCAAAAATCTTATCTTAGAAGTTCTGCTAACATAAGTCACATCAGATCTAAAGGAGGGGAGGGAAGCTACTTTTACATAAGGATACAACTACCCAATGTGCTATTTCATAGAGTTTTAGTCTAAATGTGCATGCACAAATCAAAGTAAGTGATGTTGAAAATATAGATGAACATTCAACTGATGACACATTTCTACAGTCTGAATATATACCACGAAGAACCCTCAAAACTTTGAAGTGGGTTTTAGCCCACGAAAGCTTATGCTCAAATCAATTTGTTAGTCTCGAAGGTGCCACAAGTACGCCTCGTTCTTTTTGCTGATACAGACTAACACGGCTACCCTCTGAAACCTCAAAACTTTGAAATTGTTAACATTTATGCTGGTTTCCCATAGCTTAAAACCCAGTTGGAAAAATGAACTTGAGAAAAATCTTCTCCACAGTATGATTTATTCAGACTCCCCATGCCTGGGATCTCTAAATGATAAGGAAGATGTTTAAACATACAAATCCTCTACAACTTTATTTTTCAAAGCTATACACTACAGCAGTCAGTCAGCGTCTAGGAGAAATCCTCATTTTAGCGCTGAAGCCATTCCCCTAAAGTAGGAAGCGTGTTCTGAAGTGGGAATGTTTCTCAGATAGGTCACCATTGTCTGGAACCAGTGAGTCAGAAGTTAGGGCTGTTACACATCAGCATGACAATTCTTAGAAAAGATGAAACCTCAAAAGGCACCCCATCACCATTTCAGACTTAAAACTCTGCTTTTTCTGCATGCAAGTGAAGTTCTATGGACCATGTTTCATGGCTTAAGTTTATGCAGTTATGGACTTAACTAATCAATCAGCCTCTCACAGTTTGTATGGTAACTTCCAACTTATCTGTATGTATATATCTTACTATATGTTCCATTCTGCGTATCCGATGAAGTGGGCTGTAGCCCACGAAAGCTTATGCTCGAATAAATTTGTTAGTCTCTAAGGTGCCACAAGTACTCCTGTCCTTTTTTAGTACTGGATAAAGTTTCACAGTGAATGCCAAAGGCAAAATAAAATAATAATAAATAATAATAAAATAATAATAATATTGCTTTTTAAGTCACTTGAGGTGATAAAAACAAACAGTAGCTATGTTAGCAGTTGTACATTATTAGACCATACAACAGGTCACAATATGCTCTTAATGAGATTTACTTGCGTCAGAGATAGTAAGAGACAGGGCTTGTATAGATGGTTGGGTAGTACACATAAGTGGGGTGTGAATTCTAATATGCAGCCAGTCGTGCATTAACTGGCCCATGTAAACCTTGAAGGTATGCACTAAAAAGTTCCTCAGTGCATGTTAACAGTGTCCCGTTTTCAACAGTACTATGTTACCATGCACTGTGGAACTTTTAGTGTGCGCCAGCAGGGTCTACCTGGGCCACTTCGTGCACAACATGGTGCGCCTTAGAATTCACACCCCACTGCCACGCTGTGTACAGCAGCTCACTGTATTCAGTACATTTATTACAGATTGTGCAGTTGGCACAATTGTTTAGACATTTATTTGGGCTAAGGCCAACTGTTCTCTTGCCTCCAAGGTAGAAGCAGCAATTTGAGGACAGTTCTTCCAAAGAAAGGTCTCTTGAAGTGTCCAATAACCTCTGAGGATGCAGGGCAAATTGGATCTGGTTCCAACCCTCTGAAAAACGTGGCTGTGAGAAATGAAAAGACTGAAGGGATAGGGGGAGCAAGAGAAGGACTAGAACAGATACTCTAACCTCCTCCTCTCCAGATTCTTAACACTGCAACCATGCAGCTCCTCAAGTATATTCAAAAAGCTATGGCCACCATATTCCTAGCCCATCGCTTAGATCATTGGGAAGGGAGGAGACTCTCTCATGAACATCAAGATTTTATGATGTTCATTTTATAATGGGGAAAGTAGTTTTGTTCTCGCTATCTGTTCATTTAAAATTAGCATGTGTTTTGCTCAACCTTCAACATGCAAAATATAGTTTACACTTGGGCAGAGATCAGAAGCGGAAAATTTTAGCCCAAAAGGCTCAAAAGTCTTTAGGCGACTCTAAACAGAATGGAAATGCCTAGGGAAGTTTCACGATAGCTGTTGTAATACACCAGTTATAATAGAACTGTAAATGATTTTTATTAAGATACCTCCCCTTTTTTCAATACCGAAGTCTTCCATTCCTGCCACTTACTGCCTATGAAGTGAAGAAAGTAGCTACGAGCCATGCAGAATTAAAAGGGGGCTCAGGAGGAGAAAAGAAGAACTACAGCAATGCCAAGTGTATTATATCATAAGACAGTCCAGAAATAGAACAGTCTGCTATTGTTAAACGTTCTGATGATTTCCACAAGTGGGATAAGATCCCCAATTTTTTACCTCAAGTTAGCTAGATGCCTTTTAGAGTACACACACATATCCCTCCCTCCCCCACAAAAGCCCTTTTTGCTTAAAAAACAAAACCAAACCCCAACAACCAACCAAAAAAACCTCTTGAAGTGTAGTTAGAGTTAAATTAAGCTTGTTAGAGTAAACAAAGTGAGTAAATCCAGTTCTTCTCTGCACCAGACCATACAGAGAATTGTAAGAACTGCAACAATACCAAGTTTGCCAGCATTTACTGGTGCCTTCAGAACATGATCTGCACAGTCTATTTTAAAAACTGGCCATGCCAACTTCACAGTAAGGGAGAAAAAAAATCCACTGATTCTTGTTACATGTAACCTAAGGTTACCTGACAGGAAGAAAAGAGGGGGAGGAGGGAAATCTTTTTTCCCTCCAACCTTGCTTACTTTGTGGATAGTCAGTTGTATTATTTTCCTTTGTCAGTAGTTTTGTATGTTTGTCTGGGTTTTTTTCACACAACAATACATAAGACAAAAGCCATCTAAATATAGGAAAATGCAACTGCAAAAGCCACAAAAACTGATCAGTGCAGATTAGTACTTAGAAAAAACAAGAATAAATTTAAAGTTGACAGTGGCCCTTTAAATGGAAAGTTTCTCTTCCATTCATATCCCCCTCCAACACATTTGGAAATTGTTACATCATTACCAGATCCTCTCCTGGTAGCAAGACTGCAAACATATACTTTGTTAATTCTTCATTAGCTCTCTGTCTATAATGGAAACTGGTATACTCTAGTTCAAGTGCTTTTTTCTTTAGAGGCTTTCCCAGTGTCATTAATTGCTCAGAGTCATAAGGACTTTCATTAGATCCATGCTGTATACCCTGGAGCACTCAAAAAGCTTTATCAGCATTCCATTGATATTTTTGTTTCCAGAAAGCAACGGAAAGACGGGAATGCCAGGATGAGGCTGCCCTTGGAGCAGTTTTAGGGAAGGAGCTGCACCTATGATCAGTTACCCATTTGCAGTCTTTAAGAAAAGTAGAGACTGAGCCAGTGTTGGAAAACCCTAAGATATACAGAAGCTACAACATGCAACTTAGAGATCAATAACAAGACTTCTTTATGTTTGCAACAGAAGCAGGAAAGTACAGTATAACATTCTCCCCCACCTCCTGGTTTTATATTAACTCTCCATTGTGAGCACTACTTATAAAAGTTGCAAATATAGCTTTTCTAGTTTCAGCGAAAACCTACTTCATGTTTGCTTGTTTGTGTATTATCAGCAAGAATGGGCAAAGTTCTGGGAACAGCATATGTTTGTTTCTAGGAGCACCAAGCAATTTACATTTATAAAAATAGGATTTTTTCTGGAGGAAGTTGGAGGACATTCTATACTAGATGAGACGTCATTTTGAAGAGGTAGGTCAAATTTGGTGTCTAGACTACTCGAGAAGATTTGTATTCCACAGCTCTACTTGCATCACTGCCCATCAAAATGCCTGTGCCACACAGTATCAGCTTGCATTTAGTGGTCATATGCAACACTAGTTTGTTAGGAATGAACCAGATTTTACTCCTCTTAGCTTTCCCCTTGTCCATCAATCATACAGCGTATGGCAGCTTGTTATATTAAATTAAATGTCCTCTCCCAGCAGATTGCAACACAAGAAATTAATAAAAGAACAGACATGTCAGCACTGAGAATTTCAGCATGGAGTAGACTGCAGTAATTTAACTAACCTGTATTGCAGGATTAAATTAGTGCCTCTACATAATACAGGAAGATATACATTTTAGTAGCAATGTGTTTGAGTTCTATCAAAGAATCGCACAGGTAGCTGAACAAACATGCCTTTTCTGCACAGCTTCCCTCTCCCTGTACCCATGCATCATCTCTCTCCAATTTTATTTCTTACTTCAGGGCGGGGAAGGGGAAGGGAATTTTCTTCTAGGCACTTCCACTTCCTATTTATTTCCTCCCTTTCCAAGACTAAGGAAGAGAAAGGGGAGTATATAGCCACACACCACTCCTCCCCCCGTGGAGAAGAGCGACATCCCTGTAGTGCGCAGTTACTTCTAACCCAGGGAACAAGTATGCTTGGAAGGCAAACAAATGACATTTCATCTTCCACCAAGGATAAGTTTGGGGCCTGAACTACTGAAGGATAAGAATTTTTCAAGGCTATGGTGTACTTCCAGTACATCGCCTCACCCTAGTTGGGTCAGTCTCCTCTCATATTTTGGTTCCCCCAATGATAGCATCTCCCCTTGTGTAGAAGATAATGGTATTACAGTCAGCCTCACTCTACAGCTCCAGGACCAGAACTATGGGCAGGAACAGCAGAAGCAATGGAGAAATCCTTTGCATTTGCAATTTACAGTTTGCTTTTCCTCTCGCAGCAGATAAAATTTCCTGCCTTGGGCCTCTTATTCCTTCCAGAATACTGGTAACTGCTGTAGGCAGCAGCGGAGTAAGTGGGAGCCTCCTGCAAGAAAGCTGTAAAAGGGCATGGGAATACGCAAGGTTTCCATGGCCCCATAATCAAATAAAGCCATTATGCAATGCAGGCTGTTCCTGTGAATAGTTATGTGACGCATTCAGCCACCACCAAGACTTCTGCAATCTTACATACAGAGTTATTTCTCCTGAGCAGCAGCAATGCTGTACAGTGCACGGCAGTCACGTTCTCTGCCCTGAAGAGCTTACAGTCTAAATTGAAGTGAGAGATTTTCCCCACTCACACTGCAGACTCCTGCACAAGAAAGGGCTGTCCAAACTCCACAGCTATATCCTAAAATGAATAGGAATATTTTAGGAGTTGTTTGCTGTATAGAAAAAATCAGAGGAGTCTGTGAGAGGAGAAGGCACATAATCTCCTTATCTGTCTCATAAGTACAGTATACCCTACAATACTGCATCTCCCATCAATCTGTATCTAGGGGAAGGCAAAATAAGAATACAGAACTGCAAAGGTGTTATCCTTACAGGTAGGATCTCATACAGGCACACAAAAATTGTTTTTTAAAAAGCAGAGTTTTACTTTCTCTATAGTCCCTACTGTGAGATTAAATTTTTCAGGTGCAGTCTTCAGCACCTTATTGCCCTACAGGTTCTGTTCCAAAATGAACAGCAAGAACACGTGCCTGAGAAATTCTATTACTGGACACGGGAGGTAGGGATAGGTCTCACTTCTATTCTCACAGGCCCTACTCTAGGAATTATATTCCCATGTCTTGGGGTAATTGGGGAGGCATCTGGTAGATTCTGCCCTTTGGGCCATTAGACCCTTCACTTGTCTGGTAAAGCCCATTCAGTTCCACAGGGCCTTCAGCACAGTAGGGTGGCAGGAAGCCAGATCTCAGGCACATTGCAACAGCAAATTCTACTCACTCCTGCCACCAGAGGCCAGAACTGAGAAGTAAAAAAAAGTGTCCCAAATCTTTTGGGCAAGCTGCTGGTGAAGCCCAAGGGCTACAGCAGCAATGTGTACAGACAAAAGGGTCATGACTCCTACCATACCTTCTAATCTCACAAGATCATATGTGCAGAGTTACTCCCATGAGGTGACCTGTCCACCAGATCCAATGGGGGAGGAAGCAACACCTGCTGTCTCAGAAGAGCATCAAAGGAAGAGAAGAGGGGGTAAAAGTCACCTGTCAATGACCGTAGTAGTCCTTGGGAATTACTTTAGACTGCACAAGATGAATAGGATAATCAATTACCTGTCTATATTAATACACTAGAAGGGCACATTGGTTTTAAAAGTTGAGTTTAAAAATGTGTTTCTAGAAGTCTAGAGGCCAGCTAATACACATCGTCACAAAAGGCTTTTGTCAAAACTTCATGAGCCAGTCTACCAAGTTCCAGCTCTTGTTTATTTAACAAAGTGGCTACTGTAATAGATATGATGCTGTTCGCTATAAGAAACTATAGCTAATTGACTGTATTGAAACCAGTATGCTAGGCCCCTCAAGACCTTGATTGCGAAGAAGGCTGTAATTGTAATGGAAGCAGTGCCAGAAGTTTACAATGCATTCATTTTATAAACTGCTGGAAGACAATAGTTCCCTACTATTAAGGCCCGTTCCAGAAAATGGGTTCATTGCAAAAAATCAGTCATGCACTGCATTATCACATTCATTGCAAGACAGCAGAGAGTTATGGTGACACTATGCCATAAACGTCCAAGTCCAAGTAATTCATTTATATTCAGCGTAATTGCATTGTCAGCCATGACACGTAGCATATCACAGAAAATAGTTCAAATACTTTGTGAACTACCATTAACAGTATGGAGCTCAAGAGCCAGTTACTCCATGCCTAGCTACGCAGTTCCATTGATTAAACAAACAAACAAAAATACCCCTCATTCCTGGTCTATTACTCTTTTGACACATCTTCTAGTGCAGTAAATTCTGCCCAAGATTCTTAGCCTTACCGGTTTTGTTCTGAGGAAGAGACCTCCCCTTTCGCCCCCTCAACAGTGACTAAAAAACACCCAAACAAGCCACTTAAGATAACTTCAAGGCACTGCTGCAAGGTACAGAAGAGTGGCCTTCCCCATGTTCCAAGAGTCAGCTTTTGAACATTGCTGCCCATCAGTCTTCATATTCAAGCGACAAATATCCAGAATAGCTAAAGTGGATCTTTTTGGCCCCTTTTCTTCTCTCTGTTCTGTAACACTCTCAAACATGGCTCTCTTCTTTTCCTACCCCGAACACCTCCCCGCCCTTGCTTCTCTCTTATTAGACATGCTTAGCAAGATTTTGATGACCTGGATAGCGAGGACACACAGTGCTATAGCTCTCCATGGGAGAGGTTTAAAATAAACATCCCCCTCCCTAAGGGAGAAGTTGCAATTCAAGTTACAGCTTTTGCCATTATTATTCAGGTCCTTCTGAACAAAGATGTCAAGAAGCTAAATTTCTAAACAGGAGGAAAGCAAGGAGAAAATATTCAGAGGGGAAGCAAACAGAAGGAGATCTCTATTGCACACACAACTGGTAACACAGCCTCTAGTTAAGATTGCCCAGCACAACTTATTATAAACAGCTCCTGTTTTCAGAGGCTTATAAAAACTGCCAGGTTTTCTTTTTTTTTGTTTGTTTGTTTTTTGGGAGGGGGGTGGGGTATGAAGAGGGTTGTGAAATTCTAGCCACAACAGTTTGGCTGTACCCAAGAATGAGGCTAGGGAAAAACGCATTGTTCTGCCTATGTTAAAAAACCTCAGGCAACTATTTCTTTGAACAATACTGGCAGCCCCATGCTTTGGAGCAGGTGGTCACATTTGTGCCAGCGACCTGCCTTTCGCCATCCTCATGAAAATCTGCGCAAGTTAAGCCTTTGGCGGGGGGAGGAGGGATAAAAATCAGTTTGCACATGCTCAGAGACTCACTAGACCTTCACAGCTTGATTTCCTGAAGACTCCATCCACACTGGGTATGCTCCAGCCTCGGCAGGACTTACCTGATCTGGACACCAGAACCAAAAGAAAGGAATCGGTCTCTCCTGTGCTTTCAATGTTTACCTGCTGCCACCCACGCAGTGGGGAAGAGAAGGCTGCTCAATTCAAAGGGGGGACAAGAGGACAGAGAACCAGGGAGGGGAGACTGAGACCAGAAGAAAAGCAGAGTGAATGTCAGTGATGCAGAGCGAGAACTAGAACTGGCTGAGCAGAGTGGGACAAGAAGCTGGGGTGCACACAAATCGGGGAAGAAGCCTAAGGAGGGGGACAGAGCATGGGGATGGAGGGGTGACTGTGGGAAGAAGAGAGTGATCAGATGAGAAGCCAGGAGTGGGAGAAAATGGGGAACGGCTGGGCAACAAGACTAGCACTGGAATGAGAAGGCTGAGCAGCAGAGGCTGGGACTGAGATCAAGACTGGAGGGGGGAATAGTGGGAGAAAATAGAAGCAGAAGGGGTTAAGCTTATGGGGGAAAATGGGCAGAAGAGTTTGTACCAGAAAAATAGAGCACGTTCCCTTTTAGGGAACCCAGGATTCCTGAATCTCACTGTTCTTTTGCTGTCAGCAAGTATCTGTGAAACCCTGTGGCAAAGAGGGCACGTGATCCCACTCAGTGCTGGTTTACAGAGGATTATAACCTTCTACTGCTATCGTTTGCTGCTTAAACTAATGGAGTAAAGTCTAGGCAGAGCATTTAAAACCCTGCCAGTGACCCTTATGATTGTCAACAGATGCCACATGATGGAATTTGTTTCTTCAGTTTGCTTTTTTTTTTTTAAAAAAGGCTAGGAAATTGCAGACAAACTGTTAAAAAAAAACACACACCATTAAGTAAGGTGGCAAAAAGTCAAGCACTCACAAGTCAGGAAATGCCAGAATTCAGATTGCCTTTGCAATCTTACTTTGGCCACCTTGGGCATAGGAGTTTAATTGCATATCACATGCATGGGTGTTTAATTACATGATTTTTTTTTTAAATATAGACACCTGCCTTATTCAGTACTTAGGATGGACCTGCTCTGGGGATGAATTAGGGATGTTGTCTGAAGGACCTATCTCATATTTTGTGCACAACTTGGAAGATATGTACTATTTGTTGTACTGGCACAGACAAGTCTAAGCCCACCCACAACTAAAGGCCTATGAAGTGTCTCCTATGAAGAAACAGGGGCGGGAATTATGTCAAACGATCCAGAGGGAGACACCAAGCAGAGAACTCAAAACAGTGTCCACTAGGGAGTCAGAGGGGACAGCCCAGAGGACCTCTGCCTGGAGATGTGACCTAACAAGGGAACAGAAATAAGCCCCACAGTCGTAGAGCGCACCGCTCTCCCCCTCCCCCAGACCCCCCAGCTTCCTCTTCTTGGACTGATGGATGGCCATCTTGGTTGGTGCCAGGAGGAGGTTGAGGAGGTCCTGCAACTTTGTGGGGCCATGGATGGGGTGTGCATAAATGAGGAAGTGCAGGGAAAAGTACAGCCAGAACCTCAGTAAGAGGTTCTGGAGGAGCCAAAAGAAGGGCTGCAACCTGACGCACCCTACATAGAGGCGTGCCAGTGTCTCCCTCTTGCTGCAAAAGACAGACTGATGTTGGGGGAGTTTGTGGACTGTGCCAGGTACACGCCTGCGCTCTTGGCTCTGTGGAAAAGCTGCCTACTAATATCCCTAGAGGGCTGTGGAGTAAAGGTTGGTCCACAGGGGTTCCTTGCCCTCCTCAGGTGGCAGCAGGTCCCGCCAGTTGGTGTGAGGGCAGGACACGACAGCGAGGAAATGGATGGTAAGAAGCACACGCACTCCCTCTCATCATAGTCTAGGAGGTCAGAGAGTCTGATACCACCAGCCAGAACCACCCTCTGGTGCACCAATGGGGGCTCCACAACCTGCACACTCAGGTGTGGATTGTGTGGTACGGATCCTGCTAGGAGTTCTTCCCCCTCAGCAGCTGCTATGGACCTACTTGCTGAGCAGCTCAGACAGGTCTCCTGTTGGAAGATGTGTAGTGAATGACAGAGGGGATTAGAGGAAGAGAAAGAACGGTCTCATGGTTAAGGCACTTAAATACTGCCCTAGGGGAACTGAATCCTATCGCTTCCTATTCCAGAGTTCTTATGTGATGCTAGTCGAATTGCTTAAACAAACAAAAACTTTCCAGAGGTGGTCACTATTTGTGTATTCCTCATTTTCTGGGTGCTGGAATGGAGACTGTAGGGTCTGATTTGCAGACATGCAGAACACTCACAACTGTACCTGAAATTGGTGGGAGTAGCGCTCTGAAAGTGCTCTACAATGCTAAGTAAACTTGGGGGAGGGAAAAGGAGGGAAAACTGATTCAAGACATTCCAAATTGGGTGCCCAAAATTAGTGGATACTTTTGACCTTTGTCTTCGTGCCTCAGATCCTTATCTATAAAATGGGGATAGTAATACCACCTCATCTCAAGGGGGGGGGGGGGAGGGGGGAGAAAAGGGCTGTGAAAATAAAATATTTGTGAAGCACTCAGATTCTGCAATGATGAGCACCACAGAAACCCTCATGAGGAAATTAATACTTCTGCTCTGAATACATAGATTGTATATAGTGTGCAATCAATAAAGGATGGAGACACACTGAACACTGAGAATACAAAAAGAAAAAAAAAAAAAGTAGCTGTAGCTCACGAAAGCTTATGCTCAAATAAATTTGTTAGTCTCTAAGGTGCCACAAGTCCTCCTTTTCTTTTTGTGGATACAGACTAACACGGCTGCTACTCTGAAACCTGAGAATACAAAAATATTCCATTACTGCTCATTAAGTGAGCAGTGACAATCCTGTGCACGGAATTGAACAGGGGTCGTTTGGAAAAGAAAAATAGTATGTGATCATGTAATTAGTATAATGCATGCATACAAGGGGCCAAATTAAGGTGCACTGTGCAACCTTAATTCTGACATTTTGTAATTTTAATAAATAAACTCACCTTTCAAATGCAACAATACACCTGTTAAATGTAATGTTCTAAAAATATAACTACTTAACTAGCTTGCTCACCATGATTCACAGCATCAACGATTACAGTCACTTAACTATACAATTCAGTGGATCCTAAGTGTTCTGGGGGTTAAAAGTAAGCGTACCATTACAGCCAAAACACAAGGGAGTGATTTAGTCATTAAAACAGTTTTTCTCCTGCACTCTGATTCAGACAACACTGGATTATAAATTGCTCCATTTTTAAAGTCAGATAAAAAGGGGACACTACAGGAAGGTAAGTACCACTGGTGGGATTACTATTGGCTATTTTCAGGGTTAAACTGGACAAATCTCAAAATAATCAGCAAAATACTGGCTACAAAAATTAGCCTCTCCCCCATCTGCACTCAGATACTACAGAGATTGGCAGCACTAGAGAACTGCAACATAGGAAATGCTTTTTAACCCATCATCTCCTTTTAGAGTTTTATATTCCCTATTCCTCTTTCTCCTGACCTGGGAAAAGGGGAGGGGAGAGAAGACATTATTCTGGAGAGCAAAAGAAGCACGAGAAAAAACACAAAACAGGATACCCTTGAGAAATGATAGAAAATGACACAAGAAGCCAAGATGGCAGCTTCCTACTGGGTTGAAAAATAAAATGCAACCTCTTTCAGACTTCCCTTGATGCAAGCAGAAGGGAGATTGCTCAAAGTCTTTGAACCCATGCTTAGGGCTGAGAAGGAAGGCTTGGGCTTACTACTCAGTATACAAAGGAAACCGTTCTTCGGTTTCCCCAAAACTGGAACTAGATGTAGGTTTCTTTTCTGGGAAGCTAAACTTGTTGTCCGACATGTCAGGTCGAGTAAAATCCAGGGGTTCTTTAAAAAGAGAGGAACCTCCCGCACACACAACTCCATGCCCCAGGAGAAGAGGTATTGTAAAGAGCTGGGATGAGCTAGCCCCCCTAAAACCAAGTCTAATACTCAGCGAGCCACTAGGGAAGAACAGAGGATGCTGGTGGAAACCCTTAATGTTTTGAGCAATATAGTTTAGATTGTTTGCCCAAGGGGCTTAGTTAGGTTCCTGCTACCCACACCTTTTAGGGGAAATGAAAAAACAAACCCAGAACCTTCACCTCATCTAACCAGCCAATAAGTAGTTTAAGAACAGCAGGGCATTTGATTTTTTAGAGACCCCATTCTCACACCCAGGGGACCTTTTAGATTCTTTTCTCAGTAAGAAAAATGTGAATCCATAGCTTGGGATAACTGGCTCTCTCCCCTCAGACATTCAGTAACATACACTCCCTGGGCAGATTTGACAAGACAAAACAATCAGCCCACTTACTGAGTGGGCATTCTCTGTCGTCTTGGACTGGGAAGCAATTCTGCAAAACCAACATGCCTCAGTACTCAAACTCTTCAAAAGGTTGGGGGGTGGCAGGGAGAAGAGAGGCAAGAGATTGGGAGTGTTTCCTGCATAGCACCCAGTTGCAATGAAGAGTTACCTCTCACCTACAGAAGGTTGCCGTAGAGTAGGATGGAAGAAAAGTTATTTCCAAACTCTCAAAACTAAGGGACTTCTGAATGTTTCCTTCTTAAAATATACACCAAAAAAACCCCAACAAAATAAGTACTACAGTTTGAGCCCTTTTAAGGTTCTGAATGTTTTGTGGCACCAGCTAGGAAGAAGGAAAGAAGAAAAAAAAAAAAAAAAAAAAGCTTTCCTTGGGTGACTGTCTACATCAGACTCTCCTGATGTGACTCATTGTTACAAAACTTCACTAGCAACAAAGCAGGACCTCGTGACATCTTTAGCAAGAAAGAGTTTAATACCTAGATAGATAAGGTCTTAAAAAAGTAAAAACAAGGTATTTATTCTAAAATAATGCTGGTTAAGCTTTATTTTTTTAAAAAGTAGCAATTTTCAGTTGCCATTAAAACAGCAGTAAAAAGGCTACTATAAAGAATCTTAATCAGCTTCATAGTTTGTGGATAACATTGTTATTTATGTATTGGGGGCCATGTCGTAACAGTTCACTTATAGCTGAACACTTCCTGCCTAATGACATGAATGAGTCAACCAAGAGTAATCTATATCTTCTTTTTGAAAACCAAAATAGATTTACTATGACAAAGCTCAAATTGCACACTCCGATTCGGAAGACAGCACTCTGATGCTCATTTCCTTTTGGAACGGAGACTGCCCTTGAGTGAAGGAAAGCAATGCAATCCTCCCACATAAGCAAGACTAACACAGACTGCGATGAGGAGATGGTAACTAGAAGGCAGTAACCACGAAACTGAAGTAAAAAACCTAAGTTAGACATTTACATATATCTACCTCTTACACATGCTTCCTCCAAATCAGAATGTATTACTAATATGCACAATTTGGCAAGTGAAGAGAGAAGGACTAGACCCTGGAGACCCATGAACACCCAGGACAGGTAGTGGGGGGATCTCCACAGGAGCTTTGAAGTGAAGTGCAATCACATCAGCGGTAAGCCTAGTGTACAGGTAGAGGGTTCCTAGAGTCTCTTTCAGCCAGGGGTAGGAGGGATAGATATATTTTTCAATGCTATCCATAGGCTTTGGGCACACTGTTCTACATGCATCAGGCAGAACAAAAACAAAAGTACGTTCAGCAGGGGAAGATGGAACCAATGCACCAGACAGTTCTGTGGTGAAATACCACATAGTTCTGTGGTGAAATACCCTCATTTGATCGCTAATTTGCTTCTCCATTGGAGAAGCAGTGAGCCTGGCAGATAAACAACAAGTCAGCCTCTAAACTGAAATTGGCTTTTTTTAAATAAAGTTATCCAGTGTGATTTTTACATCCAAATTAAGAGGCAACTCCAACAATTTTAACAAAATGACAAAGTTTGAGTACAGCCTTGTTTAATAAGGACTGTTTCTCTAGGTTGTATTTGTTAAAAATTATGTTTTATCTTGATGGGCAAAATATTTTTTTTTTTAACCAATTAAGATAATTGATGGTCCTTAAGTTTATAGACTTTCAACTAAGTAATTACACCTACACGACTGGATTTTCATAAAAACCAAGTTATTTTATTCCCAGATTGTTGTCAGACAGTAAAACAAAGGGGGAAAATAAAACCCCACTAACATCAGGTAGCACCAGCATGTGTAACCCAAGACAGGAAAAAAAGTTAAACTTCACATTTGATTTTTTACAAGGCGGACACTGCAGATAAATGCCACTTTAAACTGACTAAGCAATTACAGCTGTCTAGATACCAGAAGAAGGCCTCTTAGTTTTCTAAGTATCGGATACTTACTGAACGTCTTACAGATGTCAGACACAGCTTTGAAGACTCTATCAGAGAAATTCACTTTCACCTTCACATACTTCATATTTGGAAGCTGAAGGCGGAGTAATTTGTGTTGAGGCGTGAACTGGAGCTTAGCATCAGCTTGTATGCCATACTTATCCAAGGTCCAGTGAGTTTTAAGGAGCCAGGTTCTCTTCTTTTCCCACCATAGCGCATGATCTGACCAATCTTTCTTGACATCTAGAGGGGAAAAGTAATTTGAGAAAATAGATTAAGAACCATTTCTACTTAAAAATATATTCATTAAAATAGTGGCAGTCAACATGAAATCTGTTGTTAAATGCAGTGTAAGTACCTTTCCCAGACCCGAACAGCTCTGTGTGGCTCAAAAGCTGGTCTTTCACCAACAGAAGTTGGTCCAACAATCGATATGGTCTCACTCACCTCTTTCAAACATGAAATCTAGTCAGTTTCAAATAAGTATTTTAAGATACCTTATTTGTATTCCAATAGCACCTAGTGGCCACAACTGAAATCACTGTCCCGTTGTTTTTTTGAGGTTGTAGAAATACAGTGAGCAGTTATACAGTTTTTCTGGCAGCACCTAAGCAGTTAGCAAATCAGTATGTTGTAACCACTTGCTTTTTGAGCAAGCAGTTTTGTCTCCTTGTTTCTTTGCGCTTCCCTTGTCTGTTACATGCATCTGTTGTTTATTCTCTTCTACTTAGATTGGAAGACATTCCTTGAGGCAGGGACTGTCTCTTAAGTATCTGTACAGCACCTAGTACAGTGGGCTTCTTGGCACCAGCGCAATATTAATTATTAGTGACAAGACAAAGGCTAGGGGGAAAAACAGAGGAACAAAAAGTTCAAGTGACTTACTAAGGATCTCACAGCCAGACAGTAGCAGGGTAGAGAGACCTGGGTCGTTTCTAAGTCCCTGTCCAAGATCTCATACTGAAGGCATCTGCTGCTCATTTCTTTTGTCAATTTTTGAGGTTTTACAGTCATTGCCTAGGTTTATCTCCCATGTTGCAATACAAGAGATCCACACAACCAAAAGATGAAACAGGTCACCTACACAGGGACAGAAGTGTAACTAATTTTACACAAAGTGCCCTTAAATGAATAAAACGAGAACGATATTTCCTCACTTGTTACCTATAAACAATAGGGTATGAGGTTTTCAAACAGAAGCATGATTTTTTTAAACCTTCCTTTCAGAGTAATCTAGTGAAAAAATGGGATTTAACCCCATACTCTACCCCATCACAAATAGCTTGTACTAACATTAAGATATCACAGACTTTTTGAAAATCAGGCCTCTTTATAAAAGAACTCAAATTGGGACCCCCCCCCTCCACCAAACCAAAGGCATCTCAGATAGATAACCCACACACACACACACCCCTGCAGCACATACTGTGTGTTGCAAAACGCAGAATGGAAGTCCACACTCCCGCATGCTGTATGACACTGCCTTTGAGTCTTTTGTACTTCAGACATGACAAATGCGGTTTCCCCATTACACTTTTAAGATAAGTATATCAACAACAATCCAAGTGCTACAGTGAACTTCTTTGACATTTGTCTACAATTCCATAGGGGGAGAATATACATAGAGAATTATGACACAGCTCCTTCCTCAGAATCCAACAAGCTAGTTAGATTTACTTGACATGAGGCAAGGGAGAGCGCAATTCATGAACAATGTTAGGATTTATTGCTTACACTGTTCTCTCCTTCTTCAGTCCTCTTATTATCACCTTGTCTCTCTTGACGTCTTAATACATTAGACCCGGTGTGGTAAGGCAGATCCTTAGTGTTGCCAAAATCTCATTTGCACTGGTTAAATGGTTCAAAGGGGACTTAAAGTTGCCTTAAGTGGGCAAAAGAGGATCTTCCCAAGTGTGGGGGGAATCCCTGGCTGGTTTAGAACTGGTTACACACTTCTAACCCCTCCCCTCTCACAACAACATACAGAGTCGAGCCACAGTGTGCTCTGCCAGCAAGGATCACTGGAGAAAAACAGCATGTACAAGATTTGAGGTTATTCTAAAATTATGCTGTGGGTCAGGTCAGCTGCCAAAACTAGTGACAAAAATACTCCCCATACCCTCAACTGGTGTGTTGAAAGCTGCTCCACTGCACTTGGGGATTCATTTTTTGAAGATAGTGGGCTATGTGTCGGCATAAAGAAAGTTTAATCAAAAATGAAAGTCCGCTATACATATTTTTATTGCAAATAAAAAACAAATCTTTCCACAGAAGGTCATCTACATGTATGCATGAGATTCCTAAAAAGTTTACCAAAATTAGAGGTTCATTCATAAAGTAAATATTTACAGTACAGTACAGCTAGCAAGAGATGTTAAGAGTAAAAAGAAGGGTTTCTTCAGGTATGTTAGCAACAAGAAGAAAGTCAAGGAAAGCGTGGTCCCGTTGCTGAATGATGGAGGCAACCTAGTGACAGAGGATGTGGAAAAAGATAATGCACTCAATGCTTTTTTTGCCCGTCTTCATGAGCAAGGTCAGCTCCCAGACTACTGCACTGGGCAGCACAGCATGGGGAGGAGGTGACCAGCCCTCTGTGGAGAAAGAAGTGGTTCGGGACTATTTAGAAAAGCTGGACGAGCACAAGTCCATGGGGCTGCATGCGCTGCATCCGAGAGTGCTAAAGGAGTTGGCGGATGTGATTGCAGAGCCATTGGCCATTATCTTTGAAAACTCATGGCTATCTGGGGAAGTCCCGGACGACTGGAAAAAGGCTAATGTAGTGCCCATCTTTAAAAAAGGGAAGGAGGAGGATCCTGGGAACGACAGGCCGGTCAGCCTCACCTCAGTCCCTGGAAAAAATCATGGAGCAGGTCCTCAAGGAATCAATTCTGAAGCACTTAGACGAGAGGAAAGTGATCAGGAACAGTCAGCATGGATTCACCAAGGGCAAGTCATGCCTGACTAATCTAATTGCCTTCTATGACAAGATAACTGGCTCTGTGGATGAGGGGGACAGTGGTGAACGTGTTGTTCCTTGACTTTAGCAAAGTTTTTGACACCGTCTCCCACAGTATTCTTGCCAGCAAGTTAAAGAAGTATGGGCTGGATGAATGGACTATAAGCTGGATAGAAAGTTGGCTAGATTGTCGGGCTCAACGGGTAGTGGTCAATGGCTCCATGTCTAGTTGGCAGCCGGTATCAAGTGGAGTGCCCCAAGGGTCGGTCCTGGGGCCGGTTTTGTTCAATATCTTCATAAATGATCTGGAGGATGGTGTGGATTGCACTCTCAGCAAATTTGCAGATGACACTAAACTGGGAGGAGAGGTAGATACGCTGGAGGGTAGGGATAGGATACAGAGGGACCTAGACAAATTGGAGGATTGGGCCAAAAGAAATCTGATGAGGTTCAACAAGGACAAGTGCAGAGTCCTGCACTTAGGACAGAAGAATCCCATTCACGGCTACAGACTAGGGACCGAATGGCTAGTCAGCAGTTCTGCAGAAAAGGACCTAGGGGTTACAGTGGACAAGAAGCTGGATAGGAGTCAGTGTGCCCTTGTTGCCAAGAAGGCCAATGGCATTTTGGTCTGTAAAAGTAGGGGCATTGCCAGCAGACCGAGGGACATGATCGTTCCCCTCTATTCGACATTGGTGAGGCCTCATCTGGAGTACTATGTCCAGTTTTGGGCCCCACACTACAAGAACGATGTGGAAAAATTGGAAAGTGTCCAGTGGAGGGCAACAAAAATGATTAGGGGACTGAAATACTTGACTTATGAGGAGAGGCTGAGGGAACTCGGATTGTTTAGTCTGAGGAAGAGAAGAATGAGGTGGGATTTGATAGCTGCTTTCAACTACCTGAAAGGGGGTTTCAAAGAGGATGGATCTAGACTGTTCTCAGTGGTAGCAGATGACAGAACAAGGAGTAATGGTCTCAAGGTTGCAGTGGGGGAGGTTTAGGTTGGATATTAGGAAAAAAACTTTTTCACTAGGAGGGTGGTGAAACACTGGCATGCGTTACCTAGGGAGGTGGTGGAATCTCCTTCCTTAGAAGTTTTTAAGGTCAGGCTTGACAAAGCCCTGGCTGGGATGATTTAGTCAGGTATTGGTCCTGCTTTGAGCAGGGGGTTGGACTAGATGACCTCCTGAGGTCCCTTCCAACCCTGATGTTCTATGATCACTTGTGTATTTCATAGACTGATAGACTCTAAGGCTAGAAGGCACCAGACTGATCTATGTCCTATGTTACACTGGAAATCAGAACTACTCTCCACTCCACCCCCACAATTCCTGGGTGAATTAGATGATGCCTTTTAGAAAAGCATCCAGTCTTGACTGAAAAAATTCCAGCGATGAAGAACCCTTTTGAGCTTTTGTTAGGATTTCAGACTTTATCAACAATGAAAAGGAAGCTTACTAAAACTGCGCTGCAAAGTACATCCATTGATGGAGAGGCTTTGCCAATCCTCTGGTGTTATATTAAAAGCAGATTCTCTTATGATCAGAGAATTAGTTGACCTGAGTTACAGCCAATAGTCTTTTTACAGTATAGGCGAATCACATCATACCCGCATTTAACTTACATGAATTCAACTATACACGCTTGGCAAAGAAAAATAAGGTACCTGTAAATAGTGCGGGTGATTCCGCTCACCATTCCACTCAATGAGCGTATGCCCCGGAGTGAGCGTGAGATGGGACACATGAATCTACTGTTCCCCCAGTCAGTCTCAGTTCCCTCATGCCTCATATAGTGAGCATCTCACTGCACTGGAGTGTGATTCTAGTATTTAAAGATACTATACGTATTTTTCGTACAACATGGCCCCTAAATGCAAGCCAACTACTTCACCTGGTGCTCAACTGAAGAAACAGCGATCTGTTCTAACACTGGAGAAAAAACTGGCTGTGTTGGACTTTTGAGAGACGGTATGTTAGTCTCCGCGGCGCGTAAATACGGCCGCAGCGAATCTAGCATCTGTGCCATCAAGATTAGAGAGAAAAATTCATCAAGCTGTGGCATCAAGTGCTCCAAGACTGAAGACTGAAAAGGCATTAAACTTATGGCTAGAAGACATGAACCGTAAACATGTGCCTAACGATGGCAGCATGTTGCGAGAAAAGGCTCTTGGCCTCTACATGCTGTTCAAACCTCCCGCTGAAGAGGGACAGACTTCTGAGGAGAAGGAATTCAAAGCCAGCCACGGTTGGCTTAACAACAGTTTTAGGAACCGCTTCAACCTCAAAAATGTGCAGACCACTGGTGAAGCTGCCTCTGCCAATGAAAAGGCAGCAAAAGCCTACCCTGAACAATTAAAGAAAATCATAGAAGAAAAGGGCTATCTTCCGGAACAAGTTTTTAATGCTGACGAGACTGGGCTCTTCTGGAAAAAAATGCCAACTGCACTTTCACTTCGAAATCAGAAAGACAAGCCCCTGGCTTCAAAGCAGCTAAAGACCGTGTGACTGTTGCTTTGTGGCAATGCAGCTGGGCATTTAATAAAGCCGGGCTTGCTCTACAGGGCTGCAAATCCCCGTGCCCTAAAAGGCAAGAACAAAAATCTCCTGCCTGTGTTCTGGCAACCAAAGAAAAATGCTTAGGTGATGGCAGCATTATTTCTGGATTGGTTCCACAAGTGTTTCATTCTGGAGGTCAAGCGGTACCTCAAAGAGAAAGGACTTGACTTTAAAGTGTTGCTGATCATAGACAATGCTCCTGGCCACCCTGTGGCACTCCGGTTTGTGCATAACGACGTTGAAGTAGTCTTTCTCCCCCCCCTCCCCCCCCAATACCACCTCCATCCTCTCGACCAAGGCGTGATTCGCTGTTTCAAGGCCATGTATAAGAGGCTTACGTTCTCACGGACACGTAGCACTGTGGATGCTGATCCCAATCTTAATGTGCTGGAAGTCCTTCAACACTGCCGATTGCATCGCTTATATTAAAGCAGGCAATGGATGCAATCAAGCCTGAAACAATCAATGCATATTGGCAAAACCTATGGAAAGAACGTGTGAATGATTTTAAGGGTTTCCTGACCATTGATAAAGAAGTGAAATGCATTGTTCAGGTGGCCAGGCAAGTGAGTGGTGATGGCTTCGTCGACAGCCTTGAGGAAAAAATTGAAGAATTGAGAGCCATAGAGAAAAAAAAACATTGACTAACAAAGAGTTAGAGGAACTGATAAAATGGTCTACAGAAAACGAAGATGACGACGACGACGACCACCAAGAAGAGCCAGCAAGTTGGAATCTTCATAAATTTGTTGAAGTGTTCCAAGCGGCGAAAGACTTGAATGATTTAATTTCTGAATATGATCCCTCTATGGAACGAAGCCTCAAAAATCACATGTAGCATTAGGGACGATTTGAGACCGTATCAAGAAATGTTTGAGCAGCTCAAGAGACAACAGCGACAGTTGCCGATCACCATGTTTTTCAAGGTGAAACAACCAGCAGCAGATGAGCCTACGCAATCAACTTCTTGAGCTGAACCAGAGCCAATCACTTAGTGTACAACTCGCTCTCCGTCACCTCTGTCTCCAGGATCAGCATCAAGCTCTGACGACCCCCTGTAATTACCCCCCTGTAATTACCCCCTGTAATTAAAAATACAGTACTGTAAAATTGTATTTTGCACAAGTACTCTATTATGTACTGTACATTACTGTATACATATTACTGTACAGGGTTGTATACACAAAACCATGTACAGTATATTGTACTTCATGGGCAATTTAAGAAATTTTCAAGGGTAATTTTGATTATATGCGATTTTCGCCTTATGCACGGACTTTAGAACCTATTCCCCGCGTAAGATGCAACTCCACTGTAGATGTTAGTGGTCTTCTCCACCTCTAAAATCTAGGAGTTTAAAGAACTAGCTAACATGCAAGCACCAAAACAAGCATTTTTAAAATAGCCAACCTTAAAAAGGCAGATGACTGACAGTACAAATGCTATATAATGAATATGAGTTTTATTATAAAAAACATTTCTGCAAGCACATCTCTGAACTTCTGAAGCTAACTGATGCTCAGACAAGGAGAGATGGAAGAAGAATCTGAATTACAATGAATCTTCCTTCTTTATACCTGCATTCTATCTTGATCTCAGGATCACTAAGAAAGTTCACAGAATATAAAGGGACAGTTTCTTTAAGCATGCAAACAAACAAAAAAAAAAACCTATTGGTAGAATCCTGGAGCTAGAAAGTGGGAATGTCAGCTAAACTTTTCAGCAGCTTTGTACAATCAAATTAAACAAAACCAAATATAGAAAAGCATGCAAACTTGCACAAGGCCTTGGCTACTCTCGAAAATCTGATATGTCATTACAATGAACTTTGGACATGAAGTCCAGCTTCTGCTATCCTGAAAGTTTATGAAATTGGCACTGAAAATAGAGTCAATTTGAATCTAACACTTGTCAAGTATCAGAGGGTAGCCGTGTTAGTCTGTATTCACGAAAACAAAAGACTAACAGATTTGAGCATAAGCTTTCGTGGGTAAAAACCCCACTTCTTCAGATGCATGGAGTGAAAATTACAGATGCAGACATAAATATACTGACACATGAAGAGAAGGGAGTTACCTCATAAGTACAGAGCCAGCGCTGACAGGGCCAATTTGATCAGGGTGGATGTAGTCCACTCCCAACAATAGATGAGAAGGTGTCCATTCCAGGAGAGGCACAGCTGCTTCTGTAATGAGCCAGCCACTCCCAGTCCCCATTCAAGCCCAAATTAATGGTGGTAAATTTGCAAATGAATTTTAGTTCTGCTGTTTCTCTTTGAAGTCTGTTTCTGAAGTTTTTTTGTTCAAGTATAGCTTCTTTCAAATCTGTTATAGAATGTCCAGGAAGACTCAAGTGTTCTCCCACTGGCTTTTGTATGTTACCATTCCTGATGTCTGATTTGTGTCCATTTATTCTTTTACATAGGGACTGTCCGGTTTGGCCAATGTACATGGCAGAAGGGCATTGCTGACACATGATGGCATATGTAACATTAGTAGACGTGCAAGTGAATGAGCCTCTGATGGCGTGGCTGATGTGTTTGGGTCCTCTGATGGTATAACTTGTGTAACTTCAGGGCTACAGAGGGTGGACTTGTGGTTTAAAAAAAAATCAAGCAGCAATTTGCATGGCACTGTCTTTGGGGCAAGACGAACGCTCTGCATACAGTAAAATGTTGTGCATTACGAAAGGTAAAAGTCAAACAGTTATGCAAAGACTCTTGTTACTACCTTACAGATAGTTAGGTTTCTTTATTCAAACAAAACTTGCTAGATTTACAAATGCAGTTCTATAGGTGGTCATTTAAAAAACAGCAAGTTTCTAAAAATACAGCTTGGATAAAACTACATTTAGCAATAGCCCCATTAGGTCAGACTTCAATGACCATGTTAGGTTTAGGAATTTTTTGTGGTTTCTGATGTAACAAAATGTGAGATCCAAGTTATAAAACGCAACCAGTTGTTAAAGTTAGTTTTGCAGAGAGAGACTTGAAAGTGTTTCAATTATGTCCTATCATAGGTTTCTAAATGTTCATTAAAATGTCTCAGTTGTCTACTGACTAATTTGTCTTGGTAACAGTTGTGTGACAGCAGGAGAGGGGTTTTTGCTTGTATGCACTGCAATTATTGAACACATTTCCTACTACTATTCCAAATAGTGAATCTGAGTGTTCAACAAGGATCTCAAAATTACTTTTCACAAGCATTAAGACTCCCTACAAACCTAAGACTCAGATATGTATAATATCCATTTGAGAGAGTTATGGACCTTGAAGCAGTGGTGATCATGCATTCAGAGTCATACAACGAATCACAGCAGAGGTAGGAACAGAACCAGAAGACCTGACTTGCAGTAGCATGCTTTAACTATTAAATTATGCTCACTAGCTGCTACTTTTAGCTATGAAATTTACTTGATTGTACAGCAACTGTGTCATTTTAAGGTAAGTACTGTATAAACATTTAAACTCAGTAAGACTTTATTGGCATGACTAGCTGGACAAGTATCACCAAAGGGACAGACCCCTACGATGAGGATGGATTGATTTACGAAGTGATTTTAATTAAGTTAAATCAACAAGTAGAAAGTCTTCATAATAAATAATAATTTATTTTAATCACGTTTTGTATTGTACTTTAGTTATTTTTTTTTCCCCAGAAGTGCTAGTTCTCATTTGTTGGTAACCAATAAAACATGCTGATTTGCACCTAAATAGTTTTTCAACTAAATTAGTGCTTCTTTTTCTACCAGAAAAAGGACACACTATAGCTATACTTAAACAATTATATAGCTGAATTTACATTTATTCAGATTCTTAATTTTTACTTTAAACGTGCTGGACACCTACAAAAAAAGTTCACCAAAACATGTTTTGCATTTAAAACAAAGTGATCTGTTGAACAAAAAGGAAGCATTATCTGTAGCTTTCCTCTTTCTCACTCCCAATAGGTTTCTTAACTTTGAATTAGTCAAACATTGACCTGAACTAGCGGCATAAACTGAAGTGAAGAAAATATTCTCTGCACACACGCAGAAGATGCTACTGTGGTCAAAATCCAGCTTAGCACTTCTAACTCTGGTTCCAGATGCATGGCCAGTGACTTCCATGCATTCGGTGGCCTGACTTTTTTTAAAAAAAAACTTGGCAGCAAATATGTAGGATATATTTATTTTAAATCATTACAATAAATTTAGGCCTTAACATAAGTTGTCAATTTCAAAATAGGCTTATTTTTAATAATAAACCTTATTTAAATTCAAAAATCCAATCTTTATTTTTAATCAGTTTGTATTCATCCTGCCTAGAGGTGCTAGTCATGAGTAGGCAAGATCCCCCCAGAACAGGACTACATGCTGTGTCCATTTGTCTGCAATTACAAAGCAGACCTGACCCAGGCTGAGCCACTGGTGCAATACAGCGAGGATACACACACATGTTCGCATGCACACTCTTTCTCCTGGTCACTAACTCTTAGGCCTGGTCTACACTACAAAGTTGGGTCGACTAAGCACCCTTGTGTTGACCTCGTTGTGCACGTGGTCTACACTCCAATTTGTCTCTCACTGATGTAAGTGCCCGACTACAGCAATGCAATGACATCACCTCCCCAAGTGGTGCTGAGCCACAGCTGACGTACTAAAGGTCAATGCAGCATGAGTGGAGACACTACATTACTTTTGTCAACCCTAATAGTTCTCCAGCAGCACTCCCACATTGCCCAACACTGACGGCTCTGGTCACAATTGTGAATTCCTCTGCTCCGGGGGTCACAGAGACTGGAAGCCCCGTCCCTTCCCCTCCCCTCCCCGGCCTTTGAAGCCCCATGAAGTTTTGAAATGCCTTTTCCCGATTATGCAGTTTGACAAGCACACCTAGCAGCTCTCCGTTATTTGGTGCAATGGACCAGCTGACCATGCTGGTTACATGCTAGAGACATACCCTGGCTTGGAGTAGACAGGAAATATTAGATCCCCTGGGCCTGTGGGGAGAAGAGTCTGCTCAAGCAGAGCTAAGGACCAGCCTTAGGGTATGCCTACACAGCAAAGAAAAACTCATGCCTGCTGACTTGGGCTCGAGCCGCGAGAGTGGTCCGTTGCTGTTCAGACTTCCAGGCTTGGACTGGAGCCCAAGCCCTGGGACCCTCCAGCCTGAGCCTACAAGTCTACACAGCAATGAAACAGCCCCACAGCCTGAGCCCAAGTCAGTGGGCACAGGCCAGCTGCAGGATTTTTTGTTGCTTTGTAGACATGTTCACATTCCTATGGGTGTGTGCAAGGCGATTGCATGGGGGATGCAGGAAAACAGGTACAACAGAGACAAGCAGCAGTGCTGCGTGAAAGCAAAAGAACTGCATCAAGCACAATAGAAGGCCAGGGTGGCCAACAGTCAATCTGGTGCCGAGCTGCAGACCTGCTGCTTTTGCAAACAGCAGAGTGCCATACTTTTCAGAGACGCCCCTGCCACCCCACACACCTGAGCTGCAGATACCTAGCATGAACAGTGAGGAGGATGGAGTACATGTGACCAGAGGATCCACCTATGCTGCAGGCCAGGACTTGTTTGAAACTCTACTGCAGTGCAGTGCACCCGACAGTCAAGCACAGGTGAGGCCGATGCAGGGGAAGGAACAGCAGTAAGTGTGTAATTGTATTCCCCATTACAATGATGTACTGACAGTGTCCACAACTTAACAGGGTACAATTATCTATTTATTTGCACTAGAAGTGCAACAAATACCGGTGGGAGAATTCTGCACCACTGCGCAGTGCAGAATTTGCACAGAAATTAATGTTTTTTGCACAGAATTTCCTTCCCCCCCCCCAGCAAAGAAATGGGCTGCAAAAGATGCTCACTGCAACTAGGGGGCAGTGGACCTGGCAGAGCCCAGCTCACAAACAGAAGACACGGGGTAGAGGGGCACGGAGAAGAGGGAAGCTGGAGGGTTCCGGACAGCTGCAGTTCCCCACACACCCTGAAGGAAGGAGGAGCCATACAGGAAACTCTGTACAAGCGCAGGACCCAGCATCAGGCCATTTCTCCTCTGGATCCCTGGGCTCTGTGGGGGAGGGGATACCCCCTTCCTCCCAGAGCCCAGTCATGGGTATGAGTGTCTTGCCCCTGCAAGCTCAGCTCTGGGGGGAGGGGGCAGAGAAGCAGGAACTGGGTTGTTGTAGGGGTTCCCTTAACTTTCTACTCCTGAATGAATTTTTTTGTGTCTGTATTGTTACCAAATTACCAAAATAACTGAAACTGGTGTGATTGTATAGTGTTAGTTTGGACAAAACTATGGAGAACTTTAAAAAAAATGTGAGCAGAATTTTTCTGGCACGGAATTCCTTCAGGAGTAAATAAAGATGTAGCATTGCTATCAGCTTTTCATGCCTCTCTGTAGAGTTAGGCAAGGGATCCATGTGGAGCAGTTTACATACAAAGCGATGTCCCTTGAATGCTCCTGAGACATCTCCATGAAACTTTCATGGAGGTATTCTGCAATCCTCTCCCAAAAGTTTCTAGAGATGGCAGCCCTATTTCTCCACAGTAGGACTCTCTCCCACACCAGTCAAGGGTAACTTCGGCAGCCACCATTTCAGCGTGCAGCCTAGCAGCCGGAGTGAAAGTAACAAATTTTTTACTGGTACGGTTGTATTGCAACCCCACTTCCCACCTCCACTCCCACACACTTAACTTCATAGATCCCTTTGCATGACTGATACTCTAGAATAAAACGAGCAGACAGCTACTGCATTGGTAGTAACTTTAAGGGTAAGTCTACACAGCCAATCTTAAAGTGCTGCCACAGCAGCACTTTAACGGGGCTGTGTAGTCGCGGCTCCAGCGCTGGGAGAGAGCTCTCCCGGCGCTGTAATAAAACCACCTCCGTGAGGGGAATAGCTCCCAGGGTTGGGAGCACGGCTCTCAGAGCTGTAAGTGGCAGCGTAGACAGTGCTACAGTGCTGGGAGCCCCTCACGGAGGTGGTTTTATTACAGCATGTGACTACACAGCCACGTTAAAGTGCTGCCACATTAAAGCTTTAGACGTACCCTTTTGTGGAGGACTTTCCGCTTCAATTCCCCCCCCCCCCCCCCCATTTCCTCACTTTAACGGGCATGTTTAAATGTGAGTGTATCAGACAGGCAGAGGCCTGGGGGGTATCACAGACTAGCAAACAGCTCCACTGGGAAAGAGGCATGAGACAGAAATTTCACCCAGGGTGCCAGCTGCTTCAGAACCCAGCTCGCGCACTGCCAAGCCCCATGCCTTGCCTCCCACTGCTGGCTCCTGCCTCTGCCACCCCACAGCCACCTGCAACAGGCACAGCTGCAGACTCCCCCAAAGAACCCGGATACAGAAGGAAGGAGGGTCCCTGGCTCTGGTTCTCCCTGATTGCAGCCCGTTGAGCTCTCCCTTCTGCAGCTGGATGAATAATGAATGAACCCAAGGGCTGGAAGCAGAGCACAGTGCCCTGGGCACTGAGTGCAAAGCCACCCCTCTGTCCTGCAGTATGCGCACAACACTCTCTCCCCAGGCTGCCTTGTCCCCAAAGGACACGCGCATGTGGATCTGCATGCTGGAGAGCGGGTGGTCCACAGGAGAACTAGCCCAAGAGCTAACTGGGTGGGGAGCAAGGGGCTTTCTGCACAATCACACTCCTTAGTCCTGTTTGTATTGAGCTCCTTAGACCTCCCTGCCTGCTGCCTTTCAGCTCCCCTAATCTTGGGGGTCAACTCAGGATTCCCTCTCCAACTACGCTTAGGGGTGGTTGGTTAGCTTGCAGAGAGGGATGTTTGCTGCAATCCATTCGGCCTTCATGGATTTCACAATACTGGGCTCCTTCCAGCAACATCTCCGCTCCAGTGAGTCGTTCCCTCTTAGCAAAGGCTGAATTATGCAGTGTGTGATTCTGCAATCAACTACATTTAATTACATTGTTCCAACAGAGGGGACAGTCACACCAGGAGCTTTCTACTGTAAATTGCACACCTGAAATGAAAGACTTGACCAATAAGAAGCAAGCAGTTACCGTGAGGCACTCAAAAGCGAACGTTCAGAATCACATGAATGTCGTCCACCTGACGAGAAGTAAAAAAACTGAAGGGGAGCATTTTGTTTCTAGAGAACGTAAAATATATTTAATTCAAGTGATAAATCTGATTTTTTAATTAATATTACAGTTAAACGTAGCCTATTTTACCCATTTACTGAATGCTTTGGCCACTTCCTTACCGGTTTGCTCTATCAGCCCATACCGGCTTACTTTCACCACTGCTAGCAGCATATAGGACCAGGCAGCTTTGGGAGGCCAGCGGCAGCTGTGCTCCCTGCCTTTGTTACCTTCAGGAGTGATATACCAGCTAAAGCCATCACCACCTGTGGAAACTGGCGCCAGCATTTAGTGCTATTGCCCTATACACTGTTTCATCCAACTGAGCAATTCCCTCCTCCTCGTTTCCCTCACCCCGGAGGGTCATCCTCACCAGGGCTGGTGCTGCGAGTGGCACCATGCACAAGCACACAAAAGTGTCAGTAGGTATGACTTGTTTAAAAAGTTTACAGGAGCAAAGAAAGGGTAGTCTGAATCTTCTTCACTTTCACTTTCCATTTTAACTATATGGACAACAGTAACAGTGTGTGTTTTATCAGCAGCTGCCCCTCCACACCCGTGCAATGCTGGAGGCCAGATAAGGAGGAGAAAGAAGAGGACTTTGGGTAACATGTTCAATGACATCTTACAAGCCAATGCTGCAGACCATTGCAGTGATCCAGCTAGGCTAAGCTGGGCTAACTGTGAGGAGAGCGAGGCAAACCACAAAACGAGAGATAATTTTAAAGGTTTTTAAGAACTTAATAGGGGAAAACCCAAAAGCTGTACCAGGAAGATAAATATAGAACAGTGGCTCTCAACCTTTCTAGACTACTGTACCCCTTTCAGGAGTCCTATTTGTCTTGCGTACCCCCAAATTTCACCAATTTAAACTGCTTACTTACAAAAAAGCCAGACAGACAACTGTTACAGCACACTATTACTGAAAAATTGTATACTCTCATTTTACCATAATTATAAAATTGTAAGTACAATATTTCCAATTCCATTTCAGTGTATAGGATACAAAGCAGTATAAACAAGACATTGTATGACGTTTTAGTTTATACTGACTTTGCTAGTGCTTTTTATGTAGCCTGTTGTAAAAGCAAGCAAAATATCTAGAGGAGTTCATGTACCCCCTGGAAGACCACAGTGTGCCCCTAAGGGTACGCAAACCTCTGGTTGAGAGCCACAGGTATAGAACATGACCAAGTACTTACCACTTACAATAAGAAGCTTCAGGTTACTAACACATTAACCCTTTGAGAGAGTTTGTACATGGTACTCTTCCTTATTCTGTGCAGTTAATGCCAAAGGCATTGTTCTTAAGAACAAAAGATTACGCAACAACATGCGGTTTCATTTCAGAGAAGAAAAAACTTTCCCTCTCCTTGGCTGTAAGTCCAGCTTCAGTCTTGATGTCCTATTCTTTGCTTCTCTTTGGCCTGAAGTGCTGCACAGACTCAGTGTTCCTGGGGCTGTACTTCTTTGCATCAAGTTTATCCACAAGTGGGGTTCCTTCACCTAGTCAGCCCTCACTTGTCCACTAGGCACCTCTGACTGTTTGGATATCTATCGATGGAATACAGCTCATCCTCCCTGTTCATATGCTTAGGTCAGAGGTGGGCAAACTGTGGCGAGGGGGCCACATCCAGCCTGCAGGACCATCATACCCAGCCCTTGAGCTCCCCGCTGAGGAGGCTGTACCCCCTCCCCCGCTGTGCCCCCTCCCCCGCAGCCTCAGCGTGCCGTGCCACCCGCACAGAAGGGGGCTGCACTTCGGGGGCAGGGGAGAGCAGGAAGGGGGCTCACCTGCAGCCTCAGGGGAGCAGGCGGGCGGCAGGAATGCAGCAAGCGTGGGTGGAGGACTCAGGAGGAGCAGCAGGTGGCCGCGCAGCTGGCTGGAGAGAAGTGGTGCTTCGAAGGGGAAAAATTGCTGCTTCTCTCTGGCCGCCCCTGCCCCTCCTGAGTCCTCTGCCCACGTTTGCAGGGCCGCATTCTGAAAGGGGCTTTAGAGGGGGAGGTCCCATGGGCCCTGTCAGGGGACAAGGAGTAGTGGGGGTTGGAGGTTCTGAGGGGGGCAGTCAGGGGGCAGGAAGAAGACAGGGTTAGGAGAGGTATAGCCTTCCCTACCTGGCCTTCCGTACAGTTTTGGAATCCTGATGTGGCCCTCCGGCCAAAAAGTTTGTCTAGCCCGCTTTAGGTCCTTTGTGGGCGGGTTTCTCATGT
This sequence comes from Eretmochelys imbricata, assembly GCF_965152235.1. NCBI lineage: Eukaryota > Metazoa > Chordata > Testudines > Cheloniidae > Eretmochelys > Eretmochelys imbricata. The sequence continues at coordinate 125,472,979 of NC_135577.1, read as the reverse complement.
ACGGTTTTCAGGATCTATTTTCATCCAACATCTTTTTGAGCAATTTCCTTTCAGTATTTTTCCTGGATTCCCTTCAGGATATCTGTAGGTTTTCCCCCCCCCCCCTTCTACTTTCTCTCTCTAATGCTCTGCTCACCTACGCAGGTCTATTTTTTGCAGCTTCTCCTGACTTTAAACTGTTCCTATTTTCCTTCTTTCCCCTGGTCTCATTTCCCAGCCCTTTAAAATTAAAGAACAGGAGAATAAAATCACCTCAACTCCTCCTCCAGCTCAGCATCTTGATTTTGTTTCTTCCCTCCTTCTTCTCTAACAGCTTTTTCCAACAGCCCCCCATCAGGTGGGCTCCAAGCCCGCTCCCCAGCTCGAGCTGCCCTCTCAGTGGCTCTCTCCCCACCCCGGGACAGCATTCAGTGGGATGCAGGAGGTGCTAGTGCCAAGGTCAGGGTCACCACGCTGTGAGCAAAGGACCTGGAAGGTGCACACTGCAGACAGCCTGGAGAAGGAAGAGCAGACAGCAGGAAGACCTAGGCACCCCAGCAGGAAGAGCAGAGGGAGATTCACCAGCACACAATGGGACTTTCCCAGTAGCAAGACAGATGCTGCAGTCTCCCTCAGGCTCAGCCATCGCAGGCTTGCTTCCCTTTGCGGTCCACGGAGAACTCCATCACATCATCACCGCCCCACGCCCCACCCCCAACATTCCATGGGGCATCAGCAGCCACATCCCTACCCCCTACACACTGGGGGACCTTACGGACAACTACAGCTTCACATATACAGCAAGCGTGGTTTCCCACAGGTGAGCGTGTGTAGGTAAGATGGACATGAATGTTCTTTCTTCATAATAAATTAGTGAACAGAACTTACGTTTTAAATGTATGTGCTTTTAAACTGAAGATTTTTCTTTGCACTGGTTTTGTTAAAGATTAACAGAATTTTACTCTATTAGTTCACAACACATGCTGCCGAGTGCCTAGCAGTTCTGAAAGCACCTTCTGACTTGTTACTGTACAGAGTGAGAACTCATCGGTTCAGTGACAAAGTGTAGTAATCCTAAATGTACAGCAAGCACCTCAAAAATCAATAGATGCGTGGTCAGCGTTCTATTCATAGATGCACCCCAAGCACTCTACAATTCCTAATAGGCCCCAAAACACCAGGGCCAGGTAGCTCACACTACATATTGAAAGAACACTTTAACAGTGAGCCACAGTAAAGCGTCCCTGAGCTGTACAGCTCCACATTGAGCTCTAATAGCCTGTGTGTCTGGCTGTTCAAACTCAGCCGACAGCTGCTCCACCTCCATCCTGCAACCCAGAAGCAACTTCCCCCCCTTTGCTTCACAGATATTATGCCGGACACAGCAGGGAGCTAGAACCATTGGGATTTCCCCCCCCCCCCCAAGGAGTTGGAATCTTGTGATTAGACAATGCCAGCATCCCTTCAGTCAATCAAAAGGGCATTCAACTGTCATTTTGCACCTGCTATAAGCCAGTACTTGAACCTTTTGCTTGGTGTGGTCGAGGTGGCCGTATACAGCTTCATGATCAAGGGGTAGGCTGGGTCACCCAGGATCACTATTTGCATTTCAGCATTGCCAATGGTAATCTGCCAGTTGGGAAAGAAAGTTCCTGCTTGCAGCTTTCTGAACAGTTCCGTGTTCGTAAAAGATGTGAGCGTCATGCCCCTTCCCTGACCAACCACTGTTGATGTCTATTAGCCATCAACTTGCATAACCGTAGAAAAGTAGCTCTCGGTTGGTGTACTCTGGCAAGGTGGTTTTGTGCCAAAACAGGGAAAGACCTGCCTGCCACCTATTGCTCCTCATCCACTATGTCCCGCACACTGCAGAGAGTCAGTCCTACATAGCAGGAAACGATTAATGCCTCTGAACACTTGCATTACAATGGCCCCCACAGTGGATTTTGCCACTCCAAAATGATTTCTCACTGACCAGTAGCAACCCAGCATTTCAAGTATCCACAGTGTGATCACCACTCGCTTCTCCATTGTCAGTGCGGCTCTCATTTTGGTGTCCCTGCACTAGAAGGCTGTGGCAGGCTCAGCATGCAGATCCAGATTTGTGGTCTTTTGCATCCAAAAGTTCTGCAGCCACTACCGGTCACCCCAAGCCTGCAATATAATACAATCCCACCAGTCAGTGCTTGTTTCTCGGGCCCAGAAGCAGTACTCCATCTACCTCACCAACAACCTTTAATTGGTTCTTGCTATGTCCCACAGCAATCTGTCCTCCAAGAAATCGTCACATGTTTCCCTGCCAATTCAGTTCTTCTTATGGCTCTGCAGATACTGGAGGATCATGTGTTCTGAGCTTCTGACACTTATGACAATAGTGCAGAGTTGTACAGGCTCCATGCTTCTGTCAGAGATGGGGGAGAGCAAGGAGGGCTGCATGGGTTTATGAGATTTAAAAAAAAGGGGGTGGTGGTGGAAAAAGTTGAGATATAAGTGACATGGGATGAAGACAGTTGCATACTGGGAAGTTGACCCCTTACTCCTAGTCTCTCGTGTGACTGTTTCTTTCCCACTATGCATTGCCAAAACTTCCCAGGAGGTGGGTTGCACACTGCACAGACAAGGACTCCTGATGAGTATGCATAGCTCCAAGTACAGAAGCACACAAGCAATATTCTTACTGCAGCGGCTTTATGCCAGAGTAACTTGCATCGTCCAAAGTTTGTAACATAGACAAGGCCTTACCACAGATGTCCTCTGACAGAAAGATAACCCTTCAGCATGCCCCTCTTGGGAAGAAGATATCCCTAGAGTGAGCTCAGATTGTGAACATGCGGTTTGTCTTACTAGCAAAGAGAAACGTGAAATTGTCTTCAATGGCAATTGGCTAGAAGCCTGCTTTATTGCAGTTTTCTAGCCAAGTAATTTCAAGGGAGAGTGCTACAAAGTCTGGTTCATACGCAGCCTCTGGGGCGGATTTGAGATACACAGAACCCAGAGCTGTTAACTGAAGGTGCTCAAACTGCAGACCCACTTATGTTCTATGTTACTGAGGAGAATGGGTCAAATTGAGGGGGGGAGGGGAAGGGAAAAACCAAAGCTTCTTTTCCTGCATCAAGAGGAATCTCAGGTCTCAACTTTCTCCATTTTATTGGATGATTCTTCTAGAGACTTTGAGCAAGAATGTGACATCACAGTAGGCTGAAACTTGAGCATTTCAAGTCCCAGCCTCTTCTCTCTCTCAAGGGAGAAGTGTGGAAGCTGCATCTAAGATAGAACTATTTCACATCCAGAATTCATGTAGCAGAAAATAAACCTAGACTGCCAATCCCAGAATTAAAATCATGTATAACATTAAGCTCAGAGTGCAGATATAAATGAAGAGAAACATGAAAGCACTGGGTACATTTTGCAGGCACTTCAAAATGAAGCTAATTTTTTGGATGAGCTACCAAAATATCATAGTTAAGATGACTTTTTAAATGCTTTCTTCAGCTCCAATTGTTGCAGTGAAAAAAGAGCAGGAATATTTCTACCATGAAAGTAAAGTTTTATTGTTCTACTAGTGGCACTTTAGAGATTTAGAAATGTTTTGAAAGTTATATTGACTGGTTCATTAGCTTGCATGGTTACAGAACTAAACACTAAGTTACTCATATTCCCTTGAGTAGGCCACTGCCTCACTCTTCTACAATCAGTATATGCAAAGAGCTTTCTATTTAGTCCAGGAAGACTAACTATTCAAAAACAAAATTTACTTCAGCCAATTTGCTCCCCTTGTCAGAAGTTTAGAGAGCCATGGTATATACTCAAAAGACACTTTTCCTCTCCAGTTCAACAGGAGATATTTTTATTCCTTCTATATGTTATTTGACAGACGCTCTGAAAATCCATGACTTCTCAGTAAGTGTATACAATACTCTTGCATTAAACAGACTATTTTCTCATTGTTTTGGGACATCCTATATTTAAAATGGGAACATCATACTTGTGTGTGATAAGAAAAAATGGCTGAGTACATCATAATCACCAGGGCCTGGAAGTGCCATTTCCCCCCCCAGTGCATGCTGTGTCTGACAAACTGTTAACCTCCACTATATTGATATGTGGATTAGGATAAAAGGAAACTGCGATAGCCATGAACATTACCTCAGGAAGCCATTTCTGCAGAGTAGCACTAGGTTTCATTTTACACCTAGGCCTCTGATGAAACCATTGCTATACTATGAACCCTCAGACAGTTTAACTCACCACATGACTTATGGGATTTTTTAACAAAGTGCCACTGTGAACTATGTTTCTGTATAACTGAGTAAGTATGTACCAAAATCTCTGCAGGTCTGTCTGTTATGGCTACTAGAAACTTTTTAAAAAATGTTAAGAGTAAAACCCAAATACTTTCCCTTCACTACCCTTACTGCTAGCTTCCAAGCTTGAGCGAAAAAATTTAAAAGGCTGCAGGACAAAAGTCAAAAAAAGGTTCCCATTTGATTTTTAAATTGTTATAAAAGAGAGTCAGTATCTAGGGTAGCCGATTTCTTTATTGTGTTCTCAGAAGAGTGATGTAAAAAGAGCCACTGTTCCCAAAATCCCAGTCTAAAAACAAAACTGCAGTGGCCACAGTCTTAGCCCAATTATTTGTCCATAGAATTGATATTAGAAAAGTTATGGGTTTCCCGATTCCAACGTTCACAAATGCTGAACACCATGTACATGATCAGTCTTTGAAAGCATCACTGTACTCAGTCTACTCATTCTCAGAAGTCAGAGAAATGTCAATTTATATTAGCATTTAACAGAGTTTGCAGCCCATCCACAATTCAGATATGACAAGTTTCAGAGTAGCAGCCATGTTAGTCTGTATCCGCAAAAAGAAAAGGAGGACTTGTGGCACCTTAGAGACTAACAAATTTATTTGAGCACAAGCTTTTGTGAGCTACAGCTCACTTCATCAGATGCCTGAAGTGAGCTGTAGCTCACGAAAGCTTATGCTCAAATAAATTTGTTAGTCTCTAAGGTGCCACAAGTCCTCCTATTCGTAATTCAGATATGTAATCATATTCATATATGTATTCAGTAACCAAGGCAAATGGGCCTGGCTCATCCCCTCCATGAACATAGCCAGCACAGGGGGATTGGAAACTCCACAAGCCTCCTCTTGTGCCATTTCCTTGGTCTTGTTTCCTTATTACTACATATGGAACATGCAGGGGGGTCCTGTTGCTCCAGGACCTGGAAATTTTGTGCTATGTGAAGGGGGCATAGGCTTCTCACAAAGAGGACCTGTGCCTCTGACTGGGCGCAAGGCATCCTGCATTCAACCCCATTTCTGCAGTTTTTTGCACCCCTTGGTGTTCCATTGGCTCCATGAGGTCACAGAGGTCCACAAACATGTATCAAGTTGCATGATCAGGGCTTGTATTCAGAGGCAGTTAAGGGCATATATGAAGTTATGCTACCCAGCCTTAAGTATTTCCACTTAAATTTCAAAAAAATCACTTTTACACCTTATATTTGATGGAGACTATAGTACGATACATGCAAGGGTGGTTTTGTATGTATTGCAAGAGTGCATTTTTTTTAAATAGACTTTTTTTTTAAATATTATTTCAGGCAGAATTAAGTGATGCAGCAACTCCAAAGGACTTTGTCTTCCCTCCTGTCACTATCCATACCTAAATTGAAGTAGGATGCCTTCAAAAGATCTCTTAACATTTTGTATTTTTAAATTTTAAGCTGGGCTTGTGCCTTTTTATAACTTTGGTTTTGCCAAGAGGTCCCTAAGAAGTCTCGGGGAAGTTTAGTGTCAGCTCCAACATGAGCTGAAGGAACAAGGATGGTTTGTAATTAGTAACAGTATTGCTAGATGGAAAGTTTATTCCAAGAGATAAAAATTCTACTTTGTAGCTCTAGAAGAGGCAGTGATAAAAATTACTGCTTCTTTCCTAAAATATTTTGAACATTTAAGGCCATTTAAGATATTCACTAGGATCAGCAGGCAAATCAGACACATTTTGACTTCAAAAGTTCAAGAACCTTTTGATCAAGGAACTAGTCTAATACCTGCATTATGTATGAAGCAGATTGTTTTGGGGTGGGGTTTTTTTGGTTTGTTTTTTGAAGATGCAAGTTGGCTGCCTAGACTGTGTACACTCCTTGCTGAGAAGTCCAGAGGGGGAGAGAGATGTTTTTGCATGCATGGAATGGGAATGGGGTGGGGATGAGAGGGAGTTGCAGGCTCTTTCTACTGAGATTACCTAAGAGAGCGCTGACATGCAGCTGTTTGGGGTGAGGGGGGCGGGGTGTGTGTGGAAGAGATGGATTTTTGCTGCCAGAGATCCAAGGGAAAGAATATCTCCAGCCAACCAGGGCTGGAGCCCCAATACTTGTTAGCGTAAGTAGCCACTGTATGCTGGAAAGAATTACAAGATGCATAACAACCTATACAGTGAATAGTTCTAGATCTAGAGTGAAAACAGTTTAGCACTTATCAAAAGCAACTGTGTTCTTACATAGGTGTCAGAGAAAAACTATTTTTTTTTTAAAAAATAAATGTTACAGCAATAAGTTACAGTAAGGTTGCGCATGTGCACACGCACGAGAGAGAAAAGGGGAAAGCTTATATCTCCAGGTCAAAAAAAGATGCCATCTGAGAATATTTTGAAGAGAATTCCTGCATCATTTGGCAGTGTTAGAAAATGATTACGTACCACATGTGAAAAGAGCAACAGAGATGCAAGGCTTGGCAGAAGCAATGAAACATTTTAATGCCAAAAATGCTCTTGAAGACTTTGTTTCAGTCAGTGAGAAGTCTGGATCTTCTGGTGATTAGTATAGACATTTTTACTGATTTTAGGAAAACTATTTAAATATTAATAGTTATTTTTAAATGCTGTTGGATTCTTTCATTTGTAGGTTTTAATGAAGAGTGAAGTTTATACAGATGTTACTGGAATGGATCCATATTTAAATTTTTCTCTAAAGGTTAGAAATTGATCTTTAAAAGATTATCAAATATGGCAGAGGGTTGTGTTTCATAATGTGAGTGGAGATGTGCAGACAATCAACCATTCTGACTGATAGCCTTGGACACAGAGATGCTAATCTTTTAACCTGACCTGAACTTTCATGTTGAGGAAACATACTCTGTAGACAAATGAAGTAAAGCAATAAGCAAGCTGATTTACTGTACTATGGGCAAAAAAAAGAAAAATCACCATTTGAACAAAATGCTGTCCTTCCTTTCCCTCATATGTCAATTACCTTTGTATGCCAGATTCTTTCAAATATGCCAGAGATACAAAGTCCTCAAAAGACAACCAAATCCACAAAGGATCAGATGCTTGAAAACCTATTCGAGTCATCTTTGGGCAAATTTAAAAAGGACACCTTTTTTAAACTGCGATCACATTTTCGTCATGTTACCAACAAGGGCCCAAATCAGTTTAGTTGAACTATTTCAAGAACTATTTCAAGGAGAGGGCGGGCGGGCGGGCAGGAGAAGAAGAAGAGGGAGTGCCTGCAGGCAAGAGCTACATGCCTCAGCCTAGGAGCCAGACCTGCTGCTGGCCGCTTCCAGGGTGCAGCGTGGTCCGCGGTGCCAGGACAAAGTAGGAAGCCTACCTTAGCGCGCCTGCTGACTGGGAGCCGCCCAAAGTAAGCCTGTGCCCCAACCCCACACCCCAATCCCCTGCCTTGAGGGCCCCCCTGAAAACCCAGGGCCCCTACCTGCACCTCAAACCCTTCATTCCCAGCCCCACCCCAGAGCCTGCACTCCCAGCCCAGAGCCCCCTCCCACACCCTGAACTCCTCATTCCCAGTCCCACCCTGCAGCCCTCACCCCTGCACCTAGCCCTGACCCTCTCCCACACCCCTCATCCTCAGCTCCGTTGGGTTGCAGGCATCAATTTTCTTCAACTGTGTCGCCAGAAAAATAGTTTGAAAACCACTGACCTAGAGTATATCAATACTGCAGGCTGCAGTATGCCTCCCAACTCAGGTGGGGAGGCACATGCTAGCTCCGCTTGAACTAGTGTGCTAAAAATGATTGCAATGTAGATGTCAACACAGACGAGCGAACCATCCAAGTGCAAGCTTGCCCAACCCCCTAGGTCTGAGCTCGGGTGGCTAGCCTATGATGCAGTTTTTAGCACACTAGTTTGAGTGGAGCTAATGCACCTCTATCTACCTGGGCTCAGAAGCATGCTCTCAGCTGCAGTGTAGATGTATCCCTTGATGCCTCAATCAGGGACTCTTATTCATACAGAATTGCTGGATGCTGCACCCAACGACAATGGGATTGGAAAGCTTTTGCAAATGCCTAAGGGGAAAACTCTGGAGTCTCAATGGGTGGGGTGATCTTGAGAATGATTCTTGTTTTTCCCTTATATACAGTGCCCAGCACAACGGGGACCCAATCCCAATAAGGGCCTTCGGGCACTATCATAAAACATTTAATCATCGTCATCATAGTTCAATAGTTTGTGAACATGTGACAACAGGAGATGAGGATGTACATTTGACAAACACCAGGATATGCTCAGTTCAAAAGTAGTAACACCAGAATTTTTGTTCAGTATGGGTGCATCTTAGATGTCGATAATCCTGCAAGTGTGGAAGAGAAGAAGGATCTTGTAGAGAACAATGACAAAGCATGAAACTCACTGCATGTGGCTGTAATGTGTACTTGACATCTTTAGCCAAAGATCTTGGTACTCCAGTGAAGAAAAATTGTAATGAAATTGTAAAATACTTAAAGTCAACTTTAAGTAATTAAAATGCTTTTACCCATCTGCTCTAAGTGAAGCCATCTGAAGAGATGCTGTGTAGGAGAATTGAGTGAGTGAGCATTTTGAACAGTTTAAGAACTAGCCTGTCTGACAATTTGTGACTGAAACATTGCCCTCTATTTTGACACTTATTGCCAAAATAGTAAACCACAGAACTAGAGACAAGTATGGAAGACATGTGGATTAGATTGAAGCCTATTTCAAGTCACTTTAGGCAAACTAAACAGATCTGTTAATGACCAGAAAAACCAAAATCTGAAAATTTGAGTTTTCAGAAATTGACCAGCTCTGCTAAACACAAAGCAGTTATACTGCTACTACTGAAATGCAGAAGGAACTTCAGGAGACTCTGCAGAAAGACATACCCAAGGACAAGTCTACAACACAAGCAGTGTGTGAAGTGCTTGTTCGTTTCTTCAATCTCAGATTCTCAACCCACAGTATCAAAGTAGAAAAGTCTAAATAAGGAGGTAAATGCCACGATGCAACAGAAATTTTACTGATCACCCAATTGTATTTTTAAAAAATGCATACCAAAACCCCATCCTCAAGCAACCATATTTGTTTCTTTGGTGATCAATAAATAAAAACCTTTGAACTGACGGATATCAGTGGCCAGACATGCCAATGCAGTTTGCAGGAGAGAAACCAACTTTTCCCCTGCAGTGGTCTTTGCCACAGGGGAAGAACAAATGTTTTAAATTTTGGACTACTTCACTACACAGCAGGCTTCTCAAATGGAAATAATCAGGGAACAAGAGCAGGTGGCAAAAGAAGAGCTTGAAATGTCCACTTGCAGTTTCTTAGTCAGCTTATTGAAACCCGCTCTGCCTTTAGAGAATCCATTAACTTTAGGTAATCACCAAAAAAATTTGGAGGGGGGGGTGGGGAAAGAAAAAGAAAAAGCTATTAAGAATGCAGAACTAGCCAAGAGACCTGAACTGCCACAAGAAAAGTTTTAGTGTCATAAGTTGTATTAGCAATTAAAAAAACCAAAACAAAAAATACCACACACCTCAAATACTTAAAACAAGCTACTGAGAATTTTTAATTTCAAATCTAACAATGTTGCTTTCATAGAGAGTAAAGTTAAATGTCAAATCAGAAATTAAAAAAAAAAAAAGTCAAATTCTCACAATTCTCTGACCCATGTAGTTTAGTAAAAGTCACTGCTTGACTAAGGCAATCACTATTATTTAGCCTAATAGGGCCAAACTGCAATACCCTTAACTCACTCAAGTAGTACCAATGGGACTACCCAAGGAGTAAGATAACATGCTTACTCAGGGTGTAGAGTACCTTATTCCTTGAGCAGCGGAATTATTCTAGAGAGTACACTACTACTGCGACCAGACCTTAGACCTTAGTCCATCCCATGCTTTGCTGCACATTGGGCTACCCACATTTGCAATCCTTGCCTGTCAACTGACCTTCGCTCCAAATCTTCCCATTTCATGTTGGGGTGCTTGATGTTGTTCAGAACTGTTGGTTTCCATGTTATTCATGGTCTTCCTCTCTTTCCTCTTGCATTTTCTGGTTTCCATTCAAGGGTTCTTTTCCATCCTCTGTACATGTTCCAGCCACTGATGCCTTCATTTGTAGATTTGTGAGAGGGTACCTTGTCCAGTAATTTTTCTGACTTCATTTATCTTCCTATCTCTCTATGTTATTCCCAATATTCTTCTCAGACATTTGTGATTAAATGCATCCAGCTTGTGTGTACCTTTCTTGGTAAGTTGCCATGTCTCACTGCTATATGTTGTGATGACGATAACAATTGCTTTGCTAACGTTCAGTTTTATCTTGAGGGAGATGTTTGAGTCTTCCAAATGCAGCATTTGCCTTCCCCATTCTTCATATTTCCTTGGAACTGTGGCCAGGTCTACACTCAAAAGTTAAGTTGACTCAGCTACATAGCCCTGGGATGTGAAAAATCCATCCCTCCTCTTCCTCCCTCCAGTGACACAGTTAAACTCATCTACCCCTGGAGTAAACAGCACTAGGCTGACAGATGAAGTCTCCCCTTGATCTAGCTACTGCCTCTCAGGCAGGGGATTAACTATGCCAATGGGAGAACCCCACTGTGCCATTGTAGCATTTCAATTGTAGACTAGCCCTTAATAGCTCAGCCTGGCATTTAGGTTGATTGCCAACACTTACAATATATTTCTCATATCGTGTGTTCTAAGTTGTCTTTGGAAACATCTTTTCTACTGCAGATTAAAAAAAGTAAATGATTTTAAAAAAGTCCACACTGTACACGGTTCTGTAATAAAAGCATTTAACTCTACTTGTGACTACTTAAAATGTCAAGATTCTGAGATCTGTCTTGCTCAGGGGTGAGAAAAATACGGCCTGTGGGATGGATGCAGCCAGTCTAACATTTCTGTTCGGCCCGCGAGGCTCTTGGGCTGACCCCTCGCAGTCTCTGGGCTGCTAAAAGTCCCAAGGCACAGCAGGGTGCTCAGGCAGGCTGCGTGCCTGCCTGCCGTGGCCCCACGTCGCTCCCGTTTCTGCCATTGTGCAGCAGCAGGCTTGAGTTGGCGCATTCTTTCTCCAGTAACTTGCCAGTGGCAACCTCTCGTCTGATATGAGGAGGAGCAATATTGCTCAGAACTGGAAGCCATGGGAGTAGAGTCAGACGCAGGGTGCCGGAGAGGATACGCATGGCAGCATGTAACTGTGTATTCACCAGTTTGGTGTGTGATGACCGATTCCAAACTGGCGTGCAATACTCCACCACCAAATATGAGGTGGCAAGAGCGGACATCTGCGAAGTTGGAGCACGAGCACCCCATGACAAGCCTGCCAGTTTGCTAAGAAGATTGTTGTGCATCTTAACTTTAGCTGCTGTCTTCAGGTGGGCATGGTAACTCAGTGGGGGCATGACATGGGAAAGGAGGTGTGGCTAAACCATTTCTCAGCTATAGCTATTCTTGGCTGAGGGAATAGTCCCTTGGGGCTGCAGGTAGCTAAGCATAAGTTAGAACAGTCTTGAGCTTGGGTGGTTCCTGGCTGGCTCAGAAATCTGGAGCCACAAACATGGTGCAAAGCCATGTTTGCACTACCACTCCTCCTCTGGGTCTTTGTCAAGCCCAGAAGTCTAGCACAGCACGAAGTTCTTTGTGTTACTTGTTGTCAAGTCTATAGTACAAACTTGTCCTTTAACATGCCTTTATATTGTGCCAATGCAGGAGTGATAGTCCAGCCCAGACTTTGAAGTTGGAGGTTATTTTAAGTCAGGCTCTATGTAACATCAGCAATCGTGGAGTTCAGTAAGATTATGACCTTTCAAATTTCACTTAAATTTAAGCAATTAAGACTTCCCAAAAAATGCACACATAGTGACAGAGAAACATTTAGAGAACTGGGTGGAGTTTGTAACAGGACTGAAAGGCTGTGGAGAACAAGCGATCTCGCACTTACACCACCACAACTGCTTCTGCAAGACAGTGTAGCAGATGAAAGACTGCAATGCTACTGCCCAGGCTGTTACTGTTCTGTGAATAGGAGAATGTCAATCTTGCTGTCTACACTGACACTAGCAAGTTTTCTTCAAGTTGCCTGCAATTCCTAGCACTCACTCAAAAAGTAGCAACAGTCAGAGCGCTACTGTGGACAGGCTGCTACCAGCCTCTTCGCCACAGTGTCAGAGCAGGTCTTGACAACGTGATGGTGAAAACTAGATCTGGTGGGAAATGGTTCTCTCAGTGAACAAGAATTTAAGATTGAGACTTCTTTTGTCACATGAAAAAAGTCAAAAATCTTGGAAATTTTCACATACTAAAAGAAATTTCAGATTGAGTCAACCGACACTTTTTTCTCCTTAACTATAAATTAACAAAATTTTAAAATGCAAAGTCATTTTGAATCAAACAACCCCTTAACTTTCATTTAGATGTGTTGAAGCAGGACATATATGGTTCAACAACTTTGGAAAACAAAAACACACCTCCCACACTTAAAAAAAAAAAAAAAACAAAACCAAGAAATTCATCAAAACCAAATTTTTCCCAAGGACAGTTTCAGTTCAAGTAAATCAGCATTTTCTAATAAAAACAAACATTTAGTAAACAAATCCCAACCAGCTTTAGTTAACACACTAGAAGCCTGTCTACACTGGTGCTCAAAACCTTTGCTACCAATGAAGTTGTAATGGGAAGTGTACAGAACAGCGTTAGTATAAAACATCCTCCCACCCAACTCCCAGGAGAATTCAAGTCCTCTTTCTCCCTGCCCCCGCCCCCATGAGAGAACAAGTCACAATTTTAAAAATCAACCAGGGATGGATAAAGAGTCCAGACATGAACTTTGTCTCAGTCTGCATCTCAGTTGACTGAAGGAGAAACAGATTTCACATGGGTGTGGAAAGGGAAGTTGCAGTCTAGTGTTAGTTTTTCCTCCCGCTATCAGTGGATGTGCATTTCAATTTACTTTCCAGCAGGATATCTTATATGATGAAGCATCAGCAAAATAGCTGTCCTGCACAAGCCATATCAATATAAATCATTATTAATCTAATTATCAGAGTATGCCACAACGCAGATAGCTATACTTCAATAATTTCCAAACGAATTCCAGCCACATACAAATACATTTGTTCCTAGATATATGGTCACACTAACGAAATATTTTTGGATATATATTTCTAAACGCAGAGAAAGGTATGAAATACTACTAAATACGGGAAATTTGTGTAACACTAACTCTGATACCTTTTTAAATAGTAGTCATGACAGTATTCCTGTAAAAAACAGTATTTTTGCAGATTTGATAGAAATTTGTGATTTAGTAAACTAGAAAGCTAGAAAATGCAAAGGCTAGATGTGCCACTGACTAGGGGGAAAAAAGGGAAGTATATGAACATGGATTGCTTTAATGAGGGTTTTTAAAAACTATTTCTAAAAAGTCAGACTCTCTTAACACATTACGTAAAACAGAAACCTGAAAGTCTTAAGAGGAAACTACTGATTTGGGTTGGGTCTAAACTGTAACCCAACAATTTCCTGTCTGTGGTATAACAAACTAGTGCTTTGGTATTCGTGAGAGACTGTAGCAGCCTATTTAAACCAACCAGGTCCCAATTTTCTTTCTAACCCTGCAAGTCTTTATATTGCAGGGAAAACCACAAGACCTGATTGTTTCAAGCAAGCAGTTAATTTGAAGTTAAAATAGCAAGATATCAAATGCTATCTAACAATAAAATGAATCAAATGCAAGCAGACAACTGAGATCTGTGGGAATTCTCCTCCCACATCTGCAGGTGGTACAGGCAGGAGGGGTTATCCAAACTCAGAGGCACTTTTTAGCCAGTTTGGCTCCACTTGGTTTGGGGGGGGGGGGGGGGCAGATTGATAAACACAGGTTTGGGTTTAGGTAATTAAAGGCTGTATATAGACATCTGCAATATACTGGTGAAGTCAATTGAAATTTTGGCAAAATTATTATAGCTTTGTGAAGCAAAGTTATTCTTAAAAAAAAAAGTGTTCAGTTTCTCAGATGTTTGGGGACTTAGCAGAACGTTTCCCCTTGTGGTAAGAAAGGCTATGCTACTTAAACCCAGACTGTGCAAATCATTGTGCCTGCAAGGCTGTCCACTGAAGTCATCAAAAGGGCTCTGTGTGGGAGCAGAGGCCTGCCCACATGGATCCATTTGAAGCATGTATGATTAACTGGTTACATTAAAGGTATACTTCCATTCTCACACTTCTAGTGATTATAAAAATAAAGCCTGCTTTGTTTATACTATAAACTGAAGTGCTTAATTCAAGCGAAGACAATTAGTTGGCAATATTCAAATTTATGTTATATTAAGGTCATTACTATCTGGAAATAGCGATTTTTTTTCTTGCCTGAAAGCAAAAACTGTTGGCTTAAGTGCTACCTGACAGTTTAAAAAATTTGAGAAGATATCATTGCCCTCAAAATGGGCAGTTTTTGAAAGACGACTAATTTTGCCCTCCATAGCAAGGCAAACCCCATTCCTGGCCTTTGGTAGGTGTCCTTTGTGGTCATTAACCTACATCTTGACAGACCATTTTAACCACTGTTATTGAAAAAGTGACCTAATTGAGATGAAAATACATAGGAAAATCCAGATCACTACAAGTACTGAATCTTTCAGGAATGCTTTTTTCCTCAAGACAGATTCAAGAGCTAGAGTTGTGTTTAGCATCAATACAGCTTGAAGAGTGAGCATGCCAAACTGCACAAGTCATTTCCTGTTTAGGAAGGAAATTTATGGAATTTTAGCACGTTGAGCCATTTATCACATTATACAGAGGTAACTTACTACTATGCCTCAAATAGAACATTAGCAGTTCTTTGCAACTATATCTACAAGGCTCATACACAGCACTTTTCTTTATATCTGCAATATGTTTAGGTACCCAATATCAGTCTTAAGAACTGACTAAACTGTTAGGTCAGAAGGAAACTGCTTTAAAAAACTATGCTGATGATCAGCTTATGACCAGAAGTAATGTGTTGTCAGCTCTTGTAACCAAAAAACAAAAAACCAAAACAAAAACACCACTTGTCCAAAGTTTAAAAAAAGGTAGATGCTCTTACGCCTCGAAACAGCTAATTTTTATTGAAAGAAATGCTTTGGCTCATTCAGCCAGGGTAGAGTACTGCAGTTTAATTACACAACGTATTTTCCTTTATAGCCATCATTATGTTTGTTGCCTCTTAGATTTTGAGTGCCCCACTGCTCTTGTATTATGGGAAGTACACTTGATCACTCAACTAGCCTTCACTTAAGTCATTTTATAGAAATTCAAATAAAAAGCTACATATATGGAAAATAAAGACAATAGCTTGTGGTTGTATTCTGTAACCCACGCAATAGAAATTTTTAGTACTATTTAATCTTAAATAATTGTTTAAAGAGGATTTATTACAAGTTGAAGACAATCTTCTGAATTAACAGTCTTAATATTTGCAAGCACTTATCCAGTACTGTAAAACCTCAAATACAAAATTGGTAAATCAATAATGTTGCGCTTTCTTGCTGTTTTATTCATAACCCTCTAAGTGCTCCATTAAGACAAAAATGAACATGACTCCAAGTACACTAATGCTTTGAATTGCACAATTGATCTTCCTAAAGAGGTAAGTTTTTAGCTGTACTGGCAATGCAATATGCAAAAAGAACAGAGTTCTATCTCCAAAGAACCGACTCTGCTCTATTTTTCATTGATTTCATGAATTGAGAACACATTTCAAAGTTTTAGCACCCAAAAAGTACCAGTTATGCCGACAGAATGTTTTACATTTAACCACCAGTCATTTTGGAAACAGCCTTGCACCAGTGAAGAGCAACAACCTCTCCAGTGACTGACAACTCATCTAGAGAAGAGACGGCAAAATTTTGCCAAGGTAGAACACTGGGTTTAAAAGAGAGTGCCCCATACACCTACAAACCTAAGACCTCTGCTTTTTGTGAATCAGAGCCATGATGACTATCTTTTCCCCTGCCCAAAATGACAGCCACTACACAGTCAACAGCATGGTACTCAACTTTACATTGGCAGTTACAGACCCAAGAGGTCCATACAGACTCTGAGGTACTATGACATACATAAAGACTCAGACAGGACTACTAGGCATCCCCTCAGCACATATACACCCCAAGGATTATCCTCTTACCACATGTGTCTGCCTAAATGAGAAATACTTTGAGGATTTCAAATTTAGACCTTTTACTTTCAACCCAAAAAAGAACCAAAAAATTCTGAAGACAGTTCTCTTTAGCCCACATCCTATTTTTTAAAAACAAAAAACCACAAACAAAAGCCACCTGTTTTTATTAAGCACCGTTAATGCATTCCCACCCCAAAACACAGACCCTCAGGTTCTAACATGTATGTACATCCACACAGACTCACGGTCATGACTTTAAAAAAAAAGAGTAGGCACCCAACAACTCTTCATTGCACAGTTCTGTAAGTATAGTTTATAAATCTGTCTTAAGTCAATCACCTGCCAAACGTGTCTTGCCCACTTCCTGTTTTTGTCGGACACATCATTTATATTTCTCATTTTGAGCCATCCCTGAAAGATTCTTGCATGCATTTGCAGTTGGGCAAGTTTTAATTTGTAAGTATTTTAAGAGCATCATTAAGTGGTCTCAAATCTTTGTTCACTTCCCCCCTTTTGCTCTCACGGACACTAAGATTAACTATATGCAGAAAGCTAAGTACTGCAAGATTCTCAAAAGCCACTGAACAAGTGGCCAGCATGAGTTTCCTGCCATTTTGACAGCGAGTCCCATCCTCCACAAAGAGATCATGGTTCTAGTTAAACTGAAGAATCAGTATGCAACGTTTATAGCACTGAGAGAAGCGATGAGCAGAGTTGCTTCCTAACAGGAAACAGCTTTTTCAGACATTCAAGGTTGTGGTTTTTTAGTATTCTAGGGGTTTACCAAACTGATGTTTTGTAAACAGGATGGATCCAAACCTATTTAAAAAAGCACAGCCAGGCCTAAAATTGGATTTCACAGTCATCTGTGGCAAGGGCTCAACTTGGTATAAACTATTCTTTAATTAATAAAACCCAGGACCATATGCTGAATCAACAGTTGCATTTTCATGCATAATGTGTCACAATAAGATTAGATTAATGGACACATTTACTATACTACAATTTATGCTTTCACACAGTATTTATAAAGCTGGTTAGAAGCATATTATAGTCTGGACTATGCACTAAATGCTGGTACTCTTAAAGTGTCAGTATTTCCATTTTATTTTGCAGAGAAGACTTTGCCAAAAACATGGCATGTTTCACACTACATAAATGACTGAACCCAAGTGGGGGCCACCAATAGCAGGTAAGCAAACTGATTGTTGTAATTCATTTGGGTAACCAGGGTCTTCATCTACTGCTTGGATTTTTTTTTAAATCGTTGCCTGGAACAAGACGACTAGCTTTTATTTTCATACATCCGATGAAGTGAGCTGTAGCTCATGAAAGCTTATGCTCAAATAAATTGGTTAGTCTCTAAGGTGCCACAAGTCCTCCTTTGCTTTTTGCAGATACAGACTAACACGGCTGCTACTCTGAAACCAGCTTTTATTTTGTGCATACTCCCAGTGAGCTTTTCAAATTTGAAAACAGTCACCCAATACTTGCAAGGAATGAATTTACACAAGCCACTCAGACCTACAGGTTTTCAGCTAATAAGAAAGAGGAGAATCCTCCCTACTCCACACACAAGACAGAACCCTGGTGAAAATCCAAGTACACATACAGATCTCCCAGATACTACAAACAAGTTTTCTTTCTCATCAAGGAACTCTGCACAGACCTTGCTCTCAGCCACACTCCTCGAAGACTTCTCAAGCACCCACTAGTTGTGGTCAGATATAAATATGGAGCCTCTGCAACCTTCCTCCCCAAGCTGCTGAGCAGAACAGGAGAGAAGCTTTCCTCCCATACCTCACTCCTCAAAGAGGACAATATGCTTAGTTCTGCTCCATTGCTGATGTTTAGGCAAGTCTTTTCAGTTAGGCTCCCAACCTCTAACTGGATCGATTGGATGGGTGTGCCCTTACACCCCTACTGAGCCTCCTTAACTTCAGTGGAACTCTGGATGAGCATCAGAATCCACTTGCATGTCCAACTGCAGGATTAGGGACCCAGTTTCTCCCAGCTAACTGACTAGACAAAAGCCTTGTCAAATACACAAAGCCAAAAGACTCTGGAAAACAGATAAGAGTGTATAGTAATTTTAGACATTACTCATAACAGAAGCCTCAAAAATATTCATACAGAATGTGATTTTTTAAAGCAGAGGAAGTCCCTTTAAGATCTCCATTACCAATCTGGAAGAAGGACTTCAAAGCATGTTACTAACATTTGGATGTTCTGATCACTGAAGATGATAATAGATAAAAAAATAGTACTGGCAGAGGTTAAAAATATGGGCATAATATGATGAGAATTTCAACTTGGAAAGATGTAAACTAATACATCGGGGGGGGGGGGGGAATAATCCAAGATACAGATAAATCATCGGAAGTGAGGCATTAGGAAAAACAATACTGAAAGAAACCAAGGGCCGATAGTGGACAGGCTAGCATAGACTTGCTATAAGCAAGGGGGATTGGGGAAGCCAACACAATGGGGGGGGGGGGGGGAAGAAGTTGCTACACAGAAGCAATGATGTCATAGAGCAGAAAGGCACTAGGGCCTTTTCTGTATCTCCCTGCTGTGACTGTACCAGGAATGTCAAAGCCAGTTCTGTGCACATCATGGCTAGGAAGATACTGACAAATTGGCGGGAGTGCAAAGAAGAGTTAGTGGGCTAGAAGAACTGACTTGCAGAAAGATTAAAGGAGCTAAACATATAGCTCGGCTAAACAACAACAAAGAAGACACTGTATAAAACTGAAGGGTGTGACCATCGGAGTTGGAGAAGAATTATTCAGATTCCTGTATGTGCACCCTCCAGAAACAAGCCCATGTTCAGATATGAAAGCCATACCTTTCTCTGGGGTCAGAAAGGTGGCAGTTTCCACCCCCGCCCCCTCATCCAAACTGTAATACAATGTAGAAGGGGTGGGGGGGGGGGGGAAAAAAGAGTGGTTCTGAATAAAATGCAGTTTACACAAGACAACTCATTGCTTGAGCTATGCATGTTCTGAATCACTTAACCAGTGAGGTTACTGATTTTAGATCCCAATTTAGCCAAGCACTTAAGTATGTGCTGAATTTTAAGCATGAATAGCCCCACTGAAGTCAATTTGGCTTTCCTGAATAGGGGGCTTTAAACCATTCTATTGTATTTAAACAGCTTTCTAATCTCTCTTGTAAATTGATAACAATTCTAATCAATGCAATATAAAGATAGAGGGAAACATTATTTATTCATTACATGACAGTCAGTGGTTTTCTAGAAGCTAATTGACTTTGAGTCCTAAAAACAGCTGCAGTCACCTTCAGTAGATCCCTTTGTAGCTGGGGCACAAAAATAGCTGATTGAAACTTTCTACAGAGCCAAAGCTACCTCAAGAACAAGAATGCTTCATGCAAACACTTGCTTCCTTTTGAAGCAAGTATATTTATATCTGCCTTTTCCTTCCTTCAACTTCAAATCATTAATATACCAATATGAAAATCTTAGTATTGTGCAGGATGGCTTAAAAAACACGCAATGAAGATCTATGTTTAAGTATGACTTGTAGGCATAGCCAAAAGAGTCAGCTCAGATAATTAGACCGCCATAGCCATGTGCCAGGCAATTCATATTAATATTTTATTTGAGCGATTATATGAATCTGCCTCGACCATATTGTTAAGGAAAAAATAGCTGACTACTGATGAGAGTTTCAGAATATGTATTTGGCTCTTCATTTTGACTATTAGACTTCAGAGATTCTTACTAAGGCAGAAAGTTTAACATTAAAAAAATTTAGTTTCACAGACAGTATATTGTAAAATGGCATTCACCCAATATACAAAAGCTCATTTCTTCTTTGAAATACAACCAGCCATTCTATGCCTCTTGGTTCAGATTTTCCTTTTAGTGTATCCCACACAAATGGGCCCTTTGTCCAGGTGTGAAATTGAAGGTTATTTGGATGTTGTGATGCTGCCCTCTATATTAGTCTCCATTTGATCCTGGAGGATTTGGTCCTAATTGAAACCTTTATTCATTTAAGCTGTTTTACTGAACTGAATGGACTACTGCAACCCTTATTCCTAATTTGTATTATCAGCCTAGGAGTCATGGACCAGGAATCCCTTGTGCTAGGACATGGGTGTGCAAACTTTTTGGCCTGAGGGCCACATCTGGGTATGAAAATTGTATAGCGGGTCATGAATGCTCACAAAATTGGGGGTTGGGGTGTGGGAGGGTTCCAGCTGGGGGTGCAGGCTCTGGAAATGAGGGTGCAGAAGAGTGGTCTGGGCTGGGACCGAGGGGTTTGGAGGGTGGGGGAAAGAGATCAGAGCTGGGGCAGGGGGTTGGGGCATGGGAGGGGGTCAGCCTCCAGGTGGCACTTACCTCAAGCAGCTCCCAGAAACAGCTGTGTGTCTCCCCTCCAGCTCCTACGTGGAGGTGCTGCCAGGCAGCTCTGCATCCTGCCCTGTCCACAGGCACCGCCCCTGCAGCTCCCATTGGCTGCAGTTCCCAGCTAATGGGAGCTGCAGGGGCAGCGTGCAGAGCCCCCTAGCTGCCCCTACATGTAGAAGCCAGAGAGGGGACATGCCGCTGCTTTTGGGAGCTGTACGGAGTGGGGCAAACCCCCGACCCCGCTCCTCAGTTGGAGTGCCAAAGCAGGGCAAGTGCCGGAGTGGGGCAAGCTTCAGAGCCCGCTCCCTGGCAGGAGCTCGAGATCCAGATTAAAATGCCTGGAGTGCCAGATGCGGCCTCTGAGCCGTAGTTTGCCCAACCCCATGCTAGGAGCTGTACAAACAGAAGAAAAAGACAGTCCCTGCCCCAAAAAGCTGACAATCTAAGTAGAAGATAAGATTCAATAAATGGATACAGACAGATGGGGCGTTCCAGGAAACAAGACAACACTGGTCAGCATTACAGGCAGTTGTATTAATTGCAGACTTTAACATGAATAAGAACTGAAAAAGCTGCAGGATATGGTTTAATTCAAAAAAATTGGATCAGTGTTCGTTGTAACACCAGGAAACAGTCTACAAAAATTTCCTAGAAGTTAATGTACTACTACTCAAGCCATTTGTAGTTGGAACCCTCCGGAACAGTCAAAACTAGTCAAATGCTGCCCCACCTCTTCAAAATACCGGCAGGCAGAAAAGAACGAACACTTTAATAAGCTTAATAATTGCATACAACAGAAAGCTTGTATCTTTCACCAACAGAAGTTGGTCCAATAAAAGATATTACTGCACCCACCTTGTCTCACAAACACATTCCTACAAAATTCTCATTAAAGGTTTGCCGGCCCAGCCACAGAATGTTCTCGTCTACCTTTTACCATAGGGTTTCATAATTAGAAACAATTTACCTGCCTAAACAAACCACATGTATACAACAGACCTCCGTCTCCACTCAAAGCAAGTAATATTAATACCTTACAAAGTACTATGGATTTATAACAAAATATGGGACCAAGTGAACTTTCTAGTTGCAATATGAATGGACTTCCACCTACAGCAGAACACCCTGGGACTGGAGGCTGTTCATAACACTGACCAAAACATTATGGTTCTTCCAAAAGTTTACAACTAAACATTGACTTAATACAGCTTTGAAACTTTACTACACAAAAGAAAAACACTGCTTTTAACCATCTTAATTTAAATGAAACAAGCACAGAAACAGTTGCCTTACCATATCAAATCTTTTTTTAAGCTTACAATACAGTATTGAGTTAAATGTATTTGCCTCCCTCCCCCCCACCCCTCCCCCCATCTCTGCTGCTGCCTGATTGCATACATTCGGTTCCAAATGAGGTGTGTGGTTTGATTGGTCAGTTCATAACTTTGAGGTTCTATTGAAGATTTGATCTCTAATACTTCAAATGCATTTCACAATGTATTAAGCACCCTTAAGTTACAAAATTAAATCCACCTCTTGGAGCGTGTTAAGCATATAAAGCAAAGGAATCCACACACATCTACAATAAGCTTCCCCCAATGCTATGCATCAAAAAATTTGCTAGCAGATTAAGGCGGAGAGATCAAGCAGCTGATCAGGGGCACATTAAGTTATTTTGAGATATTTAGCAGAGTTAAGGGATACAAAAATTAATTTCAACATTGAGATTTTAAAATACACCAACATGGTCCACTTGTAAATGGCCATTTAATGTTCACTCGTACGTGTAAATACTATGCATTCGGAACAAAAACAATCTGGGCCATTTTAATTATGGACAACACTTGAGGTACAACAGATTTCTCATTTAAAAAAAACCTGAGCTTTGGAAACCAGATTTACAAAAAAAAGGAATCTGTTCCATAAGTGACACAGATGTGTAAACCCCTCCATGCATGGAGAAGAACCATTCAGCTACACGGAGAGCCACACCTTTTCCCCGAATTACAACTTACCGAGTTTTTCCACCAACTTCAGCATTACCCCTCCAATGTGCACCTCCCCTGTGACTCTCAGGGTAACATCTCTGTTCAGGTCCGTCACATGGACATTTAACTCCCACGTCCCATCTGCATAGCAGCCATCTGGCATCCTTATACCGTCCAAAGCCATCGTTCTTTTTTCCTGTGAGAGTAAAGGAAATGGCATTCATTAGCCAACAGAAGGGCTTGCTCAGGGGGATGGGACTCTTCCCTCCCACACGATCTAGAAAGTAAGAGTTCCCTAATGGAAAAATATCATTCAAACTCATCACAATAAATTACAAAGCAAACGAGAAAAAAAAAAAAATCTGTGCAAAGGGGTACATGCCCAGGGTACTGGAGCTCCCCACCCAGGATTGCAAAGAAGCATCACAGCTCACAACAGGGCTCCCTTTACAAAAATCTGAGTTATGCAATGGACAGGGGTGTAGAAAGAACATTTTGTTTGACTGCCACCAAGTGCATAACTGCCAACTACACAAATACAGAAACAAAAATGCAAGCCTAGGAGAGCAAGAAGCAGGATTATCTGACCTACACTGCATAAGAAAACGGTTCGAGCAGATTTACATCTGCTTCATAGGAGTCACTAGCATTTTCCTAGGTCTTCCTTAATACTCCCAAGCCTCTGGCAGCTCCATTGTGCTTCGCCCCCCATTTGTGACCTGCAAACACTTGTTAACCCCTTGCTTGGATTTCCCCCATTTGCTACTTATTCCCACTACTCACCCTCTTTGGACGAGCTGCTAGAAAGCGCTTTGTTTAAGGCGGCAAACTCCAGTAACAGCTGATGCAGCAGCAGGGATGTGCCTGCCTGCCTGCGTATCTGCCGGATCCACAGGCAGGACACTGGGTTAGATTCCCAAATCCTCCTGCACTGCATAATGGGGGCAGGGAAATGGTGAAGCCCTGGGGCTCCCATGGGTATGTGTGTATGCCCCCCTTCAGCGCCTCACACCCCCCCCCGCTGCCTCCAATGGGCCCCCCCCTCACTGCCACACACACACACTGCCTCCAATGGGCCCCCCCCTCACTGCCACACACACACACCCCGACTGCCACCAATGGGGCCCCCCCCCCCACTGCCACACACACACACACCCCCCCCCGCTGCCTCCAATGGGGCCCCCCCTTCAGTGCCACACACACACACACCCCCGCTGCCTCCAATGGGGCCCCCCCTTCAGTGCCACACACACACACACCCCCGCTGCCTCCAATGGGGCCCCCCCTCACTGCCACACACACACACCCCGCTGCCTCCAATGGGGCCCCCCCTCACTGCCACACACACACACCCCGCTGCCTCCAATGGGGCCCCCCCCTCACTGCCACACACACACACCCCGCTGCCTCCAATGGGGCCCCCCCCTCACTGCCACACACACACACCCCGCTGCCTCCAATGGGGCCCCCCCCTCACTGCCACACACACACACCCCGCTGCCTCCAATGGGGCCCCCCCTCACTGCCACACACACACACCCCGCTGCCTCCAATGGGGCCCCCCCTCACTGCCACACACACACACCCCGCTGCCTCCAATGGGGCCCCCCCCTCACTGCCACACACACACACCCCGCTGCCTCCAATGGGGCCCCCCCTCACTGCCACACACACACACCCCGCTGCCTCCAATGGGGCCCCCCCTCACTGCCACACACACACACCCCGCTGCCTCCAATGGGGCCCCCCCCTCACTGCCACATCCCCCCCCGCTGCCTCCAATGGGGCCCCCCCTCACTGCCACACCCCCCCCCCCGCTGCCTCCAATGGGGCTCCCCCTCACTGCCACACACCCCCCCCCCCGCTGCCTCCAATGGGGCTCCCCCTCACTGCCACACACCCCCCCCCCCGCTGCCTCCAATGGGGCCCCCCTCACTGCCACACACCCCCCCCCGCTG
This sequence comes from Eretmochelys imbricata, assembly GCF_965152235.1. Classification (NCBI taxonomy): domain Eukaryota; kingdom Metazoa; phylum Chordata; order Testudines; family Cheloniidae; genus Eretmochelys; species Eretmochelys imbricata. Next base: position 125,448,246 of record NC_135577.1, on the reverse strand, counting down.
CCTCCAATGGGGCCCCCCTCACTGCCACACCCCCCCCGCTGCCTCCAATGGGGCCCCCCCTCACTGCCACACCCCCCCCCCGCTGCCTCCAATGGGGCCCCCCCTCACTGCCACACCCCCCCCCCGCTGCCTCCAATGGGGCCCCCCCTCACTGCCACACACACCCCCGCTGCCTCCAATGGGGGGCCCCCCACAAACACCCCCCAGCTGCCTCCAATGGGGGCCCCCCTCAGTGCCACACACACCCCTCAGAACCACCCCAGCCGCCACCAATGGGGCCGGGCTGCGGCTGGGTTCCACCCCCCCTCGGCTCCAAAGGCCGCGGCTCACCTCCGCCTCAGCGCCTGGAGCCCGGCTCGGCCCGGGCCGCCCGGTCCCGCAGGAGCTTCTCGGGACTGTCCCTCCGCCTCCTCCCCGCGCCGCCCGACCGCGTCCCCTGCCCCCCAGAGCCGCTGCCTAGGGGCCGCTGCGGGCGGGGGGCGGCGGCTCCAGCCCAATCCCGAGGAGCCGCTGCCCTTTTATGGAAGCGAAGGACTGAGCGCGCGGCACGGAGCCAACATCCGGGCCTGCAGGAGGGGCCGGCCCGGGACCCCCGGCCCGCCCGCCTGCGGGGGGCCGCGCTGTGGGGGTCACGGGGGCTGTGGGGCTGGGAGGCCGAAGGGGTCATGGAGGCCGTGGGGACAGTGAGGGGGCGAGAGGGGGAAAGGGGTGGGGGTCATGGGGGCGTTGGGGCAGTGAGGGGGAGAGGGGGCATAGGGGAAGGGGGTGGGGGTCATGGGGGCGTTGGGGCAGTGAGGGGGAGAGGGGGCATAGGGGAAGGGGGTGGGGGTCATGGGGGTGTTGAGGCAGGGAGGGGGAAAGGGGGCATAGGGGAAGGAGGTGGGGGGCATGGGGGCCGTGGGGGTGGGGGCGTTGGGGCAGGGAGGGGGGCAAAGGGGGTGGGGGTCATGGAGGCCGTGGGGACAGTGAGGGGGCAAGAGGGGGAAAGGGGGTGGGGGTCATGGGGGCGTTAGGGCAGTGAGGGGGAGAGGGGGCATAGGGGAAGGAGGTGGGGGTCATGGGGGCGTTGGGGCAGTGAGGGGGAGAGGGGGCATAGGGGAAGGGGGTGGGGGTCATGGGGGTGTTGAGGCAGGGAGGGGGAAAGGGGGCATAGGGGAAGGAGGTGGGGGGCATGGGGGCTGTGGGGGTGGGGGCGTTGGGGCAGGGAGGGGGGCAAAGGGGGTGGGGGTCATGGAGGCCGTGGGGACAGTGAGGGGGCGAGAGGGGGAAAGGAGTGGGGGTCATGGGGGTGTTGAGGCAGTGAGGGGGAGAGGGGGCATAGGGGAAGGAGGTGGGGGTCATGGAGGCCGAGGGGGTGGGGGGCATGGGGGCTGTGGGGGGAATGAAAGGGAGCGTGGGGAGAGGGTGTTGGGGATTTGGGGTGCCACAGGGCTGTGTGAGGGGACTGCAAGGGGACAGGGGAGGCGGCGGCACTGGAGATTTGGGGGAATCATGGGGGCTCTGGGAGGGAGTGAAAGTGGCATGGGGAGGGGCATTGGGTATTGGGGAGTCACGTGAGAGGGAATCAAAAGGGAAGGGGGTGCTGGGGATTTGGGAGGGGGCTAAAGGGGGCACAGAGAGAGGGGGATGTTGGGGACTTGGGAAATCATGAGGAGAGGGAGGGAGACATGAGGGAGTGTCAGGGACATGTTGACAAGGGAAAGTGGGAGCAAAGGGGCCAGAGGACCCCCAGGTTAGGGGACAAGGATGTGTGGGGCAGAGAAGAGGGGTGGGGGGAAGCAGGACATTGGGGTGGGGCATGGGGGCTGTGGTATATGTTTTTTGTGCCTGGGCAGTGTGATTATTTGGTGCTTTCTAACCACTCAGAGCAGTGGTTCTCAACCTGTTTACCATTGTGGGCCGCAGGCTGAGAACCACTGTGCCCCCCACCCCCCAACCAATCCCTCCACAATTCCTTATGCCTAGCGCCCCCGCCGAGAGTGGGGCCAGGAATAGAGCACTGGGCCAGGCAGCCGGGACCTAGACCCCCGCGTGGGACCGGGCAGCTGGACCCCGGACCCTGGAACACCAATGTGTGGAGCCTCTGTGCAGAGCCTCTGTGTGGAGCTGGGTGGCCAGCAGCTGGATCCTGGGACCCCACCATGCAGGGTTGGGTGTCCAGACACGGACCCTGCAGCGCGGGGCCAGGTATCTGGTAGCTGGACCCACACCCCGGAGCTGGGCAGCCAGAGCCCAGGACCCTGCAGTGCGGGGCCAGGCAGCTGGAGCCAGTGATGAGCTGCCAAAATCTTAACAATGGGTTCCCTTCTCACCCCACGAGGGGGTCGTTGCCCACCCCCTCCCCCTGGGACTCCTGCCCCATCCTCCCCCCTCTCCTGTCTGTTCCCAGAACCAGGCAGGAGGGTCTCGTGGGCCACCATAGTGGGTGCCCACCCCTAAGAGCCAGAGGCACCTGCCAGAGGGCGAGGTGGGGAGTCCCGGCGGTGCTTACCTAGGGCAGCTCCCAGGAAGCATCCGGCAGGTCCCTGTGGCTCCTAGGGGCGGGGGAGCATAGCTAGGGAGGGAGCAGCTGCTCCCCCACTGATCACATCAAAAGTGGCACCTTAGGCGCCAGCTCCCTGGGTGCTCTGGGGCTGGAGCCCCCACGGGGAAAATTTGGTGGGTGCAGAGCACCCACCGGCAGCTTCCCACCCCGCGCCCGGCCCCAGCTCACCTCACCTCTGCCCCTGAACTCACTGCCCCGCTCTGCTTCTCCGCCCCCTCCCCCGACTTCCTGCGAATCAGCTGTTCGTTGGGAAGCCGGGGTGGTCTGAGAATCAGGCGGCGGTTTCACACTCAGGCCCAGGGTGGTGGAGCTGAGCTGGGGTGGGGAGCGGTTTCCCTGTGCGTGTGCCCCCCGACCGGGTTACCTGCTGCGGTGCGGGCGGCCCTCTTCGTGCCCTTCTTCCCCCCCCCCCGCCCCAGCTCACCTCCGCCTCCCTGGGCCTGAGCAGGAAGCCGCCACCTGCTTCTCAGCCTGTCCCAGCTTTCTGCGCGAACAGCTAATTCGCAGGAAGCCTGGGGGGCGGAGAAGCAGAGCGGGGCAGCACGTTCAGGGGAGGCGGTGGAGCGGAGGTGAGCTGAGGCTAGGGGTGGGGCAGGGAGCTACTGGTGGGTGCCCACCAAATTTTCCCCTTGGATGCTCCAGGGTTCACCACTGGCTGAAGCCCTGGTCCCTGCCACATGGGGTCTGGCAGCTGGACCCTGGGACCCCACTGGCGGGGCCTGGCAGCTAGACCAGGACCCCACAGTGTGGGGCCAGGCAGCCAGATCTCAGGACCTCACTGCGCAGGGCCAGGTGTTTGGATCCCGGAACCCCACTACGAGGGGCCAGGCAGCCCACAGCTGGAGCTAGACACCCTTCCACCTCGTCTGGGGCCTAGCAGCTGGACCCAACCCCTGGAGCTGAGCCCCACCTAAAACCTAGGGGTGCTGCAGCATCCCAACAAAACTCTAAATCCCAGCCCCCCATCCCCTTAGTGCCCAGAGACACACCCCCCCCCAACCTACCCACAGACCCACTCTCTCCCACCCTGTGCAGCACTCTCCAGCCCCCTGGTGGCAGCAGCATTCCTGGAGGCTGCCTTACTTTCTCTCTCTCTTTCCCCCTCCGCCAGTCCTGCCCCCTGCCAGACCAGAACAGCACATTTTGAATTTTTTTTAAGCGCACAGGTATGTCCTAGTTGGACTGCAGTCTGAGAACTGCTGCCTCAGAGAGATCCATGGATCAGGTTGGTTTGGGGTGTGAAGGACTGAAATGTTGACCAGTCTAGGCTGCCAACGGACTGGCGTGACAACCTGGCTTTCAAGGAAATAAAGGACTGCCTGAAAAATAGGAGGTTGAAAGGCAAATTGTCTGCTTCCCATTTGGCTCCAGCTTTAAATTTAGCAAGGACCTGCTTTTATAAAACCTTATAGCAACACAAAAGTACACAGTTTGTACTTTAACACAGTTGCTTAAAAACAGCATTCCCACAAAATTCCAGAGGAAATATGTTTTGAAGCAAACAAACAGTGCCCACCTGATGGTGTGTGAAAGTTGCAGGCTACAGCAGGGGGGACCTGAAAGTGAAACTGACCATAAACAAAAGCAAAACTGGATTTACTTTTATTGTTATGCACATTGTGGGGGCACCCACAATGAGTTAGATGCTTTCCAAACACAGAGGAAGTCAGTCCCAGCCATAAAGAGCTTACGGTGTAAGAACGACAAACTATAAGGGAAAGGGATGTAGTACGCAAGCAAAGTGATTAACTGTGTGTTTTGCTGTAGCTTATTTTTAGATTTCCCTCTGATCATCCTCCCTTCACAGGTTAGCTCTCTCTGCTGTCCCCACAGCATTTCCCACCTTCAAATCTAGTGTTCTTTTATGCCCCTTTATACCTGTACCTCCCTCATAAAGATGACCTATTCAATCATGTGATACGTAAGTGAAATAGTAAGTAGATGGCTTAGGCCTAGATCCTACAGACTTTTAAACTTTGCAGGCTTAGAGACTTAATAAACTGAAAATTATACCAAGCTAACTATATGAATTAGGTTTGTGATTTTTTTTAAGTACAAACCCATTGTGGACACATTTCAGAGTAGCAGCCGTGTGAGTCTGTATCTGTAAAAAGAAAAGGAGGACTTGTGGCACCTTAGAGACTAACCAATTTATTTGAGCATGAGCTTTCATGAGCTACAGCTCACTTCATCGGATGCATACAGTGGAAAATATAGTGGGGAGATTTTATATACATGGAGAACATGAATCAATGGGTGTTGCCATACAGACTGTAACAAGAGTGATCAGGAAAGGTGAGCTATTACCAATATAAAGATGTAGCTTATTGGTCTTCCTGTGTGGAAATGTGATATTGGTATAAGCACTTTTATACCATCATAACTGTCATAAGAGGAAAGTTGTAGTGCTTTAACTATACCAGTGTAGTTCAAGCCGTTTAGACAAATTCTAAGCTAGTTTCCTGTGAGTGTGTGGCAGAATCTTATCTGCAGGAGGGATTTGAGAGAGGAGAGGGAAGTGGTTTTGTGGGCTGATCCCAAAAGGATGTTTTTTCTATAGAGCTGCTTGAAAGTTTATTTAATGTTCGTGGGAATTTTGAAAGCATGCTCATGGCATTGTTTTTATTTCTAAATTAATCAGTTTTTCATTGCAGGTTTTTTAAAATTATTTTTCCCATTTTCAAAATCAACAGTTTTCAAAAAATGAAATTATCAAATTTCAAATTTTTAAAAATGTATATATAAAATAGATCAGATTTTTGCATTATAGACCCCTGTTCTTTTTTGAGTTGGTCATATGTTGCTGGCGGGGAGAGGGAGAATGTTTGGTGCTGAAACTTTCCATGCTTAGACTTAGCTCTAAAGGTGACTTTCTTTTCTTTTTTTAGAGTGAGCTAAATTGTTTTTGGATTGTGAGCAACTGGGGAGGGTGGAAACACTTTCCTACTCTAAGAAATGTTTCCTACCTTTGTGTGTGTGTGTGTGTGTGTGTGCACGCACACGCATGTATACACACACACACACACACAGAGTTTGAATCAGGCCAGCTGTAGATGATTTGAGCAATCTTAATATGCCTAGGTATAAAAATAGCCAAATTATCATTACTTCAAATTCATGGCAGATCAGAGATCATTGTGCAAATCTATATTTTAGAAGATTATGTTTCATACAACATATGACACAACCTACAGTATGTATTATCTTGGAGCAGTTCACATCTCCCCCATACATGTATTCAGTAATCAGATATGCAGAAATCGTAAACATATAACGGATAATGATACCTAGATGTCATTCCTAGAAGACTAGAGAGGTATAAAGAAAATAATTTTTAAACAATTTCTTAGTGGGCAAAAACCTCACCTTAGTTTAAGATTATATGGAGCCCTGCAAATCTGCAGATATCCACAGACCGTGTTTGTGGATTGGATGCGGATATAAATTTTGTGTCCGTGCAGGGCTCTATCTATGGCCGATGTTATGCAGGAGGAGAGATTAGATCTAATTGTTCCTCCTGGCCTTACACTCTATAAACTAGGAACTGTATTTAAATAAGAGTTTGAATTGACATAAAGGGAAAAGAAATTCTCTGCTCCCTGTACTCTACCATCCAATGATACATATGTTCCAATAAGGCTACTAACTAGGCAATGTAGCTGGGGGTGACCCTAGCAGGATGTCAGCCTGATGGGCTTTAGTTTTAATATATAAAATCAGCTATGTGGATGTTAAACAGGATGCACTGTTCTTCTTAAGAGAAAACAGGAGAAGGGAGGGATCGTGACACCTCGCAAGGGTCCTTTTCTGTCCAAAAACTCTGTCCCCACCAGCTTCCAAGAAGGTCTTGCCTTTCCTAGAGAATACAGTTTCTAAAGGGGTGTGGACTTGATCCTACACTTTAGTCAGAGTTTTTCCATTGATGTGAATGGATGCAGGATCAAGCCCTATAATAGAGGCTTTAATCTGTTATATGACTAAATTTATAATAGTAGTAGTAAAAATGCTGTAAGGTATGTGTACACAGCATCTCGGAGCGAGCCTCAAAGGTCAGATCCACAGACTTGTGGTATCGGGGCTCACACCAGTGCACTAAAGAAAGACGTGTAGGTGGTGCTTTGATATTAGCTTGTGGGGTAGGCTTTAGAGCCCAAGCTCCAGCCCCAATGGCAACATTAAGGCAATGTCTGCATAGGTATTTTTACCATGCTAGTGTGAGCTGTGTTGACACAAGTCCAGACCCAGGCTGGGAGGCTTGCTCCCAGATGCAGTATAGATAAACCCGTATAGGTTTATAATTTTTTTTCCCCGTTTCCCCCGTAGCCTTACAACAACTGTAGTTTCTGGGCGCTTCTAAACAAAAGTCATCCTCAACCTCAAGCCTCTCAAGGTCTGTGTACCTAGCCCTCTGCTTTGTTCTGAGACTTGTAGAATTTTGTTTACATGGTGAGTGACTAAGAATAAGGAACAATTGTTTTAACGTTTAGAGGTTTCGAAACATTGTATTATGTTGAGTTGCTCCAAATTGAAAACACTGGGGTAACGGTATTACAAATGGGATAGTGTCAACTTAAAAATTTGGACTAGATCTCCAGTTCATGTAATTCAGTGTAGCTCTGTTGAAGCAAATAATACTGTAGCATTGTCAGCTTCATACTATGGTATGGATGGCCATTGTATTCCCATACTCCTAAAACAATTTTGCATGTTTGTTTGAATGAAATTGGGAAAAGCTCTGATCTCTACAGTCTTGTAACTTAGTCTTGGATAGAGCTGTTGTATGACATTTTCCTTAATACTTTTCCTTTCCTCCCAGAACTTTGTTGCTCAACCATGTGAGCGTGGATATGCAGTCAGCCTTATCTCAAATCCTCTACTGAAACTCAAAGGCAAGGTTGGAAATGTAAAGCTGAGGCACTTGCGTCAGCAGCAGTGAAGTAGCTGAGAGCTCTTCTCCCTGTTTGTAACAACTGCTCGCTCTTGAAAAGCAGCAATAACCAAATAAGGTGCCAAAGCACAGTGCTGAGATTTAGACATAAATGATACCTACCAGATCTGCCTTCAGTTTAGCTCCCACGCCTGACACTTCTTGTGGACTTCTGCCTTTTCTTTCTGCGACTCTAGGTAGAATGCTTTCTCTGACTACGGGAAGTTTTATTTAGAAAACAGCTATCCTCGTTGGCAATGGTTGGCCTCTTTGCAACAATTGGTTTGTTAGATAAATATAGCCCACTTTTCTGTTTATAAACAGTACAACCCACTTCATGCAAACAAATTTCAGCTCATGGACTGTGGACAAGCTATGGGCTATTTGCAGTCTGGTCTGGTCACCTAAGTCAGTTGGTGTAGTTTCTGCTCCCTGATTAAATGACTGAGGCAGGAAAATTATGTGTAAGGAATAGACATAAATATTCACATGCAAATACACTAATTTGTGCAGAGGAGAGCAATTCCCTAAACATCCATGCAGACAAAATCTTGTTTGCTCAAATGTTCATGAGTAGCAAATTTAACAGGGCACAGACCTGCTCAAAGTAAACAGCTGTTTCGAATCCTAAGGAACGTTCATGAACACTGCACTATTTGCCCAACTCTAGATTTTTACCCTTCTGTCTGAGTTGAGTTTACTCTTCAGCAAAGGCAACATTTCTGAAAAATCCTAGAAAAGATGAAAGGAGCAATCTTTTTCTCTGTGGCATTTTTGCATTTGTAATGTGTTCCTTCCTATATACTTTTAATAATTATTAAAATAATAATTTCATTTGTGTGTTTATATTTCCCTTACATAACACCTTCCATCTGAGGATTTCAGAGTGCTTTACAGACTTAACTTAATTAGCTTCAACCAATACTTTCCTCCCTCAGAAACATTTTGAAAAGAAATGTAGTACTGGGAGTAAATTCTGAAGCAGTAGCAAGTCCAATATTAGCAGCTAAAAAGAGCTTAGGCATAAGAATGATAGCACCCAGAAGCACCCACCCCAATCAGATAGAATGAGAATCAGAAGAAGAAAATTCTGCAGCTGTAGTGGTTTAGCAGATCTGGTACATATCTCCCGGTCCCTCAAATATTCCACCCAGCCCTCCTCCCCTAACAATGCCCCTGCTGACCACTGAGAGCTAGAGTCACTTTCCCTCCAAGGGAATTACTGCCTTGTCAAATGGCAAAACCTGCTTTCTGTGAGCCCAGATCTCTGCAACTTGTTTATATTCTGCTGCCCACTTAATTGCAAGAGCACTGACGTTTAAACTGAGTGCCATTGTCCCTGTGATTGACTGGAACACAGACTTGCAGGGTGGAATGCAGCAGCATATAAACAGACCTAACCAGTAATATGAAAATCCTACTTTTAAACCTTGCACAGGGGGGAGGGGGGAGAGAATTGCTCCATCTATTTCCTGGTGACTGTCTGGCATGAGAGTACTTGCCAGAAGTTCATAGTATTACTGACAAGAGCTGGTGAATAGTGAAAAATTTTTGAACAGGAGAGCTCATTTGGTCCCGCCAGCTTGGTCCATGTTTTACTTTGCCGCTTCAAAGATGTTTGTATGATGGATTTTTGTTCACCTGAATATTAGGGGAGGATCTTTTATTCTTGTGCTGAAGTGTATTCATTGTTCTGCATATACACACAATTTTTCAAGGGCACTGTCACAGAAAGGAAGGATTGGCTTGTGGTTAAAGCACTGGACAGGGGCTTGGGAGATTTAGTTTCTATCCCCAGCTCAGTCACAGACTTTGTGTGTGACCTTGGGTAAATCACTTACCTCTGCATATGTCAGTTACCCATCTGTAAAATGGGAATAATGCTACTTCCTGTCTGGTTTATCTACTTAGGACATAGACAGTCTCTTACTATGTTTTATACAGTGTGTAGCACAATGGGGCCTTGATCTCAAGTGCCTCCAGTTGCCCCTGTATTACAAATCATTAATAATAATTTTGACATGAGAAAAATAAATGTGAAATCTACTAGACAGACAATAAATCTGGTTGGTGTCTTCCTTAGAAGGGAGCTCAGTTATATTTGAATATGAATCTATAGATAAAATCATAATGATGATGCTTAGCTTATGTATAGTAAGATCTCCTCAGTAGATCTTAAGTGCTTCAGCAAAATATAATGTTCTTTCTTGTGCAATAGGTCAGGAAAATATTTTAAATATCCCAACTTTTCCTAGGCCTTCTCATCTTCTATAGCTCTCACCACAAAAGGACCCCCATGGGCTCTGCCGGCCACATTCAAAGCTCTAATGGTTTCTTCAGGCGTCACCATTGTTTATAAAATGGAACAGAAACCATGCCTTCTGACTTTGGTGACCAAATACCTACTTCAAGATTCTGAAGATCCAAAGGATTGCTTGCAAGCAGGTTTCAGAGTAGCAGCCGTGTTAGTCCGTATTCGCAAAAAGAAAAGGAGGACTTGTGGCACCTTAGAGACTAACAAATTTATTTGAGCATAAGCTTTCGTGAGCTACAGCTCACTTCATCAGATGCATTCAGTGGAAAATACAGTGGGGAGATTTATATACACAGAGAACATGGACCAGTCCACACAAGAGATCCACTTCCTGGACACTACAGTGCTAATAAGCGATGGTCACATAAACACCACCCTATACTGGATTACTGACTGCTATTCCTACCTACATGCCTCCAGCTTTCATCCAGACCACACCACACGATCCATTGTCTACAGCCAAGCTCTATGATACAACCGCATTTGCTCCAACCCCTCAGACAGAGACAAACACCCACAAGATCTCTATCAAGCATTCTTACAACTACAATAACAGAAACATGGTAGAATAGTAGTCATGACTGGACTACAGGTATTGAAGGGTATGTGCTGTTTAGGAAAGACTGAAATAAAGGTAAAGGTGGTGGAGTAGCATTGTATATCAGTGATGAGGTAGAATGTAAAGAAATAAGAAGCGATGGAATGGAGAAGACAGAGTCCGTCTGGGCAAAAATTACATTGGGGAAGAAAACTATTAGAGCCTCCCCTGGGATAGTGCTTGGGGTGTGCTATAGACGTCCGGGATCTAATTTGGATATGGATAGAGCCCTTTTTAATGTTTTTAATAAAGTAAATACTAATGGAAACTGTGTGATCATGGGAGACTAACTTCCCAGATATAGACTGGAGGACGAGTGCTAGTAATAACAATAGGGCTCAGATTTTCCTAGATGCGATAGCTGATGGATTCCTTCATCAAGTAGTTGCTGAACCGACTAGAGGGGATGCCATTTTAGATTTGGTTTTGGTGAGTAGTGAGGACCTCACAGAAGAAATGGTTGTAGGGGATAATCTTGGCTCAAGTGATCATGAGCTAATTCAGTTAAAACTGAATGGAAGGATTAACAAAAATAAATCTGCAACTAGGGTTTTTGATTTCAAAAGGGCTGACTTTCAAAAATTAAGGAAATTAGGGAAGTGGATTGGACTGAAGAATTTATGGATCTAAAGGTAGAGGAGGCCTGGGATTATTTTAAATCAAAGCTGCAGAAGCTATTGGAAGCCTGCATCCCAAGAAAGGGGAAAAAATTCATAGGCAGGAGTTGTAGACCAAGCTGGATGAGCAAGCATCTCAGAGATGTGATTAAGAAAAAGCAGAAAGCATACAAGGAGTGGAAGAAGGGAGGGATCAGCAAGGAAAGCTACCTTATTGAGGTCGGAACATGTAGGGATAAAGTGAGACAGGCTAAAAGTCAAGTAGAGTTGGACCTTGCAAAGGGAATTAAAACCAATAGTAAAAGGTTCTATAGCCATATAAATAAGAAGAAAGCAAAGAAAGAAGAAATGGGACCGCTGAACACTGAGGATGGAGTGGAGGTCAAGGATAATCTAGGCATGGCCCAATATCTAAACAAATACTTTGCCTCAATCTTTAATAAGACTAAAGAGGATCTTAGGGATAATGGTAGCATGACGAACGGGAATGAGGATATGGAGGTAGATATTACCACATCTGAGGTAGAAGCGAAACTCAAACAGCTTAATGGGACTAAATCGGGGGGCCCAGATAATCTTCATCCAAAAATATTAAAGGAATTGGCACATGAAATTGCAAGCCCATTAGCAAGAATTTTTAATGAATCTGTAAACTCAGGGGTTGTATCGTATGATTGGAGAATTGCTAACATAGTTCCTATTTTTAAGAAAGGGAAAAAAAAGTGATCCAGGTAATTATAGGCCTGTTAATTTGACATCTGTAGTATGCAAGGTCTTGGAAAAAATTTTGAAGGAGAAGGTAGTTAAGGACATTGAAGTCAATGGTAAATGGGACAAAATACAACACGGTTTTACAAAAGGTAGATCGTGCCAACCCAACCTGATCTCCTTCTTTGAGAAAGTAACAGATTTTTTAGACAAAGGAAATGCAGTGGATCTAATTTACCTAGATTTCAGTAAGGCGTTTGATACCGTGCCACATGGGGAATTATTAGTTAAATTGGATAAGATGGGGATCACTAGGAAAATTGAAAGGTGGATAAGGAATTGGTTAAAGGGGAGACTACAACGGGTCCTACTGAAAGGTGAACTGTCAGGCTGGAGGGAGGTTACCAGTGGAGTTCCTCAAGGATCGGTTTTGGGAGCAATCTTTTTATTACTGACCTCGGCACAAAAAGTGGGAGTGTGCTAATAAAGTTTGCGGATGATACAAAGCTGGGAGGTATTGCCAATTTAGAGAAGGACAGGGATATCCTACAGGAGGATCTGGATGATCTTGTAAACTAGAGTAATAGTAATAGGATGAAATTTAATAATGAGAAGCATAAGGTCATGCATTTAGGGATTAATAACAAGAATTTTAGTTATAAGCTGGGGACGCATCAATTAGAAGTAACGGAGGAGGAGAAGGACCTTGGAGTATTGGTTGATCATAGGATGACTATGAGCCGCCAATGTAATATGGCCGTGAAAAAAGCTAATGCGTTCTTGGGATGCATCAGGAGAGGTATTTCCAGTAGGGATAAGGAGGTTTTAGTACCATTATACAAGGCACTGGTGAGACCTCACCTGGAATACTGTGTGCAGTTCTGATCTCCCCTGTTTAAGAAGGATGAATTCAAACTGGAACAGGTACAGAGAAGGGCTACTAGGATGATCTGAGGAATGGAAAACTTGTCTTATGAAAGGAGACTCAAGGAGCTTGGCTTGTTTAGCCTAACTAAAAGAAGGTTGAGGGAAGATATGATTGCTCTCTATAAATATATCAGAGGGATAAATACTGGAGAGGGAGAGGAATTATTTAAGCTCAGTACCAATGTGGACACAAGAACAAATGGATATAAACTGGCCACCAGGAAGTTTAGACTAGAAATTAGACGAAGGTTTCTAACCATCAGAGGGGTGAAGTTTTGGAATAGCCTTCCAAGGGAAGCAGTGGGGGCAAAAGATCTATGTGGCTTTAAGATTAAACTCGATAAGTTTATGGAGGAGATGGTATGATGGGATAACATGGTTTTGGTAATTAAATATTCATGGTAAATAGGCCCAATGGCCTGCGATGGGATATTAGTTGGGGTGAGATCCGAGTTACCCAGGAAAAAATTTTCTGTAGTATCTGGCTGGTGAATCTTGCCCATATGCTCAGGGTTTAGCTGATCGCCATATTTGGGGTCGGGAAGGAATTTTCCTCCAGGGCAGATTGGAAGAGGCCCTGGAGGTTTGTCGTCTTCCTCTGTAGCATGGGGCACGGGTCACTTGCTGGAGGATTCTCTGCTCTTTGAAGTCTTTAAACCACAATTTGAGGACTTCAATAGCACAGACATAGGTGAGAGGTTTTTCACAGGAGTGGTGGGTGAAATTCTGTGGCCTGCATTGTGCAGGAGGTCAGACTAGATGATCATAATGGTCCCGTCTGACCTAAATATCTGTGAATCTATGAATACCCACCTGCTGAAGTGAAGAAACAGATTGACAGAGCCAGACGAGTACCCAGAAGTCACCTACTACAGGACAGGCCCAACAAAGTAACAGAACGCCACTAGCCATCACCTTCAGCCCCCAACTAAAACCTCTCCAACGCATCATCAAGGATCTACAACCTATCCTGAAGGACGACCCATCACTCTCACAGATCTTGGGAGACAGGCCAGTCCCTGCTTACAGACAGCCCCGCAACCTGAAACAAATACTCACCAGAAACCACACACCACACAACAGAACCACTAACCCAGGAACCTATCCCTGCAACAAAGCCCGTTGCCACATATCTATTCACGGGACACCATCATAGGGCCTAATCACATCAGCCACACTATCAGAGGCTCGTTCACCTGCACATCTACCAATGTGATATATGCCATCATGTGCCAGCAATGCCCCTCTGCCATGTACGTTGGCCAAACCGGACAGTCTCTAGGTAAAAGAATAAATAGACACAAATCAGACATCAAGAATTATAACATTCAAAAACCAGTTGGAGAACACTTCAATCTCTCTGGTCACTCGATTACAGACCTAAAAGTTGCAATTCTTCAACAAAAAAAACTTCAAAAACAGACTCCAACAAGAGACTGCTGAATTGGAATTAATTTGCAAACTGGATACAATTAACTTAGGCTTGAATAGAGACTGGGAGTGGATGGGTCATTACACAAAGTAAAACTATTTTCCCATGTTTATTTCCCTCCACTGTTCCTCAGACATTCTTGTCAACTGCTGGAAATGGCCCACCTTGATTATCACTATACAAGGTCCCTCCCCCACTGCTGCTGGTAATAGCTCCCCTTAAGTGATCACTCTCCTTACAGTGTGTATGGTAACACCCATTGTTTCATGTTCTCTATGTATATAAATCTCCCCACTGTACTTTCCACTGAATGCATCCGATGAAGTGAACTGTAGCTCACGAAAGCTTATACTCAAATAAATTGGTTAGTCTCTAAGGTGCCACAAGTCCTCCTTTTCTTTTTGCTACAGACAGTTCATGAAAACCCAACCAGGTTCTTCAACAGTGTGTGTCAACCTTTGACAAACTGTCATGGACAATTCCTGAGTAGAAGACAGGGCCAAATTCCACCAGTGAATTGTTCATAACAAATAGTTCAAACAGCTCTATTGGCTACACTTAGTTTAGATTTTTCAGACATTTTACTCTTAAAAGAACTAGACTGAAGACTGACTTAATCTTTCATGTGCTGTCATATGGAAACCACGTGAGCTTGCACTTCCAACAGTAGCTCCAAAGTCACAAATGCTATAGAATGGGTCTGTTGCAATTTCTCAGAAGGGAGTCAAGTTGTGGGCTTCAGCCAAACCACCTTGGGTCAGATCTGATTGATACTCTCTATCAAAGGACAGCCCATAGAATCACAGAATTTAAGTCCTGATGGAACCATTATAATCATCTAGTCTGAGCTCTTGCATAATACAGGCCAAAGAATCTCACAAAGTTGTTCTTGTATTAAGCTCAAATTCTGTTTGAGCACTGAAAGACACTGTGCCTTGATGTAAGGATGTCAAATGAGAGACTCCACCTCCTCCCTAGTTGTTCTAGTAGTTAATTACCCTCACTGTTAAAAAAAAAATTGCTCCTTGGATGTGATTTGTCTAGCTTCAGCTTCCAACCACTGGTCTATTTAGCAGACAAGCATATAACAAAAGAGTCCTCTCATATCAGAAATGATCTCCTCACATGCTGCAGGAAGCAGTGCTGATGTTTGAACAGGTTGCAACACTGCCCCAGTGATATAGCACGGGGATTCTCAACATTTTTAACAGTGAACCATCTCTTCAGAGAGATTGTTGTGTGGACAGATTCCTCTCCTGTTCGCAATCCCATAGGACTGCCTTCCCCCTCTTTACAATAGCGTAACATCTCCAGGGATACTACACCAATGACTTGCGTGGAAAAGTAATATTAGGATGGTATTTGTATATTCTTTGCTGGGATCCAGGAGGAGAGCCAGCATTGTTTCACCAGCCATCTTGGACCATACTTTGAGAATGACCGCTCTAATCTGTCTGATATTAGAGCGCATCCTGCTAATGGAGGTGCCAGATCTAGGCTGAAATATGAAACTGAGCTCCTCGCCACTTTGCGGTTATTAAAAAACCTCCATGGAATTCTTCACAGAAGAGGGGGTGTTCAGCCTTCTGGTTAAATTCCACATTCTGTCTACCTACAGTTTTACACAGTAAATTACATGGAGTAATTACTATGGAGTATTTTTCAAAGTCTGTTTTGCATTATTGTCTATTCTTGCTACACCAACTGCCATCTTCCACCCCAGAGAGAGCTGCATTTTAATGATATAATTCCTGTATGTAATCAGTTTGTTGAGCTCTCTGGCTAAAAGGGAGTGTTTAAATGCAGTCATGGCCATTTATTAGGAGAAGATAAATAGAAGAGATACAGTTCAAAGCTGATTCAAAGAATGCCTTACAGGGTGGCTGATTAGAATTAAAGCTGGAAGG
Source organism: Eretmochelys imbricata (assembly GCF_965152235.1). Classification (NCBI taxonomy): domain Eukaryota; kingdom Metazoa; phylum Chordata; order Testudines; family Cheloniidae; genus Eretmochelys; species Eretmochelys imbricata. The sequence continues at coordinate 125,432,271 of NC_135577.1, read as the reverse complement.
TCAGCAGAAATGCCACCCCACTTTTAAAAAAAAATTTTTTGTTTGCTTTCTTATTTTTGCATCTAGATCTTCACAGTTTCAAGTTTTTCTCCACAACCGTAAGGCCTTCCTTTTATCTGACTTAATTTTTTTAAAGTTGAAACTCTCACATCCCCAGGAGCTGTTGAGAGATGCACACTAAAATTCCTGGAATTGACAGTACTGGAAAAAAATATCAATATAATTATTCACCAACCATTAGGAAAAAATTTCACCAATCGTTTTCTGACTATTATTCCACTATCTAAAGAGCTGACCAAACAGTGGAAAACATCTATTTGTAAACAATTTGTTGGGCAGCCAGTGGGAAAAATGCATCAAATAAATTATTCATATATGCTACTCAACCATCTCCAGTGAGAATGCTGTGATAGCAACCAGAGGCTCTGCAAGCCTTCACAGTGGAGCCTTCTATCCGATCCAGCACCCATCACCATGGGATTTGCACCCTACCTTCCTCCCGTCATTCTATTATTTGTAATGTGTTGTTAACATGAAAACCTTGGTGTCCACTTAAATGCTAACATTATTAAGCACGGCAGTTTAAAAAAAAAACCACACACACACGACACTTAAACCAAACCACATTTTCCTTTATCACTTTTCTTCCCCCACATTCTTCTAGGATGGACTTTTTGCCCAAGTTCTTCCAAACAGGGCTTTTTTCCCCTCACACTGTTAGCCCTTGACTGGAGTTTTCCCTTTGCAGAACATGCATTTAGCTTCAGGCTAGGCTGATGACTGTTTTGTGTAAACAGTTTGAAACAATTATTACATATCACCTGGAAGGAAACTCTGGGAAAGAGTCAAGCCTTGGATTTGTTCCCACAGATTCACAGCTCAGATCTCGCTTTGCCCTGCAGACTCAGACATGAACTGGAAGCCAGAATCCAAGTCTCAGTTTTGATCTTGGATGCATGCAGAGCTGGGCTTCTGCTATTTTAACAAGTGGCTCCCACAAAAAACCTCAAGAACCTTGTCTCCTTAAGGAGTGATAAGCCTTGTGTAGTAGGGTGCCTGTGTTTGCAGAGGAAAGAAACTAGGGACTTGGGGACTGTTTCCCTGTTTAAACAGAAACGCTTTTTTCCTGGCTGTAATCAAGGAAGGAGGCAGACGAGCTTCTATCAGTAATTGCACTGACTGGAAATGTTTATCTTTGCTGGCTGGGCAAATCCCAAGGTAGAGCACACTGTCCTGTTGTGTAATCTGGAGGTGGGGTAGGCGTGGAGACCTTGTAGGCGACTCCAGGAGGCCCATTCATCCTATCAATGCTTTTGAAAATACCTGAGGCAATCTGGTGCATTCCAGAGCAAATTTTTGTCACGGCTGGGAGGGGGCCCATCTGTGGTAGGGATGTAGCCACATCCCGAGAAAGGGATGACCACACCAGAGACTCACCCCTCTGTCCCTTCAGTTAGGGACTCCTTGTTACATTTGTCCTATGGTCTGATGTTGAATGTGTATTTAGAACCTCCCTGCGAGGAGGGGACACATGATGTCCAGATCTCACCCTCACAAGGGTGGCAGATGCTTCCATAACCTTTTCATACTTGTGCACGTAGCCGTTAGTCCTGCAGTCGTCCTACTCAGGATGAAATAAACAAGATAGAAGGTTAATGGAAAATTCATTCAGTATGGGAGGTACCGCTTGAAAAGTGCAAAACTTCCTACAGCTTTAACAAAACTAATCCCCACTCCCCCACCGTTTACCAGGGGGATAAGGACTGTAGACGTCCTCAGTTTAAGATGTCTCTGTAGAAGAATTAGGAACAATCATTTGGGTTTGAAGATGTTCTTTCAATGCATGCCAAGAACGGTGGTGCAGCGACTGATCTTGGCTTCTCTGGGGATGTTAGCTGCAAAGCTTGTCTCTTCCCCCCTATCCCCTCAGGACTTCATCTATGATGTCACTTTCCCTCCTGTTGCCCCTGCACTGGATATAGTTGGTGGCTTTTTAAGCCCGTCCTGTTCTGATCTTGGAAGAGGTGATCTTGTGAGGAAGGTGAAGATCTCCTGGTCTCCTCTAGGAACTAGGCATCTTTGGATCATGTTAGGATTCCACAGCAAGCTATGCATTTTACAGTGGAGGTCCCCTGCAGCACTGGAGGGGGAGCAGGCTACAAGCATTCATCTTAATAATGGGAGTCTTTCCACGGACTGTAGTGGATAAGCTTAGGCCGCAAATGGGCTACTTCAGATCTCCAGGAGCATCAACAGAGTGAGGGGCCACCAGTCACTTTGCCAAGGAGTTGTACAGATGATAATGAAGGGCCCTTTGGTGCATGGAGCTGGAGTCTGGCCAAGAGAAGACTGGAGCAGAGCCCTGTATGATGTGGGAGAGGGGTCTGAGGATTCATGTCATTTGGGTTTTAGGGCGGCATAGGGGAGTGATGGGGGATGGAGCTTCTGGTATTTGAGGGCAGGTGAGGAATCACACGCATGTGAGCATTTCAAATCAAAAGTTGAGCAAAGAAACCAAGAGCAAATGCTGAGATTGTAAATCTTTCTCCACTCTTTCATTTAACAGCACTGAAAGATTCCATAATATTCACAGCTGCTTGGGGTGACGGTATAGCATCCAAAAGAATAAACCACTGGAGCAGCGGCTCAGCTGAGAGAAGTGCTGTTCCTTTAAGCACTGGAAAGAAAACAAAGAGCTCATGTAGGATGCAGCTCAGGAACGGGATGAGGTCACCTCTGCGCATGTAATGTAGCATGCAAGCAAATTAACTGCTCGGGCACAGCAAACAACAAGCCAGGCTGCAGGAGACCAATTTGATTTGCAGACAGATTCCAGCTTTAAGCTTCCACATTATTAATGGCCCATCTAAGTGAAAGGGATTCATACTGAAAGATTACTTTTAATACTTTGCAATGCTGTTCCCCTCATCCAGAGATCCCAGAGTGATTAGAAACATAAGTAACCGAATGCGATAGCAGCCGTCCATGATGTCGGTATTGCAATCCCTACTTTTATAGGCCCACAGAGAGGATTAGGTTTACTTAAAGTCTACAAGAAGCCTGCAGCAAAGCCACCTGTGGAAAGAACCCAGATTTCCTGCCTTCCAGTCCTGTGGTTTAACCGCAAGATTATTGTTCTTCTTAAGCATGGACAGCACTGACCCTTTAACAAATCATTGTCCGCATTAATTTCATATAACCACTAATCTCAGATGACACACATACGTTTGTGGGTGTCTTCAGTTTGAAGGCATTATGTAACTAAGCACCCTGGCTATTAAATTGGGAAACCTGCCCCTTTAGAGAGTTAATAAGTGACCGTTTGGAAGTTCAGCAGGTTGCACTGTAATGCCAGAACAGACTAAAGCTGTTTTTTTAAAACAGAATAAACATGCTCCACAGTGTGGTTGTTTAGAAAACTAACATTAAAATGCCACATAAGCAGATTAACCGTGTTTGCTCAATAATATTGTTTCACTCGCTTCAAAATGGGAACTGCAAGCCTTAGACAAATGGTTTAAAAGCTTGGCCAGTTTCACAGGTCCAGTGATGTGCTGGACAGAAGTGAGATCCTGGGGGCAGCTGGTTGAAGGGATGTTTGGGATGATTCCCAAGTCCCTCATCCCCACCTCCCCTTTGCAGCCCATATGTCCCTACTACATCAGGGTTACCTTAGGCTAAAAGTGAACATTTCTGTAGGAAGTTAATATATTGCCAGCACATCACTGCCCGGTCAGATGAGTTAATGTTTGCAAAGCAGTGGTAACTGTCCCCCTTCCTTTAGGCCAACCAATTCTGCCCATCTCTAATGGGCTGAGGACCAGCCCCTGGGAAATCTAGCCAGGATGTTCATCTTCCAAAGCTGTAAACAGGCAGAAATTAGATGCCCCCATTCACAGAGGATTTTAAAGGGCCTGCACTACTGATCTGTAAACACACTCTTGAAGGTTTGTCGTAATTGTAACGGAAGGAGGTATGTTAAGAGGAAGTTCTCCTGAGGCACCGACACATCTGGGCTTTTTCCTCCCTCCACGCTGGAGGACACCGTGAGCTCAGCTAAAGAGGAAGCCTAGAGCATGGCAGTTACCCCTTTGTTCCATTCACCCTACTGCCATATAGCGATGGGGAAATTCCCCCTAATTGCAGCCAACTATGACAACTGCAGGACCAGACTCTGCCAGATTCAGCGTGTGGCTATAGGCCTTCTCTGCCATGCTTCTGAACTCACAGCTCATAGGTCTCCGAGGAGGACTTGTGGACCAGGGCACATGCTTAGCAGCACGTTGCAGCTCCCAGACCAGGCACTTGGGAGTCCCTTGCTGCAGATCTCTCTCTCTAGGTCGTTATCCCATGCTCAGCACTATAGTATCAACTGCAGCTGGGACCAGCCAGCCCGCAGCTGTACAAGCCCTAATGCAGGAGGTGGCGGTAGCAGGGGTGACGTGCACCTTCTCTGATTTTGCCTCACAGATCTTCTCACACAGTGGCTTGCTGTGGATCCCGACAGGGTGCCAGCCTGCCTCCCGAGGCCAGGAAAGCAGCAGTGCCAAATCCAAGCCTGGGCCAGTCCCTTTTTCTCACAGCTTCAACTTGGTTCCTTCCAACTAACACAATTCAGCACATCTATCACCTCTTCCCTGCCAGCCTGGGATCTTCTGCAGGGGGCCGATCTATTCCCAGCAGGTTCCCACTCTACCTGTCACATGTCTGAGAGAGTCACCATACTCCAGGGCCTGACATGATAGGGGTGCCAGGCGCTAGCCTGGTCCCTGTAGTACTCTTCCCCCACCGTGACCCAGGGGCTTCCTACCAGAGCCTGCCTGCTCCTGGCAGCAATCTCCCCAACAGGCCTACTCGCCGGCTTTTAGAATCACCTGATCCCTGGCGGATCAGTCTGTGAAGAGGTAGCTGATTCAGTGAGGTTGGGCCCAGCTCCCCTTAAAGGGCCAGCCACCTGGTGATAACCCCCTTGGAGGCTCATCCTGAGGTTCTCAAAGGAGGCTACATGGATCATCCCCTGGAAAGCAAGTGTGGCTGCATTCAGTCTTCGCCTCACCTGGCCAAACATCCAATGGCAGCAACTCACAAGCTTTCAGTGGCTGCCACCACATCCAGCATTAAACCCGCGTTGCTGAGTACCCGGTGCAAGAGCCCCATGTAAATAGTTAGATTCAGGGTCACTTTGGTTGCCTTTCTAAAAACGGACTCTCCGGCAGGCTTCTGCACAAATGATCTCAGAGCTAGCAGCATTCGATGCTCTAGAGAATCTTAGTACCTTGCCTTTCCCAGGGGCAGAGAACACTCTCCAGCCTCAAAATAAATTCTATTTCCTGGAGACCTCAAGACATAATCGTACCAGCCTTCTGTCTGCAGCCAAGACACGGAGCAATAAGGAACAGTACAAATAAGACCTCAGGTGGGCAGTCGGGCCACACAGCAATAGAACAGAGTGCCATAGAAACCACATCTTCCGTTAGCCCACCTGTGACAGGGCGCTCTACTTACTGCCGGACGCTGCTGCCTCCCGGCGGTCCTGGGGATTAGCTCTGCCAAGCAGATGCCCCTGCCAGCGGTTGCACTGCATCATGCTCTCTCATGCCAGGGCCTGCGGCCTCCTCTTTGTGACTCAGCCCTCTGGCCAGGTCACTAAGGGGTTTCCCCCTTCCTGGAAGTCCCTGCTCACTAGCAGTCTCAGGCAATGCCCCCGTTCACTGCCCCAGGTGTCACTCCATCAGTGGCTGGTAGGGGAACCTCTGGGTTCTGGCTCAGGGACCCTCTACAGAGCAGCTGTCTGTTCCCTCCTGTCTCTTGCTGCCTTTCCCTGCGCCTCTTCCTTACCTCCTGCCCCACACCTCTGGGTTTGCCAGCCACTCAACTCCCTTATCTCAGGGAGTAACCGTGGGCTACTTCATCTCTACGGCCTCCAAACACAGTTCCCTCCTCCCAGGGAGTAACTGTGAACTGCCTCCCTGCAGCCTCTATATGGTTGCCAGCCTCCTGGCTTTGTAGAAGCCCCACCTGTGCCCTTACAGGTGAGCCTCCCTCTGATTAACTTCCTCCAGCCTCAGTCTCCCCCTTTTGCAGCCTAATTGGCTGATTGGGCCCACCTGGTCTAGTTCAGCTCCTGCCAGAAGTACACCCCAGCGAAGCATAAAAGCAGCTGACATTTCAGCAGCACAAAGGATTGACAAGTTTGCGTTGCAGATGCTGCGAAGGCAGGACATTCCAGGCCACCACAAAATATAGTGCCCAATCTCAGTCTACAGCAACATAGAACCTCAGGGTTGGAAGGGACCTCAGGAGGTCATCTAGTCCAACCCCCTGCTCACAGCAGGACCAATCCCCAACTAAATCATCCCAGCCAGGGCTTTGTCAAGCCTCACCTTAAAAACCTCAAAAGGAAGAAGATTCTACCACCTCCCTAGGTAACGCATTCCAGTGCTTCACCACCCTCCTAGTGAAAAAGTTTTTCGTAGTATCCAACCTAAACCTCCCCCACTGCAACTTGAGACCATTGCTCCTTGTTCTGTCATCTGCTACCACTGAGAACAGTCTAGATCCATCTTCTTTGGAACCCCCTTTCAGGTAGTTGAAAGCAGCTATCAAATCCCCCCTCATTCTTCTCTTCCGCAGACTAAGCAATCCCAGGTCCCTCAGCCTCTCCTCATAAGTCATGTGCTCCAGTCCCCTAATCATTTATGTTGCCCTCCGCTGGATGCTTTCCAATTTTTCCACATCCTTCTTGTAGTGTGGGGCCCAAAACTGGACACAGTACTCCAGATGAGGCCTCACCAATGTCAAACAGAGGGGAACGATCATGTCCCTTGATCTGCTGGAAATGCCCCTACTTATACAGCCCAAAATGCTGTTAGCCTTCTTGGCAACAAGGGCACACTGTTGACTCATATCCAGCTTCTTGTCCACTGTAACCTGCAGAACTGCTGCCTAGCCATTCGGTCCCTAGTCTGTAGCAGTGCATGGGATTCTTCCGTCCTAAGTGCAGGACTCTGCACTTGTCTTTGTTGAACATCTCCCTCAGCAACACCCTTTTGCCTTGCCATGCCACTGGGAGGACTGGTGGTGAATGTGTGACATTTGATAGGATCTTTGCTCGCCATCCATTCTGTTGAATGGGCCAGTTTCACTGCTGGAAAATGAAAAGCTCCTGAAAAGTGAGTCTATAAATCAGCCTTGAGCCAATTCCCAAGGCTCCCCACTGAAAATATCACTCTTCCTATGGCCATTACCAGCGCCGACCTTGAAGCTGTCAAGGCAGCAGAGGATCAAAATGACTGTCCCCAAGAGGAGTGACAGGATGGGGTGGTGGAGTTGTTCCCAGGGAACTGGGGCCACTCAGCCCCTGGCAGGGGGACAGCCCTCCATGGCTCTGCACACCTGGCTGCATGGGGGAATCAGCCCTTCTGTGTCATTCAGAACTTTAGCTAGGTGGCTTCCAACCTCAGACAGACAGATGGCTCCAAGCACCAGGGACATTTACAGACCTTTAAACAAAGCCAAAGATGAGGAGGTTTATGGCCTGTTGGGTAACAAGCTTGTTGTCTCCTTGCCTGCACCTGCATGTCCCTTCACTGCTGAGGAGCACTACGCCTCTTGCCCAAATTACTTGCCCCCAGCGTTCTGCTAATGCTGCTTTTCTGCTCAGCACCTGTTTCTAGCTTCCCCTCCCCCTTCAGACCTGATGTCTCTCACCTCCCCTGGCTTTAAACCCCGTCCCGCCTTCTCCATCAGTTTGCCCACACTAGGCACTGCCATTCCTGCAGCTCTGGCTCCTTGGATTGTCCCGTGCTCCCCTCCTCTGCAATGTCCTCTCGCGCTAGTTACTCATCTGGCTCTTAGCAGCAGCCTCGCACTCATGCATGGTTTTGATCCTCTGCACCTCCTGAGGTGGGACAGTGCTATTATCCTTCCTTCCCCGTTCCTCACTTTGGAACAAGTGAAGGAGACACCTCTGCAAACCTTCCATCCCATTCCCCAACTCCAGGATTGGGAAACATGCCAATTACCTTGGCATCCCCAGCTACTCAGATTCTACAGTGATGAGCGTGAATCTCTACAGACTGGAATATGAAGCTGTTACTTCCTGGGAGACTTCCCAGGCTTATCAAGAAATAAAAATGTCTTGTGTTTTATTGAACCTGGACTACTTAAAATATCTCAGAGCAGCCATTCTCAAACCGTGGGCAGTGGGACACCTGCTAGTTGTCCATGGCTGGCTGGTCACATGTTGCTGGCTTTGCAGCCTTTTTTCCAACTGCTACCTTGCATTAAAAGAAGCTAAAAGTACATTAAATACTTCCCTATTTTTTTTTTCATGATGGAATGTTGTGGAATTGGAATGAGAAACAAGATGGTTTTAGTCGCACAGTAATAATAATACCCAGCTCTTACCTCGCTATTTTCAGCCTTAGTTAGCAAGGTGCTTTACAGAGGTCAGTACCATTAGGCCCATTTTCCAGGTGGAAAAACTGAGGCACAGGGCAGGGAAATGACTTGCCCAAGGTCACCCACTCCAATCTCCTGTCTGCTAAGCCACATACCTCCCAGAAGTGGGGGAAGAGGTGATCCTTGCCATTGTGAATGGGAGGAGCGGTGGCCTAGACAATCTTGGTGTTAAGATATGGTCCACCCAATGGCAAGGTGCAACAGTTCCCATCTCAGACCAAACCTGCTTCTCTGTGGCCAAATGATGCCACAAAGCCGCTGCTGGAAAATGGCAGCCTTTTGGTGTACGTGGCAATCACAGGTCGAGTGCCCAAGCAGGCCTCAGTTAGCTAAGCCCTTTGCAATTGAAATGCTGCGTGCCAAAGCACAGTGCACCCTCAGAGTGTGACACCCACGGCTCTTCCCATGAGCCCAGCCCAGCAGAGGGCAGATCGAAGTAACCTGGACCATCCCCCCAGAACAGCTAGGCAGGGTGCGGGGAGGTGGGGGGAGTAGCAGGGAACAGTTTCCATAGCCTCCACTGGCCCCACAGGAGCTCCAGGGCAAGCAGCTGCAGAGGTTACTTAGGGCTTGAGCCAACCCTGGTAACAATAGGTCTGATTTCTCTGATCTGAATAAGTTTTTAGCTCCTGCTTCAGCCGGTGTAAATCAGCATTGCTCCTCCAAATCAACTGAACTACTCTGCTGTATGCCAGGAGGCCGTTAAAATGCAACCTGACTTCTTTCAGGAAAGAGAGAACATTTTGGGGGCTCTATTACCTATTACCATGTACATCCATGGTAGCATCATTGCATCACCCGCTGACCATAGCTGGGGGGGGGCGGGGGGTTGTGAATATACAAGGAAAACCTCGTCTCCTTTAACAAGGCCTTCTGGACCCCAGAGAGCACCTACAGCCTTTTAACACTGTGAGGACGGCAAGGGCTCAAAACTTTACAGCTGCCTTTCAGGAAACACTCCAGTAAAAATATCTGGACCCCACCAATGATGTGTCAGTGAACCAGCTGATTAACCATCATTTATTGAGTCTTGTGAAGAGTTTTTTGAGTCAAAAAGAGACTACGGGAACGTTCCATAAAAACACATTTTGTTCTGTAAAAGAACAAAAATAAAGCTGTACCTCTCATTCTCCCCCGTGCTTTTAAAATCGGAGTGGATTGACTTGAATGAAGGCAATTTAAATCATGATTTAAATCACCAAGTGGAAAGCCTCGATTTAAAGAATCGATTCTAATCAACTTTTCCATTTGTACGTCAGTTACTTATTTTCTAAAGAAAGGGGCATTCCACTCCTTGATATAACCGTTAAAACATGTTGATTGAGTAGATTTGATACATTGTTTTGCTACATAGGAGGTACACTAATAACTAGACATTTATTTAAGCAATTATGTAGCATAATATTTTCAGATTCTTATTCAGTCTACATTTTAGTATGTGAGAAACTGGAGAAAAACTTGCATATTTACTAGATAATTAACTTTTTGTCGCAATTTGTGTCTAGCTGCATAAGGGTGGTAAATGGAATGTAATTAAACACGTAAAACAGGATAGCAATTTTATTTTTGTGAAACAAAACAACCTTAAATATTTTGGATACACAAACATCTCTTATCAAAACATATTTCACATTTACAACAGAATTATAAGTAGTTAAGACCGTAACATATTTTGTATTAAATTCAGATTTCATTTTAAACAGGTTTATTTTTAAATAGAAAAACAGAATTTAAATAAAATTAAGACAAGTCGATTTCAATTAAAAATCAATTAATTTTTAATTGATTATAATTAATAATAATCAATTAAAATTTTTTTAAAAAATCATCTATTCTTATCCACTGTGGAACCATTTAATCTCCCCCACTGTGGTGCCAGTAGATACTGGGACTATTTATACAGTAGAGCTGGTACCCACAAAGGTAGATCAAATAATATGCTTACACCTTTAACGAATGATTTAATCAATTTTCCTCCCTATGACTTTAAATATACACAAACTTATTTCTAACCAGGGTAATATATACTTACCCTTGTCTTACAGATTTAAAGGGAACAAGTTAAAAAAATCATTACAGACATTTCTCCCCTGTGTTACCAAAATGAACCTTACCTTGTTTCACTTATGAAATGGGGACTTCAAGACAATTCATTTACTGTTCCCCACTCTGTGCTAATTAACATTTGTTCTTCAGTCAGCTTGCAGGACAGGACATACTGGGACAGCTTCGCTGTGTGTTCACGGTCAGGGCATGAGAAAACCAGGAAAGGAACTGACCAACATGGGAATGCATTTGTCTTTCCACCATTGAAGCGGACTTTTAAAATTGTTACACATATCACTTTGTACTGCCATTTCAAATAAAACCCCAGAGGACATTTTTATTCACACTGGGTCAGATCTGTAGGTGGTGTAAATGACCACAGCTCCATTAATGTTTATGGGGCTTTGCTGATTGACACCAGCTGAGGATCTGGCCCCTTGTTTTATGAACTCATCCAACCCCCTTCACCTTCCCTTTGCTGCAGAAACAAACCCTATATTTTAGGTCTAAACTAGCCAACCTCACCTGGTTACATTTTACACGAACATCCTTGCAAGAAACTCACTAATAAGCTGGTTTGGATGTTTTGTTTAGACCCAAATGTCCAGGCAGTATTGGAAAGCACATGGACCATCTGTAATTTGGGTCCAATAAAAGGAAAATGGAATATTTCTCATGGCAGTTTAGATCTACGAGATACGCTGAAGTCCCTCAGCCTAGGGGACGGCTTTCCACAGGCTGCACTTGTCATCCTGCTGGATATGGTTTCAGGATTGTGGGTGGGGTTTTTTTTAGTGATGGTTTTGTACCCTTGCCTGCAGTCCGAATGGAATCCACCCCCAGGCTGCCCTTGCATTTATGTGGAAACTTAAACAGCTATTCTTGTAAGCCTAGGCATTTGGCAAGGCCGATGTGTTCTCCTGAAAGGCCACAGTAGGAATCTGGCTTTTAACAACGTATATCGCAGTCCTTTTACAAGTACAAATGCACCAGAAGGAACACAGCCAGCCAAGACAGGCTCCATGTAGCGAGGATTCGCATTTCCTCCTTAAAACTCAAATACCCTGTATTTATAAAGCAGATTTCTAGTCTGGGCTAACAGCTTATAGAATCAAACAACATACATGGAGCTGTCGCCTCTTCGCAGAAAAAACATCTAAAGGATATGGTGCACTGCTGCCGTTCCAGCATAACCTGTGGCCCAGAACATCACGGATCAGCTGAGCTATCAGATCAGGAGTGGCAACAGAGGGGAGATCTGTATGGAGCACAGTGAGGATTTAGGGCTAGATCCTCAACTGAGCTTGATAAAGCTGAGGTCAATGGGCATTTGGTTTGCAGGGGACCAAATGACTGTATGCTACCTTTGTGCTCATCCAGTGGCAGGAGGGAGGGATGGGAGACTGCTTCCAGAGTAACCTAGAGCAGCCTGAGGGCCACTCTAACATATATACTAGCTAGGGACCTCCCCCGCCCCAGGGGCTCCCTTTTGGTGGGGCTGGAAGAGGATGGTACAGAGCTAGCTGGCTATGCCAGTTCTGTACCTACTAGGCATTCCCCTATACCAGGACACCTTTTTGAGTCCCTGGGATATGTGGACCAGGATCGGAGCCACTTGAGTAATTTACATGCTAGTTTTTGCAGGTTGTGGCTCCAGGAAAGCCCCAGTTAATGACACAACAATAACATAACAAAATCAGGATCAGGTACATTGTGTGCGCCTACCTTGCGCTGCAGTCAGTAGGAAGGACTGCAGGATCGGGCTACGTTAACAGAGTCACCAGTCGAAGGACAGGGCTTGTGTTTCTAACTATCCTCCGTCCAGAATGGATCTCTGTGTTCTATGCCTGGACACTCTCCATATTGCCTTCATCCCTGCCCCAGAAACTTCTCTTTCTAAACCATTTGTATCAACAGCACAAACATTAAATACTGTTTCCATACAACTGCTCTCCTCTATCACAGCTCCCGTAAGCTGCTCTTAAACAAACGAGTTCTTCATCTGCCTAAAACATACACCAGGAGGACAGAACCCTAAACCAGCTCAAAAATGTTAAGGTGGGGAATAAAGTAGCCTGAAGATCAGAGGCTTGTTTCAGATATTTTGCTTCCTGTGCTAAGAGCAGAACATTCCACGGTGTGGTCTGAACGGGCTTTCCCAGCACATGTAGCTCACCAACGGGGCTGGAGAAGATCCAAACCACATATTTCCTGCGCTGTCATTTAACAAAGAGTGAATGAATTCAGTGCACATGGAAGGTGCCAGATTGATCAATGCCCTCAATTTATCCTGCGCGCCAAAGACTTGGGAGGCATCGTACTGCTAGGGTTAGAAATGTATTCATCCTCTCTACGTGCCTTCTCTGCAGAGATTGCTTGTAGCCACCACTCCCACGCACTAGACTGACACTAGTGTCTCCTTTTGTACAGGTCACTTAAGAGCCATCCGAGGGGAGTGACAGACGTGGCTATGGTTAGACCTGTGGACCAAAGGAAGAAAGGCTTGGTGTACGCCGCTACCAACCCCCAGAGCCATCCAGTCACCTCTCCCTTTCACCATCTCTGCAGAAAAGAGGTTCCCAGGGTCCATCCCTAGCCAAAGGAACATTGCTCAATCTCAGCATATTTTCTAAAGGCAAAATTTTCAAAAGCGCCTGCATGATTTTGGAGCCCAAGTCCCATCTCCAAAAGTGATGTAGACTTTAATAGACTTAGGCACTGACATTCCCTTTGAAAATGGGACTCAGGCCCTTCTGAAACGTTTATCCTAGATCCCTGGTAGTTTCCTAGAGCTCTGTGGTGCTTAGTGGTTTCAGTTACAATTGCATCATCTCTCTCTCTCTCCAGTTTTCTTACCAGCCTTCACAAGCTTTAAACTGACCCCTTCCGGTTTTTGCCCAGAGAGGTAATTTTGCCTCAAATCACAACATACGTTTTTGTAACGTCCTCAAAATTCCTCTTGAATAAATCAGTTCCCCTTCTGAAGAGCCTTCCCATTGCAGAGGATATAAACCTGTGAGCTATTTGCCAGCACCATGTGTCCTCATGATGGCCCCCACCACCGTAGTGTCTGAGCCTCTGATAGTCTTTGATGTGTTCAGCCTCACAACAGCCCTGGGAGGTAAGGAAGGGCCCCATTGTACAGTTGGGGACCTGGGGTACAGAGAAGCTAAGTGACTTGCCCAGGGTCACACACAAAGTCTGGCAGAGCAGGGAAGTGTCCCTGGGTTTCCCAAATCCCAGGCTAGCTTCCTAACCCCTGGACCATCCTTTCTACCCATCGTGGAGCCCTTGCCAACTTGTGTCTATTTCTAGGCATGCTGGGCTGCCTTCTCCCAGTGATTTCATTAATTCAGAAGAGAATTGAATTCAACATCGCACACAGACATCCACATTAAAGATTAGTCTTTGATTCCTGAAGACTCCAGGGTGATCCTGTTGAATGGTACCTTCCTCCATGAAGTCAGTGGGGACTTTTGCGAAGTGTGACGCTAATAAGGGTATTGGAAATCAGATGAAAAAATGAACCAAGTAAGGAGATTGGCTCAAACCAGGAGACGGGCTGGTAAAATGTAAGACTCACAGCTACCCATGTGGTGAACCAAGTCCGGTGACTAGGGCATGGGCCCACAGAACACCAGTTGATAGACTTAAAGACTAAAACGTTGGCGACTGGCTCTAAGCAATGGACATTTAAAGGTAACATTGTAGTGCTCTAGTAGCAGGGCGGCTGGTGTGTATAGAAGAGGAATGCCAGTACTTTCTGGCCACACTCATATGGAAAAATCCTCAGATAGCAGCACAGGGATTATTACACAAAGGAATGTGCAAAGAATCTTAGTTATATACAGTAGGCTCTGGGGTCAGCCAGTTTAGTAAAGGAAGCCAGTCATCATGACAGAGAGAGAGGGAACAGGCCAAACACACATCAAGAGGGTGGGAGAGGGGGGAGGAAATCATATCATGGACCATCTGACTGTATCAGGCTGAAGGAAAGCACTGGGTAGAGAGGCTGCAAAAAGCAAGACCTGAATGAGAGATGCCACACAACAGGGTAATGAGAGAAGCCTTCAGAGGAGAGGAAATCTGCAAGGAAAGAAAGAAAGAAATGACTGATTATTACTATTTGTGAGCTGGTAGCACCTGGAAGCCCCAGCTAAGATCGGGACTCAGTGTGCTAGGTGCTGTACGTACACATAGTGAGAGACAACCCCTGCCCCAAATTGCTCACAAGCTCCATAGACAAAAGGAAGAATGGGAGAAAGGATGATTATCCCCATTTTACAGATGGGGAAGTAAGGCCCAGAGAGATTAAGTGATGTGCCCAGACTCACACAGGTAGGGCGTGGTCCAGCTGGGACTTGAGCCCACCCTCCTGAGGCCCAGTGCCATCACACTACAGGTCATCCTTCCTCTTGGTTAAGAATCGGGTCAGGAAGAAGGGACAATGCTAGAAAATGAGGCTTGCAATTATCCCGCTAGCTTTGCGCACGCAGCTCCCACTTGCCGACTAGGCCCTAGGGGCATGTGGCGATAAACGGAGTTTTTTCTGAGCTGGTGGTTTCTACAGCTCCATCCACTGAGGGCAATCAGGACCATTGGCGGTGGCAGGAACTCCATAGCTTTTTTTGCACAGCTAGGGCATATGCCTCAATGGACAGGCCAAGTGCCTGTAAGTCCCCTTAGGGTTAAGTGTGGTGACACTGTGTCTTTGAGGATGACTAAGGGAAAGCTGATGTGCCATCTGGCAAAGGCAAGCGGCAATCTGCAGAACACCCCTTCTCTAGGCATGGCTGCTCTGGTGAATACCTCTTCCTCTTTCATAGGATGTTTAATGTCGTCCCTGGGGACTTGATTCAGAAGCCTCGGCCTGCCAACAGAAGCATGGAAAAGAAAGCCAGACAATGTGAGATTCAAGGGCAGGAGGAAGACTGGACTGCTCTTGGGAAAGAATATTTTCTGTTTCGTGTCTCGGATGGAGAAGCATTAAAGGGAAGGCGCACAAGCTCTTTGATCAGGGAGAAGACTGCCCAACATCTCATACGAATGCACAAAGGGCTAGAAAACTCCCAAGACTGCTGTTATTCTGACAGCACAATTAGCAATGAGAGGAAAAGAGACCGAATTTGGCCACCCAATGCAGAATTTCTCCCCACAGGGTCTGATTCAAAACCCACTGAAGCCAATGTGAGCTTTTTCATTGACTTTACTAGGGTTTGGATCAGGCCCCAGGCCTCCAATTCTTTATTTTGTGCAGTTTAAAGTAAACACAAGTAACAAGGTTTCATCATTTCCTTTGGGAGACTGTTAAAAAAGACTAATGGAGTCCAACAGATCTCATTGCCAGAATATTTTTTTCCTAACATTAAGTTTAAATATCAGACCCCTCCCTTCTCAGTAGTTGTTTGGCCAAACTTTGTGTGGGTAGCTTTGAATTTTATTTTCTGTATTAGGAGGACTTCCAGCTGTGAAAAAATATTCCACGGTCCGATTCCATCCAAGAGAACACTTGAGTTTTGAGCATGGGGCCTCCAGATGGCACACGACATCCGCTCCAGGGCACAAATCAACAGTGCCAGTGGAAATGCTGCCACCAAACGAAAAGGGCCTTGAAAAAGACAACGAGAATGGAAAGATCATAAACCAAAGCTAAATAAATGATGTAGAATGCCCATGAAATTAGCACTCAAAGGTAAGACAGAAGCAGATGCTCTAGTAGCATGGGGATGGCAGAGATGATGATAATCCCAGAGGGGCACAGACAGTGCTGGAAAGATTACATTTGGACAGGTCCTACAACCAGGGTAATCTATCCCAAGTCGCCAGAAGTGCAGTAGTCCTTTTATGTAATAGATTGTGACAAAGTTCCTCCTCTACCTTGGTGGGTCTTGCGCTTATTGGCGGATTTGCTCGCCTTGGAGCCTCACGGCAGCCCTCAGTTTGGCCGGTTTTGTGAACCCACAGTCCAGGTCGACTCCTCCTGTGTCTGACCAGGAGTTGGGAGGATTTGGGGGGAGCCCAGGCCCGCCCTCTACTCCGGGTTCCAGCCCAGGGCCCTGTGGAATGCAGCTGTTTAGACTGCCTCCTGGAACAGCTGTACGACAGCTACAACTCCCTGGGCTACTTCCCCATGGCCTCCTCCAAACACCTTCTTTATCCTCACCATAAGACCTTCCTCCTGGTGTCTGATAATGCTTGTACACCTCAGTCCTCCAACAGTCCGCGTTCTCACTCTCAGCTCCTAGTGCCTCTTGCTCCCAGCTCCTCACACGCACACCACAAACTGAAGTGAGCTCCTTTTTAAACCCAGGTGCCCTGATTAGCCTGCCTTAATTGATTCTAGCAGCTTCTTGATTGGCTGCAGGTGTTCTAATCAGCCCTGTCTTAATTGTCTCCAGAAGGTTCCTGATTGTTCTGGAACCTTCCCTATTACCTTACCCAGGGAAAAGGGACCTACTTAACCTGGGACTAATATATCTGCCTTCTATTACTCTCCTGTAGCCATCCGGCCCGACCCTGTCACAAGACGTACAGAAAGGAGGCCAAGAACCCTTTCAGACTAACAAAAAAGCAGAGCATGCAGTGTAAAGGATGAGAAAGAAATTAGCCTATCTGAATACTATCAGATGGGACAGTGAGGGCCCAGAGATAGGAACTGTACAAAATTCCCGTTACTATGTAGATATATGGCAATTGTGTGTCATACCCCTCCTAGAGTGGCTGGTTCACTGGCTCTGCTGTACCCACCACCTCCTGATGTCAGTACACTGAGACTGGATACCTTTCTGGAAGGTCAACACACAAGTTATTGGTCTCAGCACAGGAATAAGGGGAAACAGTTATTTGGCCTGTGTTACATGGGAGGTCAGACTAGGTGATCTAATGGTCCTTTTTAGCCTTAAATATCTATGGCTCTAGAATGGCATATTATTGCTACCAGAAAATGGAATTACCCCTGCAGTTCAAGTAGAAGAGTTTGCATTGCAATGCTGAAGGATTTGGTTCAAACCCATCCATGGGCCTAGTCCGTGAGTGGGAGCTCTGTGTGCACAGCTAGTGGGAAAATTGCAAGCCTCATTTTCTAGCATTGCCCCTTCTTCCTGTACCCCTTCCCATCTTAACTGAGAGGAAGGTTGCCCCGTGTGGTTATAGCATTGGGACTCAGGAGGCGTGTGGGTTCAAGTCCCAGCTCAGCCATAATAATCTAGTCCCCAAGGATGACAAGCATTACCTCTGCACGGAAAAAGAAAAGGTTTGATGAATCTGGTATTTTGGCATATTTGTTGCATCTCAAAAAAACCTTTAAAATATGCACTTTTTATTTATAATGGTCAGTGTCATTAACCATTGGAACAACTTATAAAGGGTAATTGTAGATTCTCCATCAGTGGAAATTTTTAAACCCAGATAGGATATTTTTCTGAAAGATCTGCTCTCGTTCAACCACAGTTATTGGGCCTGAGACAGCAATCAATTCAGGGAAGTCCTAAGGCCTGTGTGATGCAGGAGATGAGCACAAAGGTCCTTCTGATCTTCTAATCTGGGGCGAGGGAATCCAGAAAACAGATGTTTAACAACTGTAATTTTGCTCATCTGAGGTTTGTGGGTCACTGCCTGAGCACAGGGTTCCTGTGACCGATTCTATGGCATGGGATGGGGTGGGGGTGGGGGGTTACCACAGCTCCCCCAGGAACTAAAAAGCAGTGTGTGTCTGGGGGTAACTCTGGCAGATTGCTGAGACCATAAACAGCTCCAGAGACATACCACCATTGGAGGGTTTGTGATACAGCGTGGCCAGAGGGCAGCAGGAGAGTGTTAGGAGGGTACCTTATTCCCTGCAGAGGGAAGAGAGTTTGCTGTAGATTAATTAAAGCACCTGAAGCCAGTCACCTTATAAAACCCCCCTGCTTCAGTCGGACAGGAGGAGGAGTTGAAGCAGAGTGGTTTGGAGCAGAGAGCAGTGTGGAGGAGTTGAAGCAGAGTGGATTGGTGTTGGAGCAGAGAGCAGTGTGGAGGAGTTGAAGCGGAGTGGATTGGTGTTGGAGCAGAGGGCAGTTTGGAGGGGAGCAGAGGAGAGTTTGGAGAAGTGCTGTGGTGGACTAAGAAGACCAAGACCCTAGGTAAAGGGACCCTGGTTTGTGTAGAGGGAGGGCAGGAAGCCCCATAAGCTGAAGAACAGGAGAGGGAAATAGCCCAGGGGAACGAACTGCTAGTTCAAGTGGTTTACTGCTATCCCTGAGCTGGGACCCGGAGTAGAGGGCAGGCCTGG
Organism: Eretmochelys imbricata; assembly: GCF_965152235.1. Lineage (NCBI taxonomy): Eukaryota > Metazoa > Chordata > Testudines > Cheloniidae > Eretmochelys > Eretmochelys imbricata. Next base: position 125,413,493 of record NC_135577.1, on the reverse strand, counting down.
GTCCCTGCCTCTCCACTCCCCTCCCCTAGGACACTAGTGGGGCAGTTAATACCCCCGTTCAGGGGCAAGAAACAGAGCCCTGAACCCCCACCCCAAGAAGAGAACACGTGAGACCCATCATAGTAGTGCCGGGAATTTGCCACAGGTTGCTTAGACTGGGTTCAGGGCAATCCTAGAGGAGAGGCAAGAGGCAAAAGAACGAACGAATTTGGGATATAAAGACGGAGCTTAAACAGACTCGGGGACTCCTTTCTGATCCAGCAAATGAATAGGACCTTTTGTCCAAGTGAGGGGCTCAACCCTCGCTGAAGGTTTGGAAGGGGTTTGGCCTGCCAGGGCCAATCCATGACTAGTGGTATATTTAAGTAAGCGTGTAGATCAGGTTATTGCTCTTTATATGCTTTCGCTGGGATGCTTTTGTCCTTAAATGAATGGGCCTGCTTTGGCAGACCCATGTGATCACTGGTAAAAACACAGTTCTTGTCCTTGGAGAGAAACTACAGAGCAGGGGGCTGGACATCTGGCAGACCTGCTTGGGCTAATCAGTCAAGAGAGGGCAGCGGCAGCCTGAAATCACCGGGTCAAGAAGGGAGTGGGACGTTTATCCATGCCCAGAGACAGGTGATGGCTAGATGTCTCACACCGAAGAGGGCATTCCTTGAGCAGCCCATGGAAGGGGGTTAAAGGTGCCATTACCCAGAAACACTTAATTTTGAGTCCTGTCAACCAAACCCTGCACTTTTGCTGGCATAATTATTCCCCTTCCCCGAGCGACATAAGCCCTCTACCAGTAGAGTTCTGGTGGCATACGGCCACTGCAGATGCAGAAGGTAGAAGCAGTCTGCTAGAAAGAAACCCACAATGCAACTGTCCTTTCAGTGGTGTCCTGTCTGGTCAAAGTTTTGACCTCTGCTGCACACACAGCGACCGCCTCCCATTTAAAATGCCCTCTGTGTAGGGTTGCCAACTTTCCAATTTCTGGAAACTGGACATACCTGGTCCGCCTCTACCCCTGAGGTCCCATTCCCTGCTCTACCACCTCCACCAAGGGCCTGCCCCCCACTCACTCCTCTCACCCCCCTGCACCCAGCCCGGGAACCACTGCACTCTCCCCACCCCACTAGTTACCTGTGGGGGGTGGGAGGGAGGAGACTCTCTCCTCCCGCTGCACCTGCCCCCCCCGGCATGTTTGGACAGTTTCCGGCAGCCGGGACTAGGCAGGGGGTGGCCTGTCATTGCTGCCTCCCACAGCCAGGCTCTCTCTCACGCTGACCCAGAGCAGAGCGGTCCCACCCTTTCCACTCCCCGGCATGTTTCCAGCTCATTCAGCCTCTGACCCTGAGAGCCTGGCCCAGGTGGGGAGCAGAAGGGCGGGACTATCCAGTTCTCCTGCTGGCCGCTCCACTCTGGGTCGGTGTGAGAGCCCAGTCAGCGCAGTGGCCGCCTGTGAGAGAGAGCCTGGCTACCGGAGGTGATGATGGTAGTGGGAGAAGGACAGAGCCCCTCTTCCCCCCCGCCCCCCCAGCAGGCTAATCTGGGGAAGCACTGCTCCCGCATGGGCCCCCCTCCAAACACATCACCCCTGCTCCTGCAGGTGGCAACCAGACTTTTGGAGTCCGGTCAGTATTTCTGACTGGACACTGTCAGGTGTCCTTTTTGACTGGACATTCCGGTTGAAAACCGGACACCTGGCAACCCTACTTCTGTGTTTTGAACTGATGCCTCTTTCCTTGTCTCCTCTACACGGCAATTACAAACATGGCTCAATCTCGCCCCCTGGTGCATCACAGTCCAGGAAAGAGATGCTGAATTTCCTCTGCTTGGCAGGGAAAGAGCAGTATGGCATTCCTGCAGGAAAGAGAACGTGTTTGCTGACCTGATGACAGGCAGGGGGACCAGAGAATGGGGATGTGGGTCCCATCTTTTGCCTCAGCTCAGTTGGGGAAACCCAGTTTATAGATGATTTAGGATGATTGATGGATGATTTAGTTGGGGATTGGTCCTGCTTTGAGCGTGGGTTGGACTAGATGACCTCCTGAGGTCCCTTCCAACCCTCAGATTCTAGGATTCTAATCCATCTATTATTTCCTGCACATGGCCCAGGCTGACAACCTTGTACAGCAGGACGTGCTTAATCACCTAGCACACCTGGATGACAACCGTCTCTGCCATTGATTTACCAGCACCCACCTGATTACCCACTTTGGGCCGACCATAGCTCACCAAGTAAAAACGGGACACTGCATGGGGCTGGCCTGAGTTGCCAGGTGGTGCCGCTCGGCTGAGCCGTCCCCCGTGCACGGTTGCCCCGGATCAGCTTGAGTCTCTGCTCGCTTTGCGCCACTCAGGGCCGACAGCTTGAAATGTGCTGCCCAGCACCTCTTGTTGCTGCTTGGCACCCCCCTAAGAGTTCCTTCACATCCTCATAGGGGGACACACCCCACCTTTTTGGCAAACTGGGCATTTGTTCTATTTGCTCTTGCTAACTGATGATCAGTTGGCAAGAGCAACAGGAAAAATGCGCATTTCTGCCAAAAAATACCAGGATGTCCGGGACGGGGCTTAAAAAGGGGACTGCGTGGCCAAAGTGGGACGTATGGTCACCCTAAGCCTGAACAGTAGCAATCCCACCTGTTTCTCCACCGCCTGAGAAACGCTCATCTTCTTGTCTGGGCAGGGCTGGGGTGAGGTGAGCTCACAGCTCCAGGAAAGCGGTTTTCTACCTCCAAAGGTTCTGCAGCCACTTCTGGTCATCCCAGGTTTGCCTCTCGATTATGTCCTTCCACTTGATGCCTCAAACCCCACTCCACCCCATGTAGTCAGCCAGTGAATATCGGCAACAGTGGGTCAGGTTCACTCACTGTCCATTGGTCCTCAGTAGCTTGTGGGCTTGCGAATACACAAGAATCCCTTGTTCGGTCCTTAAAACGGGCAACAGTCCTTCTGCTCAGGGCAGCGTCCTTGTTTCTGGAAGCAAGATTGAAAACAAAGCGAATTATGGGATAGAACAGTGGGATTTATGGGAATTTGCCCCCCAGTCTCACACTTCTCTGAGAGGCATGGGGGCATGTAGCTCCATAACACAACGGGAAGACTTCCTACAAGGCATCACACCAGGAAGCGGTGGCACCAGGATGCCTATTCACAATGCCACACGTCTTTTGCTGATACAACCTGGTGCTGTTTGGACACACACAGTCTCAGCACAGGCAGCCAAATGGGAACATGCTTTGCTGGAATCACTTTGTCAGTAGCTGGCTGCATTTTTGCTAGTAAAAGTTTCTAGTGAAGACAAGGGCCAAAATAAGTTATCCCAGAAAAGAAAAAAACGTTAAAGGAAATGGGAAATATGTAAAATCGTGAAGAGCATTGGCCTGCTAAACCCAGGGTTGTGAGTTCAATCCTTGAGGGGGCCATTTAGGGAACTGGGGCAAAAAATTGGGGGATTGGTCCTGCTTTGAGCAGGGGGTTGGACTAGATGATCTCCTGAGGTCCCTTCCAACCCTGATATTCTATGATTCTATGATTCTATGAAAATTGATCCATCTCTTGTCTTCACTCAGTCTCCCGAAGCAAGAGCAAAGAGACACAAGATTATACTAGAAGTAAGGCTAATTGGAAATTTTGATTTTTTTTTTTTTTTTTTTTTTAGAAAAAGGCCATTTTGATCAATACTGAAATGTAGATTTCAATGAAATTTCATTTCAAATGACTTTTCAAAACTTTTTTCACATTAACAAACATTTTTAAAAGTCAAAATAGAAACAAAACATTCTGATCCATCCAAAACAGATTTTTTTCTCCCCTGAATTTTCTTTCATGGGAAATTCAGAAACTTTTTGCTTACGTTCTGTTTTGGAACAAGAGAAAATAGTAGAATTTCCTGCAAAACAGAAGATGGGGCCCCCTCCCAGTTCTAGTTAGAAGGCAGTGCACTTAGAACAGATCCAAGGAAATGCGTTTTCACAGCCGGCTGGATCAATGAAATTCACCAGTACTGGAGTTCCCAGAGAAGGATGGCTTTGTGTTTAAAGCATTGGGCTGGCACTCAACGAGACCTGGGTTCAGTTTCTGGTTCTGCCACAGATTCTCCATGTGACCTTGGTCAAGTCATTTCTTGGTGCCTCAGTTCGTTATCTTTAAAAAAGGGATAATACTTTTCTCCCACCTTTTGACCTTCCCTACCGCTTTGGATAGTGAGCTCTTTGGAGCAGCGGCAGTCCCTTACTGTGTGTGCACACCTAGGTGCTACTGTAATACAAATAATAAATAACATCCATCTGATTGCTTGGCTGGCTTTTAAAAATGGCTGCTGACACAGGTAACAGGGTCTTACACTTGCAGGTGTGAGCCTACTGCCAGTGAGGTCACAATCACAAAGCGTAGCCTAGATGATTTATGGTTTGCTTAACAGGAAGCTGTGGCATGGGTTTCCCTCTCTCTCAAGCCCTGGTACTGCTACAGACAGGATGCCAGGCTAGATGGGTTAATAATTTAATCTAGCACAGTAAATTCTGTGTTCCTAATTTACCAGCGCAGTGAACGCTTTGACTCAGAGACCAAGGTCACGGCCCTGAGATTTATATGGCGCTACAAGTGGAAGATGAAATTCATTTCCCCAAAATATCCCTGAAAGTGGGCAACTGTTTCTGTAAAATTCTTTATAGTCGAGCCAGCAGAGTTCCCAAACGTCACTGGTTCACATTACCACCGTGTTTACATACCGCAGTTGGGGAACTGATGGGTGCAGATCTCCCGGGCTGCAGGGAAAAGAGACCTCCCCCCCCGTACTGCTTGAAGTGTGTCGGAGCAAATCAGAGATGGTTCCAATTATTTAAAACTAATTCCCGGAGGAGGGGGGCAGGGTGGATTTCTAGAATTTACTTCAGAGAACAAGAATGATGGTTAAGTAACTTTCTGCTCTGCAAAAGGCAAGTCTGTTTCCCAGGAGATCCCCCCACTCCTGGGACCTAGAACATCTGAGAGAGAAGTGAACAATTCTCAATGTTAATTACAAACACTGGAAACAGAAAAACCTTATGTCAGGGGAAAAAAAAAAAAAATCACAAGACATCCTGACCAGAAACATACTTGGGGTGTGAGTCAACCGGTGGGTGGGGGAAGAGAAAGTTGTGCTCTTTAACTTGATGAAAAAAGCATAAGGTATCAGACAATACTGTGAACTACATCTGCCCATCCACAAATAAGGCCAGAGTGAAAACACACGACTCACCCATTATTTATACCCAACCCTAAAGAAAAAACATGGTTCGGAGGGTCTCTCTAAAGTGAGTCAGAGATAATTGTGTTAACAGGTTAATTAATACAATAACCTGGAGCAGATAAAATTCTGTGTATGTAACATATGCTTTAGACCAGGGGTGGGGAATCTTTTTTCTATCAGGGGCCACTGACCCACTGAAAAAAATCAGTCACGAGCCACACACAGCCCAGTGGGGGGAAAAGGGGAGGGTGTGGAGGCTCGGGGGTTCCCCCCGCAGTGGGGCAAGCTGGTGCTCGCGGCTCTAGGCCTGCAGGGAGGTGCAGAGGCTTGGGGCTTCCCCTGGGCTCTGGGGTGGGGCCAGAAATGAGGTGTTCAAGATGCAGGAGGGGGTGAGGACTACAGCTGGGGTGTGGGCTCTGTGGTGGGGGTGGGGCTGGGGGTACGGGAGGGGGCTCTGGGCTGGGGCCAAGGGGTTTGGAGTGCGGGAGTGGGCTCAGGCAGTGGTGCGGGAGGAAGTGTGGGGTGCAGACTCTAGTATGGACTTTGGGTATGGGAGGGGGCTCAGGGCTGCGGGTTAAGCTGCAGGAGAAAGTGCAGGGTGCAGGCTCCGGGAGGGAGTTCGGGTATGGGAGGGGGCTCAGGGCTGGGGCAGGGGCTTGGGGTGCAGGGTCTGGGAAGGAGTTAGGGTGCAGAAGGGGGTTCTGACTGGGGGCAGGAGGTTCAGGATGGGGCAGGGGGGTTTGTACCTCAGGTGGCTCCCTGTCAGTGGCGCAGTGGGGCTAAGGCAGGCTCCCTGCCTGCCCTGGCTCCGAGCTCCTCCCAGAAGCGGCTGCCATGTCTGGCCTCTAGCTGGAGGAGCCAGGGGGCTCTGCATGGTGCCTGCTCCCACAGGCCACGCACCTGCAGTGCCCATTGGCCACGGTTCCCAGCCAGTGGGAGATGCAGAGCCAGCGCTGGGGGTGGGGGCAGCACGCGGAGCTTCCCTGATCACCCCTCTGCCTAGGGGCCGCAGGGACATGCCAGCCACTGTGCGGAGCCGACCAGACTTAACGGCCTGGCAACCCTACCCCCGCAGCGAGTGAGATGGCGCTCAGGGCTCCAGCCCCGTGTGTGTGTGTGTGTGGACGCTGAGGTGCAGGGCTTCTGGCCCAGGGTGTTCAGACTTGCCATGGGCTAGATGAAATGAAGCAGGGGTCGGATTCAGCCAGCAGGCTGGAGGTTCCCCACCCCGCTTTAGACATATATTAAATAAAACCCTGCTTTTTAACACTACACTTATGTAGAAACATATATATATATGCACACACACACACACCCCCAATGACATACACACACGCGCTCCAGCTATCCCAGAATAAATCCATGAAGGAAAAATTAAAAGACTTTTTACTATCCAGAAACATGTCTCACACCCAGACATTTTTTTCCCTATGAAGTTTCATAATGTAGGTTGAACTGTAGTCTATATATCGAAAATACTAATAGTATAATTGTGCAACATAACCAAGTTTGACAAAATATTTATTACAAAACCTTACATTCGGGATTATTTTCCCCACATGGCTGGAAATTGTCTTAAAAGCCTTAATGATGCACAGCAATAGGAAATACCATGAATCATATCATAGAATATCAGGGTTGGAAGGGACCTCAGGAGGTCATCTAGTCCAATCCCCTGCTCAAAGAATATGGCACTAATATGAATATATCTGCATACATTTGCATGGCTTTCCAGGATCAAAATTTATTGAAAAGAAGTGTCAAATAGTCCCAACGTTTGCAACCACAAAGTCTTAAAAAATGCTGTTTAATGCCTCTCTGGCCCAGTGACTAGGGAGTGAAAACTCTTTAGAGCGCAGCCCAATAAAGCTGGGAACAACTCTCTGGCCTGTGCTATGCAGGTCAGACCAGATCATAAGGGTCCCTTGTGGCCTCAGCATCTATGAACTTCTACATTTACACAATGCCAAAAAAACCCTTTAAGGTTCATGTTGTCATCGCATGGAATTTTGGCCCAATTTCCCTGCAGAAGCAGCCTATTGAGAAGCTGAAAATAGAATGAACAAGGGACAGTGGATGAGATAATCCCCATGGCAGGAAAAGCCACAGGAGAGCGTGCCAAGTTCCCACCCAATTCCGTTGAGGATGATGAGGGGTTGGGCCTTCACGAGCCTCAAGATTCCATGAGATGCTGCAGAAGCATAACTCCCACAGGTCCCTTCATGGGGTGCTGCCCTAAATGGCCCTCAGGAACGTCTGTGGTCACTTGGGGAGTTGGTTCTGATTGCACCGCCCTTCTTTTCTCTACCGTAAGATTCCACTCCATCCACGGGTAGCAGAATTCTCTGCAGGGTGTCATGCCCTAGAGCATGCTGCGATCCCACCTCTTTCCTGCCCACTGGGCTCAATCCGCTGCTTTCCTGGGGTTTGAAGGAGGAATAAGACCAGCACACCCCACAGCCAGACCAAACTTCCTTCAGTTGGCAGGACAGAGGATGATCTGCCCTAGAAGGGTGTAGAATTAAGACCCAGTTTCAAGACCCGCCTCCTTGAACTGAAATTTCTTAGGGATCACAGCAGCCGCGCCATTGATTTCAGCAGGAATCGGGGGAGGGGTATGACGTCAAAATTGAGCCCGTGCTTGTGGGTGAACCAAATTTCTACCTAAAATCTACACCCTTTAATCCTACTTAGTGGAGGTAGGTCTGCAGCTGTTACTCCTTGCTCCCATCTGTATCACAATCAGATCTCTGACCAAAGCAGCAGGGTGGAACATGCATTGAAGATGCACCTCCTGATGCCCATCACATTGTTCCAGTGATAAATTAAAATATTTTTTTGCGCGGCTTTAAACTTGAGACAATTTTAAGCACAGATTTGATCGGTCACCCTAGGACCAGATACTGTTTTGCCATTATTTAATCAGATTTTTCCTTCCCAGTTTTTAAATATAGACACTTCAAATTCTGTCCCTTTCACAAACGATAAAATCAGAACTCTCCTCCCATTGCAGTGCTGCTCTCCTCCCTCCCTAGTTGCACATGCTTCCTACTTTTCCTTATTTAAATCTAAGGCCTTGTGTACATTAGGGCTGTAGGTACACGAGTATAGTCAAACTGTCCCAAACTACTGGTTGTAGACACTCTGCATTTGATGTAAACTGGGTCTTCATGGTCACTGGTGCGGCTGACCCTGGCTTCACATAATACTTGTTTCAAAACTGAGTGAGCTGCACTGGTACACAGCCCCGTTCACTCTGGTGCAACATACCTACACTAGGAGTGGCTAAAACCCTCGTGTTGACAAGGCCCATTGTTTATTTCTTTGGCACAACGCACACACCTTCTGAAACAACATTTTTATTTTGTCATTTTTCCTCGTCTCTTTATTGCACTGAATCCATGAACTTCTCTTGGCACAGTGCCCAGCAGCTCATCTGTAATACTGGTCGAAGTTTATTTGAAAATTAAAAACAAAAACCTTAAACAAAAAGTGAGAACTTCATGTAACTGGAAACAGGTGCAGCCCGTGGAAAATGCAAATGAGAAACTTGGTAACTACTTCAATAGAAGCGGCTGTCTCGTCCTACCCTCTTTTCTCATGACCAAGGGAATCCAGCTGAGACGTCTGATCAACATAAACCCTCAGTGTAAAGGGTCGATTAGTGAGGAGAAATGCAGTCAAGATTCTTTAGCGAAGGTACTTCTCTGCACATTAGATCAAGCTGTGTATCGGACACAGTGCTTAAGCACAGATTTTTATTCTCATTCCAGCAAAAGAAAGCTAAGGGCTATTCACATTCCAGCAGGTGAAGAACTACCTCTTGAAAGTACTAGCAGTACGCAGTCATGAGTTTCCTGGAATAAATTCCTTTAATTCTGCAGCCATGGAGGAAACTGTATTGATTTTGCTTCCTCATTTGTTCCCTGCCAGCTGACTTCTATTGAGACTACTTCCAGCTACAGATGAGCCCAAATTGTAGTGCTTAATACAAAAACCACCCCCAGCTCCAGGGAAGTTCGGATCCAAATTCCGTCTTTGCAGCTCAGGCCCCTTGCTGCTCTGCAAGCCTCACTTGGTGTTCATTAGCATTGCTCCATTGCCGTTATGCCAGTTTGCACCAGCTGAAGATCTGGAGCAACATTCCAAACCTCGGAGCAGCTTTTGGCCAGCCACTATTTTGTTTTTCCAAAGAACCTGGTGAATCAACTTTTGTTCTTCCTCAGACCATACGGATCCTTCCCACACAACAGTTAATTGGCTGAAGTCCAGGAATGAAATTACAGGTGTAGCCCAGGGAGTGACTAAATTCCTGTATTACATGAAACAGCAGGGCTAGAAATCCAAGCTCTCTCTCACGGGAGAAAACTGGGAGTGCAGCCTCTTTCTAGTGGTTTCATAGACTCATTTCTAGCTCTGGCTAGTCACAAGACAGTACTGGACATTAAATTTGAGACACCTTGATTGATAGAGAAGATAATAATTTTTCTCCTGACACAGTTGGACTCCTGTTGTTAAGGCACTTTGGCTTTACAGAGGGATGCGAAAAAAAAATCGCAATAAAGGTTTTGCACTAAGTATAAACTTTGCTGTAAAATGTTTGGCAACAGCGAGATCCATGTTGTGGTGCGGTGGCCAAAAGGTCACTGGCAGCGGATGTCTGGGCTGGCTTGCCCAGCTGACCCAGAGGCCTGACACTTGCAAAGTGACTAATTCAAATGCCAATGCAGCAGCGTTTTCTTCTCGGACACAGACGTCAGAGCTTGTTGTGCAGGTGCTATAACCAGAGGAGAGCCACTGAATCCAGGGAGGCTAGGCGTGGTAAACCGCCCTCCAGATCTCGAGTGAGGCACTCTTCCACCAGATACGTTGCTGTCCGCAGCACTGCCCCACGGGCACAACATGGGGAGGAAATCAGGCCAAGCCGCTGCACAGTTGCTGCAATTCCAGATGAGCCAGAAAATAGCCTGTTGAGCCTGGTCTGGACCTACGACCAACTGGACAAGGAGGCAGGTCCAGGGATGGGCTCCCACCAATGCGTTCACTCGCGACACCTGTGCACGGGAAAAGGCCAGTACGCTCTTGTCCAGAAGCGGGTGAGCTGCTGTAGACAAGGGGTGATCAGCCGTGGTGGCATACCCTGGTCTGCAGGAGCGGGATTCCTCCCCTGAATACATGCAAACCTTTGAGTTGGTGCTGCATGTTTCCTGTATGAAGATGGGGAATAGGGCAAATGGAGATGTATTAAGTTGGTTTCACCTGTCACAGCTCTCCGAGCAGACTTAACAGTACTAGCATCTTGTTGAAGGTCTGGCGGAGCTATGTGCTTAGCACATATTAACTGGAGATTGGTGGAGCACTCCAGCAGCCACTAATAGTAAGAGTGGATGAATTCAGCTCCGTGTCGACAAGCTGAGTGTGGCAACTACTCTCCAAAACTGCAGAGCAGCATTCAGTTGGAGCAAACAACAGGCTCAATACAGATGTACGAACGACCAAAGGGTCTGGTCCCAAGGAGGTTCCCTACACTTTCCTTAATCTTTCTCCCAAATGTATGTATAGAACCTCTTCTTCTTGTTTTTTATGTCCCTTGCTAGGTGTAACTCATTTTGTGCCTTAACCATTCTGATTTTGTCCTTATATGCTTGAACTATTCGTTTGTACTCCTCCTTAGCAATTTGTCCATATTTCCACTTTTTGAAGGATTCCTTTTCATGTCATTAAAGAGCTCCTGATGGAGCCATATTGGCCTCTTATTATTCTTCCTATCTTTCCTTCACATCTGGATAGTTTGCTGTTGTGGCTTTAATATTGTCTCTGAGAAACTGCCAAACTCTCCCGAACTTTTCCTCTTAGCTTTTCTTCCCATGGGACCTTAGTTACCAGTTCTCTAAGTTAGTTAGTCTGCTTTTTTTCTTTGAAGTTCCTTGTTCTTATTCTGCATCTCTAACTCCTTCCTTTTCTTAAAAATCAGGAAATCTATTATCTCGTTCTCACTTTCACCCAAAGTGCCTTCAGATTTGCAGTTGCAGCCAGTCCCTGTTGAACAGAGGCATAAGACCTACAATAATAAACTGGAGGAAGCATTTACACACCTGGAATGATACTGTTGATAGCTACTATCTACAGCTGAGGTAATATTGTGACAAATTTCCACGTTTATGGCCAAAGAAATACAATTTCATAATGAAGTCAAGAACAGCAAAATGCAGCACACTTTGGTTAAGAAATTAAACGAGAAGTTAATCAATCTGTGACAGACATTCACATAACTGGAGAATGAAAATGAAAGCCTCTTTCTTGATAAACTATTGAGGCATTCAAAGCCACAAGAGATTACACATGGGACTGACGTCTTTGCAAGAGACTCACTGACTCCTCATACTCTTACCAAAGATCAGCTGAGATGTGTTAGCTGACAGTCTCTACAATTGCTCTCAGAGGAAGATTTTTATTCTGGAATTTGCTTCCCAAGAGCAGCAGAGTTTATTGAACTTCAGAGCTTGCTGCAAACCGGTTTGCCCAGGTATTTCTCTCCTCAAGATTAGAGGTTTAATTTTTGGAAGATGAAAACAGATTGTTGATGTTTTGTCAGTGCCAGATGTGTGCGTGTGTATTTTTAACTGGTTTCGTAATCGCACTTGGGGAACCACACAACATTGCATCAAATACAGCTAAAGGTGAATCAAATAGATTTATATATCTATGTACAAGAAAACCTCAAAAAGGTAGAGAATCCAGCCTCCGGGGAAGCCATCCCAGATCTACTGCTTACCATCAGGACAGAATTGACTGAGGATGAGAGTGTCAGAAGGAAGTTTGATGCTGCCAATGACCTCAAAGTTGCTTGAATTCAACACAGAGGTCCCACCTGAGCAAAACATCTAAATTCACGCTTAAAGTTAAGCACATCCGTAAGTGCTTTGCTGAATCAGGGCTTCAAGGAATAAGTTTCATAGGATACAACAATACAAGGCTATTTGATTTCAACAAAATCAATGTTAGGAAATAAGAAATCTGGCACATATGTGGCCATGCAGTATTTGAGTCCATGAATTTTGAAGACACAGGACATCCTCAAAAGACACTACCATAATGCAAGCTACAATTCCAGTGGACAAATCAAGGCACAAGAAGCAGCCAAAGGCACTAGGAGAAATTAATTTAAGAATCACAGGTCAGAGAGAACCTGTACTGGAGAATATACACTGAAGAGGGAGAGAGAAACTAAAAATAAAGGTCTAGTGTTGAGGAAAAAGAAGGGCTTTTTACAAACTCATCAAGAAAAGGGTGGGGTGGGGAAAAAAAGAAAAGAGAAAGTAGGTCCATTCAATAAGCTGGAACACAAAGATTCTAACATGGATGAGATTGTGAATTGCTTAAAAAACTTTTCACAACAAAGAGAAAAGACAGGTATAGGAAGGAAAGAAAATCTGCTCAGTATAGTTGTTGATGAAGAGTGCAGTTGATAGGGTAATACCTGGAAAAATTGGAAAAAATAATTCAGAAGGTCTAGGTACAGCTCCCTGGGGTCTTAAGGCAAATATGTAGCGAGCTTACTGAATTAGTGTCAGTTTTTGAAAAATCATGGAAATCCAGCAACAGAAGGAGAGAATGGGAAGATAATTTTGCAAATTACCATCAGATAAATTAAGGTCAATCCTAGTTAAATAAAGCAATGCAGAGGGGAGGTTAAAAAAAAAAGTATCTAGCAATTAATGGACCCATGAGAAATAAACAAAGAACAAATTTTGAGAGAAACTTGGCTGCTTGTTTGATAGTTACAAAGTCAGTAGAAAAAAAGACATTCAAGAAATACGTTCTTGTACCTGACTTTAGTAAAACATTTCATATGGTGTCTCATGAATTCTTACTTGCATTAAGTAAGAATTACAATGCACTTACTCCATTGCAAATAAATTCAAACGGACTTGGATTTGGGCAGTCACACCGACTGACGACTGGCTGAAGAAACAAATGGACAACAATAAATCGCAAGTGAGGAAGAGATGCAGATCAGGAGAGTAACGAAAATGTGAGAGCGAGGCCCAGTTATGTTTACCCTCTTCATTAATGGAACCAGAAAAAGGACTAAACTAACTGGATGGTTTTGCAAGTAACAGTTAGGAAAGTGAAATAAAATAAAGGGATTTTGCGGTTAGACATATAGGCGATAAAAGCCGAAAGTAACAAAAGAAGAGGAATTCCTTAATGTGGCCCAAGGTGGTAGAACTCGGAGAATGGGATGGAATTGAGTAAAAGAATATTTATGTTCTTATGAAGCTGAATACTAGGAAAAATGACTTAACAGCAAGGACAGCAGTGAAAGTCCTGTGGCCAGAGTAATTTAAAACTGACAGAGCACTCAAGGACAGACTACTGGAAACAGTCACAGATTGGTAGGGAGGTAGACATGACAACCCAACGGGTGGTCTCCATCTCTAATGATTTCTGAAGAAAACTACCAGAAGATGCACCTTGCAAAGCCAAACTCCCCTCTAGTGGAAGAAACACTGGCAGTTGGATGATCTGACATTCCAACTATACCTTCAGATCACATGACTAGGGCCCTACCAAATTGACAGTCCATTCTGGCAAATTTCATGGCCATAGCATTTTTAAACATCTTGAATTTCACCGTTACAGATATTTTAAAAAAACGGTTACCTACCTTTGTAACTGTTGCTCTTCCAGATGTGTTGCTCATGTCCATTCCATTCTAGATGTGTGTGCACGCCCACGTGCACAGTCATCTAGGATGACCAGATGTCCCGATTTTATAGGGACAGTCCTGATATTTGGAGCTTTTTCTTATGTAGGCTCCTATTACCCCCTCCCCCGTCCCGATTTTTCACACTTGCTCTCTGGTCAGCCTACAGTCATTGGAGATTTTTGCCTTAGCGGCATGAATAGCATCGGCTGTGGCGGCCTCTGGAGAGCTGCACTCATGCGTCGGTATATTAGGTGCCCCAGTGCCAGTGACCTAAGACAAACCAGTGACCTGGGCTGTTCCGGAGACCTGGGGCAAGGAGACAGATACTGCTGCCTCAGCCCCAGGGACTGGTGGTGTTCGCTTGCCCTCTGGGGGGTTTTTAAGGCAGGCTTGCCATTGTAGGGAGCCTTTATCGGGTCCAGCATTTTGTGTGGTGCTGAGTCCATTTGCTGTCTGGGCACCAGGAGGGTCTGGGAGGGCATTGGCCCCGCCATGATTCTGGGTCCCCTACTACTCCCGAGAGTCAGTGGTGGATCCCTTAAGGGGCCAGAGGGCCCCATCACGGAGGTACCCCCATGTAGCTCCAGGGTGGGTGGGTGGCCCAAACTGGATCCTTTAGCTGAAACCTCTTGGCCTTTCTACCTTGGTGCCGGGGAGTCGCACTTCTCTGAGGTCTTCCTGGACACTGAGGAAGGAAAGCGGTGCCAGGTGGAGCCCGATGCTGGGAGTGCACTATGCATTGAGACTGAAGTACTCAGAACAGAGTCCAGCCAGGACAGCTCCAAGGCCAGGCAGAGAGCAGCCTCCATGAGGAGGGCCCTCAAACGGATGTCGTGCTCCTTCTGCGTTCTGGGATGAAAGTTCTTACAGATGTGACACTTGCCCTTCACATGTGACTCCCCCAAGCACTTCAGGCAGCTGCTATGGGGGTCACTAACAGGGACAAGCCTGTTACAGTCAGAACCGGGCTTAAAACCTGGAGACTGGGGCATGCCCTGCCTGGGGCAAAGTCCCTACCAGGACAATAACTTACTAACTACACTACTTACTAGCTACTGTCAACAAACTATTTACAAGACACTAAAAGCTCAACGAAAGGAGAGAACCGCTAACCACTTGCTAGGCAATGGAAAAATGTGCTCCGACCAACTGCTATGGGCAGTAAGAAGGAATTTATACTGACGCATGAGCAAACCACTCCAGAGGGCACCACAGTCAACCCTACGGATACCGCTAAGACAAAAATCTCCGACGACTGTACAGGGGTGTGCACACAGATTCCCAGCAGGTGAGACAGCACTTGAATCTCAGCGATCCTGGCATACCCCAGCAATGAGCCCGAAGGAGAACCCCAGACAGAGGGGGAAAGGAGGAAGAGAAAAGCTTAACAGAGAAAAAATCCCATTGAATGAAGGAACTATAAAACTATACATAAAAGAGAAAATACTAAGTAACTACACAGAACTAATACTCGAGAAACCTAAGACTAAGCTAAAGATTAAGTTAGAAGTAGGTATGCAAGGCACTCTCTCTCAGGCCAAAGCAGCTGAGGTGGAACTGAGGGCGGTTTGCCTGTACAGCTCTATGTATCCTCGGCGTGGGGCATGAGGATGTCGGGAGTGCCTGCATGGGCTGAACAGGCACTGCTACCAAATATCTGACCAAAGCCACGTGGACACATCTGGACATGGAGCACCCATAAGGACACTACTCGAAGACATGTTCTTCCAGAACAATGGTGCCAGGGACAAATGCCTTTGAGGGCATAATTCCATTTTTAATTATGGTCCATGGGCCAGGGTAAAAATTTAGGATTATAAAACATCCTTAATCCACTGAGATAAATGGAAGGTTTTCACAAAATTCAAAATTAGAGCATAGCCCTTTGTAGGTATATCAATGGGAGAATATGCCAGCTTTAGAACTCTTCTATTTCTGCCTGATCTCTTCCCTCCCCAACCTCCATTTTCACCATCTTTTCTGTCTTTGTGTCTCTTCTCCTTTCTTTTCTCTAGCTATTACCAAATTCTTAGTCTCAATCTGTGGGCTTCCTTTCCAAATTCCACCAATAATATAAGCAATGAAATAGCTACCGCTTACACTGAAGTGGTCTTCAGATTTAACACCCCAAAGGGTGCATATCTCACAGACGTCATTTCATAGAATCATAGGACTAGAAGGGACCTTGAGAGGTCATCTAGTCCAGTCCCCTGCTCATGGCAGGACTAAGTATTATCTAGACCATCCCTGGCAGGTGTTTGTCCAACCTGCTATTAAAAATCTCCAATGATGGAGATTCCACAACCTCCCTAGGCAATTTATTCCAGTGCTTAACCATTCTGACAGTTAGGAAGTTTTTCCTAATGTCCAACCTAAACTACCCTTGCTGCAGTTTAAGCCCATTGCTTCTTGTCATGTCCTCAGAGGTTAAGGAGAACAATTTTTCATCCCCCTCCTTGTAACAATCTTTTATGTTATCATGCCTGCTCTTAGTTTTTTCTCTGCACTAAGCAAACCCAACTTTTCCAATCATCCCTCATAGGGCATGTTTTCTAGACCTTTAATCATTTTTGTTCTTCTCTGGACTTTCTGCAATTTGTCCACATCTTTCCTGAAATGTGGCGCCCAGAACTGGACACAATACTGCAGCTGAGGCCTAATCAGTGTGGAGTAGAGCAGAACAACTACTTCTCGTGTCTTGCTTACAACACTCCTGCTAATACATCCCAGAATGATGTCTGCTTCTTTTGCAACAGTGTTAGACTGTTGACTCATATTTGTGGCACCCAGTACTGGACACAATACTCCAGCTGAGGCCTAATCAGTGCACAGTAGAGCGGAAGAATTACTTCTCGTGTCTTACTTACAATAATCCTGCTAATACATCCCAGAATAGTATTTACTTTTTTTTTTTTTGGCAATAGTGTTATACGGTTGACTCATATTTAGCTTATGATCTACTATGGCCCCCAGATCCCTTTCTGCAGTACTCCTTCCTAGGCAGTCATTTCACATTTTGTATGTGTGCAACTGACTGTTCCTTCCTAAGTGGAGTATTTTGCAGTTGCCCTTATAGAATTTCATCCTATTTACTTCAGGCCATTTCTCCAGTTTGTCTAGATTTTAAATTTTAATCCTATCCTCCAATGTACTTGCAACCTCTCCATGCCATTATCTAAATCACTGATGAAGATATTGAACAGAACCGGACCCAGAACTAATCCCTGCAGGACCCCACTCGGTGTGTCCTTCCAGCTGGACTGTGAACCACTGATGACTACTCTCTGGGAATGGTTTTCCAACCAGCTATGCACCCACCTATAGTGGTGGGTTGTATTATCCATCTATGACAGGTTTCAGAGTAACAGCCGTGTTAGTCTGTGTTCGCAAAAAGAAAAGGAGTACTTGTGGCACCTTAGAGACTAACCAATTTATTTGAGCATAAGCTTTCGTGAGCTACAGCTCACTTCATCGGATGAAGTGAGCTGTAGCTCACGACAGCTTATGCTCAAATAAATTGGTTAGTCTCTAAGGTGCCACAAGTACTCCTTTTCATTATCCATCTAGGTTGTATTTCCCTAGGTTGTTTATGAGACGGTCATATGAGACAGTATCAAAAGCCTTATTAAAGTCAAAATATACCATATCTACCTCTTCAGGCTGTCTCCAGTCTCAGGAAGACATTACTGCATCTGTTTACACTGGGTTTGGATCTGTTCGCAACCACCAAGAACGCTTTTTAAAAAAATGTGACATAGGTCACATGAACACATCATCTGGGTCTAACACACAGGTCGCGTATTTGACACTTCTGCTCCAGAGCCTTAAAATTCTGTTTTATGATCCCAGAATTGACTTAGTTCTTTATTTGAAGATTTCCTTTCTTCGTAACAGTCCTCTCCTGGCTCCTTAGGAATTTGATTAGGCTACAACTGCAATCCTTTTACAGAAATCACATGATGGGGTCTGATTTTCATAAAATGAAACACGGGCAGAACTCTTTTGTTTGGCTTTTAATAAAAAGTATCACACTGTTTGCTTCTGATATCAATTATGCAAATGCTTCTGAGCTCACCAAATTCGTTTTAAGTGGCACTCTTTCTTCTCAATACATTATTGCACATATTTTCAGTAGCAGTAAATGGAACACACTTGGCTACTGCAAATTAAGTCTAATGAGAGGTCCAAAATAAGCCCTCAGTCATTTGTGAGACATGTGACCAAAAAGGCAGGGGTCTATGAAAGAGGTTACTTACCTTTGAGAAGAATGTAACTAGTGTCATTTGTGTGAAACCACAAAGATTTATTTTTAATGAAAAAAATACTGAAAGTGTGCCACAGTGTCCATATATTCATTTGAATAGTACAAAGATATGTATATCTGAGAAAAAGTCTTAACACTGTAGAAAATAAATGTGGTTCTTAAATTAAGCCAAAAGAAACCAGTAAAAAAGTAATGTTTTATACACTGGAATAAATGAAGCAATTAGTCAGAGGTAATAATAAATTATAATTACAGTATTTCAAATATTTGTCTCATGCTTTTCCAGCAGCTTCTAAACAAGTTATGTGTAATACACCCTTGAAGTCAGCAGTAAGAATGGTCTTTCAAAGGAACTGTGGGTAATAACCTGTAGATTTGAATAAAGTCTTAGAAAAATGACACCAATGTTTATTATTTACTGGTACATAAAACATAGGAACATGGCAGTTTTAGGTTTGCAGCTAACGTATGTTTTGTTAATGAAAGTTAATTAGTTTCAGTTGACTAATCTTTATATTTTAATGAACTAAACAGCAGTTATGGTCATTAGCATGTATGTCACCCAAGCACATTGCACCAACAGTGCTTATGTGATGCTACATCTTCTGGCTTGTTTATACAATCAAAATCATGAGAATTTGGAATAATTTTAGGTCTGCAAATGTTTAAAACGAAAGTGTTTTTAAATATAAATCATTTTTGCTCTTTAAAAACAGGAAAAAAAATCCAAACATGCACTTAAACCTGAAACTTCCATGCCTTAGACACTACGTTTTAACAGTAAAATATCAGTTTTGTGCCATTTGTTGTAAAATTTCCCACCCTCCACAAAATAAAACAAAACAAAAACAAAAAAAATTCAAACAGGGTCTAAATTTGATTTGTCAGCATCTTCTTGGTCCTGTTTATACATGAAGGTTAGAAGAAAGAGAGCAATATCCATAGATGACCAATATGCAGTGTGCGATGTTACTGCAGACCAGTATCTGCTCTCCACAAGACCTTCCCTGAGCTCAAAATCAATCCTGTGCTCCAGTTCCACTAGAAATGAAACAAAATAGAAACAGGAAGTGTTACTAGGATCCATACTTTGAAAAGAAAGAACACATGCTAATTCTTCTATCATTTGTTTTTGTTTCTACTTGCCTGTATATAAAAAATACCCAATATTCCTGTGCTGAGGGTTTAAAGTGTTCTCATTGTGTAATTAGTATATATATGTATGTGTGTGTGTGCGCGTGTACTCACGCATGTATGGTTTTATTTATTATATATATATATATATATATATGCAATTACTACAAATAATACAATATTGATGGATAGATCACACAGAAAACACTGAAGGTCGGGAAAGAACAGTTTTTTAACAACCTTATTCTTCATTGTAACTAGCTGGAATTACTTGGGAGATGTCCTGATCTTTTCTTCTAAAAAACAGGCTTAGGCCAAGATTTTCAAAAGTGACTAGAGATACACTGATAAGTTAATTTTTAGGGGCCCAACTTAAGACACCTTGAAGGTTCTCAGATTTTCAGAAAGTATGGAGCATCTGCCCTTTGAAAATAAGGCTCCTTTAGGATGTCTCAAGTTAGGCACCGAAACAAATAAAGGTACCCGACAATCACTGACACTTCTGAAAATTTCAGAGTAACAGCCGTGTTAGTCTGTATTCGCAAAAAGAAAAGGAGTACTTGTGGCACCTTAGAGACTAACCAATTTATCTGAGCATAAGCTTTCGTGAGCTACAGCTCACTTCATCGGATGCATGGCTTTAGTCCCAGTCCCTACACAGAAAGTCAGTCCTTTTAAGTTTCCAGATTTTTGCAAAATGTTTCGGCAGCTGTTCTTTTATTTCAACAGCTATACCACACACATCAAAGCAGCCTTTACTGCACATTTAACTGGCTTAGTTGCTACCACAATTAACACACTGTTGTCAACTCATTTGTAGAGATTTTCTTAGCTCTAAAGGAGCAACCGCATGAAATGGATAAGCTAAAATCCTAGTTAGCCACAAAGGCCAAAAAACATACTGGAGAAAAATAGAATTGCTTGTCAAAGCCATTGGCACAAAGGGTAAAAAACTATATCATCACTCAAAATCTCCACAATCAAGATATCAACAACATTCAGGGAGGTATAGGGCTTAATATTTTCCAACCAACATCTAACTGGTTTCCAAATACAGTAATTCAGATGACTCTGGTTTCTCTGCAAGCAAACTGCTAAAACACTTCTATCTCTTGGCAATTTCACTACAGAACCTTGGGATACAAGCAAGATTTACACACATCCATGCAGCAGGCCTTTCTGAAGTTAACACTTCAGCCATGGATTGAGTCAGCCTGGCTGGGCTAAACTGTGGGATCTCCATCTATGGAACACAATAGAGAGATACAGGGTTTGGGTGGCAAGGCTGGAGTTGCTGAGTTTCCTGAAAAGAACCCCCCACTAGGATTTAACAACGATCACTGTTACTCCTCCATATTTTCCCTAAATTTAAAATTAAACCTCTGCCCTGTACGATGAATGAGTCACTCAGATTATCTGTTGAAGCTAGCTCTGATCTAGCTAACTGATGTACCATGTGGATGCTACCACAAGATGCAGCACGGCTTATATTCTTGACTCATCTGTTACTACAGAGATAATTTAAGATGCACAAGCCCAATCCAAAGCCCACGTTGACTACAACACTTACATTTTTCAGAAAAGGAAAAACAAAACTTCAGCTTTATCTTAATGCCAACATTAAAATTGTCAGAGTGAAACATCTGACTGCACATATAGAGCTTTGACTTCCTATGATTATTTAAAGTCATCTCTTTGAACTTGATTGACTGGGCAGTACTGTGTATATGAATATAGGGAAAACACCTTTGAGAGCGTGTGAAGTCAAAAAAGATGAAATAAGGGGTCACTGAAAAATTGTTGAAAATTCAGATTAGACTAAATTTTTGACAGTAAATGCCATGACAATAGAGTGACTGAAAGTTTTGAAATTAATTTGATCAACATTTTGAATTTTGGCATAGAAAGTGTTCTCTTTTTCATAAAAGCTTTTGCTAAATTTTTGTCCTGTATTTGGACCAGCTCTGTTAGGGGCAAGGACTGTGTCTCTCTCTTTATTTTGTACATCACCAAAAAGTATGTCTTAGTGCCAGACATATACTGGAGAATTTAAAAAAATGCATTCTACTATAAATGAAACTGGATTTCTCTGAGGCAATTATGTTGAATTTTTCCAATGATCTTTTAGAGACCATTGTAGCAGAGAATGGACAGTAGAAGCTCAGAGTTATGAACACCAGAGTTACGGACTGACCAGTCAACCACACACCTCATTTGGAACCAGAAGTACGCAATCAGGCAGCAGCAGAGAAAAAAATAAAAAGCAAGAAAGCAAATACAGTGCAGGTTTCAGAGTAGCAGCCGTGTTAGTCTGTATTCGCAAAAAGAAAAGGAGTACTTGTGGCACCTTAGAAACTAACCAATTTATTTGAGCATAAGCTTTTGTGAGCTACAACTCAAGGTACCTTAGAGACTAACAAATGCTCAAATAAGTTTGTTAGTCTCTAAGGTATCACAAATACTCCTTTTCTTTTTGCAAATACAGTACAGTGCTAACCATAAGCTATTAAAAAAATAAAGGGAAAGCAGGATTTTAATCCTGAATAGTAAAGTTTCAAAGCTGTATTAAGTCAATGTTCAGTTGTACTTTTGAAAGAACCACCATAATGTTTTGTTCAGAGTTACGAACATTTCAGAGTTACAAACAACCTCTGTTCCCGATGTGTTCATAACTCTGAGGTTCTACTGTATTAGCTAAAGTTCTGTGAAATATATGTACTATTTAAAGAGCAAAAGAAAAAAAAAGAACAGATCAAAGATTTAAGCCTCTGGAAATAATTGAAAAATATTTAATGAATGGGAATGAACCCAATTTTTACCATAAAGCTACCCAGGAAACAATTTAATAGGAGCATATGTTTGTTATAACACACACATTTCCATGTCCCCCGTTCCCCCCACAACAAATCCATCCAAAGTCAACTTAAAAAACAGTCTCCATTTCCAAAAGAGAAGCCAGAAGATACAGCTAGCTGCTAAATGTAAAGGTACACTAACATGTGGGGTCAAGGAAGCCAGAGCTGCTGTGTGGGAAGGTCGGCATTCCAACAGTAGAATGAATGGCAACTGGCTTCTTGTCTTCGCCTTCTGTTCCGTCTTTTCCAGTCTCAGAAGTTTGTGAAGTGGGTGCACTAGATCGGCCAAATCTTGAGAACAACATCCCTCCAAGACCCTTCCCAATGCTAGCAGCTCCTGCATTCAGCACAAAACAGGACAGGCACCATGACTGTTAAATCATACCACAAATTAAAGTGGCTGTAACACTCATCAATTACAGCTGAATGAAAGAGAAAGAAAAACACTACTCATGTTTTTCCAGGGTGGAAACAACAGCTTATTTAAATTAAGTCTACATTTTTTATCATGTGACTCACATCTAGTGTACAATCAAGGTTATAATTCAGAAACTGTAGTCAGGGAAACAAAAATATGCAAGAACAGTTTTGTACCCCTCCCCCCAAAAATATCCAATACTGAAAAGGTCTATTTTAATTCCTGTTTTACAGACAAATTCTTTTACGATCTCATTCATTTTGCAACACACTGGGTTTGGGTACTTCACAATAATTACAGTACCTTCTATGTGAAAGAAGAATCACATTATCATCTTTAATGAGAGGACACTCCTTTCATCAACTTCTTATGCTTGCACTATTTCTAGAGAGACTTAGAAGTGCTATATCATCATTGAAAGGGGATGATTATTGTTTGAGAATCACTGCATGAAAGTTTAAGATAGTTTACAGATTCATAACCTTAAGAATGATAACATTTTCTCCTGACAGGTTTCAGAGAAGCAGCCGTGTTAGTCTGTATTCGCAAAAAGAAAAGGAGTACTTGTGGCACCTTAGAGACTAACCAATTTATTTCAGCATAAGCTTTCGCGAGCTACAGCTCACTTCATCGGATGCATGAAGATGAAGTGAACTGTAGCTCACGAAAGCTTATGCTCAAATAAATTGGTTAGTCTCTAAGATTTTCTCCTGACTTTGCTGCCATCTTGTGGCTATGTTAAAAAGCTACTTTCATAGTAAAATGACGTTAAATATACAGATCTTACATAGAAAAAAAAAGCTATGTAGTGAGATATGTCAGATCTTGCTTAGAAGTATTCTATAAATCAGACTAATTCCTTAAGCAGATAGAAAATAAAGATTTACTTGCTCAGTAGGGAAGAAACTCAAGAGCAAGCTACCTTGTTTAAACTTCTTTCAAGTTATTTTAGTATAAAACCCAAACAGTGTAGGCCCACCCTGAGCAATGCTCTTAGGCACATACTTAACTTTAAGTACATGAGTAACCCCATCAAAAGCAAAAGAGACTGTTTATATGTTCAAGGGTAAGCTAGTGCTTAAGCTGGATCAGGATGCTAAAGGACAATGAAGGGGACAGAAAAACATGTCAGGTTAGAATTTTGCACCTGGAAATTCATGTTATATTAAGTTAAACGAAGACCAACATTTCTCATTACTAACCAAGGACCTTGCTGCCACTCGCCAATACTGTGAAATGTGATTTTAATGCAAACATTTTAATTTTTCATGCTGCAAACTGATAACATTTGATTATTAGATACTGACTATTAACCCATCAGGAGGTTATTTCAATTAAACATGCAACAAATAAGACAGCAGTAGCAAAAAAATAACATTGGCTGTAGTTAATATAAACATCCCATTCCCTTAAATAAAAGTTTATTTGGATTTAAATTAGCACTGCACATATGGTGTGGAAGTAAAGGAAAGATACCACAACAGCACATTTATTGTTATGTCTTCAATATCACAAAAGAAAAAAATGAAGCTTTGTATGAAAATAGGGCTCTATTAACAATTAATCAAAATGTTATTGCATGAAACCTAATTGAAAAGTGTTATGTACATATGAAAAGATTTAATTAGCAGTTACCTAATATACTTGCTTTGCCTATATTTGTTATTGACTCCCCATAATGGCGTCGAACCATGACTGGTGAAGTAGCTGGGCTTGGTATGGTTGGTATACTTTCACTCTCGGTGACTGAGGTAGGTTCTTTTGTTGGGTTGAGAAAGCTTGGCTTCATGTGCTCATAAGGTAGAGGGTTTGCAGTGTTGTACCAGTGGATCTGGACAGGTGAAATGTTGCTGTAGTGTTTCAAAATTAAAGGTTCTAGTCTATAGGCCTGCAAGATAAATTCAAGAGAAGAAAATCCTGAGCAGTGACAGACACTGCAGATTAAATTTACTTACCAATATATAGCGCTCTTCATCCTCAAACTACTGAACAAACACTAATGATTCATCCTCACAGTCCCTTGGGGATGAATGGATAAACAGCAGCAACCCCATTTTACAGAAGAGATACATATAAAAACTAAAATAACTTGCCAAAGGCAATAAAGTGAGTCAGTGGGATAGTCAGAATTAGAACTCAGGAGTTCGTTGCTCCCAATCCCTGTCACTCTGTTAAGAAAAGAAATCTTGCTCTGTTACAGCAAATTAATAGCCAGAAATTGACTAATGTTGAAGATACACTGTGGTCATATTTGTTTTCACTTTCTGGGAAAACTGACTCGTTTCCTCGCTGCTTATGCACATATCCTTGTATATTACTCTGCAACACTGCTACTACCATATTGTTTAATCAGAAGTGAAAAGTACCGTTAATATTACAGCACAGCAAAAGACTTATCCTTTCTATATGGATAAACGGATTCTGCATTTCACAGCAAATCATTAAAACTGGCTATTTAATTTTGCTTGCACAAGCTGAACAAACAGATTTATTATGCAAATGTGGCAATTGTAGACACAATTTAGGTAGCGAGCTTTGAAAGTGTGAGCAGTAAGATAGAAGCCTGATTACACTTATTTTCAACAGAAGCCATTTCTGCACAGTACAGGTGACAGCAAGTTTTACTTTTCTGGCATCTCCTTACTTGCTCTGTAACTCACCACTGAACAAAATCTAGGTAATCTTTAAGGTAAAGAACAAATGGTTGTAGCCTGGATCAAATGTGTAGGGAGTGGCCACGCTCGCCTTTGAATTAATTGGCACTCAATTAACTCGAGGTAAAAAAAGTGTACTGTAGATGTATTCAATGAGCAGCTCTTCAGCAGATGGACTGTGGTGGAGAGGGAGAAATAAAGACTTATGGCCCTAATTCAGCAAACCATTTAAACATGTGATTAGTTCAACTGAACTTTAATTAGACCATTCATGAGCTTACATACTTTACTGAATTGGGGCCTATAGTGAGATAAAAGTAGTAGACTGGAATGGAAGGGTAAGTCACAGTCCCGTGATGGCTTTTATATTCAGAAAATTCCAATATCCTTAACTGTGTTTCAGGGAGCAGAGATCTTGGCCTCACTTTTGGGATATGTATTTGGCTAGGGCCAGATGACAGGATGGCACGTCAGTTCTCTAGGGCCCCCGTCACCAAGAGTTAAACAGCAGTTTTCTTTAAAAAAAATCCTTCTTACATGGATCGCGCTGCAGCAGCAGTCAGATAAGCTAGCAGAATGTTAGGAACGGCTAGGAAAGGGATAGTAAGACAGTAAATATAATGCCTCTATATAAATCCATGGTATGCCCACACCTTGAATACTGCATGCAGTTTCTGTCACCCCATCTCAAAAAATACACATTAAAACTGGAAAAGATACACAGAAGGGTAACAAAAAAGATTAATTTCAGAGTAACTGCCGTGTTAGTCTGTATTCGCAAAAAGAAAAGGAGTACTTGTGGCACCTTAGCGACTAACCAATTTATTTGAGCATAAGCAGCAGGGGAGGGAGGGGGAGAGAGAGACAGAGACTGTGTGTGTGTGTGTGGGTGTGGTGGAGAAAACCTGGATTTGTGCTGGAAATGGCCCAACTTGATTATCATACACATTGTAAGGAGAGTGATCACTTTAGATAAGCTATTACCAGCAGGAGAGTGGGGTGGGGGGAGGTATTGTTTCATGCTTTGGTGTGTATAAAAAGATCTTCTACACTTTCCACAGTATGCATCCGATGAAGCGAGCTGTAGCTCACGAAAGCTTATGCTCAAATAAATTGGTTAGTCTCTAAGGTGCCACAAGTACTCCTTTTCTTTTTAAAAATGATTAAGGGTATAGAACAGCTTCCAGATGAAGAGAGATTAAAAAGACTGGGACTGTTCAGCTTTGAAAAAGAGATGACTAAGGGGGGACGTGACTGAAGTCTATAAAATCATGACTGGTGTGGAGAAAGTGAAAAAGGAAGTGTTGTTTAACCCTTCCCATAACACAAGAACTAGGGGTCACCCAATGAAATTAATAGGCAGCAGGTTTAAAACAAACGAAAGGAAGTACTTCTTCACACGACACGCTTGTTCCCAGGGAATATTGTGAAGGCCAAAACTATATCTGGGATTTAAAAAGAATGAGGGTAAATTTATGGAGGATAGATCCATCAATGGCTATTACCCAAGATGCTGGCGCTGCAATCCCATGCTCTGGGTGTCCCTCAGCCTCTGACTGCCAAATGCTGGAAATGGATGACCGGGGACGGATCGCTTGACAATTGCCCTGTTCTATTCATTCCTTTTGAAGCCTCTGGCATTGGCCACTGTTGGAAGACAGGATACGGGCTAGATGGACCATTGGTTTGACGCAGCATGGCCATTCTTATGTTCTTATATAAAAAAGGTATTAGCCCATTAACAAAGCCTGTATCATGCATGCGCCTAATTAAAAATTTCCAGCTGAAATGATATGCAGCGTTATTGTAGCCACGTCGGTTCCAGGATATTAGAGAGACAAGTTGGTCGAGGTAATATCTTCTTTTGTTGAACCAACTTCTGTTGGGGGAGAAACAAGCTTTCAAGGCACAGAGGCTTGATGTGCATTACATATTTACTTTGGTATAACTACGTTGTCGCTCAGGGGTGTGAAAAATCCACACCCCTAAGCAACGTAGTTATGACGACTGTAACCCCCCCTGTAGAGTTTCAGTTATTAAGCCGACGGGAGAGCTTTCTGCATCGGTGCAGCTGCGCTGATGTAAATTTGTAGTGTAGACCTGTCCTCAGAGTGTCACAGCTATAAGGCAGTGAGTGGAAGACTGCCTAGGATTGCTGAAGGAAGACTCGTACCCAGGAAGGAGAAACACATATAGTGACCTGGCTGGAGGGCCAAGTCATGAAGAAGGAGCACCTGGAGTTGCAGATACAGGTGGAGAGACTGCCAGAGGAAAGCACAGCACCTGGAAGGAGCTAATCCCCAGAGAAGCCAAGAGAGGTGAACCTTGTAAGTGGACCCTGTGACAATGAGGTACACTACACGCTGTGGGACTTCTGGATCTTGAAAGGCGTGTTGTGGGGGGCGTAGATCATTGTAGCAGGGGAGCTATGTCTGCAAGTTTTGCATCTGTTCTGGCAGGGTCTGGTGCTGCTTTGAGTTGGTGTGTCCTGGTCTGTGGGGAGCTTGCTTCTGATGATGAGCTTGGAGAGGTTGGAGGGGAGGGGGTTGTTTGAAGGTCAGAAAAATGGGTTCAGGAAAGATTTCATTCAGGATGGGGTCATTGAGTCTGGATTGTAGTTTGATGATAACCCCATATGGATTCCAGGATGGGGTGGTAGGTGACAACCAGGGGTGTGCAGTAGGAGGGGGGTTTATTTCTGTATTGAAGCAGGTTCTCTTGGGTATTTGGGTGGCCCATTACATGATGTGATCTACTTCTCTACAAGGACACTGCACCCTTTTTGTCCTATGACTACAGGGGAATTAACGGGCCAATTCACCTTGAATGGTCTCTTAGAATATGGGTTAACCACTTATGCTAAATAATCTGTTCAATCTCTTATTTAGCTGTGACACTGAGTACCTTTCCCAGCCCTGAAGAAGAGCTCTGTGTAGCTCGAAAGCTGGTTTCTCTCACCAACAGAAGTTGGTCCAATAAAAGATATCACCTCACCCACCTTTTCTCTCCAACTGAAATTGTACTTTTGCATGCCAGCGGAAATATACATTGGAATTTTCAGATTGTCTTAATAAATAGCTCACTTATTGCATATGGATCAAAGGCTAGTTTTCAAAAGTCATTACCTATTGATCTGTGATCCGTATTGATTTTCATTAAGGAATTACATTCAGCATGACCCTTTCAGTTTTCTTTGTTTTCATAAGGTAGGAAAGTATTTTGCATCTGAGCAGTATGACTGCTCAGAGCTCCGGTACGAAACTGCAGAAAAACCTGAGTGTCTCTGGATTAAGTTTAGAAGCGTGAGCAACAAGAGTGATGTAGTGGTGAGAGTCTGCTATAGATCACCGGACCAGGGGGATGAGGTGGATGAGGCTTTCTTCCGGCAACTCGCAGAAGCTACTAGATCGCACGCCCTAGTTCTATGGGTGACTTTAATTTTCCTGATATCTGCTGGGAGAGCAATACAGCAGTGCATAGACAATCTAGGAAGTTTTTGGAAAGCGTAGGGGACAATTTCCTGGTGCAAGTGCTAGACGAGCCAACTGGGGGGGAGCTTTTCTTGACCCGCTGCTCACAAACAAGGAAGAATTAGTGGGGGAAGCAAAAGTGGATGGGAATCTGGGAGGCAGTGACCATGAGTTGGTTGAGTTCAGGATCCTGACATAGGGAAGAAAGGTAAGCAGCAGGATACGGACCCTGGACTTCAGGAAAGCAGACTTCGACTCCCTCATGGAACGGATGGCCAGGATCCCCTGGGGGACTAACATGAAGGGGAAAGGAGTCCAGGAGAGCTGGCTGTATTTCAAGGAATCCCTGTTGAGGTTACAGGGACAAACCATCCCGATGAGTCGAAAGAATAGTAAATATGGCAGGCGACCAGCTTGGCTTAACGGTGAAATCCTAGCGGATCTTAAACATAAAAAAGAAGCTTACAAGAAGTGGAAGGTTGGACATATGACCAGGGAAGAGTATAAAAATATTGCTCGGGCATGTAGGAATGAAATCAGGAGGGCCAAATCGCACCTGGAGCTGCAGCTAGCAAGAGATGTCAAGAGTAACAAAAGAAGGGTTTCTTCAGGTATGTTGGCAACAAGAAAAAAGCCAAGGAAAGTGTGGGCCCCTTACTGAATGAGGGAGGCAACCTAGTGACAGAGGATGTGGAAAAAGCTAATGTGCTCAATGCTTTTTTTGCTTCTGTCTTCACTAACAAGGACAGCTCCCAGACTGCTGCGCTGGGCATCACAACATGGGGAATAGATGGCCAGCCCTCTGTGGAGAAAGAGGTGGTTAGGGACTATTTAGAGAAGCTGGACGTGCACAAGTCCATGGGGCCGGACGAGTTGCAACCGAGAGTGCTAAAGGAATTGGTGGCTGTGATTGCAGAGCCATTGGCCATTATCTTTGAAAACTCGTGGCGAACGGGGGAAGTCCCGGATGACTGGAAAAAGGCTAATGTAGTGCCAATCTTTAAAAAACGGAAGAAGGAGGATCCTGGGAACTACAGGCCAGTCAGCCTCACCTCAGTCCCCAGAAAAATCATGGAGCAGGTCCTCAAGGAATCAATCCTGAAGCACTTACATGAGAGGAAAGTGATCAGGAACAGTCAGCATGGATTCACCAAGGGAAGGTCATGCCTGACGAATCTAATCACCTTCTATGATGAGATTACTAGTTCTGTGGATGAAGGGAAAGCAGTGGATGTATTGTTTCTTGACTTTAGCAAAGCTTTTGACACGGTCTCCAACAGTATTCTTGACAGCAAGTTAAAGAACTATGGGCTGGATGAATGCACTATAAGGTGGATAGAAAGTTGGCTAGATTGTCAGGCTCAACGGGTAGTGATCAATGGCTCCATGTCTAGTTGACAGCCGGTGTCAAGTGGAGTGCCCCAGGGGTCGGTCCTGGGGCTGGTTTTGTTCAATATCTTCATAAATAATCTGGAGGATGGTGTGGATTGCAGTCTCAGCAAATTTGCGGATGATACTAAACTGGGAGGAGTGGTAGATACGCTGGAGGGCAGGGATAGGATACAGAGGGACCTAGACAAATTGGAGGATTGGGCCAAAAGAAATCTGATGAGGTTCAATAAGGATAAGTGCAGGGTCCTGCACTTAGGACGGAAGAACCCAATGCACAGCTACAGACTAGGGACCGAATAGCTAGGCAGCAGTTCTGCGGAAAAGGACCTAGGGGTGACAGTGGACGAGAAGCTGGATATGAGTCAGCAGTGTGCCCTTGTTGCCAAGAAGGCCAATGGCATTTTGGGATGTATAAGTAGGGGCATAGCGAGCAGATCGAGGGACGTGATCATCCCCCTCTATTCGACATTGGTGAGGCCTCATCTGGAGTACTGTGTCCAGTTTTGGGCCCCCACACTACAAGAAGGATGTGGATAAATTGGAGAGAGTCCAGCGAAGGGCAACAAAAATGATTAGGGGTCTGGAACACATGACTTATGAGGAGAGGCTGAGGGAACTGGGATTGTTTAGTTTGCAGAAGAGAAGAATGAGGGGGGGATTTGATAGCTGCTTTCAATTACCTGAGAGGTGGTTCCAGAGAGGATGGTTCTAGACTATTCTCGGTGGTAGAAGAGGACAGGACAAGGAGTAATGGTCTCAAGTTGCACTGCGGGAGGTTTAGGTTGGATATTAGGAAAAACTTTTTCACTAGGAGGGTGGTGAAACACTGGAATGCGTTACCTAGGGAGGTGGTAGAATCTCCTTCCTTAGAAGTTTTTAAGGTCAGGCTTGACAAAGCCCTGGCTGGGATGATTTAATTGGGGATTGGTCCTGCTTTGAACAGGGGGTTGGACTAGATGACCTCCTGAGGTCCCTTCCAACCCTGATATTCTATGATTCTATGATCTTCCGAGTCCATGTAAAGAATAGGAGTACTTGTGGCACCTTAGAGACTAACCAATTTATTTGAGCATGAGCTTTCGTGAGCTACACCTCACTTCATCGGATGCATACCGTGGAAACTGCAGAAGACATTATATATACAGAGACCATGAAACAATACCTCCTCCCACCCCACTCTCCTGCTGGTAATAGCTTATCTAAAGTGATCATCAAGTTGGGCCATTTCCAGTACAAATCCAGGTTCTCACCCTCCGCCCCCCCCCCACACAAACTCACTCTCCTGCTGGTAATAGCCCATCCAAAGCGACCACTCTCCTCACAATGTGCATGAAAATCAAGGTGGGCCACTTCCAGCACAAATACTGGTTTTCTCACACCCCCCACCCCCATACACACACAAACTCACTCTCCTGCTGGCAATAGCTCATCCAAACTGACCACTCTCCTTACAGTGTGCATGATAATCAAGGTGGGCCATTTCCAGCATAAATCCAAGTTTAACCAGAATGTTGGGGAAGGGGGGGGTAGAAAAAAATAAGGGGAAATAGGCTACCTTGAAAGAATGTTTCAATTTGTGAGAGGGTCAGTCAATTACAATCTGATTGACCTCTTGACACTAAAATGCCTAGTGGAATTTGTACTGTCTGGCAAGTTAGAGATGTTGGGACAAATCCTTAAGAGGATGTAAATCAGCGAAGCTCCATTGCAGTCAGATGATATTTGGCGCCAGGCAAAGCTAAAAAACTGCTAGTAACACTATAATGATGTAGAAATAGAAGTTTTATCACAGAAGTCTCCAAGTTTTTAACTGGAAAGTGCAGCTTCTTTGTGAATGCAACATTATATCATTAGTAGGCTTGGCAGTAGTCAATTTTTTTCTACTTTTGACAATTAATATTTATGTTTAAGATGTTTTCTATTTTTAATTTTTTTTTTAATTTTTACAGTTGCTAGAAATGAAAGGGGGAAGGGATGGAGTTAGGGCAGCACTGATAGTGGGGTTACAGTGGGTTCCCCACACAGTCCAGGGGCCCAAGATGCAGGGGAGGATGCAAGGCCAGTGACACCCAATCCATGCAGATATGTTGCTATTGACTATATTTTTTTTCGTCAATTTCACTGTCAGCTGAAATCAACATTTACCTAACCTTTATCTATTGAAATCGAATTCTACCACAACTAATCATTAGTGATTAGTGATTTAGTAGTGTTCAAATTATGCATAAAAAAAAATCACTCTGTTACGGAGTAAACTATTTCCGAAGGAAGGATAAGTACTGTATAGGACATTATTGCATTTTCTAGTGGTAATTTATTTTGCAATTACAAAACCCAAGACACTGGAAGATGACTAGCAGCAAGCTGTTCTGCAAAACCATGTTGCATGCAGAAACATACCTATGTTGATGTAAGTACTTTGAAGATCACTTCTTACATATTATCTTTTATTGTCCTTCAGCAGACTTTATTTAAAAATACTCTTGAGGTAAAAGCTTGTAACTGCAATAAAAACTCACCACTGGATCTGTTGGATGAAAAATGTTTAGCAACCGGTTACAAATAGTTCTGGGCAGAATGTGATCTTGACTTCCACTGTTTCCTGGACGGATGCCACGCAATGCCAAAAACACTGCTAATGGAGATCCCATACAGAAGAAATTCTCAACCTAAAGAGACATTTCATTTTATATTAATAGCTGGAGAAAATGTAGCTTTCTAACATACAGCGGGGTTTGGTTTAAATCTCAATGTCTCAACAGAGGGACTTCAGAAACACATTATAAAGTACTAGTAGTAAAAGTGAAGAAGTCCACAATACAATACAGGTAAACTTTCCATCTCCCTTAAATGTGATAAGAAATTTACATGTTACTGCACAATGTAAGACAAACTTTGGAAAGCTACAAACATTGTCTCAGTTCAGTATGATACGTCTACTGAAGGAGGCATACAAGTGTTATGGGGGTGGGGTGAGGGAGCTGATTTTGGAGGATATTAAAGAAAAATTATGAAGTTCGTAATGCTGAAGTCTGATTTCTCATGAAATTGCAGGAAGCTTACCACAACTACTTAACTTCACTTTAAAGAAGTGCTCTGTGGCTGTTTCTGATACACAGACCATCAAGGAAGCAGAAAAGCAAGTTATATTGAAAATCAAAAACTACCTACGTTACATCTGTAGTGCACACACACACGCACACACCCACCAGTGTTATGCACAACCTCTTAGAAACATCTTAGGTTGAGTGAATGATTTGGTACTTGTGAAAAAGACGCCAGTATGACAAGGACTGCGAACCGTTACATCCAGAATAGGTACAGTACAGTGGTAGTTTTGCAAGCTCCCCTCATATGGACCCAATCTACGGCAATCTGGTTCTGGAGGGACTGCCTCTGACATTGAGAGGTTAGTTCAGTCTCCGCTGACAATTTAAACTTGCAAACCTGTCCCCTGAGAACTGGGCTGAGACCACTAACTTGTCTGACATAGGTCACTGAACATGCATCAGTGGTAACGACTTTTGGTCACTACCAACCTGGGCCGGGATTCAACATTGACCTAGAGGTGAATGGCTTCGTATCCCATTACCAATCCTCAGACTTCCAGTCCCCTAGAAACATCAAATGTAAAACTCTGTAGTCAAATATATTTTCACAAGTCAAAATTACTTTTCAACCTTTAGTATATTTTCTTATCAGAAAAATTCATTCTATTATCATCAGAACTTCATTGTAACTTTCCCGATATCTGGCAGTTCATTACAACAGAATCATTACTAGGGCAATATCATTTAGCGGACAAAAGAAACGGCTGCATTTTTATTAAGTGAATATGCTGAATTCTTGGATTCTTGAAGCAACTGTTACATGTCAGGCAGCATACGGAGCAAGACAGAGGAAATAACGGTCCATTTCATTCACCAGACTTCTTAAGTACTGCTTAAGAAATTCTTCCTCCTCTAAATTGGCCTTGGTAACACACTTCAGAACAAGATTCTTTCTTCAACAGGGATGTTCTTTTCAAACTCCATTTTAATATAAGGACTTTATTTCTACAGCAACGCCAGCCATCTTGCAAGCCACAAAACATCATCTATATTACCGCTCCAGAGCAATTACAGAGCAGGTCTTCTCTTTTATAACCAAGCTTTGCACAGAATCCTGTATTTTCCTAATTGACTGAAAACTTCATTTTATCTTCAATAGCAACAATAAAAATATGGTGACCATTAAATGCAGGAAGATCATCATTGCATAATCCTTTAAACCATGCAGGTAAGCTTCAACCCTGCCAATCTGACACACCTGCATTCAGGGTCTGCGCAATTCCTGTTTCAGAAAGGGGTATCATGAAAGCTGCTGTGACTGCCATCTGATACTTGATAGCTGATACTTAAAAAGGAGTTTTCAGTAAACTCAGCTTAGGTGAAATGCAGACTAGACAAGTATTTGAAAAGGTAAATGGATCCAGTGATTACAAGACACAGGAGGGTTTTTCCTGTTCCTTCAGGCCCATTGATAATTCATCACTGACAATGTCCAGGTGGACAAGGGTTTCCTTCTTGGGTCAGTGTTCTTTACTATATATTCTCCTCTATGAAGAAGTCTTTTGATGTGGTGTCCCGGCTAGGTTAGACTTGTAGATTCAAAACTTAATCAACTGTAGAGTGTATCCCATGTAATGGTTTGGATTAATACCAAAAAGTGAATCTCCACAGAATCAAAAGAGAGCCTTTCAGAAATGAATTCCTTCAAACTGAGGAACTGAAGCCATTAGACTCTCGGCATTATCAAGCATGATGTTTATTTGGCAAGTTACCATATGATGATCTATTGAGGTCAGGAGGCCAGTGTCTTTAAAAACTAGGTAGCATTCATTTGGATAGGCCAGATGTTGAAGCAGCGGCGGGGAATATTACCTATTTGTATGAAATACAGCAGCAAGTTGTCAATGGCACAGTTTAATAACAGAAGCAATGTTTATTTTTAATGTTGCCTTCCAAAGATAGATTATGACGACAGCTATGATTCAGAAGACAAACTGAATTACTGGGGAGGAATGATACACAAGAAGCAGAGCTAAGCTACTTTAGCAACAAAACTTAAATCACCAACAATACCATTCAAGACTTTGTGTAATTCTTCCAGACTAGAAGAGCAGCTGAATGAGAAAATGAATGTGTGACAATGCACCTTTCAATGAGAGAATGTGTGCAAAATGAAGGGGACACCTGGGGATATTTACAGGTGAAATTAAAATGGGAGGCCAATGAAGATAACTGCATCATATGTTTATATATTGTCTTTCATCCAGAAGGATTGCAAAGAACTTTACTGACCAAGGAAATATTTCAGCTGAGCACGAAACTGCAGCCACCGCTAGAGTGTAGCCCATAGCCCTTTAACTGCACCAGAAACACCATGAAACTTTTGAGGACAAGAAATGAAGGGACGAAGCTAGCAGACTAGTATTACATGGGGAATTTAACTAGGCAGTTCTGTTCCGAATTGCTGCAGAGCGTTGCTACAAGAAGTCTGAAGACCTCCTTTTCTCTCAGATATGGCTGCATTTCAGTTGTATTCCTAGTAATTCATCAGTGTCTTTTCAACACCATTAACATCTTTGGATAGAGGATGCTGCTATACAAAAGTTGAGTTCTAATATGTTGAAATTTCCCCAGGGAACCAGGGTTATCTGACCTTAAGAATCTTTGTGAAAAGTGCCACAGAATCTTGAAATAGCTTGGGCAACTGTATTGACAAACGCAGAGTTAAATAAACTAATCACCAGCTTTGGGGTCAGGAAGTAATTGTGGTATGTCCCTCCTCTTTTCCACTTCTTAAAGAAAAATCCTTCTATCATGCTGTTATCTTTGACCACTGAAGCAAAAATGACAACTGACATGCCCCAATGCCACAGCACAGCTAGCTTTCCCAGCATTTTTACATTCTTCAGATAAGAAACACATAGAATTCTTCTTTAGCCTTTTCCTCCTTTTCCACAGCTGTTGTCCCACAGACAAGGCCAAAACGAGACTGCATCCCTAAACTTTACACGTCTGGTGAGATACTAGTAGAGTTCTGGCATTCAACTCCTGGTCCCCTCAGTGAGGCCTACCATTGCTAGCCCTGAGAGTTTTAGTGAATCCCTCATTAGGGCTATCAGTGGGGACGAAATTTAAAGTCCTTAACTCCAAAGATCCTATTTTGGTGGCCACCACCTTGGCCGGGATGATGAGTTGGGGCACTGACCAAAGACCCTCCAAATCTTCGTTTTCCCCCCCTGCCAGAAGGAGCAGTTATATGCACCACTTCCTTTCCCATTAATCACCAGGCAATGTAGCTTCTGGATTTCTTCCTGAACTTGTCTTGACAGAGAAATGTGTCTATTTGCTCAAGATCAAGCAGGCATTTAACTCTCACTTAAGTAGGACTAGAGACTTTCCCTGATCTTAGGAACTCTGGGCAATAAAGCAGCAGTGGCCACATTTTTCAATTAATGTAGTACAGGCCCATTCAATCATATACGAAAGCCAGATGTGACCACTATGACCATCTACTCTGATTGCCTGCCTGTCTTCTTTGGACAGCCAAAGAATTTTAATCAGCAAATACCGCAACAAGACCAGTAACTCATGGTTAAACTAGAGCGTTATTAAAGGAATCGCCCTATCTGGGTAGAACAAGCCAAGACTTTGGTGGAGGATATCTACACAGCAGTTACTTGTCGCCACGTCAGTCACATACAACCAGCTGGACTAATATGTTGCTGTGAAGTTGTCCTTCAGTGGAAGCATCCTGTGAAATCTTCCTTTAGTAGAAGCATCGTGCTCTCATATTTAAGGTAAGCCTCTCCCCTCCTCTTGAACTCTCTCCATCAGAATGAAGGTACTCAGAAACTACAGTGATAGGCACCAGTATAAAACCTTTGATAGACTATTTAACAGTCTATGGAAGATTCAGCAGGATGAGGAAGAGAGGATGTATGACAAGGGAAAATTACTTATGAGTAATTTGGTTTGTCATAGTTCTCTCCTCTCTCCCCATCCTACTTCCCTTGCTTCGTGCCCTTTCTTAGGGCTCTTGTTCTGAAAACGTTCAGACTGAATGCAAGTAGATGAACAACAAGTCTTTGTAAAGAATTGAGGGGTGAAGGGTATCAGTCTATCTCCTGTTTCCCAACTGGCAGAGATAATAGCATGATGTAGATTATGTTTTTTTAAATGATGGTGAAGAGAAGAGGGTTAGGACAAACTGAATTACTAGTAAGTAATTTTTCCGTTTTTCTATCAGCTGATATTGACTTTAGTTACTAAGGCCCAGATTTTTAAAGCTATTTAGGCACTGCTGTGCTCAATGACTCAACACCTCACTGATTCAGGAACTTAAAGCAACAGTCGATGGGATTTAGTCTCTTAAGGGTCTAAATCTCTTTTGAAAATTAGATTTAGGCTCCTAAATCTGCTACACATTGCATCGCTGAGCACAGCAATGCCTAAATACCTTTAAAAATCTGGGGTCCATGAGTACAAAAGCAGTGACATCAGAAGGAGGAAAAAAATGATAATTTTAAAAACTCTGAAAAATGAGCTAATTTTCTTTATTACATAAGGTCATATTTTAAGGTCCAATATCTAAAGACATTATAGGACTATAAATTAGCAAGTCTTGTGCAACCAGTTGGAAAGCTGGGAATCTCCTCTTTCCAATGGCATAAAGCGCCAGTAATTGGCTCTATTGGCTTATAAAATATCAACCTAAACCTATCACTAAAAACAGCTTGTTGTGTGTCTCAGCAGGCCAGTGTAATCTGGGGGGAAATTCCATATTTGGAGGAAGTTCAGCCAGGTTTGAAACTGTTCAGAGGTTTGGCATGTTAGAAGCAGTCCCAGGGCAAGATGGATTAGTGGGCAGAGTAGAGGTGAGACCGTCAAAAGGTGCATGATCAATGCAAATTTACAAAATGGATTTTACCACCACATGTGGTATAAACAAACATGTAATATTAATATAATTCATATAAATAATATATAATATATATTTTAGATAAAATAGATATGATTAATTTAAAATTAAAGACCCAAATATATGAATTTATATTAATCCTTTTATATACATATGCAAATATTAAAAAATAATATCTAAAAATTATGTCAGTACAAGCAGAAAAAGCAGCTTGGGTAGAGTGTATTGAAAGCAAACTTTTATAGTAAATACAATAAATGTTTATTCATTCAATAAAAATCCTCTGAACATACATACCTTAAATTTTAAGGCAGGTGTTTTCGATATTGTTGATGCCTTTAATTCATGTAACCTTTCTTCTATCTCTCTCAATCTAGAAAAAAGGGGTGTCTTCATTAGGTATGGTGTGTACAAAAAGCAGTTAGCCAATTTTTGAGGTTGTATGGGCTCTTTCTGTTAGGAGAAGGAACTGATGTAGGAGTCGGATATTTGTTTGATGCAGTCCTATTTATTAACAAAGAACATACAAAGTTCTATTTCCCTGGGCGCAGCAGGAATCAAGCAGCAGGAGACAGTTTCTTCGCTCACAGTCCCAACCCTTTCTCAGCCAGAACTTTACCCAATACATGCATCCCTGATTGTGTCTTGGCTTCCTTCTCTATCTGCTTCTGTGGTTGTTTTGCTGCTTCTCTCCTTCCCTCCCCGCAGTTCACAGCTACAATCAAAACAATCCCTCATTCCTGTGTTTATCAGACCCCAAGGAAACCTCTTGGACTGCATGGCCCAGCCACTGCCTGTATTTGAATGCAGTCTAGTCCACTGCTTCAGCTATCACGGGGGCATTTAACTGTTCCCTTGTTTTGCATGAACGTAAGGCAGCTATCATGCCCGCCAGCTTTGCTCAATCCACAACAGAACAGTAGTATTACAAATTCTTTACAGAATCAAAGAAATGATTTTATTCAATTTTCAAAGTGTGTTTTATGAATAAAATGTAGAACATACCTATTCTGCTGTGTATCAGTCTAACTAGCAAAAAATGGGTTTTGGGGACTGGAGCTTACTGAAAAGCAACATTTTCAACAGTCCACATGTGTTCAAGAGTATGACCCAGGGTCATAGCAAAGAAACTGAATATTTATCTCCACGCATTACATATTGAGAGGTACCACATGCCACTTATAGAACATTACAGAGGTAAGTACAATTTAAAACATTTAAGAATACAATCAACAGAAAAAATCAAACTACTCCGGGAACAAAAATTTTCACAAGCCCAATATTACTTTAGGAAGATTATAAACTTTGAAATCCTGAAGTTACAGAATGTAATTGTATGTTTTACAGAAGCATACATATTAGATTCATACTGAACTGCATTAATAAAATTTAAAGATGGCTGTATTCATTTATAAATGCATATGTTGTGTAACATTAAGATTAATGAGGATCAAGCTTGAAATATTTCTGTGAATGGCTACGCATCTGGGGCAAGAGTATGGCAATGGTGATGTGTTTCACTGGTCAGATCCTAATGACGTCTAAGAGGTTATCCTTCCTCCACGTGTTTTGGGATGCTGAGGAGGTTTCTTCATATTTCTCTCAGTTGAGTCTGCATGTTAAGAGAGAACAGCTGCTAGCACTTCACAGTGGGTGATGGAACTGAGCTGCACGTCTGGCACAGTGAAAGTCTTGTTCCTCTCTATATAGTGTTGTTGTAGCCATGTTGGTCCCAGGTCCTGTGCTGGACCTGAAGAAGAGCTTTGTGTGGCTTGAAAGCTTGTCTCTCTCACCAACAGAAATTGGTCCAATAGAAGATATTACCTCACCCACCTTGTCTTGCTCCTCTACAGAAATTCAAAGGCACAAATGTTGGTAAGCCAGGTACCAAGGCGGAAAGGGAAAGAACTATTTTCCAGAGCCACCATTGGCTTTTGTTGAGGGGAGCTAATTTAAAGCTTCCATCACTTCTTGCAGGATCCCCCTGCCTCTGCCTTATACCCCAAAGGAGTCTGGAAGATGCCCTTCCCAATGCTGCATAAGAGCCCTGAGTATTTGGGGTGTGAAAGTGAGGTCACCACCAATGCTCTGTCACGGTCACCTGCAGGGTCTCCTTGCTGTTGAAGGCCTCCTACCAACATCTGCACACCGCAGCTGTCGAGGTCCCATTTACCAAGATACGTGCTGGTTGTGAGACAACGCAGTATTAAAGTTTCAGGCTGAAAGATGGCAGCAGGTAAAGGTAGGCAGCAAACGATAAGATGGTCTCCAGTTACAGGTAAGTACTTTGAGGTGTGTGGCCCCTATCTGTATTCCATTGAGGATTACACATGCACACCATGCGTCCAGAGTTGGAGAATTTGAAAGTAGTATCTGCTGGTCTGCGCTTGTGCCCTGGCTCGCCTCGTGCTTCTGTCTGAGGCGATAAAGGGTGGGACAGACACTTCGTCTTCAGTTCCTTCTTCATGGTGAATTTCACTAACCCGCAGCAGAAGGGAGGGTGAGTGGAATGTGGAATACAGATAGGGACCACACACCTCTAAGAACCTCCAGTTAAAGGTAAGTAACTTTCTCTTCTTTGAGTAATGGTCCCTATTATATTCCACCGAGGGTGATTAACAAGCAGTATCATAGAATCATAGAATATCAGGGTTGGAAGGGACCTTAGGAGGTCATCTAGTCCAACCCCCTGCTCAAAGCAGGACTGATCCCCAATTAAATCATCCCACCTAAGTTGGAGGAGGGTGGCAAAGATAAAGATGGAATGGTTGTCCGGAGATCTGCCATGCTGAAGTAGGCATCCACCGTCAAGTCCTGCTTTAAGGTGTAGTGTGCTGCAAAGGTGTGGACAAACTCCACATGGCTGCTCTACATATGTCCACGAGTGGCATGTCCTGAAGGGAGGCTGTGGTTGAAGCCTGAGCTCTCGTGGAGTGAGCCCGCAACCCTGTGTGGAGAGGTAGGCCCGACAGCTGGTAGCAGACTTTAATGCAACCTGAAATCCATTTAGAGATTCTCTTGATGGAGATGGCCTGTCCCGAGTGTAAAGTGTGTAAAGACAGAGTAACCTTCTATTGGATGGTGGTATAGACAAATCACTGCCAGGTGGCCTCTCAAAAAGATGAGGATGAGACTTGATGAGTTTTGATATTTCCTTGGGGGCTCATAAGGTCGCTGCGGATAGAACTGAGGAGACCTGTGGCACTGGGTGGATGAGTAGAGCTGGAATTTTTGTTTCAGGGCAGGAGTGTAAATGCCCAACAAATGAAGAGCAGCCCTAGAGTCCTTTCATGTCTGTAGTGATTTGTCTGTCTTCTGGTTAAAAAGATGGGATTTGTCGAAAGGGAGGTCCCTCATTGGTGTTTTGGACCTTCCTAAGAAAACCAGAAGAATGGAGCCAAGACTCCACACATGACTATCGCTGTAGCGATGGCCCTGGAGGAGGTATCTGCTGCATCTTCTGTTGACTGGACGGCAGTTCTGGTCATGAGTTTCCCTTTGTCAACAATGCTTGAAAACAAGCACAATCTTGTTGTGGAAGACTATTAGCAAACTCATCAAATTTACTATAATTCAGAAGATCATATTTGGCTAACAATGCCTGATAATTTGCAATCCTGAATTAAAGGCTAGAAGATGAGAATATTTTACATCCTCGAAGATCTAGATGCTTCCCTTCCTTATCTGCTAATGTACATTGAGGATTGCTGTTTGGCTCTTTCAGCAGCAGCCAGGACTACAAGGGAATTTGGAGGTGGGTGGGAGAAAAGATATTCAGAGTCTTTGGCCGGAACATCATAGAGATTTTCTGTACCTTTGGAGGTAGCTGTGCATGTTGCAGAGGTGCGCAATACAGTTCTAAGAGGATCCAGTATGGCTTTGTTAATTGGCAATTCCATTCTCGCCAGTCCCAAGATGTGAATGATATCCAGAATCTTGTGCTGGGAAGAGGAAGTTACTCATCTTGTGCCGTAACGATGGTTCTTCGAGATGTGTGTTCCTATGGGTGCTCCACTTTAGGTGTCTGTCTGCCCCTGCCCCTCTAATCGGAGATTTTTGGTAGCAGTGTCCCGTTGAGCCCGTGCATGTGCTCTGCCTCAAGGCTATTTAGCACTGCACAGGCGAACCCCCCTCACTTCCTTCTCTACCACAGAGCCCTTTAGAGAACTCCGAAGTAGAGGGGAGGACAACGGGTTGTGGAGCACCCATAGGGACACACATCTCAAAGAACCATCATTACTGCACAAGGTGAGTAACTTCTTCTTCTTCGAGTAGTATCCCTATGCGTGCTCCACTTTAGGTGACTCCAGAGCAGTACCCACCACTGGAGGCTGGGACTTCAGAGCGGAGTCTTTTACTACAGAGAGTACTGTGGAGTCAAAGATGGTGTCAGCGGCCAAATCTTCAGTGATCGCATAATGTTCTGCAAAAGTATGAACAGAGGCCCCAATCATTGCTCTATAGATTGGGGAGATAGGGGTATCTCTGTGGAATGTGATTGAGGTAGGAACTGATCTCATGGACTGTGTATGGACGGAAGCAAGTAGCGAATGCAACTAGAGACCCATTTGGATAGTCTTTGAGGAGATATCACAGAGCTTTTGGATCTTTCTGTGGACGAAAGGAAAAGTTTAGGGGATTTCCTTAAGTCCTTAGTCCTGTCCAAGTAGAATGCTAATGTCCTTCTAATATCTAGTATATGCACAAT
Organism: Eretmochelys imbricata; assembly: GCF_965152235.1. Lineage (NCBI taxonomy): Eukaryota > Metazoa > Chordata > Testudines > Cheloniidae > Eretmochelys > Eretmochelys imbricata. The sequence goes on along the minus strand of NC_135577.1, from coordinate 125,370,693 downwards.
TGTCTCCCAGTTGTCACAATGTGGTTTTGGGAAAAAACAGGGAGATGGATCTGTTGATTCATATGGAAAGTGCAGAAAAAGTAGGGAGAAACTTCGGATACGGCCTTAGAGGTGTGTTTTTTTTTTTTTTTTTAAAAAACAAAGGCCGTGAATGATGGGTGTGCCATCAGGGCCGCTATTTCTTCTATGTGCCTAGCTGAGGTGATGGCAATTAGAAATGCTGTCGTCATGGACAGGTGTAAGAGAGAACAAGTTGCCCTGGACTCAGAGGGACATCTAGTCCAAGCCCTGAGAATTAGCTTAAAGTCCCAGGCTGGAGCAGGTGGTGTCACATGGGGGAAGAGAGTCCCAATGCCCTTAAAGAGTCTACGCATTAGTGGTTGAGCAAACTCTAAGTGGGAAGCCATGTTCGCCATGAGATGTACCTTAAGGGAGCTGAGTGAGAGTTTAAAATGTAGTGCAAAATCAGAGGGAGGAAAGATGAGGTTGGGTCTATCCATTTGGAATGGTACAAACTTGGAGTCGTTTCCATTTTGTAGATAGGTATGTGGAGTGGTCAACTTGTGGTTGTGTTGCAACATGTGTTTCAGCTTGTCAGAGCATTCTGCTTCTAAGCCTTGGAACAAAGAAAGATCCAAGCCTGGAGGCGGAGGACCCATGGGTTGGGGTGAAGGGTCAGCCCATTGTTTTGAAAGAGCGGGTGAGGAATGGGCTGACGTCAGAGGAACAGGAGGGCATACTGCCATCTGCATCAGGTAAGGGAGCCAGACTTGTCATCGTCAAGAGGGGCAATCACAATAACTCTCGCTTTGTTTCACTGAATTTTCAACAGAATCTTGGATAGGGTAGGAAACTGGGAAAAGACATACAAGTGGGCCCTGTCTGTCTGGGAAGATGAGGGCACCTGCCAGTGAATGTTTCCCCCAAGGATGGCTATATCTTGAAGCACCTGTGAATTCAGTATACACTCATTGTCGTGAGAAAATTCCAACTGAGACTGTTGGTTATCCCGTTCTGTATCCCTTGTAGTCAGACAGCTGAGATGAGCACATCGTGATGGGTGCATCAATTCCAAAGTTTGAATGCTGTCTTGCAGAGGGAGGGAGATCTGGCAGCTCCTTGGCAGTTTATACAAAACATACAGGTCACATTAAGTCCACCATAACCTTTGTGTGTTGTTTTTGATGAAATATAGAGTTTGTGCACAGGCACTCCTGACAGCCCCTAGCCCCAAAAGAGTGATATGGAAGGTCATTTCTGTGGAAGGCCATTTGTCCTGAACCTTGTTGTTGTGTAGGTGAGCTCCCCAGCATATCAGGGAGATGTGTCCCAGGGTGGTGAATGTGGGTAGTGAGAGGAGTGCTCTCGCTTGTACTGCATCAGGCTGGTGCTGATAAAGTCCAGTCACTATACCGGGGTTAGTATGCTACTACAATGAAGTGAACCTTGGAGACTACCTTGTGTGGAGCATACCTATAATGATCCTGCCCCAAAGGTAAGCAGTAGGAAATCTCCTGTGCGATGGTTGTATTGAGATATGGAAGAAGGCACCCTGTAAGTTCAGGGCTAGAAATCACTCTCTTTGCTCTAGAGCTGGTTCTAACTGCTGTGAAGTAAGGTAAGGTGACTTCTGAGTGGCGTGTCAGGTGTATAGATGGCAGCTGATGCTGTAAGGGATCATTGTTCAGGTCCCTGACCAGGTCATCAAAGTGCTTATAAGAGGCAGTTTGAGAGGTCATGGACTGGGGTGCAGACTGTTCTCACTTTTGAGCCCTGGGCCTCTTACACTGTGGCTCATAACAGCACAGAGATGGTGAGTATTTGAGAAGATTGTGATCTGTGGTGTGGTTGAGAGGTATATCTTTGCTTCTGTTCCACAGTGTAGATTCCTAAGGAGTGTAGTGTGGTCCAAGAAGTTCACCGTGCAATGCTAAATAGCCTCGAGGCAGACCACCAGAGAGGGAGAGCACATGGCCAGGCTCAAGGGGACACTGCTCACAAAAATCTCCGATTAGAGGTGCAGGGGGCACACAGACACCTAAAGTGGAGCACCTATAGGGACACTACTCGAAGAAGAATCATGGCTCTCCTCCAAAGGATTTTGGCATTTCCCCATGAGTCTCTTTAACAGCTCCTGGAATTGCCTAAAGTCATCTGGTGGGGAAGGGTCTAATGTATCCAGCGCCTCATATGGAGAGAAGGAAGGGAACCTTGCCGGTTCTGGCTGAAGAGCCAGAACCAGGCTAAAAATTCATCCTCCATCATTGGAGCTGTATACCTGTTGAAGGATCCTTCAAGGTGACAGTTCCCTCGTGGATTGGGCAGGTTCCGAGGGGAGGTATTATGGCCAAATCTGATGGAGATTGTGAGGGTCCTCATAGTATGGGGAACCAGTGGCTCTGTGGTGGTTCCGGCGGTAGATGCTGCCATGGACATGGTGGACTCCGTGATGGTGCATAAGAGTGGTATGATCACTGTGATTCTCCTTCTGGTTCTAACTTGTCAGAAGAGGAGAAGGTGGATTCCAGTTCTAATGGTGGTACTGGAAGAGTGTAGTGCATCAGTGTGGACGGTGAGGGACCCTTTATCAGAGGCACAACTCTTGGTGGAGATATAATCTCTCTAGAAGTGGCAGAGCCGGATGGAGGGGGTGACTCCAGATCTGGGAAGACAAAGACCTCCTGGGGTGCTACGATGATTCTGGATCTCCCTTGTGTAAGAGGCACTCTCACTTTCCCAGTCATTGATGCCGCCCTTGGGATCTTTCCTGGTGCGGGAGGGTCCCATATCTCCAGGGGTGCTGGAGATGGCAGTACCAAAGGATCAGTGCCTGGAACTGCCGGATCCCATTGTATATGGGTCTTTTTCTTGTACCTGTGGGATTTAGAATGTACTTTGTCCCCTTGGGCTGAGCTGGTAGAAGGAGCATCCATCTCCTTTGATTTGGAGAAAGACTTAGTCCCATGCTTATAGGAGTGCTTCCTTACCTCCTGACTAGGTCCTACCAAAAGGTCCATGGGGGTGGTTCCACTGGCACCAGATTCGGATGTAGATGGAGGCATGCTCCTCGCTAAATGAGGCCAATGTACAGGGAGCAGGGTGTTCCCCAGCCTGGTTCTGAGTGTGATCTCATGGAGAGCTCCATGAGATACTTCTGAGGGTGAAGTGCCCAGCCTTCTTGGGTGTGGGTGGGGAAGGATTGGCAAATACTGCACCTTGCTGTGATGTGAGCTTCTCCCAGGCAGTAGAGACAGAGCTGGTGGTCGTCGCCGACCAAGAAGGATTGCGGGCAGGTGGCATAGAGTTTGAAGCCTGGAGTCCTGGGCATAATCCGGTACCCACACCAGGGTATGGGGGAAGGAGGTGGAAACACCAAATCTATCTAAAAACAAGCTGAAACTATTAACTATTAAAACTAAAAGAAAAATATAACTGGTAAAACTACTATAAAACTTGTTAAAACCACGTACAACTATCTTTTTTAGAAGTGCCTCAGAAACAAGGGCACAGAGTTCCGATCCGGACCATGTAGTGGTCAGAAGGAATTGAAGATGTGGTTGTTCTGCCCTGCCCTTTATCGCCTCAGAAGGAAGCATGAGGCAAGCCAGGGTGCATGCGCAGACCAACGGACACACTTTTAAATTCTCTGACTCCGGATGCATGGCACGCATGCATAACCCTCAGTGGAAGAAGGGACCATCACTCGAAGCAGAAGTAATTGCATCCCAAGGAGCAGCAACTGCATAAGTAGCAGCACATGGCCCTGCCAAGCCCCATCTCCAGTTGGTGAAGCTTGGCGTATTGGCAGAGTTTGGAAGAGAAGAAATAGTTATTAATCCTTCCGTAATTGTTGTTCTTTGAGATGTGTTGCACTTCTCCATTCCACTGTAGGTGTATGTGCACTCCAGCGCACAGTTGTCAGAGAGTTTTTCCCCTAGTGGTAAACATCAGGGTGGCATGAGTGCCCTCTGCTGCCTCACACGCTGGGTTCAGGCATAAAGGGCAGAGCCACTCCCACCCCTCCTCAGTTCCTTCCTACTGGAAAGACTCTGACAGAGAGGAGGACGGCGGACTGTGGAATGGACATACGCAACACTTCACAAAGAACAACAGTTATAGAAAAGTTAGTAACTTTCTTCTTCGTAGGGTGACTACCTGTGTTCATTCCACCACAGGTGACCTACAAGCAGTCCAAACTGATAGTGGGCTCGGAGTTTATTTGCACAGGTATTGGTAGAACACTCGTTCAAATCTGGCATTGTCTCTCACTGTTGAGAGTTTACGTAGTGACAGACAAATGTATGATGTGATGACCAAGCTGCCGCTTTGGAAGTGCCTAATATGGGGGACATGAGCCAGAAAGGCTGCAGAAACTAGTTGGAACCAAGATGAATGACCCAATGCTCTATCTTAGCAGTTCTCAAACTGTGGGTTGGGACCCCAAAGTGGGTCACAACCCCATTTTAATGGGGTCGCCAAGGCTGGCATTAGACTTGCTGGGGCCCGGGGCCAAGCCTAAGCCTCCACTACCAGGGGCTGAAGGGGCTCAGGCTACAGGCCCCCTGCCCAAAGCTGAAGCCCTTGGACTTCGGCTTTGGCTCCCTCACCCAATGTGGTGGAGCTAGGGCTTTGGCTTTGACCCCCTGCCCCACACCCAAGGTGGCGGGGCTCGGGTGACCTCTGGGTTCAGTCCCCCTCCTGGGGTCGTGAAGTAATTTTTGTTGTCAGAAAGGGGTCATGGTGCAATGAAGTTTGAGAACCCCTGCTCTATCTGGAGGCATCACACTAGCCAACTGGTAACGTAACAGCATGCAACTGGCTATCCAAGATAAGATCACCTTACTGGATAGCCCTTCATTCTGTCCACACACATGATCAAGAGTTGTATCAAAGACCTAAAAGGTATAGTCTGGTCCAAACAAAAAGCTAAAGCTCTTCCAACATCTAGAGCACAAAGCCTCTCCTCACCTTTACAACCATGAGGTTTCGGGAAGGTCAATAAGAAGATAGCTTGGTTAATATGAAAACTGGAAACCACCTAAGAAAGAAACCTTGGGTAAGGGCAAAGGTAAACTGTGTAGAAAACAGTATATGGAGGATCTGATACTGATGCCCTCATTCCCTCCCTTTACTAGCCGATGTAATGGTCACAAAAGATGCATCCTCCACAGAAAGGTGCAATAGGAAGTAGGATGCTGGAGGTCCAAAAGGGGAACCCATCAGTTTTGCTAAGACAAGAGAGTCAAGCTCCATGGGGGAACAGGATCCTACATGTGTGGAAATAGTTTGTCCAGGCCTTTTTCAACTCTTATGAACAACAGGTTGGAAAAAAGTGAATGGCCATCAATAGGTGGGTGGAAGGCAGAGAAAATCACTAGGTGCACGCTGAATGAACTAACTGCTAACCCTTGATGCTTTAGGAACAGAAGATAGTCCAACACACGCTGAACAGCAAGAACGAGGGAAACGCCTTTCAGTCTGGACCAGTTGGAGAACCTCTTTCATTTACCTACTTTTCTACTATTTAGCAGCAAGTCCTGAACTCCTCTAAAGCAGGACCCCCCCTGCAGATGTCAGCCATGAAGCCTCCAGACTGTCACATGAAGCATCTGTAGATTAAGATGGATGGGGTGGCTGCGTTTTTGCTAAATCAAGTTTGTGTCTAGTTGGAGTGACAGCGGAGGATTGATTGAGAGGGATAACAACTCTGAGAGAGTTGTTTTCAACAGAATCTTGGATAGGTTTTCAAACTCTAACAACCCTGTCAGTGTTGACAGGGCCCTGCTGAGGCGATAAGTATAATGAGCCGTGTCCTGCTTGATTTTGCACAGAACTTTGGGCAAGAGAGGAATGGGAGGAAAAGCACACACGAGTCCATTTGACCATGGCAGTAGAAAAGTGTGTGTCAACAAATCCAGGCTGTGGCCTATGCGGGAGCAAACCTGGCGACATTTTCTGTTGTCTTTTGTTGCAAATAGATCCACCAGTGGAGTTCCTAAAAATGGACCTTGCTATGTCTGGGCGAAGGACCCACTCATGGTGATTGATAAACAGACTGCACAGGTGATTGGCCAGAGTATCCTGGATCCCTAGAAGATAAGCCACTTTTAGATGTACAGAACTGGCAATGTATAAATTTCAAGGCAGAATCACCTCCTGACACACCAGCGAAGATCAGACCTGTAGCAAGGAGGCATGGCCTCCCTCAGAGACAGACCAGGAGGGACCACAACCTGCCCCTGGGGCTGCAGAGCCAGGAAAGCCACGCCTACCCCCATCAGAAGCTGAGAGGCGAGACAGGAAGTGGATATAAAAGGGAGGCCCTACAGCTTAGTTGGGCTGGAGCTGCCGAAGAAGACAGACTATTCTTCCCCGCTGCTGGAGCGGGACGTCGAGGAGGACCGCTGCTGCCCTAAGGACTTGCCTGTGCTTCTAGAGAGCTCTGCCACTCCAGACATTGAGGAATCATAGAATATCAGGGTTGGAAGGGACGTCAGGAGGTCATCTAGTCCAACCCCCTGCTCGAAGCAGGACCAATTCCCAGTTAAATCATCCCAGCCAGGGCTTTGTCAAGCCTGACCTTAAAAACCTCTAAGGAAGGAGATTCTACCACCTCCCTAGGTAACGCATTCCAGTGTTTCACCACCCTCATAGTGAAAAAGTTTTTCCTAATATCCAATCTAAACCTCCCCCACTGCAACTTGAGACCATTACTCCTCGTTCTGTCCTCTGCTACCATTGAGAACAGTCTAGAGCCATCCTCTTTGGAACCCCCTTTCAGGTAGTTGAAAGCAGCTATCAAATCCCACCTCATTCTTCTCTTCTGCAAACTAAACAATCCCAGCTCCCTCAGCCTCTCCTCATAAGTCATGTGTTCTAGACCCCTAATCATTTTTGTTGCCCTTCGCTGGACTCTGTCCAATTTATCCATATCCTTCTTGTAGTGTGGGGCCCAAAACTGGACACAGTACTCCAGATGAGGCCTCACCAATGTCGAATAGAGGGGAATGATCACATCCCTCGATCTGCTCGCTATGCCCCTACTTATACATCCCAAAATGCCATTGGCCTTCTTGGCAACAAGGGCACACTGCTGACTCATATCCAGCTTCTCATCCACTGTCACCCCTAGGTCCTTTTCCGCAGAACTGCTGCATAGCCATTCGGCCCCTAGTCTGTAGCGGTGCATTGGATTCTTCCGTCCTAAGTGCAGGACCCTGCACTTATCCTTATTTAACCTCATCAGATTTCTTTTGGCCCAATCCTCCAATTTGTCTAGGTCCCTCTGTATCCTATCCCTGCCCTCCAGCGTATCTACCACTCCTCCCAGTTTAGTACCATCTGCAAATTTGCTGAGAGTGCAATCCACACCATCCTCCAGATCATTTATGAAGATATTGAACAAAACCGGCCCCAGGACCGACCCCTGGGGCATTCCACTTGACACCGGCTGCCAACTAGACATGGAGCCATTGATCACTACCCGTTGAGCCCGACAATCTAGCCAGCTTTCTACCCACCTTATAGTGCATTCATCCAGCCTATACTTCCTTAACTTGCTGACAAGAATACTGTGGGAGACCGTGTCAAAAGCTTTGCTAAAGTCAAGAAACAATACATCCACTGCTTTCCCTTCATCCACAGAACTAGTAATCTCATCATAAAAGGCAATTAGATTAGTCAGGCATGACCTTCCCTTGGTGAATCCATGCTGGCTGTTCCTGATCACTTTCCTCTCATGCAAGTGCTTCAGAATTGATTCCTTGAGGACCTGCTCCATGATTTTTCCAGGGACTGAGGTGAGGCTGACTGGCCTGTAGTTCCCAGGATCCTCCTTCTTCCCTTTTTTAAAGATTGGCACTACATTAGCCTCTTTCCAGTCATCCGGGACTTCCCCCGTTCGCCACGAGTTTTCAAAGATAATGGCCAATGGCTCTGCAATCACAGCCGCCAATTCCTTCAGCACTCTCGGATGCAACTCGTCCGGCCCCATGGACTTGTGCACGTCCAGCTTTTCTAAATAGTCCCTAACCACCTCTATCTCCACAGAGGGCTGGCCATCTCTTCCCCGTTTTGTGATGCCCAGCGCAGCAGTCTGGGAGCTGATCTTGTTAGTGAAGACAGAGGCAAAAAAAGCATTGAGTACATTAGCTTTTTCCACACCCTCTGTCACTAGGTTGCCTCCCTCATTCAGTAAGGGGCCCACACTTTCCTTGGCTTTCTTCTTGTTGCCAACATACCTGAAGAAACCCTTCTTGTTACTCTTGACATCTCTTGCTAGCTGCAGCTCCAGGTGCGATTTGGCCCTCCTGATATCATTCCTACATGCCCGAGCAATATTTTTATACTCTTCCCTGGTCATATGTCCAACCTTCCACTTCTTGTAAGCTTCTTTTTTATGTTTAAGATCCGCTAGGATTTCACCATTAAGCCAAGCTGGTCGCTTGCCATATTTACTATTCTTTCGACTCATTGGGATGGTTTGTCCCTGTAACCTCAACAGGGATTCCTTGAAATACAGCCAGCTCTCCTGGACTCCTTGCCCCTTCATGTTAGTCCCCCAGGGGATCCTGGCCATCCGTTCCCTGAGGGACTCGAAGTCTGCTTTCCTGAAGTCCAGGGTCCGTATCCTGCTGCTTACCTTTCTTCCCTATGTCAGGATCCTGAACTCAACCAACTCATGGTCACTGCCTCCCAGATTCCCATCCACTTTTGCTTCCCCCACTAATTCTACCCGGTTTGTGAGCAGCAGGTCAAGAAAAGCGCCCCCCCTAGTTGGCTCCTCTAGCACTTGCGCCAGGAAATTGTCCCCTACGCTTTCCAAAAACTTCCTAGATTGTCTATGTACTGCTGTATTGCTCTCCCAGCAGATATCAGGAAAATTAAAGTCACCCATGAGAATCAGGGCATGCGATCTAGTAGCTTCTGTGAGCTGCCGGAAGAAAGCCTAATCTACCTGGTCCAGTGGTCTATAGCAGACTCCCACCACTACATCACTCTTGTTGCACACACTTCTAAACTTAATCCAGAGACACTCAGGTTTTTCTACAGTTTCGTACCGGAGCTCTGAGCAGTCATACTGCTCCCTTACATACAGTGCTACTCCCCCACCTTTTCTGCCCTGCCTGTCCTTCCTGAACAGTTTATAACCATCCATGACAGTACTCCAGTCATGTGAGTTATCCCACCAAGTCTCTGTTATTCCAATCACGTCATAGTTCCTTGACATCACCAGGACCTCCAGTTCTCCCTGCTTGTTTCCAAGGCTTTGTGCATTCGTATATAAGCACTTGAGATAACCTGTTGATCGCCCCTCATTCCCAGTATGAGGCAGGAGCCCTCCCCTCACAGACATTCCTGCCTGTGCTTCCTCCTGGTATCCCGCTTTCCTATTTACCTCAGGGCTTTCGTCTCCTTCCCCTGGTGAACCTAGTTTAAAGCCCTCCTCACTAGGTTAGCCAGCCTGCTGGCAAAGATGCTCTTCCCTCTCTTCGTAAGATGGATCCCGTCTCTGCCCAGCACTCCTCCTTCATGGAACACCATCCCATGGTCAAAGAATCCAAAGCCTTCTCTCCGACACCACCTGCGTAGCCATTTATTGACTTTGACGATTCGACGGTCCCTACCCAGGCCTTTTCCTTCCATGGGAAGGATGGATGAGAACACCATTTGCGCCTCCAACTCCTTTATCCTTCTTCCCCTGGAGGAGCTGCTGAGACTACCATTGGTGGTGTATCCTGGGGAGACGGAGGACGACCCCGGGATGCAGGTATACCCGGAGGGGAGGGGAGGGGTGGAAGTAGCCCAGCGACAGCTGACTGTAGTCTGGCTGCGTCACTGCCTGAAGCCACGTCAGCGCGTTGCCGCTGGAATCCCTGCTGACCCCAGTGGTGGAATAATCCACCACTGTTAGGGCCCTGGGCTGGGACACAGTGGAGCTGGGTGGGCCTGGGTCCCCATAACCCCTGCCACCCCACACCTGGGGTAGCAGCCTCCCAACTGTAGGCTAGGAGGCCTGCACTAGTCTAACGTCCGCTAAAGCTAGGACGCTAGACACCTTTTGCTGCTCTGCCCTGATTGCAAGCCAGAGGCCCCTGATCGTTTGCTGCCCACCCTGTCTGAGTGCCGAGGTTCATAGACTCGGTATTGCTCAGCCCAGTTGAAGTGGCCTGAGCTTTAAAGACAGCTAATTCCCCTCTAATTAGTTGCTGTGTCAAGGCATGACAGTGAGGAGTCGTGGCCTCCATCAGAGATAGACAAGGAGGGACGGCCACATGCTCTTAAAAGCCCCTTCTTCTTTGTTTACATAGAACATGGCTACTGCATTTTTGGTCAAAATCCTACAAGCCCTTTCCTGGAACGTGTGGAAGAAATGCCAGGCAAACCAACCACATAACCTGCAACTCCCTGACATTTATATGTAATCTTAGATTACCCTGTGTCTGTATGAGACCCAAGATAGACCATCAATCCAAAGCTGACACATCCGTGACTAAGGTGAAAGATTGTTGAGGTGAAGGGATCTTCCTTGTAAACGTTGGAAAGTTCTGTCCATCTGTCTAGGGAAGAGAAGACCCAATTTGATATCTGAACTGTCGTGTCCATATGGTGTTTCTTTGGTGAATACACCTCGGCCAATCAGCTCTGTAAGCTCTCTGAAACGTAGTCTGGCATATTTGGATGACATAAATGCAGGCTTGCCATGTGCCAAAGCAGCCTCAACGGCTACTTAGTGTGCAGAAGAGATATGTCTTTAAACCTAGAATGATGCCTTGCATCGTCTGAAACCTTGACGATGGAAAGGACGCTTTGGCCATCATGGAATTGAGGACCATTCCAATAAATGCTATTTTCTGTATCAAAGGCAGGATGGACATCTCTGTGTTGATCAGTAGGTTAAGCACATCAAACTTGGACAGGATAATGTTTATACTGGACAATGTTTATGACTTGGATCAACTTTTTACTAGCCAGTCATCCAGATAATGGGAGACATGGACTCCTGATCTCTGGAGGAATGCGGCTACCACTGCCATACGCTGTGTGAATACATGAGTCAGCCAGCAGACTAAAAGTCAGCACTGTGAACTGATAGAACCGTTGGTAGAATCTTAGAATCTTTCTGTGGCTCTGATGAATTGCCAAATGAAAGTAAGCGTCCTTTAAGTCAAGGAAAGCATATCAGTCCCCTGGCTCAAGAGAAGGAATAATGGAAGTTATAGTGACCAACCGTAATGTCCATTTGTTTAGGAACTTGTTTAACTCTCTCAGATCTAAAATAGGCCTGAGACCTCACCTCCCTTTCCATTCAGGATCAGGAAGTAACTGGAGTAATATCACTTTCCTCTGAGCAACTGAAGGACCTCCTCTATAGCCCCCACAAGAAGAAGCGATTGTATTTCTCGCAATAACACGGCTTTGAGAGAGAGGTCCCTAAAGAGAGATGGGGAAGTGGGGGGCTAAGAGGGAGGAAACAGAAAGAAGTTGAAGAGTGTATTCCACTTCCACCATGCTTAGAACACACTGAGACATGGTGAAGTGGGCCCAAGCATGAAGGAAGTGGGATAGGCAACTTGCAAAAATCAGAGAAGGCAAAGATGGCACTCTTGGAACTGGTTTCAGAGTAATAGCCGTGTTAGTCTGTATTCGCAAAAAGAAATGGAGTACTTGTGGCACCTTAGAGACTAACCAATTTATTTGAGCATGAGCTTTCGTGAGCTATAGCTCACTTCATCAGATGCATACTGTGGAAACTGCAGCAGACTTTATATATACACAGAGAATATGAAACAATACCTCCTCCCACCCCACTGTCCTGCTGGTAATAGCTTATCTAAAGTAATCGTCAGGTTAGGCCATTTCCAGCACAAATCCAGGTTTTCTCACCCTCCACCCCCCCACACAAATTCACTCTCCTGCTGGTGATAGCCCATCCAAAGTGACAACTCTTTACACAATGTGCATGATAATGAAGTTAGGCCATTTCCTGCACAAATCCAGGTTCTCTCACTCCCTCACCCCCCTCCAAAAACCCACCCCCATACATACACAGACTCACTCTCCTGCTGGTAATAGCTCGTCCAAACTGACCACTCTCCAAGTTTAAATCCAAGTTAAACCAGAACATCTGGGGGGGGGGGGTAGGAAAAAACAAGAGGAAATAGGCTACCTTGCATAATGACTTAGCCACTCCCAGTCTCTATTTAAGCCTAAATTAATAGTATCCACTTGGATTTAAACTTGGAGAGTGGTCAGTTTGGACGAGCTATTACCAGCAGGAGAGTGAGTCTGTGTATGTATGGGGGTGGGTTTTTGGAGGGGGGTGAGGGAGTGAGAGAACCTGGATTTGTGCAGGAAATGGCCTAACTTCATTATCATGCACATTGTGTAAAGAGTTGTCACTTTGGATGGGCTATCACCAGCAGGAGAGTGAATTTGTGTGGGGGGGTGGAGGGTGAGAAAACCTGGATTTGTGCTGGAAATGGCCTAACCTGACGATTACTTTAGATAAGCTATTACCAGCAGGACAGTGGGGTGGGAGGAGGTATTGTTTCATATTCTCTGTGTATATATAAAGTCTGCTGCAGTTTCCACAGTATGCATCTGATGAAGTGAGCTATAGCTCACGAAAGCTCATGCTCAAATAAATTGGTTAGTCTCTAAGGTGCCACAAGTACTCCATTTCTTTTTACTCTTGGAACTGGTACTCTGCTCTTGACCTACTCAATAAAATGTGTGCTAGGAGGATGCAGTCTACCTTGATGAACCAGCAGCTGCAGGACAGAAGGTGAGGGTGGACATTTTTTGTAACTCCTATATCTTTCCTCGTTGGTTTGAGCTACAACTCCCAGAAACTGCTGGGTCTGATAAGGACAGAAAGACTTCCTCTTTGCCCCCGGAATATAAATCCTTAGGAATTTCAAAGTTACTCTGGAGTCCTTGAGACTATGCAAAGTGTCATCAGTTTTCTCCCGAGAAGAGCGATGACCCCTCAATGGGGAGGTCCTGGATTGTTTGTTGAAGCTCTGGGAGGAGACCAGAGGATAGCATCCATGAGGACCATCATACGGTGATGATGGAGGCCAGGCAACAAGTTGCAGAGTCAGATGCATCATGACCAGCCTGCAGAGCTGTTCTAGAAACCAACTTGCTCTCCTCCACCATCACCTGAAATTCTTGTTTCATATTGTTTGGGAGCTCATCCTTAAACTTCAAAATTGTATCCCACCGGGTAAAATCACAGTGCCCCAGCAGAGCTTGCTGCTTCGCAATACAAAGGTAACTCTTCTGTGGAATAAAAGCTTCCTTCCGAACACATCTAGTTTCCCAACCTCCTTGTTTTTTGGTGTCAATGCCTGGAGACCCTGCTTCTCCCTTATATTAGCTGCAGATACTGCCAGGGAGCCCTGAGGGGCAGGACTGTAAAAATGTTAACACACACGAGATGGGATGTAGTATCTCCTCTCTGCTATTTTTGCAGTAGGCGGCAGGAACAATGGGGTCTGCCAAAAAACCTGCGTAGGCTCCAGAACAGACTCATTAATAGGCAGAGCTAACCTTGATGGAGCTGCTGATGTTGAAAATGTCCACAAGCCTGTTGGATTTTTCCTGGACCTCCTCTGGATGGAGGCCTAGAACCAAAGACATCCTTCGCAACAACTCTTGATGGGCTTTGTAGTCACCCAATGGCAAGGAAATAGGCTCCACCATAACAGCCTCATATGGGTTGAGGAAGAACATGCCAATGACCCTCGGGGCTTATCCTGTTTCAACTCTTTTCAGGGAAGTTCAAGAGAAGGATCCTGTCCCTGCACAGGGTAGGCCCACTACCAAGGCTGGGCTGCTTATGGTACTGATGGTCTTGATGACTAGCCAAGGAGGTAGAGTGGGAAGGATGTGGGGACACTCTTGACTGAGGGAAGAACCCCCGTGGGTTCCCCAAAGGTCACTGATATGGGCCTGGCCCCCAACTGTGCGCAGACAAAGGGTCCTTGTGGTCTGCATCCTGCTGGAACAGGGGTTGAAACCAGGGTGGGCAGGCACTGCATACAGGTTACTGGACATGTCCAGACTGAGAGAGACACAAACCTACTTTAGAATTTGAAGAAGAATCCACTTCTTCAGACCATGCAGGAACTGTCCCCTCAGTATTCGAGAGGTAAGCTCAGATTCTGGAGAAGGGGATAGTGAGATCCTCTGTGGATTTCCCCTAGAAGGTACCATTTTAGTCAGTATGCTAATTGTCGAATCCGATAGTTCCACATGGTGGGGAGCTGAAACTACGATCATCAGTGCAGATGCCAAGTGAGAATTTTGAATTCCTACGGAAGGAGGTATTGACAGATTCAACAAATGCCTCAAGAGTGGATGGTACTGGGAAAGTATTCTGGTCTTGTGACACTGGAACCTGAGGTGACAATGGTGAAGCTGGTCCTAAACTGGGCTCTGGAGCCAACATACTCCCATTCTGAGGCTTGTTCTGGATAATGCTTCCTTTTTAAGCACACCTTTGAGTCCTTAGTAGAGGCTCAACTTCTGAGCCTCTGATCTTGAGGTGCCCAGTACCAAGTCCTTAGAGGACTTGTGTTACCTCCTCTTTGACTCCAGTGAAACTGATCTGTCTTGTGGTACAACCAAGGCTGGAGGAGCACTGCTGCCTGATGCAGAGGCAATTGGTACCCGGATTGTGCAAGAAGGCTCCAATAGAGGATGAAGCTCCAATTCCAACTTAAGCAGGTACTTTAAGTCTAGCTGCCCTGTTCTTTTAGGATTGTGGCTTAAATGCTTTACAGATACTGCATCTGTCACTAACATGAGCTCCCCCACCCCCCCAAGTACTTAAGGCAGCTGGACTGCAGGTCTTGAATTAGCATTAGTTTGCCGTAAGGGTGGCAGGGTTTCAAGCCAGAAGAATAAGGCATTACTCCGGTATCAACACCGGTACCCAGATAGGAGCTGGTGTCAAACAAAACTTCCCAAAATGAAAAACAAACCCCCCCCCCCAAACCTAAATTAATCTAAACACAAATTGCTCTAACACAACAATGGGTACTAACGACAGTAACCATGCCGCCCCACAGGTACTGATAAGGGAAAACTCTCCAACAACTGCACTAGAGTGCAAATATACCTACAATGGAAGGGACCTATATAATTGCTCAAAGGAGCACATTTATTCCTCCTCTCCCCAGACCTGGATAGGTTTACAATACTTATTGTCCTTTAAAAAACAAATGCTAGAAACTCAGGAAATTCACAACTAAGATTCCAACACCAAATATAACTCTACCCTTTATCACTGCTCATTCCCCACCCAGGTGCAGTGTGCAGCCTCAGCTTCATCACAGATCTAGTTACTTTACGGGGGTACAGTACTGTCAATGTCTTTGGAGGGCCTTGCATTAATGTCCCTTGCTGGAAGTGGTTCCCAAATCGATCAGCTGGCAATGAACAGATGATTCCTGCTGGCCAGCTGTTTGATTCTGGTACAGTGGGCAGGATACGGGCTCAGAATTCCAGTCACTGATCCCAGCTCCCCTTACCTTTGACAGCTTTACTAATGTGTTTGTCCTGTGGTTAGAGAATTCCATTTACCATTGCCATTCAATGCCAGCACAGGCGCAGCAGTGGCCAGGCATTTCTGATAAAAGTAATGGTAAGCTCTGGAAAACTCTGAAAGAGTTTCATTTAGTG